>NC_065571.1:2701200-3951200 GCF_937616625.2 Mercurialis annua
TATTAATTTTATTATACTTAATTAATTTAATAATTATATTTTTATTTTTATGTTATATTATATTATTATAAATATTATAACTTGTAAACGGGTTAGACATGCTAGATGGGTTCGCGAGTCAACTCATGACATAGCCTATTTATTTCGTATCATAAATAAGTTGACACGTTTTCGACACGAATCCGCTGAGCCTCAACTTAGATTTGCCATTTCGTGTTAGAAAAATTGTGTTATCGTGTCATGACCCATTTTGACACTCCTAATTTAAACAGTGAATGTTCTATATACTACAGAAAGCAGAAAGCAAAAGAGCTGTAATTTTTTTACCTTTTCTTCAAAGCTCAAGACATGGTCCACCACACATCTGAGGTTATCCTTCCTGAAACCAAAAAATAAATAAAAAGCAAAGATCAGAAAAGATTTTGTAAATATCAAGCGATATTTTTTCAGATTTTCCCTTTTCCAACCAAGCATGATTACAAGGGCACTAAAAGGACATACATTTTCTACCAGTTAAAAAAATATATCGGAATGTACCAAGTGTATATAAACAATTCCAGACTTTGTGCCTGTCCTCGTCAAATATGTGATGCATGGCTTGTTATTATTGACTGCTCAACATAGTCAGTGCTGTTTTGCCAGCATTTCCTAACTTTCCTGATATTCAATCAATCAGAAGCCATCACCTCATGACCCAACTTGATAGTCTGTGTGAGTATGTGCTACAAAAAACAATTACTAACAAAAGTGCAGCAGTCAAAGTTAAATACATATCACTGATATAATCCTGCCTACTCTCGGTAAGCAGATATGATATGCACATAAACAAGACACATACATCAATTAATACGCCAGGCCTTTATTGAGCCAAAACAAGCTAAATATGAAAAGGTCTAAAGTTCCAAAGGTATCATTGTTTAGGTATTAGACAGAGCCTTAAAATCTGGCAGTTCCTGTTCTTGTGTAATGCACGGATGACGACGGGTCTAACCATAAAAGAGTCAATTGTCATCAGACTCACATGACTGCATTTTCCAGTGTTTTCGACATGTATCCAAGTTTTCTTCAATAACTAGTGTATTAAGGTAGAGCACAAAACTACATGCAGTAATTCTACAGCAATTACCTCTTACCTCTTATACTAAAGGCAAAGAAGGCAAAATAACAGACAATTTCAAAAAGCTCATTTATTTATCTTGTATAAAGAATGAACTGATATTAAACATCCAAAATCACAGATAGTGGTATTCAAAGAATAAAAGTATCAAAGTACTCGATCCAAAAATTGACATCTATTTTATCAATTAATGCCCTCTTCATCATCACTGCCGCCACAGAACATGGCAGCCATTTTCATGGCCACTCCTGCTGCCATTTCTCTCCTTTGAAAATCAGGCATAAAGCCTCAAGTTGCCACGAGTATTTCCAATTTCAGACATCAACTTATCTAAATCCTTAAATTCAAAAGATATAACCTCATTTGGTTATGTGCCCTTGCTAGGATCTTGTGTTGGTTATCACTTTTATATCATCCTGCAACTCTACCATTGATGCAGATGGCTGCTCGCCAAATTTTTCCCACCATGATAATTTTGCTCCCCCTATGTCTGAAACAGTACTAGTAACATTCGCAGAAACACATCCTCCATCTGTGCCATACCATGGTTCAGCTGATCCCGCAGAGAGAACTTCATACTCAAAAGTCATAATCAGATTTTTCTCCCGACAGATCTGTACATGATATATGATATGAGAACATTTAGAATCCTTATCCCAGTTAACGAGTAAGAAAAGCAAAATAGCAGTATAAAGACCCTTCTCTATTAGGTACTGTCTCCAAATGCTGTTGTTTAATTGCGTTAGACATTCTATATGACCGCCAGAAAATTATTTCTCGTCCTAAAGACATATACACTAAGTTGGGGATAATGATCACGTAATTTATTCTCAGCTTACAGCTATGCTATATTAGTGAAATTGCAAAAGTAAGATTAAGATAAAAGAATAAAAAATCATAATTTACTTCAATTTGTACTTAAGAAAGGCTAGCTGGTCTAGGATACTAAATAACCAGAATATCTTTTATCTTAAGAATACAAAAAGAAAGTTAGGTAAATTGATAACGCAAATTTTGTATGCATTCATCAACTTGGCATACATTAGTCAAAAAGATGAAGTGCAAAACTTTTACTAGCTGATTATAACTGGGCGTGCAGAGTAGGTCTTACACTTGTCAAAATCAACACGCTGCACGACTCAATACATGACTTCTTGATCACCAAAGCTGGCTCCTCACCACCCAATAGACTGCTTCATTCAGTTTCAGATATCCCAAACTCAGAAGAGTCCGTATAAGTATCAGAAGAAGACTCAATTAAGTCTCGTTAGGCGGCCTCTATATTCAGCACGGATGGGATGACCTGGAATAAGATCAACTTTATTTCCAATGCATAATGATATTTCAAACTTAAAAATATCAATGGGAGAATTAGATACCCAATCCTGAAGCACAACGAAAGATGATAGCTACACAGTAAGCCATTAAAAGTAGAACTAAACTAAATCAGCTGGACTGCAAATAACAATCCAAACAGAAATTCATTCATTTGCAATTAATAGTATAACTAAAGAGCTAACTAACATCATTCATGTCTGAAAACCGTCACTAAAGCAGCAAATCTATTATAAATTGGGAGAGACTTAATGGAAAATTCATCGCGAAGATTAGCCATTCACACAGAAACATCAGCTGTGTAATATAGAGCGGAAGCTGAATCAAACAATAGATGATTCAGCATTACTGAAATACTCACCCACGGCCAAGCAATTCATAGACACAATATTTATTTTCGATTCAACCATAATTAAGCATAATGTGTCGAATTAGCTGTGAAGAGATTGCCCAAAGTTAATTTTAGGTTAAGCAAATTCAATCAATGGATTTAGGATAAGAAAGGGGAATAATTACGGGAGAGAAGAGTCCGTTTGCCAACTTGGAGGATCCAGCCATGAAGACTCCGGGTCGGTTCTTTTTTCGGTAGAAATTATTGACTGCTGATGTTCGATTTGTTCGTTCATAATGTAAGTTTAAAAAGTTGGGAACTTCTGGTTGTTTTTGGCGCTCGAATAGCCAAACCAGTCGAGAATTAAGATTACGGGTAGCGAACCGACCCGGCATCTTTACGATCGGGTCAAAATTTAACTTGAAAATTTAGATAAATACTCCTAAGAAATAGTCAAAAGGTACCAAAAAACCCTCGTATTTTACACAAAAGTATAAATCAGCCTTTTCACTTTTGGGTCGCCCTCTTTGTTTTCAAATAGAACAAACAACTCCTTTCACCCAACACCGTTAGAAACACTCATTGACATGTTTCTCATAATCATATGGAAAAAAGTTCAAAAATATTTATCAAAAATTTGAGGGGGTAAGTGTCCAAAAGTAAGTTAAAAGAGTTTATTTATTCGATTTTAAAACAACAAAGGTTTAATTGTTCAATTTTAAAAATACGAGGACTTAATTGTGATTATAAAAATAAAAAGGCTAATATATATTTTTTCTCAATAGCCAACATGCTTCTCATAATTATATTGGAGGAATATATATTCCACATTTTAACTTTATTTAAAGATAAATATATTCTACGTTTTAATTTTATTTCAAAATAAATTTTCAAAATAAAATTATCACTCATTTTCTTTTTGAAATAAAAGTATATTATATTAATTAGAAATATCGGTATATAAAGACAAACGTATAAAATCTAGTACATCTGAACTCCAACTGAAAACATCAGGCATGGAGATGGACATCGTAATAAAAGTATGAGTAGTCATATTCGCTGATCAACTTTCACTATATATCTAAATAGATTTTTTTTTTTAAAAGCAATTTTATCTTTGTGTGCTCTCCATTCTCTTTAAAAAAAAACTCTCATTTTTTTTTTCATATTCATTAAAGTGGAAAAATATGATCTTTTATCCACCTATATAACCATTTATTGTAAATATTTTTTTTTATTCATTAAGTATTCAGCAATTGTTTTTCTCTATTTAGTCTTTTTTTATCATGCTTGATTAAAATTTATTTGGTTTATTGTATCTTTTTTGGTTCGATTTTTTTAATTTTTCGGAAATTTATAGTGTTTGTTTGAACTTTATATTAAAGTTCTTGTAGATTTAAGAAATTGAGGTTATAGATCTAATTTTTTAGAATCTCGCTGAAGATGAAGATCGAGAAATACTAGGTCTCAACGAATCGAGCGAATCGTTTGTTAAATAAGAAAAAGAAAATATTGAAATACCCGATCCAACAGAATTTTGTTTATGGTTATGTTAATTTTACGAGATTCATATCTAGATTTTTCTTGTTTTTAATTATTTTTACTACTCGTATTTTAGGTGGTGGTTTTTTTTATTTAGTAGTTCAGATTTTGAAAAATCACATATATGCTTCTAGTTACATGTTTTCTCTTCTTTGTAATTTTAAGGTTTGTTTGATTCAGCTGTAATTGTTAGCTGGTAGCTGATAAAACATGCATGTTTGCTGCTTTAATTAGCTGTTACTGTTTATATATAAAATAGTCGGGAATAATTTTTGTTATTTATTAAATTATAAATATATTATATTATATAATATTTAATAAAAATATTAATAATTTTTTCTTTATAAAAAACAATATTTATTTTAAATTTATTTAGATATACTTTTTGATAAATTTACGATTTATTTAGAAAAAAATATTAAATTATAGTTGTTTTAATATAAATAAAATAATTTTATATAAATGATTAGTGTATTTAAAAATAATTTAAAGAATTTTATATATTAAAAAAAACAATATATTATAGTAGAGCTAATTTTGTCTAAATAATTAATTGAAACAACTATCAACGATCGGAAGTTGAAAAAACTCCAAATATCTCTTAAAATAATCCCATCAAACGCTTTAGTTGAGTTTTTTTGAAACAAAATCTAAAAATTTCACCGAAATACCGAACCAAATCCCCTAATCTGTGCCTGTTTGGTTCGGATGTTTCTTATAGCTGGTGGCTGTTAGCTGTTGCTGATAGTTGTTAGCTGTTGGCTGGTAGCTGATAGCTGATAAACTATAAGTGTTTGTTAAGATTTAATTAGTTGTAGCTGTTTATATATAAAATGACCATAAAGAGCATAATTTTTATTTTTATTTATTAAATTATAAATATATTATATCATATATTATTTAATGAAAATATTAATAATTTTTTTTTTATAAAAAGCAATATTTAATTTAAATTTATTTAGATATTTTTTTGATAAATTTATAATAATTTTTTAAAAAATTATTAAATTATAGTTGTTTTAATATAAATAAAATAATTTATAAATAATTAGAGTATTTAAAAATAATTTAAATAATTTTATTTATTAAAAATGATATATTATAATAGGGGTAATTTCGTCTAAATAATTAAAAATACTCAAACAGCTATCAGCTGTTTGTAAAAAGCTCCAAAATGGAAATTTTCAAACAACAGCTGTTGGAGGTTCAAAAAGCTCCGAAAAGCTCTAAAAAAATTCTCACCAAACACTTTGGTGGAGTTTTTTGAAAAGTAAAAGCTAAAAACTCTTCCAAAAAGCTGAACCAAACACCCTCTTAATGGATTGGGAAGTTCTTACCTAAATCCGGTTCATAAAAAATTCATGGACCTATCCAATGAGATTTTAAAGAAATGAGAGGAAAAATAAAATAATAAAAAAAAAGAGAAAAAATTGTATTAGATTTTCTAACACCTCATTGGGTAGGTGCATGGAAAATTTATGGACCGGGACTAGGTAAGAATTTCCCTAATGGATTATAACTTAGAATTTTTTTCAAGATTTCTTAATATTTTTAAATTTTTAGTAAAATATCCAATCCAAGTATAGGATTTGGTTAAGATATTCCTTATGGAAAAAAATATAGTATTAAAACAGCCAAAACAATTTTAACTCTGAAATTTAGTAATCTCACCCAATGATTTCAAACCCGGACCGGACCGGCCGATTGAACCGGTTTAACCGGAAACCGGAGGCCAGTCCGGTCCGATTCTTCATTAAAACCCGGATTTCCGGTTCAACCTCTTTGAACCGGAAATACCCGTTGAAACCCGGAAAACCGGGAAACCGGTTGGACCTTTAAAATCGGTTTTTATCTGTTCAGTGGGAAAATAATTTCCAGTTATAAAAATAAAAAGACAAAGATATAATGATGCAAGAAATTGGTGATGCGGCACAACCAGAAAAATGGGAATTGATGATCATGATTGATGTATTCTTCCAATCTTCTATTATTGATTGCCAAAGGATGTATTTCAAAAAATTTGCTGCCGCCATGCTTTTGTAAAAAGTTATCAAAAGGAATATAAAACCCTAATAGTGTAAGTTGTTTAAGTACATGAAGTTTGAAGGGCCTGGATATTGATTATAAAGCCCACATATTCATTAAGAGTCCAAAATAAATTTCTTTTGCCCATTTATTTTTTAAATATATTACTATGCATAGCTATTCATTTATTTATTATTCAAACGGTTCAACCAGCGGTTCAACCGGTTGAACCGGTTGAACCTTTAACCAGTGACCTCACCGGGTCTGTCGCCGGTCCGGGTTTTAAAACATTGATCTCACCTATAATTTTAAACAAAAGAAACGCACCGATTTTTTTGGATAAAAGTAGTTCAAAAATAAATTTCAATTTTATTTTTATTTTTATTTTCATTATACCTCTCTTCTTCTTTAGCTCTTGTCTCTGTCCATCTTTTTCTTTTCCTTTATATTTTATTTGACCCCTTTTTACGCCTTCTCTTCTTTAAATTAAACCCATCAAATTTCCACCTTCAATTCATACACAATTTTATCTTTAACTCAATCACGGAGCTTAGATCTGAATTTCATCCCAATCAGGTATTTTTAATTTTATGTTTATCTCTAATAACTGTGTTATTTCTAGATTTTTAATTTTAATTCATCCTGTTTCGATTTGTCGACGATTAAATTAAATTCCAGTTTCAATTTCCTTAATTGGGTTTGTTTTGTTAAATTGTTTAACTTTTTGAGTTTGATTAATTTAATTTAAGTTTGTAATGGGAAATTAATTGTTGTAATTGCTGAGTTAGCATGCAGGTTTGAGGTGATGTTAATGTGTATTTATTAATTTTTTGATCCTTAGTTTAATTATTAGGGGTGGGAACTTGATGAGTAAATTTCAGCTTTATATAAATTTGTTGCATTTTTTTAATTTTGTATCTGTCACTTGCTTATTGGCCAATTTAATGTCAGATTTCTTAATTGCTATAGTATTTTTTTTGCTTGGATATGGATATCAATTGAAGTTCAAGTGTTTGAAATTTGGAGGTAATAGAAGTAATTTTGTTGACATTGTTTTGTTTATGGCTATTTGTTTGCAGGAATGATGTCGTTTGCTGCACGGAATTATGATTCGCAAGGAGGCACTCTCTATGATGATCATTGTTCCTCGTTTAGTAGACACAGCTTTAATACTCATAGGACTCGGAATATGAGCAACATTACACATAAGAACAACAACAATAGCCATTGTAATAACAACTATAACTATAAGCATAATTGGAATTATAATCATGACTTCCCGGGGAGATTAAGGGACCATTTCAACGACAATAACAATTATGTTAACCCTCCTAGAGAAGCTCATTCGATGAAAAGGAGAAAACTTAGTGCTGGTGCTTGGGGAGATGCCGGGAGACATTTTTTGCAACCAGTCTCGTGTGAAAATGCTGCTTCTGCAGCCTATAACAATCCAGTCCCTTTTACAAGTTCAAATGCCGAGACGTCTACGTCCACCAGTTGCAAACGTGATCGCTCCAAGTTGGAAGATGATGATCCTGTATTTATGTCTAAGGATGAGATTGAGAGACACTCCCCATCAAGAAAAGATGGTATAGATGCACTACGTGAAACACATTTACGGTATTCTTATTGTGCATTTCTTCAGAATCTCGGGATGCGGCTTGATTTGTAAGTGCTTTGTCTTGAATTACTGTGTTAAGCTTAACTAGAAGCTGCATTTTCTTTAATGCTAGTTTAGTCTCCTGGAAATTAATTTGATAAACTAATTGTGTTTTACAGGCCGCAGACCACTGTCGGCACTGCCATGGTTTTGTGCCACCGTTTTTTTGTTCGCAGATCACACGCCTGCCACGACAGATTTGTGAGTGTTCATATTCTTTTTTGCATCACTTATAATTTAGGTGCTCTCACGAGAATGTCATTTTGTCAGAAAAGTTGTTTGCCCTTTACTTGTTTTTGTATATCTTAACATGGTAAATTGTCTAAGCATTTTCCCAAATTAAATTCTAGAAAAATGTCCTTAAATCCTTAGGACATCTATCTCAAACAGGAACATAATTTTTGTCTACAATCAATATTACTTTTTGAAAGCTCTTGTTATGTTGAGTACTTTGAATATGACCAGTGAAGTATCACCCTTGGCTTATTGTCCCTGGTCTTCAAAGAACCTTTAATATTTCTCATTTTTTCAAAGCACCCTACTTTTTCTTCTTGTTCTCTTTAATTGATTTATATTCATAAAATTGGAAGGGTAGTGCTTTTGTATTGTTGATGGTGTAGGCTTTCTCATGTCCTATGTTTGCATTTATTGTCACTTAATGTTATTTAATGTCTTTTAGCTGTATTGAATTTACTGTTTGCTGCTCCTAATTTTCTGGGTTTCGGTCTTTGAAGATGCATGCTATGATTTTTAAGGTGCATATTCCTGCTTGCAACAGTTTCTCTTATCATTTGCGATCTGCATTTGTGACAGTTAATTGCTACTGCTGCACTTTTTCTGGCTTCAAAATCAGAGGAGACACCTCGTCCTCTGAACAATGTATTGAGAGTATCTTCTGAGATTTTTCACAAGCAAGATATGACTTTCTTATCGTACCTGCTCCCTGTTGTAAGTATTCTACTGGGCTCTTCATTTCTCACCTTTCTGATTTAAATCAAAACAAGAAAAAATATGAGCATATTTTTTTTTCTCCATAATGAGACCCTGAGGAGACATAGTTTTGTGTTTTTTTGAACTTTTTCAATGATTGAACATAATTTCAGGGACCTTAGACTTGTTAGAAACATTTCTTACTTCTGCATCATGCGTTATCATGTTTTAGATTTTGGAGTTCCCCAGCACCGAACAAAGTTACATTGCATTTTTGGAGTTCTTAGCATGTTCACTTGACATAAATTGTCTTCCACAGGATTGGTTTGAACAGTACCGAGAGCGAGTAATAGAGGCCGAGCAAATGATACTGACAACTCTAAATTTCGAACTCAATGTGCAGCATCCATATGCTTCTCTTACATCCGTCCTTAACAAAACAGGATTTTCACAGAATGTCTTGGTGAACCTTGCACTAAACTTGATCAGTGAAGGGTGAGTTATCATTTTCATTGTCGTATTTTTAATTGAATATTCCATTGTTACAGGTTCTACAATATCAAATCAGTTAGATTTAACAACACAGTGAACAAGCATATATTGTGGATCCATGAATATGATCATGCTTCTTTCTTCAGGAAGCATGTGAGTTATTGTATCGTAAGTTATAATTTGCATATTGTCTTGAGAGTAATTTACTTAAAGAATCTGTCTTAATTTTAGGGAGTGGTGTTGCTGCTCTGATTATCCGTCATGTAGATTAAGGAGGGTGAGTGTTTGAGTCTTGGCCAATTTGAACATTTTTTGAGGTTTTGTGATACTTGGGCCTTGGCGGAGGATGTACTAGGCGGTCGTGTTCTCATTTGGTTCAATAATGTGTAATACTAGTGTCAACAATTTTCTTCTTTCGAGCAATTACCATGCGGTAGTAATTCTAGTATGGGATATTGATTGTTTTGGCATGCCATAAAATTGCAGGGTCTACACAAGAATAGCGTGCATATTAGCTGGCGGGTGTTGAATGCTCTGCATGGAATTTTTTTTATACTTCTGAAGTTGAACTGATGATATGTTATGGATCAATGACCATGATTATTATTTTATCCCCCATCAAACTTTGGTTATCTTCGATAAAGATAGCCTCAGAACCGTTTTTGCATCCAACTTTTTTGCCTATACAAACTTCTAGTTATTGGACCTGGTTACTTTTTCCTTTGGTGTTTCTTCACATTGATTGGACTGAACCCTGTCAACTTGGCAAGGGTCAAAGACCATATAGTATCTTTCTGCCTTTCATCAAAAGATTGTTTTGAACCATCATTGATATTTTACCTACTGTAGCGGTTTCTTCTATTCCTTCAGAAAGCCTTTTTTAAAATCACAGCTGTTTTCTATTTCAACTTCATATATGACTATCCTCCCCCCCCTACCCCAAAAAATAAAAATAAAAATAAAAATTAAAGAGTTCAAAAATTGTCCCACAACTCGAGCAATTACAGCCATTTGATATGCAAGTCAACATTATGGGTGGCTGCATATTATGACCAATTCTAGATCACTTTTTATGGTTTGCAATGGTACTTGTGTATCTGTTTGGAATGGGCCTGGTGCTTGTGATGTTACGAGTAAAAATGGTTCAGTTTTTAGCTTTGTAGACTGGGGTTGGGAATTGATGTCAATTTTTTATAATGGCTTGATCACAATAGTTCTGGGAGTTGTGTTCAGCGTATATCTGGCATTGCCTGCCTGATTATTTTGAACAATTCGTGCATCGTGGTGAAGGCCTCATACTGGGAAACTACCATGTTGCTATCACTCCAATGGTCTGTTAAGGTGCCTAAGAGGGATAAAAGTTGCTTGTTACTGTTCTATAGGTGCAAGAAATTGGGGCAAGGAAAACTATTAGGAAATTTTTTATATTTTGGACTTTTTTAGAGAGCCCATTAGATAAGAAAAAAACGAAGAAAATTAAATTCGGTTAATTGTTTACATAATACAAGGATTAATGAGCTGTTTTTCTTTGCAAGTGACAATATTTGCTAAGCTTATATATCAGTGGAGTAATTAGAGGTGTTAGTCACTTTGATTCATCTAAAAAATGTTCAATTGAGCTACGCACCGTGCTTGGAATAGTTTTCAAGTCATATTCTTTATGTCCATTCTGATAAATTTCGAATCTCTATGCAGATGCCTATTTCGAATGTCATATATCCTAGTAATATATTTTTTTGTTAGAAGATTCTTTGATGCATAATTATATATGATATTGAGTAAAATGTTGCGATTCTTGTCTTCATCCTGAGGGCTCCCACTCTAATCAGACCTGATTCATGTAAATAAGAAATGTTTGCCTAGAGAAGCTATTCTTTTGGCTTATTGCTTGCAATCTAATGCCTAGGATGTCTAGCTAGATTTTTCTCTCACATAAAAATGCTGCCTGCGGTTCTATTCAATAAGAACAAAGCTTTAAAGCTTGTGTCTGGACCGTCTCGTATTGATACATCTTTTATACGGATATGGAAGTTTTAATTTTTCATCTTCGGTTTTTTAGTTTGCCATTTCAACAAAGCTACAGTGTCTATGATCATAGCTATTAATTCTTTATCCTAATTGGAGGTTACAGCTGAAGGACTTGGAGGTCTCAAGTTTAGAATATTGGGAATTTTTCCGTCTCGTTTAAATTTTGGAAGTGGCAAGGGGGATGATGTTGTGGGTTTATGGAATGGGGGATACTCATTGTACTCTCATTTTGTATCCCTAAGACCTAGTGAGCCTTGTAGTGGATGCCACTTGCCCCAAATAAAAGTGAAAAAGCAAAACGTGAGCTCTTGTTTTTTTATTTGAAAATGATTTTCACTGATTATCTGAAGGAACTGTGGAGGGGCTATATTATTAAGATGTTACAAATGCCATTGTGAAGCAGTATGCCTCAGCCCTGTTTTTTCCTGGTTTCCTTCATTTTTAATTTTTTTTGTAACTTTGTAATTTTAATTCCCTATAATATGTAAATATTTCAATTTCAATGTCATTTCTTTTTTAAATAACACAAATAACTAAACTAATTTCATATTCAACCAGTCTTAAAACTGCATATTATGCGTGTGCTTTTCTGTTTATGTTTTTATACATATATATATATATATATATATGTATGTATCTTCTACCTACAAAATATCTGTCATTTTTACTTCATCTTTTTGTTCTTCTGAAACTAAAGGCTTGATTGCTTTCAAAATCACGAATTTTAGCGTGTTTTGCAGTTTCAGTACGAACTTTCAATTCTGGCAATGTGAATTTTTTTATTTGCATTTCGAAACATCGAGCAGTTTTCCGTTTAAGAAATGCAGATGTGGACACCGGAATATAGGCGTCCTCATCAGCAAATTTTTACAAAAAATTGTTGGGTGTTTCGAATTGGAAAAATTCGGAAGTTGGTGGCCGACATTGCAAAAATTAAAAGTTTGTGTTAAATTTGCCAAGACGCTGAAATTCGTGATTTTTAAAGTAATTAAGCCGAAAATAGATGTCATTTGTAGCTTTAACTTGTGCCTGCTAGAGGATTTGGGATGGCGGTATTCTAAAACTTGGGTGGCATGCATGCCTCATGAGCATTAATGCATCTTTTTAGACTGGCCTTTCAAGATCAATTTGGGCAGAAGATGCAGATAATGGGGCTAAGAAGTCAAGTTGTTTGTAACAACACCTAGCTTCTGTATGTTTCTTACTAGAGCTTTGCATGTTTCTGGAGTTAAAAAGCCCCTGCAGCAGACTTGGTTGGGCTGGGGAGTAATATATGTTTGTAAATCAGTATATAACTTGTTTGCTATAGTTTTGGTACTCTATCAGCCATCCTGCACAGGTTCTTGCAAAATATTCTTCCTTGGTTGCTGCATTTTTGTTTGGTAAGATGAAATGACTTGACTTGCTCTCCTTTCTTGCTTTGTATATCTAATGTTTGGTTTTAATTTTTGTATGCTTATCTCATAAACACTTTATACTGATTGATGTGATTTATATATTATCGATGTGGAATAATTGTCAAGTTGCACGAGAGTTTTGCCTTATTCTCACCAAGCTGGCTGGTTTGGCTGTTTATGCATCTCTCATTTGCTGAACAGTTGTGATTTTGGCACCGTGATATAAATAATGTTTATTGTTTTGTGTTGTAGGCTTCGGAGCTCGCTGTGGCTTCAATTTAAACCTCATCATATTGCCGCTGGTGCTGCTTACCTTGCTGCCAGGTTTCTAAATCTTGATCTGGCTTGCTACCATAATATCTGGCAAGAGTTTCAAGCAACGCCGACCATTATCCAAGGTAGCTATGCATATTCTAAATCGATACTCATAGTGCTTTGTTTCAAATCAATCCCACATTGCTGAATTTATTTAGGCTATGTTTGGTTCGTGGAGTGGAATACACATGAAATAGAATAGCTACTCCTAAGGAATGAAGTAATAAATTCATGGAAGTACTATTACATGAAACATTGACTCTCTTACAATATCTATAATTCATCTAACTTGTAATTTATTTGATAGTAACATTGACAAATTCTACGAAACTTAAAAATTAGAGCTACTCCATGAATTTCGAAGTAAACTAAATACAACTATTTTCATTTATAAATGAATTATTAGGAATTTATTTTAACCAAACGCATCAAAATATTCATAAGTTATATATACTGATGATGTTTTGGGTGTATAATGCAGATGTGGCGCAACAGCTGATGGAGCTATTCTAAGATTAGATTGAATCACTTGGTTTGGGTTTGAGATTGACGATACACCTTTAGGTCTCATCGATACATATTCATATAAGGATATACGTGTTCTGTTTTCATATTGTAACCAATATCATTAATCGTGTAGTTATATGTAAATTAGCTGTTGGAAAGAACACCGTGTGAAGTTTCATATTGAAGTCTCCGGTGATGCTCCTTGTTGCATTTATGTTTCATCATTATTGATAATCGAAGCTTTTAATTTTTTTCTCATTCTTCGTCTGACTTTTTGGTTGTCTTGAAACAGATGACTTTCTATATTTTGACTACAAATTGATAGATTTTAGAATGGTGGTATGATCCAGTTTTATAGGCATTGAATTCCCACATGGTAGAGGCTCTAATCTGATCTTTTTCACTAGAGATGGGTGCGGGTAATTGACTCCGGGTATCCAAACTAGTAGTATATTTTTTGTATTTCGGTAACTAAATTTTGATTCGTTATAATTTGGTTAGTAATTTTTTTTAATTTGATTATTAAACTTTAATTTTATTTAACTAGAGATTATCGGTATAAAAATACTCGTTCTAGCTGAAAATTTTGGCAAAAAATTTTTCCGGTAAGCTGCTCATTAAAATGTAATAAATTGATAAATTAGGTAACTTAAGAGTCAATTATCCGAGGATGGGCTGTGACGGCTTTGTTTACGGCTTTGTTTTGGCATGAGTCAGGACTCAGAAGCAAACTTTTTGAGTTTTTAGATAAATACCAAAAAAAGATAAAATATTCTCAACAATACTATCTCAAAGTTTTTTTTTGACAAATACAAGCTGTATTTTTTTTTTACAAAAATAACTTTTATTATTCTTAAAAATATTTTTTTTTATCTCAGAAATACGATTTTGATTACCTAATGGTATACTAACACTGTTGGTTAACCAACAAACAAAACTATTACAAATTCAAACCTCCATTTCTATTAAACTAGTTGAAAATTCTATTACAAACCCCTCCGCCTTTCTCATCGCAAGAGCAACTGTCAAATAAAACATAAATCGTCCTTTTTAAATTTAAAATTATTGATTAACCATCTGTTAACTGACAGTGTACTAAAAACAAGGTTATTGGTGTACTTTAGGTACACCATTGGTTAAATAGCAACAAAATAAAATTCAACAACAGTTAACTAACGTTTTTATTAATAATATATTTAAAATAACATTTATTACAAGTTACCCAACGGTTTATCTAATGTTAACCATTGGTTATACAACACCCAAAAACATTACAATTCTCATAAGCATTTCTTCAAACACTTAGAATGCAGGCAGCGCAACACCCAAAATCGAACCACCACCACATCACTTGTTCACAAAAGAAAAACCAGTTAACTAACGATTGGTTAAATAGCAACAATTTTTTTTTCATCACAACAGGTCTGCCACCTCCGGCGATGACAACCAGTTAACTAACGATTTTATTAATAATATATTCAAAATAAAATTTATTACAAAGTTATCCAACAGTTTACCCAATATTAACCATTAGTTAACCAACACCCAAAAAAACATTACAATTCTCATAAGCATTTCTTCAAACACCTAGAGTGCGGACTGAACATTGATTCTATATATACATCCACGACAATCCACCACCAACCTCCACAATAAACCCAACAAAACTCAAGAATCCAGCCACATCAAAGAACAAAACAAAGCCTGTTATAAAAGAGAGCAGCTGCAACTAGCGAAAAAAGGGAGCGGCATCTTCGAACGACGCAACGTAGCAGAAGCAGCAGAGCGGTGGAATGGAGCAGAAGCAAAAACGAGACGGAGAGCGGCTACGGCGTTTGACAGCGACAGTAAAGAAATATCGAAAATCTCAATAGCAGCAATAGTGAAGACGACGACGGCGTGAGTGAGTGAGATACAAGTTCAGAGAAAAGGACGGGAAAAGAAGACGAAAAGAGGCAACGCCGGGATGAGAATAAGAGAAGAGGCGGCAAGTTAATTAGATTTCTTGAATGAAAATAGGTTTTGATGCTTTAAAGGAATTTACTGGAGTAAGAAATATTTGTGAGAAAGCAAAAGGTAGAAATCTAATATAAAAAAGTCAAAATGTATTTGTCAAAAGTGAAACCTAGGCCCGTATCTTTGAGATTAAAATGATATATTGTAGTATATTGTCTAATTAACTCAACTTTTACACTGTCTTTTAGGGGCTAATAATCACCGACGGTCCTCGACCTTTGCTCTAAGCTTTCATAAACCCCCCAACCTTTCAAAAGCTTCCCTAAACCCTCCAACCTTTATGGCGGCGCTCATTCACGGTCCTTATGGACGAAAATATCCCTAAGCGCCGTCTTTTTTTGGCGGCTACAATTCTAAAAAAAAAAGACGGCGCCACGTGTATCTGACATGTGGTAAAATATCTAAAAAAAATTGAAAAACCCAAAACACCCTTACAACTATTAAAATTTAATTAAAACAAAAATAAAAAATCAAAGCAAATCAACCCATTCAAACCACTGAATTATCGAAACCGAACCGCCACAACCGAACCCGCCTCCGGTCATCTTCTCAGGTGAGAAAACGACCAAGCTCGTCGTCTTCTCACCTGAGTGCCGAAATTTCTTTTTTGTGGCAAGCAAGAAAGAGTGTTTCCTTTAGGAGCGGAAATACCTTTAGGGGAAGACGAGCTGCTGCTCGTCTTCTCCGGTTGTGAGAAGACGAGCAGCAGCTCGTCTTCCCTGAGAAGACGAGCTGCTGCTCGTCTTCTCCGTTTTTGAGAAGACGAGCAGCAGCTCGTCTTCTCCGTTTTTCAGAAGACGAGCAGCAGCTCGTCTTCTCTGAGAAGACGAGCTGCTGCTCGTCTTCTGCACATCTGTTCTTGGAGAACAGATTCCGATGGGTCGGCGGCGGGTGGTGGTCGGCGGCGGGTGCGGTGAGTGGTTCGGGTTGGCGGGTGGATTGACCGTGGGTTGGGTTTGATTAAGTAAATTTGATTTGGTTTAATTTTTAGGGGGTATTTTGGGTGTTTCAATTTTGTTTTGACATTAAATGACGTGTCAATTAACATGTGGCGCCACTATTTATTTTTTTCTAAAAAAAAGGACAGCCGCCAAAACCAAAAGGGTAGTTTCGTCTATAAGGGCCGTGAATGGTGCCGCCACAAAGGTTGGGGGGTTTAGGGAAGCTTTTGAAAGGTTGGGGGGTTTACGGAAGGTTAGGGTAAAAGTCGAGGACCGTCAGTGATTATTAGCCTCTTTTAGGACATTTGAAATATGACAACAAAACGTGCCATAAATCGGAATCAATCAATTTCCTAATCCACTAGATGGATTGAATTGTCAAAAAAGACAGTTTTGGGCATTAAAAATTCATTATTATAACTTTTTTTAAAATATTTTATTTTTAATTTTCTTAATAAAAAATATTTCAAATATCATTTTACCCTTTCATTCTAATTCTATTGTTTCTAGTCAACCACTACTCTATTTTATTTTTTCAAAGTTAGAAAAAATTTTCAAATTACTCTTTTATAATCTTTCTTTCCCTTCTCTTTTCTGCTTCTTCTTTCATTTATTTTCTCATCTTTGGAACGTTTCTGTAAATTAATATATACCAATAGTTTATCAAAGTTTGATGTACTACAATTATTATAATATTAAAAAAAAATTATTTGTAATAGAACTATTATTCATTGTCAATCTTGATATAGTTATAAGTTATATTCTTACAAGTTCATCAAAATTTATAGGCTTAATTGCATCAAAAATCACCAACTTTCGCGTGTTTTTGGTATTTAACATAATCTTTTTTTCTTGGCATAAAAAATCATCAACTTTCATTTTTTGGCATATTCGTCCACATAACCGTTTCCTTTGAAAAATTAAGCGCAAAACAACGTCGTTTTAGCACAAAACGGCAGCGTTTTACATTCAAAACGACACCGTTTCACATTCCGTGGACAAATATGCCAAAAAATGAAAGTTGGTGTTTTTTTATGCCAAGAAAAGAAGATTATGTTATATACCAAAAAACAGCGAAAGTTGGTGATTTCTTATGCAATTAAGCCAAATTTATATGAGCAAACAATATCTAGCCCCTATTTTATTTATGAATAGTGATAAACAAGTAGAATTTATCCGGTCAGAATGATATAATATAATTTTTAATTATTAGATGATTGATCTTTATAAATATATGCATTGGAAAAAAATAAGTAAGTCTTTTGTATAATCATTAATTCTAGCATTAATGATTTTATCCGGATAAATTCTATCCTTTTATCTTTAGTGTTTATGTTAATGATCACCTTTTTCAAAACATGGTTCGACTATATTTAGTAAATTGTGATATGCACAAATAATAAACTTTAAATAGTTTATTTTGGTAAGAAAAAGGGTTAAAGGTACTAATTTGATCTATTTTAAAAATGTAAATCTTATATTCAAAAGTAATAGTTATTTTTTTAAAATAACTTTTTTTAATAGCAAAGAGAAATATTTAGATACGCTTGTGAAAAGGATACTATTTATGATGTGTTATCGATACTTATATCATTTGGGGTATAGCTCGTTGTTAAATGACTTGATATCTTGTAAACTTTAGTTATAACTTAAAAACTAATTCCTTTAGTTATAACCTATAGTTGTATATAAATTGAAAAAATCAAATACATTGCCATTAATTAATACTAGTATTTGGTTAAGTAGCATATGATTCCCAAATCTAACTCTCGGCCGGCGATTTAACTCGTTGCTGAAAACAACAAAAAGAAATCAAACAAAGATAAAATGGCAAATAAATACTATTATTTTTCTATTTTACAATTAATATTTCTTCATTAAAATCATTCATATTTTTTGTATATCATCTAAAAATAAAGAAGCATTTTATTTTATTTTTATCATCATCATCTCAACCGCATGGCTTACTGAATCCCATCATCTTCCTAGAAAAGCGTGCCTTTTCTATTTACCTTTTATCTATTTCTTTTAGTATTAAATAATCTTTTGTCACTAAATAGTATTTTCCCGGGAACCAAACAGAATAAAAATAACATTAGCTTTGCTCAAAAGTATATACTAGAGCCGCTGTTTTTGATTTCGCCTGCTGCTTAAAGAACATATCATTATCAAATATGGACATCGACCCAGCTCAACGTCGCCTTGAAGCCATTCACGGCCACCTTGTCGCCGCCGGTGATTCTCAATCTCAACATCTCCGTCTAAACCAGACAGCTGGCGAGTTTTTCTCCGGTAACTAACTAACTCACTCTCGTACCAAAATTATTCTAGCTTTTATAGTAGCAGAATATATAGTTAATTCGAGTTATTTTATTTTTGCACTAAAAGAAGATCTAATCTAATTATTTCTTAGGTAATAAGATTTTGCTATTCCAATCAATTGTTATTTTTTTTGCCTCTTCCTATCAATTTGATCGGTTTATAGTAGAAAATAAAAATTCTATTTGTTATTTTTCTTTTGGTATTTTTTTTCAATATAGATATGATTCCGACTACTAAAGTTTCATTTTGTTAGACGTTAGTTACAGAGGCAGTGTTTGAATCCACGGCCTCCGAATGTACTTGAAAACGCCTTAACCAAGTAGACTAAACCCACACTGGCCTATTTTTATGTTCATAATCTTCAATTTAATGAGCAGTGGGTTGTGGGGTCAGTTTATGGCTTCTTTTCTATTGAATACATAAAACAGAGATGATACGGGACTTATATTCTCATTCTCTGCAATCAATTGCAGATTGTACTATAATTTAACGGTCAATTACTCTTTAAATACTGGTTCTGTTACAAGTACATTATTAATGTTTATGATTGAAGTGAGATTATTGATTTTATTTTTAGAGAAATTCTTAGGTAGACTCAGTCCACCAATGCTTAATAGTTTAACTAAATTTTAATTTATGGCCTGGACTTTTAAGTGCAAATTAAATCACGAAATTTAGCGAGATTTGCAATGACGATATGAATTTTAAAACTTGTTAAAATCAGTCATCGACTTTCATGTTTTGGCATATCAGAACGGTGTTATGTTTTCCGTGAAAAAACGCTGACGTTAATATACATTTTTTCAGTAGCCACATCAGCGATTTTTTAACGAAAAATATATCAACATTCCCAGTTGCCAAAAACTGAAAGTTGGTGACTGATTTTGTCAAGTTTTAAAATTTGTGTTGTAAATGCAGAATACGCTAAAGTTTATGATTTATTTTGCAATTAACCCTTTAATTATGAGGTAAGCTTTCCGCCTTCTAATTATTTCCAGGGCACAGTTATTGAGTTTCTCTCAGGGCAGAATAGTTGGATAAGTTCTGCATGGTTTTCTGTTCCTTTTCTTTTTATGTAACTGTCACATTGGTGCATTCAAAGAGGCTAATGAGTGGAGAACCCTAATAGTTTTCGTGCTTATGCAATTTTAAGCGACAAGAATACTGTAGACCAAACAAAGCCTAATTGCTAAGCAAGAATTATCAAAGAGATATTGGATGAAAATAAAAGATTAATAATTGTAGCCATATTAAGCTTAAGATGTATTTTCCATAGATATTTCTATTAGGAAGTGTGAATTATGATTGGGGAATAATGATAATAACTCGAACTCCAGTTTTTATGAGTTGAGTTCCTTAAATTTCACATAAATATAACTACGTATTTTTGGACCTAGGGATACAATCATACAAAAGGGTCTAGAGGCTTTCAAAGCGAGTAAAGATAGTTTGCTTCTTATATTTATATAATAGATTCAATACTGCTGGTTGGGCAAAAGCAGCAAGCATCTAGTAGCCATCAGTTTGAGGATGAGTTGTGAGCCTTTGTTTGAAACGGGAAAGAACGTAAAAGATTCGGGGAATTTTGGTTTGTAAATTGTATAAGCTGTTTGTTGAGTGCCTTATCTCTAGGAATTGTGCTGTAACCCAATCATGTGATCAAGTTGATAAGATTGTCTGTTAGAATTAGTTTTTGTAAGATGTGTGCTGTTTTACGGTGTTGTCTGTATCAACCATATAAAGGGTTACTAATTGAATAAGTGTTTTTCTGACACAATATTCTAACTCTAATATGTTCTGTTGTAAATATGTTCGTTAATATTATCAATCCTGACATCATGCTTTCAGCAGAGCAGGGTTACAGTGCTGTGCTTCCAGAAAAGTTACAAACAGGAAAATGGAATGTCTACAGGTTAGTGTTTATCATTATTCATGGACTTGCTGGGCACTTCCCTTGAACTCATATTATGTCTTACTTGTCTTTAAAAATCTTGTTTCATTTTCATATTAGGTCTGCCCATGCTCCTTTGAAGCTTGTGAGCAGGTTTCCCGATCATCCTGAAATTGGTACAATGCATGATAATTTTGCGTAAGAACTCTTTTTTTCTCAATTTATTTGTGCCTGAAGTTCTCTACATCACACCACAACTATCTCTTCCCTATGAAAAACGTATCTCTGCTTGTGAAACTAAATGTGGTTTCTGCACTTCGTCACTGTAGGCGATCAGTTGATACTTTCCGGGATTACAAATATTTAGGTACACGAATTCGGGTCGATGGCACAGTTGGAGAGTAAGTCCCCTACAAGCTGATGAGGCTCGCAATTCATTTTTGGGTTTGCATTATCCGTTCAAACTTTTTTTTAATTCTAGGTATAAATGGATGACATATGGAGAGGCAGGTACTGCACGAACTGCAATTGGTTCTGGCTTATTGCATCATGGAATACCATCGGTGGGTAATCTGCAATAATTAAATGCTAACAATAAACTTCATTTGAACTTGTTTGCAATGTTTAATTTTATACTCATATTTACCGCATGCAGATGGCGAACTGGCATTTCTTAGGTCTGTCCTTCCTGATATCTGATTATGATTTGTTTGATTCGACAGGGATCGTGTGTTGGATTATACTTTATCAACAGACCAGAATGGCTCATTGTTGATCATGCTTGCTCAGCATATTCTTACACATCAGTCCCTTTATATGACACTCTTGGTATGTCTACAATAAAGAGAAAAGAATTTGATCTTTGCCTGCTTTTTTGGATCATATTCTAACTATTGATCCTCTGCAGGTCCAGATGCTGTCAAGTTTATCATAAATCATGCTGATGTGAAAGCTATATTTTGCGTGCCCCAGACATTGACTCCAGTGCGTTTGATTTATCTCCTCCGTAGTTGTCTTGTTTATGAAGATATGTTATTGAATTATCTTATTTTTGAAACCATGTGAGTCTTGAACTGCAACACTATTGGATTTTGCAGTTGCTGAGTTTCTTGTCTGAAATATCATCTGTACGTCTGATTGTGGTATGAAACCTCCTGATCTCTCTTACTTGGATCTTTTATAAGATTAAAAGAAAGTTGTTTGGCTGTGCCATAAGTACAATTAAGCTCATTCTGAGTGTTTTCTTTTGCTTTTTCTACAAACAGGTTGTGGAAGGGATGGATGATCAAATGCCATCTCTTCCATCATCAACTGGAGTACAGGTTATAACATACTCTAAACTAATGAGTCAGGTAATTGGATTTCCCTTCTTGTCATGATACTTCCATTATTTTAATGAAATAAATCTCATGATGTTTGCGACTTAATAATGACTATTCCTAGAGCATGTATAATTTTCTTTTTGGAGTTGCATGCTTGACAGGCGTATAAGATAAACCTTGATCTATTGGGATTCAACTCAAGTTATGTTGTTCTCATTGTTGTAGTTATATTATTTTCTTGTTATCATATTCACTATCTCATGTGGCTGTCTTCTTTTTAGGGCCGCAGTAATCTTCAGCCTTTTTGTCCACCGAAGCCTGAAGATGTTGCAACAATCTGCTATACAAGTGGTACAACAGGAACACCGAAGGTATAGCACATGAATTTAGACTTCTGATTTCAAAGCTGGAAAGGTTTGTGGAATTGGTTCCACTGCTTTTTGCCTCTAAAACGTGATGTTTTTGATAAATTCTGATAAGGGGGCTGCATTGACCCATGGAAATATGATTGCAAATCTTGCTGGAGCGACTCTTGCTCATAAATTCTACGCATCAGATATGTGAGTAATACTAGCTTTGCCTTTTACACATGATTATTATCTTAAAAACCAACCTAACAGCTTTTTCTTGGCTATTTTACTTGTGATTTTTCCAGCTACATATCATATCTGCCTCTGGCACACATTTATGAACGGGCAAATCAGGTCATGGTGGTATATTTTGGAGTTGCTGTTGGATTTTACCAAGGGGTAAGAATTCGGCTTAACATTTCTTTGTTTGTCCATACTGTAAAATGGAATACACTTTTTCAACCTTCATGTTGATGCAGTGATATACATGCTGCTTTGCATTCAATCCATTCTTGGTAGTGCAAACAAGTGTTGTATATTTTAGTCATAGTTTGTCCATTAGTTTTCTGGTGGCTATCTTGATCAGATAACATCAGTGTCTTGTATATCTAGCTGGCATTTTGTAACCAGAGAACTTCCCGTGTTATGTACCTCAAAAACAGATAATATTTCAAATTGTTATTCCGATCCAAGTTAAGTAGTCTATGCTTTATCAATATTCATGAAGCAGAAACCATTATTCAGCAATATGATTACGTGTTTTCTTCAAGGTAAAATTTGATTGCTATTTTTAGAGCACCAAATAATATATTTTATTTATGCATGCAGGATAATTTGAAACTCATGGATGATTTTGCTGCTCTAAGACCCACTATCTTCTGCAGTGTTCCTCGGCTGTATAATAGAATATATGCTGGGTAAAGTCATTGCTGTCAAAATGTCCGAATATATTGCAGTATTCGAGTTCTCTTTACAATTTATCCAATACTTTTGCTTGCAGTATTATCAGTGCTGTTAAAGCATCTGGTGGAGTAAGGGAGAGGTTATTCAATGCCGCCTACAATGCTAAAAAGCAAGCAATGCTTAATGGTAAAGATTAACACTTCATATTCTTTCAGTGTTTTTTATATCTTGAGCTTTCTGTTTGTCTTATGCTGAAGCACTTCATCACTACACTAAGTTACTGTATGATTTATCATTTATGGTTGCTGAAAAGTTTTGGTATATTTTTCATTAGAGTTCTGTTTGCTACTTGGATGATTATTATTTATATCTTGTGTACTATTGTTGCAGGCAAGAATCCATCTCCCATGTGGGACAGATTAGTGTTCAATAAGATAAAGGCAAGACTTGGTGGACGAGTTCGATTCATGGTGTCAGGGGCTTCACCCTTGTCTCCTGATGTGTTGGAATTCTTGAAGATGTAAGTTAATTTTTTAAAACAAATGTCATTGGGATGCAGCTTCTGTCTTCCTGGTTGATTTTGTAACAACATATGTACTGCATGCAGCTGCATTTGTGGGAATGTAAGTGAAGGATATGGAATGACTGAGACTGCATGTGTCATAAGTTCTATGGATGAAGGAGACAACCAAACTGGCCATGTTGGCTCTCCTAATCCAGCCTGTGGTAAGCTATGGATTTCATAAACATAACAAAGTTTCTTGTTCTTTTTGTCAGATCTATACTTCCTGTTTATACTATTTTTTTGTTCCCGTTTCAGAAATAAAGCTTGTAGATGTTCCAGAAATGAACTACACATCTGATGATAAGCCCTATCCTCGCGGTGAAATCTGTGTGAGGGGTCCCATTGTATTTCCAGGATATCATAAAGATGAAGCACAGACGTACTTGCTCTACCCTAGCCTGGTCTTTTGATGTTGGTCTGGTCATATACAAAGAAAATCTCTTAATATTATTATGGTTTGCAGGAGAGAAGTAATTGATGAAGATGGATGGCTTCATACTGGAGATATAGGATCATGGTTACCTGGAGGTCGTCTAAAGATCATTGATAGGTGGAATTATGCCCTTATGATAAGTCTTTTCTTTAACAGTAGTGACCAAGTTATGTTGATTCAGCATTTTAATAGAAAGACTTACATGTTAACGCAGAAAGAAGAATATTTTTAAGCTGGCGCAAGGAGAGTATATAGCCCCCGAGAAAATTGAGAATGTATACGCTAAATGCAGATTTGTCTCCCAATGTTTTGTGCATGGTATGCAGATGATATCTTCAATTATACAACTCTCTCTAGTCTATGCTCTTCCGGGTAACTAACTCTTTATCTTTCTGTTGTTAGGGGACAGCCTGAATTCCTCTTTGGTAGCCGTGGTCTCAGTGGACGAAGATGTTCTGAAAGCTTGGGCCGCTTCTGAAGGCATTCAGGTAGTATCTTGTCTGAAACATTTGAATCTGATTGAGTAAAAACCAGCATTGATGACATGTTAACTCGCAGCCAGTGGCACTCAATTTTGCATTTCCTTCATCAAAAAATAAATAAATCAAATTTTGAACTTCCCTTCTCAGCAACACATTCTTGATACTTCTATTGTAGTGGAATTATTGGGATCAGATGACCACGTCATCATTATATTTGCGTGAGAAGGAGCTTCTTCCATCTAAATTTGAACAAGAACTTGAAAGTTGATAGCAGAAAAATGACAAGCTGGCTTATTGCCCCTTATTGGAATTCTGTTAGTGCATAATAAGAGCTAGTCAGTTGATTAATTTTCTTGAACATATCACTTGGGTTTTTCTGAGGCAAAATTTACATCCTCTATGAATGCGTTGTTGATGCATATAATAATGTACTAATAATTCTCTGACAATGTTTGAGCAGAGTGGAAATTTGGAGCAACTATGCAATGACCCAAGAGCAAAGGCTGCGGTACTTGCAGACATGGATGCTGTCGGACGAGAAGCTAAGGTAAGGTGTTGAACAATTATAGTGTTCCCTGCCAATTTTCACCGGAAACTCTTGTCTGATTATCCCAATATCCGGCAGCTCCGAGGATTTGAATTTGCAAAAGCTGTGACTCTAGTTGTGGAACCATTTACAATGGAAAACGGTCTCCTAACTCCTACGTTTAAGGCAAGTTCTCGTTTCAATATCGATAAGCATATTACAATAAGCAGATTATCACGACGGAAACTTAGCAGATTGTAACTGTTAGCTGTTTATGTCTACTTTCAGGTTAAGAGACCTCAAGCAAAGGCATACTTTGAGAATGCAATAACGAAAATGTACGCAGAGCTCGCTACATCTGATCCCTCCCCAAAACTGTAGTTGTGAAATTGACAGGTATAACACAGGTGTAAAATAAAATTGAAGATCTCTATTTGCTGAAGCATTCTGCAGTAGGATCTGTAATTGTTTATTTAATACTCTCTTACACAGTGTCGTAAGAGAATCCGATTGTCTTGTATAATTGCACCTCAGATTAACGAGGTTCATACACAGATTTCTTAAAAGAATAAATAGAAAATAGCCGGCGGCTGTTCGTGGTGGTAACGGTTGATCATTCTTTCAATTTGTTCTTGAAGCCAACCTGTAGCTAAATATGACTTGAACATTAATTTGTGCAATAATAATTAATTTTAATTAATTATTCTCTTGAATTTGTAATTTTATTAATTAGTCTTTTCAATTTGTTATTTTTTTTAAATCATAATTATAATTTTTGATTAATTAGTTTCTTGCCTTTATCTTTAAAATTGATATGTTGAGTTCAGTTGATAAGAATTGAAAAGTTCAAAGAACTATTTTATAAAAGGTTTAAGGTCTTAAAAACTACCGACCTTTCAAATTTTTTTCAATTGCACCCTCACCTTATAATTTCTTCAATAGCACCCTATTTCGTATTTTTGGCTTTCAATAGCACCCCGGTCTTGTAAAACAGTCAATTTTATCCTATTTTGTAGGCCAAACACATATTTGGGTCCTTACACTATCACTTTTTTCCAACTTAAGTCCCTAAACTATAAAACGTTTAAAATAAGTCCCTGCACTATCAAAAGTCTCCGATTTAAGTCCCTCCGTGCCATTCTGTTAGAGAGTGAGATACAAACGCTTGACTCTGAGATTGGTTGTAGTTAAAATTTATGAAATTAAAATTTTAAATCCTTACATTATAATTTTTTTACCATTTGAGTCCTTGCACTATAAATCTAACTTAAATTTTTAATTACTCAAAATTAATTAATTCAAAATAAATTAATTTAGTTAAATAAAAATAAATATTTTTAAAAATATGATATTTTAAAGATTGCGAGGTAGACGAACAAGTTTTTAATATATTTAATTTTTTTATAAAAATAAAAAATTAATTGTATAAAATAAAAAATTATTTTTATTCAATTAAATTAATAAAATTTAAATAATTACAATTTTAAATTAAATTGCAAATTTTTTATTAATAGTCAGAGATGATTCTAGTTTTGAAAATGCTAAAAAATTTTAATAACATTAAAAATGAAATGAAAATAAAAATATTATTAATATTATTTAAATTATGTGATAGAAAGACTTAAAATTGACGTTTCTAATAGTGTAAGGACTTAATTTGGAACAAAATGATAGTGCAGAGATCAAAATAGCATTTTTGATATGTAATTGTTAACGTCATCCACATTCCGTTAACTTGCGTAACAATAGGGACTTAAAAAAGATGTTTTTGATAGTGCATGGACTTATTTTAAACGTTTTATAGTTCAGGGACTTAAGTTGGAAAAGAGTGATAGTACAGGGACCCAAATATGTATTTGGCCTATTTTGTATTTTTGACTTTCAATAGCACCATAAATCATCAAATTAAACTCATTTATCGACGACTTATTTGAATTTTTTTTAAATTAAAGGACTTGTTTAAAAGTGTCCAAGTAGAAAAAAGTATGATTTCACCTTTAAATTTAGTTTTTTTGAAAATTTTCATCCTTACAGTAATCAAATCATCTAATTTTTTAATTTAGAGTGTTATTGAAAGCCAAAAATACAAAATAGGGTGCTATTGAAAAAATTATAAGGTGAGGGTGCTATTGAAAAAAATTTGAAAGGTCGGTAGTTTTTCAGATCTTAAGCCTTTATAAAAAGAAAAACTAGGGGTGGGCAAAAAAACCGGTCAAACCGATTAACCGAACCGAAACCGGAAAACCGAACCGGAAAATGTGGTTAACCGGTCCAACGGTTTAGGTTTAGGTTTTGATTTTTAGTTTTCATGGTTAATGGTTTAGGTTTAGGTTTTGGATTTCTAAAAACCGTGGTTAACCGGTTAACCGGTTTATATATATATTCATATATTTTTAATAATTAATAAGATATATTTTATGATCTATAAAATAATATTGATTTTATAATATACACAATAAAATCTAAATATAAAAATATATTGACATATATTTTATTTAGGAATATTTATATATTTTAGGAGATTTTATATATGAAAATATTGTAAAAGAAATTTGTTTTCCTTATTAAAATATTTATTTAACAAAAATAGAAATATTTAAGTCTATAAATAGTAGAAAGTGGACGTGAACAACACTACAAACAATTCAAAAAATACAAAACTAGCTTTAATATTACTCATAAATTATTTGTAAATAATAATAGTTTTAAATATTTGCATTGATTTAACTATTTATAAGATAGTTTAGATTTATATTTTTTAATATAATTTGAATTTCTATAGTTTTTTTTTGTTTGCTAAAAAATCAAATAGAATTAAAAATATATCTTTTTTTGTCTTTAATTTTTCTAATGGTTATATAGTTAAAAACCGCAAAACCGAAAAACCGAACTGTTTTTTATGGTTAACCAATTTACCGGTTAACCATTTAAAATTTTAGGTTTAGGTTTTTAATTTTAAAAACCGTATTACAATGGACCGGTTTACAAATTACCCTCATGGACCGGTTAACCGGTCCATGCCCACCCCTAAGAAAAACTGATGTTAATTGCTAATCTTGTACAAATTCTGCAGCTGATACTCAAATATGCTACGTATGAAGCGTTAATTGTAATTACAATATGAATTTAAAATCTTGATAGTGTTAGATTTCAAGCTATTAATTTTTTGTAATTTAGAATACCGAACATTTTTCCGATTAAAAAGTACTGATAGAGATATCAAAACAATGTGTTTTCATATTTATTTACTGTATTATTATTTTAACGAAAGATTGAATCTTGCATTATTAGAATTTAAAATTTGTATAATTTTGATTATAAAATACCCTAAAGTTTTTAGAACCCTTTACAGTTTACACAATGAAAGTGGAAGTGGAAAGCCTGGTGTTGTACCTAGTAGGCAAAAAGACGAGACACTTTTATGATTCCTCAACTCAGAAATTAGTTGGTGGAGCCTTACTCATCTCTCACTTCTAATGGTTATGCTAATAAATATCTACATTTAAGTCCAATTATATAAATTAAATAAAATAAACACTTTAGTACTTTCATAGTAGAAAACTAAATTACAAATTGTTAGAATTGGAATATTGCTGTCTGCAACAACAACGAAAAGCCACAAATTTGGATTAATTGATACTATTATTCTTATTTTATTGAACTATATTTTTAAATTGTTTTTTTAGCTTCAAAACAACTTTATTAAGAAAACGAAACATTTCCTATCAAAAAAAAAAAAAGAAAACGAAACATTTAAAATGTTAAGAATTTGGAAAAACTGGAAAATCACTCCGGATGAGGTGACAAAAAAATAGAAATCTATCAAATTGTGATGTTTAAGTAGAAATATAATTATGAAAATATTTTAAAAAATTTAATCAATTAAAAATACTACCCTCTCTACCTTATAATTCATATTTTCTATTAAATTGTGAGATTGTAGTAAGTGATATATGATTTTTATATTTCACATTTTTATTTTTATTGATACCAGTTTTAATTTTATACTAACATTATTATTTATAGAATTTTTTTAACTATCATTTTACTTTTTTTATCTATTTTATCAATTTTACTAATGAGATACTACTTCATTCAATTATAACAATGAACAAAATAATATTTAAATCATCAAAATTAAAACCGCATATCTATTTATAGATATTTAGCTTTTAATTAAAGAGTGAAATAATAATAAAGTATTAGAAATGACTGTAAAAATAGAAATGAATATATATACATTTTATTTTAGAGACTAAAATAAAAAAAGTGGCGCAAAAAAAAGTGAGAAATTAATACTTAGGTAGAAAGAAAACACAGAGTCACTCACAATTCTACACCATAGTCAATTACATTAAATTTCACCTCTCAATTTCATTTTTTTGTTACTTTCTGTTTAAAAAACAGTGATTTTAATGTTCAATTAGTAACAGCTGATCTGTTTTATTTTGATCATCAAATGTTGAACAGGATACCGCTTTTAGATTCGTTAATTTCACAAATTCTGCTGATAATTAGGGGTTAGTATATAGGTTTAGGGTTTGGTTGATTTGATTTGATAACAGTAGCAATGTTATCGAATCATTTAAACAATGGAATCGAGACTGCTAAGCTGGTCTGGTCTCGGATTCCGCATTCAGAGGAAGGTCAGCTTGAAGGTGTTGGTTTGTTAGATAGTAAGGGCGCGAGCAGTGCTGAGAGTCTTGATTATGAAGTTATTGAGAATTATGCTTACAGAGAAGAGCAGGTTGCTGAATTTTATCGTTTTTATATAATTTTTGTGTTTTTTTTAACAGTTTTTATAGTGTTTTTAGTTGTTTAATTTGTGTTTTTGGTTTTTTGTGATATGCAGGCGCAGAGAGGGAAGCTTTATGTATGGTATTATGTGGCTGTCAAGTGGTTATTTGCTTTGCTTATTGGCATTGGTGAGCAATTATTTTTCTTTTTTTTTTATTAGGGAAGTTTTTCTAATGTTATTGTCAATACTCGTTTGATTTTTCTGTTTTTCTGGATTATTTATTGTTATATATTACCATTATGATCGGCCTAGATTGTTCGGTTTATAGTATATGTTAGTAGTATCATAATTCGAATATAAATTGAAGGAGAGATTTCTTGGAACTTTCTTCGAAGATGAATTTGATTGTCAATTCTCGTGTTTGGAAAGGTTATAGTTGCTAGACCGCAGATTCTTTGAGCTATAAGAAAGAAAAAAGAAGAGAAAGTATTGTGAGAGAAATGATAACATGCCAGAAGCGATTTGATTTTACAAGAATTGAATTGAATTGAACTGTTAAAATGATTTTTCTAACCAAAGTTGCAAACATTAGAAATTTGTTCAGAATTATGAAGTATAAGCATAATTTTGATCCATTGCTCTGAGTGTAAAGTGTGAACAGTTTGTTTCGAAAAATTAAATTAGTGGTCCGTACTCTTCAATGAGACTTCTGCGTGACAACTGCTGTTGGATTTTGGATTTGCAAAGTGAGGATATGATTGTCCGATTCTGAATTCTGTATGTATGGTACGTTGTAGTGGGAAGACAGAGTTGCTCCCTAGATTTGATTCTATTGGATCCTAACTTAATTCTGTATAAAAGAAAATAAGGCCAATGTATACTATCAATTGCCTTCAACAAAGGGCTGCTACAGGTGCTAAGTGATCTATTTCTAATGAATTCTTATGTTGCTTTCAGGTACTGGATTGGCTGCAGTTTTCATTAATCTGTCTGTTGAGAACTTCGCCGGATGGAAATTTTCACTGACTTTTTCAATAATACAAAAGTCATATTTTGCTGGCTTTGTAATATATGTATTATTTAACTTGGCTTTAGTCTTTTCATCTGTATATATCGTCACACACTTCGCCCCTGCAGCAGCAGGATCTGGTATTCCTGAAATTAAAGGTTATCTGAATGGTATGCTGCAAATCTGAATCAGTTTGTTCATGTGTTTCTACTCAATAAGTTGTCTCATTTATCATCATAGAGGTGTTGATTAACAATAATTGTGTAGGGGTTGATATTCCTGGTATTCTACTATTCAGAACCTTGGTCGGAAAGGTCATTACTCTCATCATAAGATTGCTTTGGCAGATCTCCGAATTATTTGCATTTTAATTATCTATTTTTTAAAACTTCTTTAGATATTTGGAAGCATTGGTTCTGTGGGAGGTGGTCTTGCTTTAGGAAAAGAGGGTCCTCTTGTTCATACTGGTGCTTGTATTGCTTCATTGTTTGGACAAGTAAGAGCTCACAAGTTTACTTAGCTGCGCAATCAAACTCGTTTTTTTGAGCAATTCTTGTTGTTCTCCCCAACAAACTAAGTTTCACTTTGTCAATGTAGGGTGGATCCACTAAATATCATCTAAATTCAAGGTGGCTACAAGTTTTCAAGAGTGATCGTGATCGGCGTGATCTTGTGAGTAAATTAGGCCATCCATTTCTATTCTAACTTGGGTGGCATCATTCAATTCTATGTCACGTCCTGATTTTTTTCTGTTCAATATATCCATTTTCTTAAGAATAGAGGTGAGAAACCTCTTTGCAGTGCTCATTTCATTTGTCTAATGTTTTGAAAAGGTAACCTGTGGGTGTGCAGCTGGAGTAGCTGCTGCTTTTAGAGCTCCAGTGGGTGGGGTATTATTCGCCCTGGAAGAGGTCACATCTTGGTAGGACAATGTTTTTATTTTTTATTTTCTTTTAAGAGTAACATTTATATACTTAAATACATGGTGCATATGCTTTTGCCACGCAAAATAAAATAAAAAGAACTTACATTAATGTTTAATGGAACCTCATTTGTTCATGCAAGCATTTTTTCATGTGGCATTATATATTTCAGTTATATATATATATACATACATACATTTGATATGTTGTAACTTTGTTGACTTGAATAGTATAGTTACTCTAATTTTGTTTGTCGGTTCATCTTACATTATATATCTATTTTCTTTCAAAGGTGGAGAAGTCAACTTATGTGGCGTGTCTTTTTTACTTCCGCTATTGTGGCAGTGGTTGTTCGTACTGCAATGGGTTGGTGTAAGAGTGGGAAATGTGGGCATTTTGGCTCAGGTGGCTTCGTAATATGGGACATATCAGAGTTGAGATCTAAACCTTTTTTTCGTCTTTCTGTATTACTACATCTAGGGAGGGTTTCATTGGTTTTTTTAAGCCTTGTCTCTTAATTTTGTTCTGGACAGTGGTCAAGAGGATTACTCATTTTCCGAGCTACTTCCGATGGCAGTCATTGGGGTTATTGGAGGTGTACTTGGTGGGTAACCAGACCTTATCTTTAATGCTTCTTTTAACACTGATTTTTATCGGTTTAATTTCTTATCCTTGTGATTTTCAGGTGCCTTATTTAACCAACTCACATTATATATAACTCAGTGGCGTCGGAACTATCTGCACAAGAAAGGGAACCGAGTGAAGGTAAATTTGGAGATAATTATGTAATTTTCAGTTTTTATTGTTGTCTAACATATGTAATTGTGATATTGCTACAGATAATTGAAGCATGTCTAATCTCTGTGATAACCTCAGCTATTTCGTTTGGACTTCCACTTTTAAGAAAATGTAGTCCATGTCCTGAAACGGATACTGAATCTGGTATTGAGTGCCCAAGGCCTCCAGGAATGTATGGGAATTATGTAAATGTAAGATCTGGGATTGGATTCTTGTTTCTTTTTCTTTTTAGGTGTTTTATAGGCTTAATCCTGTTGCTTGAATGCTGAAGTTGTTGAATCAGCATGTTAAACTTTCTGGATATAGCTTTAGAAAAATTAACTTCCAATTTTATGATATTTGCAGTTCTACTGTGGCACAAACAAGGAATATAATGATCTTGCTACAATTTTCTTCAACACTCAGGTATATTTAGACTCCTTGACTTTATTCGTGCTTTTCATTTGAGTTTCCCAGTTATATAATAAATATTTTTGTTGCAGGATGATGCCATAAGGAATCTGTTCAGTGCAAAGACGATCCATGAGTACAGTGCCCAAAGTTTATTGACATTTTTGGTAGTTTATTTTTCATCTTAAATTTCACATTGGTTGACTATCTAACATTGTTAATTTTGTTAAATTGGTGCACTTGTTCTCAAGTTCTGTTACTTCTGATTTTAATTTCAAATTTGAAAACTCATTTTCAGAAGAATTTATGCAAATTAGTTAATTTAATTTTAGGTTTGATGGAAGAATTGTGTCAGTTAGGAAGTTTGAATACTCTAATTGAGGGGAAATGTTTTCACTTTCTAATCATAGCTGCAACCAGACGACTTGTTTTTTTTTAGCATAATTGTCTGCACACTTCCCTGAACTTGTTTACCAATATAAACTTATTTCTTTGACTGAACAGCCCCTCTCCCTGAGTGTTAAGGTGCAGCTTACCAATTAATCTAAATAGAATATCACAGTTGAAACTATTATTTTTAATGCCATCCAATTTTGTTTTCACCATCTACTGCCTACTATTATTTATCATATCCCATATAATTTCTTTCAAGTCATTTATTTTCTTAATTGTACCCATTTATATGAAGCTTTGACTCGAGTTCTTATAATAATTGGCTATTCTTCAATGTTAACGGTAAGTCGGTAACCAGGGATGGTTATAACAAATTTTCTAATGTCTACATAGTGACTTTAGGCAGGGTAATTAAATAATAAATAATGACACATAACATTCCGGTTTATAATTTATTGACATGCAATTGATGGCTTTTTTTTTATATCTTCATGTTTGCAGGTAATGTTCTATACCCTCGCAGTGATGACGTTTGGTGCAGCAATTCCTGCTGGTCAATTTGTTCCTGGAATAATGATTGGGTCAACATATGGACGCCTTGTTGGCATGTTTGTTGTCAAGTTTTACAACAAGCCCAACATTGAGGAGGGAACGTGAGTTTTTTTATTAGGTTTTGTGACTCTTAGTTTTATTTGGTACCTATTTATGCCCTTCTTAAGCTTACTTTCTATATTGTTGAATGAGAATGGGAAGAAAGTTTGTCCACGTGATATAAAGTTTTCCTCTGGGCTCAACAAATTTTGATTCATTAGTATTCTCCGTTATTCTTACTGTTGTGAGGGTGAGCCTTGGTGCAAAAGGTCACAGATTTAAGGCGTGACATCAATTTCTTTGTAAAATGCAAGGGGAAGGCTGCGTGCAGATGTGCGCAACCACCCTCTAATCTCACAAAAACCGGGGAGCATTTCTTGCACCGCCTGAGCCCTATTTGTTGACTTTTTTTCCTTCCGCCTTCTATCTATGAGAAATTACTGCTTGCATACTTTTTCTTTATTTTGAGGGTGTTGTATTCCTTGTGTGTTTCTAGATATGCTTTGTTGGGTGCTGCTTCTTTCCTTGGAGGTTCAATGCGAATGACAGTCTCCTTATGTGTCATCATGGTTGAGATTACAAACAACTTAAAACTCTTACCTCTAATCATGCTTGTTCTCCTTATATCAAAGGTGTAGTTTTGAATTTGAATGCTTTGCTTATTTATTAAATGATAATCCATGAATTTACTCTTTTATTCACACTGCAGGCTGTTGGAGATGCTTTTAATGAAGGATTTTACGAAGTACAAGCCAGATTGAGAGGCATTCCTTTACTTGAATCTAGACCTAAATACCAGATGAGAACAATGACAGCAAGGGAAGCTTGTGGAAATCAAAAGGTCTTTTTCATTCAAATGCTTCCTATTTTCCTTACGTTTCTTTTTCAGATACCATCATGAGTGTATAAACACCTGCACATTATTTTACCATAAATTGTGGTTGTTAATGACCTGTCTTATTAAAATTTTGAACTGCCCAAGGTTGAGTTTGATTTGTGTGAAATCCTGGCAAATTTGGCCAATATGATTTGAAATTTTGAACAGAAGCTGCATACACCTGAAATACTTTTTGGTTTATTTAAGGTGGCGTATTATTTCTCTCTTTTCAAAACCCGAGAAAAGCTTGTATAGCTCTACGTCATTAAGATAGCAGAAGCAATAGAAATATAGAAGGGGGGGAAAAAGCATGATGAGATAGGATTGTTGTTTGCATGAAGCAGTCAAAAGGCTTGTTTATTTTTTTGCCTTGTTCCTTTCTTGAATGGCATTCTGGAAAATTAAGGATTCTTAATGCACTTAAGATTTGCTTATCTTGGGCCTTTTAATGTCAATCCAACTTGTCACGACAGGGTTAATAGTTTTCCTTTTTTTCCTCTTTGCTTCTGCTGCACACAATCTTCAACTTATAATTGGTTGATGTTCCATCTTTCTCAGGTTGTTTCCTTCCCTCGTGTCGCAAAAGTTGCAGATGTAGTTTCTATTTTGCAGAGCAATAAACACAATGGGTTTCCTGTAAGTCTTACTTCCATCTTTGTCATCTTTTTTACACTTAAAATTTCTGAAATGTGATATTTACTTTACCACTTATAGGTGATTGATCACACAAGGAATGGAGAAACACTTGTGATTGGACTTGTGCTTCGCAGGTATAGCTCTTGTACTTTGTTACATTTTACTTGTTAGAGGTGGATGTTATGTTTTATATTAGTTGAACAGCTTAATCTTAGTTTTTGGTTCACATGGCAGTCATTTGCTAGTTCTTCTCCAGTCTAAGGTGGATTTTCAACACAGTCCTTTTCCTTGTGACCCAAGAGGTGTATCCAGGTCATTCAGGTAAGGGCATGGTCGATCCTAGTTAATAGCTGTACTTTTTGTTTTGTTTTGTTTGTGTGATTTTTCATTTTTTAGCTTCACTTGCTCAAGATAGTGGTTTTTGTTATTCAGGCACAATTTGAGTGAATTTGTGAAACCAGTTTCTAGTAAAGGAATCTCTATAGAGGATATTAGTCTAAGTTCAGATGATTTGGAAATGTACATAGATCTTGCCCCATTTTTGAATCCTTCTCCATATGTTGTCCCTGAGGATATGTCCTTAACAAAGGTATTTTTACTTTTTCACTAAGTTATCTGTTTATTATGTTGCATTTGTGGTTTGGTCCATCTCCTATTTTCAACGAGGCATGAAACATTTTTCCAATTATGTAGGTATATAATCTTTTCCGTCAACTAGGACTAAGGCACATATTTGTTGTTCCGCGTGCTTCACGTGTGATTGGCTTGCTTACCAGAAAGGATCTGCTTATTGAGGTATGCTAATGGAATTGTCCTATAAATGTTATCAATTTGACTGAACTGTGTAATGATTGCTCTCTGATGGTTTTTGGTAGGATAATGAGGATTCAGCTAATGTGGAGCTTCAATCAACTAGTGTAAGGTCTCTATGCTGCCTACTTTCCTCGTGTTATGTGTTACCTTTTGTTTATTGGAATGAGATTCTGAATATTATCTGGGGCGGGGTTAATTTTTTTGCAGTATCAGACTATAGTATTTTTACATAACAATTACCGACTTTTAAATTCTTACACTTTTTGTCACGAAACTTTAATTTTACCAACAGTAGATCACTAAATGATTTTCGGTGAATTTATGCTTACGTGGACAGCGGAGATAAAATAAATTTGCCATATTTGATCTACTTTAAGGCTATCAAACTATATACTTTATTTCAAAATAGATATCGACTTCTAAATGATATGGTAAAACTAGGAAGACACATTTTTCCGTCGCTTATGTAAATAATTTTTCATCTGAATTCATTTAATGACCTCCCGTTTTAGTAATATTGAAATTCCGCTACTAAAATGTAAGAATTGAAAATCGCTAACCGTTATGTAAAAATACTATAGTTGGAGAACTGCAAAAAAAAATCAACTTTTCTGATAGTGATCATGGTAGTTTTTCTTGGAGATGGAAAATTTGAGCTTGCAAATATTTCCTGAATTAATTAAAAGGATGAAATTGACCTATATTATGACAATAGTAGGTAGTATAGATATCATTATGGGTGGTGGCAGATCCAGGATTTTTTTTCCAGTCCAAACTTAACTTCTAGTTCACCTCTGCTATCAATTCTTAAACGAGGTCTGTGGAATTATATTAATGTTAATCATGTTTGGTGCTATCATTCTCTATTTTGCTCTTGCATACTTGGCGCTTAGTTGATAGTTGTACAGAAGCACTATTATCCGATGGTTTGACGGTAGACCGCATCAAACATTATTTCCTGCGTCCATGAATGGGTTTGTTTATGTTAAGAACTTTTTATCCTCTGATGTAAATTTGTTGATCCTCTGCTTGACTGTATGGTGCAGAATGTATCATCAAGGTAAAAGAATATTCACTAGGAATACCGATGTGCAAGCCCCGTTCTTAAACGGTCTTCTGATCCAAGATCACGCCGCTGATTGAAATTACCCTTCAATCTTTATCATCCGTACACTTTTGCGGCCGGGGCTGATACTGCTGACATATGTCTTCAAAGGCAAATTATTTTTTCCTCTTCCAAATTATTTGTCAAGAGTTTTGTCACCGTAAATTGGTCAATATTATTCAAATAGAGTTTCATGGACCTCACTCACTTAATTGATTGTATCTTATTTGAACGTGAAGACAATGCAAAATTGCAAATTATATAAACTGAAAACTTGATGGAAATTTTCTTGTTAGCTCCGAGAATAATGGAAGAATGTGGAAACTTGTATCTATAAATGCAAAATATTTTTTTGTTCTATATAGAAATGTTTTACCGAGTATTTTCTTTGGCTCAGATTTTTTTTAGTTAAATTACTTTTCTCTGTGAATATCAGCCTCTTGTTTTCCTTATTAATTTAAAAACCTCTAGATTTTTATTAAGTTTAAGCTACTTACTTTGAAATTACATAAAATATATCGGGCATGATATTCATGGATTAGGATTCTCGTTCTAATAAATATAACATGCATTAGAAAGATTAAAAAAAGATTAATTTTAAAAATTAAAATCTTTTTTAGTGTTTTAGATTTTCTATTTATTTTCAGATCGCCACACTGACCCCATGTTCTTGCAGGAGGGGTGTAATATAACTAAAAAAAGTAAAATTTTATTTTGATTCTTAAATTTATTTTTGATAAAAATATAAATAAAAATTATATTTTCTGAGATTCAATGATTTAATAAATTCATTTAATTTGTTTTACTTTTCTATACATATAATTTTTTTGATTTACATTTTTCCTAATTTTCTTATTTCATTTATTTTTTTAAAACTGAAAAAATTAAAACATTAATAAATATTGAAAAACTTAGTTGAAGTCATTAAGTCTTCAATTTCATGATAGTATAATTTTTTATTTATTACAAATTAAATGTATAAGTTTAAAAATTAAATTAAATTTTATTTTTTTAGCTAAATTTTTTTTAGTTAGTTGATTAATACAAAAAATGAACGGACTCAAATATATAAATGTAAATTAATCTGCTCTTAAATCAAAGGCTTAGATTTTAAGAGCTGCTAAGTATATTGGAGAGATAACAGAAATTAGAAAGTTTTTTAAGATTTTATTTTTCTCCAATTCAAGCGTTAAAGTTGCCTTATGTGATTTGATTGTTTTTAGCATGGTTGTCAGCGGTGCAGCCCAACCGGTTCAACTAGAAATTTCGGGAACCGGCGCTTTAGTCGGACCGGAATACCCATAAACCTCCTTTTTGATAACCCAGTTCAAATCCGGTTGACCCGGCCAAAACCCGTTTGACGCCGTCCGAATTTAATGGGTATTACGGATTTTTAATTTAACTTAGATTTTGTACTCTAAATTATAATATTTATTTATTTATTTTGGTTCAACTCCGGTTGAACCTTTAACTCTTTACCCTCTGTCCACGATGGTTTAATAACCGTGCAGGGTTTGGCAACATTGGTTTTTAGCATTATCTTACAATTAATCCAATTGCCAAAACAACATTCCTCATTAATTATCTGGATAATCCCAAAATTAATGTCCAGATTAAATAAACGAACGTTAATAAAACTCAAATTAGGTTCGGACAACGCAGTGGATAATGTCTGGATTAACTAATTGAGAATCTAGAGTTATAGACAAATTCACCAACTGTAACCATACATATTTAGTTCCATATATTATCTGAGCGTTATATTAATTACAATTATCGGATTTTCTTTCCTGTTATATTGTTTATAATCCGCCCTCACATTTTTAATTAAATAAAAAAAAATTAAAAATTTATTTTTATTTTAAATGGTCAACATTAAAATAACTGTGAGGACAGTACAGAGAGGTGATTCCTAAGTGCACGGTGTGTCTAGTATTTCATTTGATCCATAAAATTTCTATTTTTGACAAATTATTCAATGACCATTCTTGTATATAAATCTCACATTCTCATATTTTTATTTACTAAGCTCTCTTTTTCTTTGTTTTTTTTCTTTCCTTCCTGGCCTAGTCCTTTAGTTTTATCTCCTCCTGTAAAACATAGTTTGTTAGGAGGTAAATCTTTTGTAGGATCGGTAAAATGGCACCGGCTATGATAATTTCCAACGACCCTGATTCACCGGATTTTGATGGAAAGCTTACGTTTTTCGTCATGCTTTGTGTCGTTATTGCCGCTTGTGGTGGCCTTATGTTCGGTTATGATATCGGTGTTTCAGGTATTTATAGTTACAATCAAATTTTTAAATTTTTTTGCGGAAAAAAAATTAAATTTTTTTAATTATCGTTTCACTCAATTTTTTTAAATATCCGAAAGACATGGTACAAATAAATTAATATTTGCAGAAATGAACAACATGAGAATTACAAAATAGTTTAAATCCGGTCAAAAAAATTAAAAATACGTTTTCTTCAAAAAAAATTACTATGCTTTATGATTTCAATTGCATATCTAAAACTTTTGTATCCTCTGTATAAGATATATGTGGGATAAGTTATTTATTTTTTAGTTAAAGGTGAATTTTGTGCACTTACAATGTGTTTCTCAAAAAAAATTATTTTTGATAAATGTGTTTCTTAAAATGGAGGAATTTTTTTACATAATTCTACAATTTTTCCAAAAAATAAAGCAAGGTGCGGCTATCATTCTAAAAGAATAGCCTAGACAACTGGATTATTTTTAGGAGGCCTGACCGACGGAAGGAGGGTGGCCGCCCGTGTCGGGCCTGCACCATTCTCTCTGTCCTTATATGTGCGTATGTCTGTGTGTGTCTATATATATATATATACTTTTTTCTTTTATAATGACTTATAATTGAATATTTACAGGCGGAGTTACGGCAATGGATGACTTTTTGATAAAGTTTTTTCCGGAGGTTTACGAAAGAAAGAAAGGCGCTCACGAAAACAATTACTGTAAATACGACAATCAGTCGTTACAGTTATTCACATCATCATTGTACCTTGCAGCTCTTGTAGCTAGTTTTGTAGCTTCCCATAGCTGCAATAGGTTTGGCAGAAAGCCAACCATGCAGTTAGCTTCCATTTTCTTCATTGTAGGAGTGTGTTTAAGCGCCTTTGGAGGCAATATTGAAACGGTCATTGTTGGTCGGGTTCTTCTCGGTTGCGGTGTTGGTTTTGCCAATCAGGTATCATATTCCGACTCCGTCATAAATCGGGGTACTAGCCCGTGTTATACTGAAAATAACGTATTGATAAAAACAATTGAATCTAATTTATATATGATTCAACTGTGTTGGATAAATTTAATTAGATAAATGTATGCTGATATGACATCCCGTGATTAACATATTAGTCCAATTACTATTTTGTCACATCAAATCATCAATATCAATCGATCTGAATTTGTTCAAGGATAATCACTTTAATTAAGTGTATGGTACTACCAACGAGCTATAGCTCATACGGTATAAGTCTTGGGCAGGAAATTGAAATTGAGTGCTATAGAGACTAATAAGCCTCTTAAAAAATATCTTAAATTGTCACTAACTGATGACTTTTACAGGCAGTACCATTGTTTCTATCAGAAATAGCTCCAGTGAGGATGCGCGGTGCCCTAAACATTTCGTTCCAGCTTTTCGTCACAATCGGAATCCTGATCGCGAATCTTGTCAACTACGCGACAGGAAAAGTTCACAACGGGTATAAAATTTCCCTGGGAGTTGCTGGCATACCAGCTTTAATGTTAGGATTAGGTTCTTTATTGATCGTTGAAACTCCCACAAGTCTGGTTGAGCGCGGCAAAATAGAAGAAGGTAGACAAGTGCTTAAGAAGATCAGAGGCGTGGACAATGTCGATCTTGAATTCGATTCGATTGTCCACGCTTGTGAGATCGCCCGACAAGTCACCCAGCCCTACCGAAAACTCATGAAAAGATCGAGCAGGCCACCACTAGTTATTGCAATCTTGTTGCAAATTTTCCAGCAATTCACCGGAATCAACGCCATTATGTTTTACGCCCCTGTTCTCTTCCAAACCGTCGGATTCGGAAGTAACGCTTCTTTGCTTTCTGCCGTTGTTACCGGATCGGTCAATGTTCTCAGTACCATTGTTTCAATTGTCGTTGTTGACAGAGCTGGAAGAAGGATTCTACTTCTTGAATCTTGTGTTCAAATGCTCATCACTCAGGTATCTCAAATTTTATTCAGTTTTTTCCATTTTCCAATCGATTTTGACATTTTCACGACACTGGCGGAATTAAAATTTTTTTTTTCAACTCGCGTTAAATTTTATGACCATTTAGTTCATTTTTATTCTATCAGCAGTCCGAACTTAACTTTCATCTAGCCTTAATATAAAAATAAATTATACCCCTTTTCTTTGAAAATTTTCAAAAAGTTCTAAAAAAATACGAAAATTTCTGACGGCACTCCAGACTTAAGCCTACCCCAAACTTAAGGCGGTTCTGCCCTTGTATACATTGTTGATCAAGTAAAATTTGTTTTTGTTTTTGTTCAGACTATCATTGGAATTATCCTGATAAAAGAATTGAAACCGACGGGCCAGCTCCCAAGTTCAGAAGCACTGGTAGTGGTGGTGATGGTTTGCATCTATGTTGCCGGATTCGCCTGGTCATGGGGACCGCTCGGTTGGTTAATTCCGAGTGAAACCTTCCCTCTGGAAACAAGAACCGCCGGCTACTCCTTCGCCGTCAGCTCCAACATGCTTTGCACATTTATAATCGCACAAGCTTTCTTATCCATGTTATGTAAAATGCAAGCCGGAATTTTCTTCTTTTTCGCAGCTTGGATCATCGTCATGATGCTCTTTGCCTTCTTCTTCATCCCGGAAACTAAAGGCGTTCCGATCGACGACATTGTCGAAAGTGTCTGGAAGCAGCATTGGTTCTGGAAGAGATTTTTCGACGGGGAAGAAGAAAAAATAGAAAAAAAGGTTGAAATGATTCATCCACATTTGACATGATTTCATTTAATAATAAGGCTGGGGAGGAAAGAAAAAAAACAAATTCAGGATGTTAATTATATTTTTTTATTTTATTTTTCTTGGGTCATAATTGTTAATTATGTTTCTTTTATTCTTTATATTGTTGATTCTGAACTGTTCAAAATGAACATGTATCGGTATCACTTCAATTTTTCAACCTGAGAAATTTCATTCATTAATAATGACGTCTCCGACTTTTTTTTATTGTATGCTTTCTTTTGGATGAATTTTTTTTTTATTTTTGTATCTTATGAAATAAAATATACTACAATGTGATTTTTAAAAGTCATTAAACTTCGGTAATATTTCATTTCAGTCAATGATACTTTAATTTATTTCAATTTCATAATTAAATGTTATATCGAGAATTCATAAAGAAAAGTTATATTGAGAAGGTTTTATCTAATTTCTTGTCGAACGTTGCATGTGTGACATACATGGAAGTCATTAAACTTTCATAATAAAATTTTGTCATGATACTTTTATAATAATTGAACATTTTCCACGCATGTAACATTTAATCTAAATAAAATATTAAAGGTTTAATCACTAAATTAAATAATCTTCTCATTGTAATAAAATCAGAGATTTAATCATTAAATTAAGATAAATGAAAGTACTAGAATAAAATATTATGAAAATTTAATAACTCTTAAAATTAAATATCCAAAATATAAAATTTTGTTAGGGTTATTTTATATTGGGTTAAATGCAAATTCATACACCAACTTTGACCTAATTTGCAATTACAACATAAACTTTTAAACTTGGTAATGTCGGTAACCAACTTTCATTTCTTGGCAAATTGGTACACCGACCAATCATAAAACGACAAATGGCAGTTTATTACAATATCCACGTTAGTGTTTTTTGAGTTTGGTGTATCGATTTGCCAAAAGTGTAAAGTTGGTTACTGACATTGCCAAGTTTTAAAGTTTATGTTGTAATTGCAAATTAGGTCAAAATTGGTGTATGAATTTGCATTTAACCCTTTTATATTTATTCTATTTTATCAATTTCACTATTTGATATAAGTAATTATAACCGAATCAATTGTGAAAAATAGATGAAATAACTTTACTTAAATCGTAAAAAATAAAATTTTACTTAAAAAAAAAACAAAAATATGGTCAAATTTTTCAATGTCATATCTATAACATCGGGTTTTTGACATATTTGTGTCTCATGGACACAAAAATTCCGGTTTTGTGCCTCCCACCCCAGCCCGCTATCTGAGATAGCGGGCTGCACATCAGTCCGCCATATGAGATGGCGGGCTGGTGCTAATTTGGGTGATTAAACCTAATCACCCAAATTAGCACCAGCCCGCTATCTCATATAGCGGGCTGGTCCCTCCCCAATGATTGGGGAGAGAGTAATTTACTCTCTCCCCAATCATTGGGGCAGATTATATTTTTTTTTTAAAACCTATTATATATAATAAATCGTAGTTCAAGCTAGCTATTTTCGGGCTAGTTTCGGACGCTTTCGAGCATTAATTTTTAAAAAAATTCTAAACAAATATTGTAGGTGACCATTCAAACTAATGGATATATGACACTTTAGGTTCGAAGGGTCCAATATAAAAAAAAATTATAACGTTAAGTATCTCCATAATTTTTTTTATCAAAGTCCAAATTCAAAACCGAATCAAACGTGAACGTCCAATTTATACATTACTAGTTTCGCATTACGTGCTATGCCCGTGGCTCGTAACGTAACTCGTCAATGAACATATTAGTAAAAATATTATAATTATATCAATTTTTTATTTAATATTAAATTAGTTAAGAATTTTTGTAAAAGCCATACTGAATTTATTCTTTTTTTGGTTTTATAATAACCATAATTAAATCATTAACTTAATTTTATTAATAATATCTTTAAAAATAATAAGATTGAAATTTAAATAATATTATATTGACCAAATATTGTATTTTAATTTTGTAATTCAATCAAATTAAAAGATAGGTATTCCTACTAATTTGGAGATAATTTAGTTATTTTTTACATATTAAAAACTAAAGGTATAATAATATATTAAATCATGATTTAATTGTACTACTATTTTATTAATTTCATGCTGCTAAGAAAAAAGTGAAATTTGTTGTTTTCTTTTTATATCTATTTTTGTGTTCATGATTTGATTGTATTGAATTTTAAATTAATGCAGCAAACGGAAGCCAACGTGACAGTCAATTGTGTGCATCCAGGAACTACGATTTATTATAAATAATAGGTTTTTTTAAAAAAAAAAAATCTGCCCCAATGATTGGGGAGAGAGTAAATTACTCTCTCCCCAATCATTGGGGAGGGACCAGCCCGCTATATGAGATAGCGGGCTGGTGCTAATTTGGGTGATTAGGTTTAATCACTCAAATTAGCACCAGCCCGCCATCTCATATGGCGGACTGGTGTGCAGCCCGCTATCTCAGATAGCGGGCTGGAGGTGGGAGGCACAAAACCAAAATTTTTGTGTCTATAAGACACAAATATGTCAAAAACCCTATAACATCATTACATAATTCTTAGAAAGTTTCAACAACAATCAATAACCCAAAACTATGTAGCAATTAAATTATTAAGCAAGAAAAATAAACCCAAAAATAATTGCCAAAGCAATTTTACCAAAATGCCCATTGACGGCCTTAAAAGAGACGGCAGAATTAAGTGAAGGGCCTGGAACTCTTGCAGCCGGAACCGGAGGAGAGGCCGCTTCCGATACAGAAGTCGTCGGAGAAGCTGAAGCAGACGGCGTCGGCGACGGTTGTTGATCAATGCGAGGGACATTAATGTCTAACTTCTGGCCGGCTTGGCAATGTCCGGGAACACCGCAAAAGAAGAAGTGGTGGCCGCGCGTTTTGATGGTGATGGAATCGTTGCCGGTGGTGTAAGTTGCTAACGGAGCTGATACGTTGCAAGTCTTGTACATTGCATGCGTAACTCTCATCACGTTGTGGAATTGATTATTGTACTTGAATACTATTCATGCAAAATCACAAATTACCGTAAATATATATGATTAGGCATAAATTAATAAACTATTAATAAAGCCTAAATATGAATTTCACCCATTACCTTTTTAAATCCATTTGTTGCAATCCCATATCAAAGGGAAACTCAATTTCAATTTTATTCAGTTCCTATCATTTTTAAACTTTCAAAAGATATAATATTTTTATACTAATCTATTATAATCTCATAAAATTTAACGATGTTTCTTTAAATGAAAAGAATTTTTTTCACAATTTGTACAGTTAATTATTTACTAAAATAATATTTTTTGTGTTGTCGTATTAACTTTTTATCTTTAAATTGGCGTGATTATATATCACATTATTGGCGCTTTTCTTTTAGAGCATCTCAAACGGTATTTTTAACTTTTAAGATCGTTTTTAATAAAGAGTTTTCAATAATAAAAAGTAAAAGTTAATTTTTTATTTTATTTTTTAAAATAGAAGCATTATTTTATATTATATCTTCATGATAAAATCTTTTAGATTTTTAAAGACGCCATAGTAGATGCTCTTAAAGGGTAAAGTTATATATTTTGCAATATCTTTAATTTTGGATGGAATATGAAGCTATTCAATACCGAAGACAGGTACCTCAAAACATATGCTCAGTTAATTTGATTATCATGTTATGATTATAACTAACTTCTAAAATTAATTAATATTTTTATATTTTATAAATATTGATATAGATATCAGTTTATATGGTTGCATAATATAACGTTTTAATAAGTGAATTGGTTTCTATGGGGATAACACATATTTGATGGCATTTTCTATGGTTATTTTGTTGTAATTTATTTTATTTATTTTTCTATTGGAAGAAATTGGTATAATTCATCCAATAGTGATAAATAAATAAATTAAAATACTTTGCACAAACAAAGTAACCATAGACTTATATTTCATGGCTAATTTTATTTTATTTTGGTTAATATTTGGCTCAATTATGGCGAAGTTACCGAAATTTTAAACACATATAAAAAAGTTGTTACTACAGTGTCTTCTCATCTTTAAAAGACAATCAGATTATATATATTTTTTTATTGGTGCTGAGATCTGAAGTGACAACTAGTTTTTGGTTAATTTTTCGGTCACTATTATATATATATTTGGGTGGCTTATTTGTTAGTCAAAAAGCCCTATTGGATGACTGTTTTTTAGTATCATCATTGATTTTAGAGGTGGCCACGGTTCATAACCCCGGGTCACGGTTCAAGAAAAAGTTGAACCGGCCCGGAACCGCCTAAGAGACGGTTTCATGACGGTTCAGAACCGGGCGGTTCCGGTTCCGGTTCCGGTTTAGGACGGTTTAAAAAAAATTAAAAAAGAAATTAAAATTTAATTACTAAAAAATATAATTTAACAATAAAATAACTCACGGAGATAATATTATAAGAAAATAAATTCTTTTTTCTTTAATATTAAAATATTAATAAAAAATTTAACTAAAACAAATATAACATATATTTTATTGCAAAAGTAAATATATTATATGATAAAAATATAATATATATATTAAAAATATACAATATATATTTTTTATCAACGGGTTCGACCCTTGAACCGCCGGTTCTGACTCGAAACCGTCGGTTCACGGTTCAACAAATATGGAACCGGTCCGGAACCGCCCTATATACGGTTCCAGGTCGGTTTTAGTCCGGTTTCGGGTTTGACCGGTTCCGGGCCGGATTTGACCGGGCCGGTTTCAGACCGGGTCACGGGCTGACCCGGCCCATGGCCACCTCTAATTGATTTTAATAACACTCACTCATTGTGATGAGAAGTTGTTATTTCTGTATATAAACATTTTCACTTCATTTATTGAAGTTTAGTCTATGATAAAAAAATTAAATAATTACTTAATATGAATAAAATAATGTGTTTTGCAATTTTCATATACTATAGTAATTTGTATTTTTACAATTTAATTTTTATTTTTTAGTAATTTGAATCCCCGGTTGAACATTCAATCAATTGGTGCTTATGTGGAACGTGAAAACTTAAAAATTTAAGTCATAGCAAGACGATTTCAAACATCCATATTAATGATTCATCAAATTGTAAAATACACTATAATTTATTCATTTTATGTATATTTAATCCTAAAATAAAGAGGCCCATTAGTATTTTAATTTTTTAGTTGAATTAGATTAATTGGTTTGAAATTTATTATTCACAATATATATAAGGGAACATAATAACTATTGGCATAATATCTCAAAAATATCAAACATTTTCGGTTTAATTTAATTTTAATCAAATTTTTCAAAATCACAAATTTTAACAAATCATTCGTTCTATTTCAAACAAATACCACTTTTTTACAGTATTTTCAACTCTATCCAAACCTAAAAAGAATTCATTAATAAATAGTTATTAAATTTAGGATATAATTGACGAATTTACCATAATTCGAACAAGCCGAACCTTTGTTTTTTTAAGCAAATGATAAATGGTTAAAATTGAAATTTACAAATCAAAAATTAACTAAAATTAATGATTTTAAAAAAATTAGATTAAAATTTGATCTCATCCAAAACATTTGGCATTTTTAACACATTACACCATAATTATTTAGAGTTTGTGGGTTGTTGCTAGTGAAAGTAGATGCGGAAAGAGATCATTTTCATCTATAAGCATGCGAGTCCAGGTGGATGACACTTTTTTCATTCCACATATACTAATCATCATAAGAGACCCTACCAAGTATGTATGTAATAATTCTACGTGTCATCCACGCTGTCTCCTACTAATTTGCAAGCTGACATTATGGGTCATAAGATTTTCAAATTACTTTAAAAAAAATACTACTGAATCTCAATTTATCTTTTTAAAAGTTATCAAACTTTAATTTCGATTTCATAAAAACATTTCTGATCTAAATTTTTTTATACACACCTAAATTAAAAATATTTATTACGTTAGCAAATTTTTTTATTTATAAATAAATACCATCTTCGGTGACCTATTATTAAATAGTTAACGTGATAAATATTCTCCGAATATTCCAATTACGTAGTTACATCAGTAAAGTAGTTAACTTCTTTTACCGTTACGGTCTCAAATCCAGTTTAGGTTCAATCTCCAATGTAATTCATCGGAGATTAAAGCTAAACCGTAAATGATCAAAGCAAAAACAAATTCTTGTCATCAAAGTGACAATTTAAAAGAGTGAAAATTGTTAGGAGACTTTTTTCTAAGTCTGAAAAAATAATGAAGGAACTTACCAATAATGTCACCAACTTTGAAAGTTTTAGTAGCAGACCACTGTTTATAATCAACAACAGCATTAATGGAGGTCCAACCAGCAGAGTCTCCAACCATGTGTACACTTCCATCAATAGCTTCAACCAGCGCCATTACTGTAACCATTACCATAGCCATGGCTAACTTTTCTAAGGCCATGGCTAGCTAGCTGCGAGCCCTAATGTATTATTTAAAATCCTTTTAGGGTTTGATTTTGTGCTAATAGAAGGAGATTTTTAGAGGTAGAGAGGGTCCTTTTTTTGTCTGTGCTTGAAGCGTTTATAAATCTTTTAAGTGGTCGATTGGTCGCTGTTGAGACATCATGTCTTTTTAAAGAAAAAAGGGTCATTCATATCCCTTAAGATTTGACTCTGAAATTAAATAATACCTCAACGTCATAAAAGTTCAAAAATGCTCCTGATATTTTAAAAATATGAACAATTAGACTCAAATTTGAAAGCATAAATGAAACGTTGGGAGTCTGGTTGTCAAAATCGGATGGCCTGATTGTTCAGTTTTTAAGAAGTTGGGGGCATATTTAAACCTTTCCGGACTCTGAGGGCTTACTTGATCATAGAGGCAAACGTTAAAGGCATAATTGACTCTTTTCCCTTTTTTAAAATGTTTTCTTAAAATGGAATGAGATTTTGGTCCCCTTACTTTTCCTTATTTACGTATTATCTACTACTACTTCTTTTTTGGCCATATATTATCTGATTTACAGCCCTTTTTATGGCGAGAGCAATATAATTCTTTTGTTTCTTTTACCTACTTATCATTTAAACTTTACACATTACACTATAAGCCTAAAGTTGGGTAAAAATCAACCTCCTTTAGGTAAAGTAACACCAACACCATTTGTAGTCGATATTTGCATAAAACGCTAGGATTGCCTAATTAGTCCTTTGAAGAAAAAAAACATAATCCAGATAAAAAAATGTAAATTATAAGTAAACTTTCTTTTATTAAAAATACGGTTTAATCATCAAAAAATGCGTCACCTTTTTGACTTTTTTCGTTTATATCCCAAACTTTCATAATCGTCAACTTTATCCCATATTTTATTTGTCAGTTTCATTTATACATGTTTTTCAAATTGAAGTTTTTCCAATTAAGGAATTTCTTTTTCAGATACAAATATGAATGACATATCTGACATTTTCCAGAGTAAAAAAACTCAAGTTTGAATAATGGATACAATTAAAATTGAAAATTGAAAAATGAAGTAAAATGTATGATTTTAAAAGTTTAGAATATAGGCCTTAAATAATTACGAGATTTTACATTTTAAACACTGAATTTGGTTAAAATCTAGAAATTCGAAAAGTTATTATTTAGACTTTATTAGTTGTTCTTAGGCTTTATATGCATGATATATTCTACAGTTGAATGGAAGATGCACACCTAAAAAAGTTAACAGTTTTCATTTAAACAAGTATGGGAATTTAATTATTGCTGGGAATAAATTAAGAGCAATATGGTATGGTGTCTCACACATAACACATCCATCCTTGGGGGTACAACTTATAAGCCTATTTTTTGTTTGAAAGACTTGAAAGCAAAGAATGTTTGTGAGTGCAAAGTAGAACTGGCCTTCAATCATTACCTTCTTTCTTTTACATCTAATTCCATTGGTTAATGCTATAATGATGGCAAAGTTATGAGTGCAAAAGATCGAACAAAACCCGAAAACCGAAACGAACCGGTATATTCATTTTGTGTGATTTGATCTTATAATGAGAATCAATTTTTTAATTCGGTTTTTAGTTCAGTTTTGGTACACAATTAACTGAACCGACTGATTCGAAATATCATATAGTATTTCTTAAAATTTGATTCAATAAATTCTTATAAGAAATAAAATTACGGCTCGGTTTAGTTTGGTTCGACCAAATGCACATTTCCAGGCATGGTCGCCCTCTTTTTTTTCGCCCTATAGTTGAGTAATGTTGCTTCGTATATTGGTGAGGTAGAGTCTTGCAATCTACACAATTCCATAGCAAGTTATATGCACACTTTATCAAGCAAAATCAACCATATTGTAATCCATCATAGAATTTCAATTTATCATGGCTTAGTCCTGCGGCTTATTTTTGTAACAAATTTTGGTTGATAAATAATATTTAAAAGCAACTGACTGTCATATTTTGCAGAGTTAAACCAGATTAGCATTTAAATTGGCTCTTGATTGTGGAAACAGAATTTCAAATGGAATTTTAATTAGAAAAAAAGAGATTGATTAATTCCTTAATAAGTATCCTAAACGACATGGTATTGGCAAAATAATATGTTGCCAGATGATGATACGTATTCATATATTAATTATTATATGTATATATTACTTTCAGTCAAATTTACAACTGAGTAACCGAATTAAATCCATTACTATGCCCATTTTTGGCTGGCTTCTTCATTTCAATTTCTCCATCTTCATAATCATCCATAAATCTCTTCCAGAACCAATGCTGCTTCCACACTCTCTCTGTCATCTCTTCGATCGGTATATTTTTCGTCTCCGGTACCAAGAAAAACACGAAAAACGACATGACAAGTACCCAACCAGAGAAGAACAAGAAGATACCAAATTTGAAATGGCAAAGCATAGATAGGAAAGCTTGTGCTATGGCAAACGTGAAGAGCAAGTTAACACAAACGGTCACACTTTGTCCGGCTGACCGTGTTTCCAACCGGAAAATTTCACTCGGGATTAGCCATCCTAGAGGCCCCCACGACCAAGCAAAAGCCGAAACAAATGTGCAAACCATGATTACGACTAATACCGCGAATGTTTTCGAAAGATTTTCCGAGTGATCTGTAACCTTGATCCCCAGTATTATTGCAATTATGACTTGAGACACGAACATTTGGATACCGGCTTCCAATAGGAGCATTCGACGGCCTAATTTATCCACTGAATAAATGGACACAACGGTAGAAACAACATTGACAGCGCCAGTTATAACGGCGGAATAGAGTGCAGCATCGCTGCCGAATCCTACCGTGCTAAATAGGACAGGAGCGTAGAACATGATTGCGTTGATTCCTGTGAATTGCTGGAAAATCTGTTGCAATAATTTCGATAAGTCAGTCGTCTATATTACAGAAAATGCAATTATTCATAATTATATGTTTGATGTATTTGGAAATTGTAATGCTGACCTGCAAGGCTACTGCTATAACCAGCTGGGGGCGGTTCCTCCGTTTCATAAGATTCTTGAAGGGGTGTTTCACTGCTTTCGCTGCACGGCTTGCCTCAACTAGCTCCAAGAACTCTGGCTCAATATTATCTGTGCCCCTAATCCTTCTGAGGACCGCTTTTCCTTCCTCCAGACGATCGCGCTCTATGAGGCTGTTAGGAGTTTCTGATACAAAGAGAGCCCCTACAGTCAAGAGAAGTGCAGGAATGCCCGCCAGTCCCAATGATATTCTCCAGCCTTCACCATCAATTCTGTATTCATGAAAAAATAAAACATCAACAACCGAGAGAAACGATTTTACGATCTAGCTGCATATTCAAAAACCAAAACTGCATATCATCCCTCCAATCAGAGAAATTAACCAAGTACTGTAACTTCAAAAAATGTCTCATGTGCAATTGCATAAAGTTTTTCAAAATGAGCTCCATTATCTCTAACAAAAGTTTCGCTCCGTTCCCAACTTAAAAGTGTCCGAAGAGGTCGAGCCTCTTACAGCTTGTGAATTATGCTTGAAACATGATCACTAATTTTCAGGTTAGTGCAGTTAGTTAGCCTTAGTGAATGACTCCAAAACATCTGGCTCTAGTACGAAGATTTCATATGGCACCTAATGCAACTAGGCCCACTCAGTTTGATTAAATCCAACAATTTTTCTGGTCTATCCAATGTACTAGGAAGTCAATTGTCTGACTTTTCAAGCATTTCAAGCTGTGATAGATAACTTTTTGATGTCATTGAAGGAGCATGAATGGGAAAATCCAAACTACAAACTAAGGAAGAGTCAAAAAAGAACCAAATGATAATTTCAACAAAAAATTGTTAAGTCTCCATCAAGTGATCTCATCAATAGTTTAATAATGTTCTGTCTACAAGACTACAACTATAGAACACCTAATGAACATAGATTATTTTAACCCTTATTTCCATTATTCATGTTTAAAAAATGAAACTAGAGAGCCAGAACTGGACTTACTTCGCAGTACCATAATTGACAAGGTTCGCGAAAAGAATTCCGATGGTGACATTAAGCTGGAAGAGTATGTTTAGACCGCCACGTATTCTTGTAGGTGCTATCTCGGATAGAAACAGAGGCACAGCCTGTTACACATTGAAATTATATTTAATTAATAAGAGTATAATAAGATCTATATAATTCACATGCTATTAGAATAAAATAGTAAGATATTTGTTATCCAAGCCATAGATTAAGATTCCCAAAGAAAAGTCAAAGATTAAGGTGTCTGAAACTCCAATGATTTTTCTAACTTACTCTACATAATGAAACACAAAAATCAACAACCTTCGTCAGCTAAAATCTTGTTTTACATCAGTTACAAGACTTGTCACACTAACAGTTGGTAATGAAAGTCCAAGTAGTGACAAAATGATAAGATACAAAAATTCAAGAATGTCCACCACACAAACGAAGACTGGAATATGTGACCAAATATCCTACAGCATTACACTATTAGCCACTCACTATCACGTTATTCAACCAATAGATAAGTACTTTTCAAAGGAAAATGATTCTTATAAGCATAAAAGAAGATACCCAAAAAAAATTGGGTTTTTGCCACCTTTTCTGGATGAATCCAAACAAAACATCTCTTTCATATGATGCTTTTTTGAACCAGAATAAGAAAATTATCACTCCATCACATGTTTTTCTTTTCTTTTTTTCTTCGGAAATGATGGTAATAATCGATTGCTGGAGCCTTAAATGTTTTAACGCCACCACATTATTAACTATCCATTTATCGTGTGACACATATAAAAACGTGAAAAAGAAGAATTGGAATAAAAGCCAGATATTTATGATATAACAATGGTTGATATTAAAGCCACCACATCACAGTCCAAATTTTGGGCCAGTGAAATAAAAAAAAAACTCTTAGGTGTCAGCAGGCTATTGCAAGCAGAAAAGGGTATTCATTGAGGATTCTGTTAAAATGTTGTTCGATCGAACATTTTCCAAATAAATGGAAACACAGCTGACAAATGATTGATTAAGATTATGGCTTAACTGACAACTTGCAAACACAACATTAACTAGAAACTGATTATTATTATGTCGGTAAGGTAGCATTAACAGCAGACAGCCGACCCCGTATGGCCGTACATGCCTTGCTTTAGAAACTACCTCATGAATGCATAAAAATCAATTCTCACTATGAACTTAGGTAGCACAGACACAAACACACGGCGATCGAAACGTTATTTTAAGGTTCCATGTTAAAATTTCCGAAACGTGAAATATCCGACATGTTTCTAAAACGGGAAAAGTTGGATTGGGCGAAGTGTCCGTACTACTACCTAGTCTGGAACACAAACTTCACAGATTAAATTGGATGGTTTAAAAGTTAAACAAGTACCTGATTGGCGAAACCAACACCACAACCAAGTAAAATCCTGCCGATGATGAGCATGGCAAGGTCTTGAGCAGCAGAGTTAAGAACAACACCAACAATAAAGAAAATGCCGGCAATCAACATAGTAGGCCGCCGGCCAAAGTTTCTGGTGGTGTAAGATGCAAAGAAAGTTGCAACTAAACCAGCCAAGTAAAGTGATGATGTGAACAATTGCAAGCCTTGATTATCATACTTGCAATAGTTACTGTTTATTTTTGGATCTTGTGTCTTGTCATACACAGTTGGGAAAAATTTCTGCAAGAAATTTGGCATAGATGTCACACCCCCTGCACATATCATTTATCAAAATTAATTATCATAATTTAATTAATTGATTATGATTAAAATGGGGTATTAAACTCAATGAGTTTCTTACTATACTTTTACTTAATTTTATTTCCTCGGAGGTTACTTGCTGGAATATTATTTAATTTTGAATACAAATTTAAAAAAGTTGTTAAATTATAAATTTTGTTTCAAAAATGTACTAAACTATAAATTCTATTTTAAAAAGGTGTTAACTTTTAAATAATATGGTGTTTATTGTTGAAAATATCAGCAAATTAGCACCATTTTCCAGCAAGTGATCTCCCGGTAAAATAAAAATATAAACCAACGAGCTGTAGCTCAAATGGTATAAGCGCTGGACAGCAAACTGTCAAGGTTGTGGGTTCAATTCCTCCCACAAGCGCTCCCCCTCCCCAATTATCAAAAAAAAAAAAAAAAAAATATAACATGGTAATTTTAATTATATAAAAACCAAATAAAATGTAACTCATTTTATAATTAAATGGAAATTTAGTAACATCCGATTAAAACGTTATAAATAATTAATGTATTAACGAGAGAAAGAACTCAATTTTGAATATCAACCGTCGGTTACAGTTACAAAGATATTATTTTTGGTCATTTAATTTCCGAAAATACCCTTCTTCGTATTAAAAGGAGTCGGGATAAAATGGTAATTTTAAAAGTAACAGAACCCTGTCGGCTGCTTGGTTGGAACTCCACTTTGGCGGGAGTAAAAACGATCTTTTTCCTTTCATGAAAACTTTTATCTTTTCATTAAAACCTCTAAAACTAGAAAAAAAAATAACTTTGAAAGACCATTCACGAATTTGATTCTCCAAATGTTTAAGTTAAATATGAAAAAAAGATTAATAATTCAAATGAAATTTAATTACCTGAAACACCAACATCATAACCGAACATGAGACCACCGGTGGCAGCCATTATACAAGAAATGATAACGATCGGAGTTATCTTAGCCTCAAACTCTTTTCCGCCGGACGACGCAGCAGAGAAACCTCCGCCAGCCATGATTATTTTAAACTGTTAAATTAATTTAAAAAATTTAAAACTTCTTTAACTGTATTAATTTCAAGAAAATGCAGTTTGAAGAAGAAGAAAAGAAGTGAGATTAGAGGTGCAATAATGGGAATGGTTTATATAGACGCGCAAAATAATGGAAGAAAGCAAAGTTATGTACTGTAGTGGATCATGTTATTTAGTGGGACCACCTTAAGATCTGTCCACGTGGCGATTCTGATGGTTACGATGGCTGGCTAGTCAACTCTCGCCTCTTTTTTATAGTCTACTCTTTATCTTCTTAAATAAATTCAAAGTGATAAATGTTCATTTTACTCCCCCAATTTGGTATATTAATCAAAAACAAATTTATAGTTTTCACACACAAAAATCTGCACAATGGTTAGTTCGACTCATTTTACTTTTTAATTGAAGTAGCATAAAATAGTTAGAGCAATCGAAATTAAGGTGGCAACAGATCGTTGGACTATATAAAATTGAAGGGATAGCGAAGTTATAACGTCTATTTTAAGAATGTGTGGTTTTGTTTAATTAAACGTGTTTTTGTTCGAAGTTGCAAATTTTATATTATTAGATCTTTTATTCTAAATTTAAAGGGCAAAATGAGCCTTTGTCCTTGATTGTGATTTGTTTATTTATTTATGTTATTTTGGTTTTGCAGATTATTTATAGGTGTGAAAATACAGTGTTTTTGTGTTGAATTATTGTGATGTTGCCACGTCGATCGTGGGAACACTGATATAAGTTTGAGGATTGGAAATTTGGTGGGCTTATGATCAATTCGTAATCAAGATTAACAATACTACCGAATAATAAAAAAAAATAGTCCAATAATAAACGTGTGGATAACTTGGTTTGAAAGAAAAATCAATTTTGAAGGTTTTTAAAGTCTCAAGTTGCTTTAACCATCGTTCTCACGTGTAATTAAAATAATTTAATGAAGATTAATTAAATTTATTTCATGTATTTTCTGATATAGGCATCCCAAACCAAAATATATATTGATTAAAGTAATAAAATTATTTTATAAAATATTTAAAGTTGTTCCATACTCAAATCTCGAACTTGATACTCTGATTAAGAAAAAGAAGTTTTTGTCACTTCGTCTAAACTCATGATAATTAAGCTCAAATATAACTTAGAGACCGAGCGGAATACATTAACAACAAAATAATTAGTTAAAGTTAAAAATAATATTGTTATTTTTATTTTTATTTTTACAGTTGAACCAAGCATGTCTAAAGTATATTATATCTTATAAAGTTTTGTTAGTTTTATCATAAATTTATTTTAATTTTTTGTGTTAATATAAATAACTTTTTGAGCATTAAACTACTGATAGTCCAATTTGCCTAAACCCTAATGTATTTAGGTCAAAGTCTGATCACATGGGAAGTTACGTGATACCATTTGGTCTAATTTATCAAATTTCAAAGTCTACGTTACCATTTTACTCAAGAAAACTTTTGAACAGTAAACGCCGCCGTTCTAATGTTATGGTGTAATTTTGGACTTTATAGCTACAAGGTATTTTACTAACAACAGTGTATATAATTATATGGGGACCAATTTGTCACTTTAGTTTAGACAGTAAGCAACTTGATAACTTGTTTATTTTGGTTATAGGGTTTGTATATGTTTCCCTTTATTAGGAGATGGAAATAAAAGAGATTAAGAAACAAAATCATCAAAGGAAATTTTGAAGTTTTTAAAAATAAGGACATAATTTTATGTTAGCTCAAATCAAAGAAATTTTAATTATAAAAAAAATTGATGATTATATATAAAACAAAACGCTTGTGTTAAAATATACACATTTTAACTGTAGGTCGTTTTATAGATCTAAAAAAGTGAAATTACGGAGTTATAGAGCTTGATTCAACTAAGAATCTTGCTTTTGTAAAGAATTTCAACACGGAAATACAGATGGTGCAAAATTTTAATTGAACAAAGAAAATGATACTCTAATTTATCAAGAAATGTGAATTTAATTAAACATTAAACAGTTTTGATCGAGCCGACAATCAACATACTCGGATACAAAATTACAAAATAAAAATACACCAACAATATATAAAACCCTATAACAGACCATTTCATTAAAAAAATTGATTTTACGAAACAATAAAGTTGATTAAAATGTGTAGTTGCACATTCAAACTTCAAAGTAACCATCGATTAGTCCTTGAAATTAAAAGTTGCAGTGCTCTAGTAATCATTGAGTTTCAAAATTTTAAACTAATCAAGCTCCATCTAATCACATAAAATAAGAAATTATTAAACAGATTAAATTATAAAAATCGTTCGTCCTTTATTAAATAATCATAGTTTTTTTTTTGAAAATAAGCGGACTTTCATATAAAATAATCCAAAGCAGTTACAGAGGTGAGAAATTCAGGGAAGTGACAAAACCACTCCTGATGACCTGTAATGGAACGGGCTTTTTGCGCTAACACATGCGCAGCCTGATTCGCAGATCGCCTCACAAAAATAAATAAAGCATTAGTAAACTGCTTTGCTAACTCAATACAATCATCAATAATAAAGTCCGCATCAACTGAGCTCGGGTTTCGAACTGCGAGCACTACCTCCATCGCATCTGACTCGATAATGAGATTTGGAGTCCCCTTAAGCCAACTCAGCGCCTCTCTAATGCCCATTGCTTCCGCCATTCTGGGACTGTAGCTACCATCCAATTTCACATGCCTAGCTTGAATAACAACACCCTGGGAGTTTCTAACTACTATCCCGATACCAACCCCCTCACCTCCGGCGTACACCGCTGCGTCAACATTAGCCTTGAACCACCCATCATGAGGACAAACCCAAGTACTGCTCCCATCTTCCTTCAAAACTGATGCTCTTCTCAGCTCACCATCCTGCACATGCGCCACTTTCCATGCAGCTAACTGAGAACAAGCTGCTGAAATAATGTGATCTGCCGGTGCCTGATGCTTCTTCCAAATTGCATCATTCCTGTTTAACCAAAGCTGCCAACAAATAGTTGCAACTAACGAACTTTCATCCAAGGACAGCTCCAAAACCCATCTAGTAACCCAGTCGACAAATCTTTCACCTTCAGCATGCACAGGAACCCCTATCTTCTTCCAACAATCTGCTGCCGTTGCACAGAAAAAGAAAATATGGGAAGCATTCTCAGCTCCTGACGAGCAAACCTGACATTGCTCATTGATAAAAACACGGCGAGAGGCCAGAACATCACAGATAGGGAGAAAACCCGAGCATCCGCGCCATAAGAAATTACGAATGTGTAAAGGGATATTTAACCGCCATAATCTATTCCACAACTTATTCGGTTGGCTCACCACTTCACCACACACAGCTCTGTAAAAACTTCTAACTGAGAATTTCCCCTTACCATCAAAAGACCAAGCCCATCCATCTTTAATATTTCTATTACTCAGAGGAATATTCAAAATTCTCCAAACATCCGTACCATCAAACACGTCATGCAGTAACCCTACGTCCCAAGCACCACCCTCCATAACAATTAAATTACTCACCTTTGCCAAACTCAGATTAGGTGGCATGGGAGTCATAATCTGCCCACCGTTCTCACTGTCCAGCCATGGACTACCCCAAACTGTGGTATTTTCCCCATTACCAATACGCACCCTTGACCACTTCGCCATCACCGGGAGAGTCTCAAAGATACTCCTCCACACATAACTTGGATTCGATCCTAACTTCGCCTCTAGGAAAGAAGTCTTAGGAAAATACTTCGCCTTAAACGTTTTCACCATCAAGTTATTGTCTAGAGTAATAAAATGCCAAGCTTGTCGAGCCAACATGGCAAGATTGAACTCTCTAATCTTCTTGAACCCGATACCACCAAATTTCTTTGGAACACACAATCTATCCCACCTTGCCCAATTAATACCACTCTTCTTCTCTTGATCACGGCCCCACCAAAAAGAATTTAACATTCTTTCTAATTCCTCACAAAGACGGAGAGGAATCAAGAAGACATTCATTACGTAATTAGGCATTGACTGGGCTACGGACTTTATCAAGACTTCTTTACCCCCTCTTGATAAGAATTTGGAATTCCACCCTCTCACTTTTTTCCAAACTCGCTCTTTAATGAAACGAAAGATAAGGGATTTATTTCTCCCTACCAAAGAAGGAAGGCCCAGATAGTTACCACCATCCTCTGCTTCATTAACTCCCAGCAGTGATTTAATATTACCCCTAATGCCTTCTACCACATTTGCACTAGGAATAATACTAGACTTATTGAAATTCACTTTTTGACCTGAAAGCTTTTCATAAGCATCAAGAACGCCCTTTACTGCCCGCGCCTCCTCCATATTAGCTCGAAAAAAGAGGAAACAATCATCGGCGAAAAACAAGTGACTAATCGAAGGAGCTCCTCTACAAATGCTTACCCCGTGAATATTACTCGCCCTCTCCTCGCTCGCAAGCAACAAACTGAGCCCTTCCGCACAGATAATAAACAAATAAGGGGATAAAGGGTCACCCTGGCGTAACCCTCTCCTCGGAATGAGAGGATTCATACTCACACAATCACCAATGCTAGTGTACCGAACTGAAGAGATGCAGAACATAATCAATTTAACCCACGCATCACAAAAACCCAACTTTCTGAGCATAAACTCAATAAAATCCCAACGGACCCTGTCATAAGCTTTGCTCATATCAATTTTCAAAGCTGCCATTCCATTCCGACCCCTCCTCTTGCATCGCAAATAATGACCAATCTCATAGGCAATAAGAAAATTATCTGTGATAAGCCTATTTTCCACAAACGCACTCTGATTTTTTGAAATAATTCTTGGCATTAGAGACTTCATACGATTAGCCAATACTTTTGAAATAATCTTGTACACAACATTACACAAGGAAATGGGTCTAAGATCGGACATAGACTCTGGTTTACTGATCTTGGGAATGAGCACCAAAGCGGTATCGTTTAGACCATGATTAAAAAAACCATTTAGCATAAAGTCCCTGCATAACTTCACCACCTCCCCTCCTACTATCCCCCAATAAGATTTAAAAAAAGCTGGATTAAACCCATCAGGACCTGGGGATTTGTCATTGTGCATGCTAAACATTGCTTTCTTAACCTCAGCTTCCGACACAAAACTCATCAACATCTCATTATCAGCTTCACTAACACAAGGATCAAAAGGAATAAAATCAATAGGATCAGCATTATCTTCCAAAAACAGGTTACTAAAATACCTGAACATAATCCCCTCCACCTCCTGCTTCGAGTTCTGCCACTGCCCCGCTTCATCTCTTAGTTTCTTCACCTCATTCTGCCGATTCCTTGCTGAAGCAAAACTATGAAAGAATCGCGAATTTGAATCCCCCTCCGACAGCCAGAAACTCTTCGATCTCTGCTTCCAGTACACCTCCTCTTCTCGAAGAATTTCATGATATTCAGCCACTAACCTGTTGTAAACATCCAGGTTATAACTTGACTGACTAGATTGAGCAGCCTCCATTTTTTTCTTCAATCTATCAATACGATGTCTGAATTTTGGAGCTTTCTCACCACCCCAAACTTTCAAAAATTCTTTTGTAGCTCCAAGCTTATCAGCTATACTTCCATTCACACAGGACCTCCACGCTTCCTTCACTACCCCAGAACTATCTTTTTTGGCTAGCCAAATATTGTTAAACCTAAACTGCCGCGCCACTGGGACTTCCACTCTTCTCTCCAAGGACAAATAGATCGGTAAATGATCAGAAGTTGATGATTCCTGATTATGGACAATAGCGCCTGGAAACAGGTCCAACCAGTCACTTGAGCAAAGCACACGATCAAGTCTCACCTCTACTCTTCTATCCACTGATCTCCCCCTATGCCATGTAAACTTATAACCAGTTGCCTCCACATCTAACAAACCACAAGAAAAGACTGTCTCCCTAAACCCATTAATTAACCAGTTTGGGTAAGGCAAACCTCCTCTTTTCTCTTCTTGCAAAAGGATATCATTAAAATCCCCTATCACACACCACGGCATCGAACTATCCTGACTCAGCTCCCGAAGTAAACTCCATGACTCTCGCCTACGGTTTTTGTCCGGACAACCATAAAACCCAACCAACCTCCATTGGACACCCATCACTGATTTCACCTCCAAGCTAATGAAATTGTCACAAGAATCCAGGACTTTTACTTCATAATCAGACTTCCAAAAAAACGCCAATCCTCCCTTTCTTCGCACGCTATCACAAACACCATCAAATTGCATTGCCTCTTTTAAAGCTGTAATGCGAGGCCCAGTAATCATAGTTTCGCTTAAAAATAAAAAAGAAGGCCTAAGCCTCCTAGCCATGTCACGTAAAAATCTTATTGCCCGCGGGCTGGCCATTCCCCGGCAATTCCACCCTAAGCAACTCATTGCTTCGGGCCGGCCTTATTATCAAGGCCCGCCAGTCTGTAACCTTTCGGATCAATAATCATATCTGAGACATGAAAATTTGGCCCGGAGCTGCTTGGTCCCTCTATTAATCCCAAGTTAGACCTCTTCCTCTTTGGGTCCACAGCCACCTCACCCTCCACATCGTGCAAGAAATCAGAGGCGCCATGATTCAAATTAATTTGATTAGATCTCCTCCCATCCTTCACCACTAAATCAGCAACCTTCCCTCCAAAAATCTCCTTATCAGTTTTATTCCCTTTTCGAAATTCAAAATTTTGATTTGATTTTATTAATGACAGATTTTTTGCAAGCTTTCCATTTAAATCCTCCACGTCATCATCCCCAACCTCGGTCGCCTCCTCCTCCACCGGACCTGTCTTCCTCAGCCACTTATTTCCCATAGAACTCGTCCCCTTCTTCAAGGAAAACCTCAACGTGGAATCATAAGGGAGTTCCTCCTTTGGAATTGGATTGTTAAAATACTTCAAGCAAAATTTCTCAGAATGCCCCATAATTCCGCAACAAAAACAAAACTTTGGAATTCTCTCATATTGAAAATTGATGTAACTCCATGCATTCGCGCTTCTCGTCAACTTCATCCTCTTCTTCAATGGTTTTCGAACATCAAGACGAACTCTAATTCTCATAGAGCTACGGTCCACTCTTTTGACTGTCCTATTATCATGACAGACAAAAATCCCTAAGTAATTCCCAACATCAACACCAAGTTTTTTTGTCGCCAAACCCAAAGGAATGTCCAACAAATGAACCCACAAATCCGCTTCCCACAACTCAACACTTGCTGCTGTCTCCCCTACTTCCAGTTGCCTGCAAATAAACAGATGATATTCAAAAGTCCATGGCCCATCTTCCAACACTCTCTTCATATCCATTTCATGATAGAATTGAAACAGAAACAGATTCGGAGCAGCCTGTGTGATACGAACACCGCAAACAGGTTTCCAAATAGGTGGTAACACCTCTTGAACAGCCAAGCAGTTCACTGTTTTATCAGTGAGAAACCTGCCTATCAAACACCATCTATATTCATCAGAATCATCCACCACATCCGCCTCATCCGCCCCTGAGATATCCAATCCACCGTCATCCTCCTCCTCCACTACCACTCTAGCTTCGGCACCCACCACCTCCACTGAATCAGCCATTCTAAACCAGAAAGATCAAATGGAAAAAATTGCTCAGCAAACCCTAAAACCACAACTAAGCGAGGAATTGTAATTTTAAGGAATAAAGGCCATGCACTGGATGTGGAATAGCCAATAACTGGAATGAAAGAATAAATAGGGGACAAATCTTTTCAATTGTCAGCTCACATGCACTTCCACACACGTCAGTTCCCACTCACACGCCGCCTAACCACCACAAGAACAAACCTACTGCCACACCCGCCACTTGTCGCAAAGCACAAGACCACCTACTTGCCACTATTCAGTGCAAGACCACTACTTTCAATTTAAACGTGTAAAAAATTTACAGTTTTATATTTTCTTCTCCGTTTCTCAGTTTTCTAAATAATCATAGTTTGATTCATTTACTAGTTCTTTTTATTCATTTTCAGTTAAAATTCCATGTGTGTGTTTAACAGTTACTCGATTTCCATATAGATTCGTTGCTGATTTTAGTATTTTAAATAATTTGTTTAGATTTGAAAATGTAAGGAAATGTACGCATCAGAAAATTTGAATCGAATTTCTATTAGACTAAAGACTAAAGACAATTATATGTGCAGAAATATTTTTCCATCAAATCTATCAATCAATAAAATTACAGGCAACCATTTAATAAAAAAGTGGTTGCAACTTTGCATCCTTTGAAAACAAAAATTGCATCCACTTCTTTTTCTATTTCGTTTGTGATAGAAAATTATTTAATTTTTTTAGAAACTATTATGTTTAAAATAAATTATTGATTAATATATTCTTTTGTGAACGAATAATTTTTATTTTAAAAAAAATACCATTTTGTGATTTCTTTGCAAATATACATAATAAATTCTATGAAAATTTATAAATAATTAATCAAAAGTGTGGAGAAGAATAGAATAAATGGCTAAAACGGTCCAATTCAACAACCTTTTTTTGTAAAAAAACATATTTTACTCGGCACCTAAAAGTTCTCGCTTTATCCATTTTATCTATACTATATATAAAAGCACGGATGGGGGGGACAGACAAATTTACCGAATAATCCTTTTCAGTTTAGTATTAAATAAAGGTTTTATAGTCATTACCTAATTAGTTATTTAATTAATCACTATTGTAATTAAAGTCCTAATTAGAATAGGTAGCTAACTTATCTCCAATTTAGTTTTAATATGTAAAAAATAACTAAATTGTCTCCAAATTAGTAGGAATACCTATCTTTTATTTTGATTAAACTACAAAATTAAAATACTGTATTTGGTCAATATATTAATATTTAAATTTCTATCTTATTATTATTTTTAAAGATATTATATTAATAAAATAAAATTAATTATTTAATTATGGTTACTATAAAACCAAAAGAAGAATAAATTCAGTATGGAACAAATTTAATAACCGAATATATTATATTTACTTTTACAAAAATTCTTAACTAATTTAATATTAATCATAAATAAAAAAATTGATATAATTATAATAAATTTACTAATATATTCATTGACGTGTTACGTTACGAGCCACGTGCATAGCACGTAATGCGAAACTAGTATCAAAAATGTATTAGCGATGCATTTTTTGAAGTATCAAATAAATTTACGATATATTTTCAAGGTAACAATAAAAGCGTAAAAAAATTTCGTTTTGTCCACTCTGTATCGTAAATGTATAAGAGAGGTATATAGAGAATGTATGAGCGGCGTATTTTTTAAAGAATGAAATAAGTGTCTATAATGTATCAAAATAAAAGCGTAAGGGTGAAAAGATTTTTGTTTTTTTATGTAAATATATTTTTTGGGGATTATACCGTGTTTTTGAAAATTAAGTGGTGTTTTGGATAGTTTTGTGGTTTTTTCAAAATATAAAATTTGTCATTTTTTTAAATAATTTTTTTGTTTTCAAATAATGTGAGGTTAATTATTCTGAAAAATAAATTGATAAAGTAACCTAGAATATATAGCTGTGCATGCAGCTGTACAGATTCTACTTTGAAATCGTAAGATGCGGAAAGCAATAAAAGAATGGCTAAATGTCCTAAAAAAGTCAAACCTTTCATAAAAATTTCACAAAAATCCTGACCTTTCAATTTTATCAATTTTGGCCAAAAACAAAATATTTGGTTTCAATGTGGCCAACTCTCAATTTGATTTCAATTTGCCTATGTGACGCCTATGTGACATGTCAAATATTGAAAGGTCAGGACTTTTGTGAAACCAAATAATTCATTTTTGGCCAAAATCGAAAAAATTGAAAGGTCCGGACTTTTGTGAAACTAAATAATCAGTTTTTGGCCAAAATCGACAAAATTAAAAGGTCAGAACTTTTGTCAAACTTTTGTAAAAGTTTTGGCCTTTTTATAACATTTGGCCTAAAAGAATTAATCTTTTATATGAATTTTTTTTTGCAAGAGATGGCTACAACACTAGGTAGCACGAACATTTCATTCAAACGACGTGTTCTGTTTTAAAAATATTTCGGATACATGACGTTTCGGACACAAAACTTCATTTTTTACATAAAAATCCTTAAAATACATTGTTTCGCCGTGTCCAAGTGTTCCGTTTTTTCGTGTCCGTATCTGTATACAGTGCTACATAACTACAATATGATGTGTAAATGGTTAATTATATATATTAAAAAAATGTGATTGAATTGAGATTTGAAGATTCGAGATCTAATTAAATTGTAAAAAAAGTTTATGTAAAAAGGTTTATTTCATGGCATAACAATATATATATTAACTTGACATGTGAGACATGATATTAATTATTATACTATATAATAGTCCAGATTGGACGAGTAGATGGCAGAAAAAGTTACTTAATTGATTCATTAAATTATTAATATATCGAGAGTGATGCTTACCACATGAATTTTTTTTTTCCAAAAAATAGAATTTATTAGAACAATACCAAAATACAATTTAGAAAGTCATATCACAAGATTAAAACTATATGATCTTTTAAGTTTTAATTTATCAAAGACTTAATAAACAACAAAAGGAAACAAATACAACAACAAAGAAAACTAGCAAAATATTAATCGAAAATAAAAAGAAACAAGTTGTTGATCCCGCTAAGGTTGCCATGAAATTCGCACCTTATAAATTATACTATTTCTTATAATCATTGAATTAAAAACATAAAATGCGTTCAGAAATTTAATAAAGAAGACAAATAATTAGATTGAAACTCATGTGTAGGGCTGGCAATTTGTCACACATGACATACACGAGATGAAGTAAACTGGATTTATGATGGGTCAATTTATTTATAATACGGTTAAATAGTAATTTAGATATTTTAAATCCATCTAGCTCGTACGTTTAAGACACATCAAAACAAAGTTAAATTTATTTATTAACTATTTTAATTAATTAAATTATATATAACCAAATATACTTATATATTAGTACATATGATTATTAATTTTTGTTTCTTATATTAAAATTTGTAGTTGTTTTAGAAATTTGTAACCATTTTATTAGAAAAATGTGTTAAATAGGTTGTATAGGTTTAATGATAAAATTGTTAAACATATCATATATATGATTTATTATGACTTTTTTAATAAACGGGTTAGGCAGTCTTATATGTATTATCCTGTTTAATAAGTGTGGTGTGTTTGAATTTGACTTTTAACACAATTAATTAAACGGGTCGTGTTCGGGTTGGAAATTTTTTAATAAGAGTATTCCTCCACCATTTATATGTAATAATTGAATGAATTTTATATTTATTTTTTCGGTTTGTTTATTTTAAATGATATTTTGTGTGTTATTTGTAAAGGATGACGTCCAATAAAGATGCCATTCATGAAAGAAAAACATGAATTGATAATGTGCAATGCACAGTAGCAAATTGAGACACCAATTTTGACCAGTTAAGTCATTATTTAAAAGCTGTAGAAAACAATGGAAGCAAATTAGAGACCAATTAAGTTTTTTGACCAAATAAAATTTCTTTCGACCAAATAAAATTTACTGGGTGAAGACTTATATGTAATATTTTTTTCGACCAAATAAAATTTCTTTCTTTTAAATGGAGTACATTTTTCGGACTTTGATACTATCTGTAATCAATATTTGAAACTGATTATTTCTGATTTGAACTATATAAATGATAAAATTGTGACAATTACATTTTATCAGAACTGCATAGTCCGAAAATAGTGGAGCACGAATGTGATTGGACTTGATATATTACATGTGAATGTGATAGGTAGCAGCCATTATAATAATAATAATAATTAAAATAAATAAATAGAATGACTCATAAAACCACAAAAATGACTCATAAAACCACAAAAATCAAGTTTAATTAGCTTGATATTCATTTTTCTAAATCAACTTGCACATAATGATTAAAGATATATTTCTTTTTGAACTTTAGGTTCATCAATTTGGCAGCTCATTTGAGTATGTAAACATGAAAATAATTTGATGGGTAGTTATTGGGAATTGACTCCATTCAGAAGCAAAGTGCTGCCTCCACTTTTGAAGAACACAAATAATATTTGGCATTTTTTAATTGGTTTACTAGCCCTTGTCCATTATAGTTTCACCTACAACTAACTACAAGGATGGAATTGTACATTTTTCAAATTATAAAGGGGCCATTTTTGAATAATTATTGTTCCCTGCTTCCCCTAAGACCAACCACTTTATAAATTTGAAGAACCATTTTTTTGTTGGAATTATATGATCAGCCGTTTGAGAAGTAATCGGATAGAAAAACATTGGTTTAGTTTTATTAGAGACATCTGAACAAATTATGAAGTAGTATTACTTAGATACTTAGATAATTATTGTAAAAAGAATATTAGATATTCAAATGACTGTTATGATTAATACATCATTTGACCCTTAAAATATACTCTTTTATTTTATGAGACTCCTAAATTAATTTTTATATTCTATTAAACCTTTTTTTTATTCTATTTAACCCCTCAACTGCATATTTTTTGCCGATCTAACCTTTTTCTTCCAGCATGAAAGAAGCGCGTGTTTTCAAACGCTTTGAAGCGGGTAAAGGATAATTAAAATGCATAAATTGTTCTATTTAACCCCTGAATTATACTATTTTATTTTATTTGACCCCTGAACTATTTTATTCCTACTGCACCTTCAAACTTTTAATTTTTACTCATTTAACCTCCTCGAAAATACAATTATTTAATTTTCGACCATTTTATATCTAGCATGAATGATTGGAATTTTTAGTGTGTTTCACGAATTTTCAATTTTAAAAATTTTAATATACTAGTTTTTAATTTTTTGCAATTTCAGACTTTTCAAATCAATTCTGAATTTTTCAAATTTGTGTTAAAATTGAAAAACACGCTAAAGTTCATAATTTTTAAAGTAATTAAGTCTTAAATAATTTTTTCAAATAATATGTAAAGTACGTCAATTTTTATTTTAAGTAAAAAAATATTGTTAGACTTAATATATTTTTAACCCCCTAATTTTGTTTTCTATGACCTCTAAACTATTTTAATGTTCTATTGGACCTTTTAGCTATTTTTTGTTCTATTTAACCCCATCTATGTCAGCAATTTTATCCACGTCAACGCGCGTTATGTGCACGTTTCGAATGAGGGGTTAAATAAAATAAAGAAAGAGTTACTAGATTCAATAGAACACGAAATTAGTTTAGAGGTCGTACATAATAAAAATGGTGTATAATTTAAGGGTCATATGATATATCAAGCCGTTATAATTTCCTATAAGGATGTGCATCAGTTACTTCTGTTTCATATTAAAAGAATTAAAGAAAAAAGGTCCAATAGTAAAATAAATACAAATTTTAACTGTTATTTTAATTTTATTAAAACCTTTAAATTTTTATAATAACATTTTAATTTGAACATTTCGTTGAAATTTTAGCCAAAAAAAAATCAATCACTTTAATTGTTCTTATATTTAGCTGAAATTATACATTAACTCTGTAATTAGCAAAATCTGTTTTTCAAAATTTCAAAATTTAACTTTTAATGTTAAAGAAATTCAAAAATACCGTTGAACTCTAATTATAAATTCTATAACTTTGAAGCTTAAAAACAATTTTAAAGCCAGAAATGACCGAAAAAGATGAACGAAACTAATAGATATTGTATTTTAGGTGCTAAATTGAAACAATTATATATTAATTGAAAAAATTGCTAAAATTACAGTCAAATGTTAAAATTAGGATGGAAATTAGGCTATTATAATAAAAATGGATTATCTCAAAGTATCAAACCTTTGCGAGTTTCGACTGTTATATCCAAATTTTTCAAAATCCGCTATTTTAACCAATTTCATAATATTTTAAACTTTTTTTTAGCATTCGTGAATCTAATCAAAAGAGTTGCCATCTCACCCGTAACATCGCTGCCAACTCAGCGGTCATTAAGTGAAGCCGAGTTGGGAGCATTTAAAATCTAACCAGATTAAAGGCATCACTAACCAAACCACGTGATAAACAAACCAAAATCAAACCCAATTTAAAATTTAATATCTAAATCTAAATTAAATAAATTTATTAAAATTGTATTTATTTAAATTAAACGTTAATCATCTCAAAATTTTATTTATTCTACTCAATATAAAATCTACTTAAATTTAAATTTAAAATATAATTAAATCTAAATTAAATAAATTTATTTAATAAGTTTATTAAAGTTAATTTTAATTACATTTAACTAAATTTTAATTAATCTTGAATTTTTTTATTTCAAAAAAATATCATTATAAAAATTTAATTCTGCCACCACTGTCTCGCATTCCGGCTATCGCCGCCTCCTATTTAATTTTTACATAGTTAATAACTTAAAATTAAGTTCTTCAATCTACTTTAGTTTTTCTTTTGACCTTTCTGGTCTAATTATAGAATGCAATTCCAGTTTTATGTTTAAATTGGGTTAAATCTAGTGTAGTTGAAGTTTATATTTGTATTTTTTTTCACATTTTGGAGTAGAGATGCGAGTTTTGCAGTTTAAGAAGGCTAGATCTCAGCAATCAAAGCCTCATCCTCATCAAAGATCACGTATGAACAATTGAATATCTGTAAACCTTCGGTATTTCTACCTCTCAGTCAGTGTTTTAAGAACCAAACCAATGACCGAACCGGTGAGACCACCGGTTCCCGATTTAAATGGTTCAACCGGTTTAACAAGTTAAACAAATTATAAAAAAATTCGAGTTCATCGGTTCAATCCAGTTCGACCCGGTTCAACCAAGAGATTTGGTTTTAAACACAAAACTAGAATTCTTATACGTTTATAATGCTCTTCTATCTTATAATATTTGTTCATTTTTTTATAATTAAAAAAAATATTTATGGAAGGAACTGAACTTAAACTGTTGGGTGTTGTGTTATTTGTATTTGAATTTTATAAATCAATTATGATTATTATTAATATTTATTTTTAGCTAGTCATATTTTACATTTATTATGATATGATTCATTTATGATTCACAAACATAAATTTTCATATATTTTTGTTTTTTCAGCTATGTATTTTTACATTTTCCTCTTTCTTTATTTTTTTAAGGAAAAAAAAAAGCAAACGTAAAAGCCAATAAAGATGGGCCTAGACTTGTCCATGAGAGCCTGCCTCATCCATTTTCTTCATTTCAGCCAAACTGTCTTTGTTCAGCCCAACCTTTTGGAGTTGGACAGTGGACCCAATCTGCTCCATCTTGGTTCTCTTGCATAATAATAATAATAATATAACAACAACTACAGTAATAAGATAATAAAAAAATTATAATATAAATCCATCTTAATGGCATTGCAATTTCCTTAACATTCTTGCACAACAATGGGATTCCACAATTGGTTATATACAATTGCTTTAATTTTAAGATTATTTTTTCTTTATTAAAAATTTAATATGCCAAATTTTCTCTCTTAGGGATAATATATATAATTTATCATAAGCTATAGTTGGATATCCTGTAATGCATATGAAGCTCAATTGGCTTAATTTTTTTCCAAACCACTAAAGTCTCAAATAAAGAAGGGAAAAAAACTAAGTACACAGGAAATAAAACTGAATAAAAAAGAATAGATTAATTTAATAAAATTGTTCATATTTATGTTAAAGAAATTATATAATAAATAATTTTACTGAAAAATGGATTTTAAAATATAATTGAATTAAACAAAGAAAAAATTATATTATATTATAAATGATGTAAGAGTCACATTGTTTAGGTCCATCACCTCCAATACAATTGCAATTTAGTAACCAAGTTGATTATCTTATACATGCTTTAATTTATGAAAGTTTAGCTTAGGGACCATCATAATGGAAAATAAATAATAATTCCAACAAGTATAAACTACATAATGCTTAGCAGTGGACACTTAAAAAAAAAACATATTCTATGAAAATATTAAAAAATAGATTGAGAAAATAGATTGGGTCAAATTAATTAAAATTATAGTATACATTTTAACAGGGTCAAAATGAAAATTTGTAGTAATATCAATCAATTATACAATAATTCTTTTTTAAAATAAAAAAGATACAATTATTTATAAACTACTACTATAAGAGTATCTTAATTTTTTAGTAATTTAGTGGGGTAATCGACTCCACTAATAAAAGAAAGTTTCGTCATTAAAGGTAAACAGTGATGTAGTTTAAAAATACACTAGTTAAAAAAAATCAAACGAAATAAAATAATAGAGATATTTTTATTCGCTTAGTAGAGATTCATTGAATTTGGTTCAAGAAAATAATTTTATATGGGAAATATAAAATCTGAAATGACTAATCTTCTTTGGTCTATTGTTTAAAATAATGAAATCAAAGTGTAAAAAAATATTATAATCTTACCAAGTTTTGAAAGCGAACAAAATTTTAAGATAAACTAAGATATAATTTAATGAGAATAATGAAAATATCATCAATGTCATGCTACTTAATGGAGTACACCTTAATCCCTCTTGCTTAATCATTAATTATTTCTTCATCAATAGAATAGAAATTAGTTCCATTTAACTATAAAAAATGAGAATTAGCCAATCCATATAGGCCACTAACCAAAAAGATAGTACATGATAGGATGTAAAAATACGGAAAAAAATAAATTAGTCTCGACTATGAATCTTCAGTTTAATCGAATAATTTTTTTTATAAAAGATAAATTTATATTTATAAATTTTGAACAACTGCGTACATATATATAGTTTGAACCCGCTATCTCGTTTAAAATAAAAAATATCTATCAACTTATTTGTGCTTTACGAATAATTTAATTCGCTTTTAAATACATTTTTTAAATTGTTATGCAAGAAACCAAATAGAAACATCAATTGAACAGATTAATACGGTTCTATTTGATTTTTTATATATATTTTCATGATATAATATAATTTTATAATTTCTTTGAAACTAATATAATTTTATAATTAGTCTAACTTACTTTAATTTAAATACAATACAAACCCATAATATATGCAACTTATTGTATACACTTATTAGTAGACAAGATAACAACCCTAATTTATCACAACTTTGCACTTTCATAGTGTTGCACGTGGGTCCATGTCTATGTGGCACACCAGACGTGTCCATTAACAAATTTTGTTGATTTAGTTTTTTTGACAAAATTGATCATTTTGTTTTTTCCATTGCATAAACTTGGATCTTGTGATTAAAATAAAATAAATTGATGTTTTTTGTGTATAAAATATTGAAGAAGCAAGCTTTGATTTGTGCCACTATCACAAAAATAGGTTGTCTCTATTGCTTTGAATATTAAACAAATGAAACTATTAATAATAATGGTAAGGTTAGGTCAAAGAAATCCAAATATCCATATACCCATATATTATTATATTATCCAATTAAATAAATATATATTCTTTTAATTTATTAAAAATATTACTATATGATAAGCAATTTTAATCTTGTTTTGATATGGTTGTTTTTCATATTTTTTTGTGTGAATTATAAAAAAGTTAATTAATTGTTATTTGGCTGTTGTCTTTTCTATCGAACTATTCTTAAATTTTAATTTATATTTCAATTATTTATAAATTTTTAATTGTTCATGCAATTTTTATGTGCTAATTCTGACAATTTTAATAACGTGATGTACTAACTGAAATTCCATTTGAACACCTAAACTCATGACACGGAAAAAATAATACAATATTACCGTTCATATAAAATTCAGTTTGTCCACTATTTTTTTCTATTGAGGAAATAAAGTAAGAATAACGATAAAAATAATTTAATTACTTAATTTAATTAAAAACAATAAGAATGTAAACTAAAATTTAGAAGACATCATAAAGTAAAAAGTGACAGTCATTTTTATTTAGGTGGTCGGACTCCGCTCTAAAGAATGGTCGGGTTCCGCCGGGAGTTTTCTCGTCACAAAAAAAGTGATAGTTTAGAGACGATTAATGTAAATTAACCAAAAAAAGATAAAAGGCTAGGTTTCATTTGAAGCATAGATAAGATCACATCAAAGTTTGATTATTTTAACTAAAAATAAAACAAGAAAAATTATTGCACACAACCGTTGCGCCATGTCATTCGTGCAACAAACCAATTACGCGTTAGCCATGTGGAAAATTGAATGATAAAAAAAAATAAGTAATAATTAAAAGATTCCCTATCGCAAATGCTCATTGGCTTGATGTAAAAATGACGTGGCGCAACGGTTGCATGGGATAAACACTCATAAAACAAATACAAACAAAGTGGTGCTAAAGTCACTGTATCATACCACACGCTTTGTCCCACTTTGTGGACTTTCCTATTCTTTTTTACTTTGTAAATTTTTTTTCTTTTCTCAAACATTGCACCGTCAAAATATTAAAAAAATAAAGGATTTAAAATGATATAAAAAGCAAATGTTCATCATAAAAAGAAACATTTTATATTATAATAATTACAAAAAGCTTAATAGGAAATGTTCTTCTATAAATAAAAGTGTGTTCATGCCAGCATGTAAATTCTTGGTCACCCATTAAGTTTTTATTTCTATTCTTAATTCATTTCCATTATTATCATTTATCATCCATTTTAAGTATTGTCAATGTGGATATTCTACCCTGAATTTAGTTTCATTTTATCAAAAAAATAATGCATGGACTTGTTATATTAATATATTTTATAGAAATAAACTTTATTTAGAAACTCTATTTGGAAAATTCCCAAATCTAAGAAAGATTCTATAATAATGGCTCTTAGTTGTTTTCTTGAAAAATTCTTAGATAGATTTAGTCTACCACGTCATCTGTGAACTAAATTTATCATATTATGACACGTCATTAAAATAATAGAATTATCATAATATTCCTATTCAAAAGTCTAAATAAATAATAAATAAAATTACGACATTGCCATTATTTGAACGACGTGTCATAATGTGATAGGTTAGTCCACAAATAACGTGGTAGACTGAGTATACCTAATAATCTCTCTGTTTTCTAATAATATTGAAGAAATATTTTTCATATCTTATATTTTTACTATAATTAAATAGTCCAATAATCAGTCTAATAAATATTAAAAAGTAAAAGTCATGTATAGTTTTTGAATACCAAAAATAATAATCTTATCCTTTTATAGTAAAGTAATTTAATGCACCTTCCACAAAAAAACATACAACACATTAATTAATTGTAATGTTTTTATTATATTAAAGAGAAATTTTTAGGTAGACTCAGTCCAGCACGTCATCCGTAGACTAAACCAATTATATCATAACACCTCATTAAAATGAGGGTATTCTTGTAATATCATTATTCAAAAGTGTATGCAAATAACAAACGAAATTACAAGAATGCCCTCATTTTAATGAGGTGTTATGATTTGTATATAGAAAGTTCACCAATAAAATGAGACGGAAGGGAACATTTCAAGTAAAAAATTATTTATAATTTTAGAAATATTTAATAAAATAAAATTTTAGACAATTCAAAAAGTAAAAAATTAATACTAGTTCATAACTTTATTTATACTATAAATTTAATATTTTATAGAATTGAGATCTCCTATAAAAAGAGGTTTTACTTAACCAAAGCTAAAATATGAAAAGGAAAATAGTAATATCTTTAAAGTTCATGAAAAAATCATAATCGAATTATTATTATGGTGGCAAAAAAGAGCCTTTATCGATGACTGTTTCGGCAGGTCTCATCATTTTGTTATGTAATGGCTCACTCAAGTCTGTTGAGGAGTTATTCATTTGTGTACTTTTCATTACATTCAATGAAATATAACCTTTGTTAAAAAAAGAATTATAAACTCATAAAGAAGAATAATAATTAATCTTTATATAGAATGAAATAGTAAATCAATACACAATGTCAAAATAAAAACATTATTGACCTTGACAATAGATATATGTAAATAAAAAAATATTGAAATTTATAATTAAAATCTAAACTGATAATATATATGTTAGTCTTTTTATTTTTCTTATTGAGGGGGCAATGGCCCTACTGGTCCCTTAGAGGTTCCACCTGTGAATAAAATGTATTATAAAATTCTTATTATTTAAATTTATGTGAAGAAAATATGAAAATATTAAAAAAAATATAATGCGATTACTTTAATTCCATCTCCAATAATTAATATTTAAAATAAAACAGGCAGAGCCTGTATAACAATAAAATATTAGAGCATTATTATGGCAACACTTTGAATATAAAATTGTAATTAAGATTAACAAATAATGTGCAAGGAGATCGAACTTATATGCCTTTTGACATTATTCAATTGCTTTAGAAACAAATTGACAATAAAATAATAAGTAATCACAATTAGTGAATATATATATATTCACATACAGCGACGAAGAAAGCAACGACCACACTGATGACTTAGCAAAACGAAATTGTATACGTGGCTAATTTGTAGATTTTGCGATAGTGAAGGAATGAAAGGCCACTTCAACATATTATTTAATGGATAAATAAATAAAATAATAATTAAATTAATAAAAAAGCGACAAAAAGAACGGGGAGAGGGTATAGAAGGGGATCAATTATGGTGGGTCAACCCATTTAAGTGGGGTCATATATCTGACGTGGCCACAAGGTTTTTTTATTCAAAGAGTGTTTAATTTTAATTTTCTTTCACGGTTATCGGTAATGATAAAGTGACACGGCTTGGTTTTTAAAACTTCCTACTACAACCTATCAAATCGCTTTGCCTGATAGGTGACCTACTTGTAACTTTATCATCTCTCCGCAAGAGAAAAAGAAAGATTTTTTACTGGCTCGTGAGAGCGATTAACAAGATCCAAGGGGGGCGAGAATAAAGTAAAGGAAATAGAAAACGTGGCAGATCCTGAACTCGACACGTTGCGAAAAGACGTTGCCAAGCTGGACTTTTTGTTTATTTTGTCAGATGTGAAAAACCGCGATAAGCGCGTGGGGTTCAAAGCGGGGCCTTTTTTGTAGGTAATTTCATTATTGTTATGTTTTTAACCGCGCGGCTAAATTTGACCGCGGCGTTAGGGGAAGTAGGTTTCATCTGCTAGGGTAGGCCCCACCGTTTTGAATGTGGGATCCATTACACGTCATCAATAAGCTACCACCATCTCTTGAACGTGACAATAAGGCCAACGCGCGGAAATAATTTCCAGAGAGAGATTAATATTTTTCTAATCGCGGGCCCACTTTTCTCGGGAGTTCCGTGACCATAGCTCTGCAGTGATATTATACGTTGGATTAAACCTAATCGACGATCAGTAATCTAAATCGCTAATCAAACATAAAAGTCCGAACCTGTTGGTTCGGCGCCAGATAGGATTTGTTTTCTTCTTTCTAATTTAGTGTTTATTTATTTATTATGATGCTATAAAGCCACGTCATATAGGGAATCGGACGGTGGAAAATGATTTATCTTCAGTCATAATGGTAGATCTCATCCGTTAAAAGAGCCCCAAATGAGTTGCTTTCTCAGGTGGGAGCCACCGGTCTTTCTTTTGGAAATATACTGTAAGTTACTCTCATCCGTAATAATTAAATCTGGAGAACAATATAATTAGCATTAAAATATTATTAATTTAAAAAGTACAGAAACGTGGAACCGAAATAATGGATTTTGACCGGTTGGAACGATATTTTCTGCGGTCACCTAGATTCCATGTGATCGTCATATTGCTTTTACCAAGGTCTTTCTTACCGGCTATACCCGGTAACGACATCGCTTTGGGAAATTCAAGACCAAAACCAACCTATTATTAATTAATTTATTGATCGTGATTCGCGGATAATAATTTATTTTTAGCATCAGATAATTATTAAAATAAGTAAAATTACTTATTTATTTCAAATAGCAGGTAGTGAGAGTGGTGTAAACATGAAAACTTGATGAGAAAGGAAACGGCCGACACGTGGCACTGTAATGCAGAAAAAGTTAAAAGGGATTAGATATTTGAAGGGATGAGATTTTGCCATGTAGGTTAACGATCTCTAATCTCCGTCCAATGTGGTCCTTCATCCAACGCTTGATACGAATTCATGTAAACATCGCAAGTGAATCACAGCCGTTGATTAGAGGACAGAGTGGGTTTGGCTGAGAGTGAAATAGCTAAAAGGATGAGAGAAATCAGAAAATGATGAAGAGGAGGACGTGAAGTTTGAGAGAAAAAGAGAAAAAGATAAGCCAAACAAAGCTTAAGAATAAGATCTTTTAAAACTACGTCGTTTCTTATAATTGTTCAAGAAGATTCAGTTATTCTGCAACTTCCGGTAGCCTCCACAGCAAATCACCTCCGTTTTCCGGCAAAGAATGCTTGGTTTCCGGTGATGAGATATAAGAATCATAATCACCTTCTGGATTTATCTGTACAAAGAAATTTTAGATTAGATGGAGCGCAATAGAGAAGCTAGAAGAGTCAGTATGGCAGCTGGTAATGGCTTAGCGTCAAGAAGACGACACCGAAGTGGTAGCCTAAGAGACTCTCCCGGTAACTAACTTATTTTCTTTCAAATTTTTCTCCAGATCTAAACTGCTTCTAATTGATTTCTTTAATTGTAATTGTAGAAGACGACGGACCGGTGGAGTTACAAGAAACGGCGAGATTAAGAGATCGAGGACCGGTAAAAAAAGATCGGGAACGAGATCGGGATCGAGAGCGTGACCGGGACAGAGAGCGTGACCGGGACCGTGACCGCGACCGAGACAGGGAGCGCGAGCGGGAGAGGGAGAGAGATCGGATGATGAGTAGCGCTAGTAGAGGGAAGAGAAGACGAGGAGATAGATTGATGCACGGGAATAGTATTAGAGAAGACGGAGGCGTAAACGACGATAGTTCTGAAGAAAGTGTAAACGACGAAGAAGAAGACGACGACGACGACGGAGCTGCGGGTTTAGGTTTAGGTAGTTCGATGAGGATGTTACCGCCGAATCCTTCCTCTATTTCTTCTTCTTTGTCTAATCATCATCACCGTAAAAGCTTCCCTCCGCCGTCCAAAGTTTTTAGGTCAGCGGCGGCGGCGCCAGTTAATACAGCGGCAGCAGCCGTAACAACATCGCCGTGGAAGGCGCCTGATGAAATGATTGGCGTGTCGGTTCCTAGAAAAGCTCGGTCAGGTAGAGAGGTGGTTTTGTTTTTCTAAATTTTGATTTTCGTATTAGATTTTGGTTTGATTTAGTAAGTTGATTGATGTGTGTGTTTGTTGTTTTTCAGCTTCAACTAAAAGGTCTCATGAATGGGCGTCAAGTTGTGGAGTTGGTGGTAGTGGTGTTGAGCAAATTCACGGCCAAGCTTCTCCGTCTCCGGTGAGATCGAGTGGTCCTAGTGCTATGTTAGCTTCGGCTTCCGCTTCGCCTGCTCCGGTTTCGCCTCCGTCTTCATCTAATGCTTCAGTTAAAAAGAAAATGGTTAGGGATTTGATTGTTTTTATGCTTGGTTTGCTTGGATTGATCATTGATGGTTAACTGAGTTTTTTTTGGTGGTGCAGAAGCCGAATGGACCTAAGCAGAGACCGCCGAAATCATCACCGAAGTTCAATAGTACTACTTCAAATCAAGAAGAGATTGAGATCGAGATTGCTGAAGTTTTATACGGATTGATGAGACAACCTCAAGGTCCTTCAAAGCAAGAATCAACAAACGATTTGATGAAGTTTGAATCGAGAGATTCGAGTAATAATAATATCAGTAAATCCACTGGTGATGCTAAATCCAGAGTTTCATCTCCGATCTCTAATCTACCTCATTCTTCTTCAATTCCGCCTACTAATTCTAGCTCATCCGCGGCTCCTATGACTATAAGTGGTGAGTTATTTTAGCAAATAAAAACTCAAGGATTCGTTTTTGATTGGTTTCAAAGAAACTGATGAAAAAGTTGGGGAAAATTTGAGATCCGTGAATGATTACTTAATAGTTTTTGATTTTTGCAGCTCCAAAGAGAAAAAGACCAAGACCAGTGAAGTATGAGGAAGATAATCCATCAGTTTATCCAGCAAGAAACAATCCCATTTCGTCTACAATCAAGTCTGATATTGATCAGCCTGCAAAAGTTGAAAATTGTTCTCACAGTTTGGATAAAAACTCAGGATCTTTAGTTGAAAATGGCGCTGTTTATCTTGATACTATCGCCAAACAAGCTGCTGCACCAGCGTCAATAGAGCAAAAGGTTGAGCTGGTGAAGTCTGAGAATGATCTGTTATCTGATTCAAAGCCGGCGATTCAAGAATCAGATAGCAAAAGAGATTCAGTTGTAAATCAAGAAGAGCCCTCTCGGTCGCCTAGAAAAGAATCTCCCTCCATTTCTGCTATGAGATTGGATGATGATCGCGAGGGAGCCACAGCCGCTAAAACGTGAGTATTGAAAATGATTTCCTTTGTATCAGATTTTTATTTTTATTTTCTTGGTTTTTCCAAAAAATGGGGGATTTTACATTTTTTTTCTCTTTCTCATGATTCAGAAATTCGACTGTTTCTGAGATTGAAACCGTGCGAGAAGAGAAGTTCCAAATAGATCTAATGGTGAGGATCTTCAACAATTTTCTTTATCAATCTATATTTTCTTTTTCGAAATTTAATTCTAGAGTTTTTTCATTTATGATTTTAACTTTTCTTCTGGAATGACAGGCTCCACCCCCATTAAGATCATCTCCAGAAAGGGACAGCGAGGTTGATTATGTGGCTGTAGATCCTAAAGCAGTAGTCACAGATATGGAAATGGTGAATAGGCCCCACCCTTTTTTCTAGTTTATCATCAATGAGTCCTGTCTAATGCTGCGCTGTTTAGTGAAAATTAATGTGTTGATTTGTTCTGTGATGTTCAGGAAAAGAAGTCCACGGTCAAAGAAGTTAATAAGGCGGTAAGAATCGGAAAAGATGGGAGTATGGGTTCTGAGGAGAAAAAGGAAAAAGTCATTGCTGAAGAAATTGAATCCCAGAAACCAATTATTAAAGAAAGAAACATTGATCTGCAGCTCGATTTGGAGAAATCTGACAGAGATAGCGGCAATGTTACCGGAAGTGGTAACAAGGCGCATCACCATGTTCAGAAGCAACCGAACAGTGACAAAGCTGGTATGGTTTTGTAATTTTTCTTGAGGGAATGTTTATTTTTCCTTGTGGAGACTTTCTTCTCAGGAATTTTTCCTACTGGAGTGCTGAATCAATTTTTTTCTTCTTTCTCATCTTCAGCTCAATCAAATTCCCTTCCTTTGCCTATGTCTATGGCGAGCTGGCCTGGTGGGCTTCCTCACATGGGGTATGGTCCGGATTGTTTTGTTTGCCTTCTTTTTATATTATCTTTTTTCTTAAAGGAAATTGACAATTTGATAATCGCCAGATATGTGGCACCTCTGCAAGGAGTTGTAACTATGGATGGGAGCTCTGTACCTCAGGCAGCTATACAGGTAATTCATGAATATTTTCTTTTTGAAGTTTCAGGAAGTATGATATATTGATTTTTGATGATTTTTCTTTTCCTTTTGGTTCTAAAATTCTTGTAGCCTCCACATTTGCTTTTTAGCCACCCGAGGCCAAAAAGGTGCGCTACGCATTGCTACATTGCACGGAATATTCATTATCACCAGCAATTTACAAGGATGAATCCCTACTGGCCAGCAGGGGCCGCTGGTTCTGCTTTGCAATTTGGGGCAAAGCCATGCAATGTGAATGTAGTGCCTTCAACTGATTTGCATGCCGGGAGGGCTATTAACGCTGCGCAAGAAAAGGGTCAGAGTCTGGCCATCTTCCCTGGTCAGAGTGTAAAGGATAAGAACTCTCAAGCTGCCAACATTGTAGATGCTGCGCAAAGAAAGCAAATTTTGCTTCAACAACCACTACCTCCAGGAGCACCCAGTAATATCTTGGTATGTTTCTTTGTGCAAGTAGCAGTAATGTTTCTCTATGGAGTTTTAAGGCTGGTTGTCTAAAAATTGTTGGTTTTTGCGTTCTGTTCATTACAGCATGGTCCTGCTTTCATCTTCCCTTTAAATCAGCAACAGGCAGCTGCTGCAGCTGCTGCTTCAGTCCGACCTGGGACTGTGAAGTCTCCTCCTGGTCCAGGTAGCGCACCTTCGTCAAGCACCTCTAGTTCTGCGTCATTGAATGCTGGTGCTACAGCAATGAGCTTCAACTACCCAAATATGCCTGGCAATGAAACCCAGTACTTGGCGATATTGCAGAATAGTGCATACCCAATTCCAATTCCTGCACATGTAGGGGCAACACCAACTTATAGAGGAACCCCCTCGCAGGCGATGCCTTTCTTCAATGGGTCTTTTTATTCATCCCAAATGATCCATCCTTCACATCTTCAACAACAACAGTCCCCAAATCCACACTCTCAACAGGGGCAACAAGCTCACCAGAATGCAAGTATTTCCAGTTCTTCATCATCTCAAAAGCATCTGCAGAATCAGCAGCAGAGGCCTCATGGAAGTATTAATGGTGGCAATGGAAATTTGCAAAGCTTTTCTACTTCAAAAAACCAGTCAGCGCAGCAACAGCTGCAGCATCGGCAGCAGATGCAGAACCAGAATGCCCCCCATCATGGTCGCCAGCATGAGAGTGATTTAGGTGAAGATAGCCCTTCTACTGCTGATAGTCGAGTTGCTCGAGCAACCATGAATATATATGGTCAGAATTTTGCAATACCCATGCATCCGCCAAATTTTGCTTTGATGGCTCCATCAATGAGTGGGGCAACTACTACAAGTGGCAATCCTGGTGAAAAGAAACAACAGCAGCAATCACAATCACAAGGCTCTAAGATTGAGCCATCTCAGGCCTTTGCCATGTCATTTGCTTCCATTAATGGAGCCACAGCTCCTCCGAGCCTTGATATGGCATCAATTGCACAGAATCATGCTATTCTACAGAGTCTTCCAGAAGCTGCCAGACAAGGGTATCAGTTTATGGCAGCTGCGGCTGCCCAAGCAGCTCAGCAGAAGAAGAATTACCGTGCTTCTGAAGAAGGGAAAACTGGTGGTACTGCTGATGGTCCAAATGCAGAAGATGACAGGAAGACGATTCCAGGAGGAAAGTCACAGGCAACTGCTGGGCAGTCGATTGCTTTTTCTCGGCCAGATTTAACAGATGCATCTGTTTTAACCATGCCAGGCAACACTGTGATTGATAGCTCTGTACGACCATTCAATCTAGGATCTGCTCCTGCTCGGACCAGTGGTTCTGTTATGTCAGCCTCTATAAGCACTGGAAATGCTACTAGTATACAGCAGCAAATGCAGCGCAATCAACAGCAACATCAGCAACAGCAACAACATCAACAACAGCTTCAACAACAACAACAGCATCAACAACAACAACATCAACATCATCAGCAAATGATTCAACTCCAAAAGCAGCACCAATTTGCAGCAGCAGCTGCGGCTTCTGCTCGAAGCAAAACGCCCACAACTAATGGGAGTGTATACCCAGAACACATTCCTTCATCTTCGTCAATGTCTGCCAAGTTCTCTAATGCACTCTCAGGGTTTCCCTCAAATCTTATACAAAGCGGCAATAGTCCGGCTCAGTCTCCACAATGGAACAATTCTGTCAGAACCACTACATCCCGAGTTCCTTCGCCATCTCTTGCCTCCACTTCAACATCCCTTAAGAACCTTCCCCAACAGCAACAAGGCCGCATGCAACAAGGACACACACAGATATCTTTCGCTGCCAATCCGAAAGCGTCGGGCGGACCGCAAGGACAGCCAACCCCTAACGGTAATCAGTCTCCATCTCCTCCAGTGGCAGTTGGTTCTCCAACTACTTCAGTTTCTAAGAGTGCTGGTGGGAGCCCAAGGACAACATCAAATTCCACAAGTAACAAAGGGGGGCAATCGTCTACACTTTCCTCTCAGCAGGCCAAGAATTCCTCGTCAGCGCCTGCACAGAAGTCATCTCCGGTGGGTGGGAGGAATGTTCAATCAATTCTCGGGCATCCCCAAAATTCAACGTCATCTTGTAACTCAGCTACAAAGTCTCAGGTACAGCAGCAGCAGATTCCGAAGCATGCACTGCAGCAAGCACAGATGATATACACAAATAGTTTTATGCAAGCTCAAGTTCAGCATGCTGCAGGTTCAACACATTCAAATCCCGCAAGTGGGTTTTATCTCCAAAGACATCGTAGTGACCAGCAGCACCAGCAACAAGGCTCGTCGGTGACATCTTCAGGAGGGATGATGCTTTGTCCTGTGTCAATGTCAAATGCCACTACTACCGATCCTGCAAAGGCAGTTGCAGCCGCAGCTGCTGCAGCAGCTGCAAATAGTATGAAAGGTGGTGGCTTGTCTTCGCAGGGGCTTATGCACGCCCAGTTTGCTGCTGCACAGTCTTCCGGCAAGACACATCTCCTACCTGCTAGTTTCCCATATGTTCATGCTGTTCAGGTGAAGCCAGCAGAGCAGAAACAACCAGCTGCGGATTAGAATGCCTCCACTACATTATATCATGGCAACCCCCAGATGGTGAGCGCCGAAGATAGCCACCCGTGCTGAATGAGATTTGGGTGAACGGGGATCTTATCCCCTTTGGCAGTCCGGGAAGCAGCGGACATAGCCCACGATTTTGGAAAACAAGTCGAGCCAGTGGGATGGTATGTGTACTGAGGTTTTGCTTGCATTGTTCTGTTGCTCTAGTGTATATTAATCATCCTAACCGGACAATGTGCAAATGAATCAAAGGAAAAAAAAAAGAAGAGATCAAAGAAGATGATGATAATGAGCGTGAGAGAAGAAAAGAAAAAGATTTGTATTTTCCTTGTTTAGGGATAGCAATGGAGGATTTAATTTTCAGTTTTAGTAGAATTTTCCTTTTTCTCTTTTGGGGATCTAATTATATTTTCCAGGAAAGATGAGTAGTAATTAGACAAATTTATATATGAACATATATATGCAGAGGGTGTGTATGTATCTGTTAAAACCCCCCTCTAATTTTTTCAAATTTAGCCTTCATTAAGTTTCTCATGATGGTGCTATACTGATGTGGATGCATTAGGAGTTGGGGTATAATGTTACTTGCTTACTATAAGGCTGCTTTTTTGTTTTTTATATTGTGCCTTATCTTGTGGGCCCATTAGATGGTCCCACCTAGTGATGGTGTAGATAGATTTGTTTGGTTAAATTGTAAATATACTAAACTAGTGATAGTGGTGGCAATGGAATTTTCCACTGCAAATTGGCTATCTTTTGACAAAAATGGGTTGTTGGAAAAGGGTTAGTCTCTTTATTGTGAGTATTACTATTACTAACTTTTTATCAGTTTTTAGTTCTGCAAACTTATTATATGAACAGTATCTATCTGTGATATCTATCTTTCATATGATGTGATTTTTTTTAATTTGTCAAATTTGCCCTTCCCTAGTGGTCCCTTAAAAAAGAAGTGGAACAGAATTGGGTCCCATAAAAAAAGGTTTGGTCCTACTTGTACTACTAGTGTGGGTCATCATGTGTGTACAGACAATCATCTGACATCTTCCCTTGCCTGTAGGTTGTGTTTTAAAGCTATTCCTCATCTACACACGTGTACCCACTTTTTATCAATTCTTTATAAATAAAATAAAAAAAGGAACAGAATAACGGATGTGAATTACATTACCGCAGTAAAATAAATTTAAAGAGACAATAAATAGTAGCTAAGCTGAAATAAAAAATTAAATGAAATGAAAAGTATCTTTTTGAATGGAGATAACAAAAAAGGAAAGGTTATCAGAGTCTCATGATAATTGAAAAATTCACATTTAATTATTTTAGTTTATTAAAAATAATTGTTTTTAAATTTAGGTCAAATAATTCCTATCAGTCAGCGAAATCATAAAGTATTTATTTTGTACATTCTGAGTGCTATTTAACCTGAAATTTTAAATATTATTTTAAATTAATTAATTTTAACTTATAAATTCAGAAACGGCGATTTTTTTTGCTAGCCTATAAGTGATGGATGCATTTAACTAGTATACTTTTTTTTACGAATTCAACTGTAAAAAAGTTGAATGTATTTGATAGTTACGAACTTCTATTTTTATAAAAATAGTAATTGACTGTTATAATCTCATGTATTAATAGTTAAATATTCAATGTCATTGCATTATTAGTGAAATTTCATATATGTTCCTTAAATATTAATCTCTTAAATTGTGAGTGAAAATTTAAACTAAAGACCTCTATCCTATAAAAAAGAGCTCCCATCACCAGATTGCACCATCTAATTATGGTTACAAACTTGTTGGTATTAAATAAAAATATTAACCAAATAAATTTGATTTGGCAATAGCATGAAATACAGAGGGAAAATTAAAATAATGAAGGGATTCTTTTTGAAGGGTCCTACAAGAAAGAATCAATTAATGGAAAGAGCAGCCCATGACGCCACTTTATTATAATTATTTTATTATATGAAATATAATTTTATTTTTGCTTTGCTTTGAACCCAACAAAATGGAAAATTTTGAGTTTATATGAAACATTACAAGATTACGTTATCCCATCCAAAGATTAGCTTATCCCAACTTATGACCCCACTCATCCATCCACCCTTATAATAGTTATTTTAATTGTTTTTAGATATTATTAAAGTCTTCATCATCCATTGTGTTTAAACTTTTTTTTGATGATTTAAAACAAAGAAGTCACTATGTTCATTTTTTATATTTGTCAATTAAATTAAAAAATCTGATTAATTACTTTAATCTTTAAAAAATCTGATTAATTACTTTAATCTTTAAATTTACTTTTAACATAAATATATATATATATATATAATATTTGGTTAGATCTAATAATTTAATAATTTATTTTTTAAATAATTTTCTATTTATTTTTAATATGTTGCTTTTCTTAACTTTTTGGACTAGAACTCAGTGGCTACACTATGTAAATTTAGATACAATATAAATGGGCAAAAGGATATTTTGGGTGAGTAAAAAGTTCAAAGGAATATTACTAAATTTATGAATTGAATTGTTAAAAAATATAGGTAGAGGAAATGAGACACGTAGAGGCATGTTAAGTTTGACATAAATGGAGTCCCAGTCCCACCACAAGCTGTATCGTATCCCATAGAGGCCTTCCTGTCCAGTGGACAATGCTGCAAAGATTCATCAATCATTCAATTGTTTTCTTCTTTTTATAATTTGGCTTAATAATCCAAAAATGCCAAATATTTAGTGAAAATCTCCATTATATCCAAATATTTAAATTATCTCGATAATATCCAAACCTATATGATAACGTTTTAAAAATGTTCAACCTCCAAATGGAATGTGTTTGTGCTTATGTGTCACTTAAGTGGCGTGTCAGTGCTTGCCACATCGATAAAAATTAAATCTTAAAAAGAGCAAACATTTAGTAAAAATCTTCATAATGTCCAAAAGTTTAGCAAAAGTCTCCATAATATCCAAAAATATAATATGACGTGTCACGCACAACGTGTCACCTAAGCGACATATCATCAATTTTGGAGGTTGAACATTTTTAAAACGTTATCATATAGGTTTAAATATTATGGAGACGATTTAAACGTTTGGATATAATTAAAACTTTTACTAAACGTTTGGTCTTTTTGAGTAATTAGGCCTTATAATTTCATCAAAGTGAAACTTTTTTTTATAAAGACAAATTATTTTCCCTTTTTATGCTTCAATATTAGTAATTTATTCTTTTCGTTTCATTCTTTTGTTATATTTTTATTTTCACATACATTAAACATGTACTGAATATTGTATATTTTTTTAAAAAATTCTCATTTTTATCTTTTTTTAGAGGACTCTCATTTTTATCTTGTATCATTTTATTGTCACTCTATCACAATTGATTTGGCTATATTCGAGACTCTTAGTCGATTTTTTTAATAAAATTACCATTTTATGACAAAAAAATCAATAATTCTTCTTTTAGATTATTAAAATTTAAAGTTAATATTAGAATTAAAAAACATGTCAAAAGTTCATACTTTAATTTACAATAAATCCTGTAAATATATATATGTATACCAATTTTATTACATCTTCCTAATTAAAAACCATATATTAAGATGGATTCCATCTCTCCCTTTTAATTAGTATTGGTTTTCAGGGCTAATGCAAAAATTTATAAGGAACGACTCTTAGGCCAGTTGTTTTTCTTTTTTTTTTTTTTTTTTTAACAAAGGCTAAAACTTTCATTGATGAAAATGAAAATTACATAGATGAATGGTTCTTCAACAAATTAAAAGAACTATTCTAAAATAATGATGAGAGCTGTTAATACAGTCATCGATTAGGGCTTTTTCAACCATCAAAAGGTTACCCAAAACATACATGGTTCAAATTGAAAATACGATCTTGAAACGCTTGCTTCTTGAAACTTCAAACTTTCCAAATCCCATCTTCAATATAGATCCATTAGTGCTTCCAATTTTTAGATCTACAAGAACATAGATCTAAAACTCGAACGGATCAAAGAGGAGTTAAAAGACTTTATTCAATCAAAATAACATTCAAATAAACACCTTAGAATAAAATTTATTGCAACAAAAAAGTAGATCTGCGATTAATAGTACTATGGGCGGAGAGAAAATGATTTTCCGGTTAACCGGAAAAATCATCATCTCCCACCCTTGAAGAAGATGAAGAAAAAAAGAAGTAAGCACTGGTAGGAAAAAAAATCAAAATTAACAACTTTATAAGAATGCTGCTCAAAATTGATATTATTTAAACTATTGTTCAGTGACGATTTTATCAATGTTAGAAGACAATAAATTTTCATCAATCAAACTAATGAGCGAATGTAAAATTTTTTTATTGATCATATAATACAAGGTATGATTGAAATTTATTTTGAGCTTGCATGTAGGAAATTCTTGTTTGATTAAATTTTTTAAAGATTAAATTATTTTTTAAAAAATGGAACATCGTCAAAAAGCAAATTTAAAGGTTGTAAAAGATAATTTGAAATTTTAGAATATACGGATATTTTTAATTTATTTTATGTCATCACAAGTATACCTTTAAATATCTTTTCTATTGTTTTATTTTATTTTTAAATAGATCAAACATTAAAAATTTATTTTCAGTTGGTCTTATTTAATTAATTTACTCTATCTTCAATAGAATGGTATCTTTAAATATTTATTTAATAATTTATATATTATACTATTAAAAAGGAATAAAGGGTCAACGCGCATCCTGAATTTATGATACGGATCATCTCATCTAATTTATACTTTTTTGAACAATTAAGTTCAATTTTTTTATTTTTGATCAAATAACTTCATAATTGTATTTTTAAAACGCGTAAAATACAAATTGGATGTGAGGCATATAAAAAATATAATTAAATTCTTCTCTAATTGTTACGAAATAATTATTATAAACTATTTTTAAAAAAATATATAAATTAAGTAGTTATTTATCTTAAAAATTAAGAGTTTTAGAGTTATTTATTTTAAAAATATAAATTAGATTAGATAATTTTGTGTCACAAATTCAGGACTAGTTGACCCATTATTTTTAAAAGATATATTATTTTACATGAAATTTTCAGAAGACAAAAGAATTTGTTGGTTTTTTCTTTTTGTTTTTATAGAAAAAGGAAAAAATGGCATGCAAAATAGTCCACGTAAACTTAACCCGTCATTACCAATAACTAGTATCAAAGACACGTTGCTGTTATATAAGAGTGTTATGTCAAATAACTCATGACTAGTTTAACTTGTTTATATTTAGGGGTGAGCATTAGTCGGTTTGATTGGTTCGATTACGAACCGAACAAAACCGACCACTGAAAATGGAAAAATCTCCAAATTGAACTATAAAAATCAAACTAAAAAATTTGATTTGGTTAACAAACACAGATTTTTACTTTTTTTATTTTAAAATTAATTTAACATTAATTTTCTTTTAAAGTACAGTCGTCCATCTGATAATTAATACATATGGTGGATCAAAAATTTATTAATTATTAAAATTATTAATTTATTGAATTTGTATAAAACAATTATAAAAATATAAAAAATATTTTAAAGCATCTATATTAATAGACCTAATATTAATACTAAATTATAAAAAAAACTAACTAAATACACTTTACAAATCACTCAATTTTAAAAAAGTAATTTTACATTCAATTTAAAAAATATCAATTGATATCAAATTAAAAAATAATTATCAAGAACTTGTATTCATAAAGTAAAATAATTTTTAATATCTTTTTATATTAGAGATGCTTCACTTACTTTAACTTGTTTATCTAATAACTTTCATTGAAATTTCTCAAAAAAATAAAAAAGTCATAATTTGATGGTATTTTAGCTTCCACTTTATGAATTAAGGTTAGTATTGCCTCAAATAAATCATCAACTGTTATATATTTCTTTTAAAAAATCTCTCTAATAATTAATATTCATATAGAATATATTTTAAATTTTATTAATTATTAAATAATAGAATTGTTAGTTATCCGACGTGAAACGAAATTGGTTCTCTTAATTTTTTATTAATTATTAGAATTATTAATTTATTGAATATTAACTATTAGAGGGTCGACTGTAACATTGAATAGTTAGTGTCAATAAATTTTTTATATATTAATATATTTATATGTTGTATGAAATTATATTTTTTTTCATTCGGTTTATTCGATTTTTAAAATTAAATTTTTTCCGGTGAATAACCGTACCGAACAATGAACTTTTAGTTCGGTTCAATTTTTAAATGCATATACACGATAGTTAGGGTCACATTAAATGTGACGCTGCCCCACCCACCACCCAAAATTGTGGGTCTCCATTTTATTTAGTTATAGAATTTATTGCTCCACTTTAATCCAATCATTCAAACCTACAATACATCTAAAAATCAACCATTCTTAAGAACCTTTTTCAACAACTACATAATCCACTTCCATAGCTCTTCTTCCTTCAGTTCAATATTCAACCATTCCATGATTCACCAAAACATTCTGAAAACAAATTTCATCATTCTTGATACTTTCTTGAATTCGTCGGATTTTAATTTGAGAACGTTTTTAGGCGGAATTGAACTAACGACATAGCAGATGCAATATTCTCGACGCTTATACCATTTGATATATAGCAAGTTTTTTGGATATTCTTCTTAATTAAGACTCATATCAGAATTTTGATGTTTAAAGATTTTCACCAACAAGCTGAGCTGCAAATCAGGTGATTTTTTTTTCTTTCAAAATTTTGGATTTTTTTTCTTTATTGACGAAAAATGTAAGCAATTCAGACCACCTTGATTTTAATTCTCCGACAATAAAAATAGTATAAACTGAATTTTGTTTTCAGGAACGGAAGCACCAAGTAGATTAATTCATCTTGGTTCACTATCAGAGGTCTCATTCTCACATAATATACACATCAGCATCCGCGTTTAATGACGTCACTATTACATATCATTGACCAAGTCTTATTCAATACTCTTAAATCTTAATTAAAAGCAATAAAAAAATAAAAGTAATTTGAAATTTGAAATGAGTGATGCATCATGGTGGGGTGGGGAGATTAGTAATTATTTCTTTTTTTTAATCTGTCAAATATAAATTTTAATTAAGTGGGTCATAATTAAAATATATCATCTTACGTCTTGTTTATTATTTTAATGTACACTTATTTATTGGAACTAATACCATATCTTATTCTGTAATGGCAAGTAAATCAATAGTGTTTAAACTTGTTAGATTATAGATTATCTTCATGATAAAATAATACAGATAATCACTTCCACATGGGCACCCATTTTAATACTAGTGATGACTAGATATACAAATTTAATTAAATTCTTAATCAGTAGACCATCAATATTTTAATTAATGTCCTACTCATACTAATACTATACTTATTTTAATGTAATAGTGGATTTGCTAATATTATTTATTTGAATATTCAGAACTTGATTTGGTTTGATATATTATTATTGTTGTGAGAATAATTATTTTTATTCATCAGATCTTAAGAATAACATATAATTAACTTCATGATAGTCTGTTGACCAATTTCAAATATATAATACTTGAAAACTAATTTGAAATATAGAGAAGATGAAAACATAGCCGATAAAAAAATGTTCATTTTCTAAATAGCGAAAGCGATATTTACAAATTACATATATAAATTTTACTGTCTTATAACAAGACACGGCATTATTGAATTGAGTCTAGTTTAAAGAAAAAATAAGCTAAATTTTGTTACAGTTATAGATATTTTTTATATTTCGGTCATCATTATTTTTATTTTATTTGTTTAATTTTACTTTCCTTTGTTCTAAAATTAAAAGTTATTATCACAATTCGAATCAATAATTATTTGCAAGTTGAAGTGCCATATAAATTTTTTGTCATCTATATAAGACAATAATTAGCCAGAATTCAGCCTATTGTTGAAAAAATAAATATCGGATTGTCAAAAAACTATAGCTCAATAACCGCAAAATATGTATATTTAAATTTTTAAAGTACAAAATGCCATAGAATAACATAAATCATTTGGCTTGCATTTCGAAAGAATAATTGTAACATCCATTCCAAATTTCAAGGGTTCCTTAACAAATACTTCACCCCAATGAACACTATTTCTATACATACCTTCTAAACAGGAATTTCCTGACGTAAAGATTTCTCTGAGGGTGACTTAAATGTCTCAGGAAACAGCTGCCTAATTCTAAGTTGTAACAAAGGGCAAAAATATAAATCCAAAGAGAAAATAAACTTCGAATGTCGTCTGTTAATCAAGGCGGTCCGGTTCAGGTTAGATTATTAATCAGAATGTGTGGAAGATGACACATTATTTGTCAACTCGGCGATTTGCTTCTCCTGCTGTTTCTTGAGATATCTCTGAGCAGTGGCGTTCACAATTTTGAAAAAGAAGTTCAACAGCATAAGCCACACGATCGTGTTCCACATTGCAGCGAACGACAAATCCCATTTTTTCACCTGCGAGGGAAAAAATTCAATTTAGAACAAAGACTGGCAGTGTGAGCTCAAATTAGATTTGTGCAAGTGTGGAAACAAAATAAGACACTAACAAAAAATTTGCATTTTTTATTTCAAACTTGAACATTGTGTTGTTTATGAACGTAAAACTGTACTGAACGTGTAATAGTTGTTCGAGAGAACCTTGTTATTTGATGGCAGAGGTAGTGCAGGGGCCATGTATTTTTCTTTAATTGTACGCAACTTTGCTGTGACGTTGGGTAGCACAGAAGCGAGACCAGGGACAAAGCTAAGTACCCAAATGCACTCATTCTCTATCCAGTCGAGGAGTTGATTATTGCAAACAGAGATGATGAAAACCGTCTGCCGGGAATACATAAAACAATGAATATTAGCACATAAAAAAAAAAACTGGACACCTTCTATCAACATTTAAAAATGCAGCATCAAGTTCAATTGTTATTACCCTTTCACCACAATCACAGCAACAGAGGATCGAAAGCAAGAGCGTAATTGTCTAAGCAATACAGGTTAATTTCGGCCATCCAACTTGGCAAAAAAGATAAAACAATTCCAAGTTGGCGATTTTGGACAAAACACCTACAGCTTGTTAATTATTAGTGAATGACATCAGATTAGGGTGTAAACTGACCAAAATTGACAAGTTGTAGGTTCTTTTGTCCAAAACCTCAGACTTGGATTCTTTTGGTCTTATGTGCTAAGTTGGAGGGGCGAAATGAACCTTTGTTTGTCTAAGCAGCAAAAGCTAATCTAACCATTCAAATGACCAATGCATAAATTTTTAGAAAAATTAGAAACCTGTATATGAGTTTTGATAATCGCCTTTCCTATCAAAGTTGCAAGGAAAAACTTCCAAAATGAAATCCCGAATTGTCCACACATAATGCCAGCAAGGTCAAACAGGGGATTTGGCACCTGAGAGATGATTACAGTTTATCAGCAACACATATGTATAATAAATACAACATGAATCAATCACACGTAATACGGGAATCAAACTAACCGAAGCAAGTACTAGTATTGTGATGAAGTTTAAATGTTGAGAATGTGACAGAAGCCAGCGTTTGATTGCATTAAGGTGTGAAGCTATGAATCCACTGTCTTCAGATGAGGAAGTATTTAATTCTTCCATTGCATCCACTTTGCTTCCCGATAAGCTTGCTGTATAAAATGTGCATGTTATTGCATGATGGAACTAATAATCAAGCCACTTCTATAAATGTACATTTTCTTTCTTTGCAAACTTATTTGATAGTGAAAATTTAAAGACGGAATGAAGAAAAAACAATTTTCATCTTTTAAAGATCAGCAATACACTCAATTAGACAGCAGTAAATTAATATTCACTAGAATCACTATTGTATATGCACAGAAGCATATTAGAATAAGCATCTATTTTATGCTTTGTTGGTCTCAACACCACACTTCAATAAAAAAACAGCTAAAGGGGAAGTGTCAATACTTTACATAAGATGATACTACTTTACATAAGATGATACTAATTTACATAAAATGATACTAATTTATCTTATTGTACATTGCTTCCGGGATACATTGGTACCAAACGTCAATAAAAGAACAGCTAAAGTAGGGGAAGTGTCAATACTTCACATAAGATGATACTAATATATCTTATTGTACATTGCCTCCGGGATACATTGGTTGTAGGTATACTACATTGCATGGAAACGGAAATGGAAATAGACAAAAAAGTGGAAACCGCGAAATGAATTTCTAAAAAGTAAAAGAAACAGATATGTGGGCGAAACATATAAAAATAAATAATTTAGGAATATATCTATAGATATTAAAAATAAAAATTTTGTTTAAATATAAATATATATATATATATATATATATATATATATATATATATATATATATATATATATATATATATTTAAATATCAAATTTTATTTACAAAAAGAATATTTCATGCAAATAAATTGTTATATATTTATGACAATTAATAAAATAAATTATTTGACTATAATCAAAATTTAAGTCCATAACAAATAATAACGTGGATGATAAAGATTATATATTTAGAGGGTAACGTGAGAAATAAGGTGAAATAAGATTTATGGAAGACTAAATAGTTTTTTTTTTTTAATTGTAAGTAACTCTTTAGATGTTTTTTAGAAACCGAGCATCTAATTTTTATTATAAACAAAAATGGTCCTGAAAAATTTCACATGAGTTTCTAGAAGTTTCTGAAACGGAAATGTTTTTGAAATGAGAAAACGCAGCTTCCTCAAGATTTCCATACATGAGTTCCTTAGCATTAGTACATGCGCGGGACTGAAGATTCCAAAAAAGAAATCCATCCTTCAGTATTTTTATTGTCGGTAAGGGCAGTTAGATAAACATGCTAGTATGTAGCAACCTTTTCAAAATCTATCAGTAATACTTATATATTCTATTACAGATGTCAGATGCCATACCCATATTGAAGTAACTTGCCAAACGAAGATAAAAGGATGCAGAGATGAAGATGACCTAAAATCATCTTCAGGAAAACAGTTTCAGAACAACCTATGACACTTTGATTCTATTGGACAATAAGAAAATCCAAGGGGCTTCAAAACCAGAAGATATATGAAAATCTCACTCTTACAGTAAGAATCAACCTTAGGACGTCGAATATTTGCCAAAAGAAACCAAATCAAGGCTTCTATTCCTATAAAGTATGAAGTCCGCCTCTTTGAACAATTTTCAACAGCTATGTAATGCAATTCTAAAAAGATGATCCAGAACATGATGCAAGAAGCATACCTGCCCTTGAGATGAAATAAGGAGGAAGCTCTCCAAGAGCAGTCCCAACTCCCCATAGAATAGCTTCTATCTGGACCTGTGGCAAAATGCTGCTAAGTGGAATCCGCAACCCATTAGCTGATGGGAACACTGGGTCTCCAAATTCATGGCAATCTTTGTCGAGCCATGAGGGCCCTCTTTTAAGCTGTATGGTATCATATACAGCGCTTTTTAAGTCAACTCGGCCGCATTGCATTGCTTTTAATGTGAACAATGCGATGTGCGGACCAAGATAAAGAACAAAAGTGTGCAAACCAGACCCTGAAATGCGAAGAGAGAGACAGAGCAAGATTAGGAGAAACAGATCCTAGATTTATGATAGGAATACAAGTGCTTATAAAACTAGTATGTCGATCACTTTAATCACCAAAAACTTTATTTGACACGAAAACCACATAATTGAATCCAAAAGCCAGCATTAAACTAATCTATCAATAATTCTTTGCAAGTACAATATGCATAAAGTAATAAACCGTGCAGCATGAGATTCACAACTGAGCAAGACTATTAAGATAACTCATTGGATTATTATGTTTTAATGTAGAATTTAAGAACCTCAGATTGCAAATTTTATTTTGCATTAAATTTTTGTTCTATCATGGACAGGGACACCGTAGAAAAAAGGCTAACATGGAACATTTCGACCACTATTCCTCCGATGTAGATATGAATATGCTGTAACAGTAATTGCATACTTAATGTTCATTTTAATAACTTCCATCAGAAAAAAATCAATTGAAAACATACAAAGTAATACCCCACACCAGCTCTTTGCACATAAGCATTATTTTCAGAACAAAATGCCAAGACTGATAGTTGAGTTGAGTAAACCATATTCAAGAGCCGGCAAGCCTACTTGGCATTAAATTATTGAGCATGATAGAAACACTTTCTAGTCAGGGGAAATTATCTAACAGTGAAACCAAAAATTATATCCGAACTTTTAAAAATGCATATCTCTAGAGAAACTTTTGCCAAGTCCCAACATAGAATCTAGACATTCATCCAAACTATTTCTGCTTACCAAGACCAATGGAAGATGCAACACCAAGGGCAACCCACCACAATCCAAACCGCCAGTAATGAGAAAGTTCTTCCATATGCTGCACGAGCATGCAGAAAAAAGTAAGCACCAATTATGATATATGCATAGAAAGTGTTTAGTACAACAAAAGGATAAAAACATTGTGTACATCTTATTAACAAATGTGGTTAGAAGATTAAATCATTTTGTAATTGAATCATCTATAGCAAACTACAAAAGAGCCTCTTAAACATTTCGATATAAATACATGTTGTGCTTTCACAAAAACATAATAAAGCCTAAGACAATTAGCGACTGCAATACCTTCTCATGAGGCCCGTCAATGGTCACAAGAAGAATCCCAATCGCTGCCACAATGATGCTTAAGAGCATTAGCCAACCACCTTTTGCCAAAAGATACGATACTGATCGCTTAAAATACAGAGCCATAGCAAAAATAAAGAACTTCATTGTTTTAAAAGGTTGCGTTGTCAGTGTCAAGTTTTCTAGCTCTAATTGATGCCTCTCTTGAACACCTACAAAATATACAACAATGTCAGCCATTCATTCAAATCAAATCTATATACTTCATGTCGTTTAACCAAATGTCCATACATTCAAACCATGCAACAGTAATATACAATTCCAAGAAGCACATTATCATCAAGAGCTCAACTATCTTATATGACAATCAAAAGTGCTGAAATCATTAAAATTTAGTAATTAACTCGATAATAACCTCCATAAGACGAGATGAATCAAACAACAAAACTATCACCAGAACATAAACACCAACAAACCTAATTCCTTCTCCAAGTATGCACACATGACTTAGAATTATCTTTTCTTCTAATTATTAAACTCTTCAGACAACAATGTTAACAACTAATAAACGTCCTAAGCCATAAAAATGCCTGCTTTAAGATACCCACAAGCTACCTCAAGCTAAAGCAGCAATCACAATACAATTCAAAATATATCCAACAGTCTAAAATACAGATTCAATGAAACAAATCAACCCGAATTCAAAATTCAAAAAAGATCCAAACTTGTTTAATAAAATTCCAAAAACACAACAAATTTAAAGCCAAAAACATAAATTAACAAAAGAAAAAAATCATATAAAACAGATCAAAAGTGAAGGGCTTACCTGAAATATCCATAATTTCAGAAGAGGAAGAAGAAATTGCTCCTTTGCCTGACCCCATTAAAAAAACATACTAATAAACAAGATTAAAATCTAATCTCTTTTACTTTATCTATGAACTTTTAAATAAAAATACTAAAATTTGTTTTTTAGATCAAAAAACACAAAATAAAGCTCAAATTATTAAAAACTGAAGCGAAAATTAAGAGGGGAAGAGAGTTTGCGTGGAGATCTCGCAGTGGGAGGAGATTTTATAGCTCTCTCTCTCTCTCTAAGTTTTTTTTAGAGTTTCGTGAGAGAAAATAAAAGAAGTGAAAGTGTTTGGATTGCGCCTTAAATAATTTGGTTTGGTTTGGTTTTTCTGTTAAATTTTGATAATTTGAGATTAGTTTGATGAATACCCAGAATTTCAGCATTTATTGATTTTGGATTTTGTTTTGTAATTTCTGTTCCGTCTAATAATTCTTAACTCCTTTTATTTATTTATTTTGCTTGAGTTTTATTTATTGATTGGTTAGTTTTTAATCATTATTAATTGGTCTGATAGTAAAATAAATTTAAATTTTTACAAGTTGTGATGTTTTATCTTTTTTTAATTTTTATAATAATATTCAAATTTTATTATTTTTTGCAATACTAGTCAATTTTTGTTTAATTAATTTAGTTGTTTCAAATTTTAGTTGAATTAATAAATTAACTATGTTATAATTTTTTTAATTTTTAATTAATTAAGATTGTCTATTTTTAGGTCAATTGATGATAATTTTTTTAATTTCAAATCAATTTAGGACAAATTGAGTCATTCTATTTATGAACTTGTCATTTTGTGTAATTGTTGCTTAGTATATTTTAAAATAAAAAATATTTTTTTTATTAAAATGACTAAATGTGAGTTAGTTGATCCTGAAAAAATCGGGATGACCCTTTGCTCATCTCTCTAATGTATTTTACTATTTTGTAAGAGTTGTTAAATTCGTGCATCTATGTCTATCCCTTATGAAATATAAGCAATTATAAATCGAAAGACCCAATTGGATTAAAATGAAATTTAAGGACCCTATTAAAGGAAATGGGGAAGTAATGTAACCTATTGATGATTTTAGTTTTGTTGCATTTCTCAACAATTTTTAGTCATTAATTTTTATTTTTCAATTTTTTTTTATAATTATCCATAATAAATTTTACATAAAAGAGTGTACACAAGTTAATTCGAGTCAATTTAATATATTTATAGATTCAAGTTCAACTTAGTTTTAAACTTTAAAACTCAACTACATAAAATATTTGATATATTTAAATTTGAGTAAGCTACCTAAATTAAATGTGAGTGTTTATCCCATACATTGGTTGTGCCATGTTATATTTATAACAAGCAAATGAGTATTTACAATAGAAATTTTTTTAATTACTTTTTAATTTTTTATTATTAATTTTTCCATGTAATTAACGCTTTATTGATTTGTTGCAGAGATAAATACTGCGCAACGGTTGCGTGTAATAATTTTTCATTAAAAGTTCATTGTGCAAGTCAAATTTCAATTCTTTGATTTTGTCCAAATTAAAGAGGGTTTGCAAAAGTAAAACTTTTAAGATCCTCCAAATTATCAGCATCTGCATTTATAGTGTTAAAATCAAATTAAGGGTCAGCACCAACAACTAAATCCGTCCTGATGGCGAAGGCCAAAAAAGAGGTATAATATCTAAAATTAGCTCTTAACCTAAGAAGCATGGAAACTTCGATAAAGTTGCGTTTCCCGTTTCGGAAACGTTTCGGAAACCGGAAACTTTTAGACACCCGTACGAAACGTTTCGGGCCGTTTCCGTAAATAATAAAAATTAAAAATTTGTAAAAAAATTAAAATTATTAGCCACAAATAAAAAAATCTAACTTGTTATCCATAAATTTTACATTTGCATTACCCACAATACATCAAATATACTTATTTGTGTTGAATTATATTATATTTTTTTATATATTTATAAAATTTTAAATATTAGTATATTAAAATGAATTATTTTGTTAATTATCATAAATATTTAGATAATATTTTTATAAATATATCCCTATATTTTTGTTATTTGCACGTCTCCCCCACGTTTCGTGTCCTTCATTTTGAAAAACTTTCGTTTCCCCGTGTCCGTTTCGTATCGTTTCCGTTTCCCGTTTCCGTTTCCGTGCTACATAGCTCTTAACTAGTCAACACCGAAGGCTAACATGCCATATCTATATGCTTTATAATTATATCTAATCTAATGGTGTGTGTGTTTTCCCGTTTTGATAATTAAGAGAAAAGAGCGCTTGTCGAAAAAATTAAATATACAGCATAATATTAATAAAATATTGTCAAAACGTTTATACTATTTGAACATCATCTTATTAGTATTTAATGGTTTTCAGTATGCTTTAATCAATTGTTCTCTAATCCAATAAAAAATGTGAAATAATATATTTAATTTTCAATATTGTTTTCCTTAATCCTTACGCCGAGTAATATGACATCATCTTTCAAACTCAACACTTAAAAGTGTGAAAATATGTGCATATTCTAAAGATTTTTTTTTCTTTTAGAATGATAAACTAACATTTTTGGTTTTTGATTTCTCATTTATTGTTATTTTAATAAGACTTTATACAAATTTTAAAAATTAAAACAATTATATTTTTTTCATTGATGAAAAAAATTACATTTTGAAAAAAAAAAAGTTTTCTTTTAATATGAGAAAATATTATTTTTTAATTTATCCTCTTTATAAATGTGATATGCACATGACACATTAATTTCCATATTTTCCTTAACATTTTAGTATTATTATAGAATATATATTTTACATGACTAAATAAAAAATATTTTAATTCCTTGAAAACATTTTTCAAAGAAATATTCGATAGATGAAAAAATCAAGGTTTTTGGGGTTGGCATTATTTATTTGGGGAAGATCATGTGTACAATGCACATGCAAAAGATATAAATGGAGTATTATGAACTAATAAGAATGATTAAACGTAATAAATTATAGACCTAATGACAGGAGTTATCAACTAAATAAACTGAAGGCCAAACCCATCCTCAGGTCCCTCTACTCTTCACTTTTTTTTCATTAATTCCTTTTACTTCATTTTCTCCTTATCGAATCCCTTTACTTTCGTTTTCGTTGTTATTACACCCTTTTATGGATGGAACTCAGAGAGTGCAACACACTCTCCGTTACTGAGAGTGGCGAAAAATAAAAATGACATTTTAACCTTAAAAATAAAATAAAAATACATTAAACCTATTGTATTTAGCCTATAATACAATAAAACCCTTGTACTTATCATACAAAACAAATCAAATCCAAACTTTAAACTAAATTAATCAATAAAATAATTAACTCGAAATTTGATTTTTTTTTTAAATAAAATTTAGTTTCGTTACCCTCATATAAATTTTATTTAATTAAATTAAATTTCAATTTATTTTTTTTTAAAAAAAATCAATACCAAAAAAAATTATGCCGGCCACCACTGAAAAGTGGTGGCCTTTTTTTCCTCCATTAATGGAGAAAATGAAGGTTTCTTCCATTAATGGAGGAAACCTGCTCGTTTCCTCCATGAAGGAAACGAGCAGGTGAATCTCGTTTCCTCCATGGGAGGAAACAGATCTCGTTTCCTCCATTATGGAGGAAACGAGACCTGCTTGTTTCCTCCATAATGGAGGAAACATGGAGGAAACATATCTGTTTCCTCCATTATGGAGGAAACTAGCAGGTTTCCTCCAAATGGAGGAAGTCTTTGGTCCATTAATGGAGGAGAGCTTCTCCATTAATGGAGGAAAGAAGAAGACTCTGATTTTATTTTTTAGAAAAAAGTGTTATTTAATTCTTATATTTTAGCCTTATTATTTTTTTATATTTTTTTTATTTTTACACATTATTATTTAACAGAAGTTTAATATTTAACGGAGAGTGTAGCACACTCTCCACATCTCATACGTCTAGGAATATATAAACAATGAAAACGAAAGTAAAGGTACTCGAGAAGGAAAAAATGAAGTAAAAGGATCCAATGAAAAAAAAGTGAAGAGCAGAGGGATCTCAGGATAGGTTTAGCCTAAACTGAATTATGTCTTTTATGGGTCACATGTGCCATGTATCTTGAGTAACAACAAAAAGCATTTCTGTTATCTAATTTTTTAATTTGAAAAAATCTTATACTCCCTCCGTCTTAATAGAATTGTCCACTTTATCTTTATCGCAAGTTTAAAAAAACAATTATATTTTTTGATGTCGTAATTTTTTTTTACTTTTCTTATCATACTCCTATTTAATATAGGGTCCACTTGTAATTTATTCATTAGTAGATTTTAAATAGGAGTAATATAGGAAAATTGAGTGTAAATTTTGGTTACTTTTTTAAAGTGTACAAGAATTTTGGAATAAGGAAATTTCTCAAAATGGACAACTCTATTAGAATAGAGGGAGTATTAATTTGAAGTGGAAGATTGATGAATCTTTAAGTGACCTAATTTTTCTACATACTACATAAGTCGGGGTGTACACTAATCAAATTAAATAAAAAAAATTAAATCAAATTAATAAATTTAATTAAATTGATATGTTGTTATTAAAAAAATTTAAATTTTTAATTTATTTAAAAATTAAAACTTAATTTTTAGTATAAATCAAATTCAAATATTGAATTGAACCTCAAATCGGTCAAATAATTGTACACCCTTAATTTTTTTTAATTTTGTTCAATTTTAAAAACATTTTAATTTGATTTGGTTGAAATAAAATGTATAAAACGAGATTGCATCATTAAAGAAAATAAAGCAAAAGAATTTGGGCCATTTCTGATGTTCTGCAAAACTTGAAGGCCGGTTTCGTGGATGTTTCATGGTGGTATCAAAGTGGATACTTCAGAAAATGCCATTTACATACTGCTAAAGGATACAACAATAATCCAACAACTTTACATAATATAGAGACAATATTTCATTATTCAAAACTTTATAATTGCTACAAAATATAAAATTTCAGATGTTTTAATATTTTAAAATCGTATTAAACTCCCACTTTATTTATAATCCAACCAAATGGATCCAAAATAGTTAAAACTTGCTCTATATTTTTAGAGTTACATCAACTGTATATACGCCAGTGAAACCTAATCCAAGTGGTTAAGGCTCTGCAATGCATTTCTGAAGTTTCCGTTTCAAATTTCAGTAGGGCCCGTTGTTTAGGCTAGTTTAAAAAAATTTAAAAAATCTAACTACTAACCACTAACTGCTAAAATAATTAGATTCTACCTCTAGTAAAAGAAAAGCTATATATATTTTTTAATATTTTTATTTAATTACACATATAAATATTACATCATCTATCCCATTTAGAAAAACACTTTATTACTTTTCTTACACATACAACTTAAAAAAAATATAAAATTATACTTTTTATTTTTATTTAATTGTTAATTTGGATTCCCGTTTTATAACTAATTACTTGTAAAGTATGTTGAAATATAAAAGTAAAGGAGTAAAACATACAATTCAAATCAAAAATTATTTGTAAAATGGACTTTTAAAAAAGGGACGTTATAAAGGATAAAAATGAATTTATTTAAATTATTGTTACTTATATACTTAATATATTATTTTTAGATTCATTAAAAATAAAAGTTACTATTGTATTTATCTTTTTTCAAAATTTTCTATAAATTACTAAATTAACTAACTATTGATAGTACATGATGGATATCGAATCCTACCCTAATGGCAGACTCCATCGGTACAATTTATCTTATTGTGTCTTTTATTATCTATAAATAATTAAATTATTTTAAGTACATAAATTGTAATAAAAATTACTATGATACTTTTATTTGATATTACTCTCTATTTACACTTCTAGCATATGTTAGGTTATGGAAAATGAAATCTTAACTACATAAAAATGGAAAGAATCAAATGGGCTTGAAAGATTGGATGTTTTTTTTGGTATATGGTGTAATTTCTTGGGCTTTTTATGCAATCAATCAACATTGGCTAAATCTTTACTTTTATACGGGTCATATTTTCAGCTATCTAAACTACCATGTGCGGACACAATTCTTACTTTTATACGGATTGTATATATTCAACCCTAATAGTAGAGACATCATAATTTCACTTTTTTTCTCTCTCCTCATTATTCAATTCTCTCTTCCTCTCAACTCAATTTTCTCTCTCTTCGCTCATGTTTCTTTCTTTCACTCTCAGGTCACCTCTTTTTTACCGTTCTCTGCCGTCTTCCGTTGCGTCGTCCTCTGTTCCTCCGCTCCTCCGTCATCGTTCTCATCATCGTCTTCTTCGTCATCTTCGCCAACAATATCATCTCCTTTACTCGTCGTCGTCATCTATTTGATTTCAGATCTATAATTTATTCATTATTCTTCTTTTTCTTTTTTATTTTCAGATCTGCAATTTTTTACTGTTTTTTCACGATTAAACATGTATACATGCTGATTTCATGTTATGTAAAATAAATTTATGATTATATGGAATAATTTTTTGTTATTTCTTCATTTTGTTTTTGTGTTTGGTTGTATTTCTGTGTTTATTTATTCTGCAGCTCGTTTTTTTGATGATGGTTGATTACTGAATTATTATAATGTTACAGTGTTGTTGATTTGTTGTTGATTTTGTGTTGATAATCAGTTGGTATTCCTTGATTTTAACATCGGGAAAAAAATTAATTTTTTTTTGGCAAATTAGATAACTTTATCCGCAAAATAAACTAAATAAAATAAAATTTAATAGAGACTAGATAATTATATGTTAGCATTATCATGTTGACATGTTGTTGATTTCTTGTTGATATTTTATCGATTGTCACAATTTTTCAAAAAGTTATGTTTTATTTTATTCCTTATGTTGATTCGTTGTTGATTTATTGTTGACATTATTTTGATATGTATTTCAACTTTTTTTGATTTTCAATTTTATGTTGACATGTTGTTGATATACTGTTGATAACATGTTGATTTTTTAATCATTGAAAGAAAAATAAAGTTAGTCTTAAATTGATGTATTAATGAACTATTGATATGTTTTTGATAATATGTTGATTGTTTTTGACTTAAATTAATCAATGTTCTCATTTTACAAACATCTTGACTAAATTAGCATTAATTGTTGATTCTTTGTTGATTTATTGTTGACATTATGTTGATAAGTATTTTAACTTTTTTTGATTTTCAATTTTATGTTGACATATTGTTGATATACTGTTGATAACATGTTGATTTTTCAATCATTAAAAGAAAAGCAAAGTAAATTCTCTCTCATCTCTCTAAACCCTCTCTTTCTTTTCAGAAACCCTAGCCGCAATAAGAGGGAGGTGATTTTGGCCACTTTTTGGTTCAAAATCACCTCCCTACCTTCTCGTTTTCTGTTCAAATCTCGTATTTAGTTTATTTTCCGTCAATAATCACAGATCTGAGATCTGTTGGTATTTTTCTTTCTTCCTTTATGGATGTTTTATCTTCCTTTGTGGAGTTCTGGCTCTTATCCTTTATGGGTTTTGTTTTTTCCTTAATGGAATTATCTACGGAGCGTAGATCTGAAGTGCTATTAGTAGAAATCTTATTTTTAATATTCTCCCAATCGGACTCATTCAAAGACCAAAGAGTCGATTTGTGGTTTAAAATAACCTTCGAGTGGAGCGGACGTATCGCCGAATTGCATATCCAAAGAGCTCCGTCAATGCGATTGAAGAAATTAGATATGATTTTCTGTTATTTTACTGATGTTCTATTATTGTACTTCTTAAATGTATTGATTTATTCAATATTTGATCAAGTTGTATTTTTATTTCTTTATTAATGAAATTTTTATTATTCTCAAAAAAAAGAAAGCAAAGTTAGTCTTAAATTGCTGTATTGATGAGTTGTTGACATATTTTTGATAATATGTTGATTGTTTTTGGCTTAAATCAATAAATGTTCTCATTTTACAAACATTTTGATTATATTAGAATTAATTGTTGATATCATGTTGACATTATGTTGATAACTTGTTAATATGATAGTAGTAATTCTACTAAAGAACAATAAAAGTACAAAATGTTTAAAATAAATGAATCAGCTAAAGATGTTAGCAGAGTAAGTAATCAAAACAATATGAAAAAACAACAACAATAATTCAAATGAAAAAATAAAATTATTCTTACATATAAAAATAAAAAAATATTAAATATACACCAGCACAACATTTCACAAATTAAAGAAATCTATTTCAAAATATATTTGTTCCTCAATTCTCTTTGCAGCTGCACAGTTTCTTCAAAATCACTTGTATAATTGTTTTGCATTCCACCTCTCATACCTAACTAAATTTCGACAAAGATGGTTATGATACAGTTTCATTTCATCCAACGAAAGTTTATTTCACAGACAATATTATCTTATTTGTCAATGTTAAAATAAAAAAAATCAGTATATATCAACATAATATCAACATAAAGTCAACATAAAATCAACAACACTGTAACATTACAATAATTCAGCAATCAATCATCATCAACAAATCGTTCTGCAGAATAAAAAAACGCAGAAATACAACAAAACACAAAAAAATGCAGAAATAACAGAATTTTATTATATAAAATCACAAAATTATTCTATATAACATGAAATAAGTATTAAATTCTTTAAAGATACTCTTTATACATGTTTAATGGTGAATCAACAGTAAAAGATAAACAAATTACAGATCTGAAAATAAAAAAAGAACAAAAAATTTCAGATCTAAAATTAAAAAGATAAAAAAAAGATGGCGCGGCGAGACAAAGGCGAAACGATGGAGGCGAAACGGCGGAGGCGCAACAGCGGAGGCGGAACGGCGGAAGCGAAGGAGTAGAAATCGTGAATTTTTTTTTCACAACTCAAAAGAATTTACTGTTATATAAGCAAGAACGGTTGAATAATGATGAAATAGAGATGAAAATGAGAGAAGCAAGAGGAGTCATGCAGTAATGGAGATAACGCACAGCAAAATCGTGGAGAAGAGAAGCGAAAATGGTGGAGAAGAATGAAGAAACCGCCAATTGAGAAGGAAAATAAGAAAACGGTAAAAAAGAAAGAAATTCAAAAAAAAAGGTTAGGTTTCATAAAACTGATGGTGTGAAAAGTAAAGATATGGATTGGGCCGTATAAAAATAAAATCTAGCCCAAATCCTTTATTTTATATAAAAAGCCCTAATTTCTTCATTATATTATAGACAACTGAGAAAAATATCCATAAACTTGAATGTTTCAAAGCCCAGAGTAATGGGCCTAAGGTCTCAAACTCACAATAATAGCGAGGATTCATGGGTCTGTGAGCCTGCTTATTATTGAGCCTGTCTATCTGAATTCGGTTTAAATTTAATTTTACGAGCTAGATTATTTTATACCTATAAAAAAATTTAATTACAAAATAAAAACTGAATTCCATATAGAAAATTTAAATTGAAAATAAATTCAAATTCAGGCAAGATTTGATGAAAAATCAATATTCAACACAACGGACGGGTATCCGGCCTATTGATTAGGTTAGGTATACCTCCAAATGTTTCACCGAAACTAAATAATTTTATAAACATACTGAAAAGAAAAAAAACCTAAAGAAGGTCAATAAAATAGTCGCATATTTATTAAAAATTGGTACTCTATTCCTTGAAGGACAATCTATTTAGGCGTTATGTCATAAAAATTCACGAACTTTACACGTTTTCTCATTTTTAATCATGCATTTTAAATTTTCTCATTTTCATACACGAACTACCACTTTTTCTCAAATTCATACACGGTGCTGAGGTGTCACAGCTCTATTGGTGTAATTCGCTGAGGTGGAGGTCATTTTACACCAATGAATGAGTGCCACCTCAGCACCGTGTATGAATTTGGGAAAAAGTGGTAGTTCGTGTATGAAAATGAGAAAATTTAAACTTCATGATTAAAATGAGAAAACGTGTAAAGTTCGTGATTTCTTTTGACATTAATCCATCTATTTATGTTCTATTGCTTTTATTTTTTATTTTTTTGAGGACCAAAAAATAAAATCGTCCCTATTTTAAAACTTTATGAACGATAGTCACCGATACCCGTCCAATAAGGACCACTTTCATCCTTATTTATAAGGACCTTTTATAAGGAGGATGACCTCTAATAATGATTCTCATCCCTAACAATGGGACATTTTTGATTCCTATAATGAAAAGAACATTTGTTCTCATATATGAATACTAATTTGGTTCCAATATGTAAAAAGAACACGATCATAAAAATATACAGAGACCTATATATATTATAGGGTTAATTCTATAAAAAACACACGAATTTTACACGAAATTTTATTTTAATCACGACTTTTAAAAGTTGCCATGTAAAACCATGACCTTTCATTTTTTTTCCAAATCTATCACCGATTATTTTCCGGTGTATTTTTACCTTTCATTTTTTTCCAAATCAGCCGGATTCCGTTACCACGTCAGTAAAAATACACTAAAAATTAATTTGGTGATAGATTTGAAAAAGAAAAAAAAATTATATGACAACTTTTAAAAGTCGTAAATAAAATGAAACTTCGTGTAGATTATATATTATAATGATAGTGAAAAGTAACAAATTATGTAATGAACAAAAAGTCAACGCGCCCCCTGAATTTATAACACGGGGCATTAAAAAATATCGGGTAATTTAATAAAAAGATAAAGAATTTTGGAGTAGTTGCTTAAAAAAGTAAAAATCGGATTGAATAACTCTGTGTCATTAGTTCAGAGGACACATAACTGAATAATACCAACTTGTCATTAAAAATATTATGTCTGGCTTGATTATCATATTCATGAAAATGAATAATACATTTTCTCCTAATGACATATTCTCATGTAAAAAAAAATTAAGAAGGAAGTCAATGAAAACTTATTAACAATTACTAACTTCTATCTTAGATGAATAAGTACTACTATTATTCTCTCTCTAAAATTTTGGTGCTCTCACTTCTCTCTTAAAAAACTTCATTTCTCTTCATCTTTTTTAGGGTGGGAGAGGATGATTTTCCGGCTAGCCGGAAAGATCATCTTCTCCCCGCCCATATTACTAGTTTTTCTAGATCTACTTGTTTAGTTCAATAAATCTAAAAATAAAAGTCTAGTTTTTGCTTGATTTGGGTTTTGTTTCTTGCTTGTTAGCAATAAAGTTTAAGTCTTTTTCCCTCCTTTGTTTATATTTCTTAGATCCACAAGAAATTTTAGTGTTTGTTTTGAGTTTAACTCCAAAGTATTGTAGATCTAAGAAATGAAAAGGATATGGATCTATCTCTATAGAGTTATAATGAAGATGAAGATCGACGATCGGAAATAGTAGGTTTCAACGGTTCAAGCGGTTTGATTGACAAATCGGTGCAAGAAAATTTCGAAACACCCTTCCAACTATTTCGTTGTGTTAAGTTTTGGGGATTTATGTCTAGAATTTTCTTTGTTTTTCGATTTCTTTTACTTGTATCTTATTGTTGTCTATTATTTTGTAGTTTAATTTTTTTTTGAAAGATCATATATAAGTCCTTGTTATATGACTTTCATCCCTTGTAAGTTGAAACTTCATAATTAACTCTACCTTGGAAAAAAAAATGAAAACTTATTGATAATACTATCATAAATCACATTTATCCAAAAAAATATAGGCCAAACACATATTTAAGTCCCTACACTATCACTATTTTCCAACTTAAGTCCCTGAACTATAAAACATTTAAGATAAGTCCCTACACTATCAAAAACATCTATTTTAAGTCCCTATCGTTGCGCAAGTTAACGGAATGTGGATGACGTTAACAATTACATATCAAAAATGCTATTTTGGTCACCGCACTATCATTTTTTTCCAAATTGAGTCCTTACACTATTAGAAACATCAATTTTAAGTCTTTCTATCACATAATTTAAATAATATTAATAATATTTTTATTTTCTTTTCTTTTTTAATGTTATTAAATTTTTTTAAAACTAGAATCATCTTCGACTATTAATAAAAAATTTGCAATTTAATTTAAAATTTATTAATTTAATTATATAAAAATAATTTTTTATTTATACAATTAATTTTTTATTTTATACAATTAATTTTTTATTTTTAAGAAAAAATTAAATATATTAAAAAACTGTTCGTCTACCTCGCAATCTTTAAAATATCATATTTTTAAAAATATTTATTTTTATTTAACTAAATTAATTTATTTTGAATTAATTAATTTTGAGTAATTAAAAGTTTAAGTTAGATTTATAGTACAAGGACTCAAATGGTAAAAAAATTATAGTGTAAGGACTCAAAATTTTAATTTCATAAATTTTAACTACAACCAATCTCAGAGTCAAGCGTTTGTATCTCACTCTCTAACGGAATGGCACGGAGGGACTTAAATCGGAGACTTTTGATAGTGAAGGGACTTATTTTAAACGTTTTATAGTATAGGGACTTAAGTTGGAAAAAAATGATAGTGCAGGGACCCAAATATGTGTTTGGCCAAAAATATATCATAAATCACATGGCTACTTAAATAAATGCTATGAACAGCTAGCATTCGGTAAGCAATAACAATATAATACTATAATATAATGAGAAAACAGATACCAGAGAAAAATAAGTGTTTATATAAAAGATTATAAGAAAAATACTCTCTAATCAAATGTGTGCACATAATTAAATATCTCACTAAAAAGTAGTGTCTCTTTCTCTAAAATTGTGCTCTCCCTTATTTTTAGGGGTGTAAACGAACCGAGCCGTTCGCGAGCAGCTCGGTGTTCGACTCGATAAGAGCCCGATCCATGTTCGTTCATATTCTAAACAAACCGAGTTCGAGCTTAATTTTATGTTCGTTAATATAAACGAGCCGAACATGAACATAGTGGTGTTCGGCTCATTTACGTTCACGAACAACTCGAATAAGAGTTTGTGAACAAATTCGTGAATGAGCTCGATTAAGAGTTCGTGAACGAGCTCGTATATAGTTCACGAACAAGCTCGTTTAGAAACGCGATTAGGTGTTCGCGAACTAATTCATATTTAAATTAATTTATATAATTATATTTCTAATTTATTCAGCTCATATTCATGAACAAAATCAATTAGATTGTTTTTAATTTATTCAGTTTATATTCGTGTTTGTTCGTTTAACAACTCTGTCTGTTCGTTTATTCACTAAATGAGCAGGCTCGTGAACGAGCTCGTTTAGTACTTATCGAGTTCATTCGCGAGCTTGTTCGAGAATTTGTTCGTTTAGCGGTTAAACGAACACGAGTTGAATACGAACCGAACATGAACACTATAAAATCTAAACGAACCGAACCGAACATGAACATTCGGTTCAAATTTCGACTGAACATGAACCGAACATGAACACCTTGTTCGCTAAAAGAGTCGAACATGAACACTCCGAACCTTGACTCGACTAGGTTCATTTACACCCCTACTTCTGTATAAAAATAAATGACTTTTTTCTTCATCTTCTTGAAGGGTGGGAGAAGATGATATTCCGGTTAACCGGAAAATCATTTTTTCTCCGCCCCAAAATTATACTATTATTTGTCGATCTATTTCTCTTGTTTCAATAAGTCCTTTTTAAGGTGTCTTTTTCCGATTTGGATTTCTATTTTGCTTGAATAAATTTGTAAGATCTTTTCGTACCTCTTTGATTCGATATTTTAGATCAGTCAAGAATCTTTAGCGTCCGTCACATCCATGTTTTTATAGATCTAAGAATGTAGAGGTTTATAGATTTATCTTTTTAGAATTTTTTTTGAAGATGAAAACTTAAAATATTACCCTTTATCGGATAGAACGGATTGCTTGTCAAATCGGAAAAATAATAATAATTCAAATACCCCCCTAAACGGAAGCATAGATATTCGTTTTGTCAAAGTTACGAGATCCATGTCTAATTTTTTTTTCTTTTCGATTTATTTTTTTCCTTATCTTGGATGGCGGTTTAGTATTAATTAGTAATTCAAACTCGAAAGATCATATCATGTTCTTTGAGATATAATTTTCATTACTCGTACTTATATTTTTCATAAATTAATTTTATTTTTGGAAGAAAAAATAATATCCCACTATAAAAACAAAATCAAGAAAATAAAAGGAGAGACTAGAAACTAATCCGATCACAAAATTGTTAGCATATATTAACACAGAGCTAATAAGTAATCCAAAGAGTCTACGGTTGACCTGCAAGAACAAAAAGATAACCAGCCAAACAAACAGAAAAACACATGCCCACATTGAGAAGGATGTTATGATGAAAAAAATAACGAAAATATACACAAATTAACATCATTTGAATTAATGAGAATTCGTAAGCTTAAAAAAAAACATCATCAAATTCATGGATAAAATAAAAAGAGAACAAACAAATAAATAACTGAGCATTTAACTAATATGGCATATGTTATCGGGTCTTCCTGAAGAGATAACTAGTATAGCATATGAAAATGAGATAAAAGAGAGATGTTAAAATGGTAATTTAATATAGCCATAAATAATCTAATTATTAATTGTTACATTTTATATATAAATAAGATAAAGGGTGCATGTTAGAAATTTAGGAGGAGTAATTTAACACAAATATTTTTATTTATACTAAAAGAAACGTTTTACACACACTAATATACTCATGCACTCATACACTACACACGTCACACACTCTCCACTAACTCTTTTGTTTCATACATGTACAAAATTGACATGGCCAACCTATATATAGGCCTTATAAGTTGGTGGATATTTGTTCTAGTTGTTTCTTTAAGTTGGTTTATAGTTTCTAGGTGTTTCATGCTTAACTAGCATAATACCCGCGCTACGCTGCGGATTTTCATTATATAATATATAAATATATACTATATTACAGCAAAAAGGTTTATGCAAAACTTATACAATAATTTTTTTTTACATATACTATTTATATATAGTCATGCACATTACATGCCAATTATTTTATGTACAAAAAAAAAACTAACGTGCACTTGAAGTTGTTTAGTCGTTATGTTTTTTTTTTGCCAGGGCTGCTTGTTTCTTCCTTTTCATGTTTTTCACTTTGTTCTTCTTTATTTTTTTTCCTTTGTTTTTGAATATGTTTTTATAAAATAATATAGAAAATGATATACGCTAAATAATGTAAATTACAGTCTTACAAATAATAAACCATCATGAATAGTAATTTTAATATTTTAAAATAATAAAATAAACATCCATAAAAAATCTAAAAATACATTTTTAAAAAAATTGTTTGTTACTTCTTTTACCGTAATTTATTATCATATGAAGTCTACCATTTTTTTAAAATACCAATATAAATGTCAAATATTCTTATACTACGTACATAAATTGTTACTATATTTATTCATCTCATAATGTAGGTTATTTCGTTAGTTTTAACTGTCAGCTTATGAAATTTACGATTTATTTGTGACAGGTAACAATTTGTTGAACTTAATCATAAAAAGTAACAACTCTAATGTAAAGTCTTCTTGCAATTTTTAATGTTTAATAATAACAGTAATAGTTAAAATCAGATTCATAGATATAAATAATCCAACTATCATATATTATACGATCAAGTATACAACAACTATTTATCTCAAAAAAAAGTATACAACAACTATTATATAAAAAAATATTATTACACACAAAATGTCTAATTTTGTAAAATTTATCAAACGCTAATATTATACATCTGATATTATCAAATTCTACACATCGATCGAGGCATCGAATCTTGTACTAACAAAAGGAATATTTCTTGAACATTTGTATAAAATATTTAAAATATGAGACAAACACATTATATGATTAAGCCAATAATTTTCTATTATTATATCGCGTCTTTTATGTTCTTGTACTAATTTCTCAACACCTGATGCACAATTTATAACTGAATTTTCGCTTTCTTTTATAAAAATCATAAAGTATATGATCATATTCTAATAAAGGTTACGCAAAAGTACGATATTTACTCTCTTCGTCCATAACATATAATTTCCTGAATTTGATTATTAACTAATAATATGCAAATTAAAATCATGATTAATTAGCATACGGGTTCTATTTAATTTTCTCATCATGCATTTAACTCGAGCTCATTGCTCAGGTGTAGGTATGCGGTGAGGAGTTATTGCCATTAAAACCATCTTTACCTAAATATATTGAAACTAAATAAATAAATTTTCTATTCAACAATTTATTTTTTAAATTATAAATTAATAAAAAAAAAATATAAACACACATATAGAGAGTAATTTAAATTAAATAAGATATTGTAAACATATTGTAATTAATAAATGTATTTAATTTTTAACTCTCTTACGTCACATTAATTATTATTTTTACTTGTAATTTGTTTTTCATGAAATCTTTATGTAATGCTTCTTTATTTTTTATTTCTTTACTATTAATATTTAAGAATTTGTTTTTTAACATTCTATTAGTCATTTGGAATCTCAAAATCAATTCAGAAAATATAATTTAATTTATGAAAATAGGTTTTTGAATATTTCTGAATAAGAACCATCGTATATTACTTGTAAATTGATAATTATTTATTACTAAATTTATTTATTATTTTTTGAAAAGTATATTCTAAAGAATATAATATACAAAAAAATAATTATTATCATTATATCAAATTAGAACAATTTTTTTTTTAAATAAAGCAATTCATTTTATTTACATAAAGGAAATTTTTAAAATTGTGTTTTATATATATTAATTTTTTAAAGGAAATACTTTTCCTATGTTTTTTAGCGTTTCCTATTTCAAAAAGATTTTCCCTTGTTACATAAATCACAAATACGCTATAGTGTATATGAGATGATAAACATTTTCTGTGACTTTTTTTCTATTGATTTCTTTTTTCTAAAATTATTCTCATTTATAAAAAAAAAGTTAATTAATTATATTGTACATGTGTATTCATTGTGAAATAAAACTAATATAATCTACACTTATGGCTTAAAAGTGTATAACAGATGAAAGTTAAATATTAATAACGTCAGTCATCATGAATTGAATTGAAAAATATAATGATTTTATACTTTAATAAATTAACAAATACTTTAATATTAATGAAAAAAAACACACAAATCTTTTTATACATTTTACTAAGTTTATTGATATCCGATAAATTGTTTACTGACCTTTATATATGAAATTTAATGTTAGAAGACTATGTGTCTAAAATTAAATAAACCATATATAAAAAAAATTGTATCTAATTATAAGTTTTTCGTAAATATTATACAAACCTAAATAATTTAAAAATTAAACATATTACAAATTAATAATAAATAACTAAAATAAAATCTCACCTTGATCGTATTCCGTTTCTAGAAATTTAAGGCAAGAACAGTAAGCTGAGGATGTGCTTTTATAAACAAAGTGAAATAATTCCAAAGGTTTAAATATAGTTATAGGGTTTATGAGGGCCGGCCTGATGAAGAAATCGTCTAAACGGGTTTTATTTTTTGTGAAATAGGTACTGTGATATATATTAAGTAAAGAAAATATATAAACCCATTTGCATGAGTAGAGGTACATTGACACTTGGACATGTGGATATGTCCTTAACAATTTAACTCTATCTTTTACATGCTTTAAGAAGTTTCATTTTGGCTTTTTGTTAATTTGTACTGTATTTCTTAACTGTAATGATTAGTTTACATCACCATTTGACAAATTAACCTACTAAACATCTCTGTCACTTTAAAATAGTTGTCTCATTCACAAAGTCTAAAGAAACAAAGCGGTGTGCCTACGGTAAGCGACCATATATACTTACCCTTACCATTTGTAACTTAGCTTTTTAATATCTGTAGTTTTATTTTTTATGTCGTTTTTTTTTCAGTTTTAATGTATAGTATAATAGTACAAATTCTAGAGATAGGAAATACTGAAAAATTCCAGGAGAAGAGTTGTTGTTGACTTTTTAACACTCTCCCTCAACAACTACTCTCTTGATGTGTTTCTTTACTTACTATACCAAACTGCTTTTGAATTCCGGTCTTCATATATTTCCTTTTTAATTTTTTACTTGAGATCGCCTCTTCAAATGCCGTAAGCAATTTTTTATTGTCATCTTCAACAAGTGCCACATTAGCGTATTTAGGATTCGGCTTTCTTTGTTTCTCGCTCCGTCTAAGTTGTACCTCATGTTCCACTAGAATCTCTTTTTGAATATCGTCCTCAAGTTGACTTGGTCGTTTTTCTTCCGGTGTCCGTCGATATATTCCTGTGCGCCACATAGAGTTTGCTCTTTTTGGAGATTGACTTCTTCTATTTTCTTCACTTGACTCCACTTCTCGAGTACTCTACTCGATCACCTTGTCTTCTTGAGACTTTTCTTGTATCCTCTCTTCTATCTCTTCGGAGTCAGGAAGAACAATTCCTTGAGAAGACCACCACGAGGAAGTTTCATCGAATACTACATTTCGCAAAGTATAACATTTTCCCGTACTTGGATCACAACACCTCCACCTTTTTCTTTCGTTGTCATAACCCACAAATATGCACTTCAACGCCTTCTTATCGAATTTGCTCCGCAAATGATCTGGCATGAATACATAACACACGCATCCGAAAACTCGAAAGTGACTTACAGTGGATTTTATATTCTTCAGCTTCTCATAGGGTGAAACAGATCCAATCGGTACTTGTGGTAGTCTATTGATCACGTGAGCAGCTGTCTTCATACACTTTGCCCAAAACCGAGGTGGAACATTCTTCGCGTGTAACATGCTTCTACATGTTTCCACTAGATGTCTATTCTTTCTTTCCGCCACTCCATTTTGTTGTGGAGTATTTGGGCAGGTCAACTGTCGACTTATCTTGCAATCTTGCAGATATTTTGAAAATTCACGTGATGTATATTCTCCCCCATTATCAGTATGCAGACACCGAATTCTTCTACCGAGTTCTTTTTCTATCATCTCCTTAAACTCAATAAACTTACATAGTGCTTCCGATTTCTCTTTCATAAAATAGACCCAAACGTACCTCGATAAATCATCAATGAAAGTAATCATGTACCGAAAGCCACTAATTGATGGATGCTTCACTGGTCCAAACACGTCTGAATGAATTAACTTGAGCGGCTCTTTCGCTCTATACTCAGAATCCTCAAATGGTAACTGGTGCGCTTTCCCAAACTGACAGCCAGCACAAATTGTATCTTCTTGAACATTCAGTTGAGGAAGTCCCCTGAGTATAGACTTTTGCATCATCACCTTTAGCTTGTGATAATTCACGTGTCCTAGACGTGCATGCCACAAGTCAGCCGTCTCATTTTTCCTTGTTTTGTCTACATATGCCGTTTGCGCAGACATCACGTAGACAAAATTTAGCATTCGTCCCTCCATCAATGGCTTATTTGGTAATCTCAAATTTTGATACACTTTCACATCCTGGGGTCCGAACATCACATAGTTTCCCGAAGATGTGAGTTGCGACACCGATATTAGATTCTTCTTCATCCCGGGTACATGAAGTACATTTTCCAATGGTACTTCTTTGGAGTTGTATCGGGGCACTACCATTGTCTTACCGATGCGAGTGATAGGTAGCTTCGAGTCATTTGCAGTAATTACGACTCGTTCTCTTTTATACTCCGACATGCTTAGAAATTTTTCTTTGTCTCCACTCATATGATTAGAGCATCCGGAGTCTAAAATCCAATCATTATCATAATTAATAAGATTATCACTCACCGCAGCAGATGCTTGAAAACTAACTCCTCCTCGGTCTCCACCTGTGGGTGTGTGGATGCGATGTTTCCTTCAACTTTTCTATACCAACAATCGCGAGCGTAGTGACCTCGTTTGCCACAAACGAAGCATTGATTATTCGTACGTCGTCTCGTCTCCTCTCGTCGATCATTGTTGGTTTCTAGTTGAGCTCCCCCTTGTTGCCAGCTCCTTCTTTCTTGTTGTCTACGCCAATTTTCATGCATTGGCCTCCCTCCTCTTTTGGATCTCACACCTTGTGGATCCTTCACATTTTTATTACTAAAGAGGGCTTTCTCATCTTATTTGATTGAGGTTTTAGACATTTGCTTGTCTAACTCCTCTTGATTTGCCAACACATTTAATAACTCATTTAAAGTTGGTTCCTTTGACATCCACGGGTTGCGGTCACAAGAGCATTGAATTCTGGACGTAGCCCGTGAGTAATTATTCTTCGCATTCTTGTTTCTGTAATTTTATTTTCCGGATCCAACTTTGAAATTTCTTGGCATAAAGATTTAACTTTAGAAAAGTATTGACTCACCGTTAAATCTTTTTATGATATCGATAATAACTCATTCTCGAGTTGTTGGAGTTTGGCATCGTTCTTCCGTGTGTATACTCCAGCAAGAGTGTCCCACGCCTCTTTGGGCGTTTTCGCATCCTTGACATGTTGTAGCAAGTCGTCCTCCACCGAAATCGATAAAGCGTACATTGCTTTACCGGCCCTAACTTTCCACTTTTTAAGGTCGTTTTCATTTGTCGGGGGTATCGTTTCACTCCCTCCGACGATCTCCCACAGATCTTGACCGAGCAAATAAAATTGCATACGAGTACTCCATGTGCTATAATTATTAGCATTGAGTTTTTCAAGGGTACTCACCGAAGTTGAAAAATCCGCCATATTTTATTTGGTTATTTCTCTAATTAACCAAATCGCTTGGTCCCTGACCAATACTCCGCACGGTCCTTGACTGCGTGCTAGCGATGTTCCAACGTAATACGATTCCGGATCGCTTGCTCGACCTTTCCTCGAACCGGTCCCTGACCGTCCTGCTCCGATACCACTTGTTAGAAATTTAGAAGGACTAATTTAACACAAATATTTTTATTAATACTAAAAGAAACTTTTTACACACACTAATAACTAGTATAGCATATGAAAATGAGATAAAAGAGATGTTAAAATGGTAATTTAATATAGCAATAAATAATCTAATTATTAATTGTTACATTTTATATATAAATAAGATAAAGGGTGAATAGTTATAATTTAGTATTTTTCGAAACGAAACCTGACCCTAGTAATTTTTTTTTATATTTAAACAACTAGAAGCAAATTGTCTATATTTAAAATCTTATTTTTTTTCTAAAAAATAATTCTATACTACTTATCCTCTACATCATTAAATCGAAAAATTTAGAGGTACAAATTTCAACCTTCTTTATCATTTTTTATTTAGATTATACAATTTGTTGATGTTGATGATTGAAAGTGATTCATCATCTTTTTATTTTTAAATATATATACATGTGATTTTGCTTATATTAAAAAAAATTCTTATTAATTCACAATTCACGTGACCTTAATTTATGATATGGTAAACGTTTCAATGGTTATTTGCTTTATTTATCAATAGAGATGATACAAATTTCAAGTACAGTCGACTCTTTAATGGTTAATATTTTATAAAATAATAATTCTAATAATTAATAAAAAATTAAGAGAACCAACTTCGTTTCATGTCGGATAATTAATAATTCTATTATTTAATAATTAATAAAATTTAAAATATATTCTACATGAATATTAATTATTAGAGAGATTTTTTTTAAAAAATATATAATAATTGATGATTTATTTGAGGCAATTCTAATTTTAATTTATAAAGTGGAAGTTAAAATACCATCAAATTATGATTTTTTTATTCTTTTGAGAAATTTTAAAAGAAGTTATTAGATAAACAAATTAAAATAAATAAAGTATCTCTAGTATAAAAAGTATTAAAAATTATTTTATTTTATGAATACAACTTCTTAATAATTATTTTTTAGTTTGATATCAATTGATATTTCTTAAATTGAATATAAAATTATTTTTTTAAATTGAGTGATTTTAAAGTGTATTTAGTTAGGTTTTTATAATATAATATTAATATTAGGTCTATTAATGTAGATGCTTTAAAATATCTTTTATAATTTTTTTATATAAATTCAATAAATTAATAATTCTAATAATTAATAAATTTTTGATCACCATATGTATTAATTATTAGAGGGTCGACTGTAAATGAGATGGTACAATTTGGTTTTCTGCGCAATTTGTAAAGAGGTGTAAATAATATGGCAAAGATAAATTTTTTCATTTTGTTTGATCTTTTTATATATATAAAAAGAGATACAGAAATTATCAAAAAATTTTAACTTTAATCTTATATATGTTGAAGAGAATTATATATGCAATTTAAATTTAAATTTAAATTCTATTCATTATATTTTGAGAAAAAAACAAAAATATTCCAAAATAAATCAAATATTACACAAATAGCCAAAACCCAATTTCTTTACATTCATGACAAAATAAGGAGAAAGTTTACATTTTTTAGCCACACCACTAAATAGTAGACACATGGCACACTTAAAAGTCAAGAAAAACATGTTAAACAGCTGTCAACAGCTGTAAAAACGCGTCAAAACGCGTCAGTAACGCGTCTGACACGCGTGTCAGAAATGCGCGCCAGTCACGCGTCGGCACGTGTCAACGTGTCAGAATTACTTAAACATGTATCATTTATGTATCTATTATGTATCATTGATGTATCTGAACATATTTGCAACTCAATTTCAGTTTTTATGATTTTATTTGGTTAATTAATCAACCAATTTCACTAATTAGGCAATTGTACTAAATTTTTATTATTGGATGAATCTGTTTCAGGTCTCCAAGAACCCAAAAACTTGGATTAGTTGAGAATGTGATTTTGTCAAAATGGATTCTTTAATTAGAGATATAAAACATTTTTATTGAAAATAATGTATCGGTGATGTATCTACAATGTATCAGTCTCTTCAAAATTTAATCGTTGAAAATAATTATTATGGGTTGGAGACTGAGTCGAGAAGTTATAATAAATAGTGTATTTTATGATGTATCAATGATGTATCAATGTTGTATATATATATAATGTATCGTTGATGTATGTAATAACATATACATAAAAACTGAACCAACTTAAATTTTAGTTAGAGATAGCTAAAAGTTTAAGACAAATCAAGCAATATATAGTTGATAAGAGCATATGATTTTATAAATTATAACCTATGATGTATCTATAAAATTTATTTTGTTAAAATAATCAAAAAAATAAAAATATGTATTTACGATGTATTAATTGTGTATCTATGATGTATCAGCAATTTATCTACCATGTATCAGTGGTGTATATACGATATATCATTTATGTATCCAATATATATATACAAAATAAACTGAACAAATAATTATATAATGCCTTCATTAAATTTATCATTAGTTGAAGTTAATCTTACACATACGAGTTTATATCAGAAATGTAAATATTTACAAAACAAACTAAATCTCAGAAATAATCCAGATACATCTCAAAAACAAATCATGTACATTTTAAAAATATTACAGATGCATCTCAAAAACAGTAGAGATACATCTTAGAACTAACTCAGCTACATTTTTCGGAAAGCTACATTCTTCCGAATAAAGATGGTAGTCTAAACTTCTTGTAAAAAATATTGATGAAACCATTCATCTACAAAACAGAAAAGAAAAATCATTGAACAAAAAAAGAGTAATGAACATCATATAATACATACGAAAATATAAAAATAATACATTTCAGATACATCTATTAAACAGATAAGATACATCTGAAAAACAGTGTACATGTGTCTCATAATTTCTAAAAAACATAACATTCTACGATTCCACTTAGATCATCACATGTCACAAATGATCTATTTTTTATATGTTTTTGACACATTATTAATACATGATACATTTCAGATACATAAATAATACATATTACAAACAACTTTATAATTCATATACCAGTGTAAAGTATCACTCTTTTATGCACTGATAACTGAATCACATTATGGAGTTGAACTGATACATATGAATCCAACTATATATGTACACAACATTGATACATCAACGATACACCATTTAGCAGAAAAACAAACATTAGCAAAAACTTTGTTACAATTTTCATTATAAAATCAGAATTTTCATCAACATATAATTGTACCTAAATGAACCAAAAATTGAAAAGCAAACTCCTTTCATAAAATTCATAGCACCCATCATATCATTAACCCAAAAAAACCCGTCTAGCAATATAGAAAAATCTACATACATTGTCACTTACCCTTAACCATCAAAATTGCCTTAGCCACTGCCTGCACCGGAGAAAAAGACATTCACCATGAAAAAAAAATACAACAGTATTACCCTGATCCCTAAATTACCCTTCACCGGAGAAATAAACAAAATGTTTGGAATCCCTGAAGAACTGCTTTTGGCACCAAATTTCGACAGATTCTCCAAGTTTTCGATTCAATATCCATAGATCTAGGAGATTATGCATGAATCCACAGTCATTTCTTCTGCCAAAGCATCTAATAGAGCCCTCCGATGAACAGCTCTGGATCGTAATACTTTACCTCTGTTTCAACAGCAAAATTGTAGAAAGAGATAGAGGAAAAAGCAACCGATGAAAGGAAACAAGAAATAATAGAAAAAAGTAAAAAGTGAGAAGAATTAAGAATGAAGAAATATGTACACGTGTTTGTTGAAGGAGAAGATGATAGTTAATGAAATAAATACAACAAATGAGTCATTAACTGTAAACCAAAAATTGACAGAAAATGTAAAAAAATTAGCAAGTGGCCATTAGAGAAAACAAACACCGGTTTTATAATAATTGTGTAATTTTCTCTTATATTTTAGTGTGTGTGTATATATATTATTTTGTAATTATATATTATCTATTTAAAACTTGAAATAAAAACAAATTTATATTCAAAAAAAACTCTTAAAAACTAAAACTAAAATTTGATATAAAAGATAATAATAAAATAATCAATTTAAAAAGAGGCGTCTACGTAAAACTGATGTGACATGCCACACATTAGCGCCACATAAGTAAAATTGTATAGTTGGACATAATTGAAACGAAATATTGCGTTTTAGGACAAATTGGATAAAATTAAAAAATTTAAAATTTTATAAAATTTTCATAAAATATTTGGCCTTTTAGTTATTTTGCCTTGATATTATTTTTGTAATAGTAGCATATTGTATGACTCTGATTTCTTCTATCAATATATTTACATTTTCGATTAAAAAAAACATAAAAAGAACATAAAATATCACATTAGAATATGAAAGTTGGTCTGGTGGTGGATCTGAGCCAACATTTGAACTTTGAAATGATCTAGTTACGTGTAAAAGAAAAAAAGAACCCACTAATTTTATGATATTTATGTCAATGCTACATTTAATTTAATGAACATCTAATGTTTGTATTTATCTTAATATTTACTTGTACCTTGAAAATAGAATTGTTCTAAATAAAAAATAATAATTGAATGGAATACAAAAATGACTATGAATTCATGCATGTAGATATCAGCCATGCAAATTGACGAGAGGATATATATAAACACACAAGATTATTATGTATAGACTATAGTTTACAAATATTGACCATACTATATAATTATAATTTAGGGTTTGGACAAAACGACGTTGCATTTGCATTATTCAGCTGGTACAATAATAGCCATCAATTATCAAATACTAGCAACAAATAAAACAAATAGATCCTACATTTTTTTTTATGATTGAAAAAAAAACACTTCCAAAAAAATAATAATTAAACACACAATTTTAATATAATATAGTCTAACTTTTATACCATTTGAACTATATTTCCTGCAATTCTTTTTATAAATTAACTAGAAAATTAAATTTGTTCAATTTCAAGTGCATGCACATTATTATATTTGGTAACGTTATTTTCTTTAATTTTTCAATTTGCTGCTGAATATTTAATTTGTAATTTGATGCTCCAAGTAAAGAAGATAATCTCATTGAACAAAGTTTCTCTTAATATATGTGTATATATATAATTTTCTTTTGATATTGGGGTACTATTACTTGTGGGATTTGCTTTTTGGTGAGCTTTCTTTTTATTAATCTTTCGGTGATTAAATTAGGAATAATTTATTTCAGTTTAAAACTATACTTTCCTGATTAAGTACACATTGTTAAATACTTAAATTTCCATCTTTATTCTTCTAAATATGATTCGATACTTTTCATGGCAATCAAGCAAAGCAGAGTATCCACTCCACTATATATAGATAATGCATGTATATATATAATTAATACAAATTTATATATAGCTATTGCAATTTTCATTCAACAATTAATATACCTACATAATAAAAAGATAAAACTCTTCAGGCATTCAGTTATACGTACTTCTTTCCATTTAAATAGAACTAATAATTAAATCACTACAAAATTTAGAGCTAGAGATACGATTTTATGGAACAACCAGGGGCAAACAAAATGACGGACTAATCGGTTCAATTTAATTAAAACTTAGGTCAATTTGATTTTTATTTTTTTTGATTATTTAGTTTCGGTTTTAATTTAAGAAAAACTAAAATCAACCAAACCTACTGACTAATTATATATTTGTATTTTTAAAATATTATATAATTTTTTTTGTATTTTTGTTGGTTTTAATCGAACCAACCGATATTCCAAATTATGTATTTGATTTTTGATTCGATTCGATTCGGTTTTGATTTTTTTTTTCGTCGGTTCGGATGCAGTTAAAGTTAACCTCATCCGTCTTGATTTTAAACTAGTTGGTTTTCAGTTTGGTCAATTCTGGAGAATTTGATTCGGTTTTAGCCAAACCAGCCAAATGCAAACTCCTAAAAACAACTAATTATTGGCGATCTTCATTACTCCATTTTAATAAATAATGTTTTTTTAAAATAAATTAATAAAAGCATTCAGCAATATACTTTAGTTATCACTTTATAAGAGAACATGAGTAATATATAATAAATATATATATATATATAAGAGATTATAAGAGTAGCCATGTTAATGCTGCGTTGGATGGCATAAAGCAAATGTTGAATGGCATAAAGCAAATGTTGGATGGCACAAAGCTTGTAAATTATATACTAAACACATCAAAAGAATATATTCAGCTATGTTGATGTTGGATATTCATGTGTTAGCTTTTCAATTATATCATTGATATGAGTTGATCAATTATTTCTTATAATTACTTTATCATCAATATAGATTAGAACATAAATTTTAATATCGTGACATAAAAAAAAGATAGCGATTTGTTTGAGTTTTTAAAACCAACCCCGCGAGTAAAAAAGGTTGCTCAATCTCATAAACCAAGCTTGTAGATTTTATCCGTCGGTAAATATGTCGACCCGCTCTCGATAAAAAATTACTAACCGGATCTTCAGTGTGAACTTTCTCGGGTTAAAAATCTACTTTCTAGTAGCAGGCAGAATAGTTAAGAGTTTGTGTTTATATTGTATATGATTTCTCTGTCATTTTTCACTGAACATTAGGGGTGTGCAAAAACCGAATTGAACCGAAAAACCGAACCGAACCGAACCGAACCGAAGTTTCAAGATTGGTTTGGTTTTTTGGTTAAAACGGTTTAATTTGGTTTTTGTCAACCTAAAAATTTGATATTCGGTTTTCAATTTGGTTTTAGGTTTTTACAAACCGAACCGACCGAAAAACCGAATAACAAATTATTTTTATTTTTATTTTGAAAAATTTTAAATTTATATGTTTTTTATACCTTTTTAGTATTTATTCTTTAATAATATGTAATATATAAGTGAATAAATTTATTATAATAGATAAAATATACAAACAACATATATAAAATTATTATTAATCAATGTTTTTTTAATTTTTTATATTAAAAAACTGAAAAAAAAATTAATTAAAAAAATCGGTTTTTAACCGGACCGAACCGAACCGAATTTTTCGGTTCGGTTCAATTTCGGTTTTTGGTCTATTTCGGAACCGATTCGGTTTTTGATTTTAGCCTATTTTCGGTTTCGGTTTTTTCGGTTCGGTTCACCGAACCGACCGAAACCGACCGATGCACAGGCCTACTGAACATGCAGCTAAACCCAAGCAAAGATCCCACAAAACAACCAAATGATTACTTCAAAAATCTTGAAAAAAAGGAAAAATATTAAATATATTGAAAGAGACTAATCAACAAGTACCATGGCAATGGTTGTAGGAGTTTCCTACAATCAAGGTTATAGAAAAATTTTATTCTTAATAAAATAGTACTACAAGCGTAAAATATTTATATCATATATCACAGTAAAACGAGTCATTTTCAAAAATATTACTATATTTTATATTTATATTTATTATTGAACCTATGAAAATAATTTCGATATTTATATATAAAGTATAAAAAATTTAAAAATTGTTTAATTAGGGGTATACATTGACGGTTTGGTTATGAAAACTATTTAGTTTAAAAAAAATCAAACAAAATATGTTTGACTTTCTTTGGTTTTTAATTTAATCGAAATATGAGATTTTTTTTTCTAATTTAAAATTTAAAAATAAAAAATTTAATAGATGTAAAATAAGAACCGGATCTAAATTAAAACTGTAATATATCGTATATTTTAATTATTCGAATATATAATAAAAATATTTTATTAAGAAAATACTATATTCTAAAAAAAAATTAAACTATATAGATGTAGTTTGATTTCTTCAATTTTTATGTTCTTAAAAATTAAAAATCAAATCAAAGCAATCCATTTAAATATTTACAACAAATAAATCAAACATGCATGACTATTTTTGTTTTTATTTTATTTGAATTTTTAAATTTTTGCACTTATAATATATGGATAAAGGGAAAGTAGTTTATGATGGTTGGCATGGAGGAATAAGATTCCTTAAACGTCCAATAGAAAAATACATACTCTTTCCCTACAAACAAAGGATCAATTCACTCCCTCAACTTGGCACTATATATCAAATAGATGATTCTCGAACCAAAAATATCAAACAGACTAAAAAGTTATCCATTTCATGTCAAATTCACCCCCTCAATGATTGAGTGTTTTAATTTTATTAATTAACTTAATTAATCATGACTAACTCTAATTTAATCTCTAATTTTAACCTAATTGAAACTCAAAATTAAATTAAACCAAATGAACCTAATTAACTAACCTATATCTAACCTTTTATTCTCACCGCCGCAAGACTTCCGCTAGCTGAGTTTGAACCACGTTGGCCCGCAATCTTTCATGGATGAATAGGGAGTTTGTTCATCCACAAACAAATTATTTGTCAGTTGAGGTTTGTCTATTTTTGTGATTATTTTGGCATTTTGGATGGCGGAGGATGGTGGTAAAGACAATGGTGGTACAAAGACCAGCAAATTCCGTCCAAAAAAGAACTTATTAAATCCAATTTGAGTACACCTGCAGTAAATTCCGTCCAAAATAGAACCTATTAAATCCAATTTGAGAAATACAAGAACCTAATCAACACAAAACTTTAAAAAATGACCAAATTAACAAAATAATAAAAGTATAAGAGCCTTATCATGGATTTGGCCATAAAAGTAGTATACACTTGTAAAAGTTTTTTCGGGCAGGAGTACCATCAGTAAACTGTCGTGTCGCCAACTACAATATTATTAAAATACCCACCAGATCCTCGCCGAAAAATAAAAAATAAAAACCCTTTAGATTAATATATCCTGTAGAATTTGAACTTCACAAACAAAATTCAAGAAAATCTCACTGTATCAAACACCCAAATAAAGCCACCATTGCGAATCTATATAAATACCCACCAACTGATCTTCATTAATCTTTATTTCAAGATCATCAGAATCATTGAGATTCAAGAAATGTTAGAGAAAACAATGGAAGTTTTCTGTGCTCAGCCGGCCGACGGGACGGTGAGGGAGACAATAAAGATAAAAGGAACAGTTGTTTTAATGAAGAAGAATGTGCTTGAGTTCAAAGATGTTAAAGCTTCGTTTCTTGACCGAGTTCATGAGTTGGTCGGAAAAGGTGTTGCTGTGCAGCTTATTAGTGGTGTACATCAAGACCCAGGTCAGCTTCATCTCTTCCATTATTTTTATCTGTTTTAATCATTGTTCTTTAATTGAGGAACAGAATGCACGTGGCTAAGATAATATGCCGGTTAATTATTTGAGTGGCACCTATATTTTGCCTCATATTCAAAATTACTACTCGAGATTGATTCGAAAAATTGAAATTAAAAAAATTGAATGGAACTCAAGCTCGAGAAACTGTGTTTTCGGATATTAATTAAAGAGTCTAGTGCAATTCGCCACTTTAAACGATTCTCTAACACACATAAAATAATAATTTATTTTCTTATTATATTGAATTTTTATATTTCTAGATTAAGTGTATAATATCTTGATTGGTTATATTTTAGATTTTATAGTAATTTTTTTTTAAAATACATCGAATGTGATTTTTTTTAAATATTTGTTTTTCATTTAACTCGAGTCGAGTTTGGACTTGTGTAACACGGTAGAGCTAAAGCTCGAACGTGGCTTAATTCGATTTTGGCTCACTCGGCTCGTTTACATCAACGTAGAAACCATTTTTATAACATGATTACACTGCTCTGATGTCAAGGGTGTTTGCTTTATCCAACAAAGGTTTACTTTGCCCCATCAAGTTGGAACAAAATATCACATAAGTCAAGTTCATTGTTTTGAACAAAAACCACCCTTAAAATAGGCATACAGAACACTTTTAAAATTGGCGTTTTGACTTGTTTTATCCGTTCAACTCCAAATAGTCTAATAGTTTGTTGCCACGTCAACTTCAATTTTTCCAATCATTTTTACCACCTCAGCAAAGGGGATAAAATGAGTCATATTAACCGACGGGTGTTTTACACCAAAGTCATGAATTCATTTTAATTGATATTTTGTGTCAAATTGAGGGAGCAAAATAAACTTTTGTTGTCACTTAAACATACAAACTACCAAACCAAACTAAAAATGGTCTGTTCATTTTACATATTCTAAGTTTCTAAAATTTTAGTTTGCTTGATTTTTTATTTTGCAAAACCAAAAAAATTCAAATTATATACACATAAAATAGTTTTAAAATAATATAATTGTCTTATGTATTTAAATGCTAAAATGTACAACATATTACAGTTTCACTGAAATTTAATTTTAAAATTTAATACTTTTATTTTATTGATTTTTTCTTTAAATTTTTAAAATAGAACAATTATTCTTGTATTTCGTTAAAATCAAAAATTGAATCGAACCAAATTTTAACGCGGTTCGATTTGTATTTTTTCTTTTAAAAAATTCTTTTGACATTTTTACCGTCAAACCGAACCGAATTACCGTTTGCGCAAGTTTACCCAATATTGCATCATATTTCAAGAATATACATCAATTAGTTGTCACATTAAATTAACTTTTAAAACTTTTTTTTTTGTGTTTAGCAAATGGGATGAGAGGAAAGGTTGGAAAGGTATCATACTTGGAGAAATGGGCGACAAAAATGAGTCCATCGTTAAAAGCTTCAGAGACAATGTTCGACATAAATTTTGAATGGGATGAGAGTATGGGAGTTCCTGGAGCTTTAATAATTAGAAATCATCACCATAGCCAGTTCTTCCTCAAGACAGTGAGTTTAGAGGATGTTCCCGAACATGGTAGGGTTCATTTTGTCTGCAATTCCTGGGTTTATCCAACACACTATTATAAGTATGACCGAGTCTTCTTCTCTAACAAGGTAACTCACCTTATTAGCATTTTATAAGACGGAACTCGGTTTTAACGCTTAGCAAAAATCAAATCGAACCATTAATCCGAAGCAAATCAAATTAAATATTAGTTTATTTTGGTTAAAATTGATTGGTTTTTATTTGAATAATAAAAAAATATAGAATTTTGATTTTTATTTCATTTTTATTAATATTTATACGTGTTTAAATAAATGTATAATTTTCTTATGTAAACATTTATATATAAATATAATAGATATGTATAAATACATATATGTGAATAATGTATATACATATTAATTTTATTACTATTATGTATAATGTTTATGGAAATCTATATCAATCAAACTAAACCGAAATCGATAATAAATGTTAATTAAATTGTATCAAAATCTATATATTATTATGTCTTTCTAATTAGGCATAATTACTGTTAATGTTAATTTCTATAGGTACGAAATACAAAATATATTGACTAACTGCCTACCTTGTGAAATGTAAATTAGAGCTATCTGCCATGGCAAACACCTGAGGCACTACGCAAATATAGAGAAGACGAACTTATAAATCTACGAGGAAATGGAAAAGGCAAGCTACATGAGTGGGATAGAGTGTATGACTATGCTTACTACAACGACTTAGGAGATCCAGACAAGGGTCAAGATTATGCCCGGCAAGTTCTCGGTGGAAGTAAAGAGTTCCCATATCCTCGGAGAGGAAGAACCGGTCGAAAACCGACGAAAACAGGTTCGAAATGTTGACTGGTTTTTATGTAATCTATATCTATATCTATACTATATATAAAAGTACGGATGGGGGGGGACAGGCAAATTTACTGAATAATCCTTTTCAGTTTAACACTAAATAAAGGTTTTATAGTCATTAACTAATTAGTTATTTAATTAATCACTATTTTAATTAATGTCCTAATTAGAATAGGTAGCTAAATTATCTCCAATTTAGTTTTTAGTATGTAAAAAATAACTAAATTGTCTCCAAATTAGTAGGAATACCTATCTTTTAGTTTGATTTAACTACAAAATTAAAATACTATATTTGGTCGATATATTATTATTTAAATTTATTATCTTATTATTTTTAAAGATATTATTAATAAAATTAAGTTAATTATGGTTATTATAAAACCAAAAGAAGAATAAATTCAGTATGGAAAAAAATTTAATTACCGAATATATTATATTTACTTTTACAAAAATTCTTAACTAATTTAATATTAATTATAAATAAAAATTGATATAATTATAATAAATTTACAAATATGTATATTGACGAGTTACGTTACGAGCCACGTGCATAGCACGTAATGCGAAACTAGTATGTTTAAATGCATTTATCTTGGACTATTCAATCTAACATTTTCATTTTATCATTGTGCAACAGACCCCAATTCGGAGAGCAGATTGCCACTTTTAAGTCTAGATATATATGTTCCTAGAGATGAACGATTTGGTCACATAAAATTTTCGGATTTTTTAGCCTATGGTCTAAAATCTATAGCTAAGGTATTAGTTCCGGAGATCAAATCGTTATGTGACAAGACTATAAACGAATTTGATAGCTTTGAAGACGTTCTTAATCTCTATGAAGAGGGTGTTCAATTATCTAATGGAACCAAACCTAAGAATCACATCCCATGGGAGATGCTCAAGGAACTTTTGCATATTGATGGCGACCGATTCCTCAAATTCCCAGTGCCTGATGTAATCAAAGGTATAAGATTGTAATTACAAGCTTAGATTCAATATGATTTTCAAGTTTTACTGATACATTACGAGCTTTTGTATGACATATTTGCAGAGGATAAATCTGCTTGGAGGACAGACGAAGAGTTTGGACGAGAAATGCTCGCCGGAGTTAACCCTGTTATTATAAGTCGACTCAAGGTAAAAACACATAGCTTCTACCATACCAACTAATCTTTAGAGAAATACTTTCCTGGAACGGATTCATGTAGACCACTCTTGCATAAGGGCAGTGGAGTTCTTGCGAGAGGGGTCCAAGAAAATCCTGTAACTTCGATGTTTTAAGGACTCCACCGTGACTTAAACTAATAAAACATGCAGGAATTTCCACCAACCAGCAAGTTAGACCCTAAAGAATATGGGAACCAGAAAAGTACAATCACAAAAGAGCTCATAGAAGGGAACATGAATGGTCTCACAGTAGAACAGGTAAGCGTAATGTCCGTATTCTAACAGAAAAACCATTTATATTATATAGTAGGAAAAAACAACTCAAATTTTTTAGTCCCTAACCAGAAGTTTAAAACTTTTTATAGGCAGTCAGAAATAACAAGCTATTTATATTAGATCATCATGATGCATTGATGCCATACCTGACGAGAATAAACTCGACAACCACGAAGACATATGCTTCAAGAACAATCCTTTTACTGCAAGACGATGAAACGTTGAAGCCGTTGGCAATTGAATTAAGTCTTCCCCATCCACAAGGGGAAAGTCATGGTGCTATCAGCAAAGTTTTCACTCCAGCGAAAAATGGTGTTGAGGGCTCAGTATGGCAGCTTGCCAAAGCTTATGCTGCTGTAAATGATTCTGGATATCATCAGCTTATTAGCCACTGGTATGAATTGGCGGCACAGGTAAAAATATATTCGTCGTTATCAAGAATGCTAATTTGCTCCTTCGTTTTCAGGTTGAACACTCATGCGGTGATAGAACCTTTCATTGTGGCCACAAACAGACAGTTGAGTGTTCTTCACCCGATATATAAGCTTCTGCATCCTCACTTCCGAGACACGATGAACATAAATGCGTTTGCTAGGCAGATTCTCATCAATGCTGGTGGGATACTTGAGATGACCGTCTTTCCAGCCAAATATGCCATGGAACTGTCTGCTGTCGTCTACAAGAATTGGGTTTTCACGGAGCAGGCACTCCCCGCTGATCTGCTCAATAGGTATGTCACAGAATCTTGCATTATTGACAAATCATGTAATAATATCTTAAGTTCTAGTTCTTAATCGAATTTGGGTACATTCCAGAGGAGTAGCAGTTCCAGATTCAAGCCAACGACATGGTCTGAGACTTCTGATAGAAGATTATCCTTACGCGGTTGACGGTTTAGAAGTCTGGTCAGCAATTCAGACTTGGGTTGAGGAATTTTGTGCTTTATACTACCCAACAGATGACTTGGTTCAAGATGATTGTGAACTTCAATCATGGTGGACAGAGATTCGCAATGAGGGTCATGGCGACAAGAAAGACGAACCATGGTGGCCTAAGATGCAAACACGAGCAGAACTTACCCAAACATGCACCATTATCATATGGATAGCTTCAGCACTCCACGCAGCTGTCAATTTCGGACAGTACCCTTATGCTGGCTATCTCCCTAACCGTCCAACAGTAAGCCGCCGATTCATGCCCGAGCCAGGAACCCCTGAGTATGCAGAACTTGAGAAAGATCCAAATTTGGCATACCTGAAAACAATCACAGCCCAGCTACAAACTCTCCTCGGCATATCACTTATCGAGGTTTTATCAACGCACTCCTCCGATGAAGTATACCTCGGGCAGAGAGATACACCAGAATGGACATCAGATCACGAAGCATTAGCCACATTCCAAAGATTTTCAGAAAGGCTGCAAGAAATTGAAAGCAAGATTATGGACATGAACAACAATAAGAAATATAAGAACAGAGTTGGGCCAGTGAAGGTGCCTTACACCTTACTCTACCCCGGCACCTCAGATATATCGAAACAGGGAGGACTCACCGGCAGGGGGATTCCCAACAGCGTATCAGTGTAATTTGTTTTTTTCATATATGATTTTGAAGAACTAAGTTGATAGTAGTAGTGTTTTGTGAATTAGTTGTGGCTTAGAACATTAATTTTTAGCCATTTTTTTATTTTTGTGTTTTTCCTTTGTATAAAATGCAGGCGTAAATGTGTGTAAATACATTAATTAATGGTTCACCAACATGTTCTATAATTATGTAGTTGTACTAGTATACACATGTTAGAAAAAAATGCCTTATGAATTCAAAGTGAGACAACATAAGTTAACCATTGATAACTTCTCCTTAGGAACAGTCCTATACAGAAATTAATGTCACCTCAATTTCATACTTTTCTTCATTTTCTATTTTTTACCAATTGTTTTTTTTTTTTACAGTTGTTAAGCCCGCCATGCGTATTGAGTAGGATAAAATTGAAAATAGAGAAAAGGGGCAAATATGCTCCTAACGTTAGGGGCCAGGAGAAAATATGCTCCTTAACATTAGGGGCCAGGAGAAAATATGCTCCTAAAATCTAAAAAGGAATAAATATGCCCCTTTTAAACGGCGTGTTGACAGTATATACACGTTGTGTAAATTTTGCTGACATAGCAAAATGAATCTATATGGCATTATTAAATTCTCGAATTGCATCTTTACAGCTTTTTTAATAATAAAAAACGATTTTAAAATTACAAACTCTAAATTCTCAAATCCAAATCAATTAAGAACTCTAATTTAAACGATTTTTATATTACTTTCACGCCTCAAATTAGAGTTTTTTTATTGATTTGAGTTTGAAATTTTAGAGCTTTTAATTTTAAAATCGTTTTTTATTATAAAAAGAGCTAAAAAAATAGATAAAAGAAATGATTCGTGAATTTAGAAATGCCATATATGATTTCAAGTATAACATGTCAGCAAAATTTATATATATTTGACACACAGTTTATAAGGGCTTATTTGCCCCATTTTATAGACGCTAGGGTTTATTTGTCCCTTTTAGACTTTAAAAGCATATTTGCTCCTAATCTCACACGTTACCAGCATATTTGCCCTTTTCCATTTAAATAATAGAAAAATTGGGTAATTTTTACCAATGGTCCCTAATTTTTTTTTCCCACTAAAATCCTTAAACTTAAATTCATAACTATAAAACTTCATATTTTTCTTCTTTTTCCCACTAAAATCTTTAAACTTCAATTTTATAACAAGAAAATGTCTGATATTCCATTAAATTTTTATAAATGTTTTTTCATCTCGTACTTTTAATTGAGACTTGCGTGTTATATACAAAAGAATTTCAATGACATTCATAGAAAAAATTAAATAACAAAATGAGGTTCTGATCTTTTTGTACATAAATGAAGTCATGATTTTTTTATATAATTGTATACTTTTAGAAAACTATATAAATTAGTTAGTTAATAGTACGAGATGATGATCGAATTCAAATTATTTTTTTATAATATTTGAATTAACTTAAATTTTAAAATGACTTTTTTCTTTAACACGTGAATAGATAGAAATCGGTTCTTATTTATCTACAAATGATGGATTGACGAACAGGGCAGATAAAAAAAAAGGCTATTGATTTTTGATGGGTGGTGGTGGGTATAGAATTATGGATAAGGACATAAGGTGACATGTTTGACAAATTAAAATGGTTGATTTTGATAGGAACTTGCCCCCTAAGGTTGGAGATAACCCTCGACGCGAAGGTGTTGGGGTGACTTTTAGCCCAATCAAGTTAAAGCTAGTAATATAATTAATTGCTCAATTATGTAATCATTACTTTGTGTTATAATCCATGTCAGCTTTTATCGATTTAATTAAATTGAATATTAGTTAAAAAGTTAGTAAATAATAAATTTTGGCGAATCTTATAAATAATTTTAGTTTTTAATGCTGAATTGTTAATTTTTTATGATCCAAAAACAATGAATTTTTTGATAAAAAAATGATGATACGGATTGACTTGTTGATCGATATTCAGAACAATGACAAAACTAAAAATTGATTCATGTGGGGGAAATTTAAGTTTACGAACTATATATCGTTTGACTATTAGACATGTTGATTGATTTTTTTTAAAAAAATAGACTTAAGGATATTTTTTTAAGACCAAACATATGTTTGTCTTTTTTTAGTTTTTTTAAGACCAAACTATATTAGAAACCAAGCCCATACTGAAAAAAAAAATTATTAGGATCATTCCACCGTTGATTATGGGATGTCGGTTCCATGAAACGTTATTGAGAAACCATTGGAAAACTATTAATAGTAATAGTGTAGTAGATTGGTATTATTAAAATGAAGTGATAATTACAATGTTTGAGAAGGACATGCTGGCTCGCTGTTGGCACGTCCATCTTAATCAAGAAGAACACGCCATCCATCGCTATCTTCACTAATAAATAACATAAACTAAGCACATTTTGGCATATTCTATTGCTGGCTCATTACACATTTTGTAACGGTGATCATCATTAATTATTATATAAAACAATAATAGAAACAAACTTTATAATAAAAAAAAGATAATGTACATTATTGTAGATTAATAAAGAAATTGAAAGTGATGGCCATTGCTAAACTCTACCACACAACCACCACCATCGGTCCATCATCCTATCATATGATTTGATGCTTTTGTTTTTATTGCAAAACCAATTAATTATGTCTCTTAACTTTAATACAAAATATTATCATGACGACAAAATGATGTTCAATTTCGTTATCTCATGACGCCCTTTTAGGTGACACCATAGTTGGAATTTGGAAAGCAACATTAAATCATGCATCTATATCATTGGCATATGCATATTTATGTCAATGCAATGATCACATTTTTAGTAGTTAAGTTCATGTACTAAATTAAAATGTTCATATTGACTCCCTACATTATTAATCTTTTTTTGATGAATTACACTATTAATTGTAAACTTATTGAGTCATTTCATCCATTTTCATTAGAGATGAAATCAGTGTGTTTATATGGACAAAATAAACGAAAAAACTTGACTTAAATGAAATTAATAATGTAAACATTTGATGCTAACCTTTTTTTAATAAAAAGACTTAATAGTTAAAAATGTAATAATGCAGTGAACTAAATATATGTTAAGTCTTAATCATTCCAACTATTGGCAATATTACCTTACTAACAAGGCGAAGTAAACTAATCTGCTCACAGTTTTAACTATTTTGTCAAATATAATATAATTTTTAGTTGTTGTCAGTTTTATCCAACATTTTTAAATTTTTCTCAAATATATTCACAACTCATTTGGAGCTGATGTGGCGCAAGGTTGTATACGCTACATATATTATTTTGTACATATAGACAAATAATATTGTGGCACGTCAGTTCAAAACGAGTTATGGGTATGTGGCAAAAATCGAATAGATAATAGACCAAACAAACAAAATTTTGAAATCGTGATAAATTTGATAAAAAATACTAAAATTGTGGTAGATAAATTAAAAGAAACTCATATTTATAAGAACTTAAAATAATATTTTATATAATTTTATTTATAAACTTTGAATTAAATATTTTTACAGCTATCTAACAATATTATATTTACATAACAGTCACCGGAATAAAAATAAGGAGGTTATCTAATCAATTCAAATAAAAATTTGAAATTTTAACGACTATATGAGTTAAAAACGGCTTGAATTGTTAGGATGATAAACTCTTGTTTGAAAAATTGAATATTAAATTAAAAAAAATATAACATTATTCAATATCGATAATTATTAGATAAAAATAATACAATTAGATAACCGTAAATATATAACTTATAACTTTTTAGTTGGTCTAAAATTTGGCATGGATTAATATTTCTGATTATTTAACTTTGAATTCATAGTTAGTGTTGCCAATAATATGCCAATTTATTACAACATCAACATACAAAAGGAAAGGAGATACAATTTTTTTATTTATATAGTAATAAACATACAATTTACACATGAAACAACACATATGCACATTTGATGGATTTCTTCTCCATCAAAATTTTGGATGGATTTCTTCTCCATCAAAATTTTGGTAATATATGTACCCAAATACTTGACAGAAAAGTTAATTACAAGGATCCAATTGCGAATTTTGACCAGATTAAGCTCCAACTGGTGTGGCTGCAAGAGCTAAATCCATTTCACTTCTAGTTCGATTGATTCTTTGATTATCATCATCCAGATCCTCTCCTCTCATCCAAATTTCAGGAATCACTTGAGGTAGATTAATTACCCTCTCCACAGCATAATCAGATTCTTTACTTTTCACTGTTTTACCGACCAGCACGGTCCGTAATCCCAGAGCATTTCCTGCTGCCACATTACGAGTGTTGTCGTCGAGAAATAACTGCACAAATAATACCAACTCATACATGAGCAACTAATAAGCGGGTCCTTCACATTTATCTTTAATTGAGAAAAAATATCAGAGTTATTTGATTCTCGTACTTGACTTAAAATTAATTGACAAAAAGCTAAGTTCAGATTATCCGAGGCCTGCTCGTCGATCTAAAATTGGAGACTTTTATTTTTAATTGACCAAAAAAACAAAGCTAAATCTAAATTATTTGTGCATAAATTTAGATACCACATTTATCTTTTGCTTAAAATTTGGTCCTTGTACTAGACTTAAAATTAGAGAGTTTATTTTTAATTGACAAAAGGCTAAGTATGGAGTATTTGAGTAAGGCGCTTAGATTTAAGAGTCGCCTTATCTAATATTAAGGACTTTTATTTATAATCGAATCTAAATTATTTTATCTTCATGCGTAAATTTAAGTACTGCGTTGATCCTTTCCTCAAAATTAGATTGTTATTTTTTTTATTTTCAGCATACATACAGTGCGAGAGGGATCGATATGAGCGACATGGAGAGCAATCTTCATAGCGTCAATTGATGGCTTGAGAAGAACAGGAAACTCGTCGGGACGAGTCGATTTGGATAGATTTGGATTCATTGTTTCAAAGCATATAATTTGTTCAAAACAATCTTCAATTCCTATTCTTTTCAAGGACCTCATCGCGTGATTCCTGTCCGAATTAGTGAATATCTGAACCAGTAATTAAGAAATTCAATTAGTTTGAGTCTAATGAACTAAAATTAATAAAAAATTAATTAAATTTGATTTCCGAAACTCACTAGTTTTCTTTGAGGAATGCTTAGTAAAATATTTCGTAATTGATTATCAGGCTTGATCAAATGGTACGGCAATTTCCCGTGCACGAAACTGAAAATTCGATACACAAAAAATTAAATTAGAATTTAGAAATATAAACGAAGAGCAATCTGGAAAAATATTAGGGATTAAGAATTTAATAATGAAATACCTATGATAGTCATCTGCATCAATATCATAGCCTAATGCCTGAAATGCAATAAAAAAAAAATCAACCGTCAAACAAATAAATTGATCGTCGTAATATAACATTAACGGCGGTTAAAGAGTAAATAATTACCCGGAGACCGGCGAGAGAGCTGCCGTAAGTTTTGAAAAGTTCAACTCGAAGACTTGAAGCTTTGTTCTCTGCAAATCCGCATTTCTCCACTAGAAAATCTGCAACACATTGAATTTTTTTTTTCATTGCTCATTTTAATTATTCTTAAACAATTATTCATATATAATCAAATAAAATTTGATCATGTTTACCGTCGATATTTTTTCTTAAAGCTTCGGAAATTCCAAGCTTGGAAGAATACAGAGTATCATCCAAATCTGTAATTCAAACAAAATGTGATCATAATTATTTAAAGTTTTAAGAGAAGAGAAAATTAATTGGAAGTATATAATAGAGTAATTACCGAAAATGAGGCAATCAAACGGAGTTTTGCAGCGAGAATCCATTGAAGTGGGAATGGAAATGAAATGAAATGAAATGGAAGAGAAGTTTGTTTTGGTGATTGGAAATATCAGAATTTTGAGAGGTGTAATAGAAAGAGCAGAGCAGGGGATTTGAGGAGGTGGCAGGGAGGGGTATTTATAGCAAATGGGAAAGAAGAGAGAGAGATGGTGTGCTGAGTCACCGTCCAAATCTTCACTTCATAATTGTCTGTTCATTGACGAAACTGTCCTCAACTATCTACTGCCAATGCCTTCGTCTATAATCTCTCTGTCTATTTTAAAAATTCTTACTATTTTATTTTTCGTTCCATTTTAAAAATTTATTTATGTTTTTAGATAAAATTTAAATTTAAATTGTGCATTGCCTCCTTATTTTTTTATTCAAATAAAAAATCAATACATCTAACACAATTTATAAAAATCATTATAAATAAAAATGATAATAATTTTATGTTTTTTTAAACGTGTAAAATACAATGCGACTTTTAAAAGAAAATGGAGGGAGTATAAATATGAACAAGTGGTCGGTCATTTCCACCTTTAGATTTATGCGTCATAACCAATTAATCTACATTTAGTAAATTTAATCAATTATGAATATTATTATCTTATTGTAGGTCTATTCATCTCAAATATATAAATTAAATGTATTCACGGGCCGCAATTATTCAATTTGAAAATTAATTGGCCTAAAATTAAAGAGTATTGTTTAGTTGATAAAATTGTCGTGTGAGTTAATTAATCGTGATGTATATAATTAGTCATTGTGGTAGTTTGTTAGGTGTATAATCAAAACGACACAACTTTAATTTTAATTAATTCAGTTGGATTGATTATTAAAAACAAATTAAATTAACAAATTTTTTTATCGTTTTTAGCTGTAACTAGATCAAATTTTACCAACAAATTATAATTCAAATGGTATAACCATTGGACATTATTCTGCTAAAATCGTCGATTCAATTAATTTTACAAACGCTTTGCCTTTCTCGATCATCATTAAAATAATCAAATTTCAATTTACAAATTTAATTTAATTATGCGAATAATACGAAACTGATCCCATCCATTCCAATCCAGTAGAATAAAAATATATCATAATTTACCACTATAAACTGGACACGTTGTCATCTTCACTTTAAGGAGAAGACGAGGCATTTGGATAATTCTAGATCAAACCTGTCAAAATGCTATGAAAGTTCAGAGATATTTATTTGTAGTTGTCCTTCTGAGTTCTGCATGTAAATTGTGTGGGGAATATTTGAAAGATGTACTGATACAATTTTTTTTTTTATAATTGGGGATGGAGAGCGCTTGTGGTAGGAATTGAACCCACGGTCTTGACAGTTCGCTGTCTAGCTTATACTATTTGAGTTACACCTCCTTGGTTATACTGATACAATTATACTATTTCCATTCACAACAAAATGTAATAGGTATGAATTAAAATTTTCTACTCTAATTCTAAAAAAAAAATTATACTCTATATGTGATTGTTTTCATAGCTATCCAAAAATATATTTCATTTACATCCATATCTAATTTTTGTCGAGTAAAAATTTCTAAAAAATATATATATTAAATTTATATATATTTTATAACTCAAAATAAGGACATTTTAATATAAAATAAAACACTTATATCCATTACGCAAAATAGAACACCACTACCTCATCTGACCATCGCCCGTAAACTTTAAAAATTAAACCCTAAACTCTATAAATTAAAGTTGAAAAAATAAACCATAAATTCTAAACTCATAGTGATGGGTAAAATAAGACTATAAATATTTTAAGGTATCAATATAAACTCTTAGCAATAATGCTAATATAAATATAAACTTGATAAAAAGTGAATTGTATAAGGTATAATTTTTTCTACATAAATGAATCGTGAAATGATATAATTGACTAATTTAAAAAAGGCTTAAATGTACAAAAAATCACCAACTTTCGCGTGTTTTTGGTATTTAACACGAACTTTTAATTTTGGCGTAAAAATACATGAACTATCAAATGTTTGCATATAAGACGAAGTTTGCATATATTTTTTCAAAAAACGATGTCGTTTTAAGGCAAAAACGGTGCCGTTTTATGGGGGAAACGGTGCCGTTTTATGGGGGAAACGGTGTCGTTTTATGCCCAAAATGATGTTCGTGTTATTATTGCAAAAATCAGATAGCTCGTGTATTTTTATGCCAAAATTAAAAGTTTGTGTTAAATACCAAAAACACGCGAAAGTTGGTAATTTTTTATGCATTTAAGCCATTAAAAAAATAATAATAATGTAGGGACTTTGGGTTATGTTTTTTTTTCTTGGAAAATAATATAATTATTAATATGTCAATATTATTAAAAATAAAATAGATTGCTCACGCATTTTAGCAAATTCTTTTTGTAAAATTAGAATTACACAAAAAATAAAAATAGAATTACAAGATTTCCTTATTTTCATCCTTTTTTAATTTTGTAAGAAATAAATAAAATAAGATAAAACACAAACAAGGATCCATTACTATAATATCATTCCATTGAGATACAGAAGTAGAAAAATGTCCAAGCTTTAGAAATTAAATTAACATATAGATAATAAATAAGCATATAAAAAACAAAATAAAAACATTATATTCTACTTTCATTCTGAAAATGCCTACAACTTCTAGTATTGTGCTTCTGATGGGGGCTCCTTTGTATTAATTTTCTTAAGCATGTTCTTGCTTCCCATGCCCATATATGAATCTTGCTGTTCCTTCAGTGTATACATGAGTTTCATTGTTCAGTCTGCAATATAATATATACATATAAGATAAAAATCAGTACTCGTTTTAATTAATTACGGATAGAAAAATATTAATTCGTACAAAACGTAATTAACTTGTTTCGATTAGTAAATTAGGCCTTACGATTTGCGGACGGCTTTGCTCAAGATAGAGGCAGATGAAAATGTTTTACCATCAAGGTACCTATTCTCTCCTTTTATATTCTGTTTTATTCTTAAATCTAACTCATCAGCATTTAGCACCAATGGCGAATCTGAAGCCTGTTAATTACAATCATAATAATTAATTAGTTTTGTCAAATTTTCTTATAAAAAAAGATAATAAAGTTGTTAATTAGTAGAAAATACCATGATCCATCCCCAAGTATCAGCATAGGATGGAATATGAGCCGAGTAAGGCACAACATCTGCACATAAGTACTTGTTAAAAAATGACTAGTTCAAGGGACTAATTTATCAAAAAAAATTAATTTTCGTATTAATTACTCATCCCATACAAGTTGAGGGGACAAATTGTTACTTTAAGTCCTTAGATTAACTTTTTTTTTCCTTTTGTTTCTTTACAAGAAAGTTCAAAAATCGATTTTGGGTACTTACATTTGAAGACCTGCCTTAAAGTGTTGTAGATGCAAGAGAAAACTTCTGTATGGCTGAAAATTCCAGCTGGTCCTGCCTACATAATTTTAAAAAACGTTGGTATTAATTAATTACATTTTTCCAATTGTAAAAATAAACAAAGTATAGGTACCTGTGTGACAAAAATGCCACCCGGATTAAGTCTGGGTTTAACAGTAAATTCATAAAAGGATTTGGTGTAGAGTTTGTAACATGGGCCTCCTTCTATTGGGTCTGCCAAATCCCCTATTATCACATCATAGCAATCTTTCTTACTTTCTAGCTCATTCCTGCAAATTTTATATTTCTAATTATTTCTTCTTGATTAATTAATTAATCAATTATATATTAATTTTTTTAAATAGTCAGAATAAAACCTGGCATCATTGATAATTATATCAAGTCTTGCATCACAGAAAGCTTCTTTGTTCACAGCCAAGTATGCCTTGCAGAAGTCTACCACCTCCTGCTCCATAAATTCATTAAATTGTGCTCAATTGGATTATATAATTAATATTTTATTTATACATGACATAGAGAATACAAATAATGAAAAATAGACATTTGTTCATATTTCACTTAGAAATAAAATAAGAAGACACATAATGATGATAATGAATTGATTATCAGTTTCTTTAGAGAATAATTTAAAATTTAAAATTTAAAAATTTGAGATTTGAGTTTTTTTATTAGTCTATTATAATAACAAAAATATGCATCATTAAGGGCACTAAAAGGGAAAAGAAAAAGAAATATATGAATATTTGTAACCTTACCCAAGTAGTAATAAAGAGAAATAAGAATAATTCATAATGGGATCACTGTATTTTACTTATTTTTCATTTCAGTTACTGTGCTTTGGTTTGTTTTGATGACTACTCTATAATTTTATTTTAACAAGAAGGATTTATGGTCATCGAAAAAAAAAAATCAAGTTAATTTTTAATTAATTACATAAGTACATATAGTATAAAGTAGGCTTAATGGCGTAAAAAATCATAAATTTTAGCGTATTTTGCAAATTTAACATAAACTTTCAATTTTAGAAAATTAATACACAAACTTTTGATTTTTTGCAATTTTAGTACCGATCAATTTTCCTTCAAAAAAATAGAAAAAAATGCTGATGTGGACGCCGGAATAGTGGTTATTCCGGTGTACACATCAGCATTTTTTTCACGAAAAATTGATCGGTGAAAAAATTGCCAAAAAATAAAAGTTTGTGTATTAAGTTTATGTTAAATTTGCAAAACACGCTAAAGTTTGTGATTTTTTACGCAATTAAGCCTATCAAGTATAGTTTGACATAAATAATCAAAAATCGATTGTTACATATGCACAATTTAATTAAAATTCATTTAAATCTCTCAATATCACTAAAATTATAATTTGTTATTTAATAATTAAAATGAATTATTATATGATCATCAATCTAAAATAAATGCAAAATACAGTAACATTGCGAATCAATTATCCAAAAACTAAAATTGAATGTATTATTACCTCATCAATATCACACATGACAACCTTCTCAACAGTCTTATGTCTCAATATTTCTCTTGCAGTTGAACCTTCACCTCCTCCCATGATAAATATTGTCTTTGCACTTAATAAAATCAAATAAACAGGAATTATACAATCATAAATTAATGCTGGATAAATAAATAAGAGAATTAATGGAGAAAAAGAAAATGTATTTAAGTACTTTGGATGATGTAGAAGTGGTGGATGAACTAGAGATTCATGGTAAATAAATTCATCCACCTCTGCACTTTGAAGCTTCCCATCAATCACTAGTGCCTGGAAAAATATAATTACAACAATAACCCATTTTATTTATTAGTTGATATAATTATTATTTATTGAAAGCATAATATAAAAAAATTACAGTGACTAATATTTTGTTAATTAACACAAACCTTTCCAAATGGTTTTGTGTCTAGCAGTGCAATATCCTGATACTTTGAAGCTCCTGTATGCAAAATGCTGCAGCAACCAAATTGTTTTGAAAATTGTTAATTTCTTTATTAATTGTTGGCTTAAATAGTGGTGGAACTAAAAATATTCTTCAAGTGGGGCAGTTTATTTCTTTTATCAAACTAGATGTCGTTTTAGCTATTTTTTTTTAGACCAAATAGTATATTGCTCAACTTTTATAAAAAAAATACTAGACCAAATAACATGTCGTTAATTTGACTCGATTTTTTTAAATTAATATTTGATCCTCTTTAAAATAATTATTAATTGATTTTTTGAAAATCTCAGAACCGGGATGGGGTGGTCACCCACCTCGTCCCGCTCTAATTAAGCCGATGGCTCGAAAGATATATAATGTTTAATTGCTACTACCGTCATGAATTAATTGAAATGTAAATTACTATTTTCTAATGATTTTTAAAAAATTATAACATTTTAGCTTGAGTTAAATAAAATCTCAAAATCTAAGAGCAAAAAGTAATTATCCTTCATAAAGTTACCTATTGAGAGCAAAAGACCATCTCAAATTCTCTTCAATCTCTTCTTCATACCAGCAACTCTTCCTGTAACCATTTGGAGATGAATGCCCTAATTTTCCATTAATCACTCCATTGCTATTCTCATCGGCACAAAAAAGATCACCCATCTCCTAAAATTGCTATAATACTTTGAAAGAAATAGTTGAAAAATGAGAGAAACTATGAGAAACGAGGGAGCAGAGGAGGCCATATAAATGGGAAAAAAGGTGGCAAGAAACTAAATAAAAAATATTAAATGTAGGTATTGATTACAGTAGTGAAGTTTTGGAGCAAATCTATGGAAATGGCCACCAAATTAATATCCTTTTGGATTTTCGTGAACTTATAGTTATGATTTGAGAAAAAGTGTAACAAATGGTGAGAGTATGATTTCCAAAATGTAGTTGATTGCAGTGGCGTGGTTTTGTTATTATTCTGTTTTATATTCCTGGGTTTACTCATTGCATTATGATCTTGACTATATACATGAGATTTTATGAACATACGGACAAACGGGAAATATTCAGATGACTCAGTCCACCACGTTATCCGTGATCAAAGCTACTTAAAAATTTATCCAGATAAAGATTTGATTTAAAAAAATCAAACTCTATACAAGCGAAAATGTAAGAAAAGGATAATAGGTGATGATTATGATGATGAATTAACGGAGTTGGAAAATGTGTGAAAATCTTGTTGGATAGAGAGAGCGTGCAGTGGGGAGTATGATTGAATATTATTCTCCCAAGCTTGCTTCTTCTCAGTAAAATATGGAGGACGGCGTGCCATTCCATGCCAGGCGCACTCATCGTCATCATCACCATCAAAAAAGATTCAACACCCATTCATAACATCATCTCCCCAACAAACACCATTCAAACCTTCCAATTATCCATCAAACAAGCCTAAACTCGCCTTTGGCTCCTTATACTATACTTACATCTTTTGATTAATTAGTTTTTTCGTCGCTAAAAGGCTGAAATCCATCGGTGAATTAATTTTCTTCAGTAAAAGGCTGAAATTCGTCGATAAATCAGGATTTTTCCGTCGGCAATTCGTCGTTTTTTAGTGAAAGCCGTTCTGCATCTATTGTTTCGTCAATTGAATTCTTTTTCAATGGACCGTAAGTCGCGTGTCCTTACATTCTGTCTGTGCGGTTTTAGGACCAGCTAATAAAAAATGTATAGTACATAAATTGGCTAAACATTTTTTTAATATCAATTATAATTAATTAAAAGACATATAATCATAATGCATTCTACTACTTTCTAAGAATTTAATGAGTTTAATAGAAATTTAAATTATTTTATTGGTTCAATATATAGAATCCAAACTGACTATATTATAGCACCAAATGAACTATAAATGAGTTGATATATCATCTAAAACTAGCAAAAGTAGAAGAAATTTGTAGCATGTACAACTAAAATAATTAAATTTTAAAAATAATAAAAATACAAATTAAAGTTTGTCAATAGTTTAGGGAGACAGAAGATAAGCCGAGTATGTTTAGAGCTGTAAATGAATTGGGTCGAGCTGAGTTTTGAGATGTTCATGTTCGGTTTGGTACGTGAATAAGATGTTCACTGTCGGAAAGTGTTTGTTCAAACTTTGAAGGAAGTCTTCATATTTGGTTCGTTACGTGAATAAGGTGATTTTGTTCGGTTCATGTTCGTTCACACTTTCAACGAGATGTTCATGTTGGTTTATTTAAAATTTATAATGTTCATATTCGCTTTTTGATCAACTCGTGTTGGTTCATTTAACTGCTAAAAACACAAACTCGTTTGTTTAGTAGCTAAACAAACGAAACTAAACAAGCAAACACAAACAAGATCTGCGAAATAAAAGAACATGAGTTTTTTGTTCGTCAACACTATACTGTTTTGTTTAAAATTGTTTAGTTTTAATAAATTAAAAGAATATTTGTATTTAATTTAATTATAAGCTATTTCGTGAACTCTTAATGAAGCTTCGATACGAACCGGTCAGACTCTTTATCGAGTTCATATACGAGTCAGTTTACGAACTATTAATCGAGTTTATACAAGAGCTCGTTCACGAACAATTAAACGAGCTCATGTACGAGCTGTTCGTGAAGATAAATAAGACAAACAATATTATATTCATGTTCATCTCATTTAAATAAATGAATATAAAATCAATCATGAGCTTGATTCATTTAAAAAATAAAATTGTTTAAGAAAATACAAAAAGATTAGACTTTCGGATGAAATAAAGCAGCCGCTAACCGTTCCAATGCGTTTTAATATAAACAAAGATCTTATCTAGTCGAACATCAAGCTATTTGTTAGATGTTCGTAAGGTTATAGCCCTAATTACGTCTATGGAAATTACTCGTTTATTACGGTATTAAGATCCCCTCAAAATCATTTTAATTTGAGAAGATTAAGTTTACGACATATATCATTCATTAAAAAATAAATGGTGTAGATTAATTTTATTAAAATTATATTTTATAATTTATATCATTCATTTTATAACGAATAGCGTAGATTTATTAAATTTGACCCTTTATATTTAAAACTTAAAAAAATTATTAACCATTTGTTGACTATTGAATCCACTTCTTGGACCTATATTATCTTTATCAAGCCTTTTGCTTTGCCACGTGTCAACCATTAATCCATACTTTAACCCCAATTTTTAGGGCCTATCTCACAGGTAATACTGCCATCAGCCTGATGTATCATATGCAAAAGGAGTATTTTTCATTGTTATAATTATTATTATTTGAAAAAGACAAGAAGAATTTCTCGAAAAAACAAAACAAAACAAAAGAAGAACAAGGGCCATGAATGACCCAAGAAGCTGAGCCTGAAATGAGATCAAAAGCATTGACATGAATGAGGCTTGGGCTTCGATAGTGGCCCAATATTTATCTTATCATTTTACAATGCAAATCTTATAGTATTTTTTTTTTTAAGCCCATCCGGTTTCCAAGGTTTCGCCCTGACTAATCCGGATCCGACTCGCGTCGCGCACCTGGCATGGTGGGTGAGTCTGCCAGTGGGAATTTTCTGCATTCACAAGGAATCGAACTTGAGACCTTACTTAAGCGATACCAAGCCGCTTAACACTTGGACCAACCCCCATTGGTTATAGTATTTTCTTTTTTGAAATATGGAGTTTATAAATATATATAAGAGTGAGAGTTCTTTGAAAAATAAATAAATATTGGCTTAAAATCTTTATAAAACTACTTTCACCGGGAAAATTATAAAAAGAAAGTTTGAGTATACTTTTAATAAAATTTTAGTATGTTTAATTCATTCTTATTATCAAAAAATAAATAAATTTAGTATATACGTTTAATATATTATTCATATAGTTTTAGTATATATTAGTAAACCATATTCATAAAAAAAACCATAAATATATAGTTGAAAAAAATATATGCTGTAATTTAGTATAACTAGTTTCTTTTGTTTTGTATTGCCGATGATATGATAACATGTCTGAATGGAAATTTTGTAGGGTGTTACTATTCACCGTCCCAACTTTATTACCCACCATCATATATTTATTTTCTCGCCCTTTTGACCAATACCTAATTACCTACAATAAATTTATGTTTATCAATAACATATTGAATATTGTATATATTTTTTATTTTTTATCTTTTGATTTTAAAGTTTTAATTAGTTAATTACTATATTAATAAATTATGGATCAATCTAAAGCAGAATTGTCAGCGTAAGGAATAAACCACAGGTTCCGCCATTCCTAGCCAAGAAAATCAAATGCATTCAGGTCAGGAAATTAAATGCAACAGCTCCTCCCACCAATCCATTATCAAACGTTATTTATGTCTATCTAAAGTAGGACCATTTCTGCTCCGACCAATATTTACAAGGCTGACATTGATTTATTACTATAAAATAGACATAAATGTTAGCGATATTTTTATAGAATAACCTGGTATAGATGTTATAATTATATAGTGCGTTATAAAAAATTTGTGGAAAAAAAAAGTTATATAAAAAATTTAATATGTCACAATAAATATATTTAAATATTGCTATATATAATTACATATGTTTGGTTAGAATATCACATAGATAAAAATAGACAACCATCAAATTAAATGATAGTTCAACAATGTTTATATATTAAGTCTAATGTTTTTGTAACACACAATGGGTGTGATGCTGATGTGGACACACACATGCATTGTGTGTGATTGCATTAGCTGCATGAACTTTATTATATACTTAAGTGATATTTTCAATTTTAAATAGCACTTATCGAATGTTATAATAAATTAGATTCACTGTATATTATTATAAACTAAATTTATTGTAGTAATCTAACGAAATAAACTAATTTGATATTCTTAGAATTTGATCAAAGTTTGCAAATTACAATAAAAGTCAAGGTATTAAAATGATAAGAACTAAAATTCAGATATATATTGGATATTAGTAAAAAAAATTAGATATTAAAACTACAATTAACCCTAGAGCAAGAGCAAGCTTTTTTTTTTTTGGGTACATGGTCAATAACATTTCCCGAGCGAGCCTCAACTATAAGACGACTCTTTTAAATCTTTCACATTCAGATTAATTCTCATTCGAATAGAGTTAGGTCTCTTATGGGAGGCAAATTCTGTCCCCAAATTTTAAATGGCTGCATATGAATACGGTTTGAACTTGTGATTTTATTTAAATCAGAAAAAGACCCAAACAATTCACATGCGCTTTGCTATTTAAATAAATGAGTTTTAATTTTTAAAAATTGGGGAGAGGGGACGCTTTTAATTTAAGTGCGCAGACATAAATTTCACATCACAACGATGGCTTTAACATCGAATTTGTCATTCTTCATCTTCTTCAACTCCATTTTTATTTCTTCAATCTCAAGCTTCACCACCCAGCACCCGTTCGACCCACTGAGTCCATACGAACTCATGCAAATCCAATCAATAGTCAAGAACTCACTCTCTTCCTCAAAATCCAGCTTAATCACTTTCCATTACGTAGGGTTAGATGAACCAGAAAAACCACTCGTTCAATCTTGGCTATCGAAACCGAAAACTAAACCGCCACCTCGACGAGCCCTAGTCATGACTCGGTTTGATAAACAAACCTATGAATTTATAATAAATTTATCATCAAAGCCATTCTCAATAATCTCTACTAAAGTCTATAAAGATTACGGGTACCCTACGCTCGGCAGTGATGAACAAATATCAGCAATTTTACTGCCGTTAAAATACGGCCCGTTTATTGACTCCGTTAGATCAAGAGGACTTCATTTATCTGATGTAGTTTGTTCTACATTTACTGTGGGTTGGTATGGTAAAGAGAGCAACAGAAGAGTGATAAAGTTACAGTGTTACCATATAAATGGCACGTTAAATTTATATTTACTTCCGATAGAGGGGATTAAAATAGTGGTTGATCTTGATGAGATGAAAATTGTTGAATATGTTGATAATGGAAGGGTTCCGGTTCCGAAATCTGAAGGGACTGATTATAGATTATCGGAGCAGAAGCCGCCGTTTGGTCCACATATTAATGGTGCAGCTATCTTGCAACCTAATGGTCCAGGGTTCATTATTGATGGCTATACTATCAAGTAAATTTTCTTACACTTACTGGTTTCTTATCTCTCTTTCGTATAAATTTTTGAGGAGTAAATGTTTAATCCGGTCCCTCATCTTGTAAATCATGATCAAATAACTAATTAATTTCATAGACCTGATTAGCTACATAAAATTATGCACAACCCATCAAATACGTGACATGTGACATTGTTTAGTGTAATTAATCAATCAATAGTTTATAATCATCTATGAAGAATTAGGTTCATGTAATTTTTTTTTCGTATTTCGCCCTCAAATATGTGTGGGTGTATTTATTTTTTGGAAAGTCAGTCATTCTAAAATCTAAAAACATAAGAAAGAGTACTGTTTAGAATTAAGATTTTTTTTTTTAATTATATCAATCTTTTAGATTGTAAAACTTCAACTTTCAATTAAATATCCATATACTAACTCCATAATTAGCAAAAAGTTTTTTTTCAAACTGTTAAATCTAACTCTTATTCTAATAAAATAAAAACAACAAAATTCAATTTAAATTATTTATTTTTTAAGTGTTAAATGTCAAAAAAGGGCAAACTTGAAGTTTAATGTGAAATAAAAAAAATAAATGAGTATTATACTGATGGAGAGATTGACACAATTAAATTGATTGAAAAAAATAGATAGATTTGCAAAAATATAATTGTCAACTTGAGAAAAAATGTCCGTATATTTAGTGATTTGGTTAAATATTGTTATTGACTATATATATACACAAATGACACAATAGATAGAGCTTATGTAATTAATTTTTGTATATATAAGTTATAACAATTAAATATTCAACTTTGGTGGCATGCACACTCTAAAATTAGGTGGATGAACTGGGATTTTCATCTAGCATTTGATGCAAGAGTTGGTCCAGTGATATCTTTAGCGACCATTTATGATCAAGAAAAACAAAGACATCGCAGCGTAATGTACAGAGGACATGTCTCTGAGCTGTTTGTGCCGTACCAAGATCCGACAGAAGACTATTACTACAAAACATATTTTGACTGCGGTGAATTTGGGTTCGGTCTACTGGCAGTTTCATTAGTGCCACAAGCTGATTGCCCTAATAATGCAGTATTCATGGATGGATACCTTGCGGGTCAAGATGGGTCACCCGTTCAAATACCGAATGTCTTTTGCATATTTGAAAGGCATTCAGGTGATGTTATGTGGAGACACACTGAGTTTGGTATCCCTAATATAACGGTTTGAACTTCTTCCTACTTTTTGGGCTTCGATTCACACTTTCTTTTTTATCTAAATAATTGTCTATTTAAACACTAATAACCGATTCGTTTTAAAATTCATTTTTTTAAAAAATATTTTCTTTTTCTTTTATTAACTGCAGGTAACTGAATCTAGGCCAGAAGTGAGTTTAGTGGTGAGGATGGTTGCTACAGTTGGGAACTATGATCACATTTTGGACTGGGAATTCAAGCCTAGTGGTTCTATCAATGTCCAGGTATATTCACACCAATGCTTTACATATCCTTTATTACAGCTAAGTTGACAGAAATATTTCTGAAAATTATTTTTAACAATTTAGTTCTTTAATTATATGAGTCCTGATAACACTACAAGAAATACTAGAATTAGCAGCAAACATTTTTACTATTAATAATGCTAAACTTGTTACTATTAATATATAGCAACAAAAAAAATTGTGACATGTTGCTGCTAATAAAACGTTGCCTTAAATAATTGTTAACAAAATTTGTAGTAAAATGCTGCCATAATTTAACTAATGGCAGTAACTTTTAAAATTTATGCTGCAAAATGTTTTTTAGCAGCAAAAGAAAGTTATCTGCAAAAATATTTGTTGCCATATACAAAATTCTTTATAGTGTAATTATATTCAAAAAAAAAACAAATTAAAGAATAAATTTAATTGATAAAAATAAGATAGAATTAATACTTCATGTTAATTTATGACGAGTTAGTCCATATTTTATACAATTTTTTTATAATAATAAAAATACTTTTATAATAATATATAAATTTTCATAAAATTAAATAGATACTTTCTTGTAATTTAATGTTTTATAAATTATAAACGAATTTATCATACAAGTAAATTAAGTGACTAAAATATTTTTTTATCAGTTTAATCTTTTTTTATTGTATTTACTGTAAGAAATTAGATTATAATATTCCACTAAACATGTTCATTGGTCGGATTTGGGTGGTCTCGGTCTAGACTCGGGCATGCCTGACTACTTTTTATAGGTAAGCCTAAATTTGGTTAGAGCCCGATTCGGCCATCAAACATACTACCAAGCCCGGCCCTAAAGTACTGTTTTTACGGATTCGGGCCGGAGTTGAGCGGGCTCACATTGATTTTATATAATACTAAAAGTTCAAGCCTGTCTATTAGAGCATCTCCAAGGGGAGTCATCATTTTTCCCTCACCATTTTTTAATTTGGTGAATTTTCACCAAATTTACTCCAATGGTCATCACCAAATTCTTCACCAAAAAACATACTTTTTTACTTTTTAATATAATAATCATTTTTAATTCTTAACATTTTATACACTTTTTACCAATTACACCCACAAACTTATTTATACTTATATTCGTCCGAATTATAGTATTATTTATATTTAAAAAAATAAATTGCTATTAATTTTTTTAATTATGAATATCTTATAAAATTTAATTTATATTAAAATTATTTAAAATGAACATTACATTAATATTTTGTCTCGTAAAATTAATTATGTAATATTATTGTCTCGTTAAATTAATTATGTAATATTTTTTTAACTGTCTCGTAAAATTATTAATGTAAGATTTGTATGTTATTGTTTTATGAAATTATTCATTAAATACTTTTATATCATTGTCTCGTTAAATTATTTAAAAAATAAGTAATTAATTAAATACAACCACAAATAAATTATATGTACCAAAATATAAATTGACCATATAAATTGACCATTTTTGATGAAAGAGAGTGTGAGGGAGTCACCAAAATGAATTTGGTGACTTCGATGGGGGGAGTCATCAATTTCCATTTGTCTTAAAAAACAGACTTTTTTGTTATTCGGACTTGAACCGGACTTTGGACAAAAAAATTATGTCCAAGCCGTGCCCTAAAAAGACAGGCTTGGGTGGACAGGCCGGATATTTAAGCCCAAGAACATATGTTTATATTTCACCAATCTTATTTTCATAAATTTTTTAAAATAACTACAGGCTGGTCTAAGTGGAGTTCTAGAGGTGAAAGCAACAAAATACACCCACTCAGACGAAATAGACCAAGAAGTTGACGGAACGTTGTTAGCTGATAATACAATAGGATTAAACCATGACCATTTTTTAACCTACCGACTCGATCTCGACATTGACGGCGTAGAAAATTCATTGGTTAAGCAAAATATGGTAACTAAAAGGGTACTGAATGGAAAAACACCGAGGAAAAGTTACTGGACAGTAGAAAGTGAAACAGCCAAGACAGAATCTGAGGGTAAAATCAAATTAGGGCAGAAACCTGCTAACTTGGTAATTGTAAATCCAAATAAGAAAACTAAATATGGAAACAGCCACGGCTATCGTTTAATTCCGGGGACGGTGGCGCATCCGATTTTGGAAGACGACGATTATCCGCAAATTCGAGGGGCGTTTAGTAATTATAATGTTTGGATAACACCGTATAACAAGTCGGAAATATGGGCAGGTGGGCGTTATGTTGATCAGAGTCATGGTCAAGATACATTAGCAGTTTGGAGCCTCAGGTATATGTTGTTTTGGTCTTAAACTTTTTGCAGCCACTCAACTATACTTTTTTTAAACGGTTTTGAATTATAAAATGTTAAAAACGGTTATTGAATTATAATCTTTTTACAAAATAGTTACCGAACTATAAAAAGTTATAAAACGGTTACCGATGTCTTTATAAAAGGGTGGACAAGAAAAAATATGTATAATAATGAAACTTTTTTTTTTAAAAAAATTAATAGTTCGATAACCGTTTTATAAAATAGTTATTCTCCGGTAACCAATATAATTCTAGTTCAGCGACCTCAAAATATTTAACCTTGTTCTTTGTATAGTTGAAGAATTGTTGGTTGAATTTATTTTTTAGTTTGGTTCCATTATTTTAATTCCATTTACACTAAAATTTAACCATAATATTTTTTTATATCCAATATCAAACTGGACAAGAGTCGCTTTTTTATAATTTCAACTAAACCAAGCTGAATTTATCGATTCGGATTCAATTTAGTTTGATTTTTGTGCATCCAATTTCATAATAGTATTAGATAATTTATTCAATCATGAGGGATATAGTCTAATCATAATGTATGTGTTATTTTGAATGTGCAGGAATAGAGAAATTGAAAACAAAGACATAGTGCTATGGTATGTGTTAGGGATTCATCATATCCCTTGTCAAGAAGATTTCCCCTTGATGCCAACATTAAGTGCTGGATTTGAGATTAGACCAACTAATTTTTTCGAGTTTAATCCTGTCTTGAAGGTGATACCTCCTCAGCCTGTAAACATCCAAAATTTCGGTCCCTAATCTAGCGTTAAGAAAATTTACAGTCACTAAATTACAATATTAATTTTACAGACAAATTTCAAATTCGGTGATTAACCAATTACTAAATGAATTTCGGTGATTAATTACTTATGTGGATGACGGAACAATATGTTGTTACCAAACTATAGTATTTTTATATATAACAAATTACAGTATTACCATATTAAATTACACGGTAAACTTAATCTAAAAAATAACAGTATTACCATATGAATTACACGGTAAATCTTTATTTTGTCCGACCGATAGTGGGGAAAAAATGTTGATCTTGATAAAATAAGATCAAAAAGTACTAAAAAATATAAAATAAAATTAACATAAAGAAAATGAAAATACAATTTAACAAAAAATCATTGTGCAAATAATCAAATAAACACAATATACAAATAAAAGTAAATAAACAATTCTTAACAAATTGAAGTAAAAGAATACACATATCGACAAAGTATATACTCCCTCCGTCTCAATGGAGTTGTCCACTTTGCATTTATCACACAGTTTAAGAAACGCAATTATTGTTTATAGATGTTTTGTAAATTTTCTTTACTTTTCTTATCATACCCTTATTTAATATAGGATCCACTATCAATTTACTTTTAATTTATTCATTAGTGGATTTTAAATAGGGGTAGTATAGGAAAATTGAGTGTAAAATTTAATTATTTTTTGAAAGTGGACAAGAGTTTTGGGACAAATTTTTTTTTCAAAGTGGACAACTCTATTGGGACGGAGGGATTATATTTTTTTAAAGTAGAAATAAAATCTTAACTACATTTTTCTGGGGTTTTTCAGTTGTAATTTACTTTTATTTTTTGAGTCACAAGCTTATTCATGTGCATGTCTCTTTCTTGAAGAATCAACATTGAATTTTGCTTCAACTTCATTTTTTGATGTTCAAACTTTACGTGGTGATCATATCTTAGCCATTGCATGCCTTTTTAGCCATGATTTTTTCCTTATGATGATGAAGGTTTTCAAATAGTTCAGACCACATATTTCTGCAGCTTTTGATCCATGATTTTTATCATGAAAAATAAGAACAAAAATCTAAATTATAGATGATTGAACCAAAATAATGGAGTAATGAGAAAAAGTTGATCATTTAATGTGATGAATAAGAAGTTAATTCGAATTTTATAATGTGAAATTAAAAGAGTAAAATGTGCATGTCGAATGAATAAAAAAATAGAGTGAAACCGAGATTCAAAAGAGAATAAAATAACCTTGTCTAGGAGATATATATTGAGTTTCATCATTAAAAAAAATAAAGGATAAAATAAAGATAGCGAGATATAAATATAAAATTTTCAAATAAATTGCAAATTTTAGGCAAAAGGATTTATGAATCACTAATATATAGTATTTTATTGAACAAAGGATCAATTTACCCCCTGAACTTGGCACGAAGTATCAAATAAGCCCAAGCTCGCAAAACCGGATCAAATCACCCCAGAACTATACAAAACCGGATCGGTTTCACCCTTTTGACCAAAAAAGAGAGTGGAATAACCTAATTTTAAAAATTAAGTATAATTAACTCTAACTAATCTTAATTAAAACACTAATTAATCCTATTTAATTTAAAATTTAATTACTATAAAATTAAGGGTTTTTTCTACTCTTTTGCCTAATTAAGTCCAATCATAATCTAACTTAATCTAATTAACCTAATTAAACATAACCTAATTAACCATACCCAGCCACCAGCCGCCTCCACCACTTTCTTCACCCAACTATGATCAGACCACCATCAACCACCGCCTACTTCATCAACAACCAATAAGAGCTTTAACAAATATAAGATGGACAAGTAGTAATGAAAAAAAAAATCGCCCATTCAAAAAGATGAACAGATAGCAATCAAATTCACATTTAAAGATATGAACAATCGACATCACTACAACTCAAGAAACAAAATCATTCATTTACATTTATTACATAAAACAGAAATTATCCACCAATACTTGCCGCCTTCACCCACCTGACATCTTCTGTGGCATCAGATCTAATCCAAGCCATCACCACCGCAGCACCATCGTCCCTGCCTGACAAGCAGGAGAAACAGTAGCGTCCTTGCCGGACAAGCAGCAGCAACAATATCAGTCTTCAATTCCAGCAGCGGTGGATGAACGGTAGCAGCAACGATCTTCGCCTCCGACGGAAGCAATTGACAAAGAATGAAGAAAAGAGAAGCAGTGGGTCTTCGTCCACCGGAGCAGCAGTTGGTTCTTTTAATTGTTCACCAGAACAGAAACGACAGGTCTTCGTTCACCGGAGTAGCAGCTGCATTTCTTTGAACGACGATGGAGGGTAGGTGAAGAAGAATGTTCGAGTTTGAAAATGAACTGGGTTAAGTTTTTTTTTTTTTATTAATTAGGTTTAGTTTGTAAATGAAAAGGGTATAAAAAGATCCCTCACTTTGTATCTAAAAATTAATTTAATTTGTAAAGTTTAAAAATATAAAGGACGCAATTGAAATTTAAAAATGATTTGATGTCAGTTTGAAAGATAAAATAAAAAATAAGGGACTATTTTAAGCTTTTTACAATTGAAAACCGGAGAGTGTGTTCACTCTCGGTGGTGAGAGTGGGGAAGGGGGTATTTGATACATTTTTGCATAGTTTTGGGGTGATTTGATCCACTTTTGCGAGGTTGGACCTATTTGATCTTTTGTGCCAAGTTCAGGGGGGTTTTTGAACCTTCACTCTATTATAATGTATAGTTTCCTCTTTTAAATAAAAAAACATTATAACACCGGTCTGAAAGAGGAATTCTTATGTTTTAGTTGGTTAATTATTTTAATAAATTATAGTAGGTCCGATCTGAACAAAAAGTTGTGGAATGCAAAAGTTTTAGAAATAGTTAGATTAAATGCAACAGCTCAATCCATATCAAACGTTGTTTTTATGGTAACTGACGGTAGCTTGGATCAAAAAGAGGACCATTTCTGCTTGGACCAATATACACGAGGCTGACATTTTTTTCATAGATTAAATTTTATTGAATGAAGTATGAAAACATTCATCAATAAAATGACCTAGACACTTTAAAATCAAATGATAGAGAGCTGCAGATGCAATTATCCACAAGAAATTTTTTAACCACCGAATGGACCATCTAATAACAAGTACGATTTATGAATAGTAGCAAAAAAACAAATTTAGTATAAAAATAATATTGTTACTATTAATAATTTATAAAAATATTAAAATAAATCTTTTAACTAATATTTCTTGAAGTAAAAATCTTAAGTTAATTCGCATACACATAATTATCAATTTAACCTATCAAAACTTTATAATTCTTTCTAATTTAAAATTTAAACCTAAATCACTAACTATAGAATTAATTGTCATAATTCATAAAATTAACAAATCAAATTACCATAGTTTTTAGGAGTATCACTTTAACCAATAATAAAATTTATTGTAGTGATCTAATAAAATAAATATATTTTATCTCGACTTCGTAGAATTTGGGCCAATTGGCAAAATCGCTATGAACATTTAAAATTGTACTAAAATATAAAGTCTTTAAACGTTAGTTGAGTTATAAGGTTAAGTGTTAGTTGGGTAAAAAATTCATTCTAAAAAATATTGAAATAAAAATTAGACAAACCGAACTATTCTATTCATAAATTTAGTTTTTTTATCAAATATACCATAATTTTTTAAATTTTGTCAGTTTTGGTCCATCATTTTTTCAATTTTCAACAAATATACTCATAACTCGTTTTGAGCTGATATTGTGGCTACATGTACAAAATTTATCATATGTGGCATGTACAATCTTGCGCCATGTCAGCTCCAAATGAGTTATGGGTATATTTGCAAAGATTTGACAGATGATGGATTAAATTGAAAAGATTTAGAGATCGTGGTATTTTTAGCAAAAATGTTAAAGTTGAGGGAAGATAATTTTTTTTTGCCTAAAAATTATTATACGAATTTGAATGAAATTGGAGGTTTTATCCCATTTTAGCTAATAATTAACCCTCTTTAGTTTGAATTACCGAAGTCGAAAATATTTGAATTTTCTGGTCCAATAGACCTATAAATTAATAAAAGTTAAGGCATTAAAATGATAAGAATTAGAATTCAGATATCAATTGGATAATACCTAAATATTTGGATACTAAAAGTGAAATTAACCGGTAAGCAAGCTTTTATTTAACGGCAACAAAGTGCAGACTTCAATTTCACATTATAACAATGGCTTTAACATCAAAGTTATTCTTCATCTTTCTCTTCTCCATTTTTATTGAGTCTCAAGCTTCAGAACTCAGCAAAACCCACTCGACCCACTGAGTCCATATGAATTCATGCAAATCTAATCAATCGTGAAGAACTCACTATCTTTGAGTGTCCTGAACAGATCCTACTATAAGACATGCAACATTTTTAAACATTCCACGTTCAAAATAATTCTCATTCGAGTTGGAAGTTTTAGTCTGGTGCATATATAAATACATCTTAAATCTGCAACCTCACTTAAATTAGAAGAATGTCTTACCAACTTACCTACGTTTTAATATTAAAAATCATGGATTTAATTTCTCTTGCATACTTTTTTTTTTCCAATAATAAAAACATAAGGACAATAATGGGCTACTATGTGTGAAGGAAATGAAATGCAACATATCCACCATTAACCACAACGACGAAACGTTGTTCTCATATTAATTGGCTTGGTTAGAAATAAGGACCATTTCTGCTCGTAGCAATTTGTTTGATCCATTATCCAATGATTTGTCAAAACAAATTCTTTGGCTGGACTCTTTATTGACAATATTCAATCGACTATACCATTTGCCTTTTATCGGCTTTGTGGGTGAAAATAGCTCTACATACGAAGAACTATTTTCATTCTATATTCTAAATTTAAAGAGAGTCCATTGGACTTTTATTTTAAAGTCAAATTCTTTAAATTAAAAAGTTTCACAAGGATAACATTGATTTATAAAAAAATTACTCTCATTGTCCTACACAATCAAAATAAATTATTATTTTCGACGTTCTATAAAAATCAAAATAACAATGATAATCTTTATTATTAGTTATTAACAAAATTATCAAAATATTTTATAATTTTATCATATACATTAATATAATGGTTTTTGATATAAATCACCAATTCATTATAATTCACTTTGAAATTTTAAAAATATTATAATAATTTGGTTAGTGTTGCGAAAAAATTAACTTTTTTGAACTTTTAGAAGTAAGTTGTGATTTTTACCCAATTACTTCTATTCATTCAAAATCTATCAAATTTTATAAAATCGGTGAATATTTTTTAAATATTTTTTCTCCGAAAGATTCCCAATTTGCAACTCCTTCTTTTTAAAAATTAACATTCAATTGCCACATAAATACAATTAAATTAATTTTTAAAAATTACATAAATTTCAAATGAATTTGTGAAATTGAGATAAATTTATAATATTTGAAAGGTTTGATAGGTTTTCAGAAAATTAAAAGGTTTGTCTTTTTAGCACCATTTAACCTAATAATCTAACTATAGTTAATTAGTTTATTGATTCTTGTTCTTTTTGGATAAATTATTGAAAAAAAAGTGTAACTTTTTCTTTTCATGAGATAGAGATAATATAAAGATTAATTTTAAATGTTAGTAAATAAAAGAGCTTTTCTATATCCATTTTAATAATATAATTAACATCTTAACTCAACAAGTATGTGGGTCGAGTTTAAAATTCCAATCGGGTATAACTGAACTCGACTCTTTTATATGCAAGTCTAAATCTGATTAGAGTTTGTTTGGATCTCATATTTACTACTTAAATCCGACATAAATATTATATTTAGGCCAAATGAATAAAAGAGGCTAAATATTTGAAGAAAATTTCACAAATGTCCAAATCTTTCAATTTTATCCAATTTGTCCCGAAATACAGGATTTCGTTTCAATTATGTTCAACTCTAAAGTGGCGGGTTAAAAATTCTGAGGGTCACTCAACTTTCACCGAGTTGCAAAATGGTCACCCAATTTTAAAACGTTACAAAATGGTAACTGTACAATAAAAAAACGACTTCCGGCGGTTCCTAAATTAATTCCGGCCAGATTTTTTCCTATGTGGCACTGGAGTCCTAATCACCCTTATTCTTTTGCCATGTCATCATCTCCTTCCTCCATTATTTTCGAATTAAACACCGAAAATGGAAAATAAATTAACCTAATCTTCTACCACCTACACCCATCATCAGCGCACCCTTCCCGGCGCCGCCCTAGCAGTCGCTCTCCGTCCAAGACAAACTCTTTTCGTCTGGTTTGAACCAGAAGAAGAGAGACTCTTCGTCTGGTTCAAACCCAGATGAAGAGAGATCTCTCTTTATGTGGGTTTGAATCAGACGAAGATAGATCTCTTCGTCTGTTCTGGATTCGTCTCCAGACAAAGAGCCTCTCTTCGTCGTTTGTTTCAAGGAAGGAGGTGGTGGTGGTCTGAAGGCTAGAGATGGTGGCGGCGCTTGGAGGTGAAGGTAGAGGTGGTGTTGGTTGAAGGTAGGAGGTGGTGGCGGCACTTGGAGGTGAAGGTAGGAGGTGGTGGCCGCACTTGGAGGTGAAGGTAGAGGTGGTGGCGGCTGCAAGATGGAGAAGATGAGGTAGTAGGGTTTATTTTTTTTGAATGAAGGAGAAGATGATGTGTCGAATTGACGTGGCAAATTACAAAATTATAGTATGATAGGACAAAAAAGGTGTAAGAGTGACTCGAACTCCGGCTGCCACGTAAGAAAAAAATGGTCGGAATATATTTAGAAACCGTCGGAAGTTGTTTTTTAATTGTATAGTAACCATTTTGTAACGTTTTGAAATTGGGTGACCATTTTGCAACCTGGCGAAAGTTGAGTGACCTTGAAAATCTTTAACCCCTAAAGTGGCGCATGCTTTTATTTATGTGGCGTTTACGTGGCGCTGACAATAGTACCAATGGATTCTGCTGAAGCGTTGGTTCATTTTCTCGCACAAGTGATCTCTCCTTTTCAATTATTAAATTTATTTAACAAAAGTTAAGGTATTAAAATTGATACGAATTAAAATTCAGATATCTATTGGATGCAAGCTTCTATTTAAGTTCAATAAACCTGCAAGAAAAAGAATTCACATCACAACAATGGCTTTAACATCAAAGTTATTCTTTATCTTCCTCTTCTCCATTTTTATTTCTTCAGTCTCAAGCTTCAAAACTCAGCACCCACTCGACCCACTGAGTCCATACGAACTCATGCAAATCCAATCAATAGTGAAGAATTCACTCTCTTCCTCAAAAACCAGCTTAATCACCTTTCATTACGTAGGGTTAGATGAACCAGACAAACCACTGGTTCGTTCTTGGCTATCAAAACCCAAAAGTAAACCGCCACCTCGACGAGCCCTAGCCATAACTCGGTTCAATAAACAAACCCATGAGTTTATAATAAACCTATCATCAAAACCATTTTCAATAATCTCTACTAAAGTCTATAAAGATTACGGGTACCCTACGCTCGGTGGTGATGAACAAACATCAGCAATTTTACTGCCGTTAAAATACGGCCCTTTCATTGACTCCGTTAAATCAAGAGGACTTAATTTATCTGCTGTTGTTTGTTCTTCATTTACTGTGGGTTGGTTTGGAGAAGAGAGCAATAAAAGAGTGATAAAATTACAGTGTTACCATATGAATGACACGGTAAATCTTTATTTACTTCCGATAGAGGGGATAAAAATAGTGGTTGATCTTGATGAAATGAAAATTGTTGAATATGTTGATAGTGAAAGGGTTCCGGTTCCGAAATCTGAAGGGACTGACTACCGATTATCGGAGCAGAAGCCGCCGTTTGGTCCACGTATCAATGGTGCAGCTATTTTGCAACCTAATGGTCCAGGGTTCACCATTGATGGCCATACTATCAAGTACAATTTCGTGCATTTTAATTCTTATACTCAATCTCATTTAAATTATAAAAACATCAATTTTATTTTATATTATGCATCTAGTATAACTTTCTAAAGAGTAGAATTTTCGGAGAAATAGCATTTTTTTAAGTGATTCAAAATATTACTTTATTTCAATTTGTTGACTAAATCTTGATTTGTTATATTTTGGTTATTACACTTCGATAGAAAATTTTCCGGCATACATGACAATCAATTTTTATTTTTACCATATGGAAATCCTTTTTTGCTTATTTCTATATGAAAATTTGTCATGTAAATATGCATAATTTTATTTCAGTTGGCTTAGATTAAATTATGCACATGTGATTGTTTTCAAGCAAAAATAAGGAAAAACTTAATTTTTCAAATATGCATTTTTGCTGAAAGATTTATTTCTCAAAAAAAGAGGATGAAAGATCTAATTGACAAATAAAAAATATTTTTAAATTTTTATTTTATTTTTATGATAACTTAGTTCATAACTTTTTAAAAAATCACACTAGTTTAAAATTTATCCATCTAAATTTATAATTTTTTAAGTATTATAAAATAATTTAATTATTAAATAAACTATTTTTTTCAAATGTATAATAATTTATCATAAAGATAACATAGTTAATATATTCATCATGAAATCATATAATATATATTTATTAAGTAGATTCTTCATTTTTATTTGTTTATTAGATATAATTATACAGACTTGCAAAATTGACAGTTAAACTGTCAAAATTGTTATTAGCAATATTTTTGTCAATTTTATCATAGTTATGATTTTATTTTGAATATGAATGCATTAAAACATAAAAATAATGGAATTTAAATTGTTATAAATTTTTTATTTAAAGTATATCTATCAATTTTATAATAGTCATAAGATATATATATATACAGGTGGGTAAATTGGGTTTTTCATCTGGCATTTGATGCAAGAGTTGGTCCAGTGATATCTTTAGCGACCATTTACGACCAAGAAAAGCACAAACATCGCAGTGTAATGTACAGAGGACATGTATCTGAGCTGTTTGTGCCGTACCAAGATCCGACAGAAGACTATTACTACAAAACATTTTTTGACTGTGGAGAATTTGGGTTCGGTCTATTGGCAGTCTCATTAGTTCCAGAAGCTGATTGCCCCAATAATGCAGTATTCATGGATGGGTACCTTGCGGGTCAAGATGGGTCACCCGTTAAAATACCGAATGTGTTTTGCATATTTGAAAGGCATTCAGGTGATGTTATGTGGAGGCACACTGAGTTCGGCATTCCGAATATAACGGTTTGAGCTTCTTCTCACTTTTTGAATTTTGACCTTATTAATTAGGGTTGAATGTATACTTTATATTTTAAAAGAGAGAACCGAGTCAATTATTTTACTGGATTCGAACTCGATCGAGTTCGAGCAATATTAAAATTGACGGTGTTTCGATTCGAGTAGATACAATTACTCGTATAGTATATCAATCACACATGCATGCAGATTGCCAATTTGCCATCAAAGGTTTGTCTATGTTTTTATATATATATATATATGTACATATTCAATTCCTATTCGTTTTAATTTTTTTTTTTGATAATTGAGGAGGGGAGCGCTTGTGGGAGGATTTGAACCCACGACCTTAGCATTTGCTGCCTAGCGCTTATATCATTTAAGTTGCAGCTCGTTTCAATATTTTTTCAGATCTTAGATTTGCTCTTACTCACAGATAACTGAATCAAGACCAGAAGTGAGTCTAGTGGTTCGGATGGTTGCGACAATCGGGAACTATGATCATATTTTAGACTGGGAATTCAAGCCAAGTGGCTCCATCAAAGTCCAAGTACTATGGCAAAATATTTCACTAAATTATTATTCGTACACAGCAGCCTTGCAACACAGTTACTGATGTTTATTGTTTGAGTCAAAGGAGTGATAAGGATGTTGAAAAATTAAGGAGAGATAAGGATGGATGCTCTAACAATAACATTCAAATCAGTGGAGTGTTGCTGGAGGATACAACAGATTCAAGAGAAACAAATTCAAACCAATATGGTAATCTAAAAGATGAGATAAGATCTTAGAAGATATAGTTTGTTATAGATCTTAATCTTTTACTTCAAGTGTATCTCTTTTACTCTATATAATGTGCTGTAACCATCACAATTTAATTATGAATGAATACAACCATTTTTCTTCTCTAAGCATTTACATTCTCATTTTCTACTTGGTATCAAAGCCAGTTAGCATCTGCTATCACACAAATCCCTCTCACCATGACTTCATTATCTCTAAATGTAGGAAACTTTATCACACTCAAACTCACTCCATCCAATTACCCATTATGGCGTGAACAAGCCTTGGCCCTTGCAGAAAGCCAAGAACTCATTGGTCATCTCACAAATGAAGACCCAACTCCTACTAAATACACAACACCAAATCTAGAAAACAACACAAAAACAGAAAACACAACACCAAAACTGACAGATGAATTCATTTCTTGGAGAAAGTCTGATCGTCTTCTCCGTGGTTGGATTATTGGAACACTCTCTGAAGAATCTCTTGGATTAGCTGTTGGTTTAGACACTGCTCTTGCAGTGTGGGATGCATTAAAAAATGCATACGCACAGGATTCACAAGAACGTGAATTCACTCTACGTCAACAAATGACATATCTTCGCAAAGAAGATGGCAAAACCATTGGAGAACACATTCGTACTTTCAAAGGTCTATGTGACAATCTTGCAGCCATTGGGAAAGTTGTTCCAGACAAAGAAAAAGTTTTTTGTCTCCTTACTAGCCTTGGCCCTCAATATGAAACCTTCACAACCACCATGCTGAAACCACCAAGACCTTCATATTCTGAACTGATATCACAACTTCAGAATCTTGATCAACGACGTAATTGGTTCTCCGGCCGTGTTGATGGATCCATTCCACAGTTCACTCCACAAATGGCATTCTATGGGAAACAACAAAAGTCTTATTCTGAATATCGTGATAACACACAAAGATTCACCTCGACTGGTCGTGGATTTCAGGATCAACAGCGCAGGGATTACAATCAAAGCAATAAAGACAATCTTATCTCTACCAACCAGCCACGGCGCCCTCCGCCATCAGGTGAACGTCGTATGACTCAATCCGAACGGGACTTGTACCGAGAAGAAAAATGCCAATATTGTGGAACTATGGGTCATATTGCAAAAATATGTTGGTGGGTACCAAAAAGATCGACTCAGGATAACGAAATTCCACATGCTCTTGCCGCGCTTACTTTGGACAACACCATAGCTGAGACTGAGTGGACATCCGACACTGGAGCTTCCAACCACATGACAGGTAAACCAAGTATGTTAACGAATATTCGTAAAACTTGTGGAAATGATTCTGTTATTATAGGTGATGGCTCATCATTAGCAATTACCGGTATAGGTGACTCTTGTATTAATCAAAAAAATACAGCCTTACCTTTGCATAATGTGTTGTTAGTACCTGAATTAACTAAAAATTTGCTTTCCGTGAGTCAGTTAACCACTCAATTTCCCGTTAATTGTGAATTTTCTAATGTTGATTTTTGTGTTAAGGAACGAAAGACAGGTCAACCATTAATTATAGGGAGACGCAAGGGTGATCTCTATGTCTTATCCACATTACCAGAGTTACACTTTTCTCATCGATTCAAGTCGGGTTCAGCGGATGTTTGGCATCAACGTTTGGGACATCCTCAAGTTTCAGCATTACAGTTGTTAAAAAATAAAGGGTTGATTGATGTTTTAGGATCAATAAAAACTGAACATCTATGTGATAGTTGTCAGTTAGGAAAACTTAGTAAACTGCCTTTTAATTCTTCTGCACATTCTAGTTTTAGTGTCTTCGAGAAAATTCATTGTGATTTATGGGGACCTGCTCCTGTTCTTTCTCTTGGAAATTTTAAATTTTATGCTTGTTTTGTTGATGATTTCTCTAAGTATACATGGATTGTTCCATTAAAGCACAAATCTGATTTTTTTAGTACTTTTATAGCTTTTGAACAATATGTAGATAGACAATTCAACAAGAAAATTAAAATTTTCCATTCAGATGGAGGTGGAGAATTTATCAATTCAAAGCTATCCTCTCACTTTCTCTCCACAGGCATCATTCATCAGGTATCTTGTCCGTATACTCCTGAACAAACAGGTATGGTTGAAAGAAGACATAGAATTATTCGAGAGCTTGGTATGACTATGTTATTTCATTGTGGTGCACCTTTATTTCTATGGGTAGAAGCCTTCACTACTGCTGTCTATCTTATGAATCGTCTACCTACATCTGCTCTTAATTTCGATACACCGTATTTTAAATTGCATGATACTCAACCAGTTTACTCTTCTCTTCGCGTATTTGGCACCAAATGCTTTCCTTATACTTGGGACACTCTACGAAATAAGTTTGATCCCAAAACAGTTTCTTGTGTTTTTGTAGGATATAGTGATAAACATAAAGGATATAAGTGTTTTCATCCTCAAAGCAAAAAAACTTTTATTTCTAGGCATGTTGTTTTTGATGAACTATGCTTTCCCTATAAAATTGCTCATAATTCTGCTATATCATCTACTGCACCACATGTTATAAGTATATTTGATTCATGGTTACCACATATTAATTGTTCTCCTCATTCAGGTTCAGATTTGGAAATGTCTTCTCCACCATGCCAAAGTACATTACCAGCAATAGCAGTTCACTCCGCTCCTTCTCTGTCAACAACAACTTCGATGCCTTCCTTTGAAGCTTCTTCCCCACAAATGCAAGATGCCACGTTACTAAACGAAACAGCAATATCTTCTTCTTCCGACTTGATCTCTTCGTCACAAGCTGAAACCGACCTCGAGTCTTCACCAAACTTGCAAACTTTACAAAGTGAACCTGCTCACTCATTTGCACAACCAGATCAGCCTTCGGAAGCGCCGCTCTCTCGGGCCATGGTAACTCGTTCACAAGCTGGAATTGTTAAACCCAATCCCAAATATGCCTTATCGAGTATTACAACATTTGATATTCCTCGTGAACCACATAACATCCGATCAGCATTAGCTCATCCTGGTTGGAAGGAAGCAATGATTGAAGAGCTTGCTGGTCTACATTATAATCACACATGGAAACTTGTTCCTCGTACTTCTGACATGCATATCATTGGCTCTAAATGGGTTTTCAAATCTAAGCTTAAACCTGATGGACAGCTCAACCGTCTCAAAGCTCGAGTAGTGGCAAAAGGATATAATCAAATTGATGGAGTTGACTACACTGAAACTTTTTCTCCAGTCATAAAACCTGGAACCATTCGAATGGTCATCACTTTGGCTCTTGTTCGGCGTTGGCCAATTCGCCAACTTGATGTAAAAAAATGCCTTTTTGCATGGTTACATTTCAGAACATATATATATGGAACAACCACCGGGTATGGCAGATCCTCAATATCCAGACCATGTGTGCAAGCTACAACGAGCCCTTTATGGTTTGAAACAAGCACCACGTGCTTGGTTTGATCGTTTTAGTTCTTTCTTACTAAATTATGGTTTTTTTTGTAGTTTGGCTGATCCGTCCTTATTTGTTTTTCATTCGAATCATGGATCGCTAATGTTACTTTTATATGTCGATGACATACTTCTTACAGGTTCCACATTAACACTCGTTGCGGCATTTATTCAACTATTAAACAAAGAGTTTGCAATGAAAGACTTAGGACCCATTCATCATTTCCTTGGCATCGAAGTTCTGGAAACTAACAGTGGTCTTCTTATGTCTCAGTCTCATTATGCTCTTACCATACTTGAGCGGTCTGCGATGGTAGATTGTAAGCCCATTCGTACTCCTCTTGACACGAAGGCCAAGTTCTCTACAAATGACACTCCTTTAACTGATCCAAGTCAGTTTCGAGGAGTAGTTGGTGCGCTTCAATATTTGACTCTTACACGACCTGATCTATCTTATAGTGTTAATTTTGTCTCTCAATTTATTCATTCCCCAACTGTTGCACATTATAAATTGGTGCAACGGATTTTACGTTATGTCAAAGGCACCATTGATATGGGTTTACATTTTAAATCCACCACCGCACTTGATCTTTGTGCTTATTCTGATGCAGATTGGGCAGGTTGTCTCACTACCAGACGTTCTACTACTGGCTATTGCACCTTTCTTGGAAGTAATCTCATTTCTTGGTGTGCCAAGAAACAACACACGATATCCCGCTCAAGTACCGAAGCTGAGTATCGAGCCATGGCCAACACTGCAGCGGAGCTTACTTGGCTCACCTATCTTCTCAAAGATTTGCGCATTCCTTTGTCATCTCCTCCGATAATTTACTGTGACAATCTGAGTGCACTCCATTTGACAGTTAATCCCGTGCTTCATGCTCGAAGTAAACACATCGAATTAGATTATCATTTTGTGCGAGAACGCGTTGCTCTTGGACTGCTTGTTACTCAACACATCTCCACTGATCATCAGGTTGCAGATATCTTTACTAAACCCCTGCCTAAAGCTGCCACTGCATATTTTCGAACCAAACTCTGCCTTCAGCCTCGGCATAGTTTGCGGGGGGATATTCGTACACAGCAGCCTTGCAACACAGTTACTGATGTTTATTGTTTGAGTCAAAGGAGTGATAAGGATGTTGAAAAATTAAGGAGAGATAAGGATGGATGCTCTAACAATAACATTCAAATCAGTGGAGTGTTGCTGGAGGATACAACAGATTCAAGAGAAACAAATTCAAACCAATATGGTAATCTAAAAGATGAGATAAGATCTTAGAAGATATAGTTTGTTATAGATCTTAATCTTTTACTTCAAGTGTATCTCTTTTACTCTATATAATGTGCTGTAACCATCACAATTTAATTATGAATGAATACAACCATTTTTCTTCTCTAAGCATTTACATTCTCATTTTCTACTATTATTACATTCAAACAATCTTATTTTCATTAATTTCTTACAAAATACCCGCAGGTTGGTCTGAGTGGAATTCTCGAGGTGAAGGCAACAGAATACACTCACTCCGAAGAAATACACGAAGAAGTCCCCGGAACATTGTTAGCAGATAATACAATAGGATTAAACCACGACCATTTTTTAACCTACCGACTCGATCTCGACATTGACGGCGTTGAAAATTCACTGGTTAAGCAAAATATGGTAACTAAAAGGGTGGTAAATGGTAAAACACCTAGGAAAAGTTACTGGACAGTAGAAAGTGAAACAGCCAAGACAGAATCTGAGGGTAAAATCAAATTAGGGCAAAAACCTGCTGCATTGGTATTTGTAAATCCAAATAAGAAAACTAAATATGGAAACAGTCATGGCTATCGTTTAATTCCGGGGCCGTTGGCGCATCCGCTTCTAGTAGAGGATGATTACCCGCAAATTCGAGGGGCGTTCACTAATTATAATGTGTGGATTACACCATATAACAAGTCGGAAATATGGGCAGGTGGGCGTTATGTTGATCAAAGTCGTGGTCAAGATACATTAGCCGTTTGGAGCCTCAGGTGCGAATATGTCGTTTTTTTAGTTAAAGAACAGTCGGCTTCTTTCGATTATTTCGGTTGGATTTGCACTAAAATTTAATTTAAATTTTTTTATATTCAAGAAAGAATCGAATTAAAAAATAATTTTTTTTATAGTGTCACACCAGATCAAACAAAATTTATCAGTTTGGTTCTATTTTGGATTTTGCTTACTTCTATATATGACTTTAATTATTTCAAAATTTTATTTTATTTATAAGCCTAATGGATAAAAGAATCAAAATCTTTTTGTTCTTTCGTAACTAACAAAATTTATCAGTTTGGTTCTATTTTGGATTTTGCTTACTTCTATATATGACTTTAATTATTTCAAAATTTTATTTTATTTATAAGCCTAATGGATAAAAGAATCAAAATCTTTTTGTTCTTTCGTAACTCTAACTAAAACTGGTAATTTTGATAACTATAGTCCAATTTTTAGAATTGACAGCAATTATGGTCCAATTTTAAATGTTACTTAATTAACAAAATATGTGATATTAAGTATTAGAAATTAATTATTAGATGTTATCTATGTATAAATACAAAAATAAAGTAAATTTGTTTAGAAAATGCATATATGGATTTTCTTAATTTATTGATTAAAATGTTGAACATATACATGTTAAATTGAACAATTATTAAAATCAGTTAAAATTACTATTAATTTTTCAAATCGTGCTAAAGTTGCTGAAATTAAAAGTTTTAGTTAAATTTTTAAAATATAAAAATGTTTGAATTTTTTTTGAACCAGTGAGCTTATTTATATTTGCTAAAACTATATTCAATTATTTTTTTCAATAACTAGAATACCCATTATTTAGCCATTAATATGAGATTAAATAATAAATTTATGTGCAATATAAAATTAGTTTTAAATTGCCAGTGCTCGTGTAGTACAATGGTAATAGCCATATGCATTTTTATAAGAGATCTCGTGTTCGAATCTCACTTTCCCCTTCCTTAATTATTAAAAAAAATTAGTTTTAAATAGTAGAGTATATATAATCTAGGGTTAAGTTTATTTAACTATCACGTGATTTTATCTTCTAATACAAAGGGTCTTATGAATTTTTTTACATCTTAAAAGATCATATGATATTGTAATTTTAGCAAAAAAAGAAGTCCAATTTCGTTAGTAAAATTAGTTGAATAACTTAATTGACATAATTAAAGTACAATTTAATTGCTCAGTTTATTTCAACCCAAACTAGTCTAAGTATAAATAAAAAAATAAAAAATATATTAATAAATTATATTAGTTTTTAATAATGTAATAAATAATATAGTTTTAAATAAATAAAAATGATAGTTTGTCCATGTATTCCTTTATATTTTATTTGTAGCTGGACACAAACAATTTGAGTGATTAAAATTTATTTTGTTGCAATAATATCCAAATTGTACTTTTTATGTGAATTTTTTTTGAGTTTTTTTACCATTTCTTGGGACTTTTACTATGTTATTATACATCAAAAAATAATAATAATAGCCTAATATTTTAATTGAAAACAACAAGTGTAGCCATCAATTTGACTATTATTGCTACAAAAAATTCAATTTGGATATTATTACAAAAAAAATACAATTTGGATATTATTACAAAAATTAAAAGGTTTGGATATAATTCCAACAAGTCGTATAGGTTTGGTTTTTTTTACCATTAAGCCTTTAATTTATTATAAATGTTGAACATTTTTTGGGAAAACATTTATATCCCCGGACCCACTATGATGTAAATAATTTCAAGTGATCTTTTGTGTCAAAGGTTAAAACCGCATGGTAGTTAAATGAATTTAACTCTATAATCTACGGAGAATTTATTTTAATGGGTAATAATATATGTTATTTTGAATGTACAGGAATAGAGAAATTGATAACAAGGACATAGTGCTATGGTATGTGATAGGGATTCATCATATCCCTTGTCAAGAAGATTTCCCATTGATGCCAACATTGAGTGCTGGATTTGAGATTAGACCAACTAATTTCTTCGAGTTCAATCCTGTCTTGAAGGTGATACCTCCTAAGCTTGTAAACATCCACAATTCCAATCCCTAGTTTAAGGTTAAAAAAAAATTACGGTCACTAAACTGTAGTATATTTTATAAACCGGTTACCAAATTTTAAATTCTTACATATAGATTATTAAATTTTAAATTTTTAAATAATGATGTGCCACTATATGAATTTCAATGATAAATGTTCATGTGGACACCAAAAAAATATGTGGCTACTCAACTGAATCGATGTTAGATTATTATGTACGTGGCTACACATTTTTAGGTCGTTCACATAAGCAATTTATCACCGGAATTAATTGTGTCATTCTATTGTTGGAAAACCTATGTTTAGTTATCTAAATGTAAGAATTTAAAATTGGAGAACCGTTCTATAAAATTACATATAGTTTTGGGATTGTAAGAAAATTTAACCTTCCTATTCTACATGGATATTTGGACTTTATTTGAGAATAATCTCATGAAGAATCAAATAAATTGTAATACTAATATCACTTGCGCTATCATAAATAAACTTGGGTGAGATAATAATAAATATTTAATTCTCTACATGCCATCCTAAAACGCAATCTCTCAATTTGTTAGAAATGAAAAGCTTGAGTAACAATAAAGTATCCCTTCAAAAAGCATATGCGTGTTTTATGCAAATATATATGTAGGTAGATTAATACAAAGTCTTAAATAAGTGAAAGATTATATTAAACAAATTATGGACTCAATAACGAATTAGAAAGGTTAATTTGGCTTTCCATGACTTCTTCAGATAATTAAGATATTAGTTGGTGGAGGGTGGTATGGTCGTGTATTTATGTTCAATTGTTCATGCATTTAAAAGTAGGCAAAATGTATATCTATCCGCAATCCCTTATTTGTTAAACATATAATAATTTTAAAATTTTGTTAGTTGTTTGATTTATTATTTTTTCCAATATTTCTAAATATATTCACAACTTATTTAGAGATATCATGGCGCAATTTTAGACGTTCTTGTGTACCCAATTTATCCTAGTTGGCATACACAATACCATGCTATGTCCATTAAAAAATAAATATGAATATTTGACAACGCTTAAAAAATGATTGTTCAAAATAATAAAATGTTGGAATTTTGATATATTGATATATATTCGACAAACGAGATATATTAGAGGATAAATAAATATATTTTGTCTTAAAAATACTTTTTCTCCAATTATTTTCCACAAATAAAAAAGTTGCAAACTTAAATGTATACAAAAATTCTAAGAATCATATCTGAATATGATTAAATATGAAGATGGTGTGGATATAACATGACTTGAGCGTATTTGAAAAAGTGAAAAAACTGAAGTAGTGACAGATCTATAACTACGGGAACTCGAACTTAATTGTTTGCATTTTAGGTGTTGCTGGGGTTCCGTTCAAACGATCGATACACATAAACTTTGCACATGGATTATGCTGTTTTTGGAAAAAAATTATCGTTCAGGCTTCCGAAACGCGATCCTTTAAACTTACTGTTTTACCTGTGCATGAATTCGCCTACACGGACACTTGAAATTTCGGACTTGTATCAGTTGCTTAATTAGGAAAGTGTAACAACAACAACAAAAGATCTCATTATGGTAATTGGTAAGTTTTTAAGGGATGCCAAACTTCCTCTTAAGAACATGGACCTTCCAAATAGAAAACTATAATTTAAAAGTGAGGATTTTTCATAATGAAATAATAATAATAAAGTGCCCATATAATACGAACATAGGATTAACATTTTTCTTCACATAGCCATGGCATCGACATATTTCAAGTTACTCTTCAATTTTATTCTATTCATTTTCACCATCTCTCCCACCTCAAGCCACCCTCTGGACCCTCTAACTCCCGAAGAGCTAACCCTAGTTCGAACCATTGTGATAGGCGCGACCTCAAACAACGACACAATCTTCCATTACGTAGCATTAGACGAACCAGATAAACCCCTGGTTCTGTACTGGCTATCAAACCCTATGTCCACACCTCCACCTCGACGAGCCCTAGCCATCACCCGAGTCGACAAAGAAACGCACGAATTTATCGTCGACTTATCGACACAGTCAATTATATCCGACAAATTAGTTTCCGACCATCATGGATATCCGACACTAACGCTCGAAGAAGAAACAGAAGTGTCGGAATTGCCATTTTCATACGTTCCATTTATCGAATCGATGAATCGGAGAGGACTCAACTTATCTGCTGTGATTTGTTCTCCTAATACACTCGGTTGGTTCGGACAAGAAAAGACCAAACGGAATGTGAAACTTCAGTGTTTTTATTTAAATAATGGGTCCATTAATTATTATGCTTTTCCGATCGACGGGATATGGATGATCGCTAATCTTGATAAAATGAAGATTGTGGAATATAGCGACAGGTACACAAAACCAATTCCGAAATCTGAAGGGACGGACTATAGATTTTCCGAGCAGAAGCCTCCGTTTGGTCCTCGCATTAATCGTGCGGCTATCTGTCAACCTGATGGACCTGGAATTGAAATCGAAGGCCATATGGTCAGGTCAGGTTTCACCACTATTGCCTGTTTTCTGTTTGATTAACTACAATTTTTGGGCAATTAATTTTCAGGTACTCAAACTGCAGGTTATTAGCCAAAATGGTACCGAACCTTTGCATCTTGAATCAAAATGGTACCCAACTTTTAATTTTGTATCATATGGTATCCAACCTTCTAACGTTTGTCAAAATGATTTTTTAAACAATTTCCGGTCACTTTTGATGATGTGGCAACCGGAAAACTAATTTTTTAACAAATAAAATTTTATATAATTTAAAAAATTAAAATGAACTCTTATTTTACATCAATAAAAAAATTATTTTTCTGGTTGCCACATCATCAAAAGTGGCTGGAAAATTTTAAAAAAACCATTTTGAAACAAATGTGAAAAGGTTGGGTACCATTTTGATACAAATTAAAGGTTGGGTACCATTTTGATACAAGATGCGAAGGTTGGGTACCAATTTAGCTAATGACCCTCAAACTGCCGTCTTATTTTAATTTGATGATTAAATTTTAATTCGTTTTGTTTTAGTAATTAGATTTGAATTTTATTTCAACAAAAGATTTAAATATGATAGCAACTGTTCAAAGATATATTAATTTTTCATGTATATTTTTATTGTGTTTAAAAAAAATTCTCTTGATGTGAATTGTAATTTTTAATTTTTCACCTCCCAAATAAAAGTATTGAGCATTGATTAATTTTTCTTTATTGGCATTTCATTTGTATTTTAATTTTTAAAGTAGCTAAAAACTATAATTAAATATACACACCAAAATATATATTTGAAATTTACGAGTCCCAATAATATTAAGTTGATTATATAAAATATATATATTTCTGATTATTTTACAGATGGGGTAATTGGAAATTCCATGTATCGTTTGATGCACGAGCTGGTACAATGATATCGACAGCATTTATATATGATGAAGAAGCACAAAAGTCTCGCAGTGTATTATACAGAGGGTATGTATCAGAGGTATTTGTACCTTATATGGATCCAACATTGGACAGATTCTCCGATACGTTCTTTGATGCTGGAGAATACGGTTTAGGTTACAATGCAGTTTCATTAGTAGCATTGCTAGATTGCCCCAACAATGCAGTGTTCATGGATGGTTATTATGCAAGATTTGATGGTTTGCCTGTGAAAGTACCCAGAGCGATTTGCTTATTTGAAAGATATGCAGGAGATATCATGTGGAGGCACACTGAAACAGGCATTTCTTCGACAACAGTAAGCCCTAGATTTAGATATATTATATGTTTAAATTAAATGATCAAAACTATCAACTTAAAATTTCTACTCAAAAATATTAATTTTAATTTTTTTTATTAAAGTGACGCTATAATTTTAATTTATGGTAAAATAAACTTATCGAGCTTTAGTGTGTTTTTCAAATATTTAATTATTTTTAAATTTTGCTAGTTTGGTCTATCATCTATTTTATACTTACCATATATATTAGCGACTCGTTTGAAGCTAATGTGGCGCAATGTTGTATATCTATATGTATAAAATTTAGCTTACTTTGCGTACATAACATCATGTCATGTCGGCTTAAAACAAATCGTGGATATATTTAATAAGACTCGAAAAGTTGGTGAACCAAAGGTCCAAAACTGATAATAAAGATCGTACGATATATTTGACAAACAAGCTAAAATTATAGATAAATTAATCCATTTTACTTTAATATATTGGTAAATATCAGTAAAGTTCATAAACAATTTTCTTAGTTGTATATTCTTTGCTAATATTATTATTATTATTTTATCCTTTTACAGGTATATTTATATAGACTTTTTTTTGGTATAATTTATTTAAACATTAATAATTAGTAAAATGATTTTATAGGTCCACATCTTTGGTCAGAATGACATATATATATCTTTAAAAATAATTTATGACAATCTAATCCGTCAATTTTATAATTTATAACAAATATATTTAACCCTCATTTTAAACTTATTTTGGATCAAATAATTCTCATTTTAAACCTATGTAACTATTTCTAATTTAAAATAAAAGACCAATCGTATAAAATAATATATGGAATCTAAATTAATTTATCAACTACGAAAAGTTTTTAAAATATGTTTAAGATGAGAGTTGGATATATATTTGATGGATCAGATGTGATAAATTTTTATAATGATATATTTGATATTTTGATGAAAAATATGAATACATAAAATACTTTTATCTTAATAATATGATACAAAAAATTATAATTATTAATTTATAATATTAATTATACTGTACATATTTTAATATTAAAGTGCATTTAATGAAAAAAATAGACTGTCAAATTCAATACTTAAAGATTTCAATATTTATTACCTTAAATGTTTCAAATTCAGTATTAAATTTTTGGCAGATAAATGAGGTTAGGCCTGATAGAAGTTTGGTTGCAAGGATGGTTAGTAGAGTTGGTAATTATGATTATGCATTTGATAAGGAATTCAAGCTAACCGGTTCCATCCACATGGAGGTATTGGAACAATTAATTGATATTTTTTGCTGGACAAAAACAAATTAATTAGCCTCTCTTCTAAGAAATTGTCTATTTTGAACAGGTTAGTTTAACTGGAATTTTATATATGAAGGCAACAGAATACACTAACAATTGTCAGATCGAAAAGGAAATTTTTGGACCGTTAGTTTCAGAAAATACAATTGGGTCGAACCATGATCATTTCTTCATGTACCGGCTTGATTTGGACATTGATGGAGTTCAAAATTCCATGGTAAAACGCCACTTAGTAACCAAAAGAAACCGAAATTATGATACACCAAGGAAGAGCTATTGGACCGTTGTTAGTAAAACAGCAAAAACCGAATCGGACGCGAAATTACAGTACGGCTTGGACCCGATTCAGGTTCTGATAGTTAACCCAAACGAGAAAACCAGACTTGGAAATAGTCATGGATATCGTTTGGCACCAGCATCAATAGTACACCCACTTCTAACCAGAGATGATTACCCTCAAATTCGTGCGGCTTTCACAGAAAACGATGTGTGGGTTACCCCGTATAACAAGTCGGAAAAATGGGCGTCGGGATGGTATGTTGATCGGAGCCGTGGCCGGGATACATTAGCCGTCTGGACTCGCAGGTGTTGTGCCTTAACTCAAATTAGAATATTTATCTTATGTTTCAATTTGGTATCGGAATTTTCATTTTTATTTATGTCCAAGTATTTTAAATCAAAGAAGTTGATATAATTATAAGGCCTAATGTCTTAAAAACCCCCGACTTTTTAGCCCCTTTTCAATCATACCCTGACGTTGAAAATTTGTCAATTTTACCTTATTTTGCATTTTTGTGTTTCAATTGTACCCTGAAAAATTAAATTAACGTCTTTTGCGTTTGGAAATTTGTTTAAAACATTCTACATGTCTCGCATATATTAATTGTACATTTTTAAAATTTATTTAAATTTAGTTAAATTAATTAAGAATTTAAATTAGTGTTAATTTGATTATGGTTTTTAGTTAGTTTTTAAAAATAAAGGACTTATTCGTACTTTTTTGAATAAAAAAGAATTTAATTTCATGTTTAGACTTAATTAATTGAATGATTTCATCATTTAAGTAAAAAAATTAACAAAAATTAAAATATTGGGGTACAATTGAAAACTGAAAATTTAAAAGTGGGTAAAATTGACAAATTTTCAACGTCGGGGTGGAATTGAAAAAAAGATTAAAGGTGAGGGGTTTTTGAGTGATTAGGCCTAATTACAATCGTTGACATAGTATTTTATAAAATTTATTATTATATAAAGCGCCACGATGATTGATATGTGGGCTAAATATTTTTATGGTTATTGATAACGTAGCACATCTAGTAGGGGCGAAGCAACCTCGCCAGGAACAAACATCGCTAAGTCAAGCATTTCACCGACCTGGTAACAATGTCCGACCTTCTTGAAACCATAGAACGCATGACTTGGGGGGTCACCGGATCGATGGGAATTCAAACATCATCCGAGACAATCATGCCTGATAAGGTCGGACCAAGAATCTCACCCGAGCTCTGAAGTATGTTCAACTCAGACCTAAGCCGAGCTCCGAGCTCCTGAGCCCGAAGGATTGGACCATCTGGTTCGAGCTCTGAACTGCTCTCAGATACGGGAACCAGGATAACTTGACTTCCAAGTTATCCGGGCTCCGAGGTCTTGCCCAAGAGCGCTCACTCGTGTACCAGATTCTGGGACCACAGAAGATCTTCTGACAGGTACGTGAGGAATGTTCCCTCTGACACACCTAACAACCCGTGCCACCCGCAAGGATATTCTACCACGTCAGCATAACTGATTCTTGGGACCACTGGGCTCACAGCCTGCCAGCAAGGCAGGTTTGTCCTTAAACCCCAACTATAAATAGAGGGCTTAAGGACAAACCCTAGGTAATTTCTTTTTCTCTACTCTAAGCACTCTCTTTTCTCTTCTTCTTCTTCCTCTACTTCAAAACCTTACTTGAGCGTCGGAGTGAACGTCCGGTGACCCCCACCGGAGTTCCTTCTGACCTCTGTTTGCTTGTGGTGTGCAGGTCGTTACAGCTCGGATCTAGTTTGGTGATTCATCACTTGGCGCCGTCTGTGGGAAACGTTTTGTATTCCCTTGTTCTACTCTGGTTCTCTTGACGTTGCTGATCAGATCTTGACGAGAAACAATGGCTGATGATCCTGTTTTGGACAGGGTAGATCCTCTGGGAACTACGGTGGCCGACGCTAACTTGGTTGGTGGAGTCTCTGCTAGTGGTCGGACCTCTGTGATCACTGGCTTAACTCCTCCGGCGAATGCTCAGGCGGGAGGATCCAGGGCCTCCGGCAGTGGAGCTGGATTTGTGCCTTTATATGGGTTGGAAAACTATCCAAGGGCGAACCCTTTTGCTTCAGATCCAAGTCACACCCACTTATCAACCCCAGGAACCACCGTGCCTCAGAGTTTCCTCCACAATACCTTGTCTCCCACTCAACTCAACTTCTCAGTAGACGCTACACTGGTGGCTACGGGAACGGGAACAACTTCTGGGCAGGATATACCTCCGGCGGTCTTACAAGCTCAAGAATATTTAGAATACATGGCTCGCCAGCTGCACCAGGCTCAGCAGATGCACTTTGCAGTCATGTCCCAGTATTACCCAAGTTACAATCCCTCAGCCACCCCTGTGGCCCCACCGCCCCGAGCTTCTGAGTTTCAGGATGGTCGTCTTCCGAGAGAAGAAGGTCGGAGCGATCACCCGCGACCCAGACCTAGGGGTCCCACAGAGCATCAAGCACCAAGAGGCGAAGATCATCGTGACACTAATCTGCCGAGAGACGAAGGTCGGCATGATCGCCCTTTTCCGAGAGACGAAGGTCGGAATGATCCTCCTCCTCCTCGAAGGGAGGGGGTGCAAGACGAGAATCTACCACCGGGGACACAGCGCGGTGACGCTGGTTTGGGGAGGGGAGACCCAGACCCGGAGGCAGATCCTCTGCGGACCGCGAGAGCAGGAGCTCCACCGGTCAGGAGAAACGGGGCCGAGAGTGTTCACAGCTCGGGGGCAGCATCTCAGCATCAGAAAACTTTGCATGACGAAGTTACCCGTCTAGTCCAGGCCGAGCTGGATAGGCATAAAGGGCACAAGGCAGAATCTCGACCCTTCACTACCTGTGGCATTGCTAGCCCTTTGTCAAAGGCTATATGGGATGACCCATTTCCAGATAAGTTTAAATATCCGCCCATTGACAGATATAACGGTAAATCCGACCCGATGACTCATTTAAGTTGCTTTCAGGTTGCCATGGGAGTTCAAAGTGTCTCGGACGCCACGGTGTGCAAAGTTTTTCCTTCAACGTTGAGTGATGCGGCGCAAAAATGGTACCAGAACCTCAAGGAGGGCTCTATTACCAGTTTCAGGGAGCTCGCCATGGCTTTCAAAACTCATTTTGCCCCGAGCATCGAACGAAAGAAAAGATCCAGTGATTTGAAGAAGTGCTTTCAAAAGCCGGGAGAAAGCTTAAAGGCTTACATTGCTCGGTTCAATGCCGAGGCGATCATGATAGAAGATTTGAACGATGATACCGCCATCGATGCTATGAAAGATAACACCAGCATGCAAGTCTTCCGAGATAGCCTGATCACCAACCCGGTTGACACTTACACCGAGTTGATGGACAGGGCTTGGAATTATATCAATCTTGACGAGGAAAGGCAGAGGAAGTCTTACGGGACGGCTAGCCCGGTTCCCAGTAAAACGCAGAATACTCAGGGATCTAACCGTAACCAAGATCGGTATCGACCTCTGAACGAGACTTCGGGATACAGAGGTAACAAACCATTCAATGCTCAGACCAGTCCGCCAAGTACGGGGCCTGGTACTAAGCCAAGTTTCAGTATTGGAGGAGGAACGGAAGGATATGTAGATCGAGCAGGAGTGCCGAGACAGTATGTACCACTCAATACTCCGAGGGAACAAATTCTATCCTGGATCAAGCACAACAACGAAGAGATTCGTTACCCGCCGAGGCTAGTGAAAGATGGAGACCGATCCAAGTTCTGTGATTTTCATGATGGTTATGGCCACGAAACAGAGGAGTGCGGACGTTTGCGAAGTGAAATAGACAAGTTGGTCTGTCAGGGGCGATTACAACATTTTGTTGTGGCCAAGGAGGGCCAAGACCGAGGAAATACGAGGGTCAACTCGGTCAGGTCGGAGCCCGGGGGGAGTAGGGAGGCCCAATCCCCATCAAAGAAAACACAAGTCACGGGGGTAATTAACACAATCTCGGGAGGAACCTCAGAGTCCGAATATGGTCGCAAGCGCAGAAAGAAAAAGCAAAAGATGGTCATGTCGGTATCTACTGGGACGCCATGGCCTAACATTGTTTTCGGGCCAGAGGATGCGAAAGGAGTAGATTTTCCTCATGAAGACGCCTTGATCGTATCCGCCATCATTGGATCGAAATGGGTAAAACGATTGCTGGTAGACGATGGAAGCTCGGTTAACTTGTTGACTCTGACAGTCTTTTTGACAATGGGAGGATCCAAGACTGACCTCAAGCCTGTGAACATTCCTCTCCTGGGGCTGGGGGGAGCTCCAGTTACCCCAGAGGGCATGGTCGAGCTGGATCTAGAGCTCGGCATCGAAATACCTCAGGAGGACGGAACAGAGGGAATCCTGGCGGAACCAACACGGAAGGTACGTTCACTGTTCATGATAGTTGACATGCCTCTGGCTTATAATGGTATTCTTGGTAGACCTATGTTGTATAGCACAGGTGCAGTGACTAGTATTCGTTACTTGATGATGAAAATCCCAGTGGAAAACGAGGTCATAACTATCAGGGGAAACCAAACCCTATCTAGGCAATGTTACATGGCCACTATGGGCAGCACGGTGGAAACGATGAACATCGATACACCCGAGCTGCTCATCAGAGAGAAAAAAGCTCAGAAACCCCGAGAAAACTTAGAAACGATCGAACTTACAGAGGGATCCGAGATGTATGTAAAGCTGGGGGTAGATTGGCCAGACGAGCACCGGGAGGCTATCATAGCTCGGATAAAACAGTACGTGGAGGAGTTCACCAACAAGCCAGAGGATATTGGGGGGGTAGACCCTAAGATCATCTCGCACAAGTTAAATGTGGATGCGAAATGCAAACCTGTCAAGCAAAAGAAAAGAACTTTCTCTCTAGAGAAACAGATTGCCATCCGAGATGAAGTGGAGAAGCTCTTGAAAGCCGGGTTCATCAGGAAAGTAGACTACCCTGAATGGCTGGCTAATGTAGTCTTGATCAAGAAGTCCAATGGTAGATGGAGGCTTTGTATAGATTTCACTGATCTAAACAATGCCTGCCCAAAGGACAGTTTTCCTCTGCCAAACATTGACCAACTGGTGGACGCGACGTGCGGATTTGCGGTCTATGCATTCTTAGATGCTTCTCAGGGATATCACCAGATCCCGATGAGTAAAGATGACGAAGAAAAAACAGCTTTCACAACGGATCTGGGGACTTATTGCTACAAGAAGATGCCTTTTGGTTTAAAAAATGCTGGGGCAACCTATCAAAGACTCATGAATCATGTTTTTAAAGATCAACTGGGCAAGAATGTCGAGGTTTATGTGGATGACATAGTCGTGAAATCTAGAGGAATCGAGGAACATGCAGCGGATCTGGCAGAAACTTTTGAAAAGCTGAAAGGTTTTAACCTTAAGCTGAACCCGGAAAAGTGCGTTTTCGCAGTACGCTCGGGGAAATTTCTAGGGCATCTCATCTCGGAGAGAGGCATTGAGGCCAACCCGGAGAAAATCGAGGCAGTAATGAGCATGAAAGCACCCAGCTCGGTGAAGGAGGTACAAAAGTTGAACGGGAGAGTAACGGCGTTGGGCAGATTCATGAGTTGCTCGGCCAAACGATGTTTGCCATTTTTCAAAATCCTGAAAAATACAAAGAATTTCAAGTGGACAGAGGAGTGTAACGCAGCTTTTGAAGAGCTGAAGGTTTACCTCAGCACACCCCCGGTGCTGGGTAGACCTGAGCCTGGGGAAATCTTATACTTGTATCTCTCGGTGAATGACGAGACAGCAGCGGCAGTCCTGGTGAAGGAGGATAAGGGTCTGCAAACCCCGGTTTATTATCTCAGCAGGGTCTTGAAAGGCCCGGAGGTCAGATACCCAAAAATTGAGAAATTTGCTTTGGCATTGAAGGTAGCGGCGGAAAAACTAAGGAGATATTTCGAGGCTCACATCATTGTAGTACGTACGAACCAACCTCTGAGAAAGGCGCTGCAGAGGCCAGAGATGTCCGGACGGCTGGTCAGCTGGTCGGTCCAGCTGGGAGGATATGACATCCGGTACGAACCAAGACCGGCTCTGAAAGCACAAGTACTGGCAGATTTCATAGCTGAGACCACTGCAAGCGACCAACCTGAAGAACCTGACGAACAACTCCTACGGTGGGTATTAGAAGTCGACGGGGCATCAAATCTAGAAGGATCCGGGGCAGGCGTAGTCTTGAAAGGCCCCCACGGAGTCACACTCCGAAGCTCGGTAAAATTTGATTTCCCGGCATCCAACAATGCCGCGGAATATGAGGCTCTGTTGATTGGATTGAGAATGGTAAACGTGGTCAAAGCCGAACACGTAACAATAAGGAGTGATTCTCAGTTAGTCGTTTGTCAAACTCTGGGTACTTTTGAAGCTCGGGATTCGGAAATGAGGAGATATGTAGACAGAGTCAAGTTCTTCTTGAACAAGATTCAGGAGCTCGGAGGAAAATGGGTAATAGAGCAAGTTCCTCGTTTGGAAAACCAAGAGGCCGATGTATTGGCCAAAGCAGCAACAGTGAACGAAAAGATACCAGGAGTCCATTTCTCTGTTTAAAAGCATTCCAGTATCGACAACTATGAAACCATTTTTCTAACTCAGCCTTTGGAAAACTGGATGCAAGGTATAGCCCACTACCTGATGGATGGAACTCTGCCAGAAAACAGAGATAAAGCCTACAAAATCTTGCGACAAGCTCCGTACTACGCGTTCCTCGACGGAGTCTTGTACAAAAAGTCATTCACCCACCCGTGGTCGAGATGCTTGACAGCGGAGGAAGGAGAGTATGTGTTGAGAGAGATACATGAGGGTATTTGCGGAGCACACATAGCTCCTCGCATGTTGGCCAAGAAAGCAGTGTTGCAGGGCTACTACTGGCCCCTGATGGTTAAGCAAGCAGAGGAGATAGTAAAGAAGTGTGAGAACTGCCAGAGACACCAGAATATCCGACATGCTCCTACTACAGAGCAGTGTCCTATTACAAGTCCTTGGCCATTTGCAACGTGGGGAATTGACATCCTGGGGCCTTTCACGCCAACCACGGGGCAGAAAAAGTTCTTGATAGTGGCAGTAGATCACTTTACTAAGTGGCTCGAGGTAGAGGCAGTGAGCACCATCACGGAAGCTCGGATTCGAGATTTCTTCTGGAGACAAATTGTGTGTCGTTTCGGTATACCCAGAGCGTTGGTAACTGATAACGGAAAGCAGTTCAACTGCCGAGCCTTCAAGGAATTTTGCAACGACTTGCACATTGACCTGCGCTTCACGTCAGTAGTTCACCCGCAGAGCAATGGGATGACCGAGGTGACCAACCGAACGATCCTAAAAGGGCTCAAGGCCAGGCTAGGGGAGTTCGATAGACAGTGGCTGGAAGAGCTACCGAAGGTCGTTTGGGCTTACAGAACCACGCCAAGGGCAGGCACAGGAGACACCCCGTTTTCTCTAACATATGGGTGCGAGACCATGATACCGGTGGAAATCGGGATGCCAACTCTAAGGGTCCAGTTCTTCGATGAGGCAAAGAACGAGGAAGAACAGAAATTATGCTTAGACCTGCTGGAAGAGCGAAGAGAACAGGCAGCGCTAAGAATCGAAGCATACAAGCAAAGAATGGCTAAGTATCATAACAAGAGAGTTAAACCCTTGAGTTTCCAAGTCGGCGATCTGGTCCTACGACGGGCAGACATTGCTAAGGGAAATGCTGGAGTGGGAAAGCTCGAACCTAACTGGGAAGGCCCCTATCGAGTCACGGAGGTCGGACGAGCAGGAGCTTATAAAATAGCACACATGTCGGGCAGGGTGCTCCCGAGAACTTGGAACTCCCAGGTTCTTCGGAAATACTATCAATAGTTACTTGTTTTCATTTTCGAGGTACCTAGGGGTTTTTTCACTTATGTTTGAGTTAGGCTTTTGTAAAACTCAAACATAAGTTTTTCCCCTCAATGAATAAAAAAGCTTAAAAAGAATTCATGTCTTTCTCAAAACCCGAGCACTTTACTCGGTAAAAAATCCACGGGCTATGTGCCACCAGCGGGCTATGTGCCATCTACGGGCTATGTGCCATCTACGGGCTATGTGCCACCAGCGGGCTATGAGCCATCCACGGGCTATGTGCCACCAGCGGGCTATGTGCCACCAGCGGGCTATGTGCCATCCACGGGCTATGTGCCATCCACGGGCTATGTGCCATCTACGGGCTATGTGCCACCAGCGGGCTATGTGCCATCCACGGGCTATGTGCCATACACGGGCTATGTGCCACCAGCGGGCTATGTGCCATCTACGGGCTTTGTGCCACCAACGGGCTGTATGTCGCCTGCGGGCTATGACAATCCCGGGTCATCCGGAGATAACAAGTTATCCACGCCGAGCAACTTGATCAAGCTCGACCTATGAACAACTAAGAACCTACCCTAGCATTTTTTATCCCAAGTCTAAGTCAAGAGCCCACGTATAAAAACAACATAGAAACTAGAAAATTTATACTACTAGAAGGAGCTCGGAAACTAAGCTAAGTTAGCCATGAAAAACTTCATTCAGAAAGATAACAGGCAAACCGGCAGGTAAAAAACAAGATATATATACTAAGGCCAAAGTGACCAAACTTTGCAAAAATATTCAAAGCATAACAAAGGAGTTCGGAGCTCAACATTACAAAAACAATGGAAAAATTCATTCAGGAAAAACAAGTATACGAAAGGAAATATTCAAACCAGCAAAAAGAGCTCAAAGCTCAAACATCCTAAAAATTTACAAAGACAAGGAAAACTGTTCAAAACTATAAAACAAAAACTAAACGATGTTCAAAAATTACAAAAACAAAGCAAAACACAACTATGGTTATTTTAAACTGGGCCCTGATCTTGGTCGTCAGCCAGGTATTCATCGATGTCTGCTTGCACATCGTAATCTTCGGGCAGCTCTTTGGCCCGGCGATGTAATTCCACGGCATCCAACTTGAAACTTGATACATCGGTATCAGCCCCGAACCGACTTCTTACATACTCCCCGACCTGGATCTCCCCGACATACAACATTCGTCGGAAGTCCTCGTACATATCCTCCTCCCGAGTAGCCGCTTGGGCAACCTTAGCCTCAGCATCCCTCGCCCGATTGTTGGCCTCCTCCAGTTTTTTCTTCTGGTCGTCCACAGTGTCCCGGAGACCTTTGCTCGCTAGCTCGTTCCGGCGGGTTATGTCGGTAAGCTGCTTGGAAAAGTCCTCCTTTTCAGCCACCTTCTCGGTCTCCAGACGACCAACATCCTTTCGCAGGGACTCCAAAACCCCCAAGTCCTCTGCCCGCCGGTCCTCGGATTCCTTCAAACGGTTTTCCAAGTTGGCCACCAAGGAAGCTCCTTCGGAGGCTCTTCTCTCTGCTTCGGCAGCTCGCTTCTCAACATCCCGGAGTTTAGCCCTCTCCGACAACAGTAGATCCTTGGCCAGAAGGAGGTCCACCTCGCTTTTGTTGACGTTCTGGTCCGCCAGATAGGACATCTGAGCCGCCTGTCGTCAAAACAAAGCATGATTAAAAACAAACAAAATAAACAAACACTTAGAGAAAGTTAATCAAAACAAAGAATACCTGAAGGCAAAGAGAGGAGACCGCAGCCAGAAGATTCTCGGGCTTATATGTCTTGTAATGCGCCAGGTCTATGGGCAACGTGGTCACCCGGGCAACATCCCCTGCAATGGCCATCTCGGTCAGAGATGGGCGAGCCCCGTCATTATGTCGGCTCACCCACTCGGCAAAACTTGTCCGAGTTATTGTCTGGGGACCGGGGGCGGTGGTGCTAGTATCAGAGGAGATCTCCGGCAGATCCGGGATCTCACGTCTCGACCTTGGGGCACTCGGGCCACCTTCCCCAGGAGCTCTTCTCTCAGGGACCTCCTCAGCTTGCCGAGGCCCCACCACGGTCTCAGCTGAACCTAGGTCCACAAAGGGGATATCCCCAACGGGTTCCGCAGTGGGGGGAACCTCAATCCCTCCGGGCAGCTGCACCCGGAGCGGGACGACATGAATACCAGCTCCAGGGGCCTCCCGGTCCCCTGCAGTTCGCGGAGCAGAAGTCGCATCCGCAGCAGTCTGGGTAATGGGAGGGGGCGCCGGAGTGGCACCTCGGCTCGCCGGCCTCTTTCGCTTTTTCCCAGCCAACCTTGATGGGTCCAAAGTATTCACTGTGACAAAACAAAAACATCAGCTAGTCAGACACCAGCACAGGCAAGAAAACAGCAAGACGACGACACGCAAGCGTAAAAATAATAAAAAAATGCACATGTAACAAGCCAAAAATAAACTGGTACCAGCAGGCCCCGAGCTTTTCCAAAATTCAAAAGCAACCTTCGGGCACAGCTCGTCGGCTTGAGCCTTCTCCCCAGTGGGATCAGCATCACGTAGCTTCACCATGTCGACCACCTCTAATGGGGCCGGAGTATGGAACCACTTGTCCGGTTTGTAGCATTTCAAAACCCAGGTAGTCACCATCCCTTGGAAGGCAGTAGGATGGGTGACCTGGAAAAAATCCTCCTTAAAGTCTCGCAGGGAGTCAGTGATCCCGGATATCAGCCCTCCCGGCACCTCTTTCCTCTCACCTCGGAAGCGGATATAGGCAAAATGATTCCTATCTTTCAAGGACAGCAGGTATAAGCAGCAGAAGAGCCGCATCGTGGCGTTCACCCCGGTCTGTTGACACAACTTCAGAAAACAGGAGTAATGACGAACTCCGTTGGGGTGGATCTGCGAAAGAGGCACCTCGAAATAGTTGCTCAATCGCTTGTAGTCTTCAGAAATCGGGAATCGTATACCCGATTGAAGATGCTCCAGGGTGAGCATAATGGCATTCTCGGGGGGAACGTCGTTTAGCCGATGTCCTTCCGGGACCAACGAAAGCCCGTACTCCTCCGGGATGTCAAACGCTGCACGAACAGCAGCTAGAAAGCCCGGGGTACACCGCGATGCTTTCAAATCTCGATCCTCAGGTTTCTCCCCAGCATCAGCAACAACTTTCTTCCCTTTCTTTTTCTTGGCGGGAGCTGGAGCCGATGTCCCTACTCCCTCCACCTCGGAAAAATTTGCTCGGGCAGAACGGACGACATGGAATTCCGTAGATACCTCGTCGGTCCCCATGTCGTCATCATCGTAACCCCTTCCCTCTTCGCGTTCTGACAATTCACCCGACATACCTAGGCCAAGCAGAAACAATCTCGGATGAGACGAGTTTCCAAAAAAAAAAAAAAAAAAAAAAAAACAACAAATCATGAATCAACAGAAGCCTCCTAAGGGGTGAAATCATCAGAACGCCAAGAACACCACAATGAATTCCCAGATTTCGGGACATTCATTTCCAGATTTCAGGCACATAAAATCAAAATCACAACGAAAACACAGAATCTAGATCATCTAAAACACAAAAATACAGCGAAATCATGAAACAGAAACAAACATGGAATCAAACCAGAAGAACACAGAATCTACAAAGCACATTATATCAAAATCCCTACGAACAGAGCATCTAACAAGCCAAGGTAAAAAGTTTATACACAAATGCCAATCTCAGAGAATAAACACATAGCAAAATAAAAATCACACAACAGGAGCAAAAGAACTAACACTAAATCCAGGAAAAGCAAAGAATACTCACTTGTGAAAAACGCAGCAAGATTCTGGAGAAGAACAAAAATAACTGGAAACGTCAAACGCGATTGACGACGAAGCTTTGAAATCTCAAGAACAGAGAAGCAAGGAACCCTTCACACAGCAAGCAGCAATGGAAACTCAAGGCAAGAGAAGAACAAACGGTTTATCTTCGAAGAACAGAGAGCGTTTGTTTTCAGAGGAGAATAAAAATCCAAAAGCTCAGAGAGAATGCAAAAAGTTCCTAAGTTTTTGAAAAACGAAATTTATACCTGAAAAGAGAGGGAAATTGAAAGGACACGCCTTTAATTTTTCTCTCTCTTCCCATTTAAAACGTCTCCTAGGAAACTGCACTAGCAATAACCGCTAGACACGTGGACGAAACGTGCACAGAAGCACAACCGCCATCTAGGAGACCCATCTCTAACAGCTGTCATGCTCACCAGCTCGAAAGGACAGGTCTTTTCACATCCCACCAGCTACTCCTTCTGACAAACGGCCCGGTGTCAGCATTGACCAATACCAGGGCAATCAAATCACCAGTCACGTAACTGGGACCTCGAAGGACACTACCATCTCGGACATAAATATCCGATAAACCAGGGGGGGGACTAGTGATAACGTAGCACATCTAGTAGGGGCGAAGCAACCTCGCCAGGAACAAACATCGCTAAGTCAAGCATTTCACCGACCTGGTAACAATGTCCGACCTTCTTGAAACCATAGAACGCATGACTTGGGGGGTCACCGGATCGATGGGAATTCAAACATCATCCGAGACAATCATGCCTGATAAGGTCGGACCAAGAATCTCACCCGAGCTCTGAAGTATGTTCAACTCAGACCTAAGCCGAGCTTCGAGCTCCTGAGCCCGAAGGATTGGACCATCTGGTTCGAGCTCTGAACTGCTCTCAGATACGGGAACCAGGATAACTTGACTTCCAAGTTATCCGGGCTCCGAGGTCTTGCCCAAGAGCGCTCACTCGTGTACCAGATTCTGGGACCACAGAAGATCTTCTGACAGGTACGTGAGGAATGTTCCCTCTGACACACCTAACAACCCGTGCCACCCGCAAGGATATTCTACCACGTCAGCATAACTGATTCTTGGGACCACTGGGCTCACAGCCTGCCAGCAAGGCAGGTTTGTCCTTAAACCCCAACTATAAATAGAGGGCTTAAGGACAAACCCTAGGTAATTTCTTTTTCTCTACTCTAAGCACTCTCTTTTCTCTTCTTCTTCTTCCTCTACTTCAAAACCTTACTTGAGCGTCGGAGTGAACGTCCGGTGACCCCCACCGGAGTTCCTTCTGACCTCTGTTTGCTTGTGGTGTGCAGGTCGTTACAGCTCGGATCTAGTTTGGTGATTCATCAGTTATCAAATTATAAAAATTACAAAACGGTTATCAAACTTTAGCTTTTCTATGAAACGGTAATCGAAATACAAAAACTACAAAGTGGTTACCGGACTACAGTTTCTTTACAAAACGGTTATTGCCTTGCTTACTAGCCGTATATCTTTGCCGTGTCCCCATCAGCTAATCGATAAGCGTCTTGTAACTTATTATTATTTGGTGTGAATATGCAGGGATAGAGAGATTCATAACAAAGATATAGTTTTATGGCATCTTATGGGGATTCATCATGTTCCTAGCCAAGAAGATTATCCCATAATGCCAACTCTGAAGGCTCGCTTTGAGCTTCATCCCAACAATTATTTTGAAAGAAACCCTGTCTTGAAGGTCATTCCTCCTGAGCCCGTAACTCCGTGTAATTGCACGGCATCTCCGACCTAGTTTATGATTAGTGAAGTTTATAAAAAGCAAAATACTAGTATATTAGATGAAATTGCCAAATATATCTTAGTTTAAAAATTTGTATCAGTTTAAACCAATAGTTATTTCATTTGTATAAATTGTATTCAAGTGAAAAAAATTCAAGAGATCTAATGAATAAAAATTATTATTAATTTTTTAATTTAATTTTACGACAGTCTACTACAGTAAGCCGTCACTTACGCCAGTAACCCTCCACCAGAAGTCGTCCGCCTGACATGCTTCCCTCCAGCAGTTTACTCGCTTTTTTCGGCAGTTTCTATAACTTCGATTATTTTAATTTTGTATTTATTTGTTTTAGTTCATTTAGTTTTTGTTGTAACCTGTAAAAAATGTAGTCATGAAGAAGAAGTACAATGTATACCACAGAGTGACCACTCCATACCATCCTCAAACAAGCGGATAAGTAGAGATGTCAAACCAATAATTGAAGCTGATTTTGGAAAATACAGTCAATATATTGAGAAAGGACTGATCTTTGTAGTTTGATGATGCCTTGTGGGCTTATAGAAAAACATTTAAAACGTTAATTAGTATGTCTCCATATAGGCTTGTTTTTGAAAAATTATGTCACTTGCTGGTAGAGTTGGAGCGCAGAGCGTATTGAGCCATTAAGGAGTTGAACTTCAATGAAAAGGAAGTCGGCGGGAAGCGACTTCTACAATTAAACAAGCTAGATTAGTTCCGGTTGATGACATAAGGAGAAAATCAAGTGGTGGCATGATTCTCATACTAGTGCCTAAGAGATTCACTGAGGGAAGCTTTCTACTCCTCTATAACTCAAGCTTGCGGTTGTTTCTGAGAAATATTGAATTAAATCAAGATGGAGTGGGCCTTATAAAATCCGCCAAGTTTTTTTATCATGGGGCGGTTGACTTAGACAACACAAAAGGCGAAACCTTCAAGGTTAGCGGACAACGTGCAAGCCTTACCTTGGTCCACTAACTGATGAAGTGCAAGAGAAAATTGCTCTTATCGAGCATCTCTAGTTCAGGTTCAAGGTCAAGTTTACGACCATAAATAAGCGCATTTGGAAAGCAATTCCAAGAAAAAATTTTATTTTCATGTTGTTTTGTTCTTAGTTTTCTTTAATTTTTAGGGTGTAGTTGCATTTCTTGCAAAATTTATAATTCAGATTAACACGAGTGCGTTTTTGTTTTTATTGTGCAGGTATTAAGCGATTTATGTAGTTCTGGAGCCAAAAAACAATTATGCCTTGCAGACTAGTATGCCAGGTTGTCTGGTCTGGTGTCAGAGACTGTTGAGTTAGTTTTGTCTTCCTCTGGCAGAAGTTGATCTCTTCGTACGATTGGCAGACTAGTATATCAGGTTGTAAAACCATTGAGCTAATTCTTTAACTTACTAATGAATTTTGCTTTGTTCATTTATGATCCTGGTTTTTCCTTTGTTGCACATGGGTGATATGTCATTGTACTCCCCATTAATGGCATATTCATTAGTACATTCATTCAAGGATATATTAACCATTTGATTACAGAAATGTCCTTCTAGATTTGACTTAGCCTTCAAGCTAGTAGATTTATGAAATTTCTAAAACCTTCAGTACCTAATATATCCTTGACAAGTACTTGATAAAAACATTAGTGAATATTTTGTTATCATCAAAATACAAGCCTCGAAGCTAGGGTCTTAAGCCAACAATAATGATATATATAATTTAAAGATTATTGTTGGGTCTAGCAATAGTTCAAGAGGGGGGGGGGGGGGGGGGAATGGGGACTTAAAAAACTTTTCTGAAAATATGTTAAGCTAATAGGTTAGCTTAAACTATAATATAGAAAGTCTCTTCAAGCTAATCAAATATGGATCGATTTAAGAGTAATGTAAGATTGACTTGTAAAAAATTATTTTGGCAAAAATTAAAAATTAGTAGTTTGAGAAACAGTTTTAGCTTAAAGAAATCTTCTTTTGAAAACAGTTTTGAGTGAAGCTAATAAAACAGAACGGCAAGCATAAATTAAAACACCTGATTTTTATTGTGGTTCGCCAACTCTGCCTATATCCAATCCTTAAGGATCTCCATCCTTGAATGTTTCACTTTTTAATCTCTATTACGGGTTACAGTTAAGAATACAACCCTAGTTCTACCAAGAAACTAGTTTGTAACTTACAAGCTGATTTATTAGCTTCAGCAAACTAATACCCTTTAGAGAAAATAAATCGAGTTCTATCCAGAAGCTAATCTATTCCTCACAAGATGTTTACAGATTGGTGGTACGATTTTTCACTCAAACTAATCCTAGTTCTTCAGAGAGGGATAACCGAAAATTGAAAGCTCTATGATGTGTGGTTGATTAAGTCTTTTCACTAAATATCCCACACCTTTGCAAATGGAGAAAATTGCCTTTTATAGACTCTATAAATTTTCTAGAGAGTAGAGCTGAGTCACATCTTCAATATTCTTCCAATTCTTATCCTTTATGCAAGGTGTACAAAGTGACAAGAGGATGAGCCTATTCTAGGATGAGATGGCCAATCAGGTTGAGCTAACTTTATTTTATAGTGCTGGCAGCCTGATTGTGTAGTACAAAATACACTGTTGGCCTGATTGTTGTTGGTTGAGCTGGATTATGCCAAGCTAATTCATAAAATACCCTTCATCTATATTGTTAAAAAGATTAGGAGGCTTCTAGAAAATGGACGACATTTAAATAAATACTTTAGTGGGTTTAGTTATCATTAAAACAAGGGATAAAAATAAAAGCCTTTAGCCAACAATTATAATATATTTAATAAATTAATTAAAATTAAGAATAGATGAATACATTTTACCTAATAAATGTATAGTTGTTATTTCATTCTCTACATCCCATCTTAAAACGCAATCTCTCAATTTGTTAGGAATCAAAAGCTTGAGTAATTATCAAGCCTCCCTTCAAAAAGCATATGCGTGTTTTATGCACATAAATTTATAGGTAGATTAATACGAAGGCTTTAAATAAGTGTAGATTATATATTTATCATAGAGATTGATTTGGCTTTACATGACTTTTGCTGTTTAAGATACTAATTGGTGGAGGACATGTTCATAAATTTAAAAAGTAGGCTTATCAATTAGGATTTCATACCGCCACATTCATTTTAGGCGAGAATTTATCATTTTTATGGTGAACTAAAGAAATAAAATACTTCTATTAAATATTGGCCTAACATCTAAAAAAATCTCGATTTTTTTATTCTTTTCAATTTTATTCCGACGTTATAAAATCGTTAATTGCATACAAATCCACATGTTTCATTTTTAATGGTACACACAAATACTATATTGATCTTTTTTTTATTAAAAAAATATTCAAATAAGTTACTCATTTCGATTTTTTTAAAATGAAAATGAGTTCAAATAAATTATTAATAAGATTTTTTTTTGAGTTTTTTCAAATAAAAGTACAAATAAAAAAGAGCCCAACTTATATAATTGGGTATAATTGTAATCCAAAGATGTAGATTAGATACAATTGGCGATTTTGCAACATTAGAGTGACATTGAAAATGAGTTAAAATGTCGAGATTTTATGACATATTAAACCTTAAATATTTTACATAATGATAATTACATTGTTTTATGTGCGGGAGTTGTTAAAGCTGATGAATTGCTTGATTGTAATACTCCCTCCGTCGTAATAGAATTGTCTATTTTGCCTTTATCACACAGTTTAAGAAAAATAATCATTATTTTATGAGTTTTGTAAAAAAATATTATTTTTCTTGTTATACTCTTATTTAATATAGGGTACACTTACCATTTACTTTCAATTTACTTATTAGTGGATTTTAAATAGAGGTAATATAGAAAAGTTGAGTGTAAAAATTGTTACTTTTTGAAAGTGGATAAGAGTTTTGGAACAAAAAGAAAATTCAAAATGGACAACTCTATTGGAACGGAGGGAGTAGTTGATTGTTGGATATTAATTCGAACTGAAATTGGATCCATTTGTAAATTAAATTAATTGTGTAAAATATATCAAAAGTTTGAATTATAATATATGGTTTATAAGTGAACTCTTTTAAAGGAGTTTTATTTGTAAAGAGATTGAAACGTGAATTCGTAAGGAAAACATAAACAGGCATCAACAGTTAAAATGAAAAATGATGAATTATTGCTATAAAGCTTAGGTCTAATAAAAATTGGATATTAAACTCTGTAGATCACTAATCTTTTCTCAAATTACAGAAAAATCACTAAAAGAAAATTTATTACAAAATGGTCATTGAATTATACATTTTACTAGTCGTAAACCCGCACATTTATGCGGAATCAAATTGATATTTAATTTAAATAATAATTTTATTAAAAAAATTATTACTAAAAGTGTTAAAAGAAACTAAAAATTTATTTTGTATAAACTGATAAAACAAAACAAAATGAAAATAATTCATTTATAATAATTCTAGTAATAAAGACTTAATTATAATACTAATAAGTCTACTAATAAATTGTTTTGTAGCATTGACTATTTATGGCACATTTCTGCATTTTATTGAAATTTTATTTTTATATAAACTGACAAATTTTGGGTCGAATCATTCACAGTTTATTAAAAGTATTATATAACTTAATATTGCAAAACAGACTTCTTTTCTATTATTTATGTAGATTGTGTATCAACTAAAATTCAATGCATATAATCATACTATATATATATATTATATAGTATGCTTTAATTAGTTGATTTTGATTAAATTTGAATTGTAGAGAATAGTTTATAATTTTAAACGTTTAAGTATTTTACTCCATCTTTCAATATTGTCATATTTTGGTTAATTAATTCTTTGATATTTTATCATTTAAATAGAAAAGTACATGTTACAGAAAATATATAAGAATAAAGCTAAAGGAATGTACGAAAAATACAAAAAAGTTATTTTTTTATTTTTTTATTATTTAAAAATTCAAAACATGAAATGATGATCGCTTATCTTTATGTGTTTAGAGATACTATCTGAAGATAAAGGATTAAAAGTCAATTTTATCTATTAAAATATTATGAATTTTTTTTTTACCAAATATATGGAAAATCACTTTTGAAAAGTAAGTTTAATAAAAATTAAATAGCTAAAATTATAATAAGATCAAAGCAGAAAAAAGACTCCTTAATATCCAATTCTTAAGATAAAACCACATTCACCAATCCAAGTCTTGTCGTAGAGCAATATTATATTACTTTAAATTGAGAGAGATTAACCATGATAGCTATAAATAGATCAAAAAAATTAAATTATGCAAGCAACAATTTTATAACCAACTCATCCATTGTATTGAAAGATTAAAATAAATAGTAGAAAAATATGCTTATAGAAAACATTAAGCACTATTCATATACGTGTCCAACTGTTCGAAACCTCTTCAAATCATTTTTTTTTTGACTTAATAGCATTTTTGCTTCACAAAACAATTTACAAAAATGTTAGCATAATCAAAAGGACAAAAGAACAAACAATATAATAAGAATTATGAATCTTAGCTATAGAAATAATCCTTAACTCTAAAAATTGCAAAATCATTTGTTAAATGGAATGCAACAATTCGGGCTTGTTGTGCCGGATTAAAGCTGGAAATAATCAAAAGAACAAAAACAATTAATTATAATTGATCCAATCATCAACATAGGACATGAAAATAATAAAATTAAAGTTAAATTTATGCTTAATGTTTAATTTTTTTCATATAATAATTAAAAAAATAATATACATACATAGATTTTTATGTTAATATTTTATTGCTCTTGTATTTGCTTGATGCTTCTATATTGAAAAGAAAAGCTATCAATGGTTATCTCGATATATTTTTTCAAACCTACAATACAAAATTGCAGTGAATAAATCTAACAAATAAGGATGAAAGAAATGGTTGATTCTGTATATTTTTTCAAACCTACATCATAAAATTACAGTGAGTAAAATAACAAAAACATCACAAACAATTAGATTGGAAAGCTCTTTTTACCTGTTCATTGAGTTCGTTTGCATTTGAAGAATGGTTTTATAGGTTACTAGTTTCGCATTACGTGCTACGCACGTGGCTCGTAATGTAACTCGTCAATTTAAATAATAATTAAATTTATTATAAATATATAAATATATTTTATTTATAATCAGATATTAAATTAATTAGAATTTTTATTAGAAGCAAATGTATTACTTTAATTTATTAATATTTAATATTTGTTGACATCAAAAATAATTTTTTTATCACAATACTAATATATTTTATATATAATTAATATTAAATTAGTCAGAATTTTTATTGAATTGTGAAATCTTTATATGAATTTATTAATTATACTAATAATAAACATAACAGTAAGTGTCATATCATACTAATTAAAATTCGTCATAACTAATATTTTTTCCTATTAGCGCTTTTCCTTGCCAATTTTTAAAAAATACTTTATAAATTCTATTTTTAATATCAATCAGTATTTTAATATGTAACGTAATATCCAAATCAAATTCACAATTCTAATTTCAATTATATTTTAATTCTAATAATTAAATAAAAATTTCAGTTTTATAATGATTATTAAATGATGATAGAATTAATAAAAAAATTAAAATGACCAATAATAAATTTAAAGAAAATTTTAATAAATTTAAATAAAAAACATGGTATTTGTGTCCAATGCTATAAACCTTATGACTTACTTCTACATATCTATATCTATATATTTATATACTTATATAATTGAAAGAGCCAACAGAGATCTCTCACTGATTCTCAGCAAATTGAATTTTCTCATTAGTTCTCACCAAATAGAGCATTTTCATCGGTTTTCATATTTTTTAAATTACTTATTTAAATTATATTTATTTAATGAGTGTTCTAATTTATATTAACTTTTAATCTCTATACATTATAATATTATAATCTATATTAAGTTCTAATCTCTACATTTTATAGTGTTTAATATATATTAACTTTTAATCTCTACAAATCATTTATCTATTTACATGTTATAAAAAATATTTTTTTAATTTTTATGATTTTAAAATTATGTTTAATTTAATTTTTCCCTAATATTAAAATTATTATTAAAAGGGTATTAATATTAGAGATCATCAATATTTTCAAATAATCTATTATTAATATAAAAAAATATTTTTATTATTATTAGTTTGCATATTATGAATTTTTTTCACATTTTTTATATATGTTTTTAATAAATCTATTATTTAAATAATTTGTTAATTTGATTCCATATAAATACGCTGGACTTACGTCTAATATATAATATAATCTTGGTTTAATGGCGTAAAAAAATCACAAATTTTAGCGTGTTTTGCAAATTTAACATAAACTTTCAATTTTGGCAAATTAATACGCAAACTTTTAATTTTTTGCAATTTTAGCACCGATCAGTTTTCCGTGAAAAAGATGCTGATGTGGACGCCGGAACAATGGCTATCTCAGCGTACATATTAGCATTTTTCTCTATTTTTTTAAGGAAAATTAATCGGTGCTAAAATTGCAAAATAATCAAAAGTTTATGTATTAATTTGCCAAAATTAAAAGTTTATGTTAAATTTGCAAAACACACTAAAATTTGTGATTTTTTACGCCATTAAATCTATAATCTTTAGCTGATTATGTTTCACGTTAAAATTAGTTCAAAAATGCATAAATATAATATTTATAAATCTATATTATATGATACTAAATTAGAGTTTTAGTTTGATTATAATAGTATATTATACTATATGATACGAAGTTAGAGTTTTAGTTAAATTAAAAATACTATATATTGTTGGATGATAATAATTAAAAAAATTATTCTAGATGTGCATTGTACATCTTTTTATTAACACTATTACTATTATTACGCACTAATGCGTTGGTAAAATTAGTAAGCCATGTAACTTTCAAACACTCACAATACTGCAAGCATGTTTTATGTTTTTATCCTTTAATAGGAATTCTTCACTTGGTATTTTTATAATTGGAGGAATACACAATTCGAAAAAAAATATAGAGAAAATATAGATCATAGATTCATATTATATTAAATAATGTTATTCTAATTAGGACTCTAATAAAAAAAATTATAAATTACTATAAAACCTTTATTTAAGTAATCAATTAGCTATAAATTAAAAAGGATTATTAGGTAAATTTGCCTGTCCCCCCCCCCCCCATCCGTGCTTTTATATATAGTATAGATAAAGATTATTATGCAAACGATGACATCGTCTTAACTATTTTTTAGCAAGTTGATATACATTAGCAAGTTTATATTAATTAAAAGTGATTTGTAAAATTTAATTAAAATTAGTCTTTTAAAAAAGATGGAAACTAATGAGAATGCTCTATTTGGTGAAATTGAATGAGAGAACTCTGTTGGTCCTCTCAATTATATAAGTATATAGATTATAAAGGGGTTCAGCCATATAAAACATTGCATTTTACGCAAAAACACAACATTTTTACTAACGTGGCAAACTAAAATTACAAAAAAAAACATAGTTGAGTGACCTTTTTTTTAATAAAAGGTATTATCCAATGACATTTTTATAATTCACGAAAAGTTTAGTGTTCTTTTTGTAACAACATAAACATTTTTGTAATAAAAGGTATAGTTCTATGACCATTTTATAATAAAAAAATTTTTAATGATCTTTTTATAATTTGAAAAAAGTCTAATGATCTACAGAGTTAAATATCCAATAAAAACTGGTAGCCAAACTATTGGGGTCATCGGTTTCTCCTTTAACCGGTTCAATCAGTTGAGTGTGATTTTTTAGAAGAAAAAAAATGCAGTATTTAGGTATTTAACAACAAATTTTTTCATCGTTAATTCTCATTTTCCAGTTCAACATGTGGTTCACTAATTCAACCATAGGTTTATCTACCAGTTCTTTCGGTTCGATTCGACCCAGAGCAACCAAAATTCTGATGTTTTGCGATTTTTAAACTTGGCCACTAGCTGATTTCCCGTCTAACCTGTTCGACTGGCCGGTCCGGTTTGATTTTTAAAATACTGATATTTGCTTTATATAACTTTTCTAATTATTTCCACTTTCAAACGTGCTTTTTTTTTTTTTTACTTCAACCGTCGAAAGTTAAAGAGTCTAGAAATAGTTTTAGCATTATTTTATTTTTTTAGACTAGATGTTAAATTTTGAGATGTTGAAAAATGAGTTTTGCTAATTATGGAATTAGTATATAAAATCAATTAAAAATCGTGACAATAAAAATGATTTTTTTTTTGGATAAAACTGCAACATAAAATAAAGTTGGGAAAAAAAACCTCTCAAATTTAGTATGTTTTTTCATTTTTTTTTATTTGAAAGGTGGTTTTTGAACTAAAAAACTTCTCAAACCCAATCTTTCAAATTCACTGTTTTTATTATTTTTTTATAGGCTTTATCTTAAGCTTTGAAAAAAATTCATCTTTTGGCTAATTTTGGTTCAGATCTAAAAATTATTTTATATTTTAGTGGCTTAATTAGATTAGATCTGATCTAATAGCATTTAAAAATAGTTTAATTTTTATTTTTGGAGATGAAAATATTGGCTTTACAGTGCAAGAGACTTGAATTTCTACAATAATTAAAACTATCATCTTACGACAAATTTGACCAAAGATGAGTATGTTTTGTGTTGATGAGTATGTTTTTTTCGGAGTCACAGTCTTAAATGGCGTAAACTTTTTGAATACCGGAATTTTGCCACTTCTTGTGACTTTAATAAATTTGTATTCATCAAAAAATGTGTATTAAAAAGAAGATATATATCATAAAAAATGATTAAAATTTTTAATGATGACGTTATAATTGCTAGTTGTATTTGTCGTGCTATTAAAATTAGTATCATCATGATAATCGAGACTAATATTTTTTTTTAATTTAAAGGTCGTAATATATCTTCAACAACAATTTTTTATTTTATAATATTATCAGTTTGATAGCACATGATTACTTTATCTTAATGGACATATATAAATATAGTTTTTTTTATAAAAAATCTCATTTGACAGCACATGACTATTTTAATTTATTTAGATGGATGAAGTATATATCTTATGTTCTGGAATTTTATGTAATAGATGATCACTCAGCTTTTGATTAATAAAAACAATTAAAAAAATTACCTATTTAAGGACAATGTAGAATAAACATTTCTCTTCACATAGCTATGGCATCCGCACGCTGCAAATTACTCTTCACTTTTATTCTATTCATTTTCACCATCTTTCCCGTCTCAAGCCAAGGTCTGCGCCATCCTCTGGACCCTCTAAGTCCGGAGGAGCTAACCCTAGTCCGAACCATTGTCATGGATGCGACCTCAAACGATACAATCTTCAGTTACGTAGCATTAGACGAACCAGATAAACCCCTGGTTCTCTACTGGCTATCAAACCCCACCACCAAACCTCCCCCTCGACGAGCCCTAGCCATGACCCGATTCAACAAAGAAACGCACGAGTTCATCGTAGACTTATCGACACGTGCAATTATATCCGACAAATTAGTTGACGATGATCAGGGATATCCGATTCTGACGCTTGGCGAACGAACAGAAGTGGCGCAGTTGCCGTATTCATTTGCTCCGTTTATCGAATCGATGAATCGGAGAGGACTCAACTCGTCTGCTGCGATATGTTCTGCATATACACTCGGTTGGTTCGGACAAGAAAAGACCAAACGAAATGTGAAACTTCAGTGTTTTTATTTGAATAACGGGTCTGTTAATTACTATGCTTTTCCGATCGAAGGGATATGGATGATCGCTAATCTTGATAAAATGAAGATCGTTGAATATAGTGACAGGTATATAAAACCAATGCCGAAATCTGAAGGAACTGACTATAGATTTTCCGAGCAGAAACCTCCGTTTGGTCCTCGTATTAATCGGGCGGCTGTCTGTCAACCTGATGGACCTGGAATTGAAATTAAAGGCCATATGGTCAGGTAATATTGTATCACCACTGTTGTTTGTTTTCTATTTGATTAACTATAATTTTGGATAATTGATTTTTGGTACTCAAACTATCACTTATTTCAGTTTAATGACTTGATTCATTTCATTTTAACATAATATTTTAAGATAAAAATGCATATGGCGGCCCATTGTTATTTGTTTTTGCATGAGGTTTGTTACGGAGGCATAATTTGACCTAAATATATCTTGCGGAAATAAAATTATGCATACATGGCCAGTTTTTAAATAAAAGTAAGCAAATACCGATTGCCACGTGCTAAAAATTAGCAAAGACCAATTGTCAAGTATGAATTTTTTGTGAAAAAATCTCGTGATTAATTAAAAATTAGTAATCAAAATAAAACGAATCAATTTGATCTTATTAGGCTCAAAATTATACAACTTTCGAAAAGTAGATTTCACGGGAAGTTAATTACCCATGTAGTTGGTATGTCGGATATAGAGAATTGTTTTGCTTGGTTAACTTAATTACAAATTTCTCATGAACTACAATTCATTTTTAATTAATTAATTTTTAAAGATAATAATATCGTCAATAACTAATTAAAGTAATTAAATTTAAAAATATAATTGTATTTTGCATCAATTTAAATAGGGAAATGGTAAAAATCATACGAAGACCCCTCTATTTTACCAGTTTTGTTCGAGAGGCTTCTATTTCAAAATTGTTTACATTTAGGTCCCTATATTTGGTAAAATTTTGATTTTCAGGTCCTTTTAAGAGACTGGAGGAACAAATAATTATAAATAGAGAGATAGAAAAAAACTAAAAAGAACCTGAAAATTAAAAATTATATAAATAGAGGGACCGGAAGAATAAAATAATAGTACAAGGGCTTTTTAAATAAAAATAATATAATATAAAAGTTTTTAGATGGATTTAGTCAAGTAGAATTTATTCAAATTCTCCAAAAAAAAAGTCACTTTTAGTCAAAGTAAACTCCTAAAAAAGTATAATAGAAAGAGCGAACAAATCAAAAAATAAATATTACTTTTCAAAAAATTATATTTCCTTAGTGAACTTACTCTCGGTCAATCCAATCCTAAATTCAATTATTAAAATAAAATAAAATTATATTTTGAGTATCCTGAAAATAAATTACCCTCTAATTGTTTTCCTATCATATAATTTATTAGGTTTTTTTGTTAGTTTCTTTTATAATTTTTTTTTATAATTATTAAATCTTCTCTATTTTATTTATCTTGCAAGTCAATCAAAATTTATTATTTTTTATTGAATTTAATTGTGATAAGATGTTATTCGTTCGCAATATGATAGCAACTGTTCAAAGATATATTAATTTTTCGTGTATTTCTTTATTTAAATTTTTTGAAGGTGAAAATTTATTTAATTTGATTATAATCTAATATATTATTATCCATACAGATGGGGAAACTGGAAACTTCATGTATCCTTTGATGCAGGAGCTGGTCCAATAATATCAACAGCACTAATATATGATGAAGAAGCACAAAGGTTTCGCAGTGTATTATATAGAGGATTTGTATCAGAGTTATTCGTACCTTATATGGATCCAACGGTGGGCAGATTCTCGGATACATTCTTTGATGCCGGAGAATATGGTTTAGGTTACAGTGCAGTTTCATTAGAACCGTCGATGGATTGCCCTAATAATGCAGTTTTCATGGATGGTTATTATGCAAGATATGATGGTTTGCCTGTAATAGTACCCAGAGCAATTTGCTTATTTGAAAAAAATGCAGGAGATATCATGTGGAGACACACTGAAACAGGCATTCCTTCAACAATAGTAAGCCCTAGACTTAGATTTATATTATCTTAACATGATGGCTAAACTTATTCTATAGTCTTTGCAGTATTTATTTTTATTTTATTTGGTCTTTCATAAATATTTTGTATTTAAATAATCACTCAAAAATTTATTTTGCATATATATGGTCATTTTAGAGATAAAACGACGGCGTTTTTTGTAATTTCGTCCATAAAAAAAATCATAAATATACAAAATAAATTTTAAAATGATTACTTAAATACAAAATATATATAATCAAGTGAAATAAAAACTAATAGAACATAAACTTTATGATGAGTTTAGCTTAAAATGATCATGCGAATAAAATAAAATTAATTTTATTCAATTCAGTCGAACAAATGTACACTTAAAATGCTAAATCTGGATTTTTAACATAAAAAATCTACCTTTTTTTTTTAGAATTCTACTTAAAGTACTAAATTATTAACTTTTTTTACTAAAGTGATAATTTCAATCTATTAGCAAAATATACTTATAATTCATAGACACTATTTTTACTTATATATGCTCTTAAGTAATGTTATTGATGTATTTAACTGTATTTAGATAGATATAATATTTTGATGCAAATACTATCATATATAACTGTTAATTTATTTTTTTAGTTGTACTAGTATTTACAAATTGAAACTTTCAATATTAATTAAGATATGTTTAATAAAAAGAACAACATTTTATGCAGATAATGTTATAAAAGAAAACAGTAAATTTAGTAGTGAAAAAGTGATAAATTTATTTTATCTGAAAAAATAATATTCATCAATATTCAACTCCTAAAATTTAACTTAAAATTTTTCAGTATTTACTTTTCAATTCTAACAAAAAGGCTAACTTGGATAATTTGTATCCATTTGCAGATAAATGAGGTTAGGCCTGACAGGAGTTTGGTTATAAGAATGGTGGCTACAGTTGGTTATTATAACTATATATATGATTCAGAATTCAAGCTAGATGGTTCCATCCACATGGAGGTATGGAAACAATTAATTTATTTATGAACAAAAGGTGAACGCGCCCCCCAAAACTTGTGACATAAGGTCATCTAATTTAATTTATACTTTTTTGAGCAACTAATCCTAAAACTCTTCATTTTTGGGTCAAATAACCCCATAATTATTTTTATAACTTGTAAAATATAAATCGGAGGTGAGCGATACAAAAAGTAATTAGACATTTCCCTAATTGTTGCGATATAATTATCTTAAATTCTTTTTTTGAAATAAAAATATAAATTATGGGGTTATTTGACTCAAAAATGTAGAGTTTTAGGGTTAGTTGCTCAAAAAAGTATAAATTGGGTTAGATGACCCTGTGTCACAAGTTCAGGGAGCGCGTTGACCCTTTGTTCATTAATTTATGGGATAAGGTCATATATGCTCCTAACTTATGGTTTTAAAAGGTGCATATATATTTCTAACGTTTTTAAATGAGCTCATTTAGACCCTCACAAATAATACGGTTAATGTTATATATTGTTTTTAAAATGTTAGTGACCTAAATGGCCCATTTGAAAACGTTAGAGGTATATATGTACTTTATTAAATTATGAGGGTATAGATGATTTCTAGAATCAAACGTTTAGGGCATATATAATCCAATTTCCTTAATTTATTTACGTTTTCTGCAATTATACAAAACAAATTATCCCAAGAAATTGTCTATTACAACAGGTTGGTCTAACTGGAATTTTAGCTATTAAGGCCACAGAATACACTAACAACCATCAGATTAAAGAGGAGATTTATGGACCATTAGTTTCAAAAAATTCAATTGGGTTGAACCATGATCATTTCTTTATGTACCATCTTGATTTGGACATTGATGGTGTCCACAATTCCATGGTAAAACGCAAATTAGTAACCAAAAGAAACAGAAATACTGATACACCAAGGAAGAGCTATTGGACCGTTATGAGCGAAACACCAAAAACCGAATCGGAGGCGAATTTTCAATACGGTTTGGACCCGGTTCAGGTTCTGATCGTTAATCCGAACAAGAAAACTAGACTCGGAAACAATCATGGGTATCGTTTGTCGCCAGCATCATTTATACACCCACTTCTAACGGAAGATGATTACCCTCAAATTCGTGCGGCTTTCACCGAGAACGATGTGTGGATTACCCCGTATAACAAATCAGAAAAGTGGGTGTCCGGATGGTATGTCGATCGGAGCCGAGGTCAAGACACATTAGCCGTTTGGAGCCGCAGGTAATGTGCCTTACTCGGATTGGAATGTTTATCTTATGTTTCAATTTGCTATCGGAAATTTTATCTTTCTTTAAGTGAAAATATTTTAAATTTTTCAGGTTAGATATGAAAATTAGCGACATTATATTTTAAAAATTTCCCATTATTTAAGGCGTTGAGACCAATGACGGAGCCAAGGTAGTGACAAGGTCACTTGAAAAAAATGATGGTCAATTGACCACTTTTTTTTTAAAAAAATATTAATATTATTGTTACATATTAATTTTTTCATATATATATATATATATATATATATATATATATATATATATATATTGATCATTTTATTTTTTTAATAAATTATAAAATTTTGTCCCCTTCTAAAATATTTTCTAATTTTTCTGTGCCTAAGGAGCTATGTCCATTCAACTTTTTTTCTTCAAGAAGATCCGATCAACTTTCTAAAAATATGGTTCTTAGGTTTTGGATTTTATATAAATGGCCCCTTGATTTATTTATTTTTAGAACTCATCTAACATCTTTTTTTTCAAATAAGGTTATTAAGTTTAAATTTTATACAATTGGCCTCTACTAAATTCTAATCATCGCTGTAACGACTAACGTGCCAATCAATGCGGCGGAAAATATGCTACCGAGTCGCCATTTTAAATTAGAAAATGACGGAATATTGTTACGGATATTGGAACATAAGATAAAGTTTGAAAATGAATTTGGGTGCAGGGACAGGGAGATTGATAACAAAGACATAGTTTTGTGGCATCTGATGGGGATTCATCATGTTCCTAGCCAAGAAGATTATCCTATAATGCCGACTCTGAAGGCTCGGTTTGAGCTTCATCCCAACAATTATTTTGAAAGAAACCCTGTCTTGAAGCTCATTCCTCCTGAGCCTGTAACTCCATGTAATTGCAACTAGCTAGTTTGTGATTGCTCCAAAACAATGGGAATAATGTTTCATCAATCGGTTCATGTCTGATTTTTGTACTTGCTCTATTAATAGAGTTTATAAAAGGCAAGTAGAACTGATATATTAGATGAAATTATCAAATATATGTTAAATGATAAAGTTGTATCGGTTTGAATCGTCGATTTTTTTTTATTAATGTCAATTATGTTCAAATATCAAATAGAATAATATAAGGTTTAACAAATAAACACAAAATATATTTCATCTTTCTCCCACCATATTTCTAATTTTAATTTGTAGTAATTTAATTTTAATGTGTAGTAACTTAATTTCTTTTCTCAACTTCTAACTATATATTCATTATCCCTCATGTCATTCCAGCTCAATTTTTATTAATACTCTTTCTGTCTCATTCTAATTGAAAAAAATTTCATTATTTTAAAAAATTAATAACTTTATTTTTATATCCTCATATTACATTAGATGCATCACAATATACATGTTTAAATATATTAGCTGAAGAGGGTAAAAGAAGATAAATAATGTGAAAAATATTCTATAAATAGAAATCGTCATATAAAATGAAACAACTAAAATAAAAAATTGTTCAAATACAATGGGACAATGGAGTCTTTAACAATTAACGTTGCAACCGGCAGTGTCATATTTGGACCAACATCGAATACATAAATATTTGACAGCCGTAGTATCCTAACAAGATTTTAGTTTACTATCACATCATTAAATTTTGAAAGAAATAGAGATGGAGTAACGAAAAATAGTACAGTAATACAATAATATAGAAAATGAGAAAAAACTATCATAACAATCAAAGTTTAGAAACTATGGTGAAAGAGAAGTAAAGTTAGGAATCATGACCATAATCCGAAAAGAAATTTATGTGATATTTACAAAAAAATAACCAAACTCAACCCAATCTACCAATACCACTCGGTCAATCTATTCACCACCAACCAGACACCACCGTCAGCTGCTAACCAACTACAGATGAAGAATAGGTCTAAGAACGGATTCGTTCATGAAAAATCGATCTGTTCTTCATGAACGGATATGTTCATGAAGAACGGATCGTTCTTCATGATGAAGAACCATTTGTTCTTTATGAACAAACTTGAAGAACAGGTCAGAAAAAATGACCGAAAAAATTTTCGGCGGTGGTTGGATGGTGCCGTGGCGGGAGTGATTAGATGGCGGTTGGCGGCGATGGTGAATGGGTTAACCGTGTGGTTTGGGTTAGATTGAGTTGAGTTGTAATTTTCTTTTATTTTTTTAAATTAAATTTAGGGGTATTTTGGGTGGTTTGACTTTTTAGGGTATTTTGATGACGAAACAGCTGACGTGGCCGTCAATTTTTTTAAAGAATAACAGTTGACCAAAAAAGAGGCACCATGGGTATTTTAGTCATATTTGGGGCTTAAGGTATTTTGTGAGCGTCGCCACAAAAATTAAAGGGTTTCGTGATTATAGAGTTAAAAATCAAAAATCGTGGGTGATTATTAGTCAAGTTACAAAGACAAGAAAAAAATTGATTGAAAGAGAGTAAATTAAAGGCCAAATGTCGTAAAAAGGCTAAACTTTTTATAAAAGTTTCATAAAAGTCCTGACCTTTTAATTTTGTCGATTTTGGCCAAAAATTGATTATTTGGTTTTAATTGTGATCAACTCTCAATTTGATTTCAATTTGTTTATGTGGCGCCTACGTGGCATGCACATATATTGAAAGGTCAGAATCAAAAATTTAGCTCTAATAAACACTAGTAATCAATCACCAACACATACTCTAAAAATAAACAAACTATAAAATTCCTAAGACTTTCAACTCTAGAGTTTTGAAAAAACCGTTAGAAGGTGGTTTTCAAATTTCTAAAAAATCGTCTTATCTAATAATTAGTTTCTTCAAATTTCAAAAAATAAACCAACTCTAAAAATTCTAATTCTTCTACTCTTTAAATTGAGGATATTAAATCCGATAAAGAAACTCATATATCTTAATCGGGTTAAGGATTCCTCCGACCGACTTAAGAGGGAAAAAAACTCCCACTGATTTTTTTTTTAAAAATCCAATAGTTAAAACAAGATGTGGTTTTCCATACCTCAAAGATCACCCCCTTAAAAAATTAATTTCTTCAAACCTCTAAAATAAAAGAGACCTTCAAAAATGAAAATTTATCATAAAAGCAAACTAAATAAATCTTATTAAGTTGAGAAAGAAAAGAAAAAAAAGTGGAAGGGGTGGTTTTCTGGCCAAAAAACTAAAACCATCTCCTCAAAACAATGATTTTAATTTTGAACTTTTAAAAAAAAAGGGATAGAATTTTAGGGAGAGGATTTTTAATTTATATTTATCAATTAAATATTTATTAATAAAATAATTTTAATATATCTATAAATAAAATTAAAATAAAAACAATAAATGTAAAGATGAAAATTTTATTTATCACAAAAAAAAAAATCTAATTGATAAACATAACAAATATTTTTAGACTTTTAATTTTTTTTATGACGACTCAGTTCGTAACTAGATAAAAAATCATATTACTTATAAAATTATCTAAATGTATTTATTTTAATAAATTATTAAGATAATTTTATTGTTATGAAAACTTATAATTTATTTTTTAGAATACATACATATTTATCATAAAATAACATAATTAATATATTGAATTGTAAATTGGGGTTATTTTCCAAATACCTGTTTTGGATAAAGTATTTACACCATTTTGGCTCATCTTTTTCTTTTATCCTACATTACCTAATAAGCTAATTTATTTACCAAAAATACCCACTATATAAAGAAGTCTTATCTCATTTTAGATTAAACTTTTACATAGCCACTTTTTTTCTCTCTCTTCTCTCTCTTCTTCTCTATTCTTTTCTTCTTCTTTTCTTCTTCTTTTTCATTTGATTTTCAGTTTATCTCCTCCGATTACTTTTCCGTTCGTATTTTCCGTTCGTCTTTCCGTTCGCGCTTCCGTTCATCTACTTCCGATGGATTTCTCGTCATTTTCGGTCGTTTTTCCGTTCGTCTTTTCCGTTCGCGCTAGTCCGTTCGTCTTTTCCGTTCGCGCTATGGATTTCTCGACTCGTTTTTAGATTTGTGTAATTTTTTTAGATTTTTTTAATGATTTAAATATTTTGTAAATAAATTATTGTAGATTTATAATTTTTTGTTTATAAAATTGTTCTCTTGTTCATATAATTATTTATTTTGTCTTCTCTTATTCATATATTTATTTATTGCTACTGATTTTGTAAAGAAAATATTGATTTATGGTGCATTTGTAATAATTTTATAATATCTTTACGTTTTAGTGTATTTTTGGTGTATTAATGGTGTATTTCTGCCGTTTTTAGTATATTTATGGTGCATTTACAGTGTTTATGGTGCATTTACAGTGTTTATGGTGTATTTGCAGTGTTTATGGTTTATTTGCAGTGTTTCATGGTTAAACCACAAAAAATGCTATAAATACACTACTTATGCACCACTTATACACTACTTATACACTATATATACACTAATTTTACACTATAAAAACACCATAAAAACACTATATATACACTACCGTTACACTATAAAAAATAAAATAAAAATTCCAGGAAAAAAATCTATAAAAATAAAAATTAACACTATATATACACTAATCTCACATAGGGATGACAATGGGGCGGGGTGGGGACGGGGAAGCCATCCCCATCCCCATCCCCGCGTCTATGGGGAATCTCCATCCCCGTCCCCATTTAACTACTGGGGATAAAATCATCCCCGTTCCCATCCCCATGGATTCTCCATCTCCATGGGGATCTCCGTTCTCCGTACAATTAAATATAATTTATAAATAATTTTATTATTTTCATAAGATATTTGAAAAAAAAATTATTATAGAAAATATTATTACCTTTTATAATATTATATATTTATAACTAAATAGAAACTAATAAAAAAAATTATGTTAAATTATTTAAAATTATTAATAACATACTAAAACTTATAATATAATATAAATATACATAAATATAAATCGGATCCCCATGGGGACGGGAATGGGGATCCCCATGGGGTGGGGACTATACTCCCCGTCCCCTCCCCATCTCCGTGGTTGGGGAATGATTTTCCCCCATCCCCGTACCCATGGGGTAATTGGTGGGGATTCCCCGTCCCATTAAGGACGGATCCCCACGGGGAACGGGGAATCTCCTCCCCATTGCCATCCCTAATCTCACACTATATAAAAAAACTACCGGTCGGTTCGGTCGGTAAAAAACCGAAAATCGAAATTGAAAAACCGAAAAAGGTATTTTGATAAATAAAAAAACAAAACAGGTAAATAAAGTTAGGGCAAAAAGTCAAAAAATAGAACTCAAAACTTGCAATGTAAAGTTGTAATTATTTTGGCGAAACATGTATTTAGGAAAATTAGCACTTGTAAATTATCTAATTTATGTTTATTAATTAGATTCTTCATTTTTTTTATTTGTTTATTAGATATAATTATAAGGACTTGTAAAATTGACAATCAAACAGTTAAAAATTATTATATTTTCGAATTACACTAATTAAAACTATAACTAATTTGATTGAATAAAATCCTAATAAATTTATTTTATTATTTATTTTATATTTATTAAAAAATTAAATTAAATAAATCTAAATCTAAATGGACCTAAAAAATTCTGCCCCGCCCACCGCCGCCGCCGTCAACCAAGACAAAGAGATCATCATTTGGGGACAAACCCAGGCGAAGATCTCAGCCTGGTCGTTCCGACTTTCGAGGCAAAGATCTTCGTCTAGGTGTCTTCTCAGACGAAGATCCTCGTCTGAGAAGAAGCCCAGACGAAGATCTCGCCTGGGGACGAACCCAAATCTTCGTCTGGGTTCGTCCCAGGCAACAATCTTCGTTTGGGCTGGCCGGCAGCGATAGGTGGTAGAGATGGCGGCAGCGGCGGCGATGGAGGCGTCTGACAGTGTAGGCGGAAAGATTTTGGTGGTTTTTATATTAAGATTATTTTATTTTATTAATAGTATTTAAAATTTAGTATAAAATAAATTTATTAAGATTTTGTTTATTTAAATTAATTATAATTTTAATTAGTGTTAATTATAATTAATAGGAAATATATTTATTTTTAAGTATGTGTTAAATTTAAAATAATATAATTAATTAATTTGATTTAAAAAGGAGTTTTATTTTTGTAATGCCCCGTAAAAAAATTAAATTTATTTTTTATGAGTGTCCGATATTAAATTCGGATCGCTTATGGATTCGTGAGACGATTCATGGTTTGAATAATTTTTGGTTGGATTGTGGTTCGATTCGTGGTTCGGTTCGAGATTGGATTTGGTTGTGGGTCTTTTTGGGTTGTGGTTCAACCAAAGTGGTTGAACCACGTTCTTGCTTTTGCTATTTTTGGGCAGTAACGTACAACGTTACTCTACTTCTTTTTCTGGCCTATAAATATGTCTGTTGCGTACCCATTTGTTCCCTTTTTATTTTCACATTAACCCTAGCCGACCTCTGGACATATTTTACACTCTGAACATTCTTTTCTTCATCTCTTCCATCGCTTTCGAATCACGCGTCTTAGTGAGGTTGTGTTCTTCATCATTCTGCTTCCTTCCGGGGCTGCGGGGTATTGTGATCCGTTTTTCTTCGTTTGGTACGTTCATATATCTTCTGTTTAACGTTGTAACGATTCGATGTTCTTGATCGATCTGTGGCTGCCAAATTTATTCATTATATTCTGATTGCCATTGATGATTATGAGCTGCTGTTTTATACCGATTATTGTGGTCATTAATTTGATTGTTATGGTGTTGCGTTGGATCTTTGTGTTCGACTCTTATTGTATCGTTTTTGCTCGATTATCCGCTATTGAATCATTAAGATAAGGGGCTGTTTACATTTTTTATTTTTAGTTATTTTTCATGTGTTTATTAAGTTTTGGTTGTCAATATTATGGCTGTTATTGTTTTGGTTCTATGTTCTTGTTCTAGTTATTAATATATTATTTATAATCTTGGTTAGTCTTGTTTTGGTTACCACGGTTTGTTTGATAAAGAATCTTGAAATTTGTTATTATGATATTGAAGTTGCTGTGTTATTTTCTTATCAAATTCAAGTTAGGAAGATGATGCTTTGGGCGGGTAATTATGTTCAAATTGTTTGGGCTTTGGTCTCGTTAATGATATGGGTTTTTCACTAGCAGGTAAAAGTGGGTGTAATTTATTCAATTCATGTTTAATGATTGTGTTGGGTTAAATCCCTTTAAGGTCCCTTAAATTGATTTATTCTTTATAATTGGTTTGGTATATTTTGATTGGTTGATTCTTTTTGATTAATTTTAATTAACGATTAAAACTAAACTTTCGAATGTCGTTTTGATTTCTAATTTAGTAATTAGTTAGTATTATTTTAAATAAAATAAGTTTATTGATTCGATTTTAATTGATTATTATTTATTAAGATGTCATTTAATTAATCTTTTACATCGGATACTTACTTAGGTAATTATCGTTTTCGAGAATTATGGCTTGTTGCGCCATTTTGGCTAAAGTTACGTTTTAACTTTTAAAACGTCCTTTTTTTAACTTATTTTAGTTAAGTATTTTGGAGTAACTTGAGTTACTTGAAGTTAAAACTAATGAGTTCCGTTTTAAATGTTGATTATTATTTTATCAAAGTTGTTTCTATAATTATAAACTATGATTTATAATTGAATATAAATATATTTATTTTATCAAAGTTATTTTTGGGGATTTTATTTAATTCGAAAGTTTGTCAAATTAATTATACTATTCCTAAGGCATAAAAATAATATTTGAATATTTAAAAATTAAATTAATAATTATTATTAATTATTAAATTGATATTTTTGGCTTAGAATGTCTTTGGAATTAAATTTATATTTTAGCTTTGGTTGTTATTTAATTAATTGAGATAATTGCCGGTAATATTTAATTACTTGAGTTTCAAGCTATTGAGTTCTATTTTGATATTAATTAATATTTTATTTAATATTAATTATAAACTGTGGTTTATAAACTCTGGAATATTAGTTGGGTCGGTTTGGACTTGGGTCACCGACATGTGGGTTTAGCTTGGTAATTTTGAAAAACTCGGCTAACCCACTATTTGAGGAATTGATTTTATTTATCAATTAAATATTATTTTAATAATATTTTCGGATTGGATTTAAGGCGAACTCAATAGTCTTGAATTAATTCCGGCATTACATTTTATTTGAGAATTGTGTTTCTCTGTGATTTATCTGGTTATTTAATTGTGCTAGTCCTACGTGGTGTCTAGTGATCTTAGAGTTAGGGGTCGTACGGATATTAACCTATTTATTATTTTAGACCCGTCGACTGCTCGTGCTTCGGAGTCTACGCAAGGTTAGCTGTTTGCCAAGATCACGTGGATAAGCAAGCAGTGAGTTTGTAGTGCTATTTACCGCTTTATTAAGTACCGCATTTTATTTTAGTATTATAAATGTTTTTGAACTGTTTTAAGCGATTATGGATCTGGATTGAAACGAGCTACTCGATAGGCTTGTATCGAGACTGTGTGCACCAGTATATACTCTGGGATCGGCAGACTATGGTCTTGCTTACGCTGGTAATTTGACGAGGATTTGTTCCCGTCCACTCTGGGTTTATTTTCCAGTATGCTATGTCATACTTACGCTGGGATCATTTCAATACTGTTATTCCGTAATCATACTATATTAGTATAAACTGTTTTGATTTAAGGGTTTTAAACTTAATAAATGTAAATAGTATTGCGAACTCATCTCAGTATATCTGACCCCGTTGTTTTCCCAAATTTTCCAGGTTTATAATTTGAAAGCTGGTCCACTCCGATTCTTTTGATTCTTCGGAGGTTTTTATGTTATTAAACTAGTTTCTGTTTTCAAACTCTTAGACCGCAGTAGAATTAGTTTATTTATTACATTTGATATTATACCTTGGGATTGTCGATATATTCGATTATTTATATTTGGCATGATTACTCTGGATTACGATATTATTATATATAAGGCATGCTGTAGAACATTTAAGATATTTAAGTTATTTATATTAGAACTGTAATATAAATTGCTAGACCTAGGTTGGAGTCTCGGTTGCCCCCGAGCAATTTCTGCAGGTTTAAATATTTATTTGATTTCCGCGAGGCTTGCTACGGGTTTTGGTACAACCATACCCATACCCTAGCGCCGGTCACGATTCATGAAATTGGGTCGTGACAAACTTGGTATCAGAGCTTTAGTTTCAAACCAAGGCCATTTTCATGCTATGTGTTTACTATGTTAAGTTATTATTGAGTCATAGGGACTACTGCGGAATTAGGTTCATGTCTTGTCTTTGAAACGTCATCTTTTGATTTTAAAACTTTCTGCCTACACCGATAGGATTGCGTCGTGTCAGTCGGCATTTATGCTTTGATTTGATGCTTTTATTTTATTTTATTGATGTTATTTTCACTTGGATGATTTTAAACTGCTTTTGATTTCTCGGGAAATCTTGCAACGGTAATATTCTTTATGTCATACTTGGGTATGATGTTAATTGCCTTATCGTAATGATGTTTCTCTTCACTTGGGTGATATATGTTGGCTGTTATGCTTTAAGGATGTTGTGGACGATTAAATTATTTTGTGAGTACTTCTGGTTTTGGACGAGAGCCTTTATTTAAAAAAAAAAAAAACGATATTTGTCAGGATTTGACACTGTTTTGAGTTTAAATGATTTTTGACCGAATTGTTTTTTTGTGAATTTCGTTGTTGGCCACGTTTGATTTTAAACTACCTTTTCATAACTAGTGTTTTGACGTAAAAAGTCAAATGGGTAGTCTGGACACGACACCCTAAAATATTATTTTCAGTATCTTGCAAAAAAAAAATTATATTTGACTAAGGATGGAAAAGGGGTTTGTTCTTTGAAATAAAATGAAATTCTCGAAGTCTTAAAATTAAAATGTTACGTCTAACTTGGTGTTTTCAAAATGATTGTTTTGAAAAAAAAAAAAATTTTGAAAGGTGTTACAGTTTTGGTAATTTTATATTACTTTTGTAATTTTTACCATATTTGGTTGTCAACACTTTGGTGTTGTTGGCCTTATGCTCGATTTACCAGTTTTGACTAAAACTTGTGTTTTTGATAAGGTTGTTAAAAAAAATATATAATTGTTTTCACTTGGGCGATGAGTCTGATGTTGTTATTGGGTGACGTTGAGCTTCTTATTTTGAAAATACTAAGATTTGTTTTGAAATGCGTTTTCCGGACTTGAGAATATTTGTATACTTTTACAATTGGTTATTAGGGGTTTGACTTGGGTCACCCAAATTGGGAGTTGAGTTTGGAAGTGGTAATCACTCGGCTAACTCGACGATTTTAATTTGAGGCGTTTGGGAACAATTATATCTGATGTTTTATAAAAGAGGTTTTCCAGAAAATGAATTTTAACACTGTGGGCCTCGACATAAACTTGAAACCTGTTTTGTAAATACTATCTTTGGAAATTGGTTTTAATGCGTACTTTTGATCAATATCACAATTCGTTTTATTCTGAATTGACGTTTTGAAAATGTTATTACATGATTTAATCATTGTTGGGCTATTTAAGTTACTGCCATGTCAGTGGGAATTCGTTGATCACATAAGATGTTCTATGCTCAATCCTTTGAAATTTATATTGGTTATATATCTTAATGAGTAATTGTTTTACTGCAAAATGCTTAAATGTTTTTCGGATGTGTGAACAATTCTTGACCTATATTATTATGTCGTTATTTTTTTGTTCTCGTTAAGTTATGCCATGGTAGTTTTGTGCTCGTTCGTCTCATTGTGTGAAGTATCACGTGAGGACACTTCTCGCTAGTTTTTCTTTGGCTTAACTTGACATTGGTATCGATGTGCATTTCGAACCTTTGTTTTGACCCTGCGATTAGTTTAGATGTTCTAATTGGTTTAGCTGGATTGAATGTTTGGACTCTGGAAATCGAAGTTATTAATTTTGTCATCAAGAAATTTGAGGAGCGATTCTCAAGAGCTGTTTACAGATTCGAATTCCGAAATTGTCCTGGTCAGAGGAAGGCAGGTTGAGTTATATAACTCAGCCCCGGTGGAATAATTTTTCTCGTGAGTATTTTCCTCGTGCGTGATTTTTCGAGCGTTATGCGTTTTATGTTAGGCTCATTTATGATAAATTGTATTGTCGAAGTTTCGGCTGTTAGCATTCTAATATTAGATATGGCATATTGTGAATCGGGGTTGATCAGTGTAGTAATACACTGGTGTTTTCTTTAGAGGGATCAGTGAAATACCAAACCTCATAATGGAGCTGTGAAGGCGGCCGTGTTGCTTTAATGCCTTTGGAAAATTTTCAATTCGATTTGAGGGGGTATTCATTGTTAGGAAAATTTTAGTTTTGTTGTTGATTTTGGGTTATTTCGTTAATGATGATGCAAATTGGTGGACTAAAATAATAGAGATGGACAAATATGTCAAGATGGACGAGTGCACCTCTCATAGAGTGTAATGTCTAGAGAATGTTTCAAAGGAAAATTGATTTCAAATGTTAACTTGTTAAAGTAATTGAAATATTTTTATCACGTAATTGTGCCCAGACATGTCATGAACATGCATTTGGAATGCCACGAATAGGATACTGCATTGAGCATTAAATATGATCACTAATTAAAAGAGAGATAAATAATACATGCATTTAGTACATTCATCACGGCATTAGATGATTAGGGTTGAATGCAACTCCTTGGAGATGAGAGCTGTCATCACCCTGGCGCACAATTATGTAAAATAAATTTTATCAGTAAAACTTTTCAAGAAAAAAAATGTTTTGAAAAAAAAAAAAACTCGCGAGTTATATTGTGAAAATAGTGTTTAAAAAAAAGTTATTAAATTTCAAACGATTTTGAAATTTTTATTTGGTTGGAAACTAGACAAATACTCTATGATGACGGTGGTAATTTAAGAGGAATTGTAATATAAGGATTTATTTTATATTGTTGGAGTATCCATTTTTTTTTAGGGAGAGCCATGGTTATAAGGTTATACTCGAGGTTTAGTTGTGGTAAGTGTGGAAAAATATCAATAGTAAGTTTGAAGTAAAGAATTGTGTCAGCTTAGAGTATTTAATTTGAGGATTTTAGTTTTAAGAAAATTGGTTATGCTCTACATGTTCATTTACACTGAAAGATTAAAAAGAAATTTTACTTTTACAAATTCGATTTCTATTTAAAAAGTTTTGGTACTAGTATCGGAATATTTCGTAAACGAAGGGATTTTTATTTGCAAAAAAAAAAAAAAAAAAAAAATTAGTTTGAGAAAGAGGTGAAATTTTGTCAAGTTTGACTAAAAGTGGATTTAAATTTTTTTTTTTTTTTTTTCAAAAAATTTCTCAAAAAAAAAAAAAATTTCTAAGTGAACGCTTTTATAAAATCGTGAATTTTATAGTGAAAGTAAAGTTTTGTTATGATTTTGAAATGAGACTGTTTTATTTTGTGGATGCGTTTACTAGAAGAATTTTCAACGAGTTAATTATTTTTAGTTGAAAATAAAATTAAACTGATAATATTAGTAATTTCAAATTAAAGACGGATTGTATTATTATATATTTTGTGGTTGTGAAAAGCATTTTTCTATAAAAATTTTGTTATGAGCAGAACCAATAAACCGATTGATTGCGATCTGATCTAATTGATCTTCTGCACGATTCGAGGTTATAATGATTGAAAAAAATTGTTGTGAGAGGTTTAAGTTTTATAGTTTTTAGAATTTGCTATGTTCTCTTACGTCTTGGTTCAAAGAAAAAATTGATGGTATTGTCGAACTGATCTTAGTTGGTGGAACCGAAACGATTTTAGCGGTGTTTAGTTTTCAGCCGTTAGATTGTGAGGGCATATATAACCAGAACGACATTTTGATTTGCTTGCGTTTTGGCTAGCGGGCGTTTTAAGTTTTTCATATGAGGTATTTGGTGTTGTGACCACTATAGGTGATACAGTGCGTAGGTGTTAATGAATGTAAGATTGTCTTCAGTTGAGAGTGTCTGTAGATTTTCGGTTTGTAGCATTGGAGTTTGGTTTAGTTAGATTACGATTTGAATTTGGGATTGTTCTTACACTTGTGGTATTGCTTTGGTAGTCTTTGAGACTTGAGCTTGTTTTTTTGAAATTTTTCCTCGTATAGTGTATTCATTATTCCCGAATGAAAAATAAATTTTTAATTCGTTCACGCGTGGTGTTTAGAGAGTCGTTTGAGGTACCAGATTGTTAAAAAAAAATTCACGTATGCGTGTGGTGATCTTTCGATTTCTTTTAAATTAGTTTTAAATTTGAGGTCGTGTATCTTTAAGTTGGGGAGATGTAACACCCCATATATCTTTCCACGTGGTTTCATCTAAATTATGTTTCTTTTCGCTTTGACTCTTCTCAGTTTTCATTATGATAGAATTATCTTTTGGTGAGAGTTTTGTTCGAATCTTTTGAGATTGCGGTTTTTATTTTGTTTTCGTTGAGTTGTTACTCGGTCGTGAGTAATTTTGGGAATCAAAATTTTGATGCGTAATTGTTTTCTTTCGTTTCGTTGAGTATACGTTGCTCCGTATTGTGAGTTATGTGTGATTTTATACGTGCTATAATTGATTTTTATATTATTTTGGTGGTGATAAATTCGAGGACGAATTTTTAATAAGTTGGGGAGAATGTAATGCCCCGTAAAAAAATTAAATTTATTTTTTATGAGTGTCCGATATTAAATTCGGATCGCTTATGGATTCGTGAGACGATTCATGGTTTGAATAATTTTTGGTTGGATTGTGGTTCGATTCGTGGTTCGGTTCGAGATTGGATTTGGTTGTGGGTCTTTTTGGGTTGTGGTTCAACCAAAGTGGTTGAACCACGTTCTTGCTTTTGCTATTTTTGGGCAGTAACGTACAACGTTACTCTACTTCTTTTTCTGGCCTATAAATATGTCTGTTGCGTACCCATTTGTTCCCTTTTTATTTTCACATTAACCCTAGCCGACCTCTGGACATATTTTACACTCTGAACATTCTTTTCTTCATCTCTTCCATCGCTTTCGAATCACGCGTCTTAGTGAGGTTGTGTTCTTCATCATTCTGCTTCCTTCCGGGGCTGCGGGGTATTGTGATCCGTTTTTCTTCGTTTGGTACGTTCATATATCTTCTGTTTAACGTTGTAACGATTCGATGTTCTTGATCGATCTGTGGCTGCCAAATTTATTCATTATATTCTGATTGCCATTGATGATTATGAGCTGCTGTTTTATACCGATTATTGTGGTCATTAATTTGATTGTTATGGTGTTGCGTTGGATCTTTGTGTTCGACTCTTATTGTATCGTTTTTGCTCGATTATCCGCTATTGAATCATTAAGATAAGGGGCTGTTTACATTTTTTATTTTTAGTTATTTTTCATGTGTTTATTAAGTTTTGGTTGTCAATATTATGGCTGTTATTGTTTTGGTTCTATGTTCTTGTTCTAGTTATTAATATATTATTTATAATCTTGGTTAGTCTTGTTTTGGTTACCACGGTTTGTTTGATAAAGAATCTTGAAATTTGTTATTATGATATTGAAGTTGCTGTGTTATTTTCTTATCAAATTCAAGTTAGGAAGATGATGCTTTGGGCGGGTAATTATGTTCAAATTGTTTGGGCTTTGGTCTCGTTAATGATATGGGTTTTTCACTAGCAGGTAAAAGTGGGTGTAATTTATTCAATTCATGTTTAATGATTGTGTTGGGTTAAATCCCTTTAAGGTCCCTTAAATTGATTTATTCTTTATAATTGGTTTGGTATATTTTGATTGGTTGATTCTTTTTGATTAATTTTAATTAACGATTAAAACTAAACTTTCGAATGTCGTTTTGATTTCTAATTTAGTAATTAGTTAGTATTATTTTAAATAAAATAAGTTTATTGATTCGATTTTAATTGATTATTATTTATTAAGATGTCATTTAATTAATCTTTTACATCGGATACTTACTTAGGTAATTATCGTTTTCGAGAATTATGGCTTGTTGCGCCATTTTGGCTAAAGTTACGTTTTAACTTTTAAAACGTCCTTTTTTTAACTTATTTTAGTTAAGTATTTTGGAGTAACTTGAGTTACTTGAAGTTAAAACTAATGAGTTCCGTTTTAAATGTTGATTATTATTTTATCAAAGTTGTTTCTATAATTATAAACTATGATTTATAATTGAATATAAATATATTTATTTTATCAAAGTTATTTTTGGGGATTTTATTTAATTCGAAAGTTTGTCAAATTAATTATACTATTCCTAAGGCATAAAAATAATATTTGAATATTTAAAAATTAAATTAATAATTATTATTAATTATTAAATTGATATTTTTGGCTTAGAATGTCTTTGGAATTAAATTTATATTTTAGCTTTGGTTGTTATTTAATTAATTGAGATAATTGCCGGTAATATTTAATTACTTGAGTTTCAAGCTATTGAGTTCTATTTTGATATTAATTAATATTTTATTTAATATTAATTATAAACTGTGGTTTATAAACTCTGGAATATTAGTTGGGTCGGTTTGGACTTGGGTCACCGACATGTGGGTTTAGCTTGGTAATTTTGAAAAACTCGGCTAACCCACTATTTGAGGAATTGATTTTATTTATCAATTAAATATTATTTTAATAATATTTTCGGATTGGATTTAAGGCGAACTCAATAGTCTTGAATTAATTCCGGCATTACATTTTATTTGAGAATTGTGTTTCTCTGTGATTTATCTGGTTATTTAATTGTGCTAGTCCTACGTGGTGTCTAGTGATCTTAGAGTTAGGGGTCGTACGGATATTAACCTATTTATTATTTTAGACCCGTCGACTGCTCGTGCTTCGGAGTCTACGCAAGGTTAGCTGTTTGCCAAGATCACGTGGATAAGCAAGCAGTGAGTTTGTAGTGCTATTTACCGCTTTATTAAGTACCGCATTTTATTTTAGTATTATAAATGTTTTTGAACTGTTTTAAGCGATTATGGATCTGGATTGAAACGAGCTACTCGATAGGCTTGTATCGAGACTGTGTGCACCAGTATATACTCTGGGATCGGCAGACTATGGTCTTGCTTACGCTGGTAATTTGACGAGGATTTGTTCCCGTCCACTCTGGGTTTATTTTCCAGTATGCTATGTCATACTTACGCTGGGATCATTTCAATACTGTTATTCCGTAATCATACTATATTAGTATAAACTGTTTTGATTTAAGGGTTTTAAACTTAATAAATGTAAATAGTATTGCGAACTCATCTCAGTATATCTGACCCCGTTGTTTTCCCAAATTTTCCAGGTTTATAATTTGAAAGCTGGTCCACTCCGATTCTTTTGATTCTTCGGAGGTTTTTATGTTATTAAACTAGTTTCTGTTTTCAAACTCTTAGACCGCAGTAGAATTAGTTTATTTATTACATTTGATATTATACCTTGGGATTGTCGATATATTCGATTATTTATATTTGGCATGATTACTCTGGATTACGATATTATTATATATAAGGCATGCTGTAGAACATTTAAGATATTTAAGTTATTTATATTAGAACTGTAATATAAATTGCTAGACCTAGGTTGGAGTCTCGGTTGCCCCCGAGCAATTTCTGCAGGTTTAAATATTTATTTGATTTCCGCGAGGCTTGCTACGGGTTTTGGTACAACCATACCCATACCCTAGCGCCGGTCACGATTCATGAAATTGGGTCGTGACAATTTTGGTTGGATTTATGTGATTCATCACATGTTTTGGTTTATATAAGACGATGTCGTCATGTTAGCTTAACCCAATTTTTTGCTGACATGGTAGATAGGTGGATGGTTTATTGTTAAAAAAATCGATTTCATTCATAAAATGGCTACAAAATATACTAAATATGCTAAAAGCCAATTATTAAAAATTTAAATATAACTGACAAAACGTGTAAAGATCATGATATTTTTTAATGATTAAACCTAATGATAATTATTTAGTTATCATTTCTTGTCTCTACATCCATCTTGGAACGCAATCTCTCATTTTGTTAGATATCAAAAACTTGAGTAATAATCAGGTCTCACTTCAAAAAGCATATGCCTGCTTTATGCAAATAAATATATAGGAAGATCAATACAAAGTCTATAAATATATAAAGATCATATATTAAACAGATTAAGGACTCTAACAAATTAGAAAGATTGACTTGGCGTACCATGAATTTTCAGAATAAGATATGAGTTGGTGGAGGGTAAGTTCATGTATCAAACGAGATAATATTAAATAAATTTATAAATTATATATATATTCTTTTAATTTAATTACGAACTTTAAAATGTGTCAAACATATACAGAAAGTAAGAGCATATTAAAACAACAAGATGGGTTATTAAAAAAAATATTTTTGTATAAAAAACGGTATTTTTATAAATATTTTTTAAAACCCGTATTTTTATAAAAAGAGTTAATGCCATAGAAATTCACCAACTTTACATGCACGTTGTCTCATTTCAATCACTCCGTTTAAAAATCGTCATTTTCATACACGAACTATCATTTTTTTCTCAAATTCATACACCGTTCAAAAATCCGGTAAATAATGATATGCCATAACAAACTGGAAAGTGATATGTCAACAATGTTTGCCGGATTTTTGAATGGTGTATGAAATTGAGAAAAATTGGTAGTAATTGATGTATGACAATGGCGATTTTTAAACAGCGCGATTAAAATAAAAAACCATGTAAAATTGGTGAATTTTTATGACATTACCTTTATAAAAAAAAAGTAAGATATTATTTTTGTAAATATTTTTTATATTCCTAATATTTATGTAAACACCCCTTAAGAATTAGAGCGGTTATCAGATGTAACAAGCTTCAAACTCTTTGAATTTATTGTTTTAGTTAATGAATGAATTCGCCTACCGGAGGTATGGAGTTTTGGACTCTTGGATCTCAAAAAGAAAAAAGCGACTCAACGAAATTTCATTATGGCAAGTGTTAAAAGGAAGTAGGAAACTTCCTCTAACGTAGAGCCTCCAAATAGAAAAGGCAAAATACCTTTTTATATTTATAATTTAATTTTTTTATTAAATATACTTTTTTTTAGGGTTATGTCAAATGCATTATTTGTAAAAAAAAATGCCACTTTTTACACCATTTTTTATAGTTTCCAATTGTACACTAATAATAAATATATTTACAAAAATATAATACTATATAAATAGAAGTTATATCTTATTTTAGATTAAACTTCTATATAAACTCTCTCTTCCCTTTCTTTTTCTCAAAATTTCCTTTCTTTTTCTTCTTTTTTTTGTTTATTTTCTTGTTCGTCTCTTCCAGTCGTTTTTCGTTTGTCTTTTCCGTACGTGCTTCCGTTCGTTTACTTCCGGTGGATTTTTCGTCTCTTCCGGTTGTTTTTCTGCTAGTTTCTTCTGTTCGCCCTTTTCTATTCGTCTATTCCTTTCGCGCTAAGAATTTGTTATTTTTTAGGTTTTTTGTGATAATTTAAATATTTTATAAATAAATTATTATAGATCTATTTTTTTGGTTTATAAAATTCTTGTATTGTTCATTTTTGTCTTATTTTTATTTATAGATTTCTTGTTTTATATTGATGCTACTGATTTTGTAAACAACGAATGATTTATGGTGTATTTACAGTATTTTTATGGTGTATATACGTTATAGTATATTTCTGGTATATTAATAGTATATTTTTGGTGTTTTTCTATTTTATCCATGTTTTTTGATAATTTTCTGGTGTATCTATATATATTTTTCTAGTGTATTTGTAATGTTTTTATTCTATACACTATAAAAATACAAAAAATACACTAATGATACACTATAAAAACACCATAATTACACTAAAAACACGACATATATATTAGCAAAAAACGATAAAAACAAAAATAAACACAGAGCATAAATCAGTAAACAAGTGAAGAAAATATTTTTAAAATTAATGTATTTTTGAAAATTAAAAAAATACGACTTGTAAATATTTTTGAAAACAATGTAAAATAGTAAATTATAATGTATTGTAGGAAATTTCCTCAAAAGTAATTTGAAAATAACCATTTCCAAACTGAAAATAAAGATGAACTGTGTGAATAATGATTAATGAAATTAAAAATTTATAAAAAGAAAATTTGATATTAGATATAATTTATGATTTGGATATATATGTTATATAAATTCGTAAAATTGGCTGTTCAAAATGTTCAAATTAGATTTTAGAAATATATATAATAAAATAGTCAAAATTATGGATATTAAAAGTTATTTTTTCAGTAGAAAACTATAGTTAAAATCTGTGAATTTTATATTGAAATAGTAATATAAAGTGCCTATTTAAGGGGAACATAGGATTAACAATTTTCTTCACATAGACATGGCATCGACATGTTACAAATTACTCTTCAATTTTATCCTATTCATTTTCACACTCTCTCCCACCTCAAGCCACCCGCTAGACCCTCTATGTCCAGAAGAGCTAACCCTAGTCCGAACCATTGTGACATACTCAACCTCAAACAATGACATAATCTTCAGTTACGTAGCATTAGACGAACCAGATAAACCCCTGGTTCTTTACTGGCTATCAAACCCTACCTCCCCACCTCCACCTCGACGAGCCCTAGCCATCACCCGGTTCGACAAAGAAACGCACGAATTCATCGTAGACTTATCGACACAGTCAATTATATCTGACAAATTAGTTTGTGATGATCAAGGATATCCGACACTGACGCTTGGCGAAAGAACAGAAGTGTCGCTATTGCCGTATGCATACGGTCCGTTTATCGAATCGATGACCCGGAGAGGACTCAACTCGTCTGCTGCCATATGTTCTGCATATACACTCGGTTGGTTCGGACAAGATAAGACCAAACGGAATGTGAAACTTCAGTGTTTTTACTTAAATAACGGGTCTGTTAATTTTTATGCTTTTCCGATCGAAGGGATATGGATGATCGCTAATCTTGATAAAATGGAGATTGTTGAATATAGCGACAGGCACGCGAAACCCATTCCGAAATCTGAAGGAACTGACTATAGATTTTCCGAGCAGAAGCCTCCGTTTGGTCCACGCATTAATCCGGCGGCTAACTGTCAGCCTGATGGACCTGGAATTCAAATTTTAGGCCATATGGTCAGGTCAGGCTTCGCCATTGTTGTTTGTTTTCTATTTGATTAGCTATAATTTAGGATAATTTATTTACACGGTACTCAAACAATCACTTTATTTCAATTTATTGACGGAACTTGATTCAATTTATTTTGTTAATTAAACTTTACTTTCATTTTAATATGAAATTTTACGATAAAATACACATGTAACGGCCGATTTTTGATTTATTTTTTATAGAACTTGCCGCGCATGCATAATTTGACCTAGAAATTTGTCGTATAAATAAAATTACAGTACATAAGTTTTTAGGTAACATAAGCAAAACTCATTGTCACGTGGTAATTAGCAAAAATCGACTGCCATGTATATGTTTTTTTATCAAAAAAAATCTAACATTAATTAAAGTTTATTAACCATTTAATATATTATTTTTCTTAAAGATGGGGCAATTGGAAACTTCATGTATCGTTTGATGCACGAGCTGGTCAGATAATATCCACAGCACTAATATATGATGAAGAATGTCAAAGGTATCGTAGTGTATTATATAGAGGATACGTATCAGAGCTATTTGTACCTTATATGGATCCGACATTAGGCAGATTCTCCGATACATTCTTTGATGCCGGAGAATATGGTTTAGGTTACAATGCAGTTTCATTAGAACCATCGACCGATTGCCCTAATAATGCAATGTTTATGGATGGTTATTATGCAAGTGATGATGGTTTGCCTGTAATAGTACCCAGAGCAATTTGCTTATTTGAAAGATATGCAGGAGATATCATGTGGAGGCACACTGAAACAGCCATTCCTTCAACAATAGTAAGTCCTAGACTTAGATTTATATTATCTTAAAATGACCAAAATTGTATTTTTTTTTCTTGCTATAATGACCAAATTGTTTTTTTTTTGTTGTAATAATAGCCAAATTGATGACCAAATTGCAACAAAAAAATGCAATTTGAGTATTATTAAAACAATTAAAAGGTTTGATTTAAATTACAACAAGTCGTAAAAGTTTGGTTTTTCCTCACCATTAAGCCTAAAAAGAACCGCATAATAGATAATTTGCGTCCATTTGCAGATAAACGAGGTTAGGCCTGATAGGAGTTTGGTTATAAGAATGGTTGCTACAGTTGGTTACTATGATTATATATTTGATTCGGAATTCAAGCCAGATGGTTCCATCAATATGGAGGTATTAATCTTAAAACAATTAATTAACTTTTTTTTTGCTGCAATTAGACAAACACAAATTATCCTAAGAAAATGTCTATTCAACAGGTTGGTCTAACTGGAATTTTAGCTATAAAGGCAACAGAATACACTAACAACCTTCAGATTGAAAAGGAAATTTATGGACCGTTAGTTTCGGAAAATTCAATTGGGTTGAACCATGATCATTTTTTCATGTACCGGCTTGATTTTGACGTTGATGGTATCCACAATTCCATGGTAAAACGCAAATTAGTAACCGAAAGAAACAGAAATTCTGATACACCAAGGAAGAGCTATTGGACCGTGATTAGCGAAACACCGAAAACCGAATCGGAGGCAAATTTTCAATACGGTTTGGACCCGGTTCAGGTTCTGATCGTTAACCCAAACAAGAAAACTAGACTTGGAAACAATCATGGGTATCGTTTATTACCAGCATCATTTATACACCCACTTCTAACAGAAAATGATTACCCTCAAATTCGCGCGGCTTTCACCGAGAATGACGTGTGGATTACCCCGTATAACAAATCGGAAAAATGGGCGTCCGGATGGTATGCCGATCGGAGCCGTGGTCAAGACACACTAGCCGCTTGGAGCCGCAGGTAAATCCGATCAACTTTTTTAAAAAAAATATGGTTATTGGGTTTTAAATTTTATATTAATGGCTCCTCATTTTGTTTAATTTTTAAAACTATCTATTTTTTTAAAATTATTAAGTTTGAAATTTTATATAATTGGCCTCGACTAAATTCTAATCATAGCTGTAACGACTGACGTGCCAATAAATACGCATTATCAAAGAAAATACGCTACCTAGTCGCCATATTAGATTAGAAGATGACAGAATATTATTACATATATTGGAACATAATATAAAGTTTGAAAATGAATATGGGTGCAGGGACAGGGAGATTGATAACAAAGACATAGTTTTATGGCATCTGATGGGGCTTCATCATGTTCCTAGCCAAGAAGATTATCCTATAATGCCGACTCTGAAGGCTCGGTTCGAGCTTCATCCCAACAATTATTTTGAAAGAAACCCTGTCTTGAAGCTCATTCCAACCTAGTTTATATATGATTGCTTCAAAGCAATCAGAATAATGTTTCATTAACTCTCGTTAATGTCTACTATTTCTATAGTTTCTACTTGCTCCATTAAAAAAGTTTATAAAAGGCAAGTAGATCTCATACATTAGACGAAATTATCTAATAAATTTTAAATAAAAAAGTTTTATCGGTTTGAACAATCGATTTTGTATCTATGTTAATTATGTACAAATATCAAATAAAAACAACAAATCTTTTAACTTATTTTTATGATAAATTAGTTCATAACATGAGAAATATACATTAACAATAGATGTGTTAATGTAAATTGAACAAATTTTTTTGATTAGTTTTCAATGTATGTCTTCAGTTTTTGTCTTTTTCCTACCATATTTCTAATTTTAATTTGTAACTTTATTTTATTCTCAACTTCTAATTTATGTATACATTATTTCTAGCGTCATTCCAACTCAATTTCCGTTAATATTTAACAACGTGGCGACCAATTAGTCATTTTTGAACTGACACCAAATATATAAATATTTGACACAGAAAGTGAATAATATACTAGTTCTGATAGAATTTTGATAGGTTGTCACATCATTAAATTTAACAGAAACAGAGCTGAAGTAATACCAGAAGAAAAAAAATTAATATAGTTGAATAAAATGAGAAATTATAATTATGAATTAAGATAATTATCCGAAATGAAATTTACATGATATTTACAAAAGGTCAAGAATTTTATGATTAACAATTGAATAAAATAATTTTGTTTCTCAAAATGAAATTAGTCAAGCATTGTGAATGGAAATTACTCTCAAGTTTTTAACGTTAAGAAACGTTTCTTTTTATTGTATTAAAAAATGAATTTAGCCTAACTTTAGGGATCAAAAATGAAATTATCTCAATTATTCTCTTTTGGGCTCCAACTCTATCACAAGCCCGGCCCATATTTATCTTCGTCTCTCTCGTCTCTCTTCCCGTCGTCCAACTCAACCCTCATTGCTGAACTGAACCTCTCTTCTTTAAAAAAAAATTATACATACAAAAATTCATCCTAAATGTTCATCTAAACCCTAAAATGAATTTAAAACAGCTAACCGTAATCAAATTCACGCGGTTTAACCCTCCATTAACTCGTCCGGTTTGTTCCACGGCAGCGATTCAACTCAACACCCAACCAAAAGAATCAGCTCCGAATCAGACCTTAATCAACGGTCTGTCTTCAATTCTATCACACCCGTCTTTAAATTCATCTCAGAGTAGACAAATTCTACTCCATTTATCTCCTCATGAATTTTACAATTATTTTCTTGCCGTTTTATCAAATACTCATTATAAAAATGTAAACCCTAAAACCGCCTTTGATTTCTTTAATTTTGCATCTCTGACTTGTAATTTTCATTTCACATTACGTTCTTACTGCCTGTTAATTAGATTGCTTATTGCTTGTAATCAAATACCGTCTGCTCGGTTGGTTTTGATTCGTTTGATTGAGGGGAGATTGTGTGCTGTGTATGAGAGTGATTTGCATAATAGGCATTTGGAGATTGGTTCAGCAATTGCTGATTTTCGTTCGGTTTTTGAGCCCGTTATTGCTGTTAGAGTAGTGGATTTGTTGATAAATGTTTATGCTACACAGTTTAAATATTTGGGGTTTGGAGTTATTGCTGAATTGTTTAGTTTGATGGGTAGTAAGGGTTACTCGCCGTCTCTTAAGACTTGCCATATTTTGTTGAGTTCGTTAGTGAAAGCAAATGAGATGAAATTGTGTTATCGAGTGTTCAATGTTATGTGTAGCTGTGGTTTTATTCTGGATGTTTACTTGTTTAGTACTATGGTTTATGCATTTTGCATTGGAGGTAGAGTGGAGGATGCGATTGGTTTGTTTCCGAAAATGGAAGCATTGGGGGTTGCTCCAAATGTCGTTACTTTTAATAATATCATACATGGGTTATGCAAGATTGGGAGATTAGATGAGGCGTTTCAGTTTAAGGAAAAGATGGAAAAAGCACGAGTGGAACCGGGTTTTGTAACTTACGGTGCGCTCATTAATGGTTTAGTTAAGTTGAAAAGATTTGATGAAGCTAATGTTATTTTGAAGGAAATGTCTGATAGAGGTTTTCCGCCTAACAATATTGTGTATAATACTTTAATAGATGGATACTGTAAAGCCGACAACATTGAGGAGGGTGAAAAGTTGTTCGTAGAGATGGTTTCTCTGAATATGGAGCTAGATTCTGTAGTTTATAATATACTAATCCGAGCTTACTGTAGAAATGGGAATGTGATGGAAGGCTTCAGACTTCGGGATGACATGAAAAGTAGAGGCATTCCACGAACTTCTTTCACTTATTCTACTCTTATACATGGACTCTGCAATGTTGGTCTTGTTGACGATGCAAAACAACTTCTTGATGAAATGAGAAAGGAGGGCTTGTTACCGAATGTCGTTTGCTATAATGCACTTATTGGTGGTTACTGTAAGCTAGGGCAGATGCATGAAGTAGATAACATTCTGCTCGAAATGTCTTCAAATAATGTCGATCCTAGTAAAGCTACATACACAATCTTGATAAAAGGGTATTCCAAATTTGGAGATACAGAAAAGGTAGATCAGCTTCGGAATGAGATGGCTCAAAGAGGAATTGTCCTTGATGCCGTCACTGATAATGCCCTTACAAACCCGTTCTGCAAAGAAGGGAAGGTAGAGGAAGCTGATGAAGTTTGTCATCTTATGCTGCCAGAGAACTGTATTTCCAACGAGTAATAGTGCATGTAAAGAGTTTAATTCTTTGTGCAAGTTGATGCTTATTGGCTACTGCTTTTCTAGTTTATTTATGTAAGCAGCTGAACTCGTTTGTTTTGCTAGGATCTTTACATTTGTCAATTTCGTTGATTTACAGATCATTTTGATTCTTTGTCTTTCTAACACTAAAGTTTTTATTCTCTCTTGTTACAGCAATTAAAGCTGAATTCATGTCTTGCCTACAGAAGTCGAATGCTAATTGCATCTTGATTCAAAAAGGAAAATCATAATGGAGGTTTGAAACAGACATGTCGTGGGAGGGAAAATATAGTTGACACAACAGCAAGGTAAAGATAAATATTCATCTTCTGAACTTTTGGTGTAAATCATACTACCCAAGATTTTAAGGCTTGACATAAAACAATTGTGCATATTGTAAAAGGTTTTTTTTTCCAAAGAATTTAACATGTTTACGGAGAAATCTTTAGCATTAAACTGAATGTAATCATCGGATTAATCTTGTTTGAGTAATGGGTTTCTTTCGAAAAAATTTGTTGGCCGAAGCTCAAATCCATCGTGAAGCGTTGGCATCACTGGGAAATCTTCTTGGCATGGATTGTGATGGAATCCCACAGTGTACCATAGAACTAAATCTTTGTTTTCAATTACTCTATTCCTGCACATCACATAATTTGCCATGTTAAAACAACATTGAGCATTTCTTTTCTCCTTTCAGCATAATTTGTTTATGAGATTTTTTTAATAAAAATCTAACTTGCCAATTGCCCCATTCTTGTAGAATTTTCTTTATGTATTTATTATATATTTTGTGTAGTGATGAAATATCAAGATTTAACACTCCAAAATATTACCTGCAGCTCCACAAAGCCAGGCCATCATCGCCACGGCTCCTATCAGCATAGAACCCACCAGCCCATCTCTCTGACTTGTTATAAGCAGTCACCCACATCTGATAGTTCAAGTAAGCAGTTCTAATCTGCGGATAATCGTCATAAGAAAGAAGAGATTTTACCGGTTGACCTGTAATTAACCTGTAACCAACTTGATTTCCAAGTCTAGTCTTCTTATTTGGATTCACAATCAATAGCTCATTCGGCTCCAAACCGAGCAGTATTCTTGCCTCATGTTCTCTTTTAGCTGTTTCTCTAACAACTGTCCAATAACTTTTTCGTGGCGATTGAGCATTTATTGCAAGTACTCTTTCTGTTTGTTGTTTGGCTTTGACAAATGAATTGTCTTTACCATCAATATCAAGGTCAAGGTAGTATGTGATGAAGTGATCATGGTTAACAGCAACAGCATTCTCTGTTATTAAGGTACCATATACATTCTTAGTTATTTGGTCATTATTTGTATATGGTGTGGCTTTCATTTCCACTATACCAGTTAGGGACACCTGCAAAACATTTTATTGTCTTATCCATGTTTAAATTGCCAATATTTTTACTGTTAAATAAAAACATTGCAACATAATTATGTTAAGGGTTAATTACTATTACTCCAATGAGTTTAGATTCAAATGATTGTTTACCCCCTCAATTTTAAAAAATCACTATTTCCCCCTTCGACTTTTATATTTTATATTACTGAAATCCCCTTTATATAAGGGGGTTTCAGTTAAAGAAAAATAAAATGCGAGGAAAAATAGTGATTTTTCAAAATTCATGAGGGAAACAATAAGACCTAAACTCATGGGATAATAGTAATTAACCTTATGTTAATCATTTGTCTTGTGGTGCAAAAATTAGAAGCTTACCCCAACTTTTATGGAGCCAGTTTTCTTGAACTCCCAGTCAAGAATATAATCGTAGTTTCCTAATGTAGCCACCATCCTAACCATCAAACTAATTTCTGGCTCCCCACTCACTATCTGCATAATCAGTCAAATTCTTCAAAAATATATCTCCAAACTTGTAAATCACAATTAACTGGACCAACTTACCACTTCTCCTGGAACATTGATTTCGGTGTGTCTAAAGGCTACATCGCCACTATATCTCTCGAAAATGCATATCACATTAGACATCTTCTGTGCCTGCCCGTCTGATCTAGCTATATACTCATCTAAGTATGCAGCATTGGCCGGACAATCGATCAGCGGCTGGAGGGTAACAGCTGCTCGTCCGAACCCAAATTCACCTACATCCATGAAAGTCCTAAAATACCATTCACTTGTGGGATCCATGTACGGAACAAATGTTTCTGATACATGACCCCTGTATAGCACGCTACGAAATTTCTGCACTTCTGAATCAAATATAGATGCTGTTGAAATGACAATTCCTGCTCTAGCATCAAATGCTAAATGAAAATCCCAGTTAGCCCATCTAACCTTGTGCCCATTTATGCTTAATCCATAATCTGATACATTATAATTGATGTGTTTAGATTTTGTACTCGAACGAAAATCAGTTCCTTCAGGTTTAGGCAAAGGGGCTCTATATCTGTCAGTGTATTCAGTAATTTGCATAGAGTCGAGATCCACTAGAATGCTAATTCCCTCAATTGGCCTTGCGAATACATTAATTGATCCTCCTCTATAGAAACACGGAACTCGAAGTGCACGTTTTGTAACGTGTTCTCCATACCAACCAATTGTGAACGGTATGCAAGAAACTTCCAATATATTTAACCCCCGTTTTGTTATCGAATCAATAAACTTGGGATAGTTCAAGGGCAGTTTACTAGCTCGGAAAAACTCAGTAGAAGTGAGAGGAGGATAGCCATGACCCGTATAGACGTGGTCTGATATGATTGAACCTGTAGCTAAGTCCACAATGAGCTCATGCGTCTCACCACTAGCTCGAACAACAACTTTAGCTTGACGAGGTAAATTTTTCTTATGTTTAGGTGAAGATTGCCATTTGAGAACATCAGCTTTATCTGGTTCTTGAATATCAACATAATGAAAAGTTAGATTAGAAAGATTGCCGAGGCTAGACTTTTGAACTATAAGCCTGATTTGATTTATTTCATCTGTATTTAGAGGGTTTAGAGGGTGATAAAGACTAGCTATTAAGTAGCATTGTAGAATAATAACTAGGATTTTTAATGAAATAGTCATTTTTGCTGCTTTTCTATTTTAGGAGCTGCAAAAGAAAAGTGGGTTATGGATTGAAATCACTGTTGAAGATTATGTAATAAGAGAGATATTATAATTTATTAAAAGAGTTGCTTGGCAATAAGGTTAGATCTCATTTTTTTAAGAGTAAAGATTCTCTTTATATAATTATTCTTTTATTTGCATCCTTTCTTGCAATGGCAGCAAGAATGATTTTACTTCAAATTGTGAAATCAGAAGTTTCTTATACTAACATGCTATCCGCAATGAAGAGGTTTGATATCATGTCATAAACAACCCATTTGTTTCGTGTTATGAACGGGTTGACACATTGTTGACACGAACCCACTCGTGTCTAATGTTTCAATCTGGATTTGTCAATTTTACGTGTTTGGTTAACTAGATTACTGTGTCATGATTCATTTTGACATTTTGTCAAGATATTTGACTTTTTAAAGACTCCTTCGAATCTTGTTTTGTCTAATGAGTAAATTGCAAATTCGACAAACAAGCTCATGAGTTGGCTCAGAACATCAAAAGTGTTTGTAGCTTAATTTTTGTAAAGCAGATCCCACAAACTCTGTAATTAATTTTCTATCTATAAATCCTAACTTTGAAAAAAAATGCTAATCTATAGAACATGTGGTCTATAATGAGTTAAATCACATGCTTCAAGCTTCAAAACCATTAGCGGTTCCGTCACTAAAACAAAGATTGGATTAAGCTTCAAGAAATTTATTCACATGTATAACTTAACCAGAATGATTCAATGAGTGCTCTGCTTTGTACTCTGCCTTAAATTAAAGTCAAGTGCCAGAAATTCAAGTTACTAGCAATTATTGATAACCTTTAGTGTTTTTGAAGCAAAATTTAGAGACTTAAGCCATTAATTTAGTTTATCTTTAAAGAAGAGCAATTTGGCCAAATGATAAGATGATATGGTTTGAAATTTGAGCACCGGATAAATTAGCTTGCTGTAGCCCAAAGCCACTGCTTAATGTTGGCATAATTGACAGCATTATGTTCGTATTTTCTATTCATCCTATCCCTGCATTAAAGAAATTAATACTACCTCCGTTTTTGTTTTTTAGTTGTCGCTTTTATGTATACGTCTATAAATAGTTATCACTTAAGGATTTTTAAGTGATTTTTATAATTATATTTTAATTTCGACTTGCTTATATTTAGTTTTAAAAGCTATATAATTCACTATTGGAGTTAATATATAGGATTATGTTAATTTTTACTTTCAAAATTTAAAACAATAAAGCACTTTTTTAATGTTAGCAATTTATTAAAAAGCGACGACTAAGTTAAAACAGAGGAAGTACTGCTACTTAATATTATCACATTAAATAGTTTTAAAATCTTGTGCTGTAGAATTTTCAATTCATAGCAAAAGGGTACTCAAATTATAATTTTAAGTTTAAGCCAAAACACTTCAAATATATAAAAGTGAATTGATGACAATTGGTAGCGGAATTCTTTTTTTAAAAAATAACGTGCTTCGTAAGGTGTCACGTTTGAAGATGATCAATATAACAATTAATATAGCAGTCGACGTGGTGGTATATTATAAAAATATAATCCATCAGGTCCCTATCAAATCAGAAAAGGACGAGGTGTCATGGCTACAAATTAAAATTAAAATTTTGATATCAATTTGATCCAATTGAAATTTTGGTACTAAACATTAAGAGAGATTCGTAGCATTCAAGCTTATAACCTCAAAACTGCGATCAACCATGAACTTACCAAAGGGTCCATGTAGCTAAGGTATCGCCCCAGGTAGCTAAGATATCGCCCCCTCTGCTCTGATCAACTTATAAACCACACATTATATTTAGTGAATGTTGCTCGATGTCGTATATCATCATCATCCTGTAGGCGCGAACTTGCCGTTGATTCAGTGATAAAACGGTAGCCAATGAAGTTACTCATGTTAGTCTTTTTACTATGAAAAATCACTAATAGATCAGTAACTTGCTACAAACCAAGATTAATGTTTGCATCAGACTCGCTTTTGGATGTTTCACTCACAACTCTCCAGTAGCTATAGCCAGGTGATAGCAATACACTCACGAACAACCGTACAACTTTTTTAAGTGCATCAAGAGGACGTGAATCTTACCCAATTTGGACAATCAAACAATATAAGCCTCAAAAAGACCTAGTTAAAAGCAGCTCAAAACAACGTTTAATAAATAGCTGACTTGAAAATAAATAGAAAACCACAAACCAAGCTTAGAGAATTGCTACAAAAACAAGACCAACTGTTAAATTTTAGAGAACTTGTACGTTCATTAAATTTATTTTATTTTACTTGTTACAATGATTCAATTATATAACTTTATACTTTATTTTTTTATATTTATAAAGATTATTTTAATTAATACTTTTATATTTTATAATAAACATAATATGTTTTTATTTTATCGAGTTATTTATATTTTTTAAAACTATATTAATTCTCAATTATTTTTTGGAAGAGTATATTTTATAATTTCTATAACGTTAATTAAAGTATCAATGACCGTTTGACCTCACAGTTCCAAAGATTAGAAATCTTCTCAAATTATAATGATTATGACTTCAATGGTTATGTTCATTTAATCGACATTTTGGAAAATGCTATTTAACCCACCATATTGTACCACTTTTATTGTTCCTCCTTACGTGACAGCATTTAATTCGTCAAATAATTACCTCCAAAAATGTATATTTTAAATTTTAACTTTTAATTCATCCACTCTTTTAATGACACGTAAGGTGGGTTAAAAAAGATGGGTTAAAAAGGAGGGTTATATTACTCTAAAATAATAGTATAGATCAAAAGTATATAAATTGAATTTGAATTGAAATAACATCATAATAGTTTTCTTTAGAGGCATATTGTAATCGTGTTCTTTAGATCATGTTCTAGACTTTCCTAGACTTGCAAAGATAAATATTTAAAGAAGAAAGGGTGTTTGATGAATAGACACTATTATAATAATATTATCTTTGTGAATCAAGACTAGTATAATCATATTTGTTTTTTTTATTATAATTGGGAGGAGTTCACTTACGGAAGAAACTAAAACTATAATTTTTATAAAATATTATTCAATATTCATATCTTTTATGCTACAGCTCATTTATAATATTATTTTATAAATATAATTCTACTTATCACCATGATTTATGTAATTTCTTTATCTTTATATTTAAATAAGTGAATAATCTCTTCGTTTTAATAGAGTTGTTCAATTTTTTATTATTTAAAAAAAATATAAATAGTATTATAATTATAATATTTTTGCTTTCTCTACAACAGTCACTCATTTTGTATTTTTTATAATATTATAATCAATATTAATAAATATTAGTCTATTAATCATTTTAAAAATTATTACTTATTTATTAAAAACAAATACGAGTTTTGGGATATTTTTTTAAAAAAGTAGATTGTTCTATGAGGACGAAAGTTTAAATTGTATTATAATGTTTATATTAATTTTCTAAATAGAATACATTATTTAAACTAGGCAGAAGATATAAAAAAATCCCCAAATTATTCATAAAAAACACATAAATCTTTTTAATATTTTTTTGCCATTCAAACTTACTATTGTTAAATGATCAAATAAACCCCACACTTGAAAAAAATCACACAAATAAAAATGTAAAAGATTTCGCCACCAAAAAGTAAATTAAAAAATTTTATATCTTAAAAGATATAGGTATTTTTTTTTTTGCTTCTTATGAAAAACCATTGAGAGTTTTAGTGTCAAAAAAATATGAAAAAGACTTATATGCTCTTTTGAATAATTTGAAGTATTTGTTTTATACTTTTATTAGCCTTTAAAGTTTTAGTATTTTAAAAAAAGAAAAAGACAAGCGCCATCTAAAGAACACTAAGCGAGTCTAGGAAATTCTAGAACATGAAAGCACCACCTTTGTATAACTTCTGATCCCCCATGCCATTTCTCTAGCTGCCTCTAATTCTTTTTCCAATCTTCAGTTCACGTTTCAGGTTAGCTTCTCTATCCTATATTTTCTTATTTATTTTTCAACTTATATATAATCTTTTAATTTGTTATTTATATGATTCTTGTTTGTTTCTGATTTAATCAAATTAAGATTCATTTTTGTTTCTTGTTCTTGATTGTGTATTGTCTCAAGAATTGGTTATATTATGAAGGAAACTTATTAGTATTTGACTATTTTTAAGTGTTATGGAATGAAAACTTAGTGTTACTCTGTCATTGTTTGTTCTTCAAATTTTTATTTAGAGAACCCTTAAGGTGTTTGTTGAAATACCCAGCTGAAATACTAGTATCTTGGTTTTATATATGGTGACAGATCAAGAATAGCAACGTCAAAATTACACAGCTTGATGGTGTTTTTTTGGGCTTTATCTCCTAAAATGTTTTGATCTTTTAACCCTTTTTCAATTTTACCCCAACGTTATAAAATTGTCAATTATATCAAATCCGCCAATTTTATAAATTGAAAAGAAAAAAAATACTCAAAACCCTTATAAATAACTTATTTGAACTTTTTTCTATTTAAAAAATTCAAAACGAGGGACTAATTTAGTACCTATAAGTACAATCAAAAGTGAAAGGTGTGAATTTGGGTACAATTGGCGATTTTATAATATCGGGATGACTTTGAAAAGAAATTAAAAGGTCGAGAAAGTAGTAGCTCTATTCAGTAGCATTAAGTATAATACTTGCTCATTAATTTCAGTTTAGCCTCGAAAAATTGTTTTTTTTTTATATAGTTGAAAAAAAGGAAATTGAGTGTTATATCTCATAAAATGTGGAGTGAAGGTCCAAAACTGCATCTCTGTAAAGATTTGTTACGATGATCCTCTGTAACTGATTTTTCCCTTTATCAATTTTTTTTGTATTTCTGCAGTAATTTTGTTGCAGAGATGGCTGAACCGCAGTACATTGTAGCATCTGACAGCGAAACCACTGGGGAGGAGAAATCCTCGTCGCCTTTTCCTGAAATTGCCATTGGGATTGACATTGGTACTTCGCAATGTAGCGTGGCAGTTTGGAAAGGCTCCCAGGTAGAGCTTCTTAAGAATACTAGAAACCAGAAGTTGATGAGATCATATGTCACCTTCAAGGATGATACCCCCTCTGGTGGTGTCAGCAATCAACTGACCCATGAGCATGAAATGTTATCTGGTGCTGCAATCTTCAATATGAAACGCCTGATTGGCAGAGTGGATACCGATCCAGTTGTTCACGCAAGCAGAAGCCTTCCATTTTTGTTACAGACTTTGGACATCGGTGTTCGTCCCGTTATTGCGGCCTTGGTGAACAATGCTTGGCGATCAACGACCCCTGAAGAAGTTCTTGCGATATATTTGGTCGAATTACGGGCCATGGCTGAAGCTCAGCTCAAGCGACCAATCAGAAATGTTGTACTGACCGTTCCAGTGTCATTTAGTAGGTTCCAACTGACACGGATTGAACGATCTTGTGCCATGGCCGGCCTCCACGTCCTTAGGTTGATGCCTGAGCCAACAGCAGTGGCATTGTTATATGCCCAGCAGCAGCAGCAAGCTGTGCATGAGAATATGGGAAGTGGAAGCGAGAAGAACGCACTCATATTTAACATGGGTGCTGGTTATTGTGACGTGGCTGTGACTGCTACTGCTGGAGGGGTGTCGCAGATTAAATCCTTGGCAGGAGCTGCTATTGGAGGAGAAGACATTCTACAGAATACAATGGAACATCTGTTGCCAAATTCAGAGGGCCTTTTTATGAGTCACGGTGTCAATGAGATCAAAGCAAAGGGATTTCTTCGAGTTGCAACCCAAGATGCAATTCACAGGCTTTCCTCACTAACCAGTATCCAGATTGATGTCGATTTGGGAAATGGCACTAAAATATGCAAGGTCCTTGATCGAGAGGAATTTGAGGAAGTGAACCAGAAGGTGTTTGAAAAATGCGAAAATCTTATAAAGCAGTCTTTGCATGACTCAAAGGTAGACGTAGAGGACTTGACTGATGTGATACTCGTAGGCGGGTGTTCACACATCCCGAAGATAAGAAATCTTGTGAAGAACATATGTAAAAAGGATGAGCTCTATGATGGGATGAATCCATTGGAAGCTTCAGTCTACGGGGCAGCGCTTGAAGGCGCAGTGGCATCAGGAATCAGCGATCCATTTGGAAATTTGGATCTATTAACAATCCAAGCTACTCCTCTAGGAATCGGAATAAAAGCTGACGGAAACAACTTTGTTCCTGTCATACCTAGAAATACCACAATGCCTGCAAGAAGAGAACTATCTTTCACCACAAGTAACGATAACCAAACAGAAGCTCTGATCCTTGTTTACGAAGGTGAAGGACAGACAGTGGACGATAATCATTTGCTGGGATATTTCAAGATTGTCGGAATTCCTCCGGTACCCAAGGGATTTCCAGAAATCAATGTTTGTATGGATATTGATGCATCAAATGTGCTGAGAGTTTTTGCTGGAGTTATGATGCCGGGAAAGGAACGTCGTCCGGTGGCGCCTTTTATGGAAGTGAGAATGCCTACTGTTGATGATGGACATGGTTGGTGTGCTCAAGCGTTGCAAAAGACTTATGGTTCCACGCTTGACCTGGTGCAGAAGAAGGTGCAAATGTAATGGTGTTTTTGAGAAGCCAGTTTTAAGTTGGTTTGTAAAATTATGTAGTGTTTCCAAAAAAATTAAGATGTGGTCATGGTGTGAGAAAATAAAATGTGTTTAGTTAATAATTGTTCATGCATAATTTTAGTAGTCTGATGTGAGTAGGAGATGCTTATTATGCTTAATTAAGAGAGTGTTGGTTATGAACTAGTTTGACATCAAAAATCAAAGGCTTAATCACCAGAAAAAACTCTTACCTTTTAATCTCTTTTCAGTTACATCCTGATTTTTTGTCAGTTGCATCCTAATTCGCACCTTTTAATTTTAATTCCATCCTCAAAATTAAATTGGATTTTTTTTCACTCGAAAAAAATTCATAAAAACTCTTATAAAGTAGTCGTTTGAACTTTTTTCACATAAAAATTAAAAATGGATGATTTATTTTAATTTTTTTTTATGGAGAAGAGATCAATTTAGTACTTGAGGGTGGAATTGAAAACCAAAGGTGCAAATTAGAGTGCAGCTGACAGAATTGTAATGTCAAGGTGCATTTAAAAAGGGGCTAGAAGGTGAGGGGTGTTTTGGTGATTAAGCCAAAATCAAAAGCAGCATCCAGTTTTGAACATAAATTAACCACAACCATTAGCTTATACTATGGGTGTAGCGCAATTATTCCAAAAATCTAATTATTTTAATCTCAGTTTTAAGAGAAATCATTTGATATAGTTGATGTTATTTTTGTATCATATAATGTCAAACAAGCTCTCAATAAAAATAGGTGTAATGATCTAAAATTCTACTATTTTCAATTTTTGTCAATTTTAAGACAAATTTGGTTTGATTTAAATACTTATGCTCCATGGGAGGTGATTTTTGGCCCATTCTCTAAAACCCAAACTCTAATTAGTTGTTCTATGGTTTTTATTTAACTTTTACATAGTTTATTTCAAATTTTAGTCTCCTTTAGTTTCTATCTTGACCATTTTTAGTCTAGTTCTAGAATTCTCTCTAGTTTTGGTCTTAGTTAGATTAAATCTAATTTATTTTAGAATTTGTGTTTCTTTACCTTTTAGAGTAAAGATGTGATTTTTGACGGCCAAGAGAGCTGGGATCTCTATAATCACAACCTTCATTCTCACCAGCAATCCCTTCAAATAGTGGAGTCTCGGTGTATCGTTGGTATATCTATTCCTTAGTGAATCATTTTTCGGATCTCACAACGAGTATGGTTCATTTGATATCTCTCAATTGTTTAGTTGGGTTGTGAAATTATAGTGTTGTTTTTCTTTCGTATTTTCTCTCTTTTGGGGAGTGTATTGTACATATTGTCTAGTATGAATGAAATCTCCATTTCTGTTAAAACAAAATCAATGTATGAAAAAAATTAAAAAAAAATCTATATACCCTTTATTTTTAACTTTTGAACTCTTTAAAATCTATGTCATATATATAAGGAAATGGATGCCACAATTGTACAAAATGGGTCCAACACAACAGACAGGTCAGTAAAATCTCCTCATTCAAATTTTCTAATTGAATTATGCTTGACATAATTTATTTATTTTAAAAAATAAGAAAAGTAAATTATTATTTTTAGTAAAAAAAAAAATTAATGTGTGTCATTGGATTTAAAATAGGAGTGTTTATCCCACATAATGATTATATTGAGATTGGTAATTTTATAATTATTGTTTATTTTTTATCACTAAAAATCCTGTATAATTATTCTTAAAAATAAATGTCAAACTACAGATAAAAAATAGAAACAGAGGTAAACAGTGAGACTAAAGCTACAAGGGTACAGTAGAAAATTTGGGGTGATATAATTGACAGAAAATTGATTAAATGATGTAACACCACAAAAAAATGATAAAAAACGAAGCAACTCAAGTTACATTTTGGAGTCTATATCAAATCTGAAACATACATAAAAAAAGTAAGAGCAAAAATATCAGAGGGTGGAAGCAAGAAATTTGATAGAACAATATCTCTGTATCATCTTACTGATTCAGAAGTTAACCCTAAAAACCAAAATGAAAGGGACATTTTCATACCCACAACACAACAAAGAATAAACTCCAAAAACAAACACATGGGTACTTTAAACACTCTCTGTCTTAATATTTTGTCCACATTAATATCCTTTTCAAGCTAACAGACAAATTACTCAATTAGAAATTAGTGCATGCAGTGAGTTACTGTCACCAAAAATTGAAAAGAAAAAAACTCCTATTTATGTAACGTTAAATTTAAGTTAAAGAGTACAACCTTGAGACATCAGAGACATGTATTATACGACAAACAATAATTTACAAGTATATGTATGTTGCTTATTATTATATGATCGAAATCTGTTTTTGTTATTAAATTATTGAGTTACCAATACAGTAACACACACTCTTATTTGTTTTTATATGTTCATACATATACTTAGAATCAGAAGCTCCATTTTGACTTGTTTTAATTTATTAGTATTAATTTAACAAGATAACACCAACACATATTCCTACAAGATGCTACCCACTCTCTGGCCTCTGCCACCACCGTCCACCGTTGAAAATGAAACCTATCCATTTATATTATTTTTCCCATTAAAATTAACTGACGAATTAAGGTATAATTGATTTTCATTATGGCCTTCTTTTCAATCTGCTAATCAAACTTTAATTTGTTTTATTTTAAAGAAAAAAATTCTAATTTTATTTCAACGAGAGATTTCGACAAAAAAAATGCATATATGACGATTTACTTATTTTTACCATATTACAATTGGAGTTATGCCAGTTTTTTTGTCTTTTGTTGGTTTAAGCATATATGCCGAATATAGTGATTTCAATAACTAATATCAGATCGTACTCTATGTTTGAATCTATTTACAACATTAGAGATAATATTATTGTTTCACACTAACCTAATAGTTTGAATTTTTGGGCGGAATTTGATATAGTATAAAAGTTTCTCTATAACCAAAATATGAGAGTTCAATTATTATAATTGCATTGATTAATTAAACCTGCAACTTAAAAGTGTGTACGTCCTTGTTCACATTTCAACTTAAAAAAACGTCCGCATGTAGAAGTGTGTTAAAAATAGTACTATTGTGAAATCTCATCTAATAGTTTGAAAATTTAGATGAATTAATTACTTGCCATATAGTAATGCAAAGCTTACAACTTGATCAGGAGAACATGGTGAAATTTTTCAAACTCGAATACAATTTTTATTAAATTAAAATAAATCCAACAAAGTCTAGATACTCTAAATAAATAGACATAACTCGTTTTGAAAATAGTTTGAATTGAAACCGAGATCTTGCATGGTTTTTGTTGTTCAAGTCATGCGTGCAATTTATTTCCAATGTAAATGTAATGTCCACCGTTTCGACCACGCTATCTTCAACCCATGTGTGCCAAACCATACAAATATTTAAATGCTATACATTATATTAAAAACCCAAAACGTAGACTTTTGTTTTTTAACACATAGTTTAATTATTTGTATAATCATATTTGCTACACAACTCAAAATCAGACATAATGCACATCATTTCATAACCCACCTCCCACGTAGTCTTTTTTTTTTAACTTTTTATTCTTGGGTGTACTTTGGTCAATGCACAAATAAACATAATTAAACAAAACATCAATTGTAGAAATAATTAATTAATTATTATTAGTGCTAATGTCATTGACATTTGACACATAATTAGTTAATGTAATATAATAGCAGTAAAAATAAAAATAAAAATAAAATTACTATATACTCTCTTGCTATTTTTTTTTGCTTGCTTGGCCTAGAACCGTTGTGATACTGACATGTGGCGACGTCTGATTTGAGGAGAGACTATGGAGATGAGTCCACCTAGTGGGGGCCGCATCTTTGACCTATAAACCATCTCATCGTACGGCCGCCTATAGAACTTCACGAAAGGTAAGAAAGATTCTCGAGACTTGTCGGTCTTGCTTACGTGGCACTCCTTCTTGAAAAATAAAGCAGGTGATTGGAGGAAAGACGGCCGTGGGGTCCGCGGATGGGAGATTTTGATTGGGTCACTCGCGGTCACGCGCTGCGGCAACGGGGTTGATGGAAACAGAGTTTTCTTACTGTACTTAGAGTAAGAGGAGTAGCAGCTACCACCGCCGTTGATTGTGCCAAGTGGCGTTCTTACAGACGGTGATGCGAAAGAGTATGACCTGGCGTTGAGTGGTGATATTAGAGCGGGGCCCAGAACGGAGTGGCTGTTGATAGTGGTGGGTCCAACTTTTGATGATGACGTGTCGGTCAAGCTGAGGTGCCAAGGTTTAAGTGAATCGAAATGGTGAGACACAGTGAAGGAAAATCTTGAGGAAGAGCATGAACCCATCTTAGCCGTTGATTTGATAGACGAAGGGTCGAATCTGAGGGATGAGGCTCGCGGATACAAAGAAAAATCACTGAACTCTAGTGATTCCTCAAAATCTAACGATGAAACGACCATCGTGACCGTTGATAGCTCAACAAACGGACGGACGCCCTGCAATCAAACATAAAAATGACGAGTTCTGTTAGACTAACCAATAGATTAATATTATAAACTCATTTATGTCATTAAATACATGCTATTGATGCATGTTTATAAATTTTACTTTATAAAAAATGACTCAAAACTAATCTATAGATTAATATTATAAACTCATTTATCTAGAATTATAAAATATCGAACTGAAAAAATTAATTGAATCAATATTGATTCGATTAGGTTCGCTTGAACAAATTCATTATATTCTTGTCAACTTTATTTAGTTCGATTAAAAAAAAATTCAATTTTAGTTCGGTTTTAACGGAATGTACAACGCTACAATAGTTAGCTACAATTGGAAAGTTAAAGGAAAATTAAAGAAAATAATCATCTCAAAAAAGAATAGGTACCAAAATTCTAAGAATAGGTCACAATTTTCAACTCTAGAACAGAATTAGAAAATTGGAAGTCCAATAATTTTGAAAATAATGGAAAAGTAGATTGAATTAAGGTCCCACAGCCACAAGAAGAAAATAAATTGATCTACTTTAACATAAAAAGAGTAATATTTGACCTAATTTAGACATATGATGTGAAAAACAAAGAAAAAAACAGGTATTTTTAGTCAAACAGTTACAACAACAGTATTAGACTTTTGAGAAATGTAATAGTGAAGACAAATTTAGTTTTTAATTTTGGTACAAAAAGACATTTTACATAACCAAATTAGGTAGATTTTGAATTTTACCTTCCATAGATAGGAGAAGAGAGAAGGTGGGTCTATTACAAAAGACTTGTAAAGCCTGCCTGGATAATACTCCGCTACAATTTTCAGTGTTGCCAGCAACAAGTTCATAAAAGCCGATCCTGATCTGAAAAAGCCTGCATTTTTAAACACATTTTAATTACTTAATTTAACAAAAAAATCAATACCCATTTAATAGTTCAAAAAACCCATTTAGAAGCACTATTATCTAAATCAAACCAATGCGGCTGTCGGTTCACATTTAACCGGTTTCATCAATTAAATAATAAGTCGGAAAATATTTACAGTTTATCGGTTCAATTAATTTTGATTTTTCTGGATTTCCCGGTTCAACCGTATTTCATGTTTTACACGAAAAATGAACCGAGCTGACTTTGGTTCTGGTCGAATCAGCTGGTCCGGTTCAATTTTTAAAACACTAAATTTAGAAGTGTAGACCAAAATTCTTAAATATATTTTGAAGAGTTAATTAAAGCCTGAAATGGCAGAGGATTATCTTAATTAATGCAAAAGCAAGAAAGAAAAAAGAAAAAGGATGAGGATCAACACGACCAATTCTAGGGGAGAATAAACATATTGGATAAAGATGGTAGGGGGAGGTTCAATTCCCGAGAATACCCCTACAGAACCAATAATAATTAATCACACACCAATGACAACGAATGTGACACTTAAAGGGGCACTCCGGACATTGTCTAAGAATATCTCAGATCCTTGCCGGCTCTCCGACATTAATTTCATTTATTAGGTTTCATGCAGCTGCTTCTGCTGCTTTACGAGCGTGCAATTACAGACACTGAGCTCGGAAAATGACTTAAAAGTACACCACAATTTTCAAAATGCATTGAGCTTTCAAAAGGGTAATCTTGTCGTCGGAATCAAAATTAATTAAACTTACTTGCGTCGAAAAGAAGAACAAATTGTTCAACGTTTTTGTGCATTGTGGCTATGGCAACTTCTAGCGTAAAAACCACCAGTCTTGAAAACCTACAAATTTAAAAATAAAACAATTCAAACCCAAGATAAAGAATATTAAAAAATTTATCGATAGCACAGACAAGAACTTGAACGTAGAAATGCGAAATAGTGTTATTTTAAAGTTTTTTCATGTAAAAAATGAAACTTTTGTTCAAAATGTCAAATATCCGAAACGGGACGAATAAAGTTTCCGTGCTACCTCATATAAAGTATAATCACTTACAGTTTTTGTGAATTGAACTTTTGATAATCTTGTTTAATCCGAAAAATCTACAAGAAAATAAAACAAGATTAGTTTTATAACATTTTTCAAGAAAATAATAAAAAGAACACAGAAATTATTCAAGAATTAGTTTATTACAATAACAGGTCTAGATTCTTCGTCATGACCAGCTACATAAGCAACTCCATCAGCTAGTTCAGCAGAGAATTCGTCTGCTATTAATTGTTCTGCAAATATACAAAAATATTAATTAAGATTAAAACAAGAAAAGTTAAAGGCAGTTATAAATTTTGTTTTTTAGCATTAATTAAATAACTCATAAAGTTCATTATCAAGGTTTGAGTTTCTTTATTTTGAACTAGTGCCAACAATGATTACTGTAAGTGGGTTGGTATGAAATTTCACTTTAACGCTCAAATATTCAAAAAAGTTAAAAAAAAAGCAAGATTCCATTATAAGCAGTTAACAATATGAATAGAATTCGAAAACTTTATAAAAGTAATAGAATAAGAAGATCAAAAAAAGGGTATAATAGCAAAAAAAAAGTATCATACTAACTACTTACCAGTCCCTAAACTTTCTCTCCATGACAGACAAGTCCTTAAGTGCTTAGCAGCTTTTTTGACATTGTCACCTTTTGATCTTAGAAACCGTTCTACACAGCCATTGTTACAGAATTTCTCCTGTTTTTGAAGTAAAATCATATCAAATTAGGTCAAGAAAACGATGAACATGAAGAAAATAAAATCAAGAAATGAACAGATTTTTACCTGTTTAACTGTTAATGGCGATTGTTTTCTTAGAATATCAAGAACAGCTTCAACTTTTTCGTTAATATTATTTTCCTTCTTGCCCATTTCGAGGAAAAACAAGAGTAATTTCAAGAAAACTGAGAGGAAAAAAACACTAATATACCAAACTTCTGCTTCACGCAACCATTAAAAACACAGTAGAGAGAGAACGAGAGATTTAGAGAGAGAAGTGGAAATAAAATGGATTTTGAATAAAAGTAAAGAGAGGTGTTATATATATATATAGCAAACGACAGCTAATAACGCCGTTATGTAGCAGACAAAAATATTTAAAAAATATTTTTCATTGTCAATGATAGTGTTCATCATATTATGATAGCGATTCGTAACGGTAAAACGTCGCCGTATAACCTTATTATTATTACTGGCTATCGCAGTCTTAAATTCTAGTTTTAGACATGCATTTAATTTCACTCTTTATTTAAGAATGGAAAATACTTTTACATTTATTGAGTTCATTAAATATTTACATTTTGATGGGAATATTTTCGATGATAATAGGTAGCCAAAAGGGAGAAGCTTGTACCGATTGAACGTAGAATTTCCTAATTAATGCATGTATAATTCTTTTTCTATTATTCTAAAATAAATGTGCAATTTAAATTTTAAAGTACCAAATTTAAATATAATATTGTCACTATCACGAGGTGGCAAATATAGGACAATGACTATATTTCAAAATTTCTTACTGATAAATTGGTGCATCTTTTATAGCAATGTACATTTATTTCATTATTATAGCACAAAATCCAAATAAAACAAAATATTTAACCTAAAGTAATGAACTTTTATGTTTATTTGACCTTAGTAAATAAAATTGAACTTTTTTTTTCTTTTTGATAATTGGTGAGTAGGAGCGGTTGTGAAAGGACTTGAACCCGTGACCTATAAGATTGTTTTCTGACGCGTATTCAATTTGAGCTATAATTTATTAGTATATGAAATTGAACTTAATTACCGCTCCATATTAATTTATGGATCAAAATAATTTTGTTAATTTTGTAGGAAGTGCATGCATATGAATTACAAGTTGTTGAAAGGTTGGGGGCAGGAGACCCGTGAAGAGATAGTAAAAGGTGATGAGTTTAGAGCAAAAAAGATGGTAATAACAACAACTGTTGTTTTGGCTACTTCAGTTCAGTTTCATCTTAGTTTCAGTTGGTATACAGGAATTGACTTTGTTTGTACACTTCATGAATCAACAGTACCATTCTGTTCATTTGACTCTTGTGTCTATGAAGAGAGTTGTTTCTTTGTTGTGAAAAGGGTGAAAATTGTAAAGGTAAAATTGTACATGTTCAAGTGAACCCCAAATATTATCAAAAGGACATGGAGTATATGGTGTAGCTAGGTGCCAGCTTCGGTCGGTTCGGAATTGGATTGAAACCGACAGTGCCAAGTATTTGAAATTACCGATCAAACCGTAATTTTTTTCCAAATTACACTAAAAAAAAATTGATTGATATTTTCGGTCGGTTCAGTCTAATTTCAGTTTATAAATTCGGACTGGACTTCTACACAAAATCAATCAAATGAAAATCTTAAGGTAAAATAACAAAAAAGCCCCAATATTTAGATACAAAGTCAAAAGAAAAACTTTCTTACTTTTGAAAAGTTCGTTTTTCGGTTACTTCGGATTTAAAAACCCCCTAACTGAACCGTTAATCAAACTCCACCATACCGTTTTTACCAAAACAGAAGCAAACGACAAACTTCAATTTAGTTCGGTTTGATTTGATTTTTGGGCTGAGTTCAGTTTCTGGTCACCCTAGGTATAGCAATTGACAAGGTTGCTGTCATTGAGAGACATCCCAAAATTAATGACAATAAATGCAACTCTATTCATTAGTTTTGTACTCGCTACTCTATAAATAAAAAAAATAGTGGTGCATGAACTTTTATGAATCTGCAATCTAAATATCTGAACCTTCATCTTTTAGAATTACTTAAATGAAAGTTTTTAGTCATATTTAAATCACCGTAACACTAACAAGATCAAAAAATAATATGTGATTTATTGTCATAATTTGTTTTTTTATATTACGTTGAAGAAAAATTATTTACATACATTGCTTTCCCTCCCCAATTATCAAAAAAAAATAATTATTTGCATATGTTGTATCGTTTTTTATTAATATGTCAAAAATTAAGCAAATATGTGATTATTTTATTTTTTTAGCACAATAGTAATCGGTAAAAAGAAACAAAAATTTCATTTTATGAACTTTTAAAAATTGAAATACTAATTATACGAAAATACTAATTTAAAAATGTTTTGTCACAAATTACATGTTCTTTTAAAGTTTTAAAAGAAATAGAAGTTTAAAATATTGAAAAAAGTAGATTTAAAAAAGTTAAGTACCATTGATGTATTTTTTTCCTATAATTTAATGGCTATGCCATTTGCGGCATACTTACCAACTTGCATGCCATGTGATATAGTGGCTACGAAATCAGCTTGCCTCAATATGCTTTGGTGAAAACTGAGATGAGAATTAATTTCCTCATGATTACTCAATAAACTGACCGAGTCTTTTTCAATTTGTTTGATAATGAAAATTTACCACGTCATCTGTATGACATGTCATTGAAATAATGGCGCTATCGTAATATTATTATTTAAAAGTGTAAAAAAATAATAAATAAATTATGATAGTGCCACTGTTTTAAAAACGTGTCATAATGTGATAGGCTAGTTCACGGATGACGTGATAAACTAAATAGTGTTATATGGATGCGGACTTGGACGCAGATTTGAAAATTATGAAAAAATATCATTTGCTAAAAATTTTGGAATCTTGTCCAACTTTAAAATATGGAACTGTGAATTTTTTGAGTTTATTTTGATGAACAATAACAATCTATACAAACCAGTTTTGTTGGGAATGTCCGTCGTTTTTCACCAAAGTCATTTTTTTTAACAGGGGCAAAATCATATTAGATGAAAAACAGAATTCAGAATTTATAAAGATTACAAGAGTATTAATTATCAAAAAAAAAAATAGATTACGAGAGTGAAGCTTAAACCTTTATTTAATATGCTCAGTTTTTTTAGTTATTTTTAGAATTTTGTTTATCCTTTTTGTTTTAGAGTGTTTTTTAATTTTTTTATTTATATGGCTTAAATACTTTACGAAAGCAGTCTTTAATTAATTGAAAATTTATAGATAATTTCTCTTTAATTTCAAATTTTCAAATTTTCTTGAATCAACAAATTGTTGGATGTCTAAGATTATCTAAAATCTCTTAAAATATATTAAATTATTATTTACTATAATTTTTAAAAAAAATAACATAATTAGAGTTATATTGAAATTTTCTCTATGTTATACTTCATATGTCCTAAATTTGATAATTATTTTTATTTTTTATTTATTAAAAACTATAAATAGTAATTTATTACTTTAATGATTAATTGTCATTTTATAATATAATATGTTTTAATATATTTGACCTAATTGCATTTAAAACCACGAACATTAGCGTGCTTTACAATATTAACACGAACTTTCAATTTTGATATTGGACACCAATTTTTAAATTTTAACAATTCGAAATACTGGATAATTTTCCGTCAAAAAAAGGTTGTCGTGGACGCCATAACAATTTTTATTCTGGTGTCCACATCAGAATTTCTAACAAAAAATTAATAGGTACTTAATTAATTAACTGTGAATTCGAAATCGAAATTTAAACTCATTCAGAATATCTCATATTCCATGTATGAAAAAAATAATTTCAATAAAATTATATGATTGCACAATTTTCTTAAAAATACAGTTTGATACATAGTACATAAGGTGTTTTAAATGGCTTAATTATAAATGATATTTTTATGGATTTTATACTAACTTTATCTCGAACCAAATACATTTTTATGAAATGGAAAATTTTACTTTTAAATTTTAAAACATTGTATATGTAAGTATAATTTGAATTCATGACCCATTTAAAATAAAAGAGCGTATTCCAACCTTACTATGCACTGAAATTATTGAAAACGTCTATATTTGTCCGACATGGTAGTTTAAATGAATCTATTTTAAAGATGGACAGATAAAAAAAAATTAAATTGTAATTTAATGGAAAAGGATCAAATATATCCTCCATGTTTGACCTGAATATCAAATTGGCCCTTTATATTTAGAAAGGTGCTGAAACACATTTAATTTTTTTTTTAAAAGCTCAAATAAATCCCCATATCGTTAAAAATATCATTGACTCTTACTTATGTGAATCTGACGTAGCGCATTGAACCTGAGACAGTTGAAATATGCCATACGAATTTGGCCAGTGATCCAAATAATATTTAGTTGTTCTCTTCTTGTATGAAAAGGTTATTAACCTTCTTTCCATGTATGTAAAAAAAAATCAAATGTGCTCTTCATGTTTAAAAAACCTCAGATATCCATGAATTATTGTTACTTGGCAACTTGAATCAGAGGAGGTTATTTATAAATTTAATAGAGTCGGATCAACTCGCGAACTATTTGAGCTATTTGACATTGACTTGTCAAATATTCGAAATCAACTCGATCAATAAAGAGTTGAGTTTGAGTTTGAAGTACTCGAGTTAACTATCAAATTGTAGTTATCATTAAAATATTTGACTCGATAAACTTGCGAGCTTTTAAGACTAAATTTCCAAATAATCAACAAGCGATCTCTTGCACATATAATAGAGTAAGCTCAAAGAGCCTCAGACTTGATGATAACCTCTCCAATGTTCAAGTAAAGTAAGATTTTCAGCAAAGTAGTGCAAGTTTTTAGGTCCTAAAATGCCTTACTCTTATCAACATGTGTATAGAGATATTTATAAGCTTTTGTGGAATAAATTTAAATTTTTTCATATATAAAGACGCATCTAATTTTTTTTCATGCATTAAAAGTATATTTGAATTTTTTTTTCATATGGTCAGAATATATTTGAATATTTTCATATATGAAGAGACCAAAGAATAAAAAAAGATGGCATATTTAAGCTGCCTCGAATTCAAGGCGTCGCGTCAGATTTCACATAAGTTACAGTTTTTCTAATGGTTAAAAAGAAGGGTTTATTTGAACTTTTCAAAAAAAATTAAATGTGTTTTGGCATTTTTCCAAATAGAAAGGACTAAATTAATTTTTGAGTTAAACATGGAGGATATATTTGAATTTTTTTCCTATCACAATTGCAAGTATAAAGGAGCACAAAATCCAACAAAGTCAAAAGGTCTCAAGTCCGATGAGTGATTAATAAGCACATTGAATAGAAATTCCGTTGTTGTTACGGCGGTGATAAATACCCACTAAATCTTGGACATTCTCCACGTGTCCCTGCATTTTATAATTAGTTTTTTAATTAATGTAATCGTATTACTACTATTTGATTAATTATTTAATAGTAATTGAAATTTGAAATAACTTCTTCTTCGACTCAACCAACTTAGCTAACTTCCTTCCAAAAGTCAACAAGGAACCCACATTAGACAGAATATACAGAATAAATAAATAAGGAATTGGTGTTAATATTTTATTATTTTGGGAAGAAAATTTAATATTTTATCATAGAAAACAGAAAAATGAAGATGTTAGAGATCTTCATAGAGTGAAATAGACCGACCATAATCGACTGAATTGATAATATTTATTCGATAGTTCGATTAGAATTTAAATCGGTTTGATTTCAGTTTTTAATGTTATTTTTATTATTTGGTTAGATTCCAATTTTAATTTAGAAAAAATTAAAATTGATCGAACATATCAAATAATTAAATATTAATAGTTCTATTTTATATATATTTTTATTAGTAATAACTGGTACTCCCTCCGTCCCGTTTAAGAAGGGACATATCCCATTTTTATTTGTCCCATCTAAGAAGGTCATATCGTATTTTCTGTGGGAGTATTTTTTTTTTCTGCTTTTCAGTTTTTAATTTAGTTTGTTTTGAATATTGTATTAGGTCGGTTTCAGTTAAAGTGTAATTTCAGTCGATTTAACTTTGAGCTGGTCGCTTTTTAATTTAGTCGATTTTTGACTTGGTTGGTTTGGAGAAATTTGGTCCGGTTTTAGTTGAGCTGACCGAATGCTAACCTTAGAGTGAAATGCGTAGTTTAGGGTAAAATGAGGATTCCAAAGCCAAATGTAAGCTTTATCGTACTAATTGAATAATAATATACATTACATGTATAGAAATTTGAGGGTGTAATTTAGTGAAGAGATTTGTTTTGTTTGTCTTCATTCAGTTGAGTTATTCCTTCTCTAATAATTAATTAATTCCTTATTCATATTTATATAAGCCTTCTCATATACAAACTATCTTTCACTTTTTCATAAAAGAAATAAAATACTATAAAAGCAAGTTATCACATATTTTAGTACACTTTTTTATTGATCATAATACTGAAGGATTAACAACTCTATATTATTGATAATAATTGTCATATTTTTTAACATTCACAAACACAAAAGGCAATCTTATATATATAATTAATTTAGTTTTTGTATTTTATATGAATATTCGAGTAAGTTGTTGCAATTTTTTGATATGATTTTTTTTATTTAATCTATTTTATATTGGACGATTTTTTTTTGATCGGGGGGAGGTTTGTGGGAAGAATTGAATTCACGACTTTAACACTTTGTGTCGAACGCTTATTCCATTTAAACGACAACTTTTAAATAATTTTAGTGTGTACATGTATATAGTAGTTATTTTAATAGTAACAAATAATTATAAATGTTGTGCCTAGTGGTAATATTGTGTGAGGTAGTGTGTGTTAGTTGGGCAGACTTTGATTTTATAGGGTATGATTTTCGCCTTAATCAAATAAAATCCATTTATATAATTTTGACCTACCAAACACTTTGTCTTTAGATTTCAAATTTTGAAATACCACCAAACCTCACTCCCTCCTCTGGCCTATCCTCCGTAGTTCACACTTGCAATCACTAAACTATAAACATTTCTATCATCATTTAATCATGACCCTTTTTTGAATTCAAACTATATATTATATCTAATATTTCCCTCTCTAGGTTCTATTCTCTTTCATTCTTCTTCCTAATTCATCTTTATAAGTTGATTAAACTTGTAACTAAGCATAACCTTCTTTTTAGGATCTTTTGCATTATACAATTCAAATCCAGATTCAGTTTAATTAACATCAATTTACTATTTAATAGTCAAACATCTGTTTAAAATGTTACAAATATCTCACTTAATCTTAAGTTTGAATATTTAATCAACCATAGATATTATGAAAATTGCTTACTTAGACCTTGTTGTCGTGAGGTTATGCACAACGAAGTGAACGACAATTAAGCAACAAATATTAAAAAATCTAACATATTCTTTCATTAATCCACATTTTTCTCGCATTAATATGTTTTTGATGAAGTGAGTTTATGTAAAATCTCTCATGAAATTGATATAGAGTATTTTTTTTTTAAGTCAATACAATCTAGTAATTGAGTACCTTCAGACCTCAGACACCGTCGGCCTTTTCGTTCATGGTTCGAAAATTGACCAACAAACATATGTTACATGATTAATAATTATATCTGCAAAAGTATAGTAGTAAAAAGCCACTCCACTATCACACTATATGTTACAGCAAATTAAATGGCATACCCACTAAAAACCCTTTTGTGGTTAGTGGAAAATTTAAGCTCATGAATCATGCATAATTATTTTTTAAATTTATTTGCATTTTCATGATTGCCTCTTGAAAATTTTAAATTATTTAATGATGTTTGATAATATTATTAACTTTATTCACAAATAACGCGCATATGAATTTTTCTTAAATTGAATTAGTTTGATAATTCAATATTTATTTATAATATAATTTGAACGTTGCTAAAAGGAAAGCAAAATGGAGGAAAGAAAAAAAAAAGGATGATTGAAAAATGGGGCATCGCAGAAGGAACTTTTGTAGGTATTTAGGAACCGTTACAAGGTTTAAAAATAAAGATGTCTAAAAACTTTTAAATGATATGATGATTTGATCTTATGAAATATCAAATTTGTGGGCTGTCTAGTTTGACCACTACACCTCTTATCTTAAATATGCTTCATTTGCTAAGGTCCCATATGTTTTTTTAGTTGTAAATGCGGCATTGGTCCCCTCCATTTTTCTAAGTTGTGAATATAGTTATATATTGGCTAATTAATCACCGACGGTCCTCGACCTTTGCTCTAAGCTTCCGTAAACCCCCCAACCTTTCAAAAGCTTCCCTAAACCCCCCAACCTTTATGGCGGCGCTCATTCACGGTCCTTATGGACGAAAATACCCCTAAGCGCCGTCTTTTTTTGGCGGCTACAATTCTAAAAAAAAAAAAGACGGCGCCACGTGTCATCTGACATGTGGCAAAATATCTAAAAAAAATTGAAAAACCCAAAACACCCTTACAACTATTAAAATTTAATTAAAACAAAAATAAAAAATTAAAGCAAATCAACCCATTCAAACCACTGAATTATCGAAACCGAACCGCCACAACCGAACCCGCCTCCGGTCATCTTCTCAGGTGAGAAAACGACCAAGCTCGTCGTCTTCTCACCTGAGAAGACGACCGTCTTCTCAGATCTGAGAAGACGAGATGCTGCTCGTCTTCTCCGGTTGGGAAGACGAGCATCAGCTCGTCTTCTCCGGTTGGGAAGACGAGCAGCAGCTCGTCTTCTCCGGTTGGGAAGACGAGCAGCAGCTCGTCTTCCCTGAGAAGACGGGCTGATGCTCGTCTTCTCCGTTTTTGAGAAGACGAGCAGCAGCTCGTCTTCTCCGTTTTTCAGAAGACGAGCTGTTACTCGTCTTCTGCACATCTGTTCTTGAAGAACAGATTCAGATCTGCTCTCCAAGAGCAGATTCCGATGGGTAGGCGGCGGGTGGTGGTCGGCGGCGGGTGCGGTGAGTGGTTCGGGTTGGCGGGCGGATTGACCGTGGGTTGGGTTTGATTAAGTAAATTTGATTTGGTTTAATTTTTTAGGGGGTATTTTGGGTGTTTCAATTTTGTTTTGACATTAAATGACGTGTCAGTTAACATGTGGCGCCACTATTTGTTTTTTTCCAAAACAAAGGACAGCCGCCAAAACCAAAAGGGTAGTTTCGTCTATAAGGGCCGTGAATGGCGCCGCCACAAAGGTTGGGGGGTTTAGGGAAGCTTTTGAAAGGTTGGGGGGTTTACGGAAGGTTAGGGTAAAAGTCGAGGACCGTCGGTGATTATTAGCCTTATATATTGCATTATTTTCTTTTTAAATTTAAAGATTTGCTTGAAGTTTTGAATGGATATATTGAGATAAAAAAAAACATAATAGTTGTTCTTGAGCAAGTCAAAGTGAAAACTTAACAGATAAAAAAAAACAAAGTGAAAACTTAGGGTCAAAAGCTTGAGTGGCATCAAATCTTTGTTTGATGCATGCATCAATTTGGTACCTTATTTTTAAGGGTTAGTCAGTAAAAAATACCCTCGTATATTTGATTTTATTCGTAGATGGCACAAAATTTTAAAAATTTCAAATTTTTGTCAATTTTCAATTTTCAGCTTCAATTATAGCCATGTGTCTAAGTTAGAGTGGAAAAGGTTCAATATAACCTTCACATTGTTTCATGTTTGAATTTTTTTGATGATAAAAATACACACGGAAACAATATGAAGGGCATATTTGAATTTTTATTCACTCCAATTTGTTCATTGAAACTGAAAATTAAAAATTAAATTCAAATTAAAGATTTTAAAGTTTAAGCCATAAAAAAAGTCAAAAATATAAAATATTTTTAGATGATTAAGACAATATGTATTCTTTTGATGCCATTTATTTTTTATTTAAGGCAGGGATATTTTAAAAAAATTATGTCATAATGTGGCAATGGGAGTTATATAAGTATTGAATGGTGACAAATGTTTCCTTTATGTATCAGTTTAGTATCAAATGTTTTTTTCTTGAATTAATCTGGTAGCAAATCTTTTCCTTATGTATCAATCTGGTACTTTATTTTTTTTAAGAAAAATGCTTTATAACCCACCTTTTATAACCTTCCTTACTTTATGTGGCGATGGTTCGTTCGTCCGGTCCCTTCCAAAAGTGTATATCTCAAAAACCATAATTGAATTCATTCGCTCTTTTATTGCCACGTCAAGTGTTACAAGAAAATGGGTTAAAAAATATGGATCATTTAGCATAACTCATTTTTCAATTTATAAAACCGAGGCTGACGAATATACAAAAAATATTCTTATTGTTACATCAGAAGTAATTGACCTGAATTTCATATATCACTCAAAACATACTTCCTATGTTTATTTCTAATTGTCGCTTTAGGAAAATGTTTTTATCTATCAATAGTTGTCACTTTAAAATTTCTATGTGGTTTTTACAATAGTATTCTAAATTTGACCTTATTATTAAATTACTTCATTAAATAATAGTTCAATTGTTAAAGATAAATCATCTAATAGTGGGTTAATAACTCTAATTCTAAAATTAAATTTGTTAATAGTGGAGTTTATAAATAAGGTCATACTAGTCTTTGTGTTTGTAATTTTAAACTAAAGAAGTAATTTTTAATCTTAGCAATCTAACCTAAAAGCGAACTAAAAATGAACGGAGGGAGTAATAAAAACAATCAAATAAAAAAGGTACCAAATAGATATATGAAAGAAAGATTTGGTACCATGCAGGCTATTAACCCAAAAATCTAAGGGGTGAGATTTTCAATTATCCAATGGAAGACATTTAAATAAAAGAAAAGGTAATAATTTAAATGCTTAATCATCGAGAAAAAAACCCACCTTTTAACCTTTTTTCAGTCTCACCCGATGTTGTAATTTTGTCCAATTCATCCGAATTCGCACATTTGGGTTTTAATTCCACCCTCAAATATTAAATTGATCTCTTCTCCATTAAAAAAAATTCAAATAAGTCATTCATTTTTAACTTTTTATGTGAAAAAGAGTTCAAATTAGTAGTTTATAAGGATTTTTATGAATTTTTTTCGAGTGTAAAATAGTCCAATTTGATTTTAAGGGTGAAACTGAAAACCAAAGGTACGAATTTGGGTGAATTGAACAAAATTACGATATCGGGGTGCAATTGAGAAGGGGCCGAAAGGTGGAGATTTTTTTGGTGATCGAGTCTAATATAAATAAAAGAAAGGCCAAATGTTTTAAAAAGGTCAAACCTTTCATAAAAGTTTCACAAAAGTCCTGACTTTTCAATTTTGTCGATTTTGGCCAAAAACAAATTATTTGGTTTCAATTGTGGCCAACTCTCAATTTGATTTCAATTTGCCTATGTGGAGCCTATGTGGCATGCCAAATATTGAAAGGTCAGGACTTTTGTGAAACCAAATAATCCATTTTTGGTTAAAATCGACAAAATTAAAAGGTCAGGACTTTTGTGAAACCAAATAATCAATTTTTGGCCAAAATCGAAAAAATTGAAAGGTCAGGATTTTTGTGAAACTTTTGTGAAAGGTTTGGCCTTTTCACAACATTTGGCCTAAAAGAAAATGTAAAGTATCTGAAATAAATATGAACTCAAGTGAATCAAATTGAATAATTAATGGATTGAAATTCAAGATGAAATCACATAATTCATTATTAATGGATTGAATTTCAAGATGAAATCGCACCAAACCCACGGCCAAACATACACAGGTCAGTCTGAAGTAAAATTTGTGCCTCTAATTTTACTGTGTGTCCTATAACTCAGAATTGTCAGAAATAATCAAATTCAATAATTCATCATTTACGATTCGTATTATTGGATTTGGATTTGATTTCCAGCTTTTATTTACCCTACCACTGAGACCATTTGTATTGTAGCTTATTGTTCTATTTGATTCCTTCTCTAACTAATTTTCAGGAGATAATACATATAGCAGATGATTTTGATGCCAACATTTATCAATATTATCAATCCGTACCCACTAAATCAATCAAATTTTCAAACTTTATATGATGAATTGAGATTACTTTTCATTGCAATTTTCAGTCAGTAAGATTCTGCTTTGTCCATATGCTAGCAAATCACCACCTACCATTTTCTTTACCATACAACTGAATTTTTGTTATCTATAAACATGAAAATAGTGATCATTCCGTTCTTTGAATTGTGATTCAGGATCATATAACTCATTTTCAACTATTTTGATCAATTAAAGACAATATTCTCAAGTTTTAGGTCAATTAAGGACCATATTCTTTATTTTTTTTATTAATTCAATGGTCTTTTTGGTCCTTTAAATTTGTTCATATCGTATAGTTTATCCAGAAAATAGACAGTGTTATTCTTAATTGATAAAATGACTGAAGCTGAGTTATATGACCCTAAGTTACAAGTTGAAGGACCGGAATGACCGTTTACTCTAAATGAAAATGAATACCTAAATGGCATAGTATTTGATATACTAAAAGTTTTAAGAATAATGAGAGATGTTAGGTATTAGTCTTAATCCCCACATCTAATTCTATTGATGAAAGTTTTATCCTATGGATAAAGATGACCATTTTCCATATTACAACTACAAAGTACGTATAAAACCAATAAATAAATGAGTGATAATATTTTATACTTTTGAATTGATTTTTATTGTTGATTTATATCTCTCTTTCTCAAGCTCTTATTCCTTTTTTTTGGATAATTTACTCTGATGATCTCCCAACTTTCTGTTCTCTCCTCCCATTATAATTCTATTTATTTGTGACAGTAAAATCTTTCAACTTTAATTTCAATGCACTAAACTTTTATACACTTAGTTTACTTTCATTTCTTTCATTAATTTTAGATGACACGGTGATGAACTAGACCACATAGGCACAAATAACAAAATTATATATTTAATCCATACAAAGATCATGTCACGTGTTAAGACTGAGTACCGTTGCTTAGACAATATTGGTATTACAACTGAATGTGGCACGTCGTGATTTTAATGTATAACGTGGTGCGATGTGGATTAAATAAATAGTTTTCTTATACATATAGATGTTCAACTTATCACCCCAATTAAAATTAAAGGAAATAAAGCTAAACAAACAAGAGAAATTTCTTATCAAAAAAAAACAAGAGAAAGTTTTGATGTCATAAAATCAAAATTAAGGGATCTTATTATTACAAAACAAAGAAAAAAAAAGACTAAAATGTGGAAAAAATAAAGTTGAAATGAGCCTCATTTCTAATTCCCTAAGCTAGACAAATATGTTCTTTCATGTTAATTGTCAAAACAATGCAAAGTAAGGCCCATATAAAAAGTGTTGGGTTTGGATGTCCAACCCAATCAAAACAACTTATGTAAAACATAAGCCATAGTCTTCTAACCAAAGTAATTTCATTAAAGAAATTCATATGATTCAAACTTTGGTCAAATGACAACTACCCCTCACATCTAAACTATTGACACTCACTCTTACATATAAGCAATGCTTTAAATCTTCCTTAAATAGGAAGCTCTACTTGATGGGTACTAAAGAACATATTCACAAGCAGAAACTATAGCTTCTTCATTTGGAATTGAAGAAATGTACCATTTATAACATTGAATATGAATGTGGTTTGGTGATACTGATAATTAATAATTTTCCTGAAATTCATTTGAAATAAACAATAAGGAAAATCATTTGCTAGAAATGATTCATTTGAGGAACAATTCTAATCTGTCTTCAACCATCCTTATTACAGATAAACCTTTTAGTTTTACCATAGCTAAATCTCACTTTCCAGTCAGCAAATCTATGCACTTTAAAGGCAACCAAAGGACAGGTGGAGATAGGAAGAAGCATACTTGTACAAGACTCTTCACTATAAAGCTGATGTTTACTTAAAACACAAAGAAACCCACGAGTGTGTGCCATAGAGTGCAAAACCCAACCAAATCCAATATGATATTATAAACAAAATTCATTTTCTTAGTTAGGTTCGGTTCGGTTTTGGACTTGTAAAGTTAAGTTTTCATATACACCGAACTGAAAAAATTGAATCGAGAACGGTTCGATTTTGGAGATAAAAGAATGTCAGTCAAACTGATTTGAAAAAACCGAATAAATTTGTTTTCACGTTTTTTTAAAAGAAAATCAAATCGGTTTGATTCGATTCGAACCGAATGCACATCCCTATGAGTGTATCACCCTAAAAATGAATCCTTGATGTTTCTATACCATGTGTCATCTACTCTCTTGTATAATTCTTGATGTTCTTCATTCCTGTAGTTATGTCAACAAGGTATGACAGTTTCTAGAAAATATAAATTAGGGTGAGGAAGAGCTGAGATTTGTAAAACTAAAGAAGTGTATAAAGCACAGATGATTGGTGGGGTGGCTTGCTTGCTTCTTCTACTACAAGTGAAAAAGGGTTTGAAAATGACACTGCACCAATATCCAAAATGTGAATTGCATGATTGGACTGCAATTTTTCTCCTGCAACAGTCCCCTTATTTAACTCACCCTTGTCTTACCAAATCTTACAATTTTTCTGTCTCTATTATTTTACCTCTCGGCTCTCACTTACATGAGCCACACCCACTTCTCCAAATGAGATGGCTCCAATCCCTCCTCTCTCCATTGAAGAAACTTTGGTTTCGTCTGCATTCGACTCCGAAAAAGAGTACGTAATCACTTAATCTCTGCTACATTCATCCCACCAATGATCACTCTCTAATTGCCATTGATCTTCGTATATTTTTATTGCTTACGATTTCACATTGTCATTACCACATTGTATTGTTTTCTGAAACAACTTAATAGGCTAAATCGATAGTAGGCATTCTTACCCTCTTTTCTGTTTCTTAATCCGTTTTGCTTCCACCAGAGTAACCTATTCATTGTGTCCTTTTATCTCGATATTCTACCGAAACAACTTAAAAGGCTGAATTGACAGTTGTCATTCTTTCCCTCGTTTCTGTTTCCTAATCCGTTTTGCTTCCACCGGAGTAACCTATTGTGTCCTTTTACCTCGATATCGATACTCTATCTCGAATGTGTATTTAGTTTTTCTGCAATATGATTAGATATTCACAATCTATTCTTACAGATTCTTTTACCTAAACTGATATTTGGTAGTTTTAACTAAACGGATTCTTTTATATTGATATCCTATCCCATATAATTATTTAAATTTGCTTCAATATGATTTAATATGCACACTCTAGTCTTACGGATTCTTTTAACTAATCCGATATTTGGTTTGAATTTCTCAGGTAGAGGGATATACATTCTATACGAGGATGTGAAATCTTGCCCTTATGAAGATGTGCAAGTTCTATGGTCAATACTAGTGGAGTCGCATACGCCTTCCATGCCATCAAAACAATGAAGGGCAAAAATACCAACACAGTACATAGTTGCATAAAAATGAGAGTTTTATGTACATAAAAATATTTATGATGTTTTATTTACTTTTGTGAAAGGTTTTTTTTCCATTTTTTGTTTTCTATTTTTCCATTTTAAGTTACTTGTCATCTCAGTTACATATTAGAAATAGAAACATCACTTTCCCTGTCTAGCATTTTGTTTTCCAATTATTTTTCCTCTTTTTAACTTGACAAAGATTTTTACTTTTATAACTCAAATACCGTCTTTAATTGCAAAATTCTAAACATACTTAATGATTAATCACCAAATGAAGAAGCAAAGGGTGAAGTGTAACTCTACTATTCTTCTATTTTAGCTTCTTATTGTTGGTTTGTCAACTTCAGCAGTTGGAAATAGCAGTTTGTTTCTTGTTTTCATATCCTACTGAAGTTGACCTAAAGAATGGGATGAATAGATCAACTTACATAATTATTCTATTCCTTCACTAAATTTTTAAACAATTACAGACTACAAGAAATCACAAACCAGCACCATTAATTTACTAGGTTATATGTATTTGTGAAATAAACGAAGAAAATTAATTATGTGATTGTATTGTGTAGGGGAATACTTTTTGTTTAATTCTAAACATGCATATTTTTACTTAACTAACTTTAAACTAGTAAGAAACTTAAATACTTTACCTAACAAGATTAATTATTCTAATCACGGGTTGCATGAATTTATTTTTTTAATTGGGTGAAAGGAAGGCGTCTAGTTAAGTAATAAGAAAATGAAACTTACACTTGATCTTCAGTAAACAAATTATAAAAATAATAAAAGAAACACAAGGACAAATGAATTTATTTTTTTAATTGGGCGAAAGGCAGGCATCTAGTTAAGTAATAAGAAAATGAAACTTACACTTGATCTTCAATAAACAAATTATAAAAACAACGAAAGAAACATAAGGACAATACTAATAAATATATTACTATTTATGAATAGCATTCTTTTCGAACTTGTAATAACTTGAAAGCAAATGCACAGAATTATTATTAAATTTCATATTGTGCATTTTAACAAAATCAATGATATGATCACAATATATGACATTCTAAGAAGATTATGATTATTGAGTGCAATGCATAAAACCTGGCAAGGAGGAGGCAGGTGAAAAATGAAAGTAAGCATAGAAAAATCCAGAGGATTTCTTCATTCGCTGCTTCAAATTTGAAAGGCCTTTCAATCAGCCTCAAAGTCTGGGTTCTGCAAAAACTTTTCAACTTTTAGACTAAAAAACCAGGAAGATCAAACAATGAGAAGTATATGATACGACTGAATACAAAATTGATTATGGAATGTTAGCGCCCATAACGGCGTACTGATGAACTTGGTGATGTCATGTCATGTCAACAATCCCCTAGTCATGGAAGGCAATGCAAAGAATTTTTTTCCACGAGCAATCATCACTATAAACTTTGGGATATGAGAAGATTTCAGTTAGTAGAACAAAAAAAAATTATAACCGTTTATTTTCCACAGAAAAGCACCAGATCTCTTAGCTAGATGTTTCAGTCCTTTTTCAAAAGAAAGTTATTTAGTTCAGATCCATGATTGGTAGAAGGAATGCTAATTTTTTTTTGCCAACTCTCAGTGAAGCTTGGGACTAAAAATCCTAAAGACTCAAAAGATCTATAAAAAATTTAAAGATACTAAGAAACAATTGAATACTGAAATGATGATCTTTAATTTTGATTATATTCAAATGATTTATTTTCCTAATTATCATAATCATACATAGTAATATAATTGCAAGAAAATATATTTTTATAAATAAAATCTGATATATAAAAAAATTACAGTAAATGTTAATAATTATAAATATATCCTTACATTTTTATTATTAACACATTTTCATTTCTTATATTATGGAAATAATGGTTTTCGTGTCCGTTTCCATTTCCATGCGATATAGGTCCGAAATAAGCAACCAAATTAAAATTATTGTTCTTGAAAGAAATTCAAGAGACATTTTTGGAAAAAAATACCTGAAGAGTCTGCACTATTACAAGGCTGATGGAGATGTGTGGTCGATCACACCTGGAAGCCAATTTTTAAAGTACTCTGTGCTGCTAATTTCTGCACGGGAAAGGGCGCCCAGGGGAGTAACAGTAATCTGAAATGACACAAGGTATTCTGTTAACTATAAAAAATATTCAGAAAAGAAATAGAAAAGAAAATATACTATTTGGATTTATATTTCATACATATCCTTCCTGAAGAAATTTGTGATCAGAATCTTCTTCTTCAACTTGTGCTCCCCTCACCTATAAGATTATCAAGTAGACAGATATTTTCTTTAAAAAAAGACTAGTAAAAAAGTGATTAGAAGACAGCATTGTTAAGAAATAGATTTAGCCTTAGGAAATGAAAATGTTCAGAGAATATAATGAGAAGTGAAGAACATAAGTACTACGTCGGCAAAAACATGGACAAAGAACCTTTAAATAAAAAAATTAAACATAGAAAAAAGGAAGTGGCTTACTTCTCTCCTGAACCACATTTGTTCTTCGGATGCATTTGACCCATCAACCTCTGTCTCCACTATCGAATTTGTGTCCATTGTCATTGTTGATAACATTTTCCTTGCTTCCATGCCAGAGTGAACTTGTCTCCACCCCATCTTAAATATGCTTTTACCCTGCTGAGTTAGCTTATAGCCCTAAGACACAAAAAGTCAAAACACCACAGTAACATGTTAGTTTTATGCATAAATAGAATGAATAGTAATTAAATGTTGAAACTAGGATGTGATATGCCTTATGCTCTAAAGTCGAAGGCCACTTTTGATAAACAATCATTCATTAAATCAGCCATTCCTTCACCCAACACCCCAGATTGGCTCCTCTTTGCTAGAAGTCACTCAATAATGATAACATTACTCCAGAAACTTATGAATAATATGTTTCAGCTGAATGAAGAACCTCATATGTTAAGGTTACATGTTCAATGAAACCAACAGAACCACTAAGCAGTACATTTTAAACTCGACAAAAGAAACATGGCCAAACAGGATTGATTTTACAGTTTTCTAAAGCCTGTAAGGAGATCATAAAATACTAGAAGGATTCAGTTGATTGCTCCTGATAAGCATTGGCTTCCTTTTCTTCTAGATACTTCCATCAGATTTCAGCAATATTAAAAATGAATTATAAACACCCATCCCAAAGGATGCTGATGCCGACAGGTTTCCTTAATTTTATATGCAAAACTTATACCAAATAAAGGTTAGCAGGTAAGTATGAAATTTACCTTATGATTTGCAACATTTGTTGGCAAATCTATATTCAGGAAACACCCTGAATGATACGTTTTATTCTTGATCTCAACAATTAAGGCACTTATGATTGGCATACAAGCCTCAGCAGCAAGTGTGTAATCCTGAACAGTGCTTTTACCTCCGACCCTATAGGCTCGCAAAAATTTGTCATATAGGAAAATGAATACTCCTTGTACATATTAAAGGAAAAATAGAGCCAAATACATATAAGGAATAACTGTACACCTTCTAATAAAAACAAAATCCTTATCCTTGATTTAGACATTTGAGTTGGGAATTATGCCTGCTTACCAATCATAGGAAATAGAGACTGAGGGTACACCAAAAAAGAAGGCCTCCCGAGCACCGGCAACTGTGCCAGAGTATTGACTGCATAAACCAGAAGATGACTAAAGTAAAATCATAATGGTAAGTTACTGGATGCCAGTATAGTTGATTAGAAATTAAAGGGGAAACCGAACACTGCCGCTGATTTTTTTTAAAGAATAATAAAAAAAACATAGAAGCGTAATAATAGCACTAACATGTGATAGCCACAGTTGCTTCCCATGTTTATACCACTTAAAACCTGTGAAGTAGGAAATTTAATAAATCAGTACATTTAGGATACACATCGATAACAAGAAATGATCAAAACTTGTCTATAATAAGATAATGTGTTTTAACAATTAAGATCTTAAATTAATCCCATCTAGCTATTTGTTCATTGACATATTAGCTACAGGCTTAGCATAGAGTTACCAGATCAGGAATTGAAGGAAAGAGGGCTTTCGAGACTCCCACAGAAGCACAATCAGCCGGTGTTCCTGAACAAATTCCACGTAATACTTAATAATTTTGTTGATAAAATGGTGATGTTAATTATAACGAGAGGCATATAACAAAATCAGCAAACAGAGATTTTCATGAGGCATATATACATTCTATACTGCTCGCAATGTTTTCCTTACTTAAAAAAACAAATAACTATACAAAATTAGACATAAACACAGCAGGATCACAATATTTTCCATTCACATAATTATAATTTATGATATAAATGCGAACAAAAAATTATAATAACGAGATTTCTAATAAGATAAACTTGGTCATTATTAGAAGCTTAAATACACTCGATTAATTTCTCATAGTACAGTAAAATAAGTGATTAAAAATAAAAGCAGAGTAAAATACCACAAACTGCATAAGCTAAGGTTCCTTCAATATCTGCACGACGAGCAGAAATCGGATGCCGGTAAGTAATTGAATGACTAACCGCTGATTTTTCCCTATAAAATAATTCGTAAAAAATCAGTTCTATTTTACTTAATTACGTTAAACTCAGGAAATGAAATGAAAAGCGTACGACGTACGAATCAGGAGCGCAAACAAGGACATTGAAACGATTAGCGGAGACGAGGACGCGAACAAGCGAGCAGAGACCGGGAGCGTCAATGCCGTCGTCGTTGGTGATCAAGATCGTCGCCTTTTGATCGTCACTGTTGTTTTCCATTTTTTCAGCTTCAATTATTAGAGCACGGCACTAAAAGTGTGAGAGAATAATATAAGAAAATTAGTAATGGAAAAATGGCGTGGAAAGTTTGTGATGATTGTGTTTTATAGTAAATTGTAGGGCTTGGATTGGATTCGATTCGATTCGATTCTCGTTCGTTAATTATGAGGTGCCGGACGGTAGTGACTGCTGCTGGTGGCCATAAATATATGCTGCCCATTGGCGTTCCCAACAACATCTGCTGCTTTTTTCTTCACGTTTTAAATCTTTTATATTTATTTTTCTGTTTTCTTTTTTATATTACAATTTACAACAATTTTACCACTGAATATTGAGTGAATGATCAAAAAAATCCCTGAACTTGGTATGAAATATCAAATAAGCCCAACCTCGCAAAAATGGATCAAATTACCCCGAAACTATGCAAAAACGTATCAAATACCTCCTTCCCCACTCTCACCTTAGAGAGTGAACACACTCTCTGATTTTAAGTGGTTTGAGATGGTTAAAAGTATAAAACAGCCCTTAATATTAATTTTATTCACAAAAATTATATTTAATTATTTTTAAAAATATATTATTTTTTTTATAATTTCAAAAGTTTAAAAACCCTATTGATTTCTAAATAAAAAAACAAGGACTATTTTTAGGGTTTAATTAGATTTAATTTTGGTTAATTATGATTGATTAGAAGTGTAATTAGATAATTAGGAAAAAAGATAAAAAAAATTCCCAATTTTATTAATTTGATGTTAAACTAAATAGAATTAATTGGTATTTTAATTAGAGTTAATTAGGGTTAATTAGGATTAATTTTTACAATTAAATTATTTCACTCTCTTTTTTGGTTAAAAGGGTGAAACCGATCCGGTTTTGCATAGTTGTGGGGTGATTTGATCCGATTTTGCGAGATTGGGCTTATTTGATACTTCGTGCCAAGTTCAGGGGGTAAATTGAACCTTCACTCACAGAATATTCATAGTTTTTTTAAATTGTGATTTTGTATATTTATAGTATTTAATAATCAACTAATCGGGCTGGTTCAGTTGGATTAAAGGCCCGGTTCCTTTGTACTATACAAAAGTCAGCCCACTAAAAGAGAAAATTGGATTCTTTGATGCTGTTTTCCGAAAGTAAGCCCATCTAGACTGTACGAATTAGGGGTGAGAGCAAAATGTCCGACCGTCCTTTTGACCGACCGAAATAAAAAAACAATTGAAAAAAGAATTAATGTCAAAAAAAATCACAAACTTTACATGTTTTTTTATTTTAATCACGCAGTTTAAATTTTCTCATTTTCATACATGAACTATCATTTTTTTTTTCAAATTCATATACGGTGCTGAGGTGGCACTCATTCATTGGTGTAAAATGACCTCCACCTCAGCGAATTACACCAATGGAGCCGTGACACCTCAGTACCGTGCATGAATTTGAGAAAAAGTGATAGTTCGTGCATGAAAATGAGAAAATTTAAACTACGTGATTAAAATGAAAAAACGTGTAAAGTTCGTGAATTTTTATGACATTAACCTTTAAAAAAATTACATCTATACCTCATTTTTTGAAACTTTTACAAAAATTCTTTTTTATCTCTAATCTATCAATGCATTATCAAAAGAAGTGTATCTTTACAAAAATTTCCAAAAAAATAAGATATTTTTGAAAAAAAGCCCAAAAAAATTGCGCAGTTGCGTTAAAATAGAGGCCAGATTTATTTTGATAGAAGTTTTGGATATTCACTTTAGTTTAGTTTTGCATTTTCAATCAAAAAACCGACTGAATAATTAAAATTATAATTTTTTTGGGTATTTTTGTCGGTTTTAGGTGAACTGACTGATATTAAAGGAAAAATTTCAGTTTTCTATTCGGTTTAATTTTGAAATTTTTTCAGTCCAATTTCAATTAAAGTTTAATATTTGATGAGTTTAATTTTAAACCTATAATAGATCGATCAATTTGATTTTAGAAGTTTCAAGTCGGTTTTAACAGGACATGTTCATGGGCTGAGTACCCGCCCAGGCCAGTACCTTTAAGGCCGGCTTTAAACATTAATTTTTTGTTCCAAATCCGGTCCGAGCCTGATTCCAATAAAGTTCGATCCAAGCCTACAAAAATAGAATATAAAAGCCGGATTTGAGTAGTAATAATGAGGTTCGGTCTGGGATCGAGCCGGACATAGACTTACTAAAAATGAAACAGTCCAATAAGTCTGGTCCGGGCTTGAGCCGAACTTGGACTTGCTTAAAAAATGAAACAGTCTGGTCCGAACCCAGCCAAATAGGTCTAATTTTAACTAAACGGGGTGAATTTCTCACCCCTGATAGGAACTAGGAATTTAAAACACACAGTCCAATCATCTTTTCTATGGGGGATAAATTTTTTTTAGACCATAACCAAAGTGACCTACTTACATCATCAAATATTAATTAGATAAATTATCTTCAAATTCGCTCCAACCACAATCATCTTTTCCTATACTAAAAAAATATATTTTTTTTTCATCTTTAATACTATCTTAATCATTTTTTTACTCAAAAATTAATGATTTTATAAATTTACAATATTTATTTAGTGCTCATATAATATGATAAATTAGCTTTTCAATGCTGGTACGCCATATGATTGTGTTGTGCATGTCTCCATTCTTATCCTATGTAGTATAGGCCATCTTCAAACATGGAAATACCTATTAAATGAAATTGGTTCGAGTCATGCCATAATTTTATGGTGGACATGGACAATACATGTGTTTTATGTATAAAAATTGCCAAGTGACATATATGCTTTTACTATCAGGCGATTGCAATATTGTTAAAGGCGCTGTTACCAAATTTTTAGGTCATCTTCGATTTCAATCTAACATCAGAATATAGGATAAATCCAGAAATTAGTATAAAAGTTTATCCAAGCCAACACCATTTTTTTTATCATTGGGAATAGGGATTTTTAACGCTTATAAGAAAAATTAAATCTACATTGTCAATAAATATTATCTAGTACTTATATTATTTAAGCTTAAATACACAAAAAAAATCACCAATTTTCGCGTGTTTTTAGTATTTAACATAATCTTTTAATTTTGAAAAAAAAATACATGAACTTTCAAAATTTTGCAATCAAAGACACCGGCACCGTTTTGGATGTAAAACGGCAACATTTTATATTAAAACAACGCCGTTTTGGATGTAAAATAACACTATTTTTGAAAGGAAAACACGCGTGATCTTAATTGCAAAAAATTGGAAAGTTCATGTTAAATATGCCAAAATTATAAGATTATATTAAATATAACAAAAACAAGCGAAAATTGATAATTTTTGGTGCATTTAAACTTATTATTTAAATTATAGTATAATACTATAATTTATCAATTGGTCAACCCAACACAATTTTTTATTGTTATTGTTGTGTTGAAATAGCACTACACTCAAAGAGTAAAATATACTATTTCCTTTGTTTTTATTTAAACATCTATTGATAGAAAATGTACTTGTCTATCGATAAATGTCACAAAAATTTCTAGATTATTTGTATAATAATATTTAGACTTTTTCCATCTATATGATCACTCTATTAATATATAATTCAATTTTTAAAATTATATTTTCATTAATGGGGAGTAATAAATAGAGTTATATTCTCTTTCATATATACTGAATTGTATGAAAAAGTAGCAGATAATTTAAGAAATTAATTTAAAAGACTGAACCACAAAATTTCCTCCATTTTGTTTTGCATGTTTAAATTTTAAAATAATGAGAGAATAACAATGAATAATCTACTGTTGCATTGCCTTTCACAATTACACAACCATCAATCTCCATACTCCATATTAATCATTATTACCCAATTTAGGATCATCTTCTACATGACAATCTCTATACCACTACCGCATATTTTTAATCAAGCACGTAAATAATTGAAAGTAAGACTTTATATTAGAATAGATATGACATCTCGACAAAGCTGTATTTTTCTATTCCAAAAATATTTACTTTTCATTAACAATATATGGTATAGACGTTGAATAATATTATGTTAAAATTCTGAATTTAATTTTTCCTATAAGCACTTTTTTCTTAATAATATAAGAGATTCACGCATCAAAATTGTTTTAATTGGCTTTAATAAAGCTAAAAAAATTCATTAATTGTAAATAGACTGGTTTGTCGTTGCATAAAAATTTGATAACTGTAAAAACATATCTTACTCATCTAGCCAAGTTAAAAAAATTAATAAATATTATTTTATTTAAACATGAGCCACCAAATAAAATTTTATATCAACGTAATAAAACCTTTGCACTTGTTATTCATATCAAAATAAAATAGTCATGTATGATCAAATTAAGGATATTACGAAATAGATATTGTTATCAAAAGTATACATTAAAGCCGTTGAACTAAAGAAAATTGAATTGACAACTCTAGTTTTATTTTATTTTTTTTATAACAAGGACTGGCCAAAGCCAGGAGACAAACTAGATATTCCTATGCATACGAGGCAGTGAAACACCAGCAATATCATCTACAAGAATGCTTGAAACATCATCAACTTGATTTTCATGGAGAGCCAAACCAAGAGGATGAGAAAAACCAATGTTAGCCAGCCTGTCCGCGCAACGGTTGCCTTCACGATAAATGTGACAAACTTGAATATGCCAATTACGTTTCAAAAGATCTCTAATAGCCCATAACAGATTTGTATTGGCATTGATAGTTAAATCTTCATTGGTGATAGCATCAACAGCAAGTTTGCTATCCATTTCAAGGATAACTTGTTTGTGACCTCTACTCCAAGCAAGATTAAGACCATCTAAAGCACCCCATAATTCAGCTTGAAGCACTGAACACCGCCCTATCAATCTGCTGTAACCGAACATCCATTCACCGCTGCTATTACGAGCAACTCCTCCAGAAGCAGCCCTGTTTGTAGGACCCCGTACAGCACCGTCAGAGTTAAGTTTTAGCCAGTTGGGAGGAGGAGGATCCCAACCAATTAAATGCTCAACTTTTGGACCTAAACCTGGATTAGATAACATGGCAAACTGCTGAGCTTTGATGGTGAAGTTCACCATTTGATTAATCATCATAACAATCGCGTCTGAGCTCCTTCTATCGTTCTTGAACACCAAATTGTTCCGATGGGTCCACAAATTCCAACAAGTGATTCCAAAAGTGGTAATCCAATTGCTTGTCTCCGTCGAAAGATTACTCTGTAAATTGTCAAAAAACCAAACATCAAAATCAGCAGTAAAGAATCTATTAAATAGAACGGGAGGAATTAATTTTCTCCAAACTTCCCTCGCAAAAATGCAATGGCGGAGGACATGATCTCTGTCTTCTGTATGATACCCGCAGATCATGCAAGATGTTTCATCAGTCATGTGTCTTCTACCACGTTCCGAGTTAGTCATCAATCTGTTCTTAGCAGCGAGCCACAACATGGTACGGACTCTTTGAGCACCAGGCCAATTCCAAACTGCCCTCCATTTGCTATTATCCTCTTCCCAAATGTCATTATCCTGCACAATATATGCAGATTTAACACTGAACAAACCTGAACTAGTTAATCCCCAGTACGGTTGGTCTGTTCCCTCATGCTGAGCTGGAGGCTTAATTGCCGCTAGGTGAAGAAGAACAGAATATGGGACCAACTGAGATATATAGTCCCAATTCCACGAATTAATAGACACAACATCCTTCACTTTCTTTGATAAATCATTCTCATTAAGCGGGGAAAAGGCTAGGAGCTTTAAAGGACCGAGGTCACCAAGCCAACTATCATTCCAGAAGTTGATATCACTGCCGTCTCCAAGAGACCAATGAATACCAAAGGAAATGGTACTCCACAGATGAAACAGGTTTCTCCAGAGAATAGAGCAAGGGCCAGAGATTTTGTAAGAATTTCCATTATTGTGCCATCCATATTTACTTCTAATCACTTGAACCCAGAGCAACTCCGGATTTGTAATAACCAAGTACCCAATCTTCATTAAGAAAGCATTATTTTGTCTTTTCAAATCTTGAATGCCGCTGCCACCATTGCGACAGGGAGTACACATATCGCTCCACTTGACTAGAGAAGGCTTATAGGAGCCGTTTTGGTTACCCCACACAAAATTCCGAACTAAGCGATTAATCTGATCGCATAATCCTTTCGGGAGAGCGGTAGTTTGCATGGTATATCCTGGAATAGCCATTAGAACGGACTTAGCTAAAGTAAGTCTGCCTGCCATCGAAAGAAGACTAGCATTCCATCCGGATAACTTCTTCTTAATTTTCTCTAAGATGTATAGGTATGTATCTTTAGTAACCCGAGAGTGCAACAAGGGGACACCAAGATAAATGCCTAAATCTTGAGTTCTCTGAAAGCCCATGACATTGGCAATGCTCTCCGCCTTTTGAACCTGCACATTAGAAGAAAAAAAGATTTTTGTTTTGTTTAAGCTGACCCTGAGCCCTGAGCTATTCGAAAATTCCTCAAGGATGGATTTGATAGCAAGCCCTTGCTCTTCACTAGCTTTGCCAAAAAGGACCAAATCATCTGCAAAAAACAAATGGGAAAAATCAGGACCATTTCTATTAAGCTTAATAGGGCTCCACTCCCTGTTTTGAATTGCTAGGCAAATCCGATGGGAGAGACGCTCCATACATAAAACAAAAATATAAGGGGAGAGAGGATCCCCCTGACGGATCCCTCTAGAAGGTTTAAATTCCTGGGAAGCCGATCCATTCCAAAGAAGGTTCATCTGAGATGATGAAATGCAGTGCATTATGACCCTGATAATGTGAGCAGGAATGCCAACATCCAAGAGGGTATCTTCTATAAAATTCCAATTTAAACGATCATAAGCTTTTTCGAGGTCAACTTTTATTGCAAACCAACCCTCTTTTCCTTTTTTGATCCGCATGGAATGAATAACTTCCTGCGCGATAATAATGTTATCTGTGATGTTGCGACCTGCAATAAAGCTCACTTGAGTCGGGTTAATAATACGAGGCATAATAGATTTGAGCCGGTTAGTAATAATTTTAGTAACCAATTTGTACATAACCGTGCATAAGCTAATGGGTCTAAAATCCTTGATTGTCTCTGGTTTACTGGACTTGGGAATAAGCGTAATCAAGGTTTTATTCAACTCTGTATCCATAACTCCATATCTGAAAGTTTGTTGAATGAAGTAACACACCGAATTTCCCACAACAGCCCAATCGTTTTGATAAAAGCCAGCCGGGAGTCCGTCAATGCCAGGAGCTTTCCAAGGCTTCATCTGGAAAAGAGCTTGATGGATTTCCCCATGAGTGATACCCATGTTGAGGGAATTAAGCATAAAATCACTAAGAGCAGGGAAATATCCACGGGTATTGTAAATCGGTCTAGCAATATCATCTTCAGTATACAACTCAGTGAAGAATGAGACAGCCATATTCTGCAGGTAAACATCATCGTCACACCAACTGCCATCCAGCTTTTTAAGCATACAGATACGGTTCTTCTTCCTTCTCGCTATGGTTTTAGCATGAAAGTACGAAGTGTTTCTGTCGCCAAACATAATCCACTCGCACCGAGATTTCTGCAACCAAAACGACTCCTCCCGCAAGAGAATCTCATTGAGCTCAGCTTGAAGGTGAGTTTCTAGATTGGAAAGATAGCTACAATTCCGGGTCTCTAGCACTTTTTGAATCCCGTTAAGTCTCCCCATTAATTGCTTCTTTTGCTTGAAAATATTACCAAAAACATTGACGTTCCACTCACTAATCTCATTAGTAACCAAATTGATATTCTCTGTGAGGGGCCGCTGATGTTGCCAACCTTTAGTAACCACCTTTTCGAAATCTTGATGGGTTATCCAAGAAGACAGAAAGCGAAAAGGCTTAGTAACCGTCGTAACCTGCTGGATAGAGTTCAGCTTAATGAGAATTGGCCGATGGTCGGAGTGAATTCTAGGAAGGTGGTGTGTGATGGCGTTAGGGAAAATATTACACCAATTGTTGTTGCATAAACCCCTGTCAAGACGCTGAAATAAATTTCCCCGTCTCCAAGTATAAGCAGGCCCCCTAAAATCAAGTTGAGTAAGAGCATTAGAGTCCACAAAATCATTAAAGAGTGGGCAACCAGACTTCCTTCGACAAGATCCACCTCTCCGATCATTAGAACTCAAGATTGCATTAAAGTCGCCAGCCAGGAGCCAGGGATCATTATTTCCAATGTCAAGCAAGGAAAGATCTCGCCAAAGATCACGACGAGTAGAGGATTGAGGGCTGCCATACACGGCCGTAAACCATAAAGTCTCATTTTTATCACCCAGGGTAATGAAGGAGTGGATGAATTGCCGATGATTAAGAACCACATTCACATGAACATTTGAATTCCAAAGGATCCAAATGCCACCAGAGAAACCACGAGCTTCGACTCGATGCGAGAATTCAAAGCGCGATTGCTTAATAACTTTATCAGCTTTTATACCTGCAATTCTGGGTTCAACTATAACAAGTAGAGAGGGATTATAACAATCTTGAAAAGACTTAAGGGTGCGAATAAAGTTGCTACTCGCAGCCCCCTGGCAATTCCAAATAAATAAATTAATATTTTTATTAAACATAAAAAAGATATTAAAAAGAGGAACAGGGGATCAAACCACCATCAGACGAGAATGCTTGAGTCCTCCAAGGAGAGACTCCTGGCTGGCTGCTCATGGCTCACAAAGTCAGCGGAAGTGGGGGCGTGGTCATCTGACTGAACACCCATCTCCAAAATCAGCTCTTCGATAGTAGAGTTTTGAGGCAAACATGCCTCTCTTTTTTTCCTGGCCTTCACACTTCCTTTAGAGTTCTTATTAATTTTAATGCTCCACTTACTTTGAGGTTTATCCGGACCTTTCGGGCTAAATTTATCTCTCAAAGAGAGATTTTTTAATTTGGAAAGATGATTATTATTCTCTTGTGAAGAAGCAATAGAGAAAACAATATGATTTTTTGGGTCTAATGAGGTAGAGCAGCGGTTGACAGGTAATTTAGCGCTAGTAGAAGCCTCGGCTTCGTGACCCTTGTCATGGAAACTTCTGGGAGGAATACTCGATTTATCCTGAGGAACTTGTGCATGGTTATGCATGGGACGGATGTTTTGCGTGCCGCTAGAATTATTGGGCTTTTTGTTGATCTTACCGTTATTTCTTATCTCTTGGGCCTTGCTGGCATTCTCAATGTAATCAGTTGTGGTTGCCTTGATTAAAGTCGAAAAGGAATTTTCCTTCTTACCGTTAGTGGAATCTTGACCATGATTTTCTTCTTCCAAATTAGCTATAGAATCATATCGGGACCCGGAAGATATTTTGTCGCTGATTGCTTGGTTATTGCCTTTGAAACCAGGTTTCCTTCTTTGGTTCGTCACCTGCATCCAAGGGCCAAATCGTGATTCTTCCGCCGTCGTTGCCGGAATTTGGTCATTATTATCAATCACTTGACGAACTTGCTGAGGACTGTTAACGTCAACTTTTTTGAATTGACAATGGTTTTCCCGATGACCGTACCTCCCACAATCGAAACAAATAATGGGCAGGCCTTCATACTCAACTCTCTGAAGCCGACCATCGATCAAGATACTAGAAATTAGAGGTTTAGTAAGATCTAAATTGATAGCGAGCCTAGCAAATTTTCCTCGCTCCTTAGCTTCCGTATTATAATCAATTTTGATAACCTTCCCAATTGTATTGGCAATGGCATTAAGCACATGATTATGATAGTATTGGATTGGGAGCCCTGGAAAACGAACCCTGGCAGTAACTAAAGTAGCAGCAGTGTTGTCTGACGAGAAGGCGGGATTCCAAGGTTGAATGGTAAGGTAATGGCCAAAGAGAACCCAAGGGCCACCAGATAAAACCTTGATGTAATCATCCATAGAATAAAACCTGACAAGGAAGAAGTTATTGTCCAGATCAACAAGGCTTGGGTAATCTTTTGGGTTCCATAGTTTGATGATTCGACTGAAAAGCGTTCTATACCCGATAGTTTTCCCAAGCAACCTGATGATTATACAAAACTTCATGTTTTGGGCAATTAAATTATGGACTCTATCAGAGAAGTTGATCACGGGTACGCCTTTATCATTACCAATCTCAAAATCGGCATCTGAAAGACTAATTCCAGCCTCCTCTTCATCGCATTCATTTGTAGGAATTCGCTCCTTATTAAGGAGTTTATCCTTGAATGACGTCTTCTCACTAGGTTGGTTATCTTTGATAGGTTCTCTGTCAATGATTTCAATATCCATGTCTGCATCCTCATTCAATCTGCTATTACCATCCTCCAGACGGAACTTCACCTTCTTAGTAGACCGATTTGGATCATTGTTGTCAAGATTTTCTGTTTCAGTACAGAGAGAATTTTCTGTCATTGTTTTTGGTGCTGTTATTATTACATCAACTCTAGTTTTATTGTTTCAGTCTCTAATTATTTTTTTGTAATATTTTGTTCTCTTCGACATTCAAAGCATCCTCTATATTGACATAAAATATATAAAGATACTCATTATCCCATTTAGAAAATTATATTTTATTCATTTAATTTAATCTTACATAATGTTTTTTTTTAACAAATGCTAAAACTTTCATTGATGAGAATGAAAATTACATAGATAAATAGTTCTTCAACATATTGAAAGAAACTATTCTAGATTAATGATGAGAGCTATTAATACAATCATCGATTAGGGTTTTTTCAACCATTAAAAGGTTATCCAAAATATAAATGTTTTAAATTGAAAATAAAATCTTGAAACCGCTTGGTTTTTGGAGTTTCAAATCTCATCTTCAACATAGATCCATAAATTATCTTCCAACTCTTAGATCTACAACAACATTCACCTTAAAAAAAACTTATTGAAATAAGGAAAGTAGATCTACGATTAATAGTATTATGGGCGGAGAGAAGATGATTTTTCGGTAAACCGGAAAAATCTTCTTTTCCCACCCTTAAAAAGATGAAGAAGAAAAAAAAATTTGGTTTTAGAGAGAAGGGAGAGTTTAGAGAGAGAAAATGAGAGGCTGTCTATTAATCTTACATAATGTTAGTATTACTTTATACTAACCTTTTTTTTAATCGAAATAAATTATTATTACTCCCTCCGTCCCACAAAGATAGGCCGTTTGGACAAACACGGGAATTAAGAAAAAAATAGTTAGATTAGTTAAAATTAGTATATTTGTGTATTTTTCCATTTTTAGCCTTTAATATTTTTTTAAATAAACAAATAATGTATTGGTGCCTAATTTTTGTATTGGTGTATTTTGCATTGGTATTAAAAAATGACATTTATTTCATATTGGAACATGGAGCAATTAATTAAGTTCAAGATAACAATGTACATTTATTAGGGATAAGTAAGACTTTTAGGTTTAAAATTATTAACTAAAAATAAAAGGTGGCCTATAATTTGGAACGCCCAAAATAGAAACGTGGCCTATTTTTGTGGGACGGAGGGAGTATTATTATTTAATACATAACTTATATTCAAATAATCATTAACAACAACAAATAAAAAAATTAAATATAATGAGGAATATTTGAATAAATGTTTGTCAGTTTTTGAAGCTTTTCTTAATGAATACAACTCGTGGCGAGTGAGAACGATTTAGTGAGTGGTGGTTTTGTCAGGTTCTGTCTCAAAGGTTGGTGAAACCTTGTGATATCTCTGCCTCGTTGTCTCTGAGTGGTTGGCTGTTAACTTTGTTCTTTTAATGGACTAACCGAGGTACAGTACTTTCTTCTTCTTCGTCTTCCATTTTTACTATTTTTTCTCCTATTAATATTCTTTCAATCACCCATTTTTATTGCCTCCACATTTTTTCATCTTCAAGCATAGCAAATATTACCAGAAATGAACGGTCTCGAACCAGATTCTTCTGAGTTTGTTGAAGTTGATCCTACCGGAAGATATGGCCGAGTATGTTACATTTTCATATATATATATTTGCATTCTTTCATCTTTTTTGTTGGTGTTTTTTAATATTTTTGTTTGTTTTTGCAGTACAATGAAATTCTGGGCAAAGGAGCTTCAAAAACTGTGTATGTTTTCTAAACAAACGGACTTTTTTTGAGCGGGTGTGGGAGGAATTAAGCCCACCACTTTAGCAGTTTACTGCCCAGCGTTTATACTATTTGTTTAGAATTTTTGTTTTTTAATGAGTTTGTTTTAAATTTGTTGTTGCAGTTATAAAGCATTTGATGAATATGAAGGAATTGAGGTAGCATGGAATCAACTGAAGCTTTATGATTTCCTGCAAAGTCCTGAAGATCTTGAAAGACTCTACTGTGAAATTCACTTGCTCAAAACCTTAAAACATGAGAATATTATGAAATTCTATACTTCTTGGGTTGATACAGCTAACAGGAACATTAATTTCATCACTGAGATGTTCACATCTGGTACTCTTAGACAGTAAGCATAATAATTAGTACAGTTTTGAAAGCTTTTGGTAGTTTTTAGGTTTAATAGCATAAAAAATCGCGAACTTTAGCGTGTTTTGCAATTTTAGCACTGAGCATATCAGAAGAAATGCTGATATGGACGCCGGAACAGTGATTATTCCGGTGTGCACATCAGCATTTTTCTAAGGCAAATTGCTCGGTGTCTAAAATCGCACAAAAATGATAGTTCCTGTATTAATTTGCCAAAATTAGAAGCTCGTGTAAAATTTGCAAAACACGATAAAATTTATGATTTTTTATGGTATTAAACCTAGTTTTTATTAGGGTGATTGAATTTTCAATATTGGTGGTTTTTTTATTTTGTTTCTGCAGGTATAGACTAAAACACAGAAGAGTGAATATTAGAGCTGTTAAGCATTGGTGTAGGCAGATATTGAATGGTCTTCTTTATCTCCATAGCCTTAATCCTCCTGTGATTCATAGAGATCTTAAATGTGATAACATTTTTGTTAATGGCAATCAAGGGGAAGTCAAGATTGGTGATCTTGGCCTTGCTGCAATTCTGAAGAAATCGTGCGCGGCTCGTTGTGTCGGTAAGTATCAACTCAAATATTCATTCTTTTTCTCCAGAAGTTGAATGCTATTATGAGACCAGAAACTGTAGATTTGTCTGTCAAAAATACATTTGTTATGTTGCTTTTTTTGTTCTTGTTTTCACTTAGGAACTCCTGAATTTATGGCTCCAGAAGTGTATGAAGAGGAATACAATGAATTAGTTGATATATATGCATTTGGGATGTGTGTATTGGAGATGGTCACATTTGAATATCCATATAGTGAATGCAACCACCCTGCTCAGATTTACAAGAAAGTTTCATCTGTAGGAACTGCAAATTCTTAGCCTTTTATGTTTCAGATTGAAATCTTTGTTTCCAATCAGTTTTCACAAATTGCATTTTCGATATAGGGGAGAAAACCGGATTCTTTATACAAAGTGAACGATCCTGAGGTGCGATTATTTGTAGAAAAATGTCTAGCAACTGCGTCGAGTAGGCTCTCTGCTAGAGAGCTTTTGGAGGACCCTTTTCTTCAAATTGATGATTATGGATATGATTTGAGGTCATTAGAGTATTGCCGATATCCAAACGATATTGAGAATGAGCTAAAATACAATCCGGTTGTGTTCGAACCTAGTGAGATTGATCTCTTTTCTTGTCAAGAAGGTGACCCCTTGGAAAATGTTGATATCACAATACAAGGTAGGAAGAGAGAGGATGATGACTTATTCTTAAGGCTTAGAATTGCAGATGAAGAAGGTTAGTTTTAATTTAATATTCAAATCAATTAATCAGTTATTGTTCTTTAAGTTGATGAACTTGAGATCATAATTTAGCATAGAAGCAATATCAAGAATTTGATTCCTCTCTATACAGGCCGAATTCGAAATATCTACTTCTCATTTGACCTTGAGACTGACACGGCGCTGAATGTTGCGGCAGAAATGATTTCTGAGCTCGGTATCACGGATCAAGGTGTGTTGAAGATAGCGGATATGATTGATGATGAAATCGCGCAGTTAGTTCCGGAATGGAAGAAAAGACAGGGAAAAGAGGAAACTACAATAGCTGAAGGGAATGATAGTTTCTGTCAAAATTGTGATTCAATCAATTACCTATCAGATTATGTATCATCCAATAGTCCAGATGTCAAGAACTTGCAAGTTCTCGAGTGTGCCGAGCATAAATGTGCTAATATCCATGGCAGATTTGAGGAGATCACATATCAAGTTGACGGGCCGGAAAAATGCTCTAGCACAGCCAGTATGCCGATTGCATCAAGCCAATCCAATGGCGTAGGCTATACCGATATCCGGGCACAACGAGGAGTACCAGAAGTAAGCTCACAAGACGTTCATTGTGACGAAAGACACAATGAAGTCGATAAGTCTGTCAACGAAAAGGCGGAGAGAGTCGTAAAAACCGACAGTCTTTGTGAATCTAATAAAAGGAACTCTGTATCTTCAAGCCCTTCATCAGCTGCTCATTGGGATGATTATGAGAATGAAATCAGGCAAGAATTGAGATGGCTTAAAGCAAAATATGAGTTGCAGATAAGGGAACTTAGAGATCAGCAGTTACGAACATCATCTGTCCGAAATCCAAATTCTGATAATACGGAGCATGATAACGGAGTTCGTTCTCCTCCAAGTTTGCATACATTAAAAAGAGACAAATATAAGCCTATCCTGAAATCTGTTCCCTCAGGAAAGCAACTTAGTACGGATTATTCTCCTGATGCTGATTATGAAAATTTTGAAGCAATGAACGAGGGATATAGCCCTGAGCAAATGGTAACTGCTAAGAGTTTCTACAGAGGAGCATTGCTTCCATTTCCTCTTCACAGGACAACTTCTCTTCCTGTCGATGCTCTTGAATGATGTTTAACAGTTTGGTTGTGTACACTAATACCCTCATACCATTAATATTTGGTCATATCTCTATATTGATTGGAAAGATAAAGAGGCTTGTAATTACCAATTCATTTCAAAAGTAAATAAATTTCATCAAATTGTCTCTCATTACCCAGAAGGAAATCCATTGTATGTTCATGTCATTAATCTTTAATTAATTGCAAAATGATGAACTTTATCATGTTTTGCAAAACGATGAATTTTGACAATATCGGACACAATTAACAATCTTTTATCGAAAAATTGCTCGGTGTTCTAAATAGCAAAAAATTAACAGTTCGTGTTTCATATTATCCAAATTTAAAGTATATATCACAAACACAAAAAATAAAGGAAATTTCAGAGTAGTTTCTGTAGTAGTGAAAGTGGAATGGTCCCCATTCATTTTTGATGGTTGATGTGGTTCAACAAGTATATATCACAAACACTAAACATAAAATACTTTTTGGCATGTGAGGTTCTGCGTAACCAAGTTGACAACTTGAGTGTGTGGGTGATGCAAGTTATGGCACATTGCTACAATTTGGTACTGTTCCCATGGGATGTCAAATTATGTGCCTGCCTGCCATATCCTATATAAGGCTATAACTAACAAACTTGTGGGCTACTTGCTTAAAGGAGATATCCTTCATAATTATTAACCAAGGAGTAAAGCGTCATTTCCGTCATTATATTTATGATTCGGATTTAAATAACTCATTTTTATTTATTTTAAGAATAACATTCTCTATTTTTAGATTAATTAAGAATAAAATTGTACATGTGAATAAATTCAGAAATCAAAATGACCTAGTTTTGTCCTTAATTAACTTTAAAATAAAAAGTATTATTATTAGTTAGCTTAAAATAGAGAAATTTTATCCTTAATTGATTAAAATGGTTGCGGGTAAGTAATTTGATCTCGGATCACAAGTTTAAACACTGGATTGACCCTTTACTTATTAACTAAGAATGTAGATTCGGCTAGATTACTCCATTAAATGATAATTCCACTTTCAAAACTAAATTTCTCACTACTACCTAGTGGTAATAATTCTATTTTCAAAGCTAAATTCTTTATTAGTTGAGTTAATAAATAAGGTTATATTAGTCTTTATCGTTATAATTTAAGACAAAATAGACACTTTCTTAATATTAGCAATTTATCTAAAAGCGACAGCTAAATAAAAACGGAGGAAGTAAATCAAATTAAATTAAGCAGGTCAATTCAATCAATTTTTTTGATTTGATTTGTAGTTAACTTTACATAATTTTTTTAATTCAAAATTGACCCAAGCTTATAAAATTATTATTTTTCAAATCAAACTAAATTTATGAGTTAATTTGTTTTTTAAAAGGAAAGGATAGTAATGAGGTAACAATGTGTGCTTAATTTAATAGAAGCTCATACATTTATGTAATAAAGCTAACTAATGATAATGACTACTATAAAGTATGATGGGCTAATTTATGGAAATAATTGGGTGGGATGATGAGTGTAGACCTTTTTGTTGAGCCGATAATCATATTGTTTATTTAATTTCCTTTATTACAACTTTCATTACAGAGTAATTTAAAAGACCTTTATTTATGATTAGTAGATGAATTACCCATTAGTTAGGCTGATTATGTCAATTCGTTTACCCAACTCACCAAATTTTGCAAACGGTTCATTTGTGTTTTAGATTCGTTAACTGAACTGAAGTAGCTGAAATAGAAGGAAGAATCAAATTTAACCAAATTGCAATATATTAGTAATAATTTGATTACGGTCTAATTACTTTAAATTTTAGTCATATCAAATCATAAGCGTTGACATCATTCTCAAGATTGCAGGTTCAAATCTTACCACAAGCGTTCTCTCCTTCTTAATTATCATAAAAAAACAATCAAATAAAGAAATCAATTTAAATAATAATATCAAATGGCCTGTTAATTTTTTAATTTTATAAATCAAAAATCAAACGAAATTGTCAAAATTCAACTCATTTCTATAATTTTGATTCTACTTGATTCCATAAATCAATTTTATTTTTACCACTTCTGCATATGAGTTTATAATTTTTTAGGGCTTAATACTTAAAAACCACTCACCTTAAACTTTTTTTTCGTTTATACCATGACCTAGGAAAAAATTCATTTATACCCTGACGTATGTATTTATGTTTCACCTCTACCCCGAGGCACTAAATTAACCTCTTTTCATTAAGAAAAAAGTTTAAAATAGTTTTTCATTTTTAACCTAAACTAATTAGAGATTAATTAGAAATGAATTTTTCTCTAAATGAAGGACTATTTTAAACTTTTTTTTAAATGAAAAGAGGTTAATTTAGTACTTCGGGGTAGAGGTGAAACATAAACACATACGTCAGGGTATAAATGAACTTTTTTCTAGGTCAGGGTATAAACGAAAAAAAAAGTTCAAGGTGAGTGGTTTTTAAATAACTAGTGACGCTTTACGTGTTTCACACGTGGCTCGTAGGGTGACTCGTGAAACAATAGTAATAATAACTGTATTTATTATAAATTAAACAAATTATATTTATACCTAATTAATAATTATTTCTATAATTATCAATTGCATTTAAATATAAAAAATAAAATAATTATTGAAATAGTCGTTAATTAGGAATAGTTTATCTAATTTATAGATAATATGAATAGAAAATATCAAATAATAATTAAATAATTTAAAAGTAGTTTATTTTAATTAGAATTATAGATGATTAAATAATAATTATAATGACAATTATTAAATATTTATAATCTAACCACAATTTGTTTAATAAAAGATTGTCTATTTAAATAATTTGGATAAGTGGTCAATAATTCAAGTATATACTGGTTAATAAATCAAGTGTATAGTTAAATGATAAGAGATGTAATAGTTTTAATAAATATTTTTATTATAACAATTTGTTTAAATTTTCAAAATTTATAACGTTTAATTTAATGAAGGTGTTAAATTTTCAAAAGTAAGTGAAATGTGGTTAGACTTAATTTTACATATGAGTTAGTTATATAAGTTAGTTATGAAAGTTTTGGTTTTGTGATTTCGGAGGTTTTTATATGTAATGAGGAGTTTGGGAAAATTGAAGGCAATATGTAATAGGAGTTTAAAATTGACTTTATCTTGATTTTAGGCAGCTAACTACGGATCAGTATTAAGGGCATGTAATTAGGAGGTTTTTAGATGTAATTAGGAGTTCGAGAGATTTTTTAGATGAATTATTAATCATTAAATAGTATGAAGGGTATTAATGTAAAAGTGCCTGTCCCCCCCATCCGTGCTTTTATATATAGTATAGATTAAGCCGTTTTTTTAGGTACCAGTGGCCAACAGACCCAAAAATAAGAGCACATCCTTGCTCTGTTTAATTGAGTCTCCCACTAACATAATTGTATATTATTTTGGTTTAAAAGAAATTGCGAATAATAAAATTAATATTATAAGAATTTAATTAAATAAAATAAAAGTTAAGAGATTTGATTGAAAAAAATTATAATCTTTCTAAATACAAAACAAACCAAATTTTCTACCGTGTATGCATATAAAGATATTTGTTTTCTTAAGCAAAAATGTAGCAATTAATTACCATGTTCATATAAGCCATAATTGGAAGGAGAAATATAATACGGTAAGATCACATATAAAGCAGCACAATGGTGATTTTTAAGGGCCAAATATACAGATTGAACCTCCACGTTTGATTCGGTTTTGAATTTGAACCCTGATGAATTTTTTTTGATGGAGGCACTTAATGTTATAAAAAAATTCACTCGGACCTCCTGAACTTAAAATACCACATGCCTGTCAGTGATTGGCCAACTCACCACTGACGTATTAGGTTTGATGATCCACATTAATCAGTCATAATAAACATGTGGCATTTTAGGTTCGGAGTCCGATGTGAATTATTTTATAACGTTAACTACCTCTATCGGAAAAAAAATTTATTAGGATTCAAATTGAAAACCAAATCAAATATAAGGGTTCAATATGTATATTTAGTCTTGTTTGAGCCTTCGAGGTATCAAAATGCATTTGCATTAATAGGCTTCAAGTGTGGAAATCTTCCTTCTAATTCGTACTTTGACAAAATGTCATTTTCATGTTGGGGAGTCCATAGAACCTGTATATTCTATTACAAAAATAAAATTAGTTGTAAGATAAAGACTCGTACAATTTCTATATAATTAAGGCAAAATGTATATTGAGATTGTTGTATTATTCACATTTTCTTGAATTGTGTCTTCTTTTATTTGTCAATAGTAAGTCCACATACCTTTACTTTTATAGATATTAGATCTTTCGTCACGAAAATAAAGTGTGTACGTTTTTATGCGTTGTTAGTAGGGCTGTGTAAAAACCGAAACAAACCGAACCGTTTCATTGAACCGAACCGAAATTACAATTATGGTTTGATTTTTTTGGTGACTATGGTTTGGTTCGGTTTGTAATTAGGTAAAAGTTTGATGTTCGGTTTTCGGTTCGGTTTGAGCATTTTAAAAACCGAAAAAATTGAAAAACTAAAAAACCGAACAATTAAATAAAAAATAAAAAATATATAAATATATGTAAATTTATATTTTTTGGTTTTAATATTTTAATTATAGTTGATATATAAGTTAATAAATTTCATACAACATATAATTATGCTAATAAATATATAAAAATATTTATTAAACACTCATTATTTAATATTAGAATTTATTTTATGATAAAAAAAATTAAAAAATGGAAAAAGTAAAAAATTTTAGTTTTTTACCGAACCAAACCAAACCAAACTGATTTTTTTGGTTCGGTTTGGTGTAAGTCAAAATTAAAATTCGGTCCGGTTCGGTGTGAAATTTTTACCAAATTTCGGTGTTCGGTTTGTTCGGTTCAGTGACCGAACCGACCAAAACAACCGAACGCACAGTCCTAGTTGTTAGTGCCATCAACATAATTTTTTTAATCATTTTTTGACATTAATTTTTTTAAAATTAGGTTCCTATTTTTATTTTTTTTACTAAAACTAAGTTCTTCCATTGATTTTTGTTTTCGGTCTGACTTGACATTGTTAATATTTTTTTTATGGCAGAGGAATTTAATGTTTATAAAATTAAAAATATAAAAATTATAGTGGAGGAAATATGTGTTTTGCCCCCAATAATTGCTGCAATATTCATCTTGACTTGTTGACAACAAAACAAAAGAACTTACTAGAATATCGCTACTATCAACGGCAATCAAAAATTTGAGGGCTTCCTTAATGTCATCAATGGTTTTCATGATGGGCGGTGTTTTATATCCGCCTTTAGCAGCCACCAAAAATGTAACCTGTAAATGAAGTTAACGAACATAATAATCAAGAATACGAAATTCAAATTAAACGGTACTGTAAGAAAGAATACGGAATGGTTCGTAAAATGTAAACGGCATGCATTCTACCACGATGTAATGATCTTCATGTTCATGTCTTGTCGCGCTGTTCAACGACTCTATGTCAAATTTTTTGTATTCTTTCGTAGGGACCTCTTCAAATCTATTTAATACATCAGAATTGCACCAATATTTTTCTACCTGCGCCGGAAAAATTTATAAAAATACAGATTAAACGTTTGATTCGACAATCAACTATTTTTAAAAAAGTATCAGATTGTAAATTTATATATCTTTTGAAAAACCGACTTACAGATGAACTTGCGGAGAGAATAAATTGTGAATATCCGAGCAATGCATTCGTGGTTTCTGCATCCAAAATAAGGTGATTTCTTCATTTAGGTAAGCACACTAATTTATTATTATTATTATTATTATTATTATTATTATTATTATTATTATTATTATTATTATTATTATTATATGGTGTAAAAAAGAAAAACTCAGAAGAAATTAAGAACCTATCATTATATGTCGCCATCCTTCGACCTCGAGTGTAGCTGTATTTGTTGCCATGACACTCATATCAACTAGTCTTTGCAGTGATGGACGACCCTCTCCTTTCAATCCAACCTGAATAAAATAAAATTTGAACTTTTTCTAAACTGCAAAAAAAATTCATTGAATAAAGGATTATCTATTATGTCATGGTCCATTCCATTACCTCAAATTCACTCATTTCAATGAATTAAGGACAAACTCTTTATTTTTAGAACAATTATAAAAAAAATTCTACATGAATCTAGTTCGTCATGTAGGACTATGAACTATCCATTGAATGTAAGATATATATGTACATGTCGGTGTCTTAATTAATCAATAAAGAGCATTTAATTATAACAAAAAGTTACCAATTAATGTCATATTTATTGATTGATTGAAACATTAAGCACGTGAGTGGCTCCGCAATACACGGTGCTCTGAACGATTAACACATAAATTGAGTATTTACAGTTGATCATAAAATTTTAATAGATATACCTGTAGTGTGAGAATAGTTCTTCTGCCAATACAAGCGATAATGGAACCTCCAATACAAAGTCCCACAATAACTGCCACTATTATTACAACAATTGGGCTTTTAGAACTTGCAGCTTCAGAAACCACCGCAGCGCCATTTCTGACAGTACCGCCACAAGATTTTCGGACATGGGACAGTAACAGAACTAAAACTAGACCAAAAGATTTCTGTAAACAGTTTCTAAACGCCATGAAATGTATGTTTAACATTAAACTTTTGCACGGTTACATTTAAACTTGTATGGCAAGTTATTGTCACCCTTTGTTAATTGGATGGGATTTCTTCCTCGAAATTTCGTGCAATGATGGGGATGGATATTCTTATTTAAATTTAGATTCTACTATTAGTTTATTATTCTTGGATTTTGATCCCGTTGAATCTATCATATTATATAATTGTTATTGTTTTAATTAAATGTTATGGTGAACTTTGCAGTGGCAGTTTCGTTTCCAAATGTGAAAGGTAGAAAAAACGCCAAGTATTTTCTTTTTGGATTTTCCTAATGACCAAACAGAAACGATAAGAATCCTGAATTCAGACAATTACAGAAACAATAGATAAATTAAGATTGCTCCATTTAATCAGCATTGTTTTTCATAGAACCAAATCATAGAACCAAATTTACATTACCAAATATAAACCTATAGCGGCGGTATAAACGAGTTGAGCTACTCCTATATTATTCGAGATTGGCTAAAAAAAATTAGGTCGAGTTTGAGTTAATCTCGAGCCGAGCTCGAATATCAACCATAAAGGATCGTGAGGCTCGCAAGCCTAAATGAGCCCAAATGCTCTTGCACATTTATTTAAAATAATAATTTTTTTTATTATATAGAGCTTTTTTATACCTCCAAATTTTAGGTGTGTATCATTTAATTTAGGCCTAATCACTCAAAAAAACCCTACCCTTATCCCCTTTTGCAAATATATCCCGACGTAGGAATTTCTCCAATTTTACCCTAGTTTGCCCTTTTATGTTTCAATTGTACACTAAAGCATTAAATTGACCTCTTTTCATTTGAAAAAAAAGTTTAAAATAATTCTCCATTTTTAGCCTATATTTCAATTAGACCCTAATATTATTAATAATATAAAAATAAAAGATTATTTTAAACTTTTTTATAAATGAAAAGAGATCAATTTAATGTTTTGGGTACAATTGAAACATAAAAGGTCAAATTAGGGTAAAATTTAAGAAATTCCTAAGTCAGTGTATATTTGCAAAAGAGGCTAAAGGTGAGGGAGTTTTGAGTGATTAAGTCTTTAATTTATTTGATTATATATTTTATATTAAAGAATTTAAATACATAAAAATGCTTATTTAAATAATTGTTTTAATTTGTATTGAATTCAAATCGAGCTCGAGTATCTCAATATTGTCCGATCTCGAACTTGAGATCTTAGGTTCATTTGAGCTCGAGCTTGATCTAACTTAAAGTCGGCCTGTTTACACCTATACCGGTAAGTAGTTTGTATACACTGCTTAATAGTTAATTTAGTCATTTAGTGCAAGTACTTTTTAAACTTCATTGATGAAGTGTAAATATACATCATTACATGTATTTATCAGGACATTTCTACATGTTAATTATAATTGTGAAGAAAAAAAAACGTAAAAGCCGGTCAGGATTATCAACTTCTTCAAAGTATGACGAACTTTTTAAACTATTGCTGAGCTTAGACTTTAATTAGACTTTAATTAATACTCTCTCCGTCCCAATAGAATTGTCCATTTTGAGAAATTTTTTTGTCCCAAAACTGTTGTACACTTTCAAAAACGTATGTAACTTTTACACTTAATTTTTCTATATACCCCTATTTAAAATCCACTAATGAGTAAATTGAAAGTGAGCCCTATATTAAATAGGAGTATGACAAGAAAAGTAAAGAAAATTTCACAAAACCCATAAACAATAATTGCTTTTCTTAAACTGTGTGATAAAGGCAAAGTGGACAACTCTATTGGGACGGAGGGAGTATATTAATTTACTACTTTTGGTATTGATTACTAAGCTAGAGAATTACCTCAAACAATGGCTAAAGAAGTCCAGCAACTTGAAATTAGCTAAAATTTAATCAACGCTACAAAATAATACTTAGTCTGCTAGAATGCAACTCAATAATACAATACAAGAGACGTAAGGTGTATTATTGAGTTGCATTCTAAGCAGTTACAAGAAACATAAGTTACTTTATACACCATTAGCCCCTTCCAAAAATAATAGCATCATTTCTTGAAATCGAGCTCTGCATATGTATCAAATAGGTCTCAAAAGTGGGTAATCTTCGAGCAATTCGTCCTCTGACAAAGTATCATTCTCGTCTTGTGGAGTCCACAATACCTCAACAGCCTATAGGTAAAAAAATATGAGTACATATTATGTAGCATGAAAATATGAAAACGACAAACGGTGAAGTGATATTTTTTAACAGAATAAGCTATAATTATATACTTTAGGAGTTTCACAAGCGTTTATGAAAAGGAAAATGAAACGCCAAACATAAAACTCGAGAAGTTCCCGTGCAAATATATATAAATATATCTAGTATGGAGTGAAATAACCTAAACACATGGTTAACTGGATATTTGATAATTCAAGAGTTAAGAAGATTGAAATTCACATCATACCAGAAGCTCCTCAGAAGAAAATTCCAAAGATTGCAAGACTCTTTTCAAGTCATCAATGCTTTTAATGGTAGAAGCTTCATAAGTGTTTTTAGCAGCTATAAATATTGTCACCTGTCAATATGGATAAAATCATCAAATTTAACTTTAAGGAAATAAAATCTCTAACAAAAAGAACTCTGTTATAACTTAAAATGTGCTAAAGGAAAATGTAAAACATCTCTCAAGAAAATATAATCAGATAACTTTACCACAATGTACTCTTTGTCAAGTTTATCAGCTTTACAAATTACTGCTTTCTGCCTCCTAATATTATTGACATTAACCAGAGATTCAATGTCAATTTTCTGCCTTTCTTCCTTTAGGAGTTGCCTAAAGTTATTTTCTAAACTTGGAATTCCCGCATGATATTTCACCTGCGATAAAAATTGTTTACGACAGTTGCTCATTTTTAGTCTTTTCTAGAAAACATCATCAATCGGAAGATAGAATTCAATAATCAATTGCACATTTCTTGCTTAAACACATTTCACTTCTTTTAAACATTACAATATAATTAGAAAAAAATAGAAATTCTGATATAACTGTATAGCAAGTAATACATAAAAATTTGACATTAAAGTAAACTACAAATTACTCGCACATATGAGACTAGACCAAAATTTCATTTTTTTCTGTGTATTTAAAAAATGAAAAAATCACTATTTTTCTCTAATTAAAATGCACCAAATAACAGTAATTTTGACCTAAGTTCAAGGTGAGTAATTATCACTAAAATAAAGCTTCGGCATAGTTGTTAATGAAGATAAAAGTTACTTACAGTTGCATAACCAGAGATGAAGTGTTGACGATGTTGGAGTAAAGCTAATACAGTTTCTGCATCATAATTACAAACAGAGAACATTACACATGTTAGCAACAAGAAAATGATTACTAGTCTACTACACATCTTTCAATTGCGAATAAGCTGGTAAAGGGTATGAACTGATAGATACCGAATCCTATCACTATTAGGATTCGGCGGGACTACTCTGAATGATTCCCTCATTCACTTGAAATGCAAGCATCGACCAACCGAACTCTATCATGAAAAAGATTCGTATATTATGACATTCCAATTAATCAGTATACAGAGATAAAGATATTGTTTATCTAAAAAGGACTTCCAATCTAGACTTATTTCCGCGATTATAGACCCTTTGCTACAATATGATTCCACATTCTACCTCTATATAAAGTCCTGAGGTATGTACATTAAAATCGATATTCTAATAATCTCAATTAAGCTCAAAAGTTACTGATCTCTCAAAAGGCTAACTTAAGCATCGGAGTGACTATCAGAGCACCACCTTACGACAAACAGTCTGACTTGATTTTGTCAGACGGGCCTCAGTCGGAAGTCAGGTTCCATACGATTTAGGATTAACAATTGCAGAAAACGGAAGCTAATGGTCCGAATAAACTAACCTGACAGTATTAAATTCCATCCTTTGGATGAAGAAGTGTCAGCAGTTTTGGCAATTTCATTGAGCTGTTTCTGAAGTGAATTAGCCTTTCCTGTTAATCCAACCTGTTCAAAATAAAAAATAATTTGAAATGTTTATCCAAACAGTTTTCAATTAAGAACTAAACATTTTAACAAACAGAAACATTAAAATAGTAAAATGCTCAAAATCTACAAAATTTAAACTAAAATACCTGAACCATTATAAGACTGCTTTCCTTATTTTTAGCCCCAAAATAAAACATAAAAAATGCAACAAAAGCGAAAACGATTAGAACCACCGCCGTCAATATAGAAGACCCGCCGTCTTCACTTCCGCCGTTACTCCTCTCATCTTTTGATGAGTATGAACTGTACGCTTTATTCGTATCGTGATGATAATAATGGTGATGAGAATCAGAATGTGAAGATGACGACGACGATTGGTCAGAACTTGAGAAAGCGTCGCCGCCCATTCTGCCGCCAGAAGCGGCGAACGATGTGCAAAGAAGAAGGCAAATCCATAGTATTAACAGAGTAATTGCGAAAATTGCTTGGTTTGATAATCCGATCTTGATCGATGCCATTGTAATTTTGTGTGTTTTCTTGGATTTTGATTGCTTGGATTGTAATTTGAATTGTAGAGAGCGAAATTTATTTTTTGCTCTTTAAATAAAGTATTGAAAGAAACTTAGCGCGGTGGGTTTCTTTTCTTTTATTTGGCACTTTCCCGGAATGAATTTTTTTAAGTCAAAGGGAAGTTAGTTAAATTGGAAATTGGCTCTAAATCTGAATTTTTTTTTAGTATATGGAATATACTGGTTGGCCCAAGATAATGTAGCTAAACCAAGTTAACTAACTTTCACTCTCTCTCTCAAAAAATTTTCCTCTCCCTTCTCTCTAAACAACTTCCTCTCTACTTCATCTCTTAAAGGGTGGGAGGAGGTGATTTTCCGATCTCAATCGGAAATCGCCTCCTCTCCGCCGATAAAAGTTTAATCTTTTATAAACTTAAGCCTTATTTCAATAAATTTATCCGTTTAATAGCTTTTTCGGTATGGATTTTAGTGTTTTTTTTTGCTTGAAAGTTTATGTTTTTATGTTTTTATGGTGTGTGTTTTTAGATCTATTAAGAATCTCAAGTGATTGTTCAAACTTCATAGTCAATTTTTTATAGATCTAAAATTTTTGGATGGATATTGTTCTAACTTTTTAGAACTTCATTGAAGATGAGGATCGGAAATACTTAACTTCAACGGATCAAGCGGTTTGCCGGTCAAATCGGAAGGACAAATCGAAGACCCGCTCCAACTGAACTTCACTCTTAAGTTCTTGTTCGGTCCTTTTATGCGGAATCGATGTTTAGATTTGCTTAATTTCGATTTATTTTTTGCTTGTATCTTGGGTTGTTTGTTAGTATTTTAAATTAAAATTGAAAGATCATATATTAATTTTGTTATATGACTTTCCAATGTAATTTACTCTTCATCAATGAATTCTATCTTTGGTAAAAAAAAAATATACTGGTTGATTATTTAATGAAAGATTTTATGATCATTTAAAAATAGTAATGTAGTAATTTGATTTATTAGTAAGTAATTACATTAGTCAAATTGCTTTAATTAAGGAAGTAAGAAATTTAAATCAGGAAAGTGAAAAACTTATTGACTAAACTTGCATAAATATGGGAAGGAGTAATAAACTCCAGAACTCTAAACCTAGCTTAATAATTAGGAATAAAATTTTCAAACAATCATTAACATGGCATTTTTTTAATGGCCATCTTCAATGCATCGAAAAGGTTCAATTTTATCCCTAATGTCTATGCTGATATTCGAATAAGCTCATCATGCTATACAGTACTCCCTCTGTTCTTTCTTAGTTGTACATTTAGCAAAATATATTTGTTTCTAATTAGTTGTCCATTTAGAATTTCAATGTAATTTTAGCTATTATCTTCCAAATTTACCCATCCCTAATAAATAACTCTATGTTTTAACTTAAAAGACATTTATTGACTAATAGGATTATACTAGTATTTCTCTTTAAAAATCAAGACAAAAGGAGCACTATCTTGGTATGTGCAATATTAACTAAATGGACAATTAAAAAAGAACGGAGGGAGTATATCTTAAATATAACTTAGGTTTTGGAATAACTCTTTTATGTCTCTTTAAAATATTATTAAACACTCCAATTTATACGGGGCATAATTGATAGTATGTTTTTTTAAAACTTGCGGGATATATTTAAAATAAAAAAGTGTTAAGAGGGATTTATTAATTTCAGAGGTAAACATTAAGAGTATCTTTTTTATTTCAAAAGCTATATTTTTATAATAACTATAAAATTATCAAAATAGACCACCAATAATTGAGATATAATCAATTTCTTTAAAAAAATACACTAAATATTTATAATTTAGAAATATAAATAATAAATTAAACTCCCTTCAAAATTAATACTCCCTTCTAAATTAATACTTAGTACTATAAAATTGTAAATTCTTGAATAATAGTTTGTAATCTCATCACGTGATTGTATGCTAAAAAATATTGAATATTAATTTAAAATAAAGTATTTAAGTTTATTTTAAAAGAATACTTTTATTTTTATAATCGATAATTTTTATTATCTACGCAATTTCTATGTTAATTTTATAATTTACAATGAGATGGTTATGTAATTTCATAATTTTTCTTCATATTCACTCTCACTTTGGGAAGATCATTTTTCTATGAATCCCACCTACAAAAACTCATGCAAACTCATCGCAATTTTTCTTAACTCTAAGTTTGTGTCTTTGTAAATATAGGAACGGGGAACCCACTTTTCTATCATTTCCTCCAAGTTCTCTTCAATCCAAACAAAAGGTGCTAGAAATCTTTTTTTTTATCAAATACAATACAAATATAGACATTATCATCTCATAAATTAAATAGGTCTCAAAAGTGGATAATTTTCAAGCAATTCATCCTCTGGCAGAGTATCATTCTCATCCTGTGGAGTCCAGAGCACTTCAACAGCCTATATATATATATAACAAAATATGAGTAAATATTATGTAGCTCGAAAATAGAAAGACGGAGAAGATAAAAAACAGACAACTGAACCATATTTTTTTGTATAAAAAAATTATAAATATGTATAAATTTAGAGTTCATAAACGTTTTCGAAAATAAAAACAAAATGTGAAATTGTGAAACTCGAGAAGTTTGTACGAAATGATATTAACCTTGAAAACCGGAAAAATTAAAGAATATGGAAATTCACATCATACCATGAGTTTCTCTGAAGAAAACTTCAAAGATTGCAAGGCTGTTTTTAATTCATCAATACTTTTAATGGCAGAAAGTTTGTAACAGCCTTTAGCAGCTATGAATATTGTCACCTGTCAATAAATTGAAGTGAAGAAAGTAAAATCTACAGCAATGTTTTTTTACTTTAATGGTAATTTGCCCCCTCAATTGCAATTGATGATCAATTAGAACATGTTTTGATTTTGTAGTATATTTAGTCATAAATCAGTTGTAAAAATGAGGTAACTTAATAAAAAAAAAGGCCACGTTTATAACTAAATCGACTTTAAAATTAAAATTCTTGCTAATCGACCATCACTTGCAAAAGTTAAGGGGAAAATTCACCACTTAAATAAAAAAAAACCTTTGTTATAATGTTCCAAAAGATAATGTAAAAAATCTTTGAAAAGTAATATAATCAAACAATTTTACCACAATGTAACTTTTGTCAGACTTGCGAGATTTGTGAATAATTCTTATCTGCCTTCTAACATTGTTGACGTTAACCAGAGATTCAATGTCTATTTTTTGTCTTTCTTCATTTAAGAGTTGTTTAAGGTTCTTCTCCAGAGTTTCAATGTCCGTGTGATTTTTCTCCTGCAGTAATTTTTTTTAACATAGTTATAATTGCTCACTTGAGTCCTTGTCAGAAAATTGTAAAGACAAAAAATTAAGTAATCAAATTATCAAAAAGAAAATATTCAGTAATCAAATTGCAGATTATATCAATTTGCTTACAATTCACAAATTTCAAGTCTCAGAGAATATAAAAGGTCAGGAAACAAATTAAATGTAAAAATTGGAAGCTATTACAAAAAATAGTAAAGAGAAAAAAAATGGAAAATCCGATGATTGCAGAACAAATAATGCATCAGATTTTTTGCCATTAAAATAAATCTTCAGCTTAGTTGTTAATCAATTTAAATTCTAGGATAAATGATTTTTATCTCTAGATAAAAATGACTTTTATCTGTAATTTTATTTATTTTGTTAAATATATTTAAAAAAAAACAATATGGTTGTTAATTTTTCGAATTGAGACAAACATGCCTGGCGTGAATCGCTTTGATTAGTCCATTGATAAAAAAAGAAAAACTCTGTAAATTTGATTGAATTGAGATTTAAATATAATTATTTCAGTTTGTAAAATTAACGATATAAAATGCCTAATTTATTTTAGAAATTGTTGGACAAAATGGTTAAAGTTATGACTAGAAAAATCATTTTGACTAAATTCTACTTACAGTCATATAACCAGAGATGAAGTAATGCTGATGTTGGAGTAAAGTCGATGTCGTTTCTGCGCCATAATGAAAAACATAGAACAAATATTACATATTGAGGGGTCATGCTCGGTTCGATCACCAAACCGAATAAATTAAAACCAAATATATTAAAAAAATTAACCGAACCGTAATTAATATATATACAGATCAATGAATTGTCACCGATCCGAAATAATTGTTTGGGTAACAAATGGAAGCTGATGGTCTAAAAGCCTAACCTGACAGGATGAGATTCCATCCTTTGGATGAAGAAGTGTCTGTAGTTTTGGCAATTTCATTGAGCTTTTTCTGAAGTGTATTAGCCTTCCCTGTTAATCCAACCTGCAAAATGGAGATAAATTATCATACCAATTTTCAAATATTAAATCAAGAAAAATCAATTTCTTCCCTACAGTTCAGATTACATGATAAATCATACAATAGACATTAAATATTTACAGAATAGACAAGTTAATTATTTATCTAGAGAAACTTTGGGCCGTGAACAGAAGTAATTCTTACTTTTTTATGAGTTTTTTTAATGTGATTTGGAGAAATAATTTTTTAAAAATGACTAATAATCTAAGAGATTCAAATATTTGATGCTTTTATCAATATTAAATATATTTTTAAATTTTGTCAACATTATAACCTGCTTTAAAATTTAAAAAAATGCTGATGCGGGAAATTGTTTGGTGTTTCAAATTGCAAAAAAAAAATTAAAAATTAATGTTCGACATTACAGAAGCAATACAATATAATGCACCTGATGTTTGGGTAAAGGAGAAATATACCCTCACGGTTCAAAAAGGTGTAAATATGTATAACGTTTTTAAATAGGCTCCCTTAAACCCTCACAATGAACATATATATGATCTTTTTAAAAAAACATGTAAGTGGGCTAAAAGAGCGATTTAAAAACGTCAGTGACCTTTTTGCATTTTCCTGAACTATGAGGGCGTAGATGATACTTAGCTCAAACGTTATAGGCAAATATGATCCTTTCTCCTTTTCAGAATCATTATAAATTTGAAAAATTCCAATCAGTCTAATTAATTTAAAAACATTTCCTAAAATTTTGTAAAACAGAAAACAAATAAATTCTTAGGTAGATTCGGTCCACCACGTCATCTGTGGTCTAAACCAATCATATCATAACACATCATTAAAATGATGGTATTCTTATAATATCATTATTCAAAAATGTATGCAAATAACAAACTAAATTATAAGAATATCCTCATTTTAATGAGATATTATAATATAATTGGCTTATCCACGGATGACGTGGTAGACCGAGTCTACGTAAGAATTTCTCCAGAAAACAATAGAATCGAAGCTAGGTTTTGATTGCACTTAGTTGGAAACAATAAATAGTATAATGCACAAAAACTACAAGGAAAAAATTTGGTTAAATTATGTATACCTGGATCATTATAAGACTGCTTCCGTTTGATATACCGATACAGTAGGCCATAGGAATCAAAATTACTAAGAGAATGCAAATTATCATAAGCCCCTCCCACCACCAAGGAGACCAAGTACTTGTGTTACTAGATGAACTGTACCCTGTAGCTGTATTCGTATGATGATGATAATGATGACGGTGATGATAATTAGAATATGAAGGACGACTCGATGAGGATGATGATCGGCGAGATTTAGAGAACGAAGAACCGCCCATTCTGCCGCCCGAAGCTGCAAAAGATGTGCATACAAGAAGAGAGAGCAGTAAAATTAACAGAGTAACTGCAAAAATTGCTTGCTTTGATAATCCGATTTTGAACGACGACATTGTAATCTTGTGTGTTTTCTTGGAATTTGATTGTTTGGATTGGAGAAATTAGGATGAGTTTATTTATATGCATTTTCTATAATGTGGCTTTCCCGGAATATGTTTGGCGCTTTCCAGGAAAATTAGTAAATTGGTAATGCTTTTGATTAATATCCAATTGGGATATTTAAAATTATATTTAAATTTTTACTTAATCTCAGTTAGTTATGAAATAAGGCACGGGAATACCAATAACATCCTGGAGGATTAAATTGTCGAAAACTTCTTTATTATGCAAAACAAGCTTTGACACACAACTTTAATATACTTATTAGTTTTTTATTTTTTATAAATAAAGCTAATAGATTAAAAAAATTGATGACTTGTTTTTTTCAATAGAACTCTGATGTTGTAATTTCATCAATTGTACTTTTTTTTTTGTATTTTTGACTTTCAATAGCACATTAAATTGAAAAAAATTAGACGATTTTATTACTATAAGGATGAAAAATATTTAAAACAACTAAATTTATATTATATTTTTTTATTTGGACAAATTCAAACAAGTCATTTAACTTAAAAAAAATTCAAATAAATCCTAAATAATAAATTAGACAAAAAGAATGAATTAATTTTTAATTTTTATTAAAAAATTGAATCGAATAAAAATCGATATTTCAACTCCTTCGTCAGACCTGCCACCGCGACCCGCTACCGCTCATCTTTCATGGGAGGACGAGCTCGAGCAGCACGTCCTCCTTCCGTTGCTCGTCCTCCATGGAAGGAGGACGAGCAAGGTCTGCTCGTCCCATGGAAGACGAGCTTGGCGACAGATCCGAATGAGGTGTCGATGGGTTCGAGGGAGGCGCCGACGAAGTCAGATGCGTTTTTAATTAAATTATATTAAATGCTTTTTTTATTAATTTTAAAAATTTGTAGAGAAGATTGTTTATTTGTGATATTTATAACGTTAAATGCTATTTAGAATATATATATATATATATTAAATATGAAGGATCTATTTTGAATTCTATCCAAATAAAAAGAGTTCAGTTTGATGTTTTAGGTGCTATTGAAAGTCAAAAATACAAAAAAAAAGGGTACTATTTAAAAAGATTACACTATCATTTTGGAACAATGAACTTTAGTTTACATTTTCTTTTTTTGCCTTTATTATATTAAAATATACACTTTTTTATGTTTTATTTTGAATCTATACTATTATAGTCATGTATTTCATATATTTCCTTCCATTTTCACTATCATTTTGGGATGAGTTTTTTCTACGAATCCCACCTATAAAAACTCATCCATATTTTTCTCGACTCCCACTTTTTTTCTTTGCAAATATATAAACCCACTTTTCTGTCATTTCCTCCTAAATTCTCTTTCCAAAGAAGAGGTTAGAAATCTTATTAGTAATCAAATTCATATAAAACTACTAAACACTATCAACCTATAAATCAAATAGGTCTCAACAGTGGATAATCTTCAAGCAAATCCTCCTCTGACAAAGTATCATTCTCATCTTGTGGAGTCCAGAGTACCTCAACAGCCTACAGATAAATAAAACATAAGTTCATATTATGTTGCGCAGAAATAGAGACACAATCACGAAAATACGAGACGACTAATGCGAAACAACATTTAGAGTTTCATAAACGTTTATAAAAGAAAAAGTATAGCGCTAAAATGCAAACTTGAGAGGTTTCCGTGCGAGATAAAGTATAGATATATTTAATACAGAGTAAATTAACCTAAACACGCGGTAAAATAGATATTAGAAAATAAAAAAATAAAAACTCACATCATACCTTAAGTTTCTTTGAAGAAAATTTCAGAGATTGCAAGGCAGTTTTCAAATCATCAATACATTTAGTGGCAGAAAATTTGTAAGAGCCTCTAGCAGCTATGATCATTGTCACCTGTCAATAAACATCACATTAAAGTGAAGAAAATAGAATTTACAACAAATAAAACTGATCTGTTATATATTGTGACAAAGAATAATATAAAATTAATGTAATCACATAATTACCACAATGTAACTTTTGTCGGGTTTACTAGATTTCGGAGTAACTTTTATCTGCCTCCTAACATTGTTAACATTAACCAGAGATTCAATGTCTATTTTTTTGTCTTTCTTCCTTTAGGAGTTGTTTAAAGCTCTTCCCCAGATTATGAACGTCCAACTGAGCTTTAACCTGAAACGAAAATTGCCGATTTTAATATACTTTCTTTTTTACAAAAGAAGAACATCAAAATAATTAATTGCAGTTTATATAAATTTTCTTACAATTCACATCAAATAAATCTTCAGCTAAGCTGTTAATCAATATAAAATAAACTTACAGTTGTGTAACCAGAGATGAAATATTGTTGATGTTGGAGTAATGTTGATGTCGTTTCTGGACAATAATGAAAAACATAGAAAATATATCACTTTCATACACTGATAAGCTAATGAAGGGGTAGGGGAGAGGAGGCATGTGCACTATTCGGGTATAACTGAATAAACACCGAATCAAACCAAGAAATTTAATTTAATTTGGTTTTTGATTAATTTGATTCGATTATGGTTAATAATTTTGAAAAATTCGTTTAATTCGGTCTGGTTAGATTTTTATTATGAGGGAATTAACTAACCTGTGAGGATGAGATTCCATCCGTTCGATGAAGAAGTGTCTGCAGTTTTGGCAATTTCATTGAGCTGTTTCTGAAGTGAATTAGCCTTCCCTGTTAATCCAACCTGTACAAAATGGAGAGAAGAAAAATCATACATTAAACATATTAAGGACTCATAGAATAATATGTGCAAGTTATCTAAAGAAATTTAGGGCCGTGCACAACTTTTAGGAGTAAAACTCAGGGCTGTAAATGAACCGAATCAAGCCGAGACGAGCCAAGTTTTGAGGTGAACGTGTTCGGTTCTTTACAAGAATGAGGTGTTCATATTCAATTCGTATTCGATCGAACTTTGAACGAAATGTCCATGTTAGGTTTGTGTTCAGCTTGTATTCGTTTATTTAGTTGTTAAACGAATAAACTCGCAACAAGCTCGCAAACGGATTAAACGAGCTCGTTCTTCTAGCATTTATCGAGATCATCTAAAAGCTATTTCACAAACTCTTAATTTGAGAGTATATATGAGTTGTTTGTGACCATACCGAACACCACTATTATATCCATATTCGGCTCGTTTAAACTCAAGCTCAATTCGTTTATGGTAGAACAAATACAAACCGAGCTCTTATACATTAAAATAATATAAATTAAAATAGTATAAATTAAAATAGCATAATGCTCAGTAACTACAAAATAAATTAAAAAAAAATGCGACATACCTGAACCATTATGAGACTGCATTGCTGTGCTTTAGAGACGCAATAGAAGAGAGCAAACAGAATAAAAAGGAAAGCTCCAAAGAAACCGCAGATGATCAAAAGAGCCATCCATGGAGAATACCCATCATCATAATTAGAATGTGAATAACGACGTGATGATGAAGAATGATCTGGATGATCATAACTATAAGACTCTGACGATGACGACGACGAGGAGGATGACGAGGAGGATGAAGAACTGGAGAAAGAGTCGCCGCCCATTCTGCCGCCAGAAGCGGCAAAAGCTGTGCTTAGAAGAAGAGAGAGCAGTAAAATTAACAGAGTAACTGTAAAAATCGCCTGCTTTGATAATCCGATTTTAAACGACGCCATTGTAATTTTGTGTGTTTTTTTGGATTTTGATTGTTTGGATTGGAGTTTGTTTATATGGTATGGTATTCTTTTTCCTTGTTCAAATAAAGTGTTGAAAGTTGCGCGGTAGGTTTGTTTTCTTTAATTCGGCTCTCAGATATGTTAGGAGTTGGAGTTCAAGTAGAATTCAAAATCTGATGCAGAGATTTTTTTAATTTTTTTTTTTAAAATAATTAAATAAATTTTATGTGGTATTTTTATTTTATTAGAGGTCTAATTATTCAAAAATATTATCTTTTTAATTTTTTTAGAAACGTCAATTTTAATTTTTAATTTAATTTCGATTAGTGCATTTTAGTTATAATTAATTATAAATATTTCTTAAAATAATTCATTTTTATGATTATAGACATAGTTAATAAAGTTAAAAAGTTTGGTCCTATAACGACAAAAATTAATTAGTTTAATAGTATAAATTAATTCAATTTAGATCATTTAAACTATAAAGGTTGTTAACAAGTCGAAACGAATACAAATCAGGCTAAGTTGGAGTTCAAATTAGAATGCGTTATACAAACCCGAGCTCGAGCTGGAATGAGTTTAAATTACTTATAACCCAACTTCGAATGGTCTCGATTACCAAAACATTCTTTAGTTTTTACCACAACTGTTTGCATTTTAAACCCAGAAAACCAACCTGATCTCATCACAGGGAACAAAACCCAGACTCTCATCACCTACTTTTATTTACAGTCCACACGCGCTATTTATATTTACTGCAACCCACGCTCCTCCTTAAATCTATATTTACAGTCAAAACTTTGAAAATCACCATTAACATCAATCAACCCAATACAATCACGCCACGTCAAAAACCAAGCAGGCCCCATTCAACGTGGCATGATCCTAACGGTGATTCCTCAACAGGATTTGGAGGGAAAAAGTAATCACAAGAAAGAGAAAAAAAACACGTAAAATACGAAAATACAGAAAACAAAAAAGAAATACAGAATAGAAAAACAGACACTAATGGCTTTATTGTTGTTGAGTTTGCTGTTTATATCGTGACATTTAAATATAAACAGGAGAAATAAAATAAAGAAAAAAAACCCATTAAATTCCTTTTATCTCTCTCTCTCTCGTTTTCTTCGCCGGGAAGTTGCGTCATCAAATCGTTAATTAACTCTGTCAGCTCGTTGCTCAACCGGTACTATTATTTTCTTGATTTACCGTTAAACTTACGTTTTCGAGTTGCTATATGATCAGATCTGGAATCGTTTGATTAGAGAGAGAGAGAGAGATTTAGGGTTCTTGATTTTTTTTTGGTTTAACCTGCTCAGAATTAGGGATGGTGTTTTTGAAGGGAATTTTATTAACCTAGGGGTGATAATTGTGTGCATCTGTGTGGATGGACGAGGGAAGAAGATCTGGTGATCCGTCAGGGTTTATAGTGAAGAATAGAAGCTCATCGGGTTGTTTGGTTGTGAGAAAAAAGGGTAATAATGGTAACAATAACGGTGTTGGAATTGGAATTGGAATTGGAGGAGGAGGAGGTGTTGGTTCCTCTGGTTCAAGAAAGTTTTCTAGGTCTAAAAAGGATAAAAAGAGAGCTAGGTTGGATATGGGCGATTCCGATTCTAGTGATGAGCTGCCAATGCCGCCCCGGAGAAGAGTCGGGCCTGAAACTATTAGAGTTTGTAATGGTTTGAGTCTTTTTGAAAAAAGTGGTGTTTGTGCTGAAGAAAGTGATATTGTTGGTAGGAAAAGGAGTAGGAGTAATGAGGTTGATGATGTGATTGGTAGGAGTTGTGGCGCTGAGGAGGATTTTAGTGGCATGAAAAGGAATAGATTAGATGTGTTTGAGTTTGATGAATATGAAGGGAATGATGTAGAAATGATGAGGAGGAGGTCACACTTTGATGACGATGATGATGATGGAATGGATGGAAGGGGGAGGTTTCTTGGGTCAATGATGGCCGATAGAAATGGGGTCGATAGGGATTTTGAGACGGGATCTAGTAGACATCCTGTTATTGATAGAAGAAAGGGTTCTTATTTTGAGAGGCCAAGTGGGGTAAGTCGGGGAGATCATGTCGATAGGGATGAGAGTGGGAATCATCCCCAAGCATTTTATAGGGATAAGCATGATTTGAATGAACCCATCAGGGTTCAGGGGAAAAATGGTGTTTTAAAGGTAATGGTGAACAAGAAGAAGAGCATTGGTGGAATGGAAGTGGAGGAAAAGAGAAAGGGTTTGAGGCCAGAAGATACTCTGAACAGGAATGCTCTTATTCGTCCTCCTCTGTACTCAGAGTCTAAGATCGCTGAAAAAGTGAGTTCTGTAGCTGGGTCACTAAAAAGTCCATTGATTGTGGCGAGATCCAAGGGTAAAAATTTTTCAGCTAGGAAGGGCAAAGTTAGAAATCAAGATCCTGAGGACAGTGATACCTCATTAAAATTGGGACCAAAAAAAGTAGATTCACATAACTCTAACAAAGTGCCATTATCCACTAAGAACCTCAAGGAACATAGTGAGGATTCAGAGGATAGTGATACTTTGTTGAAGTTGGGACCAAATAGTGCAGAAGCTCGTAAATCTGGGAAAGGGACAAGCGGTGGTGGTGAAATAACTCCGAGCAATCAGGTCCAGATAAACAAGGATAAAGAAGGGAAAGTTAAGCGTGGTACTGGCACAGCAAAGCAAAAGCTGCGTGAACGGATAAGGGAGATGCTTTTGAATGCACGTTGGACAATAGACTATAGACCAAGAAGGAATAGAGACTACCTTGATGCAGTTTATATAAGTCCGAGTGGAACAGCTTACTGGTCCATAATCAAGGCGTATGATGCACTTGTAAAGTATTCAAATGGTGATGTGGAGGAGTTAAAAGCCAAGGGTGACCCATTTACTCCGCTATCTGATGAGGTGCTCAGCCAACTCACAAGAAAGACACGAAAGAAGATGGAGAAAGAAATGAAATTGAAAAAGAAGCAAATGAATCTCAGTGAAAATGAGAAGGCAAGAGGATTGGGAGCAAGAAAATCATCGAGTTCTAGGCATGATGAGGAAAGTATGGATAGTGGCAGCCATGAAGAAAAATTGTGCTCCTTTATAAAACAGGGAGGTAAGTCATTGAAGAGTAGAGTGAATGGTAACATCTCTCTCAATTTAAACTCAAAAGGAAAGGGTCCCACTCATCATATGAATGATGAGCTGGAGCAAACTACTTCTGGAACTAACTCTCATCAAGGAAGAAAAAGTAGAAAACTTGGCAGATGTACTTTGTTGGCACGGAATTCTAATGAGGTGCTGAACTCAGAAAATGAAGGGTTTGTTTCATATGCTGGCAAAAGAACACTGCTTGCCTGGCTGATCGATTGTGGAACTGTACAGTTGAGCCAAAAGGTGCATTACATGAATCGTCGAAGAACAAGAGTAATGCTGGAGGGCTGGGTTACGAGAGATGGTATTCATTGTGGTTGCTGTAGTAAAATTCTCACAGTTTCAAAGTTTGAGATTCATGCAGGGAGCAAACTGCGCCAGCCATTTCAAAATATATATCTAGATTCTGGAGTTTCCCTTTTGGATTGCCAGATCGATGCCTGGAATAGACAGGAATCAGTTGAGCACACTGGTTTTTACTCTGTAGATGTTGATGGTGACGATCCTAATGATGATACTTGCGGTATATGTGGAGACGGTGGGGATTTGATATGTTGTGATGGTTGTCCATCAACATATCATCAGAGCTGCCTAGGCATACAGGTATTTTTGAATTAACATACTGAATGCTATTGGAATTCTGTACATATGCAAAATATGAACAATTCCTTATGTTTCTTTTAAGCATAAATTTTCTTACTTTTAAAAATCCTTTAGGCTGTAGTTGGGAATAGTGCACTCATCATTTAATAAGGTGTAGTTGGATATTGACCTATCTTGCAACTTCAGTTTAGTAGAAATCATAAACCATTTCTTGGTGAGCTTACTGGCTCTTTAAATGTTTGAACATTCAAAAAACAGTTCTGGTCATATCTTCATGTTGGATTTATGGATTTCATATATATGCCCTCTAATTATGTGAATTTTTGAACAAAACATTGGCAAAAGTTTTGGCATTGTAAATTTTGGTTGCATAGCCTGGTAATTATGAATCTCGATTGCTCATCAGAGAAAACTTAGTTAAGTTGTAGCTGACAGCAGTTACATTCTTAGTGTTTACGCTTAGCAGCTTTGCTTGCATCTTCATTGAATATTTTAGCTCCCGAGGTACTACTCATGCTGTCTTCTTGTTGCAGATGCTTCCCCCAGGTGATTGGCATTGCCCAAACTGTACATGCAAATTCTGTGGGATAGCCAGTGAAAATATTGTTCAGAAAGATCATACAACTGTCTCTGAGCTACTTACTTGCAGCTTGTGTGCGAAAAGATGTACTTGTTTTCTTTGTTTTCTTCTTGAGTTTGGATCTTGTTCTTATATTATTTTTGGTTTGGTTTCTTTTTATACGCTCTTTGGTGCTAAGTTGTAATTTTCTGTAGATCACAAATCATGCCTCAAGGAGATGGATGCTCTTTATACAGATCCCAATAATGTAATTCCTTGTTTTTGTGGAAAGACATGCAGAGAGGTATATTTTTTCCTTGGATTTCATAGTGTCTTTATCCTCTTTTTTGCTCTCTCCCTTTTTTTTTTCTATTTTCCTTTTTTTTCTATTTTCCTTTTTTTTCTATTTTCCTTTTGCTATATGGAATTTTTTTTGTTTTCACACCAGCTTCTTAATGGCTTTTGTTTGCTTAAACATTGTTCATGCCGATTTTATTCAGATACATTGGCTAACACTTGTTCTTCTGTTCCCTGTGCAGCTTTTTGAGCAATTGCAGAAGTATCTTGGGGTCAAACATGAACTAGAATCTGGATTTTCATGGTCTCTTATCCGTAGAATGGATGTAAACTTCGACATGTCTCCCCAAGGACTGCCACAAAGAGTAGAATGCAATTCGAAGTTGGCTGTTGCATTGTCTGTTATGGATGAATGCTTTTTGCCAATTATGGACAGGAGGAGTGGGATCAATCTAATTTGTAATGTTCTGTATAATTGTGGGTATGCATCCTTGGATTATGAAACTGCTAATCATTGTTTTGGTATTCTTTTAGCTTTTTGTACTAGTGTATGCATCTTCTTAATTTTATAAGCATGGATAATGATACATTTCAAGCAAGCTGTGAACTTAAGTTTAGTTGTATGTGAATTTTGATCGCCATCAATGGTTAAACAGTGACTATGCAATCCAATTTCTGTACATGTTTTTGGCATCAATTGCTTGGAAAAGGAGATGTATGTGTCGTGTACTTTTTTGTGGTTTTAGATGTGGTTGATCTGCCAAGATTCTCCTGTTTTCTTGTTTTCACATAACATCCATTTGAATTACAGTTTTCACAACCCCCTTATGGTATTGCTCGAACCTTTTTCACTCACTAGAGCTGTTATGCATTTAGTTACCTATACAAGTATTCTGACATTTGAAGTATGCACATCTACTCCGACTGTTCTGGAGGCATAACATGCCCGTGTGAAAATTCAAGTTTTTAATTGCTCTTAATTCTCAGGGGTTTTGCTTCTCTTGTTTCTTTCTGCTATCAGCATATGAAGGCTTCGTGTTTGTTGTATTACATGCTTTGGTTATGTTGTTTTGCTTTTATTAGTATTTAGCTTCTCATTCATTTTGCATTTAGTAAAACTTGTTTTGATTGTACCTGGAAAGTTTCTGCGGCTCATGAGCTATCTATGTCTTCCTTTTTGTACTTTCCCATTTCTTTTCTCGTTTCTTAATTGCTTCAATCTGTATCTTTCCCAGATCAAACTTTAACAGACTGAATTATAGTGGTTTTTACACTGCTATTCTGGAGAGGGGTGATGATATTATTTCTGCCGCATCCATCAGGTATAAGTTACTGGTCATTTGTTAAATATTGGATATGCATTTTTTCACCTTCATGACATATTAAAGGAGAGAGTGGAAATTAGAAGGAAGTCTTGTGAGAAATTGAATAAAATACTTTGGGGGAGAAGGATTCAGTCATTTTATTTTGAGATAGAGTTTATCTTTCAGAATTCTTTTAGAGGATTGAGGGGATTTTGTACGATGGAAGGAAAATTTCTTTTCTGGTATATGTTGCATAGGATTTAGAGGAGGCATGCTCCCTGAGGTTCTGTTAACTTGCATTCATCATTGTCATGGATAACTTGCCTTAGCTAGTTTATTTAGTCATTTTTGTGGTCCTACGCGTGGAATTTAAACAATCCCTCCATTTACTACCTAATTAGGTCTTAGCAGAGAGCTTCTGTTTTTAACTGTTTTTGAAAAATGAGCAATCATTTGTTCTTAGGATCTATTGTTTGTATTACGGACTAGCATACAGTTGAATCCTGACCATTCTGTTGTCCATTATTGGAGTGTAGGTTCCATGGAACTCAGTTGGCAGAAATGCCATTCATTGGTACCCGCCATATATATAGGCGTCAAGGGATGTGCAGTCGGCTTCTTTCTGCGATTGAATCAGTAAGTAATAAAAATAGTACTTTGCTATCAGAATCATGGGGTTTTGCATTATTATCCATCTTTTCCCCATTTTCCCCCTTCTTTTAGAAATGTCAGTAATTTCATTATGGTTTTGTAGGTACTCTGCTCCCTGAGAGTTCAGAAACTAATTATCCCTGCAGTTTCCGAACTTACAAATACATGGACAGGGGTTTTTGGTTTTACAACTCTGGATGAATCACTTAAGCAAGAACTGAAGTCTATGAATATGTTGGTGTTCCCTGGAATGGACATGTTACAGAAGCAGCTATTGGAGAAAGAAAACATCGATAAAAAAAAGACTAATAGCATAGGTTTTAGTAAAACTGGATTTTCGTTTTTCCTCAATTTCGTTTGCATATTTCTTTGTTTAACACTGCATTTCTTTTGATAGGTCTGGAAGGATCAGAATCGGAAGATCGCCCATGTATCACACCTGAGGTGGCTGCTAAATCTGATATCGCTTCTTTAGCTATGCATGATCTTAACGAATGTGATGGTGGCTGGGAGCATGCCAGCGGGACAAATGACAAAGTGGTTACCACAAATTCTGATCCCCAATGTACGAGTGTTGATGCAGATTTTGTTTCAGGAAATAAGCTAGATGGATCTGCCACAGAGAAGAAAAGTCTATGCAACTCTGACACAAGTAATGGCATGCACAAATTGGATAAGCCAAATGGATCTGCCACAGAGAAAAAAAGTCTATGCAACTCCGACACAAGTAATGGCATGCACAAATTGGATATCAAAACAGAATCAGATTCTCTTGCTGAAGATAATATGCACAAATTGGATATCAAAACAGAATCAGTTTCTCCTGCTGAAGATAATATGCACAAATTGGATATTAAAACAGAATCAGTTTCTCCTGCTGAAGATAATGCCAATTCTAGCACTGAAAGTGATCCATATTCTTCAAATTCTGATCCCCGAGGTCTTGATGTTTCATTAGATGATATTTCTGTGAACCCTGGTTCTCTGGATGATCCTAATGAAGCCAAAGATGTACTCTCGCTACATAGAAATACATTTGCTGGTCTTGAATCAGTCGACAAGGTGGCCGAGTTAGATTTCAATAGTAAATGTCTCATTAACACACAAGTGGCTACTCCTGTCAGAGATGATATTCAGGTTTGTAAAGAGGGTGATGTACAGAATGCCCATGCATTAAATCTAAATGTGTGTGCTTCTGATGAAATTAAAATCTCAATCAAAATAGAAGAGGCTAAATCTCCTGATTGCGAATCAGTGGGCATGTTAGTTGAAGTAGCTCCCAAGGGGAAACATCTTTTTGACCCTGATGCAGGTAGTGTTGCAATGGAGATAGAAAATAAACCTGGAGTGGATTCTCCTATTGAGGATAAGTCTGAGTACCGAAAAGAAGACTTGGAAACATTAAATGCTGAGGTGGCATGTCCTGAAGCTGTCCCTTCCACAGATGGTGAAACTACTGATAAATCCAGCCAGAAGAAAGATGAATGTATAGATGCTGCTGAAGCTGTTGTCCCTTTCACAGAGGATGAGACTCTATCTGACGATATTTCTACTCAGAAGATAGATGAATTTCCAAGTAAACCTGAAGCTGTTCCTTCCACAGACGGCGCAACTGATAGTAAATACACACAGTAGATAGATGAATTTTCAAGTGTGCCTGTTTCTACATGCAGTGGTGCTGACGAGAGTTACAAGCATATTAACCTGGATCCGAAATATAGTTTGTGAGGGAAGGAATTCACATCCAGCTTCGGAAGCAAAATATTCTAAACAGACCTGCAGATCGATAACTTGATGACTGATGCAGGTAAGAAGAAGTTGATTCTGGATTTGATACATGCTCAGTGTTCCATATACAACTTGTATTTTCTCTCAATTTGGAATATTCCTATACATGGGTTTGGGCAACGGTGCTGTTGATTAAAGGGTTTATCGATAAACTATAGATTTTCTGGTGAAAAGTAATTAGTATGGGCGATTATGATTTTGAAGTTTCTGGTTTAACTTTGAAGCACATCAAAGATTAAGCAGCAAAATGGGCTGGTTGTGGGAAGTACAAAAGTTGGTATTATTGGGGAGATGAGAATAACCCCAATGTTAGTAATGCCTATGAGCGTGTGTGTATATATCCAAGCACCAGCCAAGTTGCAAATTTGGTGTATTAATTCATTTTTATTTAGCGACCAACAGTCTCTATATCTATGTTAACTTGTGACATAACATAGGCGGTTGCTGACAGATTATTGAACAGCATTTTTCTTGTAATTACAACCTCTGGTCCTTCAAATCCATTGTTTTGTGTTCATATACTTCATTTTTGCATTTTGATGTTAGTTTTATAACCACCCTCGTTCAAATGGTGTAACCGCTTAATAGCGGTTTAATCCCTTCAACAAATGTCTTCCTCCTCCCAATGATAAAAAATAAACATTTTGCACGGGCAAGTTTTGTTTGCGAATTTTGAGTTTAAATTTTTTACAGTTTTGTTTTTGACCATATTAGGTAGACTTGCACGCAATGAACAATTAATAATAAATTCATTTTTTAATTAGTTAGTTTGTAAATACTGTTATCAATTAATTAGTTTCCTTTAGTCTATAGTTATTATTGAAATTGACACGTTTGATCTAATTGATTGATAAAAATTGACAAATTTAAAGGAAAAAAAAAGACATAAAAGGTTAATTTTATTGCTAATGAGTTGTATTGTATAAATTTAGGGAGTCAACTGATATATTTAGCAAACTTGAAGAACAATGTTTGGTCAGATTCTGAAATATTACAAAAAAACTTAAAATCCAAAACAATAAAAAACTGTACTTAAAACGACATCGTAGTACCCCCATCAAGCAAATATACAGTACAAGCAGAAGCATACTCCTTCTCCGACCATTAATGGAAGTTTCAGTTTCCGCTTCTCGCCTCCTCCGGAGCACTACAACTTTACCTCCGGTCACCAATCTAAAAACTACAATCTCTCACACAAATCCAGTATCCGTACGTATTCCCCATCCAATGTTTTCTCCACCTCCGCCGTCAATTAAAATGAACTCCTCCTCTCTCCATGGTCTTGCCAGCGCCGCCGCGTCTCAAAACAACGGCTCTACTGTTACGTCTTCATCAGTCGATTCTAGTAAATTTTTATATACTCTTAAACCTAATTTCACTTTTTATGTTTTAATTATTATATTAATAGATTCTTGTATGTATTAATTTTATTGTTTTTTCTTCCTCAGGTGAAAATGGAGTTCGAATTGGTGAAGTCAAGAGAGTCACGAAGGAGACTAATGTCTCTGTTAAATTAAATTTGGACGGAACTGGAGTTTCTGATTCTAATACCGGAATTCCATTTCTTGATCACATGTTAGATGTTAGTATTCCTTTTTTTTTCTATTATTTACTTTGAGAAGTCGAAATCGAAAAATTGCGTGGATTAAAATTCCGTTGAAATTTATAACAGGGAATTTTTATGGAATGAAATAATGCTAAGAATGATATGTGTTTTTGTTTTTGTTTGGTCAAGAATTTAGTTAAATAGACCAGAGCATGTTTTCCAGTGTATTCTCTTATTTATTTGTTTTCATCAGCAAATTGCTTCGCACGGGCTGTTGGATGTGCATGTGAAGGCAACCGGAGATATTCATATCGATGATCATCATACTAATGAAGATGTTGCACTTGCTATTGGAACGGTATTTCAACTTGCGTTTTTCTTCTTATTATAATATGCTTTTGTTGATTATACTTGGTTTATGATTCTTGATTGGTGTACAGGCATTACTGCAAGCACTTGGTGATAGGAGAGGAATTAAGCGGTTTGGTGACTTCTCAGCTCCTCTTGACGAGGCTTTGGTACATGTTTCATTGGTGGGTTCTGTGCACTAATTTGTCTTAGAGTCATTTGTTAGTGATTACGGATTAAAACCGGTGTTAGATTAAATTTTGAACATTAGAACTGGCAATATGTGGATATGAGCGGATTGACTGGGATGCTTGACAATTTGGTAATAATTTGCTGGATTGATAGCAAGTATGCCATTGGAGGCTTAAGCCTATCATTTTCCTGAGGGGTTGCAAGTGGATTATGAGACATGGTACATGTTTCATTGGTGGGTTCTGTGCACTAATTTGTCTTAGAGTTATTTGTTATAGATTACGGATTAAAACCGGTGTTAATTTAAATTTTGAACATTAGAACTGGCAATATGTGGATATGAGCGGCTTGACTGGGATGCTTGACAATTTGGTAATAATTTGCTCGATTGATAGCAAGTATGCCATTGGAGGCTTAAGCCTATCATTTTCCTGAGGGGTTGCAAGTGGATTATGAGACATGGTCTTCGGAGGGCCATAAAATTAAGTAGGGAGTGAGAAAATTGAAAGTATTCTGGGAGGTATTATAGATATATAACACAACTTCTAGGAACCATTTAGCTTAACTTTTAGGGTACTACTGCTATTCACAAGGGGAACAAAGGAAAGAGTTTCTGAAAATGAAGATGGGATACTATCCAAGAATGTTTTTTCCTTGATGAGAATGCTGTATTTTAATTCAAAAGCATAATTATGTATGGGCATCATATTACCTTACTTACTGTGCATTAGGCCTTGAAATCATGCGATGAGTACTGATATGTTAATTATTTTCTAGGATAATGAAACTTAAAGTATTTGGAGGTGTGCTTTAGGTAACGTCTAGAGAAATAAAAGCATTAAAAACAGAGCTTTGTATGGTGAACTTCTGTGTAATTGAAAGCTTTATTTACGAATGGCAATGGTGAATAACAATTGTGAAATTTCTGTACAACTGAAAGTTGTGTTTTCCAAAATTTCTTTTTAACTGTATCCTAGTTGAAATGTCCCTTGTTTAATAATTTCATTGCTGAATGGTATGTGTGGCTTCTTTAACATTAAGTTGTTCTGGTCTGGTGCTAAATTCATTATGGCTGTGTGCAACCATCCTTTTTTACAAGTTTAAATACTGTTAGGTACATCTAGATTTAGGCGGGGTGTTTGCTATTTCCTAGAACTAAAAATGTCATTTGATTTGGATGGATTCAGTTCTCTGGTAACACATCTGATTGAAGTAATGCCAAGGTGTAGCATACAAGAGCAACATTACCTTCCGGATGTGTGCTGACTTTTTACTTCTGCAAATATTGATTTTGTTAATTTTAAACTTATTTTATTTCAGGATTTATCCGGACGGCCCCATTTGAGCTATGGGTTGGAAATTCCCACTGAGAGAGTTGGAACCTATGACACTCAGGTGCTTCACTTTACCGCGTTGAACGTATTTAATGTTTTACCAAGTTTTGCATGGCTGCTAGACTTGACTCCAGAGATTATAGCTAGATATATTATGTGTGCACCTTTGGAGAATCTTAATGCTCCATACCTTTAGCTGTTAGGTTCCTTTCTCTGTGTTTTTAAAATTTTCAATAATAAAGATTTGGTAATTGACAATTGTACTTTCATTTTGTAGCTGGTGGAGCATTTTTTCCAGTCTCTAGTGAATACTTCTGGTATGACACTTCACATCCGGCAGGTAATATTGCCAAGAGGTGTTTAAATCTTCAATGCAACTCACTATCACTCTAATATTTGGTTGTGTGATTTTTATTTTTATTTAAATTAGGCTTAATTACTTAAAAAAACCCCACCTTTAATCTTTATTTCGTTTATACCCTAACCTAGAAAAACTGTCACATATACCCTTGACGTTGTCATTATGTTTCGCCTCTACCCTCGAGGTATTAAATTGACCTCTTTTCATTTGAAAAAGAGTTTAAAATAATCCTTCATTTTTAGCATATATTCTAATTACACGTCAATGTTATTAATTATACAAAAACACCTTCTTCTTTAAAAAATTCAACTAATAATAATAATTTAATTTTATATTAATTATCAATAATTTGTTAAAAATAAAAAACCGTAAATTTTTTTACATCAGACTAGTTAATTTCAACCTAATACCGTATTTTAATTTTAAAATCTATTTTTAATTTTTTTTTAAAAAATTATAAAAAAATAGCTCCTCCTCGATGGGAGGAGGAGCTTCTCCTTCCTTCCATGGAAGGAAGGAGCTCGCAGCTCCTTCCTCCATGAGGAAGGAGAACGCTGCTCCTTCCTCATGGAGGAAGGAGCACGCTGCTCCTTCCTCCATGTGAGGAAGGAGCAGTGCGAGCTCCTTCCTCCATGGATGGAGGAGTCCATGGAGGAAGGAGCTTATTTCCGTAAAAAATAAAAAAATTAAAAAAAATAATATTAGCGGTTTTTTAAATAGGAGTACGGTTATAAATAGGACTTAATAAAAATAATTTTTTTTATTTATTTATTTTATTTAAATTAATTAATTTTAAGACTTATTTGAACGTTTTTAAAGATGAAGTATTAGTTTGTACATTTTTTAATAGAAAAGGGTATAAAATAACCCTTAAATTTAGTTGTTTTTAATAAATCATCTTTTTTTTGAAATTTGGGGTAGAGGTGAAACATAATGACAACGTCAAGGGTATATGTGACAGTTTTTCTAGGTCAGGGTATCAACGAAATAAAGATTAAAGGTGGGTTTTTTTTAAGTAATTAAGCCTTTAAATTAAGAGTATAATTATAGGAATGAACCATCGTTATAATCTCTGTTGGTGTTTCACTTATGCTGGGTAACTAATCGTTGTTGCAATTTAAAATATAAGTGTTTTACACATTTCCCTTGCGTGCTCACTTTAATTATTTATCACACACCATGGTTCAGGCAAATGATTTCCTTCATAATATTTTACTATAATTGTTTTAGTTATTTTCTTGTTCTAACTTTCTATTGAAATTTTGTATGAGCACAGCTTGCTGGAAAAAATTCTCATCATATTATTGAAGCAACCTTCAAAGCCTTTGCTAGAGCTCTTAGACAAGCAACAGAATACGACTCCCGTCGTCTTGGGACTGTACCAAGGTTTGCTATCTTCTTTAAAGCAGATATACTGCTGGTATTTGTTTCTCATTGTATATAGACTCGGAATTTTCGTTGCGCCATGTGTTTTTTGTTGATTTAATTAGTCAATCATGAATTCTTAGCATTTCATGTTGAAGACCCTTTAAAAGTTTGCATGGTTTTGATTTGCAGCTCAAAAGGTGTTCTATCACGAACTTGATGCTTCTTGATCATGCAAAGATGGTTTAAGCTGTCATTCGAGTTTCTTTAACTGTGTGAATATATTTATTAAGTGCATTTTGGTGATCTACTGCTGGGAGCTTGATTTAGTGAGTTGAGGACCATTACTAATGCTGATGCAAGAATGATGAATGGTCTTGGTGTATAATTGAGTTCCACTGAAGCCTGAAGGCTATGGAGGACGGTTGTCATCACAACTATATTGTATTTTGTGAACATGATGAGTTCAAAATAATGCTGTACTATCAACAATGTATCTTTTTTCTAATTTAATGAATATGCATCTTGCTAAAGTTACTTGTCTGCTACAAAAATTCCTCGGCGGCATTTAAAATATTCAATATCTCGGACTTAACATCTTCACGGAGAGCTGCCGATGGGCCTGCCTTTGAGTAAAAGCTTGCCAAGGATCTAATCGCCTTTTCGATCTCAATATATGATTCCTGCAACGAACGAGTAGCTAGCAAATCAGGGACTGAATATAACTATTTGTTCCCAACTTCTAACAGATTCTTACAGACACATACCTCACGAGTCACCTGTTCTTGTCCTCTCCAATTGCCCAGATAGTCTCTAATGGACTCCTTTGCTGCATCAGCAGTTCGTCTAAATTTAGAACCATTTTTAGGGTCTTCTTCCAATGACTCGCGTAGCGTCTTTATAACCTCTCTTGCTGATTTTAAGTAAGCCTTTGGCAGCAGTTTTCCAGATTTTGTTTTCTCATTAGGATCAAAAAAAGATTTGATAGCCCCACCAACTCCATCATTTTCCTCTTCATCTTCGGCTCTTACTGGTGAAGGCGTCGAGATGCAACTTACGTTCAGAATGGTAAAAATTGAAGCACTTAAGACTAGGAAACGTTGACGACTCAACCGAGCAGATTGAGATGACAGAACAGCATTACACCCCAATTTCGGCTTATCTGCCACGTTGCATAAAAACCATTTCACAAATAAGGTTATGCACAACAGCTGAGTTACTAGGGAGTGAGTTGTTGATGCTGCAGATTGCAGAGCGCAATGGCAATGTATGTCATATTGTGGCATAATTGTTACATTTATAATTCAAATGCTGTGTCCTTAAAGTGACTAAGCAACATAGTCTAATACACACACAAAGGTTTTAGGTAGGGGTGTAAACAATTTGGGCAACTTTAGTTATTCAAGATTGACTAGAAAGAAACTCAAAATCGACTCGAAATATGCAAATAGAGCTTGAGTGACTCAGGTTGATGCTTACCTTCATAGTTGAGTATTGAGATTTTGCGAGTAACAAAGGGGGATAACTTGAGTGTCAAAATCCCAGCCATTTCTTGTTTTGCAGCCCACTTATTAAATCCACTGCATCTTTCTAGCAACACAATCAATCAATGTCTTGAATTCTGCTACGTACCTCTGATAACTATATCAGCCAGATTATATATCTTCTCAATTATTTCCACAAATTCAACCGACAGTACATAATTGAAGTAGAAGCTAATGCTATTAAATACTAAATTATAGCTGAGCTACTAATAAGAATAACAAGTGATATCATAATGATTCATGGGTTTACCTTGCTTTTTTGTTTACACAAAATGCACAGCTTTTCAACCTCAAATCCTCCCTTCCCTTCTTACCAGTTTATTATCCAAATGGATACACAGAATTGAGAGGGATAGACTAGTCAGTAGATTCTGGGTACGACGCCGTTTTAATTCTATTTAAACACACAAAACTTGAAAGTGCAGGGGACCATCGGTTCGTTTACTGATTGATTTAATAAAAACAGAATTAATAGAATTAATTTACCTCTTAAACTGATTTATTAGCAGAGCAGTATCTTATTCTTTTGTAAGGCAATCTGCAAATCCAATTGCGCACTTGTTAGCGCGTAATGCTCGTTTTTTTTTATCAAATCATCGGGATTGGTTTTCGAATTTTCCTGAATATCTTACGTCTGTAAGTGTTTCAATTTATTCTCAATAAAGTTATTTGATTATAAAAAAAAATTAAAATTATTAATTAATGTAATATATATGATTTTTTTTCATATATATTATCGTTTTAGTTTATTAAACTAATCAATTAATATAGTATATTTACTTTTAAAATAAATATACAATTTATTATCTAAGAATAAATAGATATTCAATTAACTAATCCTAATTATTTGAACAACTGATTTAAGGAAATTATTGATTAGATCAAATTAAATAAATTGTCCGAATTAATTTAATTATCAATTTTTTAATTGAATTTTACTGAAATAATTCAGTTAAACTGATTTTACTCGGTTTAACCGGAATAAATTCTAGAGCCAAAATAGCCGGAATAAATTGCCCCTACCCACCTGCGCATATCTCCTTCGTCCTGCTCAGTTCAACTTTATGATTTGGAACTCCTCTCGTTTTACCAGATACATCTACAATACAAAATCTCTCTGCTGCCATGAATTGATTAGCAATTTAGCAGTAGAATAAATTATCTATTTAGTTTAAGTTTTGAAGAAAATCTCAACCCTAGGTGGTTAATTTTATCAATCGCAGTCTGATTACGGAGGATGGCCGGTGGTTCCCACGCGAAATCATCCGCTTCTCACCGCAAATCACGCTGGGAATCCTCCTCCAATAATCGTCCACCACCGTCAGATTCCAAATCCAACGACCAAAAACCTCCATCATCAAATTCAAATCCATCTCCCAAGAACCGTAACACCACCACTACCGGTCCATCTCCCAAACCTACTCCTCCTAACAACAACACTTCACAGCCTACTCCAGCGGGTCCCACATTTCCCTTCCGCCATGACCAGGCTCCACCACCGCTACCTCCGCCTCCGCCTGCATACGGCTTTCACATGCTGGAGCGTCGCACCATCGCTCTCGCCGACGGAAGCGTCCGCTCTTACTTTGCTCTCCCGCCTGATTACCAAGACATCCCCCTTCATCATCGCCTTCCGCCGCTGTTCTCGCGCTTCCCTCCTCCTCCTCATCATCATCCTGATTTTAGCGGTCCCCGCTTCCCTCCTATGAGCCCCGAAGGGTTAGGGTTTCGTGAAAACAATAATAGTAATAATAATAATAATAATAATAATAATAATCAAAATAAGAGGAAGTTTGGTGGTGGTGAGGAGGAATTTAGGTTTGGTAATAATAATAATCATTTGGCGGGAACAAGCACCAGTAATAATAGTCCTTTTAAGAGGAACTTTGTTGATGATTCTAGAGCAGGAAAATTCATGAGGATTGGTGATAATTATAATAATGTTAATACTACTGTTAATAAGCATCTTGAAGTTGATCAGGATAAGCTTAACAAGCTTTTTTTGCATTTTTCTAAATTGATTAATGAGAATGAGGCTGACAGAAGGCGGTATTTGGAGAACGGCAAGCAAGGGAGAGTTACCTGTATTGCTTGCGGCAGGTTTTGATCCTCCCACTGAGTTTCTTATCATTAGTTATTCATTCTATATAATATGTGCCCGTATGACTTATCTTACATTTTTTTAGGATGTATATTGAAAATAGTGTTTGGGCTGCTGTGATGATTCTAGAGCAGGAACTGACATTAGGTTAACTTAGAACTTTGAACAATTTTAGCAGCTTGTGTTATGTGTGTGTTTTGAGATGAACTATGAAGCTGCACTGCTGTCAGCGTATAAAGTTTGATGAGTGGTGCTCTATCTTTGCTGGCTCCTTATGTTAGTAATTAGAAACTTAGTTTGTTGAATGACTGTTTTTCTGTTTGACTGTGCCAACTTTCTGATAGGTGTGGGTTAGTTATGTATCTCTTTGTTTGTGTTTGGTAAATATTTTGCCCAAAAAATTGAGATCCATGATAACCTATGATACCTGCTTCTTCACTCCTTGTAGCGTGATGCCAAGCTTGTGAAAAACATTACTGTTGATCTAGAATATTTGCTTAGGCAATATGATGTTTGTGGCTCAGTCTGTCAGCTGTTTTTTTGGGCCATTATTGTGGCATTTTTATTCAGGATCTGTTTTTATGGAGGTTTTCTGTGCTTTAGGATTATTTTGTTATCATGTCGGGAGGATGGTATTCTATACTGACACGAGTACCTACTTCTTGTAGACTTTTTGAAGTTATTTGTTTGTGATAACAAAATTCCATCTTCTTTTTTAAATGGTTAACGATTGGCTTAAGTTACTCAATCATTCTTTTTAATATGGAACAATTTATGCTTGGTTGCTACTTCTAGTTTATTAGACTGAATTTTACTATTTGGAAATTTTAAGGGCCGAGTAAAAGAGTTTATGTTGCATCATGCCAATTTTGTAGAAAATAGTAACAGTGTCTAGAAAGTTTTACTTATGACAGTTCTTAAGTAGGATGTGATTGGTCAATGGTGACATTTGTAACCTAGCTTAGGTTGTTATCTTGATGCAATAATTGAGTATAGAAATGGTGATAGTTGTGGCTTGTTAGAGATAATTTTATTGTTTAAGTTTTCCCTAACAGTTTAAACTTTTAGGTGAATCAATTATTCAATATGGTATCATAGTTTCTATGGTAGAAAGATTTAAAATCATGTTAGGGAAAACGTAGAATGATGAAGTGGGTCAGTACTTGTTCATACTTAAAGTTCGATGGACATTCGCGTGCGGGTGTGTGTTAGAAATAATACTATTGTTGGAGCCCTTTCTAACATGCTGTGCTTTTAGGTGACTTGGTTATTGAACATAGCTCAACTTGTAGATTGTTTTGTTGACAATCTTTTATGGCTATCTCATCAATAATCTTTATGGGGTAGGGTTTTTTTTTTTTTTGATAGAATGGGGTAGGGTTTATTTGGTTGATGTGCTTGATGGTTATTTTTTAGGCTGTCCTGATTAGGAGAATAAAATTCCAAATTCAGTTGAGTTGATTAATTTCAAGTTCATCCTGTCTCAGCTTTTGTTATTAGCGGCTCATGATTGGCTCAAGTTTCTGTGTGATGTTAGATATTAGATACTTTTACCTCCGGTTTAAGAGGCTGTACTCTTTTGAAATATTTAGGAACCCTGGTTCACAGAGTGTAGAGAATACTGCGAACTGTTAGAAGGCAAATAGTTGCCAAAATTTGTTTTTGTGTGCTAATACGTCTATATTTTGAAAAGCAATATGATTGTAGATAGTGTTTCACTTTTAGGTATTTAGTTTGTACGAAAATATATCTTTACCTGTTTTTTTGTCTTGCTTTTTTGGTTTTCATTAGCAGTTTTTAGGTCCTTGTTAAAATTTTCAACTTTTTTTAAGCTTCAATGTTGAGTTGGGATTATTGATAATTATAAATAGAGGTGGCAAATATGCTTTCTGATTAGTTTAGAGAAAGTGTCTGACATCATTGGAAATTCAGCCAACCGGTTAATCTATAGTAGACAAATGCTGGTTCATTGTTAAACAGAGTAGAAAACAACTCTAGTCATTTATTGCGCCTCCATGCTTTCTATAGAATCATCATGTGTGCACGATTTCAATAGGTCTTCTCCTCTTGGTAATGCTTACATTGGAAGCACTGGTCATAATATTGCTATATTTCTATAAGCAGTCATGGTCCTGTTTTGAATTAGAACTGGCTCGGTTTGGAACCTGTATTTCATTAGATTCTATCCATAGAATCATCATCTGTGTGCAAAGTGGATGTCTTCTTTTCCTCTTCGTAATGCTTACTTTATTAACTCTGATCAGACTACTAGTTTCACTCTCGATGTATCAGATTTCACTAACTTGGGCGCATGTTATTACATTCTCTGTAAATTTTTCTTTATTTTATTTTATGACTGAGAGTGCTTGGAATTCCATTTTAATATTATTCAGATATACTTTAATTACCTACGATGCTCGTTCTACCGGGCTGTTTAAATTCTTACTCCCTCACCTCCCCCTCTCATAGGGGATGTTCTGAGGTGCCTTTCTGATGTTATCATTATTTTGTGGTTGAGTTTTTTCTGTTCTTTTATAGTTCCATTTGTTCTTAAGATAACACTGTTTGTTCTATAAGTTGCGCTGTTTTGATAGTAACAAGCTGAATTGACTTTCTACTGAAGTCTGCTATATTCACATAACTCTGAGCTGGTTGGCCTAACGTAGATGTTCATGGCTAAATCATTATTATCTATGAGAATTAGCTCTTACGTATTTCAGCTGATGCTATTAAATTTAAGATTAGCATTCAACTCAAGCTGTCTTCCCTCGTTCTCCCTTCTCTTACAAGTAATTGCAGCTAGCATTGTACATATTCTTGATCATACCCGTATTCATTAATCATTATATAGGATTAATCTTGTTTGCCAACTGCGAAATAACTCTTCTTTTCCTTTCTTTAACTAAGATACTTATTGGCTTATACTTATTTAATGGGATATCCAATTTTAAATTGAACATGATATGTAGGGCTACCTTTGCATTATTATGCCGTGTACATTCTTTCGTTTGCAAGTTAACTTGGATGCTTTTATTGTTCGACCCTTTGTCGAGCAAAGGGATTGATCTGCATTTTTAGTTTTTGCTCAAGTCGAATCAACAAAAATGTTGCTCATTAGTCTTTACTGTTGTTAATGTTGATTTGACTCTACTTTTTTCTTTTGTCATCTAGTGTTGCTTTACTTGTGTTAACGTGCATTTTCTTGTTGTATGGTATGATGTAGCATAGCTTTGGTAGGTGCTGGACTCTTTTTTTCTATGGTTATATAAACCATATCTCTTTGAGTTGCTCTATCTTCTCTTTCTTTGTTCCATTCTTTGTTGATTTCCTACTTTATGCTGTATTTCTCAAAATGTTTTGAGCAAACTTCCAACAAAATTTAAGATGTGTTTAGATTACAGAGTGCAATTTTTGCACTTTTAGAGTGCTCCTTTCTTGGAGGTTGAATGAATGCCCGACAAGAAATTCCATATTTACTGTAGTTGCGAGTCTTGTGACCATACAGTCCATACCTCTGTGTTATTTATTATGATATGTGAAAACGATTTGCACAAAAGTGTTTGTGGTTCTGATGTCTTACAGTGATTAAGTTCCATGGTATGTGAAGTATAATGAATGGGCTATTTGAGAACTGCCGAGGGTTACAGCGAATAGAAGAGAAATGGATCATGACCAAATATATATAACATAATGGTATTCTGATCATGTAAAGAAACAATGGAAATATCATGGAATCATTAGTTTTTGTCTTCATTTATTTTAGCCGTAAAATTGTGTGCAGATTGCTTTATAATTTCTTTAGGAATTTGTTCAACTTCTTCCTTGCCTGGCTTCCATATTTGTACTATACGATTGCGTCGTAGTATGACATTTTAGGCATATTTTACTTAATTACTTCTCTTTGGTTGAATTTTCTGAGTCGATCATCTTACTTTGTTTTCATTTTTTTGAAATGGATGAAGATAATATTGAACAAAAGATGGTGTAATCAATATCTAGCATTTCTTGTTCTTTCGATTCCTTTCCATTAATGCATTTTATTTTTATTCTTAACCAGTCTATTATTTTGGCTACATTTGTGGATAATTTGTAATGACCTTGTAGCATAATGATCAAGGTGATTTGAACCCATACTTTTGCCTATATTGGATATTATTATGGTTTTGTTTCTTGGATGAAGTTCAATCTTTTATTCTGGTTTATGTTTCTTCATTGATCGAAGATTACTTAGTTTGCTGTCTTTGTTTCTCATTTTATTTGAAATTTAAGACTAACCGCAATATTTTAGAGAAGACCTGAATTGTTATTTTTCAATGCCCTTGACATGAAAAATACAGGTTATCCAAAGAATTTCCAGACACACATGCTCTGGTAATGCACACATACAACTCAGATAATGCTGACCTGCGTGTGGATCACTTGGGCTTACACAAAGCTCTATGTGTTCTTAAGGGATGGAACTACTCAAAGCCCCCTGATAATGCGAAGGTCTATCAGTTCTTACCTGCTGATGAGGCAGCAGCAAACCGGGATGATTTGGTTATGTGGCCCCCTATGGTGATAATTCATAACACAATTACAGGAAAGGGTAAAGATGAGCGTATGGAAGGTTTGGGAAACAAAGCAATGGATAGCAAAATAAGAGGTATCAATGTGCCCCTTTAAATTAATGATGTTTTTGATAATAGTAATTAGTCGGGGATCTTTTTTCCATTCTGTAGAATCATGACTTGCTGTAGCATTCCTTTGTTGTAGTTATCCTTTTAGGTTCCTGTTCCTAGAAATGTTACAGTTACGTTAGTCCTGTTTTGTTGTAGTGTAAGTTTTAATTGTTAAATATTAAGAATCATTTTTTGTTCAACGACAATTACTTGACTAATGCACTTAGTGTTGGCCATTTGGAGTACTTCTCCACCTGTAGAAGTTGTTGCTAAATAGAGGATGACATGCTATCTTACATAGATTTTATTTAAGGCTCGTTTAGACTTTGGTTGCTCTTGATCTAACTCCTGTGAAACCTAGTAGCTTTGAAGTCTATCCAGTAAAAGAAATACTGCCACAACTAAAACTTTACATTTAGGTCAACTTTCTTTATATCGTTATACAGCTTTTGGGTTATGGATCTGTTGGCGTTTAAAGGTTGTGTTTGGGCAGGAAGTCATGCATGATTGCAGCTAATTATTGGACTTTAGACTTAGGATTGAAATTCGTCTTTAAAAATGAACAAAATATGAAGGCATTGTTTGTGCTGTCAAGAACGAGTTAGCCAGTTATTTACAGTAGAAAAATTCAAATTGAAACCAAGTTTAAGTATTTCTTAAATCAAAAGTCTAGGAAATTGTAATCAAATAGATGCTTTTATGACTTTTCTTCCACGTGTCTGTTGGGAAAAATAACTACTCCCTCCGTTTTTTTACTTGTCCATTTAGCCAAAATTGTACATTTAAGCAAGTATCAAATTAAACTTAAATTATAAATATAAATACTAATATAGCCCTATTAGTTGATAAATGCTTTGTAAATTGAATCATAGATTCATTTATTAGAATGGGTATATTTGGAAGATAATAATTAAAATCATTTTGAAATTCTAAATCGACGAGAAATTATAGACAAATACATTTGGCTAATTCGACAAGTAAAAAAAAACGGAGTATTCCTTTTTTCTGGAAAGTTAGGCGTAAACCATAAAAATATATACCCATGGGTGATAAACATTGCTTATGTTACCCGATGGCTGCAATCATGGTCTCATGCTTTATATACTGATTATTGACATAATTTTTGAATAGATGATTGGGGTAAATTTAAGTTCAGATAAGGTTTTTTTTTTCTTTGTTGTGTGTGTATCTTCAACCTCTACTTCTTGTCTTCCTCTTCTTATATTAAGACGTTGTAATTTTGTTGTTTTTAAGATGTTAATAGTTCTGCTTCGTACTATTTTTTTGTTATTTTTAAGATAGGCTAGTGTGCTTGATTAGGTGTCTTTGGGAATATTTATTGTTTCTTTCCCATTTCTTGACCTAGAATGTTGTGCTTGCATTTGGATGCCTAATGCCTAGTACTGAAACTTGCATGTGTGTTTACTGTGTTCTGTTCGTCCATTTGAGCCTTCTCTTCTTAGATGATCTTGCCACTGAAAAACTGGTAGAAGTTCCTTCTGATTGATTGATAATATCTACTGCTACGTGTAATTAGTTTCATGAGTTGTATAGCTCTGAACTTTGAGTGGTATTGTATATGTCGGCAAAGAGATAATTCTTATTGCAGATAGAAACAAGTTTTGTAAAGCATTATTGATGTGTGTCCGATGTGTACCCCATATTAAGGGTTGGGGTGGTGTGCTGTTGATTTTGCAAATTGTCAGCACACAATGATGCATCTTTACCAGCTAATTATGTACCATTTTAGGCGCTATATTGTTATTACAATATAATTGAGGATCTGCCCTCTAGTCGCCAAAAACGTTAAATTGCTTGGGAATGTTTCGAACTACATTTTCTTTCTTTTAAAGTACCTCCTTCAGATGGATAAAATATACATGTAGTTATGGTGGGTTATTAACTTATAATCCTGCTGTATATGATGCCAAAGTTTCAAATTAGTGTTAGACATCACATTTGACTCTATCAATCTCGTTGTATTTACTATCTTGCCTCTTACTGAACGTTTATATTTTGGCCTCTAGTCTTCCCTTCTCATGAGTTCCGTTTTTTATGTTAAATTTCCTACCAAAATGTTAGTCCCCTATCTAAAAGGGGATGTTTCAGTGTCAGGCAGGGACGCATTGCTTACTTTTTATTTGAATGACTACATATTATGAATACTTTCCAGTTTATCTTTATGAATGTTTGACACATAGCTTGAGGCTACTTTTTGGCTGGCAAATTCATTTCCGTGGGAATTTAAAATTAAAAAGGAACTTAGAACGTGTGGCGAGGGTCTTCAGGGGATCCAGTGTTGCTTTCTGATATTTGGGTTGGTTGTTTGGCAATAAATGTTCATTCCTTTTTGTTTTTGAATCCTAAAATGGCATATTTCAGATCTTGGATTTCCTGGTGGCAAGTCAAAGTCCTTATATGGAAGGGAAGGTCATCTGGGCATAACCCTTATAAAGTTTAGTGGTGATCAAACAGGCCTGAAGGAGGCTATGAGGCTGGCAGAACACTATGAGAAGGAAAATCTTGGTCGTAAGGCTTGGGGGCGCATCCAGCCTGTGACATTGGGCAAGGATGATGAGAAGAACCCAAACCTTGTAAAGGTAGAAAGGAATGGGGAGAAAAAGAGGATTTTATACGGCTATCTTGCAACCGCCGCTGATCTCCACAAGGTTGATTTTGAAACAAGGAAGAGAGTAACAATTGCGAACCAGAGAGAGTATAAAGCATCCACGTAGAATTTAAATGACATACGAGGTACAATTTTATCTCCTAATTTTATTTATTAACTTTATTTTTTTTGAACTATGTTTTCCGCTGGGGATGATCAAGAGAGCGCAATGTTCGTGTCTTGCTCAACTAAACTACCAGCTAATTGGCTTGTGATAATAATGTATCCTAATTCATAATTATGTAGTTTATGCGAATTGATGATCCAAGATTTTTACCAACTTATACTAGAGAATATGAGTTGAGCCTGTTGAGGTTTCATATAGGCTGATTGCTAGCTGTAGTTTTAAACATGAGGTGATTAGGCTTCTGGAGTGATGCTGCCGTTCATTTAATTCACGTACTGACAGCTTGTTGGAAACAAGAATTTAGGTCACAATTGTTAGACTTTACACGTTCTTGATGCAAACATGTTCAAACATATGAGTTTTCATTATTTATGCCTACTACATGGTAGGGCTGTGCATTCGGTTCCAAGCGAACCAAACCGAACCTAAACTCCCTTCTTTTAATACCAAACCGAACCAAAATTATGAGAAGTGTAATTTACAAACTAAACCGGTTGTTTTTTCGGTTTGGTTTACTTTAAAATTTAACTGATTTTTTCTGTATTTAAAACCGAACTGAATTTATCGGTTTGGTTTTGGTTTTTTAGTTTCGGTCATTTTTTGCACGCCCCTAGCATTAATTGTGCCATCCACTGCTTTGCGGCAGCTGGTACATATGCTTGTAATAAATGAGAAGTTTTGAGAAGACTTCACATGCTGGTTCGTTGAAATTATAGCATCGAGCTGGATAGTTAGATGGATGGCTTGAAGTATTTTACCTAAAGGTAATTTAGAATTGAAAAACAAAAGTCAGGAATATATTTTGCTCTCTATGAACCAGTGCATCACAAATTTTCAGCTGGCATGATTGATCAGTAATAATAACCGTAAATATGGTGGGTGGCACTGGCACACTTTAGATTAAGGTAAGATGAATCCTAATAAGGCCGGATAGGTACACATCATTGCCTTAATTTTAAAAGTTAAGGATCCGATATAGGCGGATATCACCTGCGCGCGCGTGTATATAGAAGAGTTGGAATTATTATACTATAAAAAGATAATTTTTTATTATACTAAAAGATTGCATTGTCTTTGAATCTTAATGTGTTTTAGTTTCTCAAATTCTTGTGATAATATAAGGTTGAAAATAGCATGTTTACCTAAATTTAATCATAGCTGTCCTTGTTATCTGTCTGATTCAATTGAAATAGCAAACATAAACTCAGGTATGTTTAATTTAGTAGCTGTTTAGGACCGCAAAAGGGAACCTTCCCTTGGGCCCTTTTGGGTGGGGACTTTTCTGTGAAAGGAAATGGGACACATCATTGTTCTTTGTGTTGAAAGCCGCCATATGTATCATTATCTTAGGTTTTGAGCCCAATTATTTAGCTCTGGGCTACCAATATGCACCGTTGTTCTAAAATCGAACCGATAGGAAATTAGAAGTTTCTCTAAAAACTTAAAATACGGTTCAACTTTCTTTAAATAAGAAAAAAATCGGAAAAATTGAGAACTGTTGAACTTGTTATATCATTTGATTTTTATTTACTGGTTAGAGTTTGATATGTTTATTAGTTTTTCAATTCATTAGTGAGTTAGAATTTTATGTTTTTAAAATGTAAAAACTTGTTCTAGAAAGACATGTTGTGTAGTTATGTGCATTTAATTATTTAACTGCTTGAATTGGTTGATCGTGAACCAGTGATCACACTGGTTCGATCTTCGGTTTGGTTTTAAAAATTATGACATGCACAGTATGGTTTTTCTTTTGGGCTTAGGTGATCAATGACTCTTGCAAATTATTAGCAGTCATGATGATGTTCCAGTTTCTGCATATTTAAGTTAGTTAGTTTTGGATTAAAGACAATTTAGGGCATAGTTAACAACATCAATTGAATTGTTTTTATTTGATATGCAATAATGCGGACGCTTATAGAAATTGTCAGTCTAATTAGACGATGTATATTAATTCTCCCTTGTGTCTTATCATGGTGTTATGGGCGGGTCTTAGTAATTTGAGTTTTGGTGTGTGATGACAAAATGGTTAGCATAATGTTATGCAAAGAATACAATCAAATGTCTCAAATCACCATTAGAATTGACCCACCACCATCCATGTTTTGCACGTACGAGACACTAATAATACACACTAGGGGTACTAATTTGAATTTTAGTAAACTTAGTATTATGACATAGACTCGCCCAAATAATTACACCTACTTGTGGACCACTTATTATCATCATTATTATTATCATAGGAAGTAGACGAAGAAAAATTTGACGCAGAAGCGACAAGTTTAACTACAAATTTTCAAATTTTAAATATGTTTTGAAACTTAGAGCTAATCTTTTAGAGTACGGCCAAAAACAGTTTAGTTTTAATCAACTATTATTATTTTGAATCCAAAGTATTGGTAGCTATTGCGAGTCGATATCACCACTAACTTTTATCTGTGGTGTAACATAAGAACTGTAGTTGTTGCCCATCACACACTATTATTGTCCAATCTTCAATGTTGTGTTGGCCACTTCCATTGGTAGCCTTTAAATTTTCTTTTTCAATTTTGTTTAGTTGGATGGATAGAATCTGTTTCTCAGTTATATTGATTCTCTTGTCTTTTCTATAAGTAAAAATTAGAGATTACTCTAGCACTACCACATATATTATAATTTATAGGTTTATTTTTTTTGTTAAAATTAAATAATATGATCTTTTAATTTTAAGTTTGCTAATATTGGTCAGCCCTTTTATTTTTAATGTCAGTTAAATAAGTTAAATTTTGGTATAAGTACAAATATAGGTTATGTTTTTACCAAATTAGTTATTTGACGAATTTAATTATTATAAAATATCTATTTGTACTTTAATTTTTTAATAATCGAGTAATTTTTTCAGTTTTAAAATGTACAAAATTTAAAACTAAGTACAAAAAGTAAATAAAATATAAGTTGGACTCATTCAACTATTAGATCTTATAAAAATATAAATTTAATTTATTATATATCAAAAATAAGATGCTATGACAGATTAAATTGGACGACATGACTAAAATGTTAACTTAAATTAAAAGGAAAACACGTTTGATTTTCAAATAGAAGAGGTAAAATTAAAATTACGTCATATGAAAAGTGTCAGAGTAATTTGCTCTAAAAATTATTATAGTACATAACATATTTACATTGGTTAATCGGATGTATGGTCGGGAGAAGAAATATCAAAATCAAACTGGATTTTAAAGTAACTTTTGATTTGGAGTACAATTTTGTTTCTTAAGATGAAGATAACAAATAGATAGTTAATTTAGAAATCAAATAAAAGGTAATTTATGGTAAAAAAAATATACATTTTAATTATTTAAACATACAAAAAAATTATTTCTAAGAAGATAATTTTTAAAAAAAAAATATAATTTATAAAGGGTTTTTGTATATTAATTCCAAATATTTTACCTCTTTTGCGATTTAATCACATTTTTTAATTTTTTTATAAATATAATTTTTAAAATTTACATCATATGTTTCAACCTCTCGATGTTTTAGTATTGTATAACACTTGTTTGTCGTCGTTCGATATAAAAAGACGCCATTTTATACATATTTTATCTGGTGAAAAACAACTATAGGCTATATAATGCCAAAAAAATAAAAGATTAAAATGTGCGATAATTTTAAACAATAAAATTAAATCATTATATAAAGGTAAAATATTGAGATTTCTAATAAAAATAATTCAAATTCAAATGATATAGATGTTGTGTGATCTTTTGTTTTCTTAGTTTTCTAATATCCTTAAATTTTTTTAATAAATAAATCCAACTGATTATTTTTAATTTGGTCACGGTTCAAATTTTGTAAATCTCTAAAGTCACCTATCACTGTTGTTTTAAGGAAATGATCAGCTATTGAGTTGATATAATTCATTCAAATTATTAAACAATTTATTTGTGTCCCATTAAAGATATTTGAGCAAATTATTTTGAAGTTACTTCACATTCTGATCTCTCTAGTTTGATAATCGGATTATTTGTTCTCTCATTTTTGTTCTCGTCGACATTTAGTCCTTCTGTCTATTTTTAGTGTTAGTCAATCGAGTTAAAAATTTAAATCAAAAAAATAATTTAAAAAAAACGATATGGTCTTCTATTTTTATTTTTATTTACGATTTCATCTCTCAAATTTGAAATTAATTTATTCCTCAGTCTTTTTACTTGGCTGACTAATACCAAAAAAGGATGTGACAGAATCAAAAATGAAGAGTTAAATCGTTTGATTTTTAAAATAAAAGAGTTTAAAATGTAAATTCTAACAAATATAAAGGGCTTTAAAATAATTTATTCAAAATATTTTATTAGTATAATATTAGAGTGATGCGCATGCCTGAAAATATGTGTGTAGTTATCCCCTCATTCTCTTGCTCTTGTTTGTATGGTTTATAATAATGAAATTTATGCAGAGGAGAGTCCGGCAATGACTTTACTTTAATCTGACTCCACCCATGTGGCGGTCAGTGGTGTAGGCCCACCACCGACTATCACCACCACCACCACCACCTCCTCCACCACTCCTCTCTTACTTTTTTCGTATTTCCTTATATGTCCTTTGCTTTTTTTACGATCTAACTTCGGTTTTCGCAAAAGTAATTTCTTCTTCTCTTTACTTCATTTATCCAAACATTCCCCATCATGCTCCTCTGCCTAACTTTTATTTTAGCCGCTAATTAGCCGAGCCAGCCTTCCATTTTTTTTGGCTTTTGTTAATTAACACTATAAATTTCAATTTAAAGAAAAAATTCTAAAAGAATATTAATTTAAAAAACATGTTTTAAAAATAACTTCTTTATCTTTATTCTAGAAATAATTTTTATTTTTAGCTATTTGCATATTAAATTCTGATATTTTACGTTTGAAGCAAGTTAGAGATATTGTTCAAAATTTCCTATCACATGTCCTTTTTTTTAAATAGTTAAGAACAATTCGCTTTTCTCTATCTAAAAGTGTAAGAGAAAAAATCATAATTGCATGCTATTTTATATAAAATAAAAAAATAAATTTTTCTCAAATTTAAATGAACTCGAGAAGTCTTATTTACAATTTATATCGTTCATTTTAAAATAAACATTATAGATTAATTGGATTAAAATTATATTTTTTTTATTTATATTATTTATTTTGTGATGAATGGTTTAATCGTCAACAAGACTTTAAATGAAGGTCTAATTACTTAAAAAATTCCCACCTTGTAACATTTTTTCATTTATACCTTCATTTAGAAAAAAGTTAATTTGTTTCTTTTTTTTTATTTTTTATTTTCGTCTCTAACCTAAAGAGCTAATTTGACCTCTTTTTATTTAGAAAAATATTTAAAATGATCCTTTATATTTAGCTAATATTCTAATTAAACATTAATATTATTAATCATTTATAATGTTTTCATCCTTTTGTTAATTTGTCAAAAATTTAAATTTTAGAGTAGAGATGAAAAAAAAATCAAGAAAAGGGTACAAATGAACTTTTTTTAAATAAGGATATAAAAATATTATAAGTTGGTCTTTTTTTTAAATAATTAGGCCTTAAATGAATTTGAAGGATCCAAAAATAAAATACTACTGGCAAGTATAATTGTGACCCTCTTCTTTGGTGGGTTGCTGTCAGGTAATGCGTACACTTTAGTTTCATACGCACCCCAAGCGTACTCTAGATTTTCCCCTCTCTCTTATTACCCGCCTTTTTTCACTCAGTCGCCATTACACGTGCCTCACGCTTATCTTTCCACGTCATCACTGTCTCTCTTTGCTTTATCACCTCATTTTCTCTCCTCTTTACCTTTCAGTCAAATTATCACAGTTAGGGTTCCTCCTCTTCCTTCTCTAGCTACTGAGTCACACCATACGATTCTTCATAACATGGGGTCAGTCCCCGATCCAGGCGAGTTGAACGAGTTAACTCAGCCGAGTTTCGACGAGTTTCAGCGCCAAACCTCACTGATGACGAGCTGCACGCTTCTCTGGAAAGAACTCTCCGATCACTTCACAACGCTCGAGCAGAATCTCCAGAAGAAATCCGACGCTTTGAAACGGAAGCTCCAGACGTTAGATTCTGAAACCAAAACCTCACTCGTGAACCTCAAGAAACGGGAGGTTACAATTGACGGAAGCGTAGAGATCGCGATGGAGCGCGTCGATGAACATAAGGAAGCGGCTCTGAAGTCAGTTGCAGGCTCCGACGATCATCCTGACGGCGAGGTGGATAACGGCGACGGATTATTGGAGATTCTGAAGTTATTCTGTTTGAAGATGAAATCAGTTGAGTTTTGGAAATTTATCACGACGAGGAAGAAAGAAATCGAGGTTTTACGTAGTCAGATTCCGGTAGCGTTATCGGAATGTGTTGATCCTTGTAGATTCGTATTAGAAGCTATATCGGAGGTTTTTCCTGTGGATAAACGGTGCGATAAGAGCGGAAATGATTTAGGCTGGGCTTGTGTTTTGACTCTGGAGAGTTTGATTCCGGTTGTTGTTGACCCAGTAATCGGGAAATCACGACTATTAGTGACGCCAAGTGTTAAAAAAAGGGCGACGAATATTGCGGAGACGTGGAAGAGAAGTTTGGAGGAGCGAGGTGGAATTGAGAATGTGAAAACGCCAGATGTGCATACGTTTTTGCAGCATTTGGTAACTTTTGGGATTGTTAAGAAGGAGGATGTTGATTTGTATAGGAAGCTTGTTGTTGGTTCGGCTTGGCGTAAACAGATGCCGAAACTTGCTGTTTCTCTTGGTTTGGGTGATAAAATGCCTGGTAATGGTTTTAGATTTTGTTTTTTAGCTTTCAATTATGCATGATAGGTTAATTATATATGAATTTTGTTGGTATGCTGTTCATTATATGTTAGATTGTGGTAGTTTTTGTGTATAGCTGCTTGAGTTGAGGAGTCTGATTATGGCATAACATCTTGTGGAGTTGTGGTGGTAACTCATGTGGTGAAAGTGATTTTGTTGTTTTGCTTGACATTTGATGTCTCTTGTAGAGAAATATGGAGTGTTTAACATTGTTGAAGTCTTTTTCTGGATAACTCATATGGAACAGTCCTCAACTATGTCCTTTAAAACTAATTAATAATTTGTAATTTCTGATTGTTACTAGTAAGATGTATATTACATGTCTATTATGCTTACTTTTTTCGAACAATCTATGTTCTGGTATATATGAGGACGATACATTTCTCTTTTTGTAGGATTGATAAGGATTTATGTGTATAATGGTGATGTAGCAACATTATATTCTTATTTTTGGTTTTACCAGAAATAAATTAGTTGGTGTTTTTAAAAATCTGGATGAATGATTTGTATGGGTGTCATCGCTTGAAAAAAGATAATTTAATAAGTAACTTTACTACATTCACTATTGGTATGTTTGAACTTTTTACTATGTAAAGGTATTAAGGTTTGGTTGTCTATTACATGGAGTATCATATGGGTCCTATCATGATTATTTCACATGTTCCAGAAAATTGGAGTTGAGATTCTGTAATTCTATTACTGGGGTGATAATTCTGAGTTGTTGGTGTTTGCAGATATGATTGAAGAACTAATTAGTCGGGGGCAGCAGCTTGATGCCGTGCATTTTACTTATGAAGTTGGCCTGGTGGACAAATTTCCCCCTGTTCCTTTGCTGAAAGCATTTCTGAAGGATGCGAAGAAGGCTGCAGCTTCTATCTTGGAGGATCCTGAGAATACTGGTCGAGCTGCGGTACTTCACTTCATCATGAATCCTTTTAAGTTATTCATTTTCCTAATGTAGGTGGTTCTTATTCTAAAGGAAGTTTTTTTCTCTTGGATTCAACGCAAGTTCCTCTGTTGAAATATGCTCAAATCAAAACCCCCAGTCCCTACTATATTCACTACTTGCAAAAACTGTACATCTGTACTTTGTTGCAGTGCTTGACGCCTTGACCCTATAGTCATTAATTGGTCATGCAGGAATAGTTTGGTAATTTGGTTTACAGCAAACGGAGTTTACAAGTCATTATTGTTGAACTACTGTTAATCTTGACATCCATGATGTCTTGCGAGCTTGGTCAATAGTAAGCCAATATGGATTTCTATGTCCTGATCTCCTCCTGACTTGATAGGAAGATATATGACGTTACTCTCTAGTTGTCCTTGTTTTATTTTGTTTGTCATGACCTTTAACTTTAAGCTAAGACGACATTGCGTATTAGATGAGAATGATGTGTCAGATGATGGCATGAATATATATAATTTGTTGATATGAGCTATTTTGGGTGGATAGCTAATTGCAAAGGCTACGACTAAATTACATTTGTCTATGGCCAACCTCGTAGCTAAATCTTGTATTGTTGAGTAGATTCCTTAATTGTGTCAAAGATTTAAAATTTTGATGCGTGCATCTTATAGACTAATGATGGTCACTTTATTGGATTTTTTAGCACCTTGCTGCTCGAAAGGAGCAGTCAGCACTCCGATCTATCATCAAGTGCATTGAAGAATACAAACTAGAGGCTCAGTTCCCACCGGAGAATCTCAAAAAACGTCTTGAACAGCTAGAGAAGGTCAAGCCCGAGAAGAAAAGGCCAGTTGCAGTTCCTGCCAACAAAAGAACCCGCACTAGCAACAATGGGCCAATGCCTCCAGCCAAGGCTGGCCGCTTGATGAACGCTTACGTGTCATCTTTCCCACCGCCTCCCGCATTTGTTAGGTCTCCCTCACACACGCAGTATCCAAGTCCCGTGGCAGCTTATCCTTCTCCGCCGCCCGTTTATGGCACCAGGAGCCCACCATCTCCATATGCTTACTCTCCAGAACCTGTTCCTCCTCCTCCTCCTCCCATGGCTGGATCATATCCTGGAGCTCCGTTGAGTTATCCCGCATATGGAGGGTATGTAAATGGGTATGCTCCAGCTTATCAGCAGGCTTACTACCGATAGACATGACTACTACTCTCGACAAAGTCGGTAACCACTACTGATATGATGACATCAATCTCATTTGCTTTCTCAACTGGCTTGTTTGTAATCACTAACCTTTTTAATGGTAGCGATGTGTGTGTTAATTAATTATAACTGTTATATACTTCTTGCTTTATCATCATGGTAAGAAGCTGTATTTCTAATGTTGATCAAACTGTAGCTCTAGGTGATTGTGAAAGTCATCCTAATGATGGAAACATAACTATGTTGAACTACAAGTACTATGATTGATTCTAGGATTAGTTTGTACTTTGTAGAGAAGTTTTTTCTGTGTGTTTTAATTTGACTCGGTTTCTTAGGATTAGCATTTTTCCAAATAAATTGATGCTCAAGGGATACCTTTTTACAAATCTGGCCATTTTCTTACGCTGGTTTGGACGTTTCAATGTATGTTTTTAAAACAAGAACACTATTAATGTGGAATTTCACCTCAGTTGAATTTTATATGAACCAAGTAGATCAATTTATTTTAAAACCTTCTGATTGTATTGATCAATTAAATCAATTTGGCATTACTTTTTTTATAATCTAAAATAAATTAATAAAGTGCAATTTGGTTTTGTAGAGTTTACTCTTGTAAATTGAAATTTTAGACATGGAATTATTAATGAGCGCAGGATCATTCTGGTCATTAAATTTATAGGTTATATTCATATAAATCAAATTTACTATATTTTGATAATCAAGTCCATAACTTTTCAAATAAGACTAATTACACGGTACTACATTTATATTATATGTTAAATTTAATTTATCTATTCAATATTTTAACAGTTAATGTTTACGTGTTTAGAAAATATATGGCAACGTGATTTGACTTATTCGATTTATTTTAAAGAATTATAAACTAAGTTATCACAATATGTAAGTTTTTAAATTATATGTGTCATTCTAAGAAAGTTTAAGAAGCAGAATGAACCTTTTCTCAGTTATAAATTAAACTAATTTCTGAACTGACAAATTAAAACAAATCAAACCCCAGAGCACCATTTTCATAAGCCGAGCAGAGTCTAAAACTCTGAACCGATCAGAAACATTGCCACAGTTTCTTGAATATTACCAAAGGTAGCCGCCAGAACTAATTCAGATCACCATGTTGATGTATAAGTATATCTATTCAGCTTCATCGGATTGCCCACCAGGTGTTTGATGTTTTATCCAAGTGAAAACTGAGTGCTCTAACATGACATTAGCAATCTTGAAAAAAACCACTAATCTCACGTCGTTACTGAGCTCTCATATTATCTACCGGTCACGTAATTTCTGCTCAAAAACTTCAGCTTCCATTGCTAATAGAATTATCTCAGCAACAAAAACATTTCACCCTGCCGGAAACTCTAGTAATATTCACCTTTCTCCGTTGTTCAGCAATGAAAAACAGTCATATAATGGCTATAATATTGAGCTTCTGGACGATGAAACTTGGCAGGTTAAATCAGGTTTAACCCGTCTGTGGAACGCGTCGGCGAATACGGGAGAAGCCAATTCTGCTACTGCATCAGCATTTGATGAGCAGGGTGAGGGTAATGCAGCATTACAGAATGATTCTGAGCTTGATGAGATTGATAATATGAGAATTCGAGGTAATCTTTTCTATAAGCTTGATAAGAATTCCAAGGAGTTTGAAGAGTATAATCTTGATTTTCATAAGAAGAAACAATCAAAGAAGAGTGGCAATCTTAAAGAAAGCAAAAAGAACGAAAACCCGAAAGCTGAAAAGCCTCCGAAGATAGTGGTGAATGAAAAGATTTATTCTTTAAATCTTGATTTTGTGGATGGTGTTAAGAGTGTTGAGAAAAAGAAAGTTAGAACGCCGACTTTCAATCAGCTTACGGGTCCTTACCATGAGCCATTTTGTTTGGATATTTTCATATCGAAAGGTTCTGTTCGCGCCTGCGTCATTCACAGAGTTACGAGCAAGGTTGTGGCTGTGGCGCATTCCATATCAAAAGATTTGAAATTTGATCTTTCTTCGACGAAGAATGCAGCTGCTTGTGCTGCTGTTGGAGCAATTCTTGCACAGAGAGCACTTGCTGATGATATTCATGATATAGTTTATACGCCAAGGAAAAGAGAGAAATTGGAAGGTAAGCTTCAGATTGTGCTTCAGTCTATTATTGATAACGGCATTAATGTGAAAGTGAAACTTAAGCAAAGGAAACATCAAAGGGCTAGAATCTAAAACGAGTGTTTAGAGCACTGTTGCCTGGTTGGTTAGTCAAGTTGAGTGATGGGTTGAGTTGCATGGTTGGTTAGTCAAGTTGGGTGATGGGTTGAGTTGCAATGGAATTACAGTTGTGCGTGCTGAGAAGATGACTTACATGTAAAGCATTGCAAGCTCTCATTCGTATGCTTGGGATAACAAGAAGCATTAGAGCAAGTAGTTTATTGTATGATGTAGTAAGCAAAGATGGCCTTCTATGTAGCACGAACACAGATGCAGGAAAAACAAGACATTTGTACGGACACAGCAAAATAGTGTTATTTTAAGATTTCCTATGTTAAACATGAAGTTTTGTATCTGAAACGCCAGGTTTCTGACACGATTTGGAAACGAAAAACGTTGATTGATGAAGTGTTTGTGCTACTTAGAGGGCATTGTAATAATTATTGTCCTGTGTAATTGTTCATAGATGCCTAATATTACTTATTTAAGACTTCCATTTCTTCTCAATGATTTATTGTTTAAAGTCTGATTAATCTTGTTGGACATCATTGTCAACTGTTTCTATATCATCTAACAACTTTTTCATAGGTTTACTAGAAAGTTGAAGCCTTCTTCAGAGAATCTATAAATTAATTTAATGATATGGAAAGGCTGCCATTTTCGCATAAATGCGTAATTGGGAAACGCCGAAATACATTTTTACTATCATAGGTTATAAATATAGCATTTCGGAATATCAGAGGCGCTCCAAGAAATAAAAAATGAAATGCCGAATGTAGGACTCGAGAAGCTGTGTATTCAATGTCAAAATTATTAAACTGAAGCATCAATCACAAAAATTTCAGTCATTAGCAGTTGCTAGTTGCAACGACAGAAGCTCCTCTTCAGGAATGGTCTGAATGCGGCAATCGGATCTCGGATAAGCTACACAGAGAAGTGCATAGCCAAGCTCTATGACATCATCACTAAGCATACCTTCACTCTGATCGACTGTGCCGCTAATGACCTTGGCCGGACAAGTCATGCATACACCAAGCTTGCAGTCATAAGACACGTCGAGGCCGGAGTCCAACGCCTTGGACAGAATGCTCTCGTCAGGTTCTACCTCAAGCTCCGTAGACTGTCCTTGGTGCTCAATCACAACTTTGTAGGAGCTGACTACAGTGTTCAGGGATCTTGTTTTGTTTCTGTAGCCAAGGGAAAATAGTTTTGAGGGTAAGTTCTGTTTGGTGAGAGTGAAAGAAGGAGAAGGAGAAGGAAAATGAGGAGTGAAATGCAGGGCTGCCATGGATGCCTTTTTTTGCTTTTTCTGAGAGGGATCTTTTGTGAGTATTGAAGTAATTTGTGGTGCTTGATGGGATAAGGTTTTTGATAGGAGCTGGCGCTGAAGCCTTCCCCAGCCCTCACTTGGCACGAAAACTTATCGACTCTTATGTTCAGTATCTTATTTCCGTAAAAATATTTTTAAAATTGTGAAAATTTATTTTAATAAGAATAAAAATTATAGTTTTACTGTTTTTCATTTTTAATTATAAATATATATTTTCATTTGAAATGAAAATCATCTTTTTTAAAAAAGCAAAGTGATTTTTTTCTATTTATAACTTTGACAATTTCATCAAATATATTTCTAATTTTTTTCCGTCAATTTTACGAATTAGTATAATATATATATTCGGAGCGTGGATTGCCTTTGTTTTATTTGATTGGTTTGGTTAGGAAAAAAAATTTCATATCTATGATTGTATTGATGTTTGGATATAATTATCTTAATTTGAAAAATTGAGAGATCTTATTATCCAAACGTTTTTAAGGATATATTTAATAAAATTGTCAAAATTGTGGATAGAAAAAATTATTTTACCGAAAAAAATATAAAATGGCACATTTTTCTTTTTGATTTGACATTAATTAAATTAAATTATTTTATAATGCTTTTTTGTTTTAATATTACTCCCTCTATTTTTTTTAGTTGTCACTTTAGGCAAATGTGTTTTTCCATCAATAGTTGTCTTTTTAGAAATTTAAAATAATATTAGCTAGTATCTTCCAAATTTATCCCTCCCATAATAAATGACTCTATGACTCAATTTATAAAAGCATTTATTAAATAGTAGGGTTATTTGAGTATTTACTCTCATAATTTAAGACAAAAACCCCACTTTCTTAATATGTACAATTTTAGCTAAATGGACAATTAAAAAAAATGGAGGGAGTATAATTTTAGAGACAAAAGATAAAAAGTGTTTTTTTTTGCGAGGAAGATAAATAGTAAATTTAATTTAAAAAGGATACTATTTTAAAATTACATCCTTTTCAAGTTCACATCCATCAAAAGATGCATTCTCATACAATTTGTAACAAAAATAATCCAATGCATCATTTTAAAACGCATTTCTTTCTATTTTAGATATATGTTTATTATTAAAATAGTAAAAATAAAATTTATTGAGGAAAAGTATGTTGTAGAATAAGGTGTACATTGTTACACAAGATACTTTCTCAATTTGTGAATGTCCTATGATAATTTAAGAGTCAATTGATCTCATCACATCCATAGTTTACTGTTTAACTTGGTCATAAAATCAGGTCAGATGCATACACAACTCTTATATGTCAATTTTTTGTTTTTTAGTACAACAAATCCTCCAATTTTACACATATTTATTGATCAATATAGTACCTCCTTCTCAAAATAGCTCTGCAGCTCATATCAAAAATCACTACTACCATATAAATACAATCCATTATAAATATTATCAATCCTCAAAAGGTAATTACTTTTTTTTTATCTTTGTTCACATTTTATTTTTTTGATCAAATGTATTTTAAATTAATGAATACAATTAGATAACTCAAATTGTTCATACAAAATGGAATTTGGGCTCTTTTGTTTTTTGAATTTTCTCTGTAGATTATGTGATAGAATTATGCATACACAGAGCGTAATTTTTTATTGGAAAGAATTAAATTTGATGGATTTTATTTATTTTGGCTGTTCAATTGTTTTGTTTTTCTTTTCAGTAAATTGTGGTAATCTGAAGAGATGGCAATGGAGAAAGACCAAATTGCTAAAGATGTAACTGAAGTAAGTTAATGTTCTCACTGGTGTGGTGGCTAAAATTTCAATCTTGTTTTATGGTGATTTTTCTTTCTTATTAAGTGCTTAAGTTTTTCATTTTGTTTCACTTTTGTCCCCAGCTAATTGGAAACACTCCATTAGTTTATCTTAATAATGTTGTGGATGGTTGCGTTGCTCGTATTGCTGCTAAGTTAGAGATGATGGAACCATGTTCTAGTGTCAAAGACAGGTTCATTTCCTCTTTAAGTTTTGTTTTACTTTTTATGATTATCATTAATTTTTGTAAAATTATGATTGGATTTTAAAGAGGTTGCTTCTTGTTTCCGACTGGTAGCGATCTATGTTGCATGGAAACTTTTCGATTCTTATATTTGGACGTTTCTTCTCCGTTTTTTTAAAATGCTTTGAGAATCGTTTCGTCGTTTCTCGTTTTGTCATTCGCAATTTCAGCATTTATGTTTTCGTGCTATATTGGTAGCGAATAGCAATTGTCATTGATATGATGTGCAGGATAGGTTACAGCATGATTTCAGATGCAGAGGCTAAGGATCTTATTACACCAGGGAAGGTTAGTTATGAATCATTTTATTGCTATTAAATTTAAGTATAATTACTATAATTCTCACGAGTGTAGGTCCGAAATAATGTTTTTTTACCTCAATTTTGAAATCACTAGTTTGTCCTTGACTTTAAGTTTTATATAATTGAAATCACAAATGGAGTTTTAGTTAGAAAGACTAAAATGTCAAGTGGAAAATAGTAATTTTTAAAAATTTATGGAGAGAACAGTAATTCAACAAGTTATAAATTAAACATCTTTCAATTTTTGAAGCATTTTCGGTAAGGAATACAAAATAACGGAAACTAAAACTCAACAAGTTTCCGTGCAACATAGGTGGGATTCCAAACTGTTGATTTTAACTAGTTCTGGTTTTTGGTTGAAGAGTGTTCTGATTGAGCCTACGAGTGGAAATACCGGCATAGGATTAGCATTCATGGCAGCTGCGAAAGGATATAGGCTGATTATCACAATGCCTGCATCAATGAGTCTCGAAAGGCGAATTATTCTCCGTGCATTTGGGGCTGAGTTGGTTCTTACTGATCCTGCTAAGGGGATGAAAGGCGCTGTTCAGAAAGCGGAAGAGATTTTGGCTAACACGCCTAACGCTTATATTCTCCAACAGTTTGAAAATGCTGCCAATCCAAAGGTGTTTTTTTTTTTTTTTTACAATTTTCTTGAATCAAATCCATATTTTGGTTTTTGTTATTTAACAAGGGGTTGTACCATTTACTTGGCTTGAATGGTTCTTGTTTTTAGGTACATTATGAGACGACGGGGCCGGAGATATGGAAAGGATCGGGAGGGAAAATAGATGCCCTTGTTTCAGGAATAGGAACCGGAGGAACCATAACAGGTGCTGGAAAATACCTCAAAGAGCAGAATCCTAACATTAAGGTCTGGTCAGGGTGAACCTGAAATGAAATTCATTCATTAGTATGATCAGCATAAGTTGACAGAAGCTATGTTGCACGAAAATGCTGAAACAAAATCGGCGAAATGATATTTTCTTAATAGATTAGGTTATAAATGTAAAGTTTCGCAGTTTCAGAAATGTAGAACTCGACAAGTTTTCTTGCAACACAGGACATAAGCTGTAACTTGCATTGCATCCGATCCTCCGAGTTTCAGTTTCTTATTTTTAATATTTTGCAGTTGTATGGTGTGGAGCCAGTTGAGAGTCCTGTTTTATCTGGAGGAAAACCCGGTAAGTTAGTTAAATTGAATATGATGCATCTCTTCCCTCAGACAAGTTCCTCATTTGTGGGAAATATAATTATTTTCAACATTGAATTCTTTCAGTTTCCTGTCTATTTTATTTGCTTAAAATTGCTTTATTCTGTAGGTCCACATAAGATCCAAGGAATTGGTGCCGGCTTTATCCCAGGAGTTTTGGAAGTTGATCTAATAGATGAAGTTGTTCAAGTAAGTATTTAAGCATAGCTCTGATTCACAAACAATTGTTTTTATAATCATTACTCTGCTGTCAATGTTGTTAACACGGAAACAAAAACGTTGAAATAGGTTTTACAAGAACATATTATAAAACATAGAGGTCGAAATTTCAGAAGTATTTTTAGAAACACAAACGAAATGCCAAAATGTAGAAGTCGAAAAGATTCATCTTCACCTGAAATCAGATTGAAAAAACTAATTAGTAGTATTAATTTTGCAGGTATCAAGTGAAGAAGCAATTGAAACTGCAAAATTTGTTGCCCTCAAAGAAGGTTTGCTTGTAAGTTATTATCAACTCTGAAAAACAACAAATCATTTCTGTCAACTCGCTTATTATTCTTGAACACCGATCGATCATTTTTACCTGCGAATTGGCAATGTAGGTGGGAATATCATGCGGTGCTGCTACTGCAGCTGCGGTGAAGATTGCGAAGAGGCCAGAAAATGCTGGAAAACTTATAGTTGTAAGTGTGTTTAGTTAAATTAATTTTGCTAAAAGCAGTGTTTGGTGTGAATCTTAGTGGAAGTGATTTGTTTATACGAACAGGTGATTTTTCCGAGCTTCGGAGAGAGGTACCTGTCGTCTGTGCTTTTCGACTCGGTGCGACGGGAGGCTGAGAGCATGACATTTGAGTCCTAAGCTGTTCTGATTTCTGAACTTTTTGCTATGTTCTTGTGGTTGGGATAGGATTTATGTTATGTTATTTGTGACTAATGACTATAAATACAAATTTCTTGTATTTCACTAAACACTTCAACTCTGTGAGTTAATGAAATTTATGGGATGTATCTTCTTATCTAGATCCGGTTAATAATATTATTATATAATGATTTTATAAATTGATATTGATAAAAAATTATGAATATATGCTGAATGATGATATTATTTTTGCATGTGAAGGCTTGGCCTAACGGCCCAAGTCCTTCCATTGCGTATGAGGTCGGGGGTTCGAACCCCCGTACCTTCTCAGGCCGTGGTTTACCTGGTTTAATTTAAAAAATGCATACTAACTCCCAACTAACTCTTGTTAACAATTAATATAGTATAAATCTCTATCTCTTGATAAAAAAAATGATATTATTTTTGATTATTTTATTTAGAGGTGGCAAATAGATGCCCAACCCAAGCACCCAACCCAACCCGCCCAAAGAAATACAACCCATTTGCACCCAAAAAAAGTTTGGGTAATTTTTGACCCAACCCATTTTAGCCCAAAATTTTTTGGGCTAAAATGGGTTTATAAGAATGACCCAATGGGTGAAATTAAGTCCAAACAAATTTTAATATGAAGAGTATTTGAGTTTTTAAAATAATATTTATAAGTTGTATAATTTATTTTTCAAAATAATTTTTTCCAGAAATTTCTTTTTCCGGAATTGTTTTTTTCCAGAAAATTTTTTTTTTTCAGAAATTTATTTTTTTTCAGAAATTTATTTTTTTCCAGAAATTTATTTTTTTTTTCGGAAAATTTATTTTTTTCCAGAAAATTATTTTTTTAGAAAAATTTATTTTTTTCAGAAATTTATTTGTTTTCCAGAAAATTATTTTTTTTTCGAAAAATTTATTTTTTTTCAGAAATTTATTTTTTTCCAGAAATTTATTTTTTTTTCGGAAAATTTATTTTTTTCCAGAAAATTATTTTTTTAGAAAAATTTATTTTTTTTCAGAAATTTATTTTTTTTCCAGAAAATTATTTTTTTTTCGAAAAATTTATTTTTTTTCAGAAATTTGTTTTTTTCCAGAAATTTATTTTTTTTCGGAAAATTTATTTTTTTCGAAAAATTTATTTTTTTCCCGGAAAATTAATTTTTTCCAGAAAATTATTTTTTCAGGAGAATTAATTTTTTCCCGGAAAATATTTGTTTCTGAAAATTAATATTTTGAAAAGTAATTTCTTTGAAAAAAATTTAATTTGGTATTTTTTATTTTGAACTTTTTATCTCAAATATAGATTTCAAGTATTTCACTTTATATTTTGGGTAATTTTGGGTTTTCATGACCCAACCCAACCCAAAATTACCCAACCCAAAACTGCCCAAAAATATTGTGACCCAAAATTACCCAACCCAAAAATGCCCAAACCCAAAGAAACCCACCCAAACCCGCCCAAGAACACCCATTTGCCACCTCTAATTTTATTTAATTAATTAAAATTTCATATAAAATTCACACGATCGGAAGGATTCATAGGAGTTTTTTCTATTTACTAAGAAAATAAAGAATTACCTTTCTCTTTATTTTCAGCTCAAAGTAAATTATATTGATATAAATGAACTTTTAGATTTTGAAAAAAATTTGAAAATCCAGAAAATTAATGGGAATCTTTAAATAAAGTTTAAACTTTTAAAACTGAAAGTAACCTTTTCTTTATAATGATAATATATAATTTAATATTTAAAGAATCATGATAATATATATTTTAAAAATTAAAATTAAATTAATTTATTTTATTTATTATAAACTATATGCATCAAAGATATATATGAATTATAGTTCAAATATTATATAAATAATTTAACAGTACCAACAAAATAAATAATAATTTAACAGAACCATTTCATTTTCTAGTGCTCAAGACGGCGAACAGACAGAGCACAATAGGGCTTTGCTTTGCTAGCTCAAAACCCTTGTTACCGAGTTCCGATTATCGACTCATTCATTGCTACTGCGGAAGCGCGAGTCGCAACCGTGCCATTTCGATCGTCTAGACCTCCATTTGTTCTTCTTGAACTTATCAGGTAGGTTTTCCTCTTGTTTTTAATTTTCTTTGTTCATTTGCAATATTTTGTAATACTTCTTTATTTGGGAGATTCGCTTTAGTTTCTAATCTGCAAATTGCCTCTCCAATTCGTTGATGTGAATTTAGAAATCAAAATTTGATCAGTAAAGCATGAAGATTGCAAATTAAATATAATGGATTTGGATCTTTCAAACCCTAATTATTTTGGTGCTAGAACTGATATTACCAAAGCCATTGGGTTCATTTAGTTACTGTGATTTCAAACTTTTACTATTGCAAATTAGAGTAAAGTGATATTTGGAAGTTAGGTATTGCAGAATATTAATTCTATTTGTTAGTGGTGGAATCAATGAAAACAATCTAAAGTATGCTGGTAGAATCAATCGTAGAAATCCGAGATGCTTATATAAGAGTAGGTTAAAAGCTTGTTAAAATGTGTTTTCTTTCGTAAGTAACTGACATATCATACATCGTTTTATGAAATATTTGAAATCGTCGGTGGCGTTTATGTATATTTAGGTCTAATATTTGGAGCTATGAATGAATTGAAATTTAACAATTGTGACACGAATTTTTGATTTCATTTTGAAATTTGAGATTCAACAAAAATTAGTTAATGCGATTCAAGATTTGATGAGTAAACTGCAGTTGAGTTTGTTGAGAAGGCTTGATTTCATTAGCACATAATTTCTTTGTTTATGCAGACAATCATGGCCAGCAAAGCCGAAGGTGATAGGCAGGAACCAATAAACGAACAAGCAGTTGTGAACGCATACACTGCTATGAGAACTGAACTGAATCAAATTTACTCCAAGATCACTGAACTTGAGATGGAAGCCAGCGAGCACTCATTGGTCATTAACGCCATTCAACCGCTAGACCAATCTAGACGATGCTACCGAATGATCGGAGGTGTACTTGTTGAGAGAACCATCAAAGAGGTCATGCCTGCTGTTCAACGCAATAAGGAGGGAATTGAGGAGGTAATATCAAGGCTTAACGAGGCCTTGGAGAAGAAGAAGAAGGACATTGCCGACTTTGAATCAAAATACAAAATCAGGATAAGGAAACCCGAGAATGAAGTGCAAGATGGCGGCAAGAAGGAAGGCGCTTCTCAAGGTGTTCTTGTAGGTCCTGCAAGTTCAAGTGAATGATACGTTCCATTATCTAGTATCCTCCATTTAAACAGTTTTCTCATGTGTTTTTGATAATGTGAACATTTTGTTATATCATCGAAAGAGTTTGCTGATTGTAATTGTAGACTAGAAGATATTATTGAACTAGAGATCGTGTTAGATCCTTTTTGTGAATGACAGTGCAACTATTTTATGGTGGAATTTTTTTAATTCGCAAGCACCACATCAAAACGGATTGCTTCTAAGTTCTGCGAAAGAGTGAGAGCACAGAATTAATGATTTGAACGCTTTTGGAGTGATTTTAGAATTAATGATGAACGGATCTTGTATGAATTTTTTTTATTTTACGAATCGGAGCTCAGTGATCGTGGCAGCAAGGCCACACGACACTTACACTTTAGAGGAAAAATTGCAAGCAGCTGAATTACAAAATTTACATGTTACAGTGCAGCTTTTCAAAGGAACAAATAAAAAAAATTAGACAAAACAAAACTGATCGAGATTTTTGTATTCTTTACAATGCCTGGCTTGATTAGCCAAAGAAATCCTGAACACCTCTACCAACAAAAACTCTATCAGATAACTCAGCAAAAACGGCATTGACAGTAAGCAAAACGACACTAGAACCGGCAATAACGCCGAGAACAACGCCGGTAATGCCCAACACTTTACCAAAAGCAGGCCATTCAATCTCTTGAACTTCCTCAGCCACTCCACTCAGTAAACCTCCGTCTTCCTTCTCTTTCTCCTTCCTCTCCATCATCGCCTTCTTAATCTCCTCCCCTAACTCGCTTCTCGACTTATCCTCCATTAATTCCGCTTCCTGAACCGCCTCCGATTCAACGCTCTTTTTACTCTCTTCCTCCACTGCTCGAATCAAGAAAACTCTGTTTCTTCTCGATTTTGCATTAATTGCGGTCTTGAGTTTTCCGATTGTAGTGATCGGCGGCGGTTTAAATTGTGAGATTGTGTTTGGTTGGTTGATTCTCAACGGCGGTGGAGTTGTCAGTGTGAAGTTGAGCGAGAGAGAAGAAGCGACGGCCATGTTTTAGTGGATAAAGAAAAGAGACGAGGAATGTTCATGAGATGTGTTCCGGTGCTTGCTTCATGGGCTACTGGGCTTGGATCTGCTAAGATCGGCCCATTTCATATTCAAGCCTTTTATCCAGGTTAGGCTCTAGTATTACATATTTCTCCTTTTGAATTTGTTTTTTTTGGTTCATTATAAACATAGTTTAGATAGCTAATTCTTCCAAATCTCTTGATGTTGTGTAGTTCATAAATTTTAATGATCTTAGAAGATGGAAAATTGAATATCATATGCTATTCTTACACTTGTGAAAATATTAATTAACAAAAGTTAATTTTCCTTTTAAACTTGACATAAAAAAAATCAAATAAGATTAAAATCGTGCCTTTAAATAAAAAAAAACAATTTTAATACTGGCGTTTACACTTGTTTTACTCCTTGATTGAGGTGGCAGAAAACAATTAGAATACTATATATAAATTAGACTGAAATGACAAAACTGTTGGAGTGTGATGTGTAAATTGGAGTTGAGAAGTAAAACGAGTCAAAACCTTGCAAAATGAAAATGTCGTTGTCCAAATCATAATTTATCTTTATTTTTAATTTTTGGTGTTAAATTCAAGGGATAAAATGAATTTTTGGTGGAAAATTAATCACTCTACGTTTGATTATATTGGATTTTGGGTACTTGTTAATCCAAATATACATAATAAAATACTAACTCTCTGAATCTATTTAATGAAAAATAAATCTCCTTGTGACATAAAAATACATATTTTGTGAGAGCTAAAATTGTAAAGAACAGATCCTTAATTGGTGATAGGTGAGAGCTGGAATCTGGATTGTGGGTCTGAGTCAAAAACAATCATATATTCAGGAAAAAAATGAAATAAATTTACATATATATTGTCACTGTCCTTCCACAGAGACAAGAATAGCTATACAATAAGCCAAAATGTATTCAATATAACTGACAATACAATTTCCAACGAGAAAGAAAAATTAAAGAACATAGCCCATGAAACAGGAGCTCCAATAATAAAACGTTTCAACAAATCATATGCCATTCTTGCTTCCACAACGGGAAAAAGGTCATTTATGCCCCTATGGTTTATCTTTAAGATCAATTAAGCCCTCAACGTCCGGAAAGGTTCAAATATGCCCTTAACGTCTTAAAATATTGACAACCAGGCCCCTATTTCGACGTATAAATGAAACGTTATGGGTGTGGTTGTCCAAATCGGGGGCCTGATTGTTCATTTTCTAAGACGTTAGGAGCATATTTGAACCTTTTTGTACGTTCAGGGCTTACTTGATTCTAAAGTCAAACCTTAAGGGCATAAATGACCCTTTTCCCCTTCCACAACCAAACAAAATTTGAATCAAATCTTCCCATCATTTTAAAATTTTCCAAATTTCTTGTGTTTTTCATGGCATCTGCATTATTTGATACAGTAAAATGGTCTAATTTCTGATTTGAACAGTTTTGGCATTATATATATGTATATAAAACATAATCCTGGTAGAGCCTAAAAGCAAAAACCCTTGGTTCAGAAAATTATTTCCCTCTTGATTGACATGATCAACTTGACTCCATTACCTGACAAAACTGTAAACAAATTGCTGCATTATTTCAAAAATAATGTCTCAAAATCTAATTTGTTGGTGATCAAAATAATGTTTCAAAAATAATGTCTCAAAATCTAATAGAACTTAGGATTTATGGTGATCAAAATTCAATAGAGTTAGTTGGTAGTTAATTCATGCTAACCTTCAGACAATAAATGTACATGTATATTTAATTTTGATGTAACCAAGTGTATCAATAGTAGCTATTGTTATGTCATGCTCAAAACTGAATCATGGTCATTATCAAAAAGATATAAATATTCTCATCTTCATCTTATGTTCGTAACAAATTTACTTATTTTCATTTATTCATAAATCATTGGACCCAATTTTTAGATGCATATTCCTATGAAAAACATGTCCTCAGGTGAAATCCTTAAGATGCTGATAAAAATTAAAAACTTTTCCTTTTTACTGGAAGTGGAGAGACCTGCAAAAACATCTTCTCATCCTACAAAATAGTATGCGATGTATTCATGTATATCAAGACCAAGGGTCATTCGATCTCTAAATTTATGCGTCAAAATTAATTAACTCATATTTAGCAATTTTAATCAATCAGGGACAATAATCTCTAATATAAGGTCAATTAACCTCCTAGGGTCATCGTGGCTGTGAATGCATTCATTTTATACAATTTTAAGGATTAGTTAAATGAAATGAGATTGTATGGTCATTAATTGATTAAAATCATGAAATGTGAGTTAATTGACTATGAGTATAAATTTAGGAAGCACGACGACCCTTTGTTTTATATCATTACTAAGCCTGAAAAAGTTGAACTTATGATGTGCATTAACCTTATGCATTTTAGCTCTTGCATGTTTGTAAAATTGTTGGCTTTTGTCATAGAAATCATGAACTTCTAAACAATAGTTTATTAGCCATGCTAGCAAGTTTAATATCATAACCTAACCAGCCAATAAGATAGTAATTTTATATGAAAAAGTAAGATAAAGAAGACGATCTTTTATAGAAAAGAACTTTGTCATTTAATGAACATTTTAGAGGCCGTCCTAACACATATCTGCTCCTGCTCTTGGTTCAAAGTTGGTGTCTTTATGGGGAAGTAAAAAAAAAACATTACTCACCATAGACAAATGTGTTATAAGATTCTCCAAGGTGAGTTACGCTTCTATTTGGCACTATTTGTTCATTACTTGGACATATAAACTGCTTGCATTTGGCCTCATTTATTTCATGCTTTATCTATCTTCAATTAATTTATCTTTTGAGTGTTTCTTTTTGCTTTACAAATATTTTGGATTCTTTTAATTGTCTAGTATTATTTATTAACTGTTTTCATGCCTCAAATGAAATTTTAAAAAACAATGAGGACCGTCTGATTGTTACCCCTTTAGGAGGCACACTTTGATTTAATACTACACATCCCACCAAATGTCATAACTCACAGCCCAAATATGAGGACTATCATGATATTTAATAATGCAAACACTTAGGACAAATGGTCTGGTGTTAGCCTTACCTAAACCAACTAACTTGTTTTTTGGTGGGCAGTGTAAATTATGATGGTTTAAAACAGTATTATAAAAAAAGCAAACCGATGTGGTCGTCGGTTCACGGTTCAAAATTAAAATATTTAATCTTTATTATAGCTAGCAAATAGATTGCACTTCAATTAGTAAATAAATAACTATGCGGTTTTTATATTTTAACCAATTTTATAGTTTTTACTTGTGGGGTATTTTTGGCTTAAAAATATTGAACCATATTTCCAGATTGACTTTCGATCTCGGTCGACGGTCGATCAGATTCGGTTCTTAAATATTATAACACTTATCTAAAATGTATCATTCTTTTGCAGTAGTTATTAGTATTTTATATCTCTGTTTTTCTTTTATTGATAATCGTTAGTATCTCTTTGGATCCTCTTGATTTGTCTCCACTTCTGTCTTGCATAAAACTGAAAAGAACAAACTCAATTATATTTATAGTGCTCTGCATATTATATTCCAATCTCAAGTCTTGCTCTCTTCTAAGAACATTTGGGGGTTCTCAATGCAACTTTTTAAACGATGGTTTCATGGAGTACTGATTCGAATTAATAGCTAAAATTGATCCTTACTTATTTCACTATTGAACTAATTATAGACATTTGCTGCTGCTGTATGAAAATAATTTTCTTTATTACTATTTCAAGTCAAATTTTGCTTATGAGACAATTGGTGTTTAATTAATTCTATTAAATATATTTTATTAGTTTATGTTAATATATGATCAGTCAAGAATCAACTTAGTATATATGTGCTTAGTTAGGAAAAACTTAATTTCTGAAATAAAATTAAAATTTAATCACCAAAATAAAATAAATAAAATTTTAATGACAAAAATAAAATAACTCAAAAAAATTCTGACTCCATAATAAATTACCCATAGTCATAAAGAATATTATACCAAAAAAGGGATTAATAAATTTTTAGTGTCTGAACTTTTAAAAAAAATAATAATATAGTGTCTTAACAAAAATTTATGTCAATATAATGTCTGAATTTATTAAATAATTACAGATTATTTGATCCGGCCGGTTTTGTTTCGGTAGCATGTAAAAATGTCGGTTAGTCACCTGTATATTTCAGGTACGTCATACGCCATGTCACCTTTTTCTGACATAAACTGACTGGAAAAACTCATTTGCATTTAACAAGTTTATTTACCAGTTTAATATAGTTTTTTATCTATTGTCATTTTTTAAAAAGTTCAGACATTAAAACAATTATTAATCCCTACCAGAAAAAGTATACACAGTGAACCAAGTTGCAACCATGTTAGAACCAGGTGTCCTGCCCCTATGAAACTAGGTCCTCAATTATGTGTACAGAACTCCCAAATACATGTTAGTGTTTATAGCTACTAACAAATCAGACAGGACCACCAATAATAACAAAATATTCATAAGTAATAATGAACTTTGCCTATTATCACCAATCGAGGAATTGGTTTGTCAAAATATATATTTCCAATCAAATTAACGTCCAAGATGAGCAACATAGGTGGGTTAAATATTTTTGCGGTTATTAAACTATAGATGTTTTAAAAATGATTATGTGATGCTTTATTTGTTAGTATTTTTTTATCATTGATTATTTTCCAACAACATAATTTATTCAATCACGGCCAATAATTGCCAGTATGACGATTGATAGTTTAAGTGACAAAGTTGAACACCCAATAATCCATCGGCCATATAGATAAGGTAACTTTATGTTGTTCGGTTATTAAAATGTAATAAAATGAAAAATTGGTAACCGATTTTGCAAAATTGTATAATTTAATTATAACAAAAATATTTAACCGTTAACATAAGTTAAGGCACATGTATTACTTTTGTGATTCGGTTGTTTTTTCTTCAACAAAAGAACAAATTTCTCAACTAAGTAAAGATTTTGATAGCATGCATCGAGATATTAACACATCCCACGCTTTCGTTGGTTTCCAAAGTAACAAAATACATTTCTACGTTTGTCTTCTTGCATGAAAATCACCCCTTTCCCCGAAGACAAAGTAATTCCATTAAACAAGGAACAAAACTGAACCTATCTCTAGCATTTCTTGACAAAATAATAACAAAGGAAACGACAATATGCTATGCTATACTAATTTATCCAACGTAAAATTGACATTATGCTGCCGGCGGCCGCCTTCGGGCTTCGGGAGGGTGTCGTCGGACTCTGATGAAGATAGTAAGCAAATGACTATATCGGCAAAAGCACTAATGATAAACTGGTGAGTGTGTTTAGGGTTCAGATTAAGATAACAAGAGAGCAACTCATGCAAATATCTCCACTCAGCTCGTACGTCCTTTAGCTTTCTTGCTTCAATCATTTCTTGCATAGAATGTTTAAAATCAGTGTACGGATCAGGTGAGTATTTTTTAACTGCGACGCCTCCATTGAGTGGAGTGGGAGGCTGAGCTGGTTCTGGTGTTTCTGGGGACTCTATAATGGAGTTGGACCGGCCGGGGGAGGAGAAGAAGAAGCGCTGAGAAGCGAATACCGCAGCGAAATCCGGGGGTGAGTTGGTGTCGGATTCGGAATCGGAGGAGGTAAATGAATAAGTGGAAGGGGTACTGAGGGATTTGGAAGTGGAAGTTGAGCTTATGTCGTAGAGAGAATTCATGTTCTTGATCATAATTGATTTGGTGGGGATGCTGTTTGGTGGTAACAGATGGGCTTGTTCTTGTTCTGAGTTTAATGGATTTGAACAAATAGGGGCGGTGGGTAAGCATTTTAGCAGGTTTTTCCAGAAGATGATAGACATTTTTTACAAAGAGAAGTATACAATTTGTGTACTGTGGGTAGCTCTAGGAGGATAAAAGGAGAAGATGGATGGTGGGTGGGGTATTTATTTGGTGAGAGAGCACTGTATATGAATGTGGATTGGTTGCAATGTTTTCTATTTGTTTTTTCTCTAGGCTTTATAGACTATCTTGTAGGCTTTTTATATATATATAATCAAATTTCCTAAGGTGGTACCTAAAATAAATTTCACTTTTATTTTTGTTATATCGTCTATTATAACTGCAAAGGAGGAGATTTTTGAGCGTTTTTGGGCAGAATCGACTCTAAAATTTTAGGAGAATCATATCTAGCGCGTATTCCACTTGAGTTAAATCTCTTTGACTTTCACTTAAATTTCTATAGCTAATGTGAAAATAATGCAATTGGAGTAATGATCTCTTGTCCCTCGGATTCCCCCAAATTGGTATTTAGCCACTATTCCATTATATAATTTGCTCATACTTTAATGAAACAATAAGAGTATTCAAAAATCTAAAGCTATATTGTACCACTTTAATTTCTCATTAATCATGTACTATTGCTATTTTACAAGGGAGTGTTTCTTCTCTTTTGTGATAATTTTTGGTGCTTATGGAAGATTTTATTTCTATTTTAGCAGAATGTTGTCGGACGCGCATATCATCTTAGTTATAGCTAATCGGTAAGGGAATACTTGCCCTTAATTTTGGTAGCCTAGAGCTTCTGTGACTTATAAACATGTAGTTTATTTTGTTACACTTTTTATTACTAAAAAGTTCATATAGTTCTCTAAGTTGTGAAGATGAATCATAAAATTCGTGTCTTATAAATGCCTAGATGCAGTTGTACCAAACTGAACTCCCTTTTACCATGAAAATACAAAAATACTGGAAACAGTATCAGCACATGCACATGTCTTCCAGAGTTGTTGTTATATGGTACTTCTGCTTTTGTTCAGTTACTTCTTTTAAGCTCCTCTGTGGGTCAACATTACAATTCTTCAGGGCTAACTTTGTTATTCACAATAATTCATTCCCCCATCAAATTTACAGTTTTGTTCCCATTCAATTGCTTCTTTTAATTATGTTTTTAATATCAATTAGGGATCTTAATCAGTATTTAGGAGTTTTCTTGAATGTTCATACTGAGAAAAACATGTTATATATAGATAGAATAGTAACTTTTAAGCTACCTAATTGCTGTGTTGTGGGCCAAATGTCTGAAAGGAATATATTGTACCAGAGAATCATTGTAAACTATCATGCATTTGATGAGGAAGATAATGCAATCATTAAGTTTCTATTATTATAATTGTATAATCAGCTATTGTCTATAGTAAATATTAGTTTAAAGGTTACTTGACTCCATTTAAATAGGTTATACTTAATTTTATGATAAATTAATTTTACCAGAAAAAGATTTACAAAAATTTAAAAGAGTGTATATCTAATTTATGAAAAATAATATAGTATTATTAAAATATATGTTTAACTGAATCAAAAAAAAATATATGTTTAATATACAAAATTATAGAGAAAAACGTCTAAATACGAATTAATTTATCATAAAAAAATATTTATATTAATTAGACTCATTATTTTTTTTTCTCTTTTTAAATATGATTATATGATTTGTAAAGTTAACAGCTGGCAAAATTACTTTCTAAAAATATTTCTGTCGATTTAATTGTAATTACCCAACAACTTTAAATTATGTAAATAGCTTTCATTCTCTTCTTTATTACCTTACCCAAACCAGATTCTGATATAAAATTCTGGATAGCATCACTATGTTTTAAAATTACCAAATAGAGCTAGTGAGAAAAGGATTAGTGAGATAAAAGTTTTCTGAAAATGAGATATGTCATATTCATTAGGATTATTCCTCAAAAATAATACTATTCATTAGGATTAAACATAAATTAAATTATAATTTTAGCATGATTTATAAATATAATACAAATTTTAAAATTTCAATAATATCAATCATCAACTTTAATATTTTCACAAATCAAAACACCGAACTACTTTTACTACAGGAAACCGATGTAAACACCACAATACAATATATACTGTTCAACAAAAAATAGATCAGAATATAAAACTTAGTGATTGACTTTTCCAAATTTTAGAACTCGTAAACTTTTAAGTTTTTTTATATATATTTTTTACAATTAACTTTATTCATTATCAGGAAGCAAACTATTTATACAGAACTGCTATAAGATGCCAAGTGTACTAACCAAAGTAATCACAATACAAATAGAGAAGAATTACTCTGCCCTATACACTTCTCTAGCATAGATGTTGTTTATGATTATCTTACCAACACACCATGAAATAAAATATCAGCAAGTTGTTTACCATCTAAAGAAACAATTAACAACGGTGGCTGATTAAAAAAAATAAAGAAAACTAAGAGATCCATCTATTTATTTCAGAAAACACAAAATAAAACCAATCTCAAAAGAAATTAAAAAAATAATATGAGGTTGCCTATTTTCCTATTAAATTTATACGAAGACGTCAAAATAGATTGGTGGATTGCGTTTATATTATGTCATTCGCCCATGTTGATATGATTAAAATCAATAGAAATATGATTTATTTACATTTAATCGCATCAACACAAACACAATACAAAATTTAAATAGATTACATGTATCGACTTCTATAACTTGTTTAATTTAACAGGTCGACAATGATTTACACAAACACAACTCATTTAATCGAAAACATTCAACTACTGCAGAAAAAGAGCAAGACGATACGCTTAAACTGCGTCAACGCACGACTTAAATTGTATCTATCCGTATATAAAACGAACACGTTCAGTCTCAGTCTTAATCTGTTTTTATTTATATTTTTTGTAGGGAAACCCAACCTGGAGAGGGTAGCAATATTAGTGAAAAGAATGTTATAAGATATTAAAAGCAGAGGAAAATAGAAAAGTTACGGAAGCAAAAACAGAACTGATAACTGAAGTATATAAATGAAGTCGGGTGGGGGTGGATTATGCAGGCTTTGAGCGTCACATTGTATTGAGATTTATGAAAGTTGGTTACATCCTCTCTATGCATAATTGTCCTTCTATAACCAAACCGGCTCACAGCCAATCACACATGTACGGACCCTTTCCTCTTCTCAGAAACAAATACTCCTTCCGTTCCAAAAGAGTTGTCCACTTTGCATTTATCACACAGTTTAAGAAAAGTAATTATTGTTTATTAATTTTGTAAAAAAAATTTACTTTTCTTGTCATACCCCTATTTAATATAGGTCCACTTTCAATTTACTCATTAGTGGATTTTAGATAAGGTTAATATAAGAAAACCGAGTGTAAAAATTAGTTAATTTTTGAAAGTGGATAAGAGTTTTGGGACAAAAATATTTTTCAAAGTGGACAACTTTATTAAGACGGAGGGAGTAGTTATTTTTGTGGGTCTTCACTTTTTTATTTTATTCCAAATGTCTTTTTCTCCTCATTTTGCACTCCATATTTATTTTACTAAGGGCATCTCTAATTCTAAAGCATCACTTAATATTAATTAGGTGATTTATCACCAAATCTACTCCAACCACAATCACTTTTTTCTACACTAAAAAAAATATTCCCTTTTATTTTTAATATTTTAATCAATTTTTTACTTTAATTATATACTTTTATCAATAATACCCACAAACTTATTTTTATTACATATTAGTTCGAATAATATATATAATAATAATTATATTTTATAAAATAAAAATAATTAAATAATTTATATTATAAATATTTATATTATTTAAAATTTAATTTTTATTAAAATGACTTAAAAAAATACATTAATTTATTCAAATAAACAAAATCAAAAGACTATAAGTAAGCGATTACATAAATCAATCATCACAATTATAATGTTGTCCCGTTAAATTATTTATATAATAATTTTATGTTAATTTTAATAATTTGTGAAAAGTAAATGATTATGATATTTAAATATTTTTATGTGTAAAATTATTCTATAATATTATAAATAAATAATATTTATATATATCCATATATATTTAAGTATTTAATTATGAATGTGTTTAATTAAATAAAAATAAATTAAAAATATTGAACTATACTTTTGCTAAATAATAAAATAATGAATAGTAAATAGGTGTTCAAATAATAAATCATCTAATATAATGACAGAGGGGATTTTAGTGTCACTTGTTTTAAAACAAGTGATACATTGGAGATGAAATGTCACTTGTTTTAAAACAAGTGACGTGCATTGGAGATGGCCTAAGTTCCACCTTTTGATTAATCCATTAACTAGTTTCAAAATGCACAAACATTAAGTAATCTTATGTTCAAATAGTGATTCATTTTTTTTATAAATACTAAAAGGATTTCTTTGCAATAGAAAATAATAAATTAAGAGTGGTAACTCATATACGCAATTCGTAAAACAAATCGGATCTATATATAGATATAAAAAAAATGAAAATTATTATTATTAAATAATTATATTTAATATTAAATTCAAACATAATATGTTTAAAATAAAAACTATAGAGATGATACATAAACACATTTAAATGTTAATTAATCGACCTATTTAAGTAATATATTTGAATCTGTTTAATAACTTAAAATATATTTAGTTTAGAATAAAATAAAACTATTACTATCTAACATCAAAACTATGTACAATATAAAATATTTTAAAATTATGAAAAAAAATATTTTTAATGTATCTAAACAAATTTAGCGTATAAAATCCAATCAAACTGCTTATAACACAACAATCAAAATTCGCATTGTTCAATCATTATAGAGATTATTCTTCAGTCGAAATTTATCAAATAATAATTTTTGATAAGATAAAAATTTGTATCCTTATTTTTCTACCAATTTCACTCGAAATACTCTTCCATACCCAACTTTTTTTTCTTTTTCCCTCCTTCCACTCATATTCTCCTCAATGATTAGAAACTTTAAAAATTTCAAATTACACTTCCCTTCCTTGGAATTAAGAAACCAAGTAAGTATGAATCTCACTAGCTCCAACACAACACACAAATAACCGAAACCATTTTAGGCCATGACCTAAAACATAGCCACATTTTTATTATGATTAACAACCAGATTTACTCATTATTACTAGCCACGCAATACAGCAACTCAAACTAAGGTGTACCACATTGAAATTCAAATAGAAACGCTTGCTTGGACTAGAAGTAAACTATAAACCCTAAACCATTACCCTAATACATAACCCACAACAAAATGATCATATATCGTTCTCGTTGAACCTCGCAGCTGCAATGATTGTTTCTGCTACACCACCCGAATACATGCTCAGATTCGGACTGTTCCTTAGCTCAGCACTCGCCACTCCCTCAGCATCCGCTCTTGTCACCACCTTATCCGCCGCCAAATTTGCGCTCGCACCCTGCATATGGATCCTTGCACATTAGTACAATCACTGATCACGTTTTCTGAGATGCAAAACTAAGGAACTAAGGTACCGTAAGGATGTCCGTGAGTTTAACTTTGTCCTCATCGCGGTTTTCTGTTGCATTGCAAGAAGCTGCAGACTGAGCCGTGGCTGCGAGTCCGCCTGGGATGATCACATTGCTGCCGGTTGCTCTGACCTCGGCAGCCTGAATAGCCGCAGCATCGCTCTGGTCTACTGGCTTGTTACCAGCTGTATGTGCTGCTGCTTCTAGTGCTTCTCCTATTGTAATTACATTCTGCACAGTCCCTGCTGTCAGGCCGACCGCCCCTGGACTAGGTTGTACAGATTGCCCAACAATCTCCAACAAACATCAACACCATTAGTTCCATATCCAATGACACTCATTCAGAGAAAATTACATATCATATATCCTATTAAATTAAATAGAAATAAATTACCATATTTTGCAATTTCCAAATAAATTTGTATCTTTAGTATAAAAAAATCACCAATTGAAAATTTAAACCACAAATATTGATATTAATTTATGTTTCGAATTGCAAAAAATCATATTAAACTCATAAATTAACCCTAAATTAAAAAACCACATTAAATTGTAAATTAATCCTAAATAAAACTCCTGAAATAAATTACTTCCAATAATAGATAACATATATAGTAAAATTGTACTCTGAATTATAAATTGGGCAAAATTATACTGAAAATTATGAAGTGGGCAAAATTGCTAAATATAATTGTTTTTCCTCAAAGTCTAAATATAAATTTTAAAATAGGCATATTATAAATTTTAAGGTGACAAATGTATTCTTTCTAATTCTATATTAATACTTTTTACAAGGATTAAAAATTATAAAGCTACTGAATAAAGCGATATTGACCTTAAACAATTAACTCTCAGTTATGATTAAATATGACAATTGCACCAAATTTTTTTAGAGTAATGCTATAAAACTCTCTTTTTAAGTAGATAAAAAAATAAAGGGGAAAATGGAGTGAAAGACCTGTCCGGCAACTTTTTCAGTGATTATGCGAGCACCGGGAACTTGAGTTTCAGTAACAGTAACACCTTGTGCAGTGGCATCAGTAGCATCACGATGACCGACGATACCAGCTCTCTCGTTCAGAGTTGCAGCAGATTGCATGGCAGCAGCTACTCCGCCTTTCTGAGTCTGCCCAAACACCATAGTTTCAGCGCTCTGCATCAGGTTAGCATCTTCCGGTGCTATACTCTTCGATGCTAGATCACCGGAGACGTTGAATACGTCGCCGTATCTGATCGGATCTTCATCTTGCTGCGGCCTCCTTGGTTGTTCTTGGCTCATCTTTTCATAAACTTCTGCTAGCTACTTCTTCTTAATTTATTCGCAGTACTTGATTACATTTTTGAGCAAGATTATATATAACGTGAAAAATGATAGATACAGAGGAACGTGGCAACTTTATGACACGTGCTAAGTGTAGAATAGTGCGATGTAATGATACACGTGGCATTTGTTGGCTTTGCAATTGTACACATGGCATCAGCTGATTGAGGTGGCAAAACTCTATATAAAAAATACTGTTTATTTAATATATTTAGTTATCGGTGAGTCGGTGATACTTTTGGCGGCAATGTGGGCGGTCGCTTCATTTTATTCTGAAACATGAAAAAAAAAATTCTTAAAAAAATTAAATAAATTTTTCTTAATCAGTTAAAATGAGAGATATGTCCTTTGATTTAAAAAAATTTACAAAATATCAAATACTATGTCGTCCGCGTTGAAATGTCGTTTAAAAAGAAATGAGGTTTATTATAATTTTAATGCGCAAGTTAATTGGTAAAACATTCTCTTCATTTAAATGAAGTCGCGGATTCGTATTTTATTTATATGCAATCGTTTAAAATTTAAAAATCGAATTTACCTCTCATGAAAGACATTTGAGCGAAAATTAGTTTAAATGCATAAAGTTGAAAGATGCTGAACGACGTACATTTCATAAAAAAGTTGCACCACCTAAATAAAACATAAAAGTTATGATGAACTTCACCTTGTTTAGTATATTTGCCCCTGCTCAGTGCATGTCCTCACCAGTCGCAGATAAGATAAGGAGAAGGCCAATCAGCCATAGTCCTTTTATTATTTGGTGTCTTGTTTCTTGTCTATTTCTGCTCAATCAACCACCACAACATTTTAAAGCCTAGTTTGTTTACTTTTTTATTGGTGGATAATCTCCAGGTGGCAGTAAAAACTTATGGCCGGATTGCATTTGCAGCCACATTCCAAAAGCAAGATAAATGAAAATGGTGAATGTTCTGTTTAAATAATATTACATAATGCCAACAGGAATTATTTATTAGCACTGCCTGATGGAAATTTACTTCAATTTGAGAACACAAATACATATATAGCTTCTAACAATGCCATAACTGTAGCTAAATGCTAATCACTTCCAAAAAGGAACCACAGCTCCTCAGTACATGATCATAAGAGTAACAGGGACCAACAGCGAACACGGGTTACCCAGTGCAACATCTTGCCGTATTTATTTATTTTTCTCGCAACATCGGCTGTGTGCAGTTCTATTCTTCTAGACTTTGGACCTCCAGTCCATTACCTGCACATTAGCACCAGGATGAAGTGCATAAGTCGTCCGAATCGTTAAATCTTTAAACACCAGGCGCATAAGAAACTATGGTACGTCAGTGATGAAAAAGCTTACCATCTGGATCAAAGAAGAAAACCTGCCTAATTGGTCGTCCAGGAACCGACTTCTGAAAAGATTCTATTCCCTTATCCTGAAATTTTCAAGCTCTAGATTAGCTACTTCATAAAAGAAACATGTGTGATATGCCAATCATTCATAAGATCAATTCATTGCTTAAACAGAAGGCTGAAAAATGACTCAAGATATTAACATAGGATTCCATCTTAAAGCTCCTAATCAGATTCACTCCTTCACAAGATAAAAGTAATCAATTCCCCGACATATACAACTTGTTTAAAAAGTGTATAGGTGCAAGATTTCAGTTCGATTGTATTATAATTGTTTGATGCTTCTGTATGAAAAGCTTTGCTAGTAACTCAATTCTTTCAACTTAAAAGGAGAAACCACACACACTACCGAATCCAATTAAGCTCTTACACATGAATTATCTCACAAAAGGCAAAAATATTTTCTGGGTTGCTCTGGGAAGTGTGGATCACTAGATAGAGAAGAACTAAATCAAACAAGTTCAACATTAATGTCATTTAATTACCATGTGACATCTAAATTCAGCTTCTTTTATCCACTACTATCACAATAGGATTAGGATCCTCTCATGTTGTAATAATCATGTTAGATCATATTAAGTCGATCTATAACCAATGAGTTATAATCCATATATTATAAGCGCTGGACAACTTTTTGCTAGTCGTTGGTTCAATTCCTCCCACTACTATCAAAAGTTGATCGATAACATGTAGTGCACAACCAGATAGGTCATTCTAAGTTAATCTAACAGGTTAAAATTAATAATAATGTCATTAACAATTAGTATTTTTAAAAATTAAATAATCGTTAATTCAATCTTAACCTTAGAACATGACCTACCATGTTCATCCTAATCCATCAGATTCAATTCTAAAAAAATCACCAGCACAAACAACTTTATCAATTGCAGGAACAATTAATCAAGTTCAGCAAACATTAAATTCAAAAAAGAAAAACACAAACCTTGAGAGCTTGAACAAAGGAGTCAAAATTGGAGACAGTGAAGCAGATATGATGGCCTCTCTGGAGATGACTAGGATCAATAACTGGGGAAGTAGCACTGTAAGGACCTTCTGGAAGCTTAGTGGTGGGAGTTCTTTCAATTAAATGAAAAGTGAAAGCATTAGGCAGATTCAACCATATCACCTTGAACCCAAAATCCGGACACTTTATCTCCTCAAACCCAAAAATCTATTACAACAACATTCAAACCCACAAACAAATAATTGTCAGAGATTGAACTTTTTTCACTGTTACAATCAAATAAAAAAGTTAGATTAGAACCTGTTTGTAGAAGTTGGCAAGGCGGGTAACATCTGTGGATTCTCTGGATATATGATTCAGGTAAGCACCTTTGGCTACTGCCATTTCTTAATTTCTTCGACCTTCGGTGTATTAGATGAACAAGAATTGTAGTAATAATTGTTTTTGTTTTCTTAATCTCTGAAGATGAACTGGATACTTATATGTGGACGAAAACGACACTTCGTTTTCTTGATGGATTACGTGGCCTGCGTATTTTATCATCAGTGACGCATGGACAAGAAAAACTTGCACTAATGGTGCCTAAACTTTTATAAATATTCTATTTTAATGTCTGAATATTAATTGCTAATGAAGCCTAACCCATATGGCTAATGCACTTCACTGCATTGGTTCTATATTTTTAGCACACAAATGACTAAAGAACGCATTTTTAGTAATCTAATTTTATAATAAAAATATTAATTTACAATATAATTAATAAATATTTCTTTAACATTTTTTGTGCAAAATAAATAAATGTCAACTAAATGTTGTATTTAAAATATATTTATAATATTTTAAGACCGATTTAATGGGTCAAATTGGTTTTAGTGTGTCTATGAGACCGAAAAACTCTTATCCCTGCTCTATCGCCGATTGTTTCTCTGTCAATGCCAGCATTTTCTCACTGCTTTTTTTTTTCTTTTATAACAAACAAACACTACATAAATAAATTAAAAAACCGTCCATCTCTGCAATCCTTCAAGGAGACAGAGAACAGAACCAAAGGCCTGAAGAAACTGTCCGTCAGGACAAATTTCCATTATTAAATAGCATTGTAATGGAAACAATTACAGGTATTCAAAAGCCAGAGGCTGTTTCTCATCTCCGAGAAGGTATCATTTTGCTTCTTTCAGGATGGAATGGTTTGCAGATGGCCGTTAAAAACCAGTGGGGCGGCCGTGATTCTCTCCAGAAATCTCATCAGCTTGTCTCCGATATCCTGTCTTGGTTCTTACATTCCAGAGGTTTTTTTTCTATTCTTTTTTCAGTTTCTGTATTTCATTTTTGTTTCAGATTCTTTTACGTTGTTTTAATGGAAATTTTTGAAATTGCATATGTAAACAGGGCCACTTTATGTTGAGGACTTGGAGAATTTGCTTCATGAAAATCTGTTGCTTTCTTTCAACACTGAGATCGAAGATGGTAGTCTTGAAGAGGTATTATTTCCATCATTTTTTGAGATTATTTTCTATGTACTACTGTATACATGTCCGTAGATTCAGATTTGATGGATTCGGACTGATCATAAGCCTGCGTATCCGCCCTGTCTATCTAGGATCGGGTTTAAATAGTTATTTATTGTTTCAATCCGAGTTCATAATAAGTCTGAAATTTGTATAAATATAATATACGACTCAGGCTTAAGTAGTAAATATTAAGCCTGAACCGGATTTGTGCAGGACTTATGCATGTGAAAAAATAGTCAAGGTTGGCTGGACATGTTCCGTGTCCGCCAAAATTCGGCCTATGAACATGTATAGTTTGGACCAGATCCAATCGAACTTTACTCTTTTAAACACAAGTCGAAGTTTGATGTGTATCCAGTTCGAACTAATATTTGTGTCCAAGCCCGACTCATGTATTGCATTTATCTGGATTCAAAATAATTTTTAGATAATAAGGAAACCTTGCATAAATGGGCCGGGCCTGAACGGCTACTCAGGCCGGTCACCAGTTCTAGACTTCAGGGTCAAATTTGTTGTCCATTTATACTGATGAACCATTGGTAAATTGAGCAGATTGCAGAAGAGCTGATAATGATGTTGGAAGAATACGTGCATAGGATTGGTTAGTTGACAAGGTTTATGTATTGTGTCCTAACATAAATTGTTGGCCTGAGCTTTGAGGTGATATAATTAAGCTGTCTTGATTTTTAAGCTTAAATTATGGGAACGTGCAATTTGAATCCATAATCACCCTTGCCTTTTGGGGCATCGCATTTATGTCTGTGACTGTACCCCGCTGATATAGTGATATGTAATAGTGGTAGGGAATTCATGTAATAATACTAATAGAACCTTATTTATTGAAGAGAAAACTTAGCTAATGATAGTTACTCTCTCCGTTTTTTTTATTTTTTCATTTAGTCAAAATTATATATATATATTAAGAAAGTAGATTTTTTATCTTAAATTACAGAAATAAATATTAATATAACCTTACTATATAATAAATGTTTTGTAAATTGAGTTATAAAGTCATTTATTAGAGAGGTATAAATCTGAAAAATAATAGCTAATATTATCTTAAAATCCTCAATGGACAACTAATTATAAATAAATTCATTTAACTAAATGGCCAACTAAATTAAAACGGAGAGAACAACTTTAAATTTCCACTTTTACGCTTGACATTCTTATTTGGTCACTAATTGCATCTTCTTCTTGATGCTTTGATGGATAGAATACTTTCATCATTTTAGATCATATAGCTTCGGTTGTTCTTTTTGGGCCATGCATGAGAAAAATTCCGATTTTGGAAATGACTTTTGAAACAAAAAATGGATAAAAAGATTCGGGTTTTGTAATAAGAATTGGTGGTTCCGATTTAGAACGTCCTTATCCGGATTTCCAAATCAGTTTTGATCGAATTCTGAATATAACAGGTCTCGATTTAGTCTGGTTTCCTTGACATGCCAAGTTTAACATTGCAATTGGATACACTTTCTTAAGTTAACCCCAAATTTGGCCCGACATCTCTTTTATTGGAACTAAGAAGAATCCAAGAATTAACAGTTCATCAATTTCAATCTTCTTTCATCAAATTAAATACTGCCGCAATGGCCAAACATTTCTTATATTAGCAACATGTAAAAATATTTACAGCATGTGTGATACCACGCTCTGATTGGCACGTGGCACAACAATATGACAAGGCATGTACTAAAGCTTAAAAAACTAACCCAATCTAAGGTAACCGGTTACATTCTTGAAATGTAAATTTTTTCTACTGTGCATGTGACTTCCACGCTCTGACATGAAAATATGACAAGACAAGGCAGGTGCTAAGGCTTAAAAAAGAAACACAATCTAATGTGATTGGTAAGCAGTAAATTTGCGAACAAAGGATTAATTTACCCCCTCAACTTATCACAAAATACAATCTCAAGCAAGTCTCCTTTTTAACTACAACATAAAGGCAAAGAGATAAAGTTTGTGAATCATTTAAAGGAAAAATGGATGTATTTTGTCATTTCGTATTGGTTTTATACATCTATAAGAAATTGTATTTCACAAATTAAAAAAAAGAGTCACTTCATATTGTTCTAATTTGTTCCTTTAAACATTTTTTTTTATTTTAAGTTAAACAAATTGAAAAATAAACTAAAATCAACAATTTTGAAAGTTTGAACTCTAAACAAAAAATGTCGAAGAGATGAAAGTTTTTCCGGATAATTAAACCCTTTGTAATGATAAAACCATTTATTACACTCTTATATCACATTTGTGGTTTGTCAATAAATGTGAAATAAAATAGGTAAATTTTTTAATGTTTGTTTTTTTAGGAAATAAAAGTAAAATCTATCTCAAATTTAGGTTTTATTTTAAATTTATTTAAAATAAGATTAGAGTTGGTCAAAAAACACTGCAAACTGAATCCGACATAAAATTGACAGACAAGCGATTATGAACCGATTTAAATCTATGTTCAATCGTATCCAAATCAAAAATGTTGGTTTGTGAACGGTGGCCACCAATAAATCATATGAATGGTTAAAAAAAATTCTCCTCCTCTCCCTAACTATACGAATAATTGCATTGGTTATACACGTCGATAATTATGTGAGGATTGTATACGGATCATATACCTAAAAATACAAAAAAAAAATTAGCATAAAATGAACAGTGCACATTAATGATTTTATTTGATGTATAAAATTTAAATTTGATAAAATAAACCGTTTAAAAAAATTAAGTTGACTTGTAATGCAAATTTATTTAAATCAAGCTCAAATTTGTATAAAATTATTTCTCGTTTTATTTAATTATCGTGTCTAAAATGTCTTTAATAATTAATACTCACTCCTTTCCATTTTAATTGAACATGTTTTTTATTTTGGGCGTCAAATTCTAATTGACAATTTCTATTTATAGAATACTTTTCACACTAATTTTTTTTTTTACCCTCTTCAATTAATGCATATAAAAAATATATTTTTAAAAAATTATGATGCATTAGATATAATGTAAGGATATAAAAGTAAAATTACTAAAATTTATTAAATAATGTACAGTTGAAATTTTTTTCAATTAGAATAGGACGGAAGGAGTAATAAAAATGTAATTATGGTTAAAATAATTTTTGGTTCGGTTAGATCTTAAATGGCTACCGGTTTGGTTTACAAAATACTAGTTAGATCTTAAGTGTAAACACTGCACTAAGGGGCCGTGTAGCTTTTTTGGCATATCCTGACCATAGTTATAACTTATCTCATCTGCTCTGTATTACCTCACTTCGTCTTCACCACTCCATTTCCTAACAATTCTGGTCCCCGATCGAACTCAAATTACACCGACTCTGTATTTTTTAACCTCAATTTCTTAAATCTTGATTTAATTTTCATATTTCTAGTTTTTTATTTGCAGATCTAACCAAATTGGTTTGTATTACAGGTTTGAAGAATAAATTTAAGGATCTTCGTGTGATGATGACAGATCCATATCCTATGCATCCAGATCAAGTTGCAGACTATCACCATGAGTAAGATCACTGTTATTTCTACACCTTGTTGAATATTTTTACGTGATTTGAGTTGAAATTGGAAATTTAAGTGAATTCAGTTTAGAATTGTTTGAACCTAAGTAACTAGATTTATTTAATTGAATTCTTGTCTTAAATGTAGTTAGAGCTTATTTGAGCTGTTGTCTGGAAAATGTTTGACTATTTTTATTTAGTAATCTTTAAATGATGTTATATGTACTGGGTTTTGTAGTTTGATATCTGGATTTGTCGACACTAGTGATCGGTTTGGTTATTGTCTATTTACTTTTATTATTTCAATTTTTGTTGCTTTTGAAGCTTATTTCATGGAAACGAAGATGAGTATGACAATAAGCCGGCGTCAGAGACTGGTCAGCCGGACGAGCATTTTGTTAACAAGGGAGAATATCTGCAGAATGACGATATTGTGCAGATTGCGCATTCTGCATTGCAGAATGAGCTGTTTGCGGACAATGATATGGAGAATGAGGTAGAGAACAACTTGCATAACGAGCAATATGGGGCGCAGGATGTCCCTTTTGAAATTGATAATAATACTGATACTCAGATGGAGGATCATAATTTGCTTTGGCCGGTTCTACCTGGTGAATCTGGCGAAGGATTGCCTTATGCTCCAATTGACTGGCCGTTTCCTGGTGATGTTTGGACGTGGAGAGTAGGAAGGAGATATAATAATACCGGCTACTTTCAAGATAGATTTCTGCAAATTCCAAAACGTATTGGAAGACAGACATTTGCAAGCAAGAATGCAGTTGCCAATTATATTAAGTCAAACTTTGCTGGCGCAGACGTGGATGCGTTTTTTGCATCCTTTGCTTGGAAGATCCCAGTGAAAATACCATCTCCAAAGAAAGGTTTGTTTAACCCTTTTCTCTATTATCGATACTTGCTCTTGGCCTTCATTTTTTCTGTTTTCCCTAAAAAAAATTTGCAAGTTTTTTTTTTCTTAGTGTGTTGTGGGGTTTGTCCAGTAGAAGTTACGTTTTTTTATGAAATCAGACTAGCTGTTAATGAACATAAGAATTTAAAATTAAATTAGTTATCTTGAATCAAAATTACATGTCTTAACTAATTTTCTCATTTCTAATCCAGTGGAATCTGCACCTCCTGCACCGTCACAGGAAGAAAAAGTAGCGGGTCAAGAAGAAGAGAAAGCAAATGATGTTTATTCTTCCGGTAGGAAAAGAAGAGCTGTAGTTGCATCATCTGCACCGCCGAAGGAGATAGAAGAGAATGGAGAGCCAATATCATCCGCATCTAAGCGGAGAAGACAAAGTACTTCTAAAATTTCACCACCCCCATCTAAACCCACCAAGCAAACAAGGCAAAAGGGAGGTAAATCAACACCTGCATCTAAGAAAGCTAAACAGAACGAAGCTGCACTATCATCCCCACCTAGTCGAAAAACTAGGCAAACGGGCAAGAGATCATCTCATTCTGCCCATAATGAGGAAGTCATAGAGGAACCGATAGAGGAGCCGATTCCAGAGGATTTTGATAACTATCTCAGCTCTTTGGAAGACATTATCAGCCAACCTCTCACTATAGTCAATATATCATCTCCTTCTCCAGTCAATGATTCTGTTGCTGCACAAATTGAAATGGCAGAAGCTCGAAGTAAGATCTCTTCCCTTCTTCTTATGGATTTTCCTTCGTTAATTTCACCGAAGAACATTACCGAACTTACAACTCTAGCATCCAAACTTCGAAAAGATCCTAATATGAATGCTGAACAACTTGTGAAACTGAAATTGATCGAGGAAATCCCTTCGTTCAGTGAGGTATTTATAGAGAGCAGGGAATTAATTGACCAGGTTGATGAATTCTTTGCCACTCTTGAGGCTAAGAAGGCCAAGATTGCTTCCTTGAAAAACGAGTATAGTGAATTGAAGGAAAAGGCAGATCAGCTGCAAAGCCAGGTGGACGCCAACTCTATGGGCGTTGATGAAATTGACAGACAAATTGCTTTACTTAGATCAAGGAGAGCTGAGCTTACTAGTGCAATTGAGACTAACAAAGCGGCCAAGACTGAGGTGAGTTCTGCTCAAAAGATGGTGGCGAGTGCAATTCCGAAAGTTGTCCATGAAATTCAAAACGCCAACGCTAAGATACCGAATTTGGAGCTGAAAAGGACAAATGCAGTGAAGCGTGAAGCTGAAATTCGAGCAAAATTCGCTCCTCTTGAAGGATTTGCTCTTTAAGTATGTTTATGTTTGTAGGTAGAACTATGTTTTTAACCTGTCACTGTTATTCTGTTAGCTTCGACTAGAAAAAAATGTTTTTTTCTGTTATGATCATAAAACTTTGTAAGCTTATTATGAAACTAATTTGTGCGGTCTTTTTCTTGTATATCACCATTATATTTAATGTCATGTAACGGCTGACTTGATCCTGGGAGTATTAACCAGCTGGTTAACAAATAAAGCTGTAAGTTTATGTTGTGGGTCTTTTTTAACAATATGGGATTTTATATGCTGTTGTCACAAGACAGTCATATTGAGGAAAAAACATATCTGGTTCATGCATTTATCCATTTTTTTACATTAATTCTGCATTTTAATTTATCAATATTGAGTATTTATACTTGGATTTGTGAACATTGAATATCTATATTTTTAATTTTCTAGACGTTTGTTCTTTCCGTTGCGGAAATAAAATGCGAGTGTGAGCATATTTTGCAGGACGAGCTTGCCTAAGTAACTCAGAGTCACTCTCCATCAATCCTTATTTCATTTCTTTCTATTCGGTTCGAAAGTTATTTTATCGTTGTTGTTCCTCACTGAGTAGAAGTCGTTTTTGTTTAGATGATTTTTTGGAATCTTTCTATCTCAAGACATTAGGCAAGCCATGTGAAGCAAGGCCAAGCTCTCCCTGGCAAAGGCAAGCAAGTCCAAAGGTCTTCTTTTTAGGGCTCGTCAATTTGCAATGAACTCCATGACATGCTCATTATCCCTTTACTAGGTCTTGAGTTGAGATTAATCCCTCTTATTACGGAATACCAATCTGCCTTCACCCCCATTAAGTTATTCGTTTTCATACTTTAACTCTATTAAAATTTAGTCCACATATTTTTGTATTTATTGATATTAAGTCATTTAATACTTTTATATATTCATTGATTGTTTAATCCTTTCTAAAATTTAAATTATTATGTTTAGATGAAATAAATTTTAATTTTAAATTAAATTAAATTAAATTAATAATAAGTCATGTTGAATTCGAGCACATATATATTAAATAATAAGAAAAATGTTAAATTATATACTTTTTCAAAAGAAATTTAGATATATTAATTTTTTTAATATTAGATATAAGTTCATTAAAGTATGATATTTAAATTATAAAAATTAATGACTTAGTATTTAATTTTCTCAATAAGTTAAAGTTATTTTAAAAACTAATAATATATAGGATCAATTGATACAAAAAAATAAGAATATATTTATATAGAAGAAATAACATATTCTTTCCAATCTGAATCGATACTAGTAATATTTTTTGTCAGAGGAATTCATTGTTTTACAAAAGTAAATAAATAAATATTATGCTTTTGGCAATACTTCTTTCAAAAGGAATAATTAACTAATTATTCTAAAACTGGTTTAACTAATTGGGCAAAACTGTCATTTTGAGTTTCGACCAATGCCGGTGATGGAATCTTCGAGTTCGCGCGACCGACCAGTGTTAATCTAACTGATTTATTTTTTGTTTCGTCATGTATTAGGGTTTCACCATTGACATTCGGTTCTGTAATTAAGCTCAGTTTCATTACAGATCGATCTTTCAATTTATTTCTTTTAAACAGTAAGAAACCTAACAATGTCCATTGTCCGAAAGTTCTATTTTCTTGAATAATCAACGATTTTAGTTTCCACGAACAGAGCTTCTCGACCCGCCGGTAAATTCTTGCACTGCTTATTTTACTTAATTTATAATCTTTCTGTTGTTTATGTTTATGTAAAGTTGTTTTTGAGAATCAATTTGTCCAAAAAAAATGTTATTGTTTTTGATTTTTCAAGAATTGTAAACTCTGAACTAATGTTTAGTTAGGTTTATGTTTTTTTTTATGAAACATGGTGAATCAAGTTGCTAACAAATGTTTCACACTGGATTAGGGTTTATCAGGGTCTTTGTAGAATGGAATCTATGGAAATTGATAAAGAAAGTAATGGAAATAGATCGAATTCGAAGGAAAATGTTTTCAATTTAAAGCGGGTTGCACCCGAAAAGTCGGGTGAAGGATTGCCTTATGCTCCTGTTAATTGGCCCAAACATGGTGATGTTTGGTCATGGAGGGTGGGGAGGCGAATTGCCCCCAATGGTCATTTCATGGATAGGTACTTATATGTTCCACCCCGGCTTTCGCGAAGTAGAAAGAGGACTGGATTTGCAAGCAAACTTGCAGTTGAACGATATATCAGATCACTAATCCCAGATGCAGATATAGGCGCATTTTTTGCTTCGTTCAGCTGGAGAATACCCGCAAAGAAGTCACTAATTAATGGTCAGTTTTGCGTTTTTATTTCTGTATACTATCTATAGATTCTCACATGTTTGAAAATTGAAAGGATGCCCCCTAGTGTAATGGCTTAATGAACTCGGTTGTAGTCTTTTTTTGCTATACCGAGTTGAATGTAAACTACTTGGAGATTAATTCATGGGAGCGCCATCAACCATCCAATGTTTCTGATTAACAGTTAGATGGGTGAAATTGTTTTGCCCATATTCTTAGTTAGTACCCCATAGCACATCTTTATTAGAAAGTCAACAGGGGCAAAGCAAACTTTTGCTAATTCTTCACTGTCTGTGGAACCTCACTGCAGTATGATAAAACTTAAATGCTGTTGAATTTGTTTCAATACAAGTGATTCAGATATGTGAAGCTGCTTTGGTCTATAGGTTTAATGGCCGTGCTCCTTCCATTCATAAAACGTTGATATTATATTAGTGGCAATTATGTTTATTTACTTGTAATGCATCTTCACTGTATATACTTGGCATCAGATGGTTTGCTTAGCACTCATTGATTAAGCTTACATGTTTCTGCATACGTAGGATAGTCCCTCCCATTTTGCTGATTGATGTCTGAAGCATCATTTTATTAATGGGTCAAGAGAGTTTCGTTGTCTAACAATCTTTACCCACACAGGTAGTCTTGAGGAACATGTTTTTCAACCTTTTGAAGAGATGGTTGAAAACTCCGAATCTGATTCCCATTCTGATGGTGTGGCGTGCATCGCTGGAAATAAGAAATGCAAGAGTCTCATGGCTCAAGAAAAAAATCCTTCGGTAGCTGCAATGCCTTGTGATATTTGTTGTAGCGAACCTTGCTTTTGCCGTGAATGTTGTTGTATTCTGTGCTGCAAGACAACAAATTCAAAGTATGGAGAATTCAATTACATCAAGTGCGAGTCATTGGTCAGTGATGGTTGTATCTGTGGGCATGTTGCACATGTTGACTGCGCTCTTCGAACTTACATGGCTGGGACAGTTGGAGGAAGCATTGGGCTAGATGTGGAGTATTACTGCCGCCGTTGTGATGCAAAGACTGATTTGATTCCACATGTTACGAGGCTTTTGGAAACATGTGAATCTATTGATTCATGTGAACAATTGGAAAAAATGTTAACTGTTGGCACTTGTATTTTACGTGGATCCCAGAAATACAACGCAAAGACGCTGCTGAACCGAATTGAATCAGCCATTTCAAAGGTAAAGCCATAATTGGTATGAAAAAATAATGGCATCCTTGGTTTTCAGGAAAATTATCATTTTTCTCCTTTCGGGTGCTAAAATTAGCAGTATGGTGTTTTTCTATTACATCAGCTTAAATCTGGGACCAGTCTTGAAGATATTTGGAGAGTTGAAAAGGATGTCTCAGCTATTTCTACTGGTAAATTTCTTATTCCTTTTTACTCAAATTGAAATGCGGACATTGATTTTCCAACAACTTATTAGAGACTTTATGGAATACTCAATAGGCAATTGAAGCAATTCATGTTTCCTAGAAAAAAATCTTCCGTGATGGAACTTTTTTTTTGCTTCAAATAGTTCTTTTGGGTGTTTCTGTGGTATTAAAGTTACCCGCAAGTGATTTTAGCTAGCATGATTAGTATGCCTGGTTTTAGGAAATAGGCAAATGTAATTTTCTGGAATAATATTGAGAGAATAGAAGAAAGCAGACTTTGCTGGTTGGTGTTAGTTTGGCTTAAGGTTGGAATATTAAAGAAGATTGCCGGTTTTCTAAAAGGAGGTGATGATTATATTGTGCTTCGGTAAATTGCTGATTTTCTGGTGATTGATTTAAACTGTTCAATAGGCTATCTGGAGGATATTCATTAGTGTCAAAAAAATTTACAAAAATATAACATGTGTATATTTTAGAAAAAATCATTTAGTCTTAGTTAACATCATTAACATGTATATATTATATGCACACAGAACAAAGTCCTAGCACGAAGGTGGATGTTACTGATCAGCAAGAGCTTGTAGATAATAGAACAACTTTGCCTGATTCTTTATCAACGCCTTCTGATATCCGGGCTGAAATTCTGAAACTCGAGGAGGAGATCGACGACGTCCTCTACGAACTACGAAAGTCACAGGCATCTGAATATAGAATAGCGGAGGAACGGCTCTTTGCTCAAAAGAAGTATCTTGTGAATCTCTATCAACAACTTGAAAAAGAGAAATGGCAGTTGGCACGGCAAACATCGGGTACCAATACAGATGTTCTTCTAAAAGCTGTCTTGAAAAGGGGTGATCAAATACAGCAGGAAGTAGCAAAACTCAAGGATATGGAAGAAGTGGCCAGAGGATTCGGCAGGACTTCAAAAAGTATCCTGAAGGAACATTTTCGTTTGGAAGTTGAAGAATGAATTTGAATCATTCTTAGACACCCTTCAAATGTTCGTGTTGTATTTTATTCTTGTTTTTTTCTTAATATTTGTACAATATCCTAATTACACTGCGGCACGTGTTAGTTGTGACGCGCATGTTAGTTGTGTCGTATAAGGGATCTGGTTGTGTAGGTAGAGAGATCTCATTTTAAGGATGATAGTTAGTTCCGTAATTGCGCTGACTGTTCTTTTAAAAGTACCGTTAATTGTAATATTTAAGGCGAGGTGTAGTAATTTTAGCTTCTCTTCAGATGAATTGTGATTTTTGATATGCATTTGTGAATTAATGTGCATGAAGGTGTGAAGTCGGGGGGGCTTGCCTGGACGAATGGGGGGAAGATTTTTGCTGGAAAATCTCATTGAAAATTGCAAAGGTTTCTTTAAACCGGTAGAAGGTAATTTCAGTCACCCAGTGGCGGAGCCGGGCGCTTACTCCGGTCTTGCTCGGAGGCGTAAGTTAGTTAGTGAAAATTGTTGATTAAGATTTACTCTCTTAAATTTTCTGGCTACACACATTATTATGATTGTTGAATTTTATAATGTACAGATAATAAAATGTTAGAAATGTGAAATAAGATCCTCTCATTTAATTTGCATTATATTTTTATCTATACTATCCATTTTTTAGTAAGCATGTAGATTAAATGAATTTGACCTTTTATGTTCATAGAAGTTGAGGATCTTAATTCTAAAAATGTAGGCGGTAGCAATGATTTATAAGTTAATATATTTGAGTGCCTATTAAAGAGTTACTACAATTCATCTCCAATAAAAATTCACATTTTAATTTATTTATTGTAATAGGCCAAATGACCAAAAAAGGCCAAACTTTTAATGAAAATTTCACAAAAGTTCAAACCTTTCAATTTTATATAATGTCCTGAAACGCATGATTTCGTTTTAATAATAGAGGAAATTAGATCAGCCACGACCAAATCCATATTTAATCTCAGTAATACAGACGCGCTTATCCTCTTGCCAAAATACACCAGTCTTCTTCCTCCCTTCTTCTTTACGTTTTTTCTTGATTTTTTTACGCTCAAAATATTGAAAAGTACAGAAATCTCATAACCAACAATAACAAAGGTATTTTATATCGTAAAGCTGCCGCTAAAACGGTGACGAGTTGTGAATCTATGGGTTTGCTGGCGATGGCGGCGACGATGGGTTGTCGATTGATGGGTTCGACAGCGGCAGCGATGGGTTGTCGATTGATGGGTTCGACGGCGGCGGCGATGGGTTGTCGATTGATGGTTTCGACTGCGGCGGCGATGGGTTGTCAATTGATGGGTTCGACGGCGGTGGCGATGGGTTCAACAACGGCAGCGATGGGTTGTCGATTGCTGGGCCGGCAATGGGTTGCCGATTGTTGGATTTTCTGGTGGAGGTGCAGAGAGCGGTGAGAAATCTGGCAACAAGAGGAGCGACAACCACAATAATGAGGTTGGATCCGGCTGAGATTATGATTAAAGCTAGTTGGAACAGAATTGTTAATTAAAAATTTGAGTTAGTTCCAAAACTTTGTGAATGTTTCAATTTGAAATCCTAAGACAAAATGACTTCCTGTTTATTATGTACTTAATTTTTTACATTATTTTCTTTTTATAAATTTTAGGAGTCTGATTTATTTTTTAGTAAAACGTTAGGAAACTGTTAGTAAACAATTAGTAAATTAATTTACCCTTTAGTAAACTATTAGTAAACGGTTAGTAAACTGCTAGTTAAAACAATATTTAGTGAACCGTTAGTAAACTGTTAGAAACCGAAATCGTATTATTGCAAATAAAAAAAGTATTTTTATAAAAAAAATTGGTCAAACTGTAAATTTCAACTAGTTGTGGTCAAAAGGTATTTTTGAGAATAAGTATGTGTTTGGTAGGTATTTGTCTAAAAATCCCTTAATAATATTCAACTATATAATTTTGTTCATATGGGCCTTGCGTGGCGCTGATGTGACCTTTTTTAGACATTTGGCCAATATAATATTATGGCTTTTTCTACTGATAAAAGGCAATGAATAAATATAATTAGAAGTCAAGTCTTCCATATTTTGGAGTTTTCTCTTTTTTGTTTTACTGGATTAATGAAGAAATATGTATTACATTTCTTCACGATATGGAAAATAATGAAGGCTATCCTAGCAATTTTAAATTTTTGAATAAAGTTTCCAAGTATTCTTCACTTTTTTTAATATTCAAAAATATATATATAAAAAAAATTCATTGTTTTCCAGAATATATTCTAAAAGCTTTTAAAAAAGTTTGGATTTCTGCAAGGTCTTTTACACTCAGCTTCCTAGCAGGGGCAGCTGCCCTCGAGTACATTATTGATTCTCAATCATACTCTCAAAATCAGAAAACCTAAGATTATACCGAGGTCTGAGAAATGATTTTCATATCAACTTTGATGGTGTATTTCCGAATAAATTCAGATATGCGCACAAGAATGAACTCCTAAAAACAATGTTCGACACATGCATTTTGCAGTTCGAGTTGCGAACATGATGCTACCCAAGGTTTATCGTGGAATCTGAAAGGATGACCATACAGCACAGAATTAGTTGAATGTAAGTTTCAAATGGACGATTGATGGTTTCCCTTTAAGAAATTCTCTGATATGTCACAATGAAAGCAAATAAAAAGGCATTGCCGTATTGGCATAAGAAATTCCAGTCTTGGAAAATCCACGTAGGGTTATCATCTTTATGTCTCATTTTAAAGAAGAAAACGTGGGTATCAATCTTATCTTTTAATTAAATAATAATATTGGAAAAAAAAAAGGTATTCAATCAGTGCTGCACAATACTAGTACTAGCTTGTACAAGTCCACAGTTCATCCTGCAAAAGCAAAACAAGCTGGATGATGCTCATGAATGATATGATGTAGCACGGAAATGGAAACTCCGAAAAGAAATAACACTGAATACGAAACGTTGAAACATAAGACTCGATAAGTTTCGGTGCAACACAACATACACACAAAAACCTTTCTTCGAGTTCGGCAAGGATAAAAAAAGAAAGGCTGAAAGGCTAGATGATAAGGCCATTCGTCGAAAAAGTGATGACATCCAAATTATATGCTCAAAGAATGGAGTAGAGTCAGATAGCAGAAAGAAACTTTAATAAAGGAACATTTACACAAACTGAGTCATCAACTAGTTTACTTCATAAATTTTGTCCTAAAATACAATATCTAAATCAATTTAGTCCCAAAAACAAATTCTAAAACAATTTAATCCAGAAAATACAAAACCTAAATCAGCTTAAAATAATGTTAAAACTAGCAGAGCTATCAAAGAAAGCAGTATCAAAAAATAACGCACCAATAAAGACATTCCATGACAGTGATATGAATCACCTATTCAATCAAGAATCAAAAAGGAAGACAAATAAGTCATACCCCTTGAAACTTTGTATAGGCAATAAAAAAAAGCAGAGAAGATTACATAAATTTATCACTTTACAAAACCTTAAAATGCTAGATTTCACGAGGCATATTTAAAGTGCAAAATGAATAATACATTATATTATGTATATATATGCGCCAAGTTACATGAAAACTTTTCGAGTTCTATGTTTCAAAGTTTCATTTTTTTCGCTTAAAAAACTCCAAAACTATATTTATAACATACTCCTATAAAAACTAATGGTTTGCTGTTTCTCATTTTCGTGTTAGCATTTCTGTTTATGTAGTAAGGCTCAATACAGGAATAGGTGGCTTTAAAAAGAACCTAGTGGATGAAAAAGGCATATATTCTTTAACCAAGAAGAGAAGAAATGACAAAGTTTCAGCAATAATGCAGCGCAACGTGTTTCGGTGAACCAAATTTCTAAAATGCAATCAAAATTGAGATCAGAATGAACACAAAGATATTCCACGAAAAACATTGGCAAGAAAAAGGACTTCCACTGAAATTTGCTTTCTTCAAAACCAGAATATGTGGGAGGTAAAACAAATGCAAACCTATGTTAAAACCTAAGGAAACTAAAGAACACCTTTCAATAAAGAACTACACAATTCTATAATTTATGCAAATTATTGCAATTCTACTCATCTAATCTTCAACATTTTAATTATGAACAGAATCGTACCGTTCACCAATCAATAGAACAAACTTAACCAAAACCAAAAACAACAACTAGAACACCAATGAACTATAGCTCAAATGATATAAGCGCTAGGCATCATTTTGCCAAAGTCGTGGGTTCAATTACTCCCATAAGCGCTCTCCCTTTCCAATGATAAAAAAACAACTAGAACCCAATTCGCATAATCAAAATTCAATCTTTAATCTCATCACTACCTAGCTCATTATGCAAAAAGAATACAATAATAAGAATATTCAAGGAAATCATGCTTCATTTGATAACAAAACCAGATGCATACATGAAACAGCTTCAAAAAACTAACTTCCACAATTAACATTCAACAAAAATCCAAAAGCTAGAATTTAGAAGAGATTATGATATGATCACCATTCATCACTGTACAAGCACAAGCCTAGCATTACTATTACTATTATTATTATTACCCATACCTCCTCTAAACTCTCCATTATTATCCTCCACCTCCTCATCCCCCTTCGGCACCGTGACAATCAACTCCCCGTCCGTTAAAACCGCGCTAGCAAGCTCCGGCCGCGTCGATTCCGGCAACCGAAACCTCCACACATCCAACTCCAAATCATCCAACGAAGACAATTCAAGATACCCATTAGGCCTAATCACAATCTTAGTAACCCCAGGATGGATTTCAATAGTGTGGGCCCTTACTTCTCCAATACCATCGGTTTCCGCTACAAATCGGAAACAATCAGGGTTTTCCTCCACCGACACGTCAGCATCCGACCGGAATGGAAGCTCAAGAACACGGCTGAAGATGTGGGGTAGCCGCCTCAGCTTCTTGGTGTGGGACCCATCTGGGTCCCGCCGGTGATCGGTGTAGAACTGGATTGTTATGTTGTTTCGTTTCTTGGGCATCGGATGCACCTTCATGGCGGTTTCTTGTTCTTGGTATTGGCGGTTCTTGGCTATAGAAGAACAGAAAATTGGGCAAGATTGTTCAAGAATTAATAGAAAAAGAACGGAGACGATGATAAAGATTCGTTGGGTGATGGGTAATTTTGATTTTCGAAGGGAATCAAGAAATGAAAATGTAATCATAAAGAAAATTGAAGGAGTGGTGGTTCTTGGTTCTGGTTTGGTTTGATTTGATTTGAATAGAACCCTACTAATAATGAGTTCTTGAAGATGAAATTTGTGTTTATATGCATATTTATTGATTCTTCTTCATTGTATTTGTGCACCAGATTGATTGCAAGATAAAATATTCTGTGGGATTGGAAAATGTTTTTTTTTTTTTAATTTGAAATAAAACTTTGGATTAAAATGAAAATAAAAATAAAAGGATTTGTTCTTGAAATCTCCTCCTTTTTGGAGTGCAGAATCACTGAAGAGATAAAAGGGTTGGGTTTCTAAGATTATCCCTTTTTTGTCCTATAAATATAAATATAACTACGGAAATGCCATTCTTGTATAGGCTTTTTTTCAATAAGGAAAATTAAAGAAAAATAAGAAAGATATTTATTTTGTCAGAAACTCACAAGCAAGAGATGATCTTATAATTTAAAATTTAAAATTTAAAATCCAATGGTTTGGAAATTTAAACAAAATTTTTCTAAAAGCAAATGACTTTATTTTCAAATTGGAGGAAGAAGAAGCCACTAGCTTAGGTTCAAAGAAACTTTCATGAAATTAATGTTCTCATAAAAGAAGAGAATGCAAATTCAATTAAATGTATATAAATTTTACTTTTTTTTTTCAAGATATAAGATTTGTTAAAAAAATTTAGCAAAAAAGGTCATTTTTACCCCTTCAAATTGGCACAAAAGATTAAACGTGTTCAAATTTATATTTTTGAACAGAAATACTTACAATTTGGTAAACTTTGTCCGTTTTACCTTATGTTGAAAAATAATAGCGCCGAAATATTTATATATAAAGAGACAAAATGATCCAATTTTATTAAACTGTGGATTTATTAGTTCAAACCGGTCAATTTGGACAATTGTGATATTTTGTGTCAAAAAGGAGTGAAATGAACTTTGTTGAATTCTGTAGAGACAAAAAGAAGTAGTAAGGTCATACCCACGGAAAGTTCTTACCTAAACCTAGTCCATGAAAAATTCATGGACCTATCCAATGAGGTGTTAGAGAAATGAGAAGAAAGAGAAAATAATAATAAAAAAAAAATTGTGTTAGATTTTCTAACACCTTATTAGGTAGGTGCATGGAAAATTCATGAAGCGGGATTAAGTAAGAACTAACTGCCCTTTGAGGTTAAAATATTCCACGTTCAAAAAAAATATATTCCATAAACTAGTTATGGATGTGCCATGCATAATTGATCATGTAGATAATCCATTTCAGAACTTTAAAATTTATATAAATAATATATAATTAGTACTTTAGTTAAGGCCTAACTGCCTTTTCAATAGTGATGATCTTGCTTACTTCTTATTAGCATAAAAGGATTCTTGGACAACTCTATTTAACCAAATTATGTGTCACCCTATTCCTAAAGAAAAAACACAAAATTCCATCTAAACTTCGTATAACATAAAAGTTTTTTCTTCACTCTCTCTAAAGAAAAAGCTCTCCCTTCTCTCTAAAACTTTTTTTTCATTTTAATCTTGTAGAGGGTGGGAGAAGGTGATTTCCGATTTTAATCGGAAAATCATCTTCTCTCCGCCCAAATTATTACTATTTCTACGGCTTTCTTTATATTTATGTATTTTTAGATTTAAAAATTTTCTAGATCTAGAATTTTATTAAGACTTGTTGAAGTTTTTGTTGAATGTTCTTGATGATTGGAGGTGTTGTGAGGTAAAAATTTATCTTTTTGAAGATGAAGATCGGAAAACATGAATTTTCAAGAGATCTAGCTTTCAAGAATCAAGCGGTTTCAAGAATCAAGCGGTTTCAAGATCGTATTTTCAATATTTATGTATTTGGGTAACCTTTTGATGGTTGGAAAAGCCCTATTCGATGACTGTATCAAACAGCTCTCATCATTATTCTAGATTAGCTCTTCAATTTGTTGAAGAACTATTCATTTATGTAATTTTCATTTTATCAATGAAAATTTTTAGCCTTTGAGAAAGAAAAAAAAAACTTCGTATAACATTATGTTTCAATACATTAAATACTTTACATTTCAGTATCTTTTAAAAAATTATTAAAAATTAAAATATAAATAGTTAATAAAAATATTATATATAAATAAAAATTATCAACTAAAATAAAACATCAAAAAAAATTATCCAAATGAGAAAATACAATTTTGTGATGAGAACAAAGATGTCATAAACCACATGAAGACAAATAAATGAAGTTTCCATGATGCTTCCTAAAATGGCTATGGTGTTTATGCTTAACTCATAGACCATCTCAAAGCCTCGACCTCGATTTATTATTTTAAGATTTATTTGAGTTAATTACTATTATCTCATAATTTATATAACAATTATTATTTTTCCATAAATTTTAAAAAATTACCATTCCGTGTATTTTAAAAAGTTTATATTCTTCTTAATATTTTACTTCCTCCGTTCCACTTTAATTGATGTTTTAGGTAAAAATGTACAAGTGTTCCAAATCGTATGACGTTTTAAGTTTTAACTTTCTCTATATGCTCCCAACTGATTTCACAATACTTCTATAATAAACTAAAGCCAATTAATAATTAGGCGAGTTACTATAGGGACAGTATTGTATTCTACATATCCATTAATGCATTCCATAAACTTTATGCAAATTCTTAAACGACAATTAAAATGGAATGGGGAGAGTAATAAAAAGCTTAAAAGTCTAACACACGGTGCCTGTTGCATAAGAGAAGATTAGTAATTTTTTAAAATTAAAGAGAAAAGTAGTAAGTCAAACCTATGGTCAAGGAGATTATAGTAATTATCAGTATGTATTTTGGTTTAAATATTGAATTGAGAATGATTTTGGCCAAGCGCGTGTGGTAGGGTCCTGAAATTGCTGTAATTTCTGCTTCTTTTACTTTACTTGCACGGTAAGTGATCATCCCCTAGGCTAGCTGCCCTCAGTAACTAGTCTAACAAAATTAAATCACCCACTTCAGCACTAAATATTACAATCAAGACCCATGCCGGAATTTGTAAGTTCACTGTTTCACCGGCATATCTACTATGACTATGAACACAGGAAACTTGAATTTTCCTTGCGTTCGTCATACATATATTATCATGTCGATAATTTATTGGAGATAAGCGGACTCGAATAGGTGACATCCCTACAGGACAAACGACCGCGACCCCCCAACTGATTCTACCAAAGAGGCCAACAAAGTTCCAGATTATACTTTACCGGAAAAGTGTAGACAAAAGTAAGTAGTTCGCCAGATAATTAAGTTTGCCAATAGGAAGATTATCACTGCAATAAACACAAGTTACCCTTTGGCATTTGCTGCAATTCTTCCTTAGTGTTTTTTCCAAAATATTCATCAAGTTAGTTCTGGTTGTGCATATTTCAAGCCTAAAGATTCATGATGGTGCAGCCGACGCCTGCGGTGAGCTCTTCTGTTGTGACTACGAGTATTTGCTTTGGCAGGTGTGCTTGAGGAGCTTCGGTGCTTTATCTCCTCCACTGCAGCCATACGACCGAAAATACTATCTAGGGGGTCTTCCATCACATCAGCATCATGATTCATCTACAAAAATAAGATATATCAGCGACTATGAAAACTCAAATTTCATGACAAATTTTCAAATGAGAAATCTGATAGAAAGGCTGGTTTCATATTTCAGTTCAACACAAAAGCAATATTGAAGGATAAATGTGCTCTTTTGTTATTTGCTAGCGATCATTTGTTAAAATATGGTTATCATGCTTACACGAACTTGCTTGGATTCTGCAGGTGCCTTTCTGCTGTCAGAGTCATTGCCGGAGACATGTGGATCGCCCATAGAGTCACCATCGTTTTCACTTTGAGCATGACCAACATTTTCCCCGAAGAAGTTTCGATAACGCCATCTTATTATTGGTTTATCCGAGCTTGAGTCATCAAAAACTCTCTCTTGATAGAAGTGCCTATTCAGACGCCGCATGGTCCAAGGATCATCCTGGTGTTTATTCACAATACTGTCAATTGAATATCATCAGCATAAAATATTTCCTCAGAAAATTTTTAGCTCAAAAAAACAAAATGAAAGAGAGAATATTGCTGAAAGCTGGAGGAAAGGAGCAAAACGGTTCTATGCTAATTGATTAAACAAGTTATGATCAAGAAATAGAAGCATCGACATAAAATTAAGTTGCCTCCTCATTAACAGCTTATAAAATAATCAAAACTTGAAGAGTTGAAGCGACCCAAAAACTAAAGTCCAGTGTGCAGATATGCATTCGGCCCTTATGTTATAAGTCTAAACAAGTTGCTTTGGGCCTGTTTAGTAGCTTAGAAGAGCACATATGCCTTGTCAGCATATCTAGTAGTTTAAACCAGTAAAATCTTAATCTATTGCAGGATTTTGAATAATCCCACAAGGATAGTACTTATAAGAAAGAATAATATGAATAAACCTACATGTTTGCTAGCTCCCTCTGGATCCTACTTCCATCCAGATCAAGAATATGATCAACACAAGAATTCAGGGACCTGTTAAATCCCCGCATCCCAGCGATAGCAGCAGCTCCTGATATAAGGTCAGCCTTGTTAAGCTTCAATAACAACAGTGATTCAAACTGACATTAGCATTCAGCTTAAGTGGATGAGATGAGACAGATAAATGAAAGTATACTACCTACTGAAAGATAGGCTCGAGCAAAGTTACTTAGCTTCCATGTTGCTGCTGGAAGCCGGAAATTATCAGCAAAACATAGTTTAAAATTTTACAATAAAGAAACAGCAACTACAAAAAAAATAAAAATCATACATCACATACTACCGTCCTTCATAAGAAATAAAAGATGTTTACGCTGCAAGCATCACTAGTCGGCTAGGTAGCACGGACACTTCATTCAATCGACGTTTCCCGTTTCGGAAACATTTCGGATACTTGACGTTTCGGACACGAAACTTCATTTTATACATAGGAAACTTTAAAATTATACTGTTTCGCCGTGTCCAAGTGTCCCGTTTCCCCGTATCCGTGTCCGTGTCCGTGCTACCTAGCTAGTCGGTAAATAGTTTGGCATAACCGTTGCATTGAATAATTATTCTTGGAATTAATAGTAGGCTTAAGTTAACCTTAATGATCAATGTATTGTAGTACCTAATTAGAAAGAATAATCTAAAACCTTCGGTTCAAAACTTAAAAAACTGAAATAAAAATGAATTTACCTGCTAATGCAACAGAGCCTCCAATAAGAGCTCCACTAGTAAATTCTCTGATAGCCTTAGATTTACATGTCAGAAGTACATTTACTTCTTCAGATGTCAAATTATCCTATCCAAACAAACAAAATTAAATTAGAATATAACACAATTCCCTACAAAATCAAGAAAAAAAATTCAAATTCCTTGCTGATGTTATTGATGCAAGCTAGTGAAAGGGGGGAAAATTAAATTTTAGGGATTATACGAGGTGTTTGTGACCTCATTTTTTGCAATCAATGTAAAAACAAAACAGAAAAAGAAAAATTGAGCGGAGATGAGAAGTTTTACCTGCGATCTCAAGACTTGTTCAAGATGAACTAACGCTTCCCCCATTTGCTTCAATACTCTTCTTTTGATCTCAATTTCTATAGAAAAATAGCAGCGATTTGGTTTTCTAGTTTTTGGACGCGAAAAGGTGAAATTTTGGGGGATTAACGGGCCGGGCCGGGTCTGGCCTGAATAAGGCCAAGCTCAAATTGGAATGTGCGTTATACGAATGTTTATCTAATACAACGGATGTGCCACATCATTTTTACAACAAGCAGATAAACATTTGCGATAGGAAATCTTTATTTATTATTTTTTTATCATTAAACATTTACACATAGCTAACGCCTCATTGTTTTGTTGTACGAATGACATGGCGCAACCGTTATGCTGTACAATTATTCGTGTTATAAAAGCTCGAGGTCGAATGTGTTATGCGAGTTTGAAATTTAGCTTGGGGTTCAATAAAAGTAAAAATAATTATTAAAAGATATAAATATTCGATGAATTTTATTTTATTTTATTTTACTATAATATTTAAAATTTAAACGATTAACATGACTAAATTTAAAAGTATAATATAATAAAAAAATTGATTATTATGTTATATATAGAAGAGGGTGGTTTTTTTGTTCAAAGGCTAAAAGAAGAGAGTAGTTTAAATTCGTCTAAATTCACGAGTCTTATGAGCTTCTCTGAGGCCATGTTTGGTTCATGTAATAGATTCGAAATAAAATAGCTATTTCGTATTAAATAATTATTTTTTATTTTAATTCATGAAATAGTAACTCTATGTAATTGTTATTTCATGATTTTGTAAAATAACTATTCCTCTTAAAAATAAATAATAGCTATTTCATTCTTTATAGAATAACTATTCTATTCCATATTATTCTATTACACGAACCAAACATAGCCTAAATGATATTGAATGTCGGTTCGAGATATAATTAACCGAGATATAATTGGAGTATGTCAAGTTTGAGGTCGAATAGCCAAACTCATCCTACTTCTTCCAAAACCCAAAATCCTCACATAGCCGTAGAATTAGAACCAATGTCAAGTATAGTAACCTCACCCACCACTCCTCTCCCTCTAAATTCAACCACCATCAACGCCACTTTACTTCCATTTCTTTCATCTTCTTCACCGTCCGCTTCTCTCTACTGCCTCAAGCAAATCCATGCCCAAATTCTCCGCTCCAATCTTTCCCACTCTATCCTTCTCAAACTCATTATTTCCTCTTCTTCTTCCTCCATCTCCAGCCTCAGTTATGCCCTTTCAGTCTTTAACCACCTCCCCTCGACTCCCCACCCTCCCCTCTCCAACAACCTCTTACGGGCTTTATCTCGGAGCTCCAAACCCGAAACTGTTCTTTTACTGTATGTAAAGATAAGGGAGAATGGATTATTTGGTTTGGATAGGTTTAGTTTTCCTTTTCTTCTTCAAGCTGCTGCAAAAGTTGGTGCTGTAAATGAAGGAATGGAGATTCATGGAGCTGTTGCTAAGTTGGGTTTTGATAAAGACCCGTTTTTGCAAACGGGTTTGATGAGTTTGTATGTTGGGTGTGGGAAGATTTTGGAGGCAAGATTAGTGTTTGATAAAATGTCTTATAGAGATGTTGTTAGTTGGAGTGTCATGATTAATGGGTAGGTTTATATAGTCCATTAATCTTTTTGCCGGAACGCATATCTGGGTCTCTGCACTATCACACTTTTAACGATTGAGTCTTTATAGTAAAAAACGTCTGCATTGAATTCATACACTATCAATTTCATCCTTTAAGTCCTTCCGTCCATTTTTGTTAAGTTCATCTTTAACGGAAATGGATGGAAGAACTCATGCGGTTGCAATTGATAGTGTAGGGATACAATGTGGACGTTTTTTTAATACAAATCACACTTTTAACGATTTGAGTCTTTATAGTAAGAAAAACGTCCGCATTGAATTCCTACACTATCAATTTCACCCTTCAGTGAACTCAACGAAAGTGGACGGAAGTACTCATGTGGTTGCAATTGATAGTGTAGAAATTCATAGTGGACGTTTTTTTAGTGCAGGGACTCGATTGTTAAAAGTGTGATACTGCAGAGACCAGATATGTGTTATGCCAATTTTTTTATTTGTCTCTGAAATCAAGTCTTTTTTTGTGACTGATGTTTGTTTTCTTACAGGTACTGTCACAGTGGACTGTTTGATGATGCATTGCAGCTTTTTGAAGAGATGAGAAGGTCAAATGTTGAGCCAGATAAGATGGTGCTTTCTACTATAATATCAGCTTGTGCTCGAGCAGGGAATTTAAGCTATGGGAAAGAAGTTCATAATTTCCTTATTGAGAATGATATTGTGCTTGATCCTCATTTGGTGAGCGGCTTAATCTCTTTGTATGCAAGTTGTGGTTGTATGGATATGGCTAAAGAATTGTTTACTAATATGTCATCTAGAAATTTGGTTGTTTCAACTACTATGGTGTCTGGCTACTTAAAAGTTGGAAAAATTGAAGATGCTCGCTTGATTTTTAATCAAATTTACGAGAAGGATTTAATCTGTTGGAGCGTAATGATCTCTGGTTATGCTGAGAGTGATCAGCCTCAAGAAGCGATTAATCTTTTTAATGAGATGAAAATCTTAGGAGTACAACCAGATGAAGTTACCATGCTGAGTGTAATCTCGGCTTGTGCTCATCTCGGCGTGCTGGATCAAGCTAAACAGATCCATAGGATTGTAGACGAAAGTGGGTTTGGAAAAGTTTTGTCCGTCAACAATGCGCTTGTGGATATGTATGCCAAATGTGGATGTTTAGGAGCAGCAACAGCAGTTTTTGAGAAGATGGAAAGAAGAAATGTGATATCTTGGACTAGTATGATAAATGCCTTTGCAATTCATGGGGATGCCCACAATGCACTAAACTACTTTCATCAAATGAAAGTGGAAGATATTGAACCTAATGCAGTGACATTTATTGGCTTGCTTTATGCTTGTAGCCATGCAGGTCTAGTTGAAGAAGGCCAGAAAATCTTTGCATCAATGATTAACGAACATAACATTACTCCTAAACAAGAACACTATGGTTGCATGGTCGATCTATTTGGTCGAGCTAAGCTCATAAGAGAAGCACTCAATCTTGTGGAGACAATGCCTTTGGCACCTAACGTTGTCATTTGGGGTTCTCTGATGGCTGCTTGTCGAGTTCACGGAGAGATTGAATTGGGAGAATTTGCTGCAAAACGGGTACTTGAGTTGGAACCGGATCATGATGGAGCACTTGTTTTCTTATCAAACGTTTACGCTAAGGAAAAACAATGGCAAGATGTTGGGGAACTAAGAAACTTGATGAAGAAGAGAGGCATAGTAAAAGAAAGGGGATATAGTAGAATAGAACTAACAAACGGAGTGCATGAATTCTCCGTGGCAGATAGAAAACACGAACAAGCAGATGAGATTTATGAGAAGTTAGATGAGGTGGTTAAGAAGTTAAAATTAGTTGGTTACTGTCCTAATACAAGTAGTGTTTTGGTTGATTTAGAAGAGGAAATTAAAGAAGAAGTGGTTTTATGGCATAGTGAGAAATTAGCCCTTTCTTATGGACTGATAAGTGGGGCAAAAGGGTCGTGCATACGCATAGTTAAGAATCTTAGGGTTTGCGATGACTGCCATTGCTTCATGAAAATGATCTCTAAGGTTTATGAAACAGAGATTGTTATCAGAGATAGAACTAGATTTCACCACTTCAAACATGGTTTGTGCTCTTGCAATGACTACTGGTAAACTTCTTTTTCTTTGGCAGATTTGAGTAGTAGTAATGGGTATTAGTATTGCCATCAAAGAAAGGTTCATTTTACCTTTTCAATTTGGCAAAAAAGATCAAAAGAGTACATTTTTGTGGTTTTGGACCAAAAATTTAATAGTTTGTCAATTGCGGGCTAGTTTACACTCTAATGCTGACCCAAAATTGATAAATTATAGGTGTTTTTATTGAAAAACACGAAACTATATTCTTTTGATCTTTGGTGCCAAGTTAGAAAGGCGAAATGAACTTATATTGAATGTAGTGGATACACTATATATGAACTTGTTTAGTCATGAAATGCTATGTAGCACAAAAACGGGGAAGCAATAGTGAAACATAAGAATGCAAGTTATAAGATGTAAATATAGAGTTTTAGAGTTTAAACAAAATGCTGAAACGTCGGACTCCCTTAATTTATGTGCAACATTGTGTGTGATGTATAGCTTTTGTTATTGAAACAGAGACTAAAACAATCAAATTATCTTTAGTAAAAATCATAGCATCAATTCAGCATTTACAATTCAGTGATTGAACATCATACCATGATACTCTGTCATCTTGTGGCATTTCATAAAGAACCATGTTCAATCAAGAGGAAGAAAAAAAATGAAATAAATATGAAATAACCTATCTCACAAGAAATGAGAGCTAAATCTAAGACAAAATGCATCTGATATCAGCCAGTTCCGTTAAGTTGGGATCATGATATGGTCTTGTGCTCTAAAATTACTATATCTGTCTTCAACAATTGAGAACCACCAGAATTCTTGCTTAATCCTTGTTATCACTCTTGAACTCCACCACTTGATGAGCTCTGCTACTGATGAAGCTAAGCTCGGACAATCCAGGATCGAGCTCCGGGAATACTCCAAAACCCATGTACTCGGATCTAATTGGACCACTGATGAACCCAGTTTCTTGTGAACCCAAGAATTGTTCGTGTTTCGAACCGAGTATCCGGTTACTCCATCTGACCACTTTTGGATCGTAATAAACAAAGAAAAGAAAATTGATTAGCAAAACTCATGTCTGTAAATTGATAACTTTGGGGCGGTTTATTAGTTGTTACCTCAGTTAATCTGCCTGATAATACAGTAAATGATCGCGAAGAAAGTCCTGTTTTGATCATTCCTGCTGTCTGTAAAGGCCAGCCCCAAATTCTCACCTCTTCCGTTGCTGATTTGTACAACACGCATTGTGAATTCAACGGCAAACCATCCTGCAAATTGGGCGCACTCAGAATTTTTTTATAGGATCCGCAAAATTTATGTTTTATAATAATTTTAAAATGGTGGGCGAAATATAAAATTTAAGGTGGGTGATGCAGAAATTTATTATTTAAAATCAAATTGACAAGTAACATAATTGAGGTCCAGAATCTAAACCTGATTGATTTTCCAAATTGAGTCTTTATTGCTGCAATCCGAAAACTTCTTGTCATCAACAATGCCGTTAAATTCATTCTGCAAGAATCTCAATTTCCCACTTAAATCTTGCACAACCCAAGACCTCTCTCCAATTTTTCTCACCAAATCATCAGACAACGCAGGCTTTAAAACCCTAGAAATTTCTGGTAAAACCCCAGTTTCCACTACAAAAAACAAGCTCAAACCGGAAACCAACCTCAAAAAGAACCATCCAAATCCACACTCGGACCCCCTCTTCTTCTTCGGCTTCTTCGCCTCCTCATTCTTCTCACGAAAATTCACCCTAGCCGTTGATTTGAGGGGTGGAGAGTCCAAATCGGTGAAAGAATTTGAACTGGGTGTCGACAAAATCGAAGGACGAAATGAAACAGGAGTGCTCGCGATTTTAGGACGCGAAACGGAGAGCTTAGTGAGGGAAGAGTTTTGAATTAGGTCAAGAGTGGCATTGATGCTTGCTAAGCAAATTTCACAGTTGCAATTGGCGTCTTTTTTGCAGCCTGGATAATAACAGCTGTCTCTGTCTTCCATTGTTGTGGAGGAAGAATTGGTGGATTTTGAGGAAGATGAAGCTGCCGCTTGATTTGATTTCATTTCTTGTTTTGATTTGTTCTTGATTCTTGTTTGTGGTTGAGTTTTTTTTATTTATTTCTTGGAATGACGGTGGGTTTAAGCGGATAGGACGGTTTTCAAATTTGAATTGCCAACGGTCTTATGACGTGGCGAATTAGGTTTTCATTTGTATTACAATGCTACGTGACTGCAGCAGAAATACCCCCAAGACTTTTCAAAATTTATTTCCTTAAAACTGTTGTTTTTAAAAAACTGCAAAATAAAATCAGCAGCTTTTTTTGTTACAACAGCAGTATTTATTTATATTTATTTAATCTAACAATAAAATTTATGGTCATTTAAATAATAAAAGCTAGCTGTGCAAATGGAAAAATTCTACATAAAAGTTTGCATCATATCGTAACGAATTAAAAAACTATTTATCGTTTTCTTATAAAGAATTTTATAATTTAAAAATAATGATATTTTAAATTAACTCCAATTGAATGTAAATTAAAATTATTTAAAATATTATTCATCTGAATATTGAAATTAAGTGAAATTAAAATGGATTAAATGCAAAAAAAAAAATGATAATTGGGAAGGAAAATCGTTGGGTAATTGATCCTGAAGATCACTGAACTTTCGAATTTTTTCATTTCAGTCACTAAACTATTTTTTTTCATTTCGATCACTGAACTTTCATTTTTTTTTGGTATTGCAGACCAAAAATGCTTAGGTGGCAGCCGGAAGTTGACATGTGACATCCGGATTTTACAAATTTTACTTTGAAAATTTATCACACATACATAATTTCACTTTGAAAATGACTTTTTGGATCAAATATTGCATATATAGCAACTTTTCAGGTTAAAAAAAATTAATTCCGGCTGCCACCTAAGCATTTTTGCCCGGAAAATACCAAAATGAAAAAAAATGAAAGTTCAGTGATCAAAATGAAAAAAAATTGTTTAATGACTGAAATAAAAAAAAACTCGAAAGTTCAGTGATCTTCAAGATTAATTACCTAAAATCGTTTGTGGGAAGAATTGAATCACGGCCTACTAATTTGCTGCGCTTATTTAAATGCAAATTAAAACTTGACAATGCAAGATATAGAATATTGAATTTTTGAAAAAATGTTAATGTAGACATGAATTAAGATATACTATATTTGTGGGTATTATTGACCTAAACATAAGGTTGATATTAATTATTCTTCGATAATATGTAATAAAGTAATTCAGTTGTTTTATGGTCTTATGGTTTCTATTTAATTTCTATATAGTTTATTTCTAGTTTTAGTCTTCTTTAGTTTATCTCTTGGCCATTTTTGGTTTAGTGCTAGAATTTTTATAGTTTTGTGTATTAGTTAGGTTAGATCTAGTCTAACCTAATTTAAGATTTGTATTTCTTCACCGATTAGAGTAGAGATGCGAGTTTTGCGGTCAAGGGAGTTGGATCTCTGCAATCAACGCTACCATCCTCATCAGAGATCATTACAATCAGTTGAGTCTCGGTAAATCGCCGGTTTTTCTACCCCTCAGTGGATTTGGACCTCACAACGAGCATGATTCATTTGATACCTCTCAATTGTTTGTTTAGCTGGGATGTGAAATTTCAGTATTTGTTCTTCATGTGGAATATTTTCCTGTAATTTCTATATTTTGTATTTTCTTCCTTTTGGGAATGTATTGTACGTTTTGTCTAATATTAATGAAATTATCATTATGTTAAAAAAAAAGTAATTCAACTGATTATGAATTTCTTTCTAATTGGAGAGTATAATAGAGAAAGAATGAAAGGTTTTGAAATAATTAAAAGTAGGCTATACTATTCCATCATACATGATCTCAATCCTTGGAATTGGGCACGTAAAAGGATGTGTTATCTCTAAGGAATCCCCACAAATTTTTAATGTTATTTGACATAAACTAGATGATACATGTGTTACTAATAAAATCAACAAATAATATAACATATATATTCCAAATATTTTTGATGAGAAGTCAATCTCTCCTAGCTTGAGGCTCTTAAGTTGCCACACAAGATCATACAATAAAATGATGGCAAAAAATATTAAAACTAAATTTGGACCAAAAAGATAGAAAAAGAAAACTCGATTGTTATTTTTCCCTAGCTTATCAGGCATCTAATTAACGGTTGGATTGGAACTAGATGATGGTGTTTATGAGTATACTCTTTTGTGTACAATAAAATTAAGAAATCAAATTACCAATTATATCCATTTTGACTAATTAGTAAAGATTTTAATTTAAATACTTCTTTTAGGTAAATTAATCACATGGAACATGATTACTAGTGGATAATTTTAGTCTTTACATAATTAACACCATCTTGGACTGTTGGGAATTCAAGATCTTCTCCAACATGTATGAATAATTGAATATATATTGATGTTACAAGTCACCATATAATTTAGGCAAAACTCATCATCGGGTCCCTAAGCTTTTACTTTTTCTGTATTTGGGTCCTCCAACTTTAGTTATAAAATAGTCGGAGGATTCAATTACAAGGGACCCCATTATGGCTTTTGCCATTAATTAATCCCTTTCTTCTTATATTTTATTTCCTGATTATGGGGACCTATGAAGCGATAAGTTTAATTAATCCCTTTTTCATATTTTATTTCTTGATTATGGGGACCTAGCTAGCTAAAAGTTTAATTAATCCCTTTTTTCATATTTTATTTCTTGATTATGGGGACCTAGTTAGCTATAAGTTCAACTAATCTTCTCCTTAATCAATTTTTGCAATTATGGGTCACATCTCCATAATGATCCCCACAATCTTAGCTAGAAGATGAAGTCATACATTGCAGGCATCTCATTTTTTGTCAATTTTTTTTTGTTATAAGTAACCAATAATACCACTCATTGTGGAAAAATTAAACTTTGGTTTATAATGGTAATAATTAAGTAAATTGCTTATGAGTTACAGTTGAAAAAGACAAAAAAAATTGCTTAGGGCATAGTGTTGAAAACTGAAATAGTAATTTCTAGGTGTAGTGGGAAGTTGACCTTTATTGTTGTATTTTAATATGGAAAAGTTAAGATGGTTGATGATTCTCTTGATTTCTGAAATATAACAGAACCAGATGAAAAAAAATAAAAAATTGGCATCATCAGGAAAACCAAAATTACTCGATTTTAAAACCTTCATCATACTGAAAGTGTCAATGATATGAAAATTGAAGCATTTGCTCTAGTAATTAGTTAGAAAATAGAAAATTGAAGCATTTTTTCCATTGAACACTTGACTAATTCATAATCATAATAATTAAAATTAACAAATGAACTATTGTTCAAATGATATAAGCGTTTAGCAGCACTCTGTTAGGCTGCGGTTCAATTCCAAAAACACATGTTCAGAAAAAAAAATTCTCATCAAAATGTTATGTTTAATTTAGGAAAGAAAAAAGAGAAAAAGAAAAGCATACCATATTCGTACTTGTTAAGAGGCTAAAAAATAAAATTAAGAAAGAAACCTCCTTAATTTGAGCCTGTACAAATACAAGAAAAATTCCATAATTAAAATATCAGCAAAGGAAAAGCCCTTTTCATTTTCATCTTTCTTAGTTCAAAGTCCAAAAAATTTCATCTTTCCGGGGGAATTTCGGATGCGAAAACATTTCCAAAATGAAAAAACACAGTCTCCGCAAAGTTTTAGTGGAAAACACAGCTTTTTCAAAGTTTCCGTGCATCATAAGCCATCAGTAGAGTCTCGTGCTCGCTGATCTACCGAATTTTTTAGCAGAAGAAGGCGAAGAAGAAGAAGGCGATGACAAATCACCCGACCTTCTTCGAAGCATCTGCCGCATACCATTAGCAACTCCAACAGCAGGATTAGAGTTAAATTTACCACAAAAAGACATGTGAGCTCTCACTGCTTCTTCCATACCAAACTGCTTCTTACCTCTACTCACTTCATCTCTAACTGCTTCAGAACATAGCCCACAGAGCCATTTACCGTTAAATTTGGTCTTAACTTCAGTGATATAATCTTGAGTACAATCCTCTTTCAGACCACAACACTCACACTTCACTGATTCAATCTCCATCTCATATGTCTAAATTAGGGCAAAAATGTTAGTAGTTGAACATAAAATGTTTGTAATAATAGTGCAGTTTAATTTAGGAAAAAAAGGGTTTGTTTTGTTTGTTTGGTGGAAGAGGAAATAAATGGAAGAAGAGAGGTGGAATAGAAGGGGAAAGGGTGCCATAATTTGCTCCATGTTATAAGGGACATTGAGCTGTGGAAAATCAGACATTTGGGGTCCCATTTCTAATGTTTATTGCTCTCTTCTGTTGGCTACATTAGTAAAAACAAATGTTACTATATACAATAATCGAGCAAACCGGATCATCGCGGTTTTTGAATTTATTCATTATAATCGATTAATTCATCCTTAGTAATTTTAGTTGGACGGAAAAAAATTTCTTTAGTTTTAGGCTAAATAGCCTTTAAAACATATATATTCGCAAACTGCGGTAATCCAATTTAAAAATTAATTAGAAACTATTGTTTTTAATTGGTCATAATAGTTATATGCGAGTTAGTTGATTTTTACGCACAAATTCAGTAATCACGATTTTTTTTTATAATTGGGAATTGGAAAGCGTTTAGAATGATTTGAACTCATAATCTATTAATTTGCTGCTGAGCGATTACACCATTTGAGTTATACATTAGTAGAAACCGCCATGATGCTTTGTTCCGAATAAGCTATTCTAGTTGTGTTTTATTGACCAACTAACTAACTGGTCATGGGGTAGTTCAACCGCCAATGGTGTAAACTATCTAATTCATTTGATAGTAAATAAAGCATATAATTGTAGTTTTATGGGTGGAGTCAGTATTTTTTTGTATTAGTATATAAAATAGATAGACTGAATGTGAAACTTCACTAAGGAGCTATAGATAATCAGCATACCTGGCAATTTTAGTTAGGAGAAATTAATTAATACCACGACATAATATAGAGTTAAGCAAATTTAAATTAATATAAATAAATTTGGATCATAAATAGGACACACCTAATCCGTTTAAATACATTTAAATAGTTAAAATTAAATATTATTAATCTTAAATTTAAAATATAACTAAATTTTTACTTATATTTTTATTTTATTTTATATAAAATACTGGCTCTGTCCCATAAAAGCAAATAAATTTTTTATGTTGGACATTTCAAGAGTAATTATTCCAGAAGATCACTGAATTTTGGAGTTTTTTCATTTCAGTCACTAAACTATTTTTTTTCATTTTGATCACTGAACTTTCATTTTTTTTTCATTTTGGTATTTTCCGGCCAAAAATGCTTAGGTGGCAGCCGGAATTAATTTTTTTTAACCTGAAAAGTTGCTATATATGCATTATTTGATCGAAAAAGTCATTTTCAAAGTGAAATTATGTATGTGTGATAAATTTTTCAAGTAAAACTTGTAAAATCCGGATATCACATGTCAACTTCCGGCTGCCACCTAAGCATTTTTGGCCTGAAATACCAAAATGAAAAAAATGAAAGTTTAGTGATCGAAATGAAAAAAAAAAAGTTTAGTGACTGAAATGAAAAAATTCGAAAGTTCAGTGATCTTCAGAATCAATTACCCGATATTTCAATATGTAGACATAGTTGTTTGAGGAAATTCCAATTCATGATCCAAATTTTATAATTATTTTCTGAAATTAGAATAATTTGAGAAACATTCCTTGAAAAAATAGCCATATGAATATATCATTCAACCAAATAATTAAAAAATTCCCCTCCGAAGATTTTTTTTCTTTTTTAGTTCTACCACTATTTAAAAATTAAAAATGAAAATTGAACCCTACGAGATCTAATGGCACAGGAGCGGAGTGATACACCTTAGAAATGTAGCTGTCACCCTTTTGTTTTTGTAAACCGAAATAGATCCGATTTATTGGGCGGGTATAGAAAAATAATTTGATAGTCATCGACAGTTGAAGAAATTGACAACTTTGATTTCTTCTCGTCTTCCAATAATGCTAACACCATCATCCAATAATGTTTGCCTGTGTGGACTAAAAATGGGGGCTTAATTAAAACATATAAAAAATCATTGCAAAAATATGCATCTTTCAGTCTCATTATCAAAAAAACAAAATATTAAATTGACCAAATTTATTGTAGAATGAATCATTTATTTAAAATAAGATACACTGTGTGATTATTTACTACTACAATTAAAAAATATATGATATCAATTAATAATTAACTACTATTATTTGTGTCCCAATAAAGATAGATAAATTTAGTGTTTTAAAATATAAGTAAACTTGATGTTTAATAGTTAACATGTAGTAATATCAATATTATCCTTCGGTAATTTTAATCATTTTTATTATGTTTTGTTGATCACCATCAATTATCATATTATTTTGATATAAAAATTAATAATAAATTTAATTTTTAATTTAATTATTGGAATTTTCAAAAATTATTTTATAATTAAATTAAGAATATGATGAAAAGCTAACAAAAAAAATAATGAATTTAATCCGTGTTACTTAATTATTATGCAAACTTAACTTTATTTATTTAAATGGGACCGATGCAGTATTAATAATCTAATTCTCATTAATTAATTATTATAAATAAACACATTAAGTATTGTCACACTTTAAATAAAATTGTAATCTTATATGGTGAACTTTGTTCTTTTTTATTTATATCAAGGACATTGCCTCTTTATTGTTTTAGTTAATCACAACATTCAATTTTGCTCATATGTTTGATTTTCTCAATTGTTAAATTTGTTATTGTTCAATTTCTAATTTTCTCTATCTACTCCTGTTTTAGGCAGCTGCTTTAGTTTAATGTTCATTGCGAAATTATTGAAAAATTCTTTGAAACGTGACGTGATACTGGCTTCATCTTAGCATCATTTAGGGAAACAATTGATCAATTATTAGATTCAGAGGATTAGCCTTTAGAGTTTCCAAAGTTTTTGATTTTTGATTTTTGGTTGGTTTTACTAGTATTTTAGTATTTTGATTAACCATGCTTTCATAGTTAAACCGTTTTATTTCAATAAGCTCATTGAATAATTGCATACTTCCATTGCTTACAAACAAGCTAGCTCCGACAAGCACATTCCATCCTCAGGTGGTGGAATCAGGGTTCCGATTCAAAGGGCAAAAGTTTTTCGTTCGACTGTTTACAAAAATAAAATTAGCTAAGTGTTGTTGTTCAGCTACTTTTTAATCTTTTTAATTCAAAAAACATATGGATCGGCTTATTTTATAAAATGTTAAGTCAAATGATACGTCGTTTAGCTATTTAAAAACTAAAAACGATACTTTTGGTCCATTTAAAAAAAATTGTAAAAATAAAAATGAAATTGACTTATTAAAGAATAAATGAAAACATGCATTTGAAGGTTTGGCCTAATGGCTAAATCCTTCAATATGCATGAGGTTGGGAGTTCAAACCCCCTAATTCTCCTCAGGTTGTGATTTTTCTAGTTTAACTTTAAAAATTGCATATCAAACTCCACTAATTTCTGACTTTAAAAATTGCATATCAAACTCCACTAATTTCTGCTAACAATTAACTTAGAGTAGGTCTATATCTGATAAAAAAACATGAAAAGCTATCTCTAAATTTATCCTTAAAAATCATAAAAAAATAAAAAAAATCAACACCTCTTAACAGTTACTCTACTACTATAGCTGTTACTTTGTTGAAGCTAGACAAACCAAGAGAAGATGGTGTTGAAGGATTGGTTTCCCAGCAGTCCTTTGTTAGAAAATTATATATATTTTTCATGTTAAAAAAATATATGTGTCAAATGGACAATGCATTATGTCTTAATATGACACATTAGACATTAAGGTGTCAAGTATACAATATAAATTTGACACATTATGCATTAAGTGTCATGCATTTAAACATTCATTTGACACCTAATTATGGTCTAATTAAATTAATATAAATTATTATGATATGGATTAATCTCATCCGTTGATTTGGTTATGTGATGGACGTACCGGATTGAATTGAAATGTCTATATATAGCATGAACTTTGGTCCTCTCTCTACCACCAAAAAAAAACACAACTCTAACTCCATCTAAAAGAGAGTGATTAAGAAATTAAGGGTTAAGGGAGAGAAATCAATTTTCACTCATGGCTTCAAATGAAAATTCTCTTGGAAATTCAAGTAAGTTTTCTATCAATATTTATTTACGGTATTATGAAATTATTTAGTTTTAAAGATCCTTAGGTTTATGTTAATGATGTCTTGTTAATGCAAAATATAGCAAGTCGTATTATGCGGTTAATTACATTTAGTTAAATTCTGTCTAAGGAGGTCGGTACTTAAGCGGTCCGCTTGTGACCCTCCGATCTTTCCTGGGAATTTTTCTACTGTAATTATATTCGACATAATACGTGACTCGTATAATTGTTTGCATTATCTAACAAGTGGTATCGGAGCGTATGGTTGAAAAAACTAAATAATTTCTATACATAATAGATTTACGTATAATTGATAGATTTATGTTAATAATAGATTTATGATTTAATTACATATAAAACATAAAGTTCATGATAGTTAATTTAATTATTAGTTCATGATGAAATTATAATTTACATGTGTTTTATATGTAAATAAATATATTAATTGTTATAGTTTAAAGTTACCAAAGTAACTTAAACTAGAATGAATTTGACGTATATAGTTTAAAGTTACCAAAGTAACTTAAACTAGAATAAACTTTACATATATAGTTTAAAGTTATCAAAGTAACTTAAACTATAATATATGTATTTTAATACCATAATAATGTATAATGTTTGACAATCGATAAAAAAAAAAAAAATTAAATATTTATCCAAAGATAAATTATTATTTTATGATTGTTGAACAATATTAAGATATTTTAGTTAAATATATTTAATTATCCAAAGATAATAAATATATTTAATTAAAATGTGATAATTATCCATTATGTTTATATATATGGTATTTAAAGTATGATGTAGTATCTACCCAAAGGAGAACTACTTTAAGAATTTTTCTGAATATAAATTAATTGTGAGCTTTATGTTATATTTTGCAGCTGTTGCAATTCATTCACATGCATCATCTGTTACTGTTTTTAATGGTACAAACTTCTCTGAATGGCACGAGCAAGTTGATTTCCATTTAGACTCTATGGATCTCAACTTAGCTTTATTAGAAGTTAAGCCCGCTGCTATAACTGATATAAGTAGTGAGGCTGAGAAGTTACACCTTAAAGCATGGGAACGCAGTAACAGATTATGCCTAAAATTTTTTCGAATGACAATTGCCAACAACATTAAGTCTACTATTCCACAAACAGAAAATGCTAAAGAATTTCTAGCATTCGTGGAAGATCGTTTTCGTTCTGCTGATAAGTCTCTCGCTGGTACATTAATGGCAAAGCTCACGACCATAAAGTATGATGGGTCAAAGAGTATGCAAGATCATATCATCGAGATGACTAATATCGCAGCAAGACTGAAGTCCTTGGGATTGGCTGTGGAAGATTCCTTTTTAGTGCAATTTATGTTGAACTCGCTTCCTCCTGAATATGGGCCTTTCCAAATTAATTATAACACTATAAAGGATAAGTGGGATATTAATGAATTGGCTGGTAGGCTTGTTCAGGAGGAAACGAGGTTAAAAACTCAAAGGAATCACATGGTCAATCTTGTGGGTCAAGGAGCTGAAAAAAGAATGAAAGTCAAAGCCAAAAAGTTTAAGAAAACCAAAAGGCCGACTAATGTTTCTCAGGCCGAAGAAAAGGAACGAAAGATTGATAGATGTCATTTCTGTAAGAAAGAAGGACACTATCAGAAAGATTGCTTAAAACGCAAAGCTTGGTTCGAAAAGAAAGGGATTCACTACGATCCAAACTACAAACCCAACAAGTGATTTCCTATTTATGGGAAATCGCATGAAGGCACCGATTGAAGGAATTGGGACTTATCGTCTAATCTTGGATAATGGCTATCAATTAGACTTATCTGAGACCATTTATGTACCTTCAATCAGTAGAAACCTTATTTCTGTTTCTAAACTAGATGTTTGTGGTTTTAATGGAAAATTTGGATCTAATAGTTTTAGTTTGTTTAAGAATTCTAGAATTATTGGTTCTGGTTTTCTTGTTAATGGTTTATACAAACTAAAACTTGATAATATTTTTTCTGAATCTTTGCTCGCTGTAAATAGCAGTATTGGTCTTAAACGTAGCATGATGAATGAAAATTCTGCTTACTTGTGGCATAAACGTTTGGGTCATATATCCAAGGAAAGATTACAGAGATTAGTAAAACATGAAATTCTTCCAAATTTGGATTTTACTAATTTCGAAATATGTGTGGATTGCATTAAAGGTAAGCAAACCAAACATATTAAGAAAGGAGCCACAAGAAGCACTCAGCTTCTTGAAATAATACACACCGATATTTGTGGACCTTTTGACACTCCGACTATTAATGGAGAAAAATATTTTATCACTTTTATTGATGATTTTTCACGTTATGGTTATATCTATTTGCTTCATGAAAAATCTCAATCAGTTAATGCCCTTGAGACATACATAAAGGAGGTTGAGAGGCAATTAGATAAAAAGGTGAAAAATATAAGATCTGATAGAGGTGGTGAATATTATGGAAAATATAATGAGTCTGGACAGTGTCCTGGTCCATTTGCAAAGCTCCTCGAAAATCATGGCATATGTGCACAATACACTATGCCAGGCACACCTCAACAAAATGGTGTAGCAGAAAGGCGTAATCGGACTTTAATGGATATGGTCAGGAGTATGATGAGTAACTCCTCTTTACCCAAATTTTTGTGGATGTATGCTCTTAAAACCGCAACATATTTATTAAATAGGGTTCCTAGTAAGGCAGTTCAAAAGACTCCTTTTGAATTGTGGACTGGAAGGAAACCTAGTTTACGACACCTGCATGTTTGGGGTTGTCCAGCGGAAGCAAGAATTTATAATCCACATGAAAGAAAATTAGATTCTCGAACTGTTAGTGGTTACTTTATTGGTTACCCAGAGAAATCTAAAGGGTATATATTTTACTGTCCAAAATATAGTCCGAGGATTGTTGAAACCGGAAATGCAAAATTTATTGAGAATGGTGATGTTAGTGGGAGTAATGAACAACAAAGTATGGAGATAAAGGAAGTTAAAGTAAATGTCCCATTATATATGGATATTCCTTCATCTATTACTTTGCCGAATGTTGTTTCTGATGTTGAAAGAAACAATAATAACATTGAACAACATTCGAATGAAGAACCATCCCATCAAATAACTAACTCACAAATGACTATTGCAAATGAACCACAAGAAATAGTAGTAAGAAGATCTCAAAGGGAAAGGAGATCAGCTATTTCAAATGATTATGTGGTATATTTGCAAGAGTCAGATTTTGAAATTAATGAGGATCCGGTTTCATATTCACAAGCCATTAATAGTGCTGAATCTGATAAATGGATCGATGCTATGAAAGATGAGTTAAATTCTATGAAGCAAAACAATGTTTGGAATCTTGTTAAATTGCCATCTGATTGTAAAAGAGTCGGGTGTAAATGGGTCTTTAAGACAAAGCGCGACTCAAAAGGCAATATTGAAAGATATAAAGCCAGACTTGTTGCTAAAGGTTATACTCAAAAAGATGGCATTGATTATAAGGAGACATTTTCTCCTGTCTCAAAGAAAGATTCACTAAGAATAATTATGGCACTAGTAGCTCATTATGACTTAGAGTTACATCAAATGGATGTGAAAACAGCCTTTTTAAATGGAGATTTAGAAGAGGAAGTTTACATGGATCAACCTGAAGGTTTTTCCATTGAAGGTGAAAGTCAAATGGTGTGTAAACTTAAAAAATCAATATATGGACTTAAACAAGCTTCCAGACAATGGTATATTAAGTTTAATACCATTATTACATCTTTTGATTTTAAAGAAAATAATGTTGACAGATGCATATATCAAAAGATTAGTGGAAGTAAGTTTATATTTCTGGTTCTGTATGTTGATGATATTTTGCTTGCTGCTAATGATTTGGGTATAATGTATAAGACTAAAGAATTTCTTGCAAAGAACTTTGAAATGAAAGATATGGGAGAGGCATCCTATGTGATTGGAATAGAAATATTTCGTGATAGATCACATGGATTGTTAGGATTGTCTCAAAAAACATATATTGAAAAAGTTCTTGAAAAATTCAATATGGATAAATGTTCACCTGGGGTTGTTCCCTTACAGAAAGGTGACAAATTTAGTCTTATGCAGTGTCCGAAAAATGATGTAGAACGAAAAGAAATGGAATCAATTCCATATGCTTCTGTTGTTGGAAGTTTAATGTACTTGCAAACCTGTACTAGACCGGACATTAGTTTCGCGGTTGGTATGTTAGGGAGGTATCAAAGTAATCCTGGAATTGATCACTGGAAAGCTGCAAAGAAAGTGTTACGGTACCTACAAGGAACAAAGAATTATATGCTCACATATAAAAGATCCAATGAACTTGAGGTAATTGGATATTCAGATTCAGATTTTGCTGGATGCATTGATAGTAGAAAGTCCACATTTGGTTATGTGTTTCTATTAGCAGAAGCAGCAGTATCGTGGAAAAGTGCAAAACAAACTATCATTGCTTCATCCACTATGGAAGCAGAATTTGTAGCATGTTTTGAAGCTACAATTCATGCATTATGGATGCGGAACTTTATTTCAGGACTTGGGGTTGTCGACACCATTACCAGGCCGCTGAAAATTTATTGTGATAATTCCGCAGCAGTGTTCTTCTCTAAAAATGACAAATACTCGAAAGGTACCAAACATATGGAATTAAAGTATTTTGTTGTTAAAGAGGAGATTCAGAAACAAAGAGTGTTTATTCAGCACATTAGTACTGAATTTATGATAGCGGATCCTTTAACGAAAGGTCTACAACCAAAATTATTTAAGGAACATGTTCTAAAGATGGGTCTTGGTTGTAATGATGATGAGGATAATTGATTATGTAATAACACTCTGAGCTCTATTATGTGTTTCTGATATACATTAACGATTTCTTGTTTCTTATGTTAGTATACACTAATGATTTAAACGATAAACAAGAAAGTCATTTATTTGACATTATTGTGGACCATTATGACATTTTGAATGTATTTAAGTATCGATATGATATGAAAAATTCTAAGTGTTGTAGTATATGGAAGGAAATGTTCGATTAAATAGGACATAACCGCCATAACTCACATTGAACGATTTTTATATTATATATTATGATGAAATCATAAAGAGATTAATCATTATGAATACAATAAATTTTTATTAATTTTAATTAGACCAAGTGGGAGAATGTTAGAAAATTATATATATTTTTCATGTTAAAAAAATATGTGTCAAATGGACAATGCATTATGTCTTAATATGACACATTAGACATTAAGGTGTCAAGTATACAATATAAATTTGACACATTATGCATTAAGTGTCATGCATTTAAACATTCATTTGACACCTAATTATGGTCTAATTAAATTAATATAAATTATTATGATATGGATTAATCTCATCCGTTGATTTGGTTATGTGATGGACGTACCGGATTGAATTGAAATGTCTATATATAGCATGAACTTTGGTCCTCTCTCTACCACCAAAAAAAAACACAACTCTAACTCCATCTAAAAGAGAGTGATTAAGAAATTAAGGGTTAAGGGAGAGAAATCAATTTTCACTCATGGCTTCAAATGAAAATTCTCTTGGAAATTCAAGTAAGTTTTCTATCAATATTTATTTACGGTATTATGAAATTATTTAGTTTTAAAGATCCTTAGGTTTATGTTAATGATGTCTTGTTAATGCAAAATATAGCAAGTCGTATTATGCGGTTAATTACATTTAGTTAAATTCTGTCTAAGGAGGTCGGTACTTAAGCGGTCCGCTTGTGACCCTCCGATCTTTCCTGGGAATTTTTCTACTGTAATTATATTCGACATAATACGTGACTCGTATAATTGTTTGCATTATCTAACATCCTTCCCGTCTCTCCAGTGAGGAGGGTTGACCGACCCTTTACGGCCTTGCAGGTTCTGCACATGCCATCGTCAAAACAATTATCATTGCATAAGGGAAGTGCTAGCTCTATTTAAAAAAAAAAAATCAAATCGTCATTAAAATCGAAACAATTATAAGTGTAATAATTTGAAAAAATATAAAACCAATCTCGAGAACCTGATATGAAACGGACATTACGTGCTAACACGTGTGCTATCCGATTCGCAAACCGTTTTACAATAGTAAAATATAAATTATAAAAAAGGTTATTTATTAATTTAGATCTTAACTGATTCATAATTATATATTTTCAATAAATAATATTTTTTAAAATTTATTATTCAGAAAGTAATAATAATATTATTTAGTTCAATTTTTAAATGTTCAAAATAAATAAAGTAATAATAAAGTAGCATTTTTTTAAGTAATCAATTATTTCTTACCTCTCAAACCGAATCAAATAAAAAAAATCAGTATATTTTTTTATTAATTCAATTTGACTATGGTTAATAATTTTTTAAAAATTAATTAAATTGGTTTTGTTTGTTTTTTGTTATAAAATTTTCTAAGTATCTTTGTTCTTTTTTCACAAGACATAAATATCAAGATGTCTTCTAAATTTGTAAATTACAATATCAAAATTAATTTTTTATTATTTGTTTTAATAATAGTGATATTATTATTATTTGGTTATTTGGTTAATCAAAATAACAGACCGAGCCAAATAATTATTTTGGTTAGGTTATAATTCAGATTACATATATTTTACTTACAGTTCAATTAAAAAAGTCAAAAAAGAAATCAACTACATTTAGTTTTGTGCATTTAATTTGAATGTGAACCGACCGATGCAGACCCCTACCGATAGCTATACATACGACGAATGAATATCCAAAATTGCAGTGAAAACAATAGTGTAGTAGTAGTATATTGATAAATAGAGAAACACAAAAGGTCCACAGACAAAGCATGGCCAATCATGTGGGGTTTTTGCTAGGGCTTGATATCGAACTATTGGCTAAGCTTCGGTGCAGTCAGCGTCATTGCATCCAAATTTACGATGACTTGTCCGGTGGATGTCCGGCAACGATCCGGTGGATTCAATGGTGTTTCATATTACACGGATATATAAGCTGCTCCATATGCATGCATGGATAATTCAATCTATATACTTGTAGAATTTGCTATCTTTCCATTTTTAGCATATACCTAATCTATCATGTTGATTAGAGAGCAACAGTAAGGGATGAAAAAGAATTTGGGATTAGTCGCAAATTATTCAAGATCGAGTATTTCAATTCAAATTTGAATATCAATTAAAAAGACTGTAAATTTTTTAAGTTTAAACGAATCTAATCGAGCCTTTTACATAACATAAAATCATAATTGGTAGTAAACTTGAATCGAGTTATCATTTCAATTTAATAGCTCAAATTTATTATTTTAATTCGAATTTGACACAATTCAAACTTGCTCAGCTCGTTTACACACCTAACAGTAGTCCATCTTAATCTATTTTCCACCTCCAATCATATAGCTATATATGAATATAAAACTTGAGACTAATTATTGGTTTGAATGTTTTGTCAGGTTTCAAGGCATTAAAATACTATGTTAGTATTAATGAAAAATTAGTTAGCCAAAATCATTATTAAAACAAACGAAATTATAAGATACTCTTAATTTTAGCATGATATGAATAAAGATTCCAGCATGGATTTTAGCTCTATATCCATTGGCTCGAAGGAGTCAACGATTGTTCACATGGGATTTTTGTTTGGTTGTTTAAATTGAATCATGGAATTAGTGGAGAGGTTGAGTTTGTTAAAAATTGAATGCTATTCACATGTTAGTCCACATGCAACCTCTTCCACTTCCGGCCACTTATTACCTCCCATTCCCAACCAACCATTCTTTCTACCCACACTTTTCTATCGATCAATCATTAGGTTTAATTAGTTTTCCTAAAATTCAACTTCATTGCCGTTTTAAGCATAAGCAAACTATAGATTTTGTCATTAGTTACTTCGAAAACAACATTATTGACTATTGTTAGTTGTTACGGGTTGGGGGTGTGAATAAACACACCTAAACCGAATAGAAACAACAAATTTTGTTTGGTTTTATAAAATAAATTTAACTTTTTAGCTCTTATCAAGTGTTGTTTAGCAATAAAATACTAGACATATTTATTATTATTCACCTTAATTTTATGAAAATATGTTAGCAACTTAACTACTATCATAGTGGTCTTCAAGATTTATTACAAATCAATAGAATCAAAAGAGAGAAAAGCAGCTTTATTAATCAATCAAAAGTTTTACAAAAGATAATGAGCTCATTTGGCTCAGCTTCCTATTTATACTAAAACAGGAAAAAATAACTGCTACTCTAACTGCTGCACACAAGAAACTTGTGTTTGCTGAGCTGTTGATTAGCTGTAAAAGCACACGTGATTGTTGAGTTGCTGAGCTGGATTAACACACCAACAAGCACACAATCACATGGATTGATGACCTGGATGAATCAGAAGGAGAAGGCTGAAACTTCAGATGCAAGGCAAGCAGAACAATCATAGCAGAAAGCCAATGTTAGCTTTTGCACACACCAGGATGCAGTATACTGTAATACCCCCCCTCAAGCTGGAGAGTATATATCCAGGACTCCCAGCTTGCCAATGTTAGCTTGAAACACACCAGGAGGCAAAGCTTTGGTGAAGCAATCTGCTAATTGATTAGCAGAAGTAACTTGCAGCAGATGAATGAGGCCAGAATGTATTTTCTCACGAATGATGTGACAATCTATTTCAATATGTTTAGACCTCTCATGGAATACTGGATTGTGAGCTAATTGAATAGCTGAACTGCTGTCACTATAAACCTGTGCTGGAAGAGGACATGACTGTTGGAGATCAGACAGTAAGTAAGAAAGCCATTGTAACTCACAAGTGAGAGAAGCAAGAGATCTATATTCAGCCTCTGCACTAGATCTTGAAACTGTGGATTGCTTCTTTGATCTCCAAGAAATCAAAGAGTCTCCTAGAAAAATGCAAGATCCTGAAATAGACCTTCTGGAATCTGGACATGTAGCCCAGTCTGCATCAGCAAAAGCTTTGAGAAGAAGAGTGGAAGTAGCTGAAAAGAACAATCCTTTGCCAGGAGATCCTTTGATGTAACGAAGGACTCTATTGGCAGCATTGAGATGAGAATTAGTGGGGCAATCCAAGAATTGGGAAAGTTGTTGCACTGCAAAAGACAAATCAGGTCTTGTTGTGCATAGATACAAAAGTTTGCCAATTAACTTCCTATAGGAAGTATTATCTGATAATAAATCACTCTCATCCTTAATCAATCTTTTTGAAGTAACCATAGGAGTAGGAACAGGTTTTGCATCTATAAAACCAGTTTCTTGAAGGAGATCCATGGCATATTTCCTCTAAGAGAGATTGATTCCTGCTGAAGAATAAGCTACCTCAAGACCAAGAAAGTATTTAAGAGTTCCCAAATCTTTTATACTGAATTCTTTGTGCAGAAAGGTCTTGATAGATGCTATATCAGACAGAGAGTTACTGGCCAATATCACATCATCAACATAAATGAGCAGAATGACAAATGAAGTTGATGTGTGTTTAATCATGAGAGAGGGATCAGAAGATGTAGGTTTGAAACCTTGAGAAATAAGAGAGCCTGTTAACTTAGAATGCCATTGCCTGCTAGCCTGTTTGAGGCCATAAAGTGATTTCTGTAACTTGCAGACCAAAGAAGAATCTGTTGCTTCAAAACCAGGGGGTAGCTTCATATAAACTTCTTCAGAAAGGTCTCCATGAAGAAAGGCATTGTTTATATCAAGCTGATGAAGATGCCAGTTATTGACTGCTGACAATGCTAACAATGTTCTGATTGTTGTCATTTTGGCTACTGGGGAGAAAGTATCCAAATAATCAAGTCCCTCTTGCTGTGTATACCCCTTTGCAACTAATCTAGCCTTGTATCTGTCCACCTCTCCTTTTGAATTGTACTTGACTTTATAGACCCACTTGCAACCAATTGGTTGTTTGTGTGATGGTAAAGGAGTGAGAGTCCATGTTTGGTTATCAGATAAAGCTTGTAGTTCAGCTTGCATGGCATGTTGCCAAAGAACATGTTTGATTGCTTCATTATAGCTTTTAGGTTCAGAAGTACTATCAATATTTAAGACAAAATGTCTGTGAGAAGGAGAAAGATTGGAATAAGATAGTACAGAAGAGAGATGTGATGAGGTGTAGTAGTTTGATGAGAAACAGAAGAAGGGAGAGTAACTTGATAGTCTTTTAGAAAAGAAGGTGGATGTGAGATTCTGGAAGATTTTCTAAGAACAGGAAAATCATTGTCCTGAAATAGGGAAGTAACTGGTGGTGAGGTTTGTGGTGGTGAAGTCCAAGGGATGCTAGTTTGTGAGGGAGGTGGTGATGGTGGTTGAAAAGAAGTAAGAGTTGGGGTTTCTGGGAGAGAAAAGGAATATGATATGTCTGAATTTTGCATTGGAGAGGATGTAACAGAAAGAGTTTTTGAGAAAGGAAACATATGTTCAAAGAAGACTACATTTCTGGAAATATGAATCTTTTTGGAATCTAAAGAGTAGAGAATGAAGCCTTTTGTATTAGGAGGGAACCCCAGAAAAACACATTTGATAGCTCTACTGTCAAATTTTGTTCTATGAACAGGTAGAGTACTAGAAAAACTCAAACAACCAAAAACCTTGAGGTTTGCCAATGATGGAGATTCATTGTAGAGTTTCTGATAAGGGGATTGATCTTGAATAACAGGAGAAGGTATCCTATTAATCAAGTACACAGCATGCAGTATGCAATAATTCCAAAAATATAAAGGAAGTGAGGATTGAAACCTGATAGCTCTAGCCACATTAAGAATGTGTTGGTGCTTGCGTTCCACTATGCTATTCTGTTCTGGGGTGTACACACAGCTTGTCTGATGTATGATCCCATGGTTTTTGTAGAAATCTGGTTGATCAAATTCTGCACCATTATCTGTTCTAACAACTTTGACAGTTTTAGAAAATTGGTTTTGAACATATGTAATGAAGTCTTGCAGGTGAAATCTTGCCTCAGATTTATGCTTCATGAGAAAAACCCAGGTAAACCTTGAGTAACCATCAACTATTGTCAAGAAGTACCTATAACCATGCATAGAAGTGACAGCTAAAGGGCCCCAAATATCAACATGAATTAGTTCAAAAATGCTCTTGCTAGCAGAGGTACTGATAGGAAAAGATAACTTCTTCTGTTTAGCATATTGACATATATCACAAACTGAATTTGAAGACAGTTTTATTGATGAATCTAACTTCTGCATAAGCTTGATTCTATTATTGGACAGATGTCCTAGTCTATAATGCCAAACATCCATATCAGTTTGTTGTTTTGAACTACAAATTATTGAATTACAATTGGACAGAGATTCTGTATTAGGTGTAAACTGGTAAAGTCCTTCTTTCTTTTCAGCTGAACCAATCTTCTTCCAATTGTTCATATCCTGAATGAAACAGGTATCACGATAGATGATCAAGCAGATCTTAGCATCATCAGTCAACTTGCTGACAGAAATAAGATTGAAATTAAAAGCTGGAACATATAGAACATTATGCAGTATGAGGTCAGGACTCAATTGTATTGATCCTATATGAGTAACTGCAATTAATGCTCCATTGGGCAGTCTCACACTGACATTATGAACAGCTTTGCTAGTTTTGAAATACTCAAGCTTGCAAACTATGTGATCTGTAGCTCCAGTGTCTAAGATCCACATGTTTTTATAAGCCTTTGCAGAGAAAAAGCATGAATGAACAATACCTTCTGGCTTGAAAGTTGCAGTAAGAGAATTCACTTGAGAGTGTCCCTGAGAAGTACTTGCTTCATTGTTTCCTGCTTGAATCAAACTCATGATCTTTTGAATCTGATCAGGTGTGAAAGGAAAAATTTGTCCTGCATTAGCATTGTAATTCATGTTAGTATCAACAGGAGTGTTGTTCCTGGATATTTCTTGTTTGAAGCTGCTCTTGTTTCCAACTGATCTCTCCTCATCAAAATCCTGATACTCATAATCTGGATACTGAACCTGGTTTGCATATGCATTTTCTGGTCTAGGCTTTGGTTGAAAACCAGGTGGGAATCCATGTTTTCTGTAACAATAGTCCACAGTATGCCCTGAGTTTCCACAGTGAGAACATAACTTCTGTTTACCAGCAAAATATGAGTTAAAACCTCCTCTTTTAAACATATTGTTTCCTCTGAAATTGCCTGTGCCTCTTCCTCTGGCATAGCAAATGTTAGATTCATATTCTGGATCATAATCATAATCCTGTGTTCCTTTTGCCATGAAAACATTTGAATCTGTAGTAGGCTTACTACCTGAGCCAGACAGTTGTCTCTCATATTGAATAACCATAGAAAAAACTTTGTTAATTGGAGGTAAAGGTTCTGTCATGATGATTTGAGTTCTCACATTTGCAAAATTCTCATTCAATCCTTTAAGGAATCTTATCACTTGATCATTTGATTGAATTACTCTTAATGCATTTGTAATTCCACAAGGACACCTTGGTTCACAGAAACAACTAGGCAATGACCTTAAACTGATCAGTTCATCCCAAAGAGTTTTGAGATGTGTGAAATACTCTGTAACAGACAAAGTATGTTGTTTAAAACTGTGAATTTCTTCCTGTAAATCTCCAATTCTATAGGAATCACCTTGTGAAAATCTGTCTTTCAAATCAATCCAGATTTCTAAAGCACTATCAAGATTAGATATACTATCTGCTATAGTCTGACTAAGGGCTCTATATAACCACGACATCACCAAAGTATTACACCTCTCCCAAACATGAAAATTCTCATCATCAGGACTGTGAACAGGTATGGAACCATCAACAAACTTATACTTATTCTTAGAAATCAAAGCCATACGCATAGATCTATACCAAGCATGATAATTGCTTCCATTTAACAAATTTGAGACTAAAACAAGTGATGGATTCTCACCAGGATGAACAAAAAATGGACTCGACATAGTATCTTCAGGTCTGATAAAATTTCCTGCCATTGTAGCAGCTTCAAACTCCAAACGAAGAAGATGATCACTATCTTTCAACAAATCAACGAATCAACAAGAGCACTAGGCTCTGATACCATATTACAAATCAATAGAATCAAAAGAGAGAAAAGCAGCTTTATTAATCAATCAAAAGTTTTACAAAAGATAATGAGCTCATTTGGCTCAGCTTCCTATTTATACTAAAACAGGAAAAAATAACTGCTACTCTAACTGCAACACACAAGAAACTTGTGTTTGCTGAGCTGTTGATTAGCTGTAAAAGCACACGTGATTGTTGAGTTGCTGAGCTGGATTAACACACCAACAAGCACACAATCACATGGATTGATGACCTGGATGAATCAGAAGGAGAAGGCTGAAACTTCAGATGCAAGGCAAGCAGAACAATCATAGCAGAAAGCCAATGTTAGCTTTTGCACACACCAGGATGCAGTATACTGTAATAAGATTGATATTGTTTAGCATGAAATCTCATATTAGAACTCGTTTTGGAGCTTAACTCGTAAGAATTATCTCCAACATTTCCCGTTATCATTCTTCCCGGAAAATCCAAACTTGTAATTTTCAGAACGAATTAAAATATAACTAGTTAGGAAAAAATAATCCAACCAATAATTAAGTAGCATTAAATTGCAGTCTCTTGATTTTTTTTTTTATTAATATTTGTTGAATCTCGATACTCATTACTTGGAATATCAAGAAATGAGAAAGAAAAAAAAATAGAATGTGGTGGACTACTAATTTTAAAATTGTTTTTATGATGTGAGAGCATTTGTCACATTTATTATGGAATTTGGTGCCTTGTCTGCCCTTTTTGTTGTTAAATTTGCTTCAATCATTTGGGACTCTAATAACTACTTCCAACTGTTTAGAGTACTTAGGAGTTAGGACCTTTTGGCTGTTTAAACTCTAATATAATCTGATAAAATTTGTTTTTTTAGTTATGCTAAATCAGTTTTAATTTAAATGCACTGAGATTCAATAAAAAAATTAATAATATTTTCATTATAACAAAAGGAGAAAAGAGACATGTCAAATGTACAAATGGACTTTTTTTTTTTTATCTGAAATTGTAGTCAAGAAATCAGGAATCGCACCCGAGCATCTCAACTAGGTTGACACCCTCTTAGCAAATACATCATTTTCCTTGCTACCTATATTAAATAGAAAAAAAAAAAAACCAAATCCGGGTACAAAAGAAGAAAACAAACTAATTAAAACACCAACTTCTTCAAAGAAGCTACTAACTAAATGAAACTAAATCAATGATTAAAGCTAAATTAGGACGGCGCATATGAGAAAAGCACCAGGAATCAACTGAGTAAAGAACGTGAATTTGCATGAACTAGCAAATATCCATGCAATTTCCATAATAATGTAGGGGACCCGCCTATTAAGGAAGAACAACGCCACCAAAGGCAATAAACATCACTAGAAGCAGCAATATGCACCACCAGCTGCACAACATCATGAACAGAAATCACCAAAGTCAGCAGATCAGTATAGAACAACTCGACGAGTAATGAGGCAGGTCTACGAGACGGGTTGCTAAGCTCTAGACTCTCCTTGAGACCAAACCCAACTCTAAATCTGTCGAGACCACTTCCTATCCAACGAATGGAGAAGTTAAATAATTCGAAACCTTTCTTTTCCAGAAAAATCTTCATACAAAGATTGATTGCAAAAATTCGGGGGTTGATTCCACCAAATTGAACCTTGAATGGAAACACCATGATGAGCCAGAATATCCGCCACTCCATTGCCTTCTCTGAAAATATGAGAAACCACAAAATTAATGCTATTAATGTACTTTAAACAAGCAATCCACTTCACTCTTAACTTCCAGGGAATTTGCATGTCCTTTCTCTTAAAAAGATTCACAACATAAATGGAATCACATTCTAGCCAAACAAATTGAAAACCCATGTCCGCTGCTTTTAGAACAGCAAATATAGCAGCCTCAATCTCTGCTAAAAAAGCAAACGAAACACCCATATTAATAGAAAAGCAACCTTGACAATATCCTCTTGCATTTCTGAAAATACCACCACCTCCTGCAGGACCCGGAGTACCCAATGCAGAACCGTCAGTATTCACCTTAATCCACCCCATCGGAGGCGGACGCCAATAAACTGAAACAACTCTAATGGATTTTTTAGGAACTCTCCTAATATGAAGGCGAGACAAAATAGTCATGTCTGATAGAGAGTTATTACAATGACGAAGTTTTAAAAAGTCACAATCCTTTAGAGCGCAAAAGATTTTTCGAATCACTCCATGAATATTAGGTTGGTGATCTTCAAAAATAATCAAATTTCGATGCTTCCAAATTAACCACACGGTTGTCACCACTGCCACATTCCAAACTGAATAGATTTGGGGACTAAATTTTTCTTTAGACGCATCCATAATCAACGTTTGCAGAGAACCATAACTGTTTATTTTTCTGCCAAAGATATAAGAAATTGTTGACCAGAGATTTTGAGCAAACGGACATGAAACAAAGAGATGTTCAATATCCTCTTTAGCCATATTACACAAACTGCATCTAGAGGCTAAATAAAACCCTTTTTTCTGTAAATTGCTTTCAGTGGGTAAATATCCAAGGAAAGCTCTCCAACACATCATAGACCTCGAAGGAGGCAAGATCTCCTTCCAAATAAAATTGGACCATGGAACCGTATCAATTGCTCCAATAATCCGAAAGTAAGCCAGCTTAACTTTAAAATTGCCTTCCAAAGAACACTCCCATAAACAGGTATCTACTGTATCACAACAAGGGTTGATTAAATTGATAGCATTACCCACCTCTGTAGAAATAGAGTTAGGCAAACACCAATTATTATCCTTGAGAAAATCAGCCACCATATCATCTTTTTTAGCCTGTACAGCATATGTCAAATTCATTCTATCTGCTACCGAGGGCACTATCCATTCATCAGTCCAAAATTTCAGATTAGAATCAGCTCCAATAATCCATCTACAATCAGCCCTATTAGAAACATAAACTTCCTTGATAGAACTCCAAAATGAAGAGCCAATAGGATGCTTTTTAGCAAGGCCTGAAACGGTCACAAACCTTGTTTTTAGAACATTAAGAGGAAAAATATTTGAACTAAGCATGTCCCAAGCAATCTTTGACAGCATAGCTTCATTCATTGCTTGAAGATTTTTAATGCCCAAACCACCATTTTTAATAGCTCTACAACAGATTTTCCAAGGAACTGTAACAAGTTTCGACTTTTCAATGGAACCTGTCCAAATAAAATTTCGCATACATTTCTCCAAATGACTAATAAGACTTTTAGGCCATTTGTATATAGAGAAAGAATGCAGTAAGGAGCTGAAAATAACCGAATTAACAAGAGTAACTCTACCTGCCATAGAAAGCTAAAAAGACGATAATTTATATAATTTATTATTTATTTTATCTCTATTAATTAGTGGTCTTGTAAATCGTATTTAGAATTATATTTACTAATTTTAAAAGGAAAAATTGGGATTAAAGAAAAATAACATTGAAATTATGAATGAAGACAAATTAAAACAGGGTATGTCTATTCTTAAACGGGATGAAAAAATATTTTATTTATCTTAAAGAAATGTTGAACACGTATATAGGCACCGGGCAATTAATGTAAATGTGGCTCCATATGAGAACAAAATAAATCTTCATCTTGATCTCATCAACACATGTGAAGCATTTATCAGTCGAACATTACTGAACATTATTTTCAAATTTTGAGTTTTTCTCTGCCATTACAGGCACTGAGTGCATACAAATATGGTATGATATTTTCATTAGACAATCAATCTTATTCTTTTATACTGTAACTAATTAAATTAGAGATTGACAAATTTATATAATTTGATAAATTTAACAATCAAAACCTGATTGTTGATACATATTTCTAATGCTAAAAAGAAATTAATTATATAAACATAAACTAAAGATCCTATCATCTCTTCAAGAAATTAATTATATTTTTCTTTTTATCGTCTATCTTTTATGGGTTGTTATTCACTCTAAACGAGTTTATTTTCTTCAAACCGGGAGCTTTGAAGATATTTTTTCTTGAATTTTTTTATGAAATTGTAGATTTTATCTTTATATTTATGCATCCTAAGATCTTGGTACTTCTGCGTCTAAAAATCGATTAAAACAAATGTATCATTGAAAGTTGAAACTTAAATTTTCTTGTGTTTTCAGTTTGAAAAATTAGTTTACAATTTTACTTTTACTGCAACTTCAATATAACTGTCTAGATTTGTTATAACTTTTTAAAACAATAGTTGTAGTCATTTAAATTTATAATATTTGTGCTAATATAGCTAAATTTATATATTGATATAGATTATTGATGTATTGTTTTAACTAATAACACTTTAGATTTTTTATATATATATAATTGGGGAGGGGGGAACGCTTGTAGGAGGAATCGAACCCACGACCTAGCAGTTTACTGCTTAACGCTTATACCGTTTGAGTTATAGCTCATTGGTAACACTTTAGGTAGTCTTATTTGTTGTATTTACTAGTCGAATTTCGTGGTTAAAATTGAAACTCTTGTAGTTTTTTTATGTAGAAACATCTTGCATCGGAAAAAATATCCCTATAATAAAACCATCTCATTTATTTTTGTTAAAGATGAAATTAAATATTTTGAATGGCCCTACAACGTGGAAAGCAATATCTGGTTGATTCATTTGTTCCCTTTACCCCTGGTGGTGGGCTATAGATGGGCCTCAGCTTTGCTTTGGTCCATATCTGACGTTGTTGTTGACCCCAATTGTGTTCTCTCAGTCAAAGCCCAATCCAAAACACACAAATGTTGCTGTCGTTTCATACGACGACACCCTCCTCATCAGGTCAGTGTAGGAATTAGCTCAAGTCCTAGTTGCTAAAACAATGAGATAAATTAAAATCAAAATTACATTGGATCATTTAAATCAACATTTCAAAAAAAAAAAAAAAACTGTACTTGTCCTATTGGAGCAACAATCATATAAATTAAAAATAAATCAAAACATTTAAATATATTTTACTATTTATACAAATTTTTAGTTTTATCAATTTAAAATACGGACTATCAATTTTTTTTATATAGTTTATGAATTTTCAATTGTCAATTTAAAACATGAACTATCAATTTTTATCATTTGAAACACCAAACAATCTTTTTATAAAAAAAAATACAGACATGGACGCTAAAATAGAGACTTGATAATAAAAATAATTTTTTAATCTTGTCAATGGAAGGTTTTCTTTTGTAACTTTGACATCTACACCAACATTTTTTTTTATCAGAAATCTATTTGGTATTTCAAATTACAAAAAAATTAACAATTCCCATTTTACATTGTCAAAATTAGAAATTCATATTAAATTTATTTAATAAACTAAAATTAAATAATTTATTTCATAAATAACTATAATTACTATGGAACAATTATGGTTTTTCTAAATTTTAAATATCATAATTTCTCTGATATTTAGATATAAGTAACTAAAATTCAATATCAACAAAAATAAAATTTACTTAGTATCAACCCAATCTCACAAGTTAGATAGTTATTATTTAAATCAAAAAAATTATTTACAGCATTCTAATCATCTCTTTTTATCAAATTCAAAGGCTAAAAGTGGAACAAAATAAAAAAATGCATGTGAAATATTGGGATCTTCTTGAGCATCCTATATTTCATCAACTAGACTTCATCTCAATGTCCCCACCCTCCTCCATTACTGGATCACAACCATCTGAAGGAAGAAGCCCTAACAGTGGTAAGGGCAACAAGGAGCTCAGATTGCAGAGAATGATCAATGTGGCTAAGTTGTCAAAGCTATCCTTTGTGATCCCAAAAAGTTGGGTTAGACCGGCACCGATCAGCCCTCCGACAACACTTCCTCCGTTTGATATCGACATGAGTGTTGCAAAAAGTGTTGCTTCCATTCCTTCCGGACATAATTTCGCTGCTAATACCAGAACTGGCATGAATGAAGCCTGCAAAAAAGAAAACATTAACAGTTTTCCTCTAACGAGCTTTCATAAAACACATTGCATATTCTTTACGTCGAAACCACACCAAACTGAAAAACCAAATGTTTTTATGGTATCAAACTGAACCAAACTGAATTTGTCGGCTCGGTTCAGTTTGGTCCGTTTTATCACACCCCTAGGAAGAGTTCTTCTAAAAAGACAAGTACATGGAATAGCAAATCACCTGAGCAAGAACTGTTAGAATCAAAGAATCCCCAATCGCAAACCACTCATCACTTATACCGAATTTTCGATTTAGTCCAGTAACAAGAAAAACCTGGAAGAAAAAAAAAACATCATTCACAATTGAACGTCCAACACCAAACTAATTTACAGTTGAGACTTGATCAAAGGTAAATCACAACACAAACCTGAGTCATCCCAAGAGCTGTACCAGTAATGGTAGTGAAAACAAAAATCTTCCTCAGCGGAACTTTTTTCAGAAAGCCATTATACAGTCCAACCCCAGCCAATGACGCGACAGATGTAACTAGCTTGACACGTCCTAGAAATTCTGGGGTGAAACCAAGTTTATTTGTGCTGAAAACGAAGATAACATTGTTGCGGTTTACATAATTTTCAACAACATGAAACAAAATTAAATGAGAATAGGCACTGGTCCTCATACGTGAAGTAAAACATAGCAGAGTCTGAATGTGGTGTTGCCTGCCACAGGAAGATAAATAATGTGGGAAAAAATACGTTTGGCTGCTTGACTGCATCCCACAACTGAATAATATTTTGCTTTGAACTTTCCAGAAAGCCAGGGCCAGTTGAAGTAACATTCTGTCCTCTTGCTGAACCAAGAACACGCTGTTCTTTCACAAGAACAGCAACTGCAGAAGTTAGCAGTGGTAGCAATGCTGTCACACCAAAAACAAACCTGAGACAACAAATGCGGCACCCCAATGATGTATATAAGGGTCATCGATAAAGTACTAGGAAATCAAACTAATGCACAGCCACGTTAGGTACCTTACACCATAAGCATCCACAAGAGAGCCACTAAAGTAAGAGCTAACAATTCCACCAAAAGCTGAAGAACCCCAACATAAAGACTGAAGAGATCCTGACATGCTTTGTGACTCACCACGTGCTCTCTCTACTACCATGGAATCGACAACCTACACATTGCCAATAAGTAGTAAAAACAATCTGATTGAAGAAAGTAACTAAAGATGTAGTGTTTAGTATAAGAGTTATAAGTCAAAAATGCTTTCTAGGCAGCAATTCCATTGAGACAGTTTTTTTTTTGTGAAATAATTATCAAAACTAGTAAACTGGTTTTTCTAATGCCATGTCTCCACATTAAAAGACATGCAAATAACCAACATGCATTATTGTAAATCTGCACCAACAAAGACGTTAAGTTCTTACCTTGTGAACACATGAAGGGAAAAACACATCCTAAAGAACATTCAAACACCCAAGAGGCAGTAACAAAAATTTAATTGCATAATGCAAGGACCAAAATCCTTTAAGTGGTACCATACTACATGCTGACAAGGCCACCTATGTCTAATAGTTGGTGAGATTACAAGACTGATGCCCCATTGTCCCTTAAACTTAAGAGACCAAAAATTTTGTAGCCAGTTGTACCCGGATTGAACTCGACAAAAGTTTGCTTGAAGATGTGATTCAGTTGTTAAAAATGATTTACGCATGATTCTGATCTTTGAGCCTTTGGGTAGCACAGTTGCCTATCTTACTGTCTAACTTTAATTGCAATCTCAAGTTACTAAAACTGATGTGAGTTTGATAGACTATTGATATGCCTAACATCCGATTCACTCCAAAATATTTTTACAGTAGGTAGCACGGACACTTCATTCAATCGACGTTTCCCGTTTCGAAAACGTTTCGGACATTCGACGTTTCGGACACGAAATTTTATTTTTTACATAGGAAACTTTAAATTTATACCGTTTCGCCGTGTCCAAGTGTCCCGTTTCCCCGTATCCGTGTCCGTGTCCGTGTCCGTGCTACCTAGGTGACTTGTGAATACAAATCTTCTTTCAAAAAGCGGTTTGTGTGACACGCTAGATTCAACCATACAGATATCATTCACTTAATCCAGTGTAACACAATGGTTCCATGAGTAGCAACTCATTATTCCTTAACCAATTCAAAAGCTAATACACAACTCTATCCAAACAACTTCACAAATACAGCAGAGTTAAAGATACTCACAACATCAGAGAAGGCAACAGAAAGTGATCCAAGAAGAATACAAAAAGCCGCACTATACTTGCTATCAACTAACATAGCCATTAAGCTCCAAGAAAATGCACCAAGAAGTCCCGAAAGAACTAAGTAAGATCTTCTTCGGTAACCAAAAAGGGGGACAGAATCACTGCAAAAGAAATACAAATACAAGCATTGAGTTACAAATTAATCAAAACGGATAAAACTAGTAAAAATAACCCACCTAATAAATCCATATAGAGGTTTGATAAGCCATGGTAATGCAGAAAAACCAGATATCACGGCTGTCTAGTCAACGATGTAGATTGTCAGTCCTTAAAGCATACAATATAGAAGGCAATTCATCATAATGTAACTCTTCAGTCTTATAATGAATGTGTCCCGTTTCGGAAATATTTGAGACACTTCACGTTTTGGACACGAAACTTCATTTTTTACATAAAAAAAACCCCTTAAAATAACACTGTTTAGCCGTGTCCGTGCTGAAAAGTAAGAATTTAACTGAAAGAGAGAAAAAAATACAAACCTCAGCAGGATCTAAATGCAAATCATCTTTGAGATAGAAACTAACGGCAAGCCTAGAAAGCCCTAAAACACCTTGTACAAAATACACCATTGCCACCGCTACATTATCCGGCGACAAATCAACACCAAAACATTTGATTCTGCTCCTATTTTTACGCATTCCATTATTTTTACCACTCTCTTCTTCCACATTACTAGCCGTTAGCATTTCACCTTTATCACCATCACCGCCTATCCAAATCCATCAACATGACCACATTCAAATCCGTAATTATCAGCTCTAATTAATTAGTTAACACGTTTGAACAACTTAATTATCTACTGGTAAAAAAAAAAACTTACTGTTCACGGAAATCAGAAGCCGTGACTCGTCGCTTCGGTCCCGCCGGTGAGACGGCATAGCTATTGACATGTCTTTATCTGCTAGTTTCCGTCTTGATTTCTTCCGGCGAGAAATGACGGAGAAAGGTTTTCTCCGGCGGTGGAGATCAAGAGAAGGAGAAATATAAGAGATAAAGGTAAATTGTTTGTCATGAGAGGGTAATCTGGGGATTAAAGTGAAATTTATTGCAGCCATTAAATAGTAATTATTGAACCTCTGTTTTATCTGAAGTCAACAACACTTTAGAAGTGGCACTTGCTACAGTTAGGGAATGACTTAAGTGTCCCCGAGAGTAAGTAGCTAATGTGATGACACGTAAATAATTTGTTACCCGAGTATATTTCTCGGGAAATTTAAGGGTCATTGTAGCCCACGGACTATTATTTCGTGACCCTATTTATGTAGGCTCATTTGGATTAGGCCCATTTATAGTAGTAAGTCCAATTATGATAAGAGCTAAAATTTTTATTTTTTTTAAATGATAAGACCTAATTTTAATGCCTTCTTTGATCTTTCATGCAATTATTTCATTTAAGATTATTTTATAATTTCCAAGTTTGTTCTTATTTATAACGTTTCTTCCTATCAAATGATAATATAAGACCCTCGAATTTCAAAATTAACTAAATCACATTTGATTTTTTTTTTTAGTTAATTAGATCCTCAAACTTGTCTTTTAGAGTCAAATAAATCAGTTTACTCAATTAGACCACAAAGTAATGTCTCGAAATTAATTATTTCATACGTTTGAGGTATACAAATTAGGAGTTATTTGTATATTAAGAGAGTTTGGGATCTAATTGGCTAAGAAGTTAAATGATTTATTTGATCTCAAAATATAGTTTTAAAAATTTATTGATTAAAAAAATAAAAATTGATTTATTTGACTATGAGATACACGTTAAAAGTATGATTTGACTTTTGCTTTTGTAAATAAAGTAAATACATATTGTTGTTTTTTCTACATATGTATTCATTGTAATTTGTTCTATAAATGTCACTATTCAGACATGAACTACCTTTTCCTTAATAAATTTTAATAATTATTATTCTTTGCTAACATTTTAATTATTTTAAACTAAAATCTACATTTGTAAGGGGATTTCAAGTATTTTAAACATAAAAGTCAAAAGAAAACTTATTTAAAAAAATAGTAATTTGAATCCAAAACTCAGTGGATCACAATAATTATTTTTAAAATTTATGTGGAGGATTTATTATATCACCAAATCTAGTAAGAATTATTGTTCAAAGTTTAGGAATAGTGAACATTTGAAGTTGGGATTGCAATGGGAAATTAAAAGGGACAAATGAAAACCACTAATTTTAGTACACAAGCTTACATACACAAATTGAAGAGATAGAACCAAAAAAAAAATCTATTAAAAATAGACAAATCACTAAATGGGGCCATCTTAATTTTTAGTGATGTCAATGTTATTGATACTGAAGGATATAATAAGACATCATTAAGATAATATCTAGATATGAGACATTCAAATCAAAATACATGCCATATTACTTGAATCGTACCCTTAATATTATTATCTCTAATTATTTGTATATATGCCTTCAATTAAATGCAATAATTATGTTTCCAACCCAAACCCACCTGGTTGCTTATTAGGTGGGAAACTTGACACAAAGCTTAATTAATTAAGATTCCAAATTTCTTAATTATTTCCTGAATTAGCTGTATTTACTTCTTCCTAATCTCTTCTAGTTTGATTACTATTTCACGTAATCAATCTAATTTTTAAATGCATATATCTATTATCAGTGGCAAATCTATTATCAGTGACAAATCAATCTAATTTTTTATTGTAGGGCAAAATTCATAGTGAATTCAAAAATAAGGAAAAATTAAACCAGAGCTACCGAGAAATTATAGATAGATTAGATGTTAAGTTCGGACTGATTATTATTTTTGTCACTATTTATTATTCTAGGTGCATCAATCATGTTGAATAAAAATCATTTAACATGTTTTGTTGTTTAATTAGTTACTATTAGAGTTGGAATTTGATTCTTGACACGAATTCGATGCTAATTAAATTATACACACCCAATTAGATTTTATTTCAACGGACGTAATTTAAAAAACAAATTTTTGATCCATGAACCACAGGGGAAGGGAGAAGAGAATTAATTCCATTCACAGTCTGGGTAATTAAAAAGTGGGAAGTATGAAGCACTGGCATTTGCCACACCAATCAATATGGGTGTGTATTTAGTTCCACCAAAGAATTTTTTTTAAAAATAAATTATATCTAACTGAATATTTTTAGATCAATTCAATTTTTTTTGTTCGATATCTAAGTATAATTTTATATATTTAAAATCGAACCAAATTAAAAATTTAAAAAGATATATTATCAAATTGAACCAAATCGAAGTGAATTTATCAGTTTAGTTCGGTTATTCCATTTGCCCAGCACAACAATACAAGGAAATGAAAAGTGTAAGGAGTCAAATGATCCCATATTGATTCTAAGAAATAAGGTGATATTTAGCCACTAACCTCCCAATCTCTTCGCATTTTAAATAATATCATTAGTGGAGTTTTTTGTTTTCTTCAAAGGCTTGAATTCATTAGACTAATAACTAAATTATTTCATTTTTCTCTCTATAAATTTATATCTCATATCTTGAAAAAAAAACCTCAGCACAAACTATTTTTATTGTTGTTTAAAGGGGCATTCATCATCCTTTTAGTTGGAAAACTGCCTCCTCTTCTACACTATTAATATGCAAAGTTTTTATTTACTTTTTTAATCAATAAATTGTTTTTAATATGGAATTTGTTTTATATGAATTGTAGGAATTTTTAATTTTTTATAAATTATAGGCTGATCCCCTGAAAAACCCCCCACCTTTCAACCCCCTTCATTTGCACCCTCACCTTTCAAAATTTCCAATTTTACCCAAATTTCCACCTTTCATTTTCAATTGCACCCTAAAATATTAAAGTAGCTCTTTTTCACTATAAAAAAGTTCAAATCGATAATTTATATTTTAATTCATATTCTAAATAGTCCTCAATGTTTAAATTTCAACAATAAAACCATATTTCCTAAAAATTTAAAAGTTAAATTTTTTTATATAAAATATAAATCAATTAAGAATATCATTAAATATGGTTTTGTTGTTGAAATTTAAACATTAAGGACTATTTAGAACATGGATTAAATTATAAATTATCGATTTCAACTTTTTTTAATGACAAAAGCCCAATTTAATACTTATAGGGTGCAATTGAAAATGAAAGGTGATAATTTGGGTAAAATTGGAGATTTTGAAAGGAAAGGGTGCAAATGAAGGGGGATTGAAAGGTGGGGGGTTTTTCAGGGGTTAAGCCTAAATTATAAGCATGCGTAACTATTTATTTTGGTCAAAAAAATTAGAGTCATCTTTTAATTTATAGTATATTGAAGATTTTCAGTTGATCAAAGTATTTTAAAAATTTGATTGAAAATTTAATTATTATTTTTATATAGGAGATCATCAAATATTATAGCTTATTTGTTAAATTAGTACGTTGTATATGTTATGTTATTTTTTTCTTAACTATATGTATAATGTATAATGTTTTAAAGCTTGATTTCACAAGCCACCACTTGTAATAACTTGAATAAGAAAACTTTTCAGATTGCAAAAATGTATGCAAGGATTGTTGATAGGAAAAATAAAAATTAATTATAAACCAAATAATTCAGTAAGATTTATCCGTTTAGCATTAATCTTAATTATTTTGCTAACCGGTATTAGATATATAACCGGGGCAAGTGAGAGCATGAATTTTATATTTTAGAGATGTGTCAGGTTTATCTTTTAGTTTAAACTTTAATATTGGGAATAATTTGAGAATCAAATCTGCTATTTAAATATGTATATACAGGAAGATACCTAGAGGTGAAACCATTGTGAATCCTGTTGCAAATAAGACCTTGCCCTTGCGATAATTTGCGAGGATTTTGAATATCTTATAGAGCATTATTCCTTTCAATTAATTATTCATCTTAATATTTTTCTAGATTAAAATAATTAGTCTTGAAATCATTATTCTTATAGAGTATGTTCCAACTTAATAATTGTTTTTTGAACTGAACTAACTCAATAATACAGTCAGTAAAGCTTGACAAAGTGAACATAATCAAGAGAAATAATAATAATTAAGAAATTTCGAGGGCCTAATTTGTTTTTATAAGATAATAAAAGAATCTAATTTATTTATGCTTGTTGGTCCACCTTTGTGATTTAATCACTACACAAAAAAGATATCATAAAATCCTCTATCAGACATCATCATCACACCAACTTTTGAAACCAAAAGGCTATTTGCAAGAAAAAGTTTCATCTTTCCAAAAAAAATACTTAAACACCATTTTTAAAACTTCATAGATAATGATATGTATATATTAGGGATTATTTATAAAATACCATAGTTTTAAAACTTAATTTCTCCGTTATTTGATTTTTGACTCCTTTATATTTCATACCGTTTTTAATTTCAAAAAAAGAAATTAGGCATGTCTCGATCGAGATATGAGTAAAAAAAAAATAAGACATGTCTTAATTGAATGATATTTTTATAGTGTTTTTATGATGTATTTAATAATTTTTTGAAAACAAGGCATGCCTCGATCGAGACAGTGCATGTTCGGTAGGGGTGTGCATTCGGTTCAAACAGAACCGAACCGAACCGAATTTTGGCCTTTTTAAAAAACCGAACCGAACCGAAATTTTAGGAAAATGAAAAATTTCAAACCGAACCGAATCGAACCAGTTAGTTCGGTCGGTTATTTCGGTTCGGTTTGATTATTTCGGTTTGGTTTACATAGAAATCTATCTGAATTTTTTTTTAACCTAAAACCGAACCGAACCGACCAACCAAAATTTCTTTGAAATCTCAAATCGAACCGAATTTGTCGGTTTGGTTCGGTTTTCGATTTCGGTTCGGTTTTGCACATCCCTAATGTTCGGTCAAGAAATGAGTTAAAAAGAGATTATTTTTGAAATTATTTTTTAAAAGTGGATACTCAGTGAAATTAGCAAAACATGGCTGGAAATGTTGTACTTAGTTTCAAAAAGTAAGATAATTTTGAAATTATCCCTATATATGAACTTTCATAGTTTTAATTTTGAAATAATTATATTATACCCAAATGCATACATTCTTTATAAAATTGCACCGTAATTTATTTTTTTTCTAAATTTACTTTTCTTTAGAACGTATACAACATTCTCAATTATAATTTTTGTTGACGGAATTATGGCAAATATTAAATTTAATGAGTTTAAAATAAAATCGCTTCGTCAGAAGAAAAACAATACAGTTTGAGTTAGTTCCACATTGTTAATTACGTGATAAATTATTTCTAAACAAAGTATTATTTGCTTAGTATTTAAAAATTATAGTGTTCAAATTGCTATTTTATAAAAGATAAAGCATCTTTTTGTAAATAATCCACAACAAAACTACATAAGCTCAAACATTAAACACTTGTTCTTTTCTTTTATTAGAGTTGCTGGAGAGATTCTTAGGTAGAATTATTCCACCACATCATCTGTGGACTAAGCCTATCATATAATAACACGTTATTAAAATGATGGCAATCTTGTAAATTCGTTTATTATTTATTTACACTTTTAAATAGTAATATTACAGAATTGCCATCATTTTAATGATTGTCATTATGTGATAGACTTAGTTCACGGATGACGTGATGGACTGAGTCTATCTAAAAATTTCTCAGAGTTACTAATCAAACTGAATTTAAATTTTAAAATTGAGTTCGAACTTTATAATATTTCGACTCAATTCGGCTAAATTATACCACTATTAGAAAGTACAAAATGAAAACCATCGGAGAATACTAAAAAGAATAATAAATCAAGAATGCATTCAAGAACCTTCTTCATTGATTGATGTTAAATAATAACATTTCTTGAATGTATATGTTGTAAGCTTCTACAAAGTTATTATCTGGTTTTGTTCTTGATTGATGGGTGGCTATGGGAGGCAAAATAATTAAAAATAGCTAGAGATTATTTATGAAAAATTAGGATGAACAAATTCCATAGAGATCATCGTCCTCATAGTCTAGCTTATCTATTCCGGCCTCAATTAGCATCTCCCCGTACCGGCATTCACTGCTACAAAATGCTTTTTCACCTCTGCAACACAAATTAGATTAAATTTAAACAATCATTAAGCTGCTACCAAATTTTGGATTTCTATACTGAATCAGCACAATTGTAAATTGGCAGAACGGAACCCGAAATAGGTCAAGCTCGAGCTCGACTGTGTTATACAGCCTTGAGTTTACATTCGGGCTCTTAAATTTAGAGTATAAAAGGTTAATATGTATATACATAAAAATTATTTATAAAAGACTTGTTCATTTAGATTCTCGAGTTTCACGGGCCCTTTTAATTGATATTCGAGCTAAGCTCATATAAAACTGGAATAGTTCGAATTCTACTTGGAAGTTTTTCGTGACGATCTCGAGTTTTTTTTGAGTCGATAGTGAGTAACTTACTTACAAGTAGTCCTACTCGTTTACCTCAAGCTTAACAGTAAATGATATCAAAAGAATTGGAAATATTCCATAAATGGTAAATTGAAACTAACCTGTACATGTAAACGTCATTTCCCTGCGAAAGATTCTTCTTACAAGCATAGCAGAAGCTCAAGAAATTCTCCGATGGACTATTTGACCCGTCACTCAAAAACCCGTTATTAGTTTCCTCTGTTTTTGAAGGAGAAAATTCAACTACACCACAACAGCTTTCAACAATGCAATCCTCAAATATATGAGTAGTTTTTGGATTAGGTCCGTACGAAATCACACACGTGTAATCTTCAGAAAGCTCCATCTCACTTGCAGAGAGGTATCCATTGAAAACTCGAGAAGAATTCGGAGTATCCATACCCATACCCGCAGGATCACATTCTGATTTTTTAACTGGAGAGTGAAAATAACCAGAGGAAAAAGAACCCACCTGAGAATTTCTTGTTTTAATGCCGAAATCACCCGGAGATTGTGGTGATTTACCCGTTGGTGAAACGGGTAAATTAGGAACTTGGATCTTCAAATTCGACCCGAATAGAACCATTCTGCTTTCGGATTTTGATAAACTTGAATCCGTTTTATGATCATCGTGATTCAGAGCTTCAACAATGGCGAGACCGATTCCTTTCGAGTCAAGATTATCCCAGGTACGGGTTTTGAACGGTTTGCTGTCGAGAGTTGAAGTCGGACTCGCGAGTGACTCGGTGGTTTCAGAAATATTCTTAAAGGTGGTGAAACCAGTAAACAATCTTGGTTTTGAATAATTATCTACTGGAGATGGAATTAACGAGCTGTAATCCGCCATTAGAGCTTGCTTACTACTAATTACTCTTGATCTATTTCTTATCATCACTAGAAAAAACAATAATTTTCCCAGAAACCAAACAGAAAACAGAAAATTTCTGATAGTAAAATTATAAAATTATGTTTTCTTTCCCCCCGATTTTCTCGCTCAAGAAGACCCTAACGAGTCATAATCAAGAAGACAACGAGTCACAGAAGAAAGTTTTTTTTTTTGTTTTGTTCTGATTTCTTTAAATTTATAAAAACTTTACGAATCAGACAAAAGATTCCAAATTGGAGAGCCCCAAAAAACACACAATTTAAAGAACCTAATAGATGACAACAAAATAATTTCAGTGATCAGTGACACTGTTACACTACTATTTATTTTTTCTTTGGCTTAGTGGTTTTATTACTTTTTGGACCCTTTAAAGCCCACTATACATCAGACCTGAAAAATCGCCATGAAAGTAAAAATAGAGAGAGAAATTAATAATGCTCGTGGGATGATTTTAGAGAGAGAAGTAGCAGTTTTTTCACGTTGTGAATTATGCAGAAGTGGGTTGAGTATGAAACTATGGATTTGTTTTGAATAATTTGAAATGATGATGATGAAGAATGATGGGTATTTTTGTGTCTTTTTCTTTGTTTGGTTACGATTATGATGAACATGAGAATATAAACAACACTAACTCGAAGGCTGACATGACTGCCCAACCGTACCAAACCAGACCCTTAATTGAGAATTATCATCTAAATAATTATTTATAATATTTTTATTTATTTTGTATATAATTTATAAGATTTTAATGTATAATAATTTTTCGAGCAAATTACTTAGAGGCCCCTGAGAGGTATACCATAATTGACAGTTTGGTACCTCTTGTTTCAAAAGTCTATTTAATGATCCCTCCGTTTTAATTCTGTTTACTGAGAGATCCTTCTGTTAATTTGAAGGACTAAATTATTTAACGGATTGAAACTCGGGTACTAAATCGTTTAAAAATGAGGGACCAAATCGTTTAATAAAATTAAAAATGAGGTACCAAATCGTTCACAAAACTAAAGATGGGGTACTAAATCGTTTGAAAATAAGTGTCGAAATTAATGGAGGGACCTAATAGTTAACGGAATTAGAACTGATAGACCATTAAGTAGACTTTTGAAACAAGCGGTACTAAACTGTTAATTATATTATATCTTAGGGATCTTAGCGTAATTTGCTTTAATTTTTAAGATAAACTAAATTCTGATACTACTTTAAGAAGCGGCGAAATAATTCTAGTAATCTAGAGAGAAAAAATCCATTTTCTTCGATTTCGAGCGTAGGGGACGGTAATCTTCGACTTTTAGCCGGATATCATCGTCTCTTAGCTCGTTTTTTTCACCGTTTTGTTGTTTGTTTAAATAAATTGCTCTGTTTTATTGGAGTTTTAGTGTATTTTTGTGTGGTTTCTGTAATCCTTGGATCGTTCAAGATTAATTAGTGTTTGTTCAAACTTTAAATTCAAGTCCTTGAAGATTTAAGGTTTTCTTTTCTTCGTTCGAAGTATTTTAGCAGCGGAACAAGTGGTTAATAAAAATTATGGGGTACGACTGGTGTCAGGAAATTCTTCATATTTGAATTCATCCTATTTTTAGTCAACTCTTAAATTTGTATCTTTAAATTTCTATTTTTTTGTTTCGTTTCTTTTTGTAGATCGATTATAGGATTTCAATTGTTTTATTTTTTTTTTATAATTTTGATCTATGATGTACTTCGACGTTATGGTGTAATCTGTTAATCTATCCATATTAACTATCTTTTGAATAAAAAAAATATACCACTTTAAATTTTAATAAAAGAAAGTAGAAAGTATTGCAAGGTGCCGTTTGGAAATGATGAGTTATAGAGTGTGAAGGATGATCATTAGTCACGCTTTACTAGACACTAAGCAGACCACAACTGCTACACAGGTCCACACCACTTCTGGACTCCAGTCTTCAACCTTTTACCACCTCCTATCTTGTTTATTTATTTTGTCAATTTTATTCAAAACAATTTATATATTTTATTTATAATAACAAATATACAGAAATAACTAATTTAAATAATATAAATTAATAAGATTATAAGTTAATTATTTATTAAATAAACAGATATATATTTTATAAGTATTAATAAATAATATAATAAGTGTAAATTATTATTTTTATTTTGTTAATAAATAATTATTAAATTTTCATTTAATTGAATATAGACAAAATTTAATAACCATTTTAATTATGTATAACAATAACAATAATAAAATTTAAATAAATATGTTAAAACTTATTTAACTATGATTTTGGTTAAAGGTTATAATATATCCTTACAAGTTTTATTGAATAATATTTAAGCCCTTCAACTTTCACTAAGTTTGACTCTGTCCTTTAAATATTAAAAGTAATCCAAAACATTCCCTTCAGACTACTCCGTCAGCGAATCAATAAAACATTTGTTGAAATAATATTATTATGGATTTAATTAAGTTAAATAAAGTCTTTATTTAGAGATGTATTTATTTATCTATTCTATAATTACAAAAATATGTTCTAAAATTTTGGTCCAATAATTTGTTGACGTGTATTTATATATTTTATTTCAAAATAATTAAAATTAATAAAATACTATATTTTTGTATTAATTTAGATTTACACCTTGTTTATTAATGATAACATACATTTTTTGTACTTCCCAGTAAAATTATATTCTAATTAAAAATAATTCTTAAACGCAAATACAAAATAAAAACGATCATCCTTAACCGCACCAATATAACCAACATTATAACTCAAAGCATCATCTGTGAACACCAATAGTTACTATCAAAGAATGAAATGCACTCTTAAAACACCAAACATCATTGCCTAACGTCAAATGCATATATCGCACTTAAATCAATTTAAGGATGAAAACCTGTTAATTCTTCATTTAAACAGTTTCCATTGCCGTCACTTCTAATCCATAACTGTGAATTAAACTCCGTCATTGATGAATCGAGATCCCATGATTAAAACACAAATTTCTTCTCATTTTCATCTATGTTAGTCAAGTTAAACATAAAATTAGTTTGAACATTGCAAAGATCGTTGAAGATAGCAAAAAGCATATATAGATTATTTTTTTTTATTTGTTGGTATGTTTATAGTCAAATTTATGGTAAATTGATTATTTTTTGTTAATTTAATTGTTAATATATTTACCAAGAGAAACAATCGTACACATGCTATATTTTTATTGCTTTTTATGTGTTATACAAATAAAATTGGTGGAACTTTAATAGCATGACTGAAAATTTAGCAGGAAAATTAATTATTTTTTGTTAATTTAATTGTTAATATATTTACCAAGAGAAACAATCGTACACATGCTATATTTTTAGTGCTTTTTATGTGTTATACAGATAAAATTGGTGGAACTTTAATAGCATGAATGGAAATTTAGCAGGAAACTAACTCAACTATGAATCACTCGGTCAAAGGAATTATATGAACTAGTTTTATAACTTAAAGAGCTAAGTTAAACCGAGTCTGAACTGAAGGACTTAAACATTATTGAAGAAAAAATTTAAGGATTTATAATAGCCTTTTGCCTTAATAATTTTGATTTACAAAACCGTAATAATGTTATTGTCTAGAAATAGACGTAGCACTAATTTTCAATCTAGTAAATTTAGTAGGGTCCAAATAAAGTTTTGATAAGACTAAGAGAATTGACACCACCTAAACAAACAACAGTCTTTAATGGAAAATATTTTTGGTTTTATTGCTTAACTTAGGTTTATAAGCAGCCAAATATTTGATGTGATATGGATAAAGACCCCATAATTCAACAAATTCTTCAAGTAATGGAACATCCTAATCTCAAGCTATGCAAATTTTACTAAATCACATGTGATTTCTTCCATTCTCATTTACAATAATGCAATTCGTTGAAAATTAAAATTTAAAGTTGGAACTTTTTTTCCATCGACAATTACGAAAACATGGGATTTTTATACAAATGCGGATGTTTTCTTTGGAAATATCTATTATTAATGCTATTAATACAAAAATACAATTTAATGTAAAAAATTATACCGGCAAAGTTTCAATATACTTAGGTAATACCGCTAATACAATCCTAAGGGCATCTCCAACCCAACTCTAAAAAAGAGTTGGGTCCCACCATTTAGAGTTGGGCAACTCCAACCCAACTCTAAAAATCCACTTTTTTAGAATTTTTGAATACTATTCACATCTTTATAAAGACTATTTTGTACTTTTTCATGTTTATCAATTGTTAGTTTAACCCATTAACTTTAATTTATACAATATGTCCTACTATATTCAAATATTAAAAATTTATATTTATTATTATACTTTTATATGATTTTTAATGAAATTATAAATATTAAATAAAATTATAAATAACAAAATCTTCCTTAATTAAAATTCAATCACATCATTGTCATTCACTACTACATATTTCAAATTGTTTCCTTTGTACCTCACAGATACGTTTATCAATTTAGTTTTGTGTATTACAATGGTGGATTGGTTGATTTTATAAATAAAAAATCGACAACAGTCAAGTTTGTTCAATTTTTTGTCAAAACAATTTAAAATATGCTATTAAAATGTGGCGGCTTGATCGAGCTGCAGGACAACAATAATTTTTTTACATTTTTGCAACATTGACATCGAATGACAATAAGTGGAGAATACCAAAATAATCAGCAAAGCGAGGAGCATCTCCCTGCGAAATTTGATGGTCATTTGCACGGATAAGACGGACGTATAGTAGTGAATTGAGAATGATATTTTCACAAATTTTAAATTTCAAACAATAGTTTTCACAAAAGTTAAAATATAATTTTACTAACTCAAATATTCTGTTCTATTTTTACCATTATAGTTAGTCCTCCCCTATTTCATATAAATCCTAAAAAAATGGACAAGAATCATGGCAATGAAACCCATTTGGTAGGAAGTGAGAACCCACTTCAAATATTCCCGTTCTCATAAAATTGATTAGTGCTTTGTGGCTCCACTCTCATGTTCATTGCCATGCCTGCCAATTCCATTAGCTATTCAACTCTAAAATGAAAAGTTGTTTGATAGAGACTACAGTCTGATTTGCTAGCCACTCGTTGTTCGATCAAGTAGTGCAGCTGCCGACAATTTTCAGTCCACATACCAAAATCTTCTTACACTCTTACCATTTTATATTTACTGCTTAAATAGACCTTAATTTCAAGATCACTAAACCTATTTGTTTTCAATTTACATAATAAATTTTAGTTTATAGTCTATTCAAGCACATCAATGAAATAAAGTTGACAAGGATTCCTTTACCCATCTAATAAATTTGTAGTTATTTTTCATTTTCTTGTCTCCACTAATTGTTTCTTATGGTGGTGGTTATTTTCATCATGTTCTTTCACACTATCGTATCAATTAATCGAAGATTAAGTTATCTTATTGCATGTATAGGTGATAGGTTAGTGTTTTCAATGTATATTGATAAACATAAGAAGTATTTGCTTGTTTTGATCCGACTTATTAATGTATAAAGATAAATTCGGCAATCATATCAACTCTTACATAGCGCTACATAGTATTTTCTTTCAATTTGTGATTAGCTGAATTGAAATATAATAATTTTTTATATTAATTTGCATCTACATGACTTTCGCGTTATTCTATTTTAACAGGCACGAAAGATATATTATTGTTACAAAATTGAATTTAATTATTTTCTAATTAAAATTAGATATATTTTTGTTATAATCTAACATAAAAAGAGCATGGGCCAATTAACAAGGTTTCCTTTCAGATTTGGGCTTTTACATAGGCCCATATAGGCGGATGGCCCATGGAAAACTTCTTGCTAGCATTGGCAAGATACATAAAGCTCAAATGAAATGATACTCAGAATTCTACCTAGTGAATTTCAAATTCCTAATTTTCTATGTATGTTAAAGCATCTTCTTTGGAGTTGATGGTGTTCCATCTTAAGTAGCGGGTTACTTTATCATCACTAGCCCATTTCAGGATATCATCGGCATCGGAAAGCTTGAACGGACGGATAGAAATTCTTGATGGGTCCTGAAAAGTGGCGATTACAAATTTATCAGGAAAAGGAATGAAAATGGGTAAGAATTTGTATCAAGAGTTTGTTCCGAGACACATAGTCCTGAAGACAAATATATTAGTCTTAACTTATTTTGCACGGAATCTCATAAAGACCTATAATTTTAAGCTTAAGTGTCAAAAAAAAAAAACTGATTGAACTGGCTAGTCCAGTTCGGTTCTTTAATCACCGATAGACAGCAATCCAGTCCACTACTAGCTTCCATTTCAATGGCAAATTTAAAAATATTACTCAAAAGCAAGTTTATTATTACAGGGGATGTTTTAATCAAAAGTATTACAAAACCTTGTCTGTTGACAGAAAACTATAGAGAACATAATCTCTAATTTCACCTTTACAATACATATATTGTCTCAACAAACCTTCTCTCAAGAATCCAACCTTTTCGGCTACTCTTTGCGATCCCTTATTATGTACCTCTACAAAAGCTTCAAGCCTGCCTAAATCAGACAGGTCGTCGAACACAGTAGACAAGGCCAGCTTCATAGCAATTGTAGTAATCCCTTGTCCCCAATACTCTGTAGCTAATGCATATCCAATGTTAGCTCTGCATTTATCGTCCCCGGAGTATTGCCAAACGGAGATATATCCGATTGAAGAATCGTCCAAGCATATAGACCGACGCCAAGGATGAGGTATCGCGACCTTTTCGAGGTGTTCTAGGGCTTCTTCTTTAGAGGTAATGGAATTCCATCTTAAATTCCAGGTTACTTTATCATCGCCGGCCCATTTTAGGAAATCGTCAACGTCGGAAAGTTTGAATGGACGAATAGAAATTCTTGATGGATCCATTATCTGAGGTACAAGCTAAGAGAGGTAATTGCCTATTTTTATAAGCCTAGAGATGCTTGTATTTATCGTTGAGTCGCTTTCAATTTCAAAGTCTAAATAAATTTATTAATTGTGCATTATTAGGTGCGACAAAGCTTTAATTTCTAAACAAGTACTTACTCAATAAAAAGAGTACACATATATAGTTCTTGGTTTTCATTAGACAATGAAGGTATCTTTGTGCTGTGTTGACTCCATTTAATGTGTAGAATTATGAAGTTTAGTGTATATGTGATTTTTCATTTTTGAGTTTATTATTTTATAATTTTTTTATTTATATAACATTTCTGAAAATATATTTTAATTCGACTTAAGTATGATTAGATGTTGAATAGTATTGGATCGATATCATATACTCCCTTTATTCTTTTTTATTTGTTTATTTTTAACAAAACACACATATTAAGAAAGTCATTAATATTTTATGTAAATGACTAAATAACCTTACATTGATATACTAAAAGTCCACATATTAATAAATGCTATCTCTATTCCACTAATTAAACTAAAGGGTAACAATGGGAAAAAAATTAAAATTTGTCATTAAAATTTATAATTGACAAATATTCTCGAACAAGAAAATTTCAAAAAAGGACAAATAAAAGAGAACAGAGAGAGTACATGTCAAGGAGTTTATAGTTCTACTTGGTCTATTTGATTTACATGATAATTTATGATCACTATAACATTATTTTGATGGTGCTTTCGTTTATAAAGAAAAAATTACTGGGATCTATTTATCATCATTAATGAATTATAGTTATTTTAATCTACTTAAAAACAAATAGTACTTCCACAACTTGCTCTTTGAGAGCTTCAGTTATTGGTTGATGAAGTTTTTGTATCCGATGCAATTTACATTTTATTTCTAAACCCAACCTAACAAAGATAAAAAAAAATTAAGAAAAATACAGGCAAAATTTATTTTAAGCTCCATGTATTATATTTGTTTTATTTATTTAGTCTTAAAAAATATTTGGGATTCATAAAGTTCATCTTCCTTTGTTTTTTCAATTTAAAAGTCATTATCTTAACAAAAAACGGAGCAAAATAAGAATATACAACCACATGTCATTAGTTAATGTTTATAATTTACAAATCAATATCAAAAATAGTATTTATACCTCACTAAAAACTAAGTTAAGAACATAATCTACTCGAGAGTTCACTACTAGAAAACACCAAATTACCGATTGAAAAATTCTGATTTAATGACGGATTTTAGCTTTTTAGCGGTGGAAAAATCCGTTGCTAAAATTCTGTTTTTAGTAGTGGATTATGCCTTAACTTCACTCTTATTGATATATGAGTTATGATTGAATGGCTTGTGACTGTTAATTACCGATGTATGTTTGTAAACTTTTATTTTTATTAAAATAAGAATTTGATGATTAACAAAATAAAATACTGAGGCCTAATATATAAGTTCTCATTTACTTGTAAAATGAGATGAATTTCGCAAAAAAAATAAGTTATTATGGCCTCGCGTAGAGGTAAATTCATTAAAAGAGTAATTTTTTTAAAAAATAGCATCTATTTTTTTCTTAATTTATTTTTTTATTTTATTTTTCAGAAAATTAAGAGTTTGGCTTCCTTTTAACTAAAGATATGATTTGTCTAAAAAAACCTAAGTAAGTTCTATTTTTCTATTAAATTGGTGTAAAATACGCCCACGTACTGAATTTAGTTAGCTAGTTAGTTATTGAAAATATTATATTTTTAAAATTTAATTACTTAAAAATAAAATATTATTTTTGAAAAGTTGATAAGTTAACCAAATAAATAATTATCTATTTTCTGCATATTAACTTTCTGAATAAATACTATTTTTCGGAACATTTATTCAGCAAAAATTAAATAATTACAAATCAAAAGAGGCCTATATTTTCAATGTTTTAGAGGTCAAACAAGGCGGCCATGAAAGAAACATCATCTTTTTATAGCTTTTGTCCTAAAAATAATTATATAATACATTCCTTGCCAATCACTCCAAGAAAACCTAACATTCACCCTAAAGCTTTTAGTCCACTTTCTTTATTTAAGTCATTGTTCCAAGTTACCATAATTTCACTTGATCACACTTTTATTTGCATAGATTTCAATTTCTTTGTTCCACAGTTGAGTCCATAATGGAGCAATCTTCTTTACCACAAACAGAGTCACAACCAAATACAGAAGACTTCTCAAACATCTCACTCAGGCCATTTAATCTCTCCGACATAGATGATTTTATGGTTTGGGCCACCGACGAGAAAGTTGCCCATTTTTGCACTTGGTATCCTTATACTAGCAAAGAAGATGGCTTAAACCATATCAAAAATGTTATTATACCACATCCATGGTTCATGGCAATATGCCTCAACTCCAGGCCAATCGGTGGCATTTTGCTGACAACGTATTCAGGTAATGATGCATGCAGGGGTGAGATCGGCTACTTCTTGGCGTATAAATTCTGGGGCAAGGGAATTGGTACTAGGGCGGTGAAAATGGCGGCGGAGATTATACTCCGGCAGCACCCGGAAATGGAGAGACTTGAAGCTTTTGTGGATTTGCAAAATGTGGGATCTCAGAAAGTGCTGGAGAAAGTTGGGTTTGAGAGAGAATGTGTTCTTAGAAAATATTTGATTATAAAGGGTAAGACTAGAGATATGGTTTTATTTAGTCTTCTTTCTACTTATCCTCTACTTTGATATATGCTTGTAATGTACTTTAATAATTCAATCAATATATTTAGATTTTGATAGATTTGTAGTTCAAATTATCAAATATATATTACTTATAAATATGCATATCAACTTTTTTTGTTAATTAATAAGAGAAGCGCTTCAGAAAAAAATAAACTTACGACAACAGATTGTTGTTTAGCATTTATAACATTTGAGTTATATAGATGCATATCATCTTTCATTTGTTTTGATCCGGGTATGACCTTGCTCCAACTCAAAATAATACGTTGTACGGAAATTACAACAATGTCGACAATAAGAAACGCTAAAAACAGAAAACAGTCTAAATGATATTTTTTCATAAAAGCAAGTTATAAATATAAAATCTTAAAATTATTTTTACAAACGAAAAATAAATTTCCGTATAATAAAGAGAGATGATTACAAAATATTATCAGTTGACAAGAAACTAAATAAGTAAAAATCTCGAATTTCACCACGATACTTTTGTACTTTCCTCAATAAACCTTCTCTTACAAACCCAACTTTCTCTAACAATCTTTGAGATTTCTTGTTGTCTAAGAAAGTACCAGCTTCAAGCCTAATCAGATCAGGCAAATCCTTAAACACTCTCGAGCGACAATGCCATCTTCAATGCAATCGTCGCTATTCCTTGTCCCCAATACTCAACGCCGATGGCATATCCAATAATTAGCTCTGTAATTTCCATCATCCGATCCTTGCCAAACAGCAATATATCCGATCGAACGATCATCGACACAGATTGAGTGATGCCATGGATGAGGTATGGCTACGTTTTTCAGATGTGATAGTGCTTCTTCTGTTGAAGTTATGGCGTCCCACCTTACATTCTGGGATACTTGATCATTGGCGATCCATTTCAAGAAGTCGTCGGCGTCGGAAAGGTTGAAGGGACGGAGGGAAATTCTTGATGGATCCATAAGGTAGAAAGGTAAATGGGTTAAGGTTACTGGTATGGGTTTAACGGGAAAGACATATATTAATATTCATATATGCATGCATTTATTTTAGGTCTAATCACTCAAAAACCCCTCACCTTTAAACTTTTTTTCAATTCCACCCCGACGTTGAAAATTTATCAATTTTACCCACTTTTAAATTTTCCGTTTTCAATTGTACTCCAATATTTTAATTTTTATTAATTTTTTTACTTAAATGATGAAATCATTCAATTAATTAAGTCTAAACATGAAATTAAATTCTTTTTTATTCAAAAAAATACAAATAAGTCCTTTATTTTTAAAAACTAACTAAAAACCATAATCAAATTAACACTAATTTAAATTCTTAATTAATTTAACTAAATTTTAATAAATTTTAAAAATATACAATTAATATATGTGAGACATGGAGAATATTTTAAACAAATTTCCAAACGCAAAATACGTTAATTTAATTTTTCAGGGTAAAATTAAAACACAAAAATGCAAAATAGGGTAAAATTGACAAATTTTCAACGTCAGGGTATGATTGAAAAGGGGTTAAAAGGTCGGGTTTTTTTAAGACATTAGGCCTTTATTTTATAATCGTATTTTATGAGAAATTATTACATATACTTAGTCTACCACGTTATCCGTGGATTGAGTCAATTACATTATAACATATTATTAAAATAATAGCACCATTGTAATTTCGTTTGTTATTTTTTAATTTTTTTTAATAGTGATATTACAAAAGTGTCATGATGTATTATGATATAATTGATTCACTCCATAAATAACATGATAGACTAAATATATGTAATAATTACTCGTATTTAATTTATGGATCCCTAACAAAAATTACTTTGTCCAGATTCTGAATTTAAATATGATGACTATATATTAGTCTGAGGTTTAGTAACCACCAAATAATTTTAAACCTTACGAAAAAATGGTTAAGTCTAATTCAGATATTTGTTTGACACTAAAACACAATTTTTTCACATCTAATTGAATAAAATTATTTATTTGATACCAAAACATAAATTTTAAAATACAATTAATTTAAATAGTTAAAATTGACTTATTTAATATCAAACCACAAATTTAAAAACCGAATTATTTTTTTCCGGTGGTCATCATAATCATTACTAATTCATCTAAATATTTCTCAACAAATGGTGAAACATATTTTTAATGTGAACAAGAGTCAATGAGGTATTTAGACTGGTGTCTCGGGATCAAATAAGTCCATTTTAATCTTTTAAGTCAATTAGATCTAAATTTTATATTTTCGGGGTCAAATAAGTCTATTTTAACTTTTTGGGTCAGTTAAACTAAAACTTTCTTAATTTAGTTTAAGTAATCCCGTAATTGTATATTTCAAATGTAGATTTAGATGTAAATTTGGAGTTTAATTGATTCAAGTGATTTATTTGACTGCATAATTAAGTATAAATTTTAAGCCTAATTAACTCTAAAAATTAAAAAAATAATTTATTTGATCTACAATGGTTTAAGAGTCGTGGATCCTTTTTTTTTTAAATATTTTAGAGGGTCGTCGATCCTTTATTTTATTTTTTTAATATTTTAGAGGTCAAACAAGGCGGCCATAGAAGAAACAACATCAATTTTTAGCTCTTGGTCTATAAATAATTATATAAGACCTAAATGCTTGCCCACCACTCCAAGAAATTAACATTGACCCCAAAGCTTTTAGTCGCTTTCTCTATTGAAAGTCTTTGTTCCAAATTGCATATATATCATTTGACTATATGCTTTTATAAGCATAAATTTCAAGATTCATATTTATTTTTTCCAGAACTAAGAACACATGGAGCAGTCTAATTCTTTGTCTCAATCAAATGCAGATGACTTCTCAAATATTTCACTCAGGCCATTTCATCTCTCTGATATAGACGATTTTATGGTTTGGGTCTCCGACGAGAAAGTTGCACATTTTTGCAGCTGGGAGCCTTATGATACCAAAGAAAATGCCTTAAACTATCTCAAAAACAAAGCTATACCACACCCATGTTTTCTGGCAATATGCCTCAACTCCAGGCCGATCGGTGCCATTTCCATAACCCTGAACTCAGGTAATCATGAGCGAACCTAATCGTATCATATAAATTAAATTTTCATTAGTACTAATAATTTTAAATCTAATAAGATAATTTCTTTGTACACCTTTTTAAAACTATAATAAAAAATTTCTGAATCCGCTACTGCAGGTAACGACGTATGCAGGAGTGAACTTGGATATGTTCTGGCTTCCGCATACTGGGGCAAGGGAATTGCTACCAAAGCAGTGAAATTGATGGCCGAGTTTATATTCCGGCAACGGCCGGAGCTGGAGAGACTTGAAGCTTTGGTAGATGTACAAAATGTGGGATCGCTGAAAGTTCTAGAGAAAGTTGGGTTTAAGAGAGAAGGTGTTCTTAGGAAATATATTATTTTGAAGGGTAAAACTAGAGATATGGTGATGTTTAGTCTTCTTTCTACTGAACTTGTACTTTAATTTGCTTATGTATTTTCATGTACATGAAAATTCAATCAATATTTATATTTCAAAAGATTTGTGGCAGAAATTTTCAAATATACCGACCAAATATAGATTAAAACTTAAATAGACTCTAATTTGGGACTAACGATTTCTTTTAAGAAAATAATATAAAATTTATAGTAAATTTAAAGTTAGATGGAAGTTAAGCACAAACAACCAATAATCATAAATAGATTAAAAGTTAGATCATAAAAAAAATAAAATTTTAATTCACTCGCAGTTCAAGAGATTTGAATCAATTCTTGTAATGAATAAAATAAAAATGATGTGTAGAAAAAAAATTATAGTATATTTTATCTAGACTATCATTCATATATCACGATAATTCATCTTTTATTGTTTTTTTTTTACTTTAAACTTGTTAAATTTTTATATAAATAAATGAGCGGGATTTTAATTCTTAATCATTCTATTCAACTTAAATTTTACTTTAAATATAAAAGTTATTTTAAATTTTAATGGGTTAATAATCTAAAGATATTCCATTTTGTAATTTTTTTTATTTATGGTCAAAACTTTTGTATCATCAATTTTAATTCAATTTTATTTTTCAGTTTTTTAAAGTATTTTGTTCAAATTACAGCAAAAAATGTTTAAATATGTTATTCATATTATTCCAATTTGTTTTTAAGTATTAATAATTCTAAAAATAAGGAGCATATTTGGAACTTTTTTGACTCCAATTTAAACTGAAAAATTGATGATCTAAAAGTTCAAGTCAAAATTAAAAATATTCAAAAAGATGAAATACTTTTTTAATGAGCCTTCCAAATTTAAATCAACTTCAAATATAAAAGTATTTGATCTCAACTCTATCGGGACTGTTGGAGTATGATTTTTCCGCAAAGGTGGCATTCACACAATTTCTAAGTGCTCTTTGGGAGGCTCTCACCGGCATTTGGAGGCATGTTACGTAAATAGAGAAAATTCTGCTCTTGTAAGCTTTTTTTTAATAAGTTTTGATTTTTGTTTTGTTTTGTAATTTTTTTTTTTTTTATAAAAAATAGCATATTGTATAGAAGAAAAAACAATTAGATTGTATTTTTGTAAAAAATAAATAATCAAAGCATATTTTAACAAAAACAGATTATGAGAAGATATTCTTGTAAACAGTCAACCGAAAATAGAGTTTATTTTTATAAAAATTCCATGTAAATATCCAAATATTGTTAAACAAAATTGGGCTTCCCTTCTTGATGGGCCTGCATATACCACTACTTTGAAATTGAAAAGCCCAAACTCAAAAGTCTACTATACACAGATGAGTATGCTTTGGTCATCCCTACTAACTGAGTTCGACCGTCTTGACTCAGCAAATCCAAGTCCTCCAATAAATCAAAACCAGGCGCACCATTTCTCAACTCTACCTCTCCGGAAACTGTCACAATCATAATTGAACAGTCATGGACCCATTATCAGCCCTTCGAGACTTCACAATCCGCGGCGAGGCCGACAAAATCATCAGAATCAACGACGAATTTCGCTTCGCCAACGACTACTCTTTCCCTTACAATGCTAAAACCGCCTATCGCTCTCATCAAGGTAGTCTCTACACTCTCGAAACCCTTGTTTACTTCATCCAAAACCCTCACCTCAAACACACCGATTATTTGCAACACGCACGCGCCGCCGGTGTCCCCTCCATCACCTTCGTCGACCGTAAACCCCTCTTCGAGTATCTCACCGGTAAACTCAACACCAACGATTCTATTGTTTTCCCTCTTCCCCAAAACCCTAACCCTAATTCTGATATTGAAATTAATCTCCCGCTTGTTGATTCTTATAATGTTATTAATAATGTTGATGCTGACGTGGTAATGGGTGATACTGATAATAATAATAATGTTAATGTTAATGTTATAGAAGAGAGCTTGATTAGCATGATTAATTCAATGGAGAGGCCAGTTAAAGATAGGGAAGCTTTATTAGAGTGTAAAAGTAAAGATTTCTATGGTGTTTTAGTAGCGTCTACTCGGCGCGAAGAGGAACGGCAGAGAATTGAATCACAACAGAGGAAAGATGGGTTAGTTGCTAAGAGTAGATTGATGGGGACCGAGGATAGAGGAGGGTATGCTGGCGGAGGTGGCGGTGGTGATGATATGGGTTATGATGCCAATTCGAAATCGAAGATGTTGCATTTGAAGGGTGGGCGATTTGGGGAAGGTGTGCCGATTATTTTAGTTCCGAGTGCTTTTCAGACTTTGATTACTATTTATAATGTGAAGGAGTTTCTGGAGGATGGTGTTTATGTTCCTACTGATGTGAAGGTTAAAATGAAAGGGGCTAAACCGGATTGTGTTACTGTTCAGAAGAAGTTTAGCACTGATAAACAAAGAGTTATGACTGCTTATGAGATTAGGGATAAACCCTCTGCTCTTAAGCCTGAGGATTGGGATCGAGTTGTGGCTGTTTTTGTGTTGGGGAAAGAATGGCAGTTTAAAGATTGGCCTTTTAAGGATCATGTTGAGATATTTAATAAAAGTGAGTGCAGGTGATTTTTTGGATTTGTATTTTGTCAATTTCAGTACATATTAGGGTTGAATTGTCGTAATGTTCTCTACTTCAATTTTATGCAGTCATTGGATTTTTCATGCGGTTTGAAGATGACAGTATAGAATCAGCCAAGACTGTGAAGCAGTGGAATGTAAAGATCATCTCGGTGAGCATTCTTCTTTTAACTGCTTTTTGCTTGCAGTGTTGGTTCATATTTTCATACCTTTTGCTTATTATTGCTTCTTTTGCTAGAATTAGGTCTCATATTAATAATCAATTAATACATGCAGATAAGCAAAAACAAGAGACACCAGGACAGGGCTGCAGCTTTGGAGGTCTGGGACAGATTAGAAGAATTTGTGCGCTCTCGTTCACATTCTTGAGGACCACAGTTGTATTTGATAATTCCAAATTTTGGTAAGAATATACTAGTATATCTATTTTCTTTTTGATAGATGATGAATCAATTTTCCTTTCTGCGGTGGATTATGTGTATAAAGTGTTAGCATTCAAATAGTGATTTCTCTTGGTATCTGTTTGTGAATTTAAAATGGACGGAGTGCAGCTCATGAATGCACTGTCTTGACATAATTGACGGTTTCTAAAAGTCTTTAGTATAGTTAATATTTTGACTTGGATTCCAATTCTTAAGATGCGAGTTACAGTTTTTTGTTGTTGAGCTGCCATAGATGTGTGGATGAAATAAAACATAGTATTGCAAGTTAGATCACTTGTCATGATCTTCTATATTCCGTAGAGTTGATATTGATTTTTAATGATCTGTCATCTACCTGGAAGTGCTCATCCTCTCTGATTTTCAACTAACTTATCTTATGATTGCTTATAACCATCTGTAGTTAGGTTTGATATTCTAAATATGACTACATTCATAGTGGTGTTAAATATAATACCGATCAAATTTGAACAGTTTGAGGTTGCATTTCACAAATTGAGTCAGAGTCGGACTGTTGAATGGAACTGTGGAGAAAACAGTAAAACTTGTGTGGCTTTTTATTTTGTATAGAAGTTATAGCATTGCTAAGCTGGGACAACTTGTTATTGTTTGCTAACGCCTTACATCTTGTCAGAAAAAAGACGGAGAAAAAAATTGTCGTTAGTTTAATGATAGGGATTTACTGAAATTTAAAAGGAGCCTTGATTTATTGGATGGCTGCAAATGACCTTGCCCCTTATACCTCACATTTGCATTTTTAAATTCTGGCTTAGAAAATATCTATGTTTCAACTGTCAAAACAATGCTTGATTGTTAGAAGAGATGGATACTATTTGAACTTTTTGAAACAGTACTGATAAATTGGCTATGCTCTACATCAACTGTTCAGTAGGATAGTCATGTTAGTTATATAGCTCACCAACTTACTTGAGGTATCGTTGAACAATATTTATGTATTCCTGAGATCCTCTATGTTAACAATTTTTTTCGTAGGTTTACTAAAATATATTTATTTTCAAATTTAGACCACACTACAATAGATAGGATGTTTGCTGCCATTTTGGGACCAGAATTTCCATTATTATAGATTTGCAGTGGTTTTTGTGTTCTGAACATATAAAGTTTTCTACTGCTTGCATAGTTGATCATTAATTTCCGACTATCTGGTGCAGGTATCAACATAGAAACATGATCAAGACAATACGAGCTGTGCGTTGTGGTTTTGCCCTGCGAAAGAGCGGGAAGGATGCTTTGTTCTGCATTCATGGAGATGTCTACGGTTCATCCATTTTTGCCTTTGGTCAAGTCTATTGCATTGGCTTGTTGCGGCCTACTAGGTCGATTTTGACGATCCCTTTTTTTTTCAATGTATTTTTCTGTGTAATATTATAGAAGACGAAAATGATGTTGACTATTGTACAGATGTTTTGTTATTAACAAAATAATGAATAACCTCAGTTCATATGCATATGAGAATTTTACTGCCTTTGGTTAATAAGTTCATATTTCTGCTGCCGCATTGGCTTTTATTTTTATCTTTTTAAGAATTTGATGAACATTGGGAGGAACTAATTTTCTTTATTCAGTAGGGAAGAGAACCAATGCCTCTTCAATAATTCAAAACTACACCATCCTCGAAGGAGTTCATGAAAAATAATATAAAAAAATACAAATTAATCATAAATTACATGTATAACAAACAAAATTATGCAAGAATGTGAAATAGTGGAGTGGAGTAGCTGAATGGATCATCAGTATGCTGTTAAGATTGAACCATATGAAGCAGCAAAGAGAAGGAATCCAAGAGATAATACTGATAACTTCATGGAGCTTCCATCTGATGTGCCTTCTGCTTCTGTTGATGGTACTTCTTTAGATCCTGTTTCTTCTGCAACCACAAGATCGGAACGGGTTAAATAATAGGAAAAAAACTCAACAATAAAGTTAATAGTTTTTGCAATCAGTTTTTACAGTTGATTTACATGCAATTAATGGAGCAATTTGTACCTGTCGGAGTAGTCGGAAGTGGCGGTGTTCCTTCAGGAGGGGTGACCGGAGATGCAGCTGTTAACATACAGACAATTTAAATTAGTGAAACAGGATTTCTGATTCTGTACCACATGAAAAATTGAGTTTGAGACCAAAAGAACAGGATTCCGGATTTCGTACCATTGCAGCTACTGATAGGTGGAGTCTGAACATTGCAAGCACCAGGTAAGGCTAGAGCCTGAGTCTGGTTAATGTTGATGCCAAGCGACGATCCACTGCCACTTAGAACCTCGCACAAGCACTGTGGCGACGAGCGAACGACACTAGAAAGCTGCGCGCAGCACTGTGAAGCCGGAGTTGAGGAGTTTCCTGTTATGTAATTAAGACATGGAGACATGCTTATTAACACATTTGTGCAACTGAATTGAGCCGTGGCTCCTGTCCACAGCGTGCTCACCACGGCCACCACGGCCAACAAACTCAGTACTAGATCTTTGCGTGCCATTGAAGTAACTTTAGGGTTTGTATGATTTCCTGTAAATATTGGGGTTTGATTAGATTGATGGTATGGAGAGAGAAGAGTAGAGTTTTTATAGGAAAGTTGAAGGATGAGTATGGAATTTGTGGGTGACCAAATTTTCCTAGTCTCTTGGATTGTTCAGCAAACAACTATGCCAGCTTGTAATGAAGTTTATAGTTATGTATGTTGGTGACCAACTTCTTCTGTTTGACAGAGTGAGACTCTGTTTTTCATAGGGTTCAAATGGGATGACTTGTTAGAAATTCTAACTAATGCTTAGGGGTGAGTATTCGGTTGGTTCGGTTAAAGTCAAACCGAAAACCCAAAAACCAAATGAACCGATCGATCGAATGCTTTAAACCGAACCGACAAAAAAACAAACCGAATAAGTCGGTAATTCGGTTGGTTTGGTTAAAAGAATTACAAATATTTTGTTTATTCAGTCGATTCTGTTAATTTGGATATTAAATTTCAAACCATGTTGATAACCGGAAACTAAAAGTTTAAAATTTTAGAGGAACCTATCCTAAATTCCACAAACTTTACAATTTTTCTTTACTTCGTCCCTAAGACATTATTTTTTCTTTACTTAATCCATATACTTTACCTTTTTTTTTACCTCGTCTCGATTTTTTTTTACTTAATCCATGTATTTTACTATTTCTCTTTACTTAGTCCTACAACATACCAAAATTAGGAGGTGTTGTGCATTATTCGTTAGTTAACAGTGAACAAATTTAAAACACTTTTTCAATTAAAAATACTAAAAGCCACGACTATTAGGAAGGAAACAAGAGGATATATATATATATAGAGAGAGAAAAAAGTATTATATCACCTATTTAATTTTTTCTACTGTACCGGAGAGTGCACTTTTCAAGGACTAAATAAAGAAAAATGATAAATCACATTAACTTTAGGATAGGTTATTATGTTATGCCATTTCTAAAACCAAACCGACCAAATCAAAATTTATCATCAAATCTAACCTACTGAAAGTCATCAGTTCAATCATTTTATTCAGTATGTTGGATATTTTGCTTATTATGCTTCCAAGAAGCATTACGTGTTTCTGACTCAAACATTTTGTACAAGAATATGACCTTTTAGAATCTTACAAATTAAGTATGGAAAGCAGAAAATTCTGGAGGAAGAAGATTACTTGTCTAGGCACAGAGCAATTCAATTACATGTAGGGATACACATAAACCAAATCAATAAATTTAGTTCTATTCAGTTTGACAATTAAAAAAATTAGTTTTTCGATATGAAAGTGAAAAAAAAAATCAGTTAAATTTTGGTATAAACCGAACTGAAAAAACCGACCCTATATAAAAAATTTAGTTAATATCGTCACTCAGGCGGCAGATGCATTGACTTGCAAAATTGTACTGAGCACGAATCGGATCTCTAATAAGAAGAAAAAGAAATAAAATTTCTAAAAAGTAAAATGAATATCAAAGAAACTGAATTCCACAACCTGCAACCTACTGAATTTCTACAGCATTGCAATTCGAAAATAAAATTTTCAAGTAGGCACATTTTGTATGTACATTTGACTACTAAAGACCTGGGAATGAAGTTTCTTAAACACAACTTCTACAGAAGATGTGTCTACATCAAAACTATATCTTTGTCCTCCGTACTGTATGTAGAGGTACCCTTTAGGAGAAAGGGGCGGAGGCAAAATCTGAGACATGAGAGGAAAACACGAAGCCGGAGGAGCCGGCTGATCTTTCTTCTTTAAAGAGTAATATATGTCTGCTAGTAGAAGCCATATAAGATCAGGATCTATACACGCAAGTCCGCGTAATGCATTAACAGACGCGTCATGAAGCCCGGAAACGCCACTACACGCTATTGCCACTACAAGACCACTAACCTTCTTGAGGACGGCTTCCAATGATGAAGAACTCTGTTTGTTTCTGGACAAATCAGCAATCATGTTGAGTACAGCAACCTGGACTTTCAGGCTTGAAACTTCAGCCATGGAGTCGTCTGGAGAAATAGGGGCGCTTCTGTAAGGAAGTTGCAAGGGAATTCTTTGTTCTTTTGAGAAGGGTTTTTTCTGAAATGGGGATGTAGAAAGAAGTTTCCAGAAGTGGGCCCCATCAGTGTGGAAGCGGCGTGAAAAGAAATCTCCTCCACAGATTTGTACTACGGTGGTTATCACACTCAGACATCTCCGAACAGCCTGCCAAACACATGAAGTTATGATACAGCAAAAAGGGTTCACTTTAAATATCACAACAATGATGGAAATTCAACTATTTTACACATCAACTACAAAGACAATTGTTTTGCATTTACAAAAAGTTATGATTAGGGGGTGCAAAAATCGACCAAAACCGAATAACCGGACCGAATTGAAAAATTTGATTTGGTTTGATATTATAATAAAAATTAGATTTTTCGGTTCAGTTCAGTTTTAAACATAAAAAGATTCAGTTAAGTTTTAATGTTAATCGAACTGAACTGAAAAATTGACTGAACTGGCTGATTTGGTCTGGTATGAAAATCTAAATTTCCCCATAATTTGGTTCCCTTCGGTTCTGGAAAAGAGGGGAATTTTGGTTTGGTTTGAACCAAATGGACACCCCTGATTATGATGGTAGTAGTGACCAGCTCATGATTTTGCATTTAGAATAATCAAAGCAAGAAAAAGATGAATATTTACCACTGGAATTTTGTTTCGAATGCAGGCAACCAGGAAAGGCCATATTTTATTCATTGCTGGAAGTAATCTGTTCTCGTCAGTTCCTTCGTCAGCAGCCTCAGAAGCATCTTGAAGATGATATAATGAGTATGAACGAATCATATCTTCAATGGCTTCTTTAGTTTGATTCTCATGCCGATAAGCTTCTTCCACTTTGGCTAGTGTTGTGATGCCATCCTTAACAATAATGTCATTTGATGCAATTAAGCAAGAGTTCAAACCTCTAATGGAATTTTAAGGATTTCAAATTTAAATAGTTCAATTCAAACTTCTAAATTTATATTCAGAATATTTTCGGTACCAATAGCAGCTAAACTTAAAATAACAACAATATTTGAAAATTGAAAACTATGGGATTCATATGACTATTATTTGTCTAGAAGCTAGTTCGCTTAACAATTGAAATCATATATAACACAACACACTTATTTCTTAATAGCTTAAAATCATCAAGTGGAATGCGTGCACATTGTGAAAATTTAAGAAAAATAAGCAAGATAGATACCTCAACTATATCAAGGGCTATTAAGCAGGCTGCTTGTTTCGTTGAAGCTAGTAGAGGGGCTGCGGCAGTTAAGCATGAACAAGCAATTGATCCCACTGTTCTTCTGAATCTTCTGGAATCATTCAACTGGAACAAAACACTCTCCCATTGCTCTACATGGATCATCATATCGTATCATAGTAAGTACACAATTCTCAAAAATACAATTCAATAGACGGTGATAGGAAAGCAGTAAATTGACATGAAATCAGGTACTTCTTTGTTATGATATATTCAGAATCTATTCAACAAAATAACAAAAAAAAAAAAACAGGACAGAACCAATTGATAATTAACCTGCTGCTAGAGGGGAAAAAGTAACAAATGAGATGAAATGGGGTAGACATAACAAACCATCCACTGATAAAATCCAGAAGAAAGCAACAAAATTATATAAATCAAGCCATAATCAAAATGTTAGCTTATCAGATAACACCGTTACTAGACATAAGTAGGACCCAAATTGAACCTGAGAAAGAGTACAGGTTTCAACTCGAGGGATGCCAAAGAAAACACTTTGTTGGCCAGGCACGACTACAAAATCTATGAAAACAGAATAAATGGGTTGGTGTATCACGGCAAAGCTCGTGTCATGACAAAGATATGACCATGCCAGGCACAAAAGAAGTTCTCTTTTCTGTTGTGAAGATTCCTAAAATAGCTAAAAAGTAAGTTGCAATATATACCTCATTTAAGCATGTCAAGCAATGCCAGGCAACCTGTACAATCAGATAAAATTTGATGCTAACCATTTACACAGAAATGCTACAAACAAGAATGGTAACTAATCACCTAAGTCCACTTGTGACATAATAGTGTCGCTGCCAGAATGTGATGGTGCATCTTGGCTGGATTTCTCTTTATCCACTCTGGCCTTCACGTGTGCAAGATATGATTCTGCACTAGCAGGCAACAATGAAGCCTCGCGTTTTGATGCCTTGGTAATTTCAGCTACGGCCTAGAGATTAAAAATTTGATTTTAAGATGATTTCGTGGATGCAATGATGTGGATTATAATGGGAAAACTGAAAATCACCATCTCCAAAAAGATGAACTCCTAAAAAGTTGCAATACAGCAGGAAATTTAACACTGCATAATCCTTCCATCAAATGCCGACTTGGCTTTGACTTTAAGATAAAATTCTAATTCTGGTTCAGATATGAAAACATTTATTGTTTTCAATTACAACGCAAGTCTTACAATTTCAGCGGTATATGTGCCAGTACTTCTCAATAAACTGAAACTGGCAATTCTACTTTGAACTAACAACATTACCTAGCGCAAGTTCCCTATGCTATATACTGATGCTTTCCTCAATTTCATCTATGTGAACTGAATTGAAGAATATTTTCAGTATTATTACCATAAATTCCTGGTTAGTTCTCATATTTTCTTGAACTATGAATGGGCCTATGTCAAAAGAGGATTTTAAGTCATCAGCAATTAACATCAATTTTGACATGCGAAGATATCTAAGAAGTAAAAGAGAAATTCCACCACGGTCAGATGCCACTCCAACACAGTTATCCCAAGCTTCGTTTATTTTCAAAAGTATGCGGACCACCAAGTATTGCAGCATGTCGACAGTTTAGAATTTGCAATACAATTACAAAGCAAGCAAAATTGACAAATCTAAGAGCTACCGTAATTAAAGAGTATGTTAATATGACCTTCATAAAGGGAATAGTCAATTCTGGGTGTTGATGCCTGCCGAGAATCTCCAGTTCTTGTGACGCAGAGCGCATCTGTACAGTATTACAACATTAATCCATAAGCATTCAATTCAGTTCAAAGTGCTAATGTGAGATCAATGAGGTTAAAAGAAAGATAGAAAAAAATAAAAATCAGGAAGCTATATTTTGTAGAAAGTGCATGTGAAAGAGAGAAATCCTTAATTACTTTAAATACAAGAACTCAAATCAAATCTTGAGAAGGAGCACATTGATGATGAAGTTTCAAAGAACTGACAAGCAGCACAGATTTTCCTCAGGGTTCTGATGAACTTGAGCAAGTGAATTATTCAAATAAAAAAACTTGGTACACAGAGACGTACCGGTTCCTCCAATAATGGCATTATTTTATGAGCCACGCCAATGTAAGAAAGCATGGAAGCAAGAACATTAGGAACATGTGGATTAAGATCTAAATGACGTAACTGCCGACATATTGAATCAACTATGTAGTCTGCATTGGCCAAGACTAACTGCCCAACCTGCATAATATCAATTAGAAAGGGTCATGACATAATCTTGCAGAAAGAAAAAGATTTTGTTACAGAAACTCACTGTCGCATAGCCAGATGAAGCAGAAAGAACATGTAAAACAGCATCAGAAGCACTTCTAACATGGAAGTTTGAGGATATAAGACCCTCAAGCAACAGATAAAGAGATGAGTGTAGAAATCCACTAGAAGCAAAATCTTTTCCAAGGCACAGAGCAAAGGTACCAATGCCATCAATAATAACCTGTTGTAGAAAACAAAACGTAAAATCCTTGCTTTATACATGAAGAATGATGTTTAACATTTGCAGGATTCAAGAAACTAATAAGAACAAAACGAATAAACACCTGGTGTAGCATAGCAGTATCATGAAAGAAGTGCAAAGCAAGTTCTTCAACTTCACCATCAGGTTGAATGCGTGAAGGTCTATGATCCACCGGAAGATCCCACACTTCAGATGATAGATATTCATGTAAGATTCTTCCAATACAGTCAATCAAGGAACTCCTTGAAGCCTTTAGCAGTGAAAGCTTCCAGATAGACTGAGTAAGCTCAGGACTTTCAAATGTGAAATGACCACTGGCACCTCTTGCATCAAATTCTTGAATCTCTTCCCTCTTAAACACGGACTTCTCAAACATATTTGTAAGACTATCCACTGACTGATATGATAGACCAAACATCATCTCATTTAAGATACATGCAGCAGTACTGGCCTGCCGCAGTAATTGTCCTGAGCCAGTTCTGTTATACCAAGACTGCCAGCTCTCGTTATTGTATTCTTTAACACGGACTTCAGATATCAGTTTACGCAGGTAATCAAGTGGGATATCGGTGACAACAGATATATGCCCTTCACTTCTGAAATCTAGAAACAAGCAAAAAGAAAGATACTTGGCTTTAGCACAAAGCAGATATGGTAATAATTTAAAACAAGAAACTGAATTTCCATGAGTCGAAATGACCTGCCATTAAAGATAAACCTACTAGTCTAAGAATTCCTGCAAGAGCCTGGTATAACTTCCGACTGCCAGCATAAACAAACCAAGGGGGCATGCGGGGAATTTCATATTTACTCTCCAAAGTTTCTGATGATCGAATTCTTATTCCTTGAATATCATAAAATTCTGAGATACCAGAGGAAGCAGCATCCATGACAGCCTGGTGACAATTGGCAGAGAGAGAACTAGCTTTCAGCTCAGCAATAGAAGGAAGATAACCAACAGACGATGGCCTTGCCAAGGTTAGCTTGTTAAGAGCACCAGCAAACACTGAATTTGGACCCAGACAGAGAGCAAAAACATCCAAGAATCTTGCAGCTGTTACCTATGCATTTAAAAAAAGAACAGGCACCGGTCAGAAACTTACCTCTGTATTGACAAATGAAACAAAAACAGACTCTGAAGCTTCCTTCAACCAAAAAGTAAGCCCATTGGACAAAAGGACTCTCCTGAGTTACTCTAATAAAATAGTCAAGATTGTCTGCTCAAAGTAGATAGCCAAAATAGTAGGTTTCTTCCACCATATAGTAGAAAGCAAAACCAAACTAGTTCGGTATTTGTTAAACAATGTAGAAACTCCATGGGCTCGAGAGCAGTAGGTCAAACATCACAACGGTGGCCATATATGTGAGGTTAGAATCCATCTTGTACAAAATTAATTGGGTTGTACTAAGAACCAATCTTCTCCACTTATATACCACTAACTTCCTTATACATTCCCCTCGTGGTACTACATTCTCCAAAAATAATTATAACAGCCATGAACTTATTACACTCAAGTTAATCATTCAGCACAGTTAATTCATGACATTGTGTAAATAGTAATGTAGCCATGATACATTTTATATACTATCACTAAGCACAGTTGTTTCATGGTATTATTTAAAGATCTTGCTGGTTGGCTCCACTTCAAAAAGCATGAATGGGAACATTATGATCCACGTATCAATAAAAAAAATTCAAATAAATGATGAAGGTAAATCATCAAAAGAAAATAACTAAGGGAATTTGTCAACAAAAAACACTAACTACTTATGAACACAATAACATACCGGGGAAAGAAGTTGATCCAACAGAAATTGAGGACCAGAAAAATATACGACCACAAGTAATTGCTGGGCATGTGAGAGTGCCAGGGACTCTTCGTTGCTCAGGATCACTTTCGGAAGCTTCTCAATGAGCCTTCATAGGTTCAAATCAAAAAATAAAATTCTTAGTAGGACAGTTGCTTCCAATTCAACAAATGTTTTATGCGCCAAAATGTCTAGTTTCAAATTAGCACACCTGCCAAATATCTCTGCCATATCCTGTTGTACGTGATGTTTTCCACTTGAAGATAATAAATATTCAAAGAACTCCCGAGCTTGAGCTGACAAATCTTCGAAATCATCAACAATCAAGACACACAAGCATTCCTGCAGTGATACCAGTCAGAATATGCATCAACTCAAGAAGGTCTCACCCAGCACAAAAGTGGCGTACCCAGAATTGTGGGGGCGGGGGGGTGTTGAAGGACTACATGTACAATATAAGAGTAGTTGGAGGACTTTAAAGGCAAAAAAAGTGGCCTAGGGTGGGCAGTGGCCCCAGTCACTCCTCTTTCGTTCTGTCCAATTGTAATATAAACTTAAATTTAGAGGTTGAAATCCGTCCATCCATATTGAATAATTTTACAAATGAGAGGCCGATGTCCCAGTCTCTCACAATCAGTCGCCAACCAACTCTCTAATCTAGCCAGTGAGATAGAAAATACGATAGAGAAGGTTATGTTTTAGTTCATTTTTTTTTTCAAATAAGTTTTACTTTACAATAATTAAAAGATGAAAAAATATTGCCTATAAGTGTCAATGTAAGTTAGCAACTTACCAGAAGCAGCAATCTGCTGTCTTTCAGAGTATAACTACACTTTGATAAGAGTCCTTGTATAGCAGCCAACAGTCCTTGTCTCACCTTTTTTGCTGGATGAATACAGATCTGAATAAAATGTAAGTGATTTAACAATTAACAGTCTACAAAAGAATTGAGGAAGACATGTCAACTAAGACTTGAGATTTATTCAGAAATTTTGATACATATGCTATAGCCTTGAGAACAGCTTCAGCAAAACACCAAAATGGAATGTAAAGACATACATGCGGAAAGGTTGCAACCAAAAGTTTACTCAAATGTGCTGAAGTTTTCTCAATCCAACCTCTTGTACGGTCCACATGCAAAGGCCCTATTTCCTTTCCAAGTTTGTTGTGAGCATTGGTAACCACATTTTCTGGTTCAACAATTGATTCTTCAGCCACCATTTCTCTCTGACTTAGACTGCTATTGGGCAAATGGCGAAGCTCATCCATAAGTGAATGGACAGATTCGTCTTTGTTTGAACTAAACCCAGCCATGACATTTGGAGATACATCAATGCTAGAAAAGTTAGCATCATCCCCAAGAACTATCATAAGATACTCAGCCAAGCCTCTAATTGCTTGGTTAGTAGCCTCCCCACTGCCAGCTGCCCCACTTGTCATTGATTTTGAAACATGCAAAACTTTGGCAAATTGACTAACAACACCAGGCAGAAAGAAAGCCAATGCATCTGCGGTCCCAACCTGCATAAATTAAATTGTTTTGCAATTAAATTAGCCAATGTATGACATAAGGAACAAGGCATTTTCAATAAAATCAAGGATTCACAATACATTAACAAACCATTTAATTCAAAGGGCCTTGTTCTTTTTTAGTCGTAGAGATAATACTAAGGGAAGTATCTAATAGCAAAATCACATTAACAGAAAGAAATTTGATCTCTAACAGAGCTTAATCTTATTCTATCAAGAACTAAAGAAACACCCTACAAAGAAGTCCAGGAGCAGATAAGTTTCTCATTGCATCTCCAGTCCCAAAATAAATCATAGTTATATATATCATATCAACAAAATCCACAAACTTGGAAAAAGCCATCGAATTTATTCAATCCATCTAAAAGCTAAAGTTTAAATAATTCAAACTTCAAAGGTTTCCAGACCAAAGCATTCACAGAAAAAAAAATAGTGGAGCACTCGGTTAAAAAGCAAATGAATCACTGTATGTGTGGGACTTCAGTCCCTTAAGCCCTAGTGGGTTACTAGGATTAGGTAATCACCTTAGATACAAGCACACGTAAAGTCAAAAAGGCCTCAACACGGAGCTTTCCACTGCCTCGGTGTCCCCTTGCAGCCTCAGTATCTGCAGCCTGGGCACAAAATCCATGATTTGTTCGATTGAAAAATAGGATGAAAGATTTAGGAAAGACAAAACTATATCAAGTTCTTAGAGAAAAGCAACTAGGAAAGTGCAAGTACCTTTAGTAGAAGTGATAACCAGTGTCCAACAGCAGCAGCAGCAGCTTGTGACTGGAGAAATGCAAGTGAACATTCCCCCTGTTCTAAATCATACTTTGGAGGTCTATTACCCAAATCCTGTATATCATGACTTTCTAACAAAGCAGGCAAAGCAAGACTTTGCTTGCACGAACAAGTTTCATCTGAGCATGGAAGGAATCTCAAAAGTAGAGACTTAAAACACTTTATTACTCCTTCACGAAACTCTTCTGAGGCCTCAGAGGGAGAAAGCAGAGCCGCATGAGTCAATTTTTTCATCAGCACAACCATCTAAGCACATAATCATATTGATTTTGAAGGTTAGATATAGCTCGATCCATATTGAGGTAATAGTAAGCTAATTGCACTAGCTAAATAAGTATATATTAAGAAATATCCATTAAATATAGCATAGAATATAAAAATGGCTACATTTTGAAGGAAAATTAGGTACCTGATCCACAGATCCTAAATGACATTTATAGAGAAGCTCCTCCAAACACTGCAAGACATATTCTGCAACTTTATCACTCACTTTACGAGGCAAATTCGAGACATTAATCGCGGAGGCCTCGTTTCTCTTTGCTTGTGCTCTACTGTCAACTGCTGCATCCAATAGAAGCAGCAAAGGGAACAAAGTATAGCTGAAACATATCATGATATACATGACAAAAATTACACGTGTTAATTTCTTGAATTCAATTTAAACTGCAAGTTAACTGAACTCAATTTAGTCAATTCTAATACTAATTGCAATTAAAACGATGAAATTAGAAGAAAAAAAGTAGAAGATAGACTTACTCAAAGAATGGTTGGAGAACAGCTGAGGGAGAGGATTGGAGTAACTGCAGAAGTGAAGCGATTGCAGAGAAATTTTCCTTTTTAGGGTTTTGGAGAAGTTCTAGAAGCTCTAAGCAGTATAGCTTCAGCTGCGTAAAAACGCTGCTATTGTGTAATTCTGACGATTCTACTGATTCGTCGCCGTCGCCGTCGTCGTCTACTCCGGTGAGATTATTGAAATCTTCCATTTGTGTAAATTATAAATTATGGATTACAGAAGTTTAATTTTTAGTTTTGTTTAATAAGTTAATTTGGAAGAGATTCAATTGAAGAGAAGAAGAGAACAGAGGCGCGAATTTGAAGTGAAGTTCAGTTATGTTCCGGAAACTGGAAGTGTCAAATTGAGTTTGATCTAGTAACATTGTCGTTCACACGACATAATGAGTGTCGCTTGCTAAATCAATCTTGTCGTTTCACTCTCTGGAATAATAGTTTAGGGAGCTGGCTGAGTTTGGGTTAGATTATAAATTTGCAAACAATTTAAACATATTTTTTTTGCCAAAGAATTTAAACATATTGATAAGTGTGAAAATTGAGAAAAAGAAAAAGATAAATTTCGATTTAAATTGACCATCAAATTAAAATCTAAGCTAATTGACCATCACTTGTAAGTTGAATGAGAACGAACACCAATACAATTCATCTAACACAAAAACGAACACCAATACAATTCATCTAACACAAAAAAATAATAAATTTGGATTGTGGTTAAACATGTCTCGGGTTATAAATAAAATAACGTGTCGTATCCGAGTTGACACTCAAATTCATTCAATCTGTTTATAAGCTGACTTAAAACTTGTTTTATCTGAATTGACGCTCGAACACATTCAACCCATTTATAACATGACTTAAAAAGTATTGTATCTAAAGTGACTATCAAACCTATTCCATTTGTTTTTAACATGACTTAAAGCGTGTCATGTCGTGTCAATATGAACTAACGTATATCAATAAATACGTGAAATGTGTTGTTTTAGTGTTATCTATATTCCACTTATTTAAATAAATTGGTTAAACGTATCGTGTTAATATAACACACTCAGTCAATATATTATAAATAAATTAAATGAGTCATTTGGTTATGATCTATCATTGACCTACCGGATCGATTAAATAGGTTATACAGATTGACATGCATAATCCATTTGAATTTTTTATTGTGTTTGTATTGACACGATTATTAAATAAATTATGTTCATGTTGATATGATTATTTAATATGTTATGTTCGTGCTAACTCTAATTATATCAACAAAGTAAGTTGATATAATAATAATACGACTCGTCAAATAAATAAGACCCGTCAAACCGTTTTGACACCCTTAATAAATCTGTGATGAGTCTAAAAATAGATTTTTAATGTAAGAATGTGTGGATCGTTAGGGCAATAGGTAATGATATGATGACTATTATTTTAGAGAAATATTGTGGTAGCATGAACGAACACAAACGAAAGCTTGCTTTTTATTGTACTGATAAATATAACGAAGCAAGACTATTACAACAGTTTAAGCAATCATAAATCACTCCCACAATACACACTTAAAAGCAATTAAAGCTTTAATTTGTAGACCATACAATACATTAAACGAAGCACACCACACAAAATATAAAAACTCAAATAGGTATAGATATGTAGAAGCTCAAAGACACCGGTGACCGGCCCCGGGTAAAAGTCAGAAGAAGCTGCTGAAAGTAGAGCCGCATGATGCCATGAACATTGCAAAGAGAGCCATTTGAAGAATCGTATCGATGTTCAGGCCACCTGAAGAGCTCTCTGCAGTTGTTGGAGTTGCTTTAGATCCTCCTGCACCCACCGGTTCATCATCATTAGCACACAAGCTTTTACATTATGTAAACAAACATCATGCACAAGCATGAGGCAGCTGTAGTGGATGGAGATAATTGATTCTCATTGTACTCAAACAATCACTTATTTCAAGTTGATGATGAAACTTTGCTTAGTTTTATTTTAATTATTAAATTTTAATTTCATATTTACGAGAGATTTTCCGGTCATAACAAACTTGACAATCGTATTTTATTTTATTTTTAAAATTTATCATATATGCATAATTTTATTTCAGCGTGAAGTTTAAGAATAAATTATGCATGCGTAATAAATTTTCATACAAAAATAAACCAAAATCAATTGTCATATATATATATATATATATTTTTGACAGAAAAATTTCTTTGTTGAAATAAATGTAAAAGTTTACTCACCAAAATAAATAAAGCCGGTAATTTAGATGTCATGAGAATTCAATTACCCCATGGATAGTGTAGACCTTGAGGGTTTATGATAAAATTAACAAATTTATCGTAAACAAAGATCGTATTAGCTTGGTCCAACATTTTTAGAATTTTTATTAGTTATATTCATATAGCAAATAGAAAAAGTGGATAGGATAAAAATAAACTCTATTTGACCCCCTTAACTTATTTTTATGACAAATGGGTCCTTAACCGGAGAAAAATGAATAAAAATCAAGAAATTATTTATCCAATTAATAAGAAAATTATTAAAATTTTATAATATTATCAAACAAATTATGAACCTTTCCTCCAAATATGGACTAGTTTATCATGATAATAACTTAAGATACTAGATTTTATTTTATTTTTATCAATTAATATGTTTGTCAATTTGAGCATAGCGTGAATATATTAATTCATTTTGCCTTTGAAGAATGACCTGGCAAACCTCCAGGAGAATCAGCAGAATACATAGCAGGTCCATCAGCAGCTGCAAAAGAAAATGAAATTAATTATAAGTAATATTATATATGTTCAGTACCCTGTTAGAGTCAATAAAGATAAAAAAAAAAACACTTGTGATAAATTGTAGCAATATTAGTACCATTGCACTTGCTAACAGGAGGGGTCTGCACATTACAGGCAGCAGGAAGTGCTAGCGCAAGTGTCTGGTTAATAGTAACCCCCAATGAGGCACCACCACCGTTTAGTACAGTACAGAGACACTGCGGCTGTGACCGGACCACACTCGCCAGCTGCGAGCAGCACGAAGAAGACGGAGTCGACGAGCTTCCACTTACAAAGTTTAGGCACGGAGCTAGACTAATGATCACATTGCTGCAACTGTCTGATTGAGCCGTGGCTCTAGCCCACCACATGGCCACAAGGAGAATAACTAGATTTGTGTTGATTATTCCCCTTGAGGCCATGTTGGTTAATTAGTAAAACTTGATTCTTGAAAGCGTTACTGATTGAATTTTCTGTTTATATGAAGATTGTGTACAAAATGTTGTTCATGTAGAGGCTAATTTATATGGTTAATTTTTTTATTAGTTTATTGAAATAGTAGACTTTTTATGTGAGGCCTTGGTGAACTAGAAATACAATATGAGGTAAGATTTGCAATTGTCTTATAAAACTAATTACGTGCCATTTCACAATTCATGTATCATGTATGATTTTTAAGATACATTGTACATGAGTTCAAATAATCATGCTGCTTGGAATTTTTGTTCACACTTCACAGGCAGCACTGAGTGTAACTAGACTTATTTTTTATATGGAGTAGCAATTTCTAGAAATATATTTTCTGGAGTTTTCAAGAATTAATGAGATGGGCATCTCTATAATAAGTACTGTTTATTTGAGGGGGAAAAAACCATTTGAAATCTTATTTTCTCAATCGACTAGTATAATGTTATGGAATTAGTTTTTATATAGTCCGTATTGAAGTGGAAGGCCCTCATGGTACTAGTATTTTCAGAATTTGTTCGCATGGTTCTAAAGTATTGTGAAAATGTTCTTTGAAAAATGGATTTAGCATAGTAACATGTCCATAAACAAGTAATTATGCAATAGATGTGTGTAACATTATTTAGCAACACATGTGTGTAACATTATTTAGCAACACATTTAAATTTATTTTTGTTATTTAAACAATTAACACATATCTAAAATAGAACTCTAAGTGTTTGGGAAAATAAAATATATTCAGGGACTTGATTGTATTGAATTAATAATTTTAGAATAAACAATTAGGAGTTTATTCTATGAATAGCCCATTTTCAAGTCTTTAAACTGTACCACTTTTGATTATCTGGTCCTTAAACTAATATTTGTTATTTTCTAATCCTTCGACTTAGCGAAAATGCATGTTAAAGTCTCTAATTAACGAAAATGATGTTGTCTAATGTAAATATTTCCGTTTTGAAAATGTAATGAAACGACGTCATTTTTGTTACTCAACGCGCATTTTTATGTAGAGGGACCAGAAAGAACAAAAATTAGTTTAAGAACCAGATAATAAAAAATGGTATAGTTTATGGAACTGAAAATGAATTATTCCTTTATTCTATAATTGGATGAGTAGGAGTTGAACCATCACTTAATAATGGAAATGCATGGCCTTTTCTGATATGGGTATCTGTTTTATAGTCTTTCTTCTTCTGGAAAGGCTTAACAACCTCAAAATTAAGGATTCATAAAATACAATACCAAATGATGAACAAATGTGCAAAAATTTGTCAATTGCATTTAGATAACTTATGAGAATGTTAACCTTAGAGGTAATAATAAGACCATAATTAACTTTTGAATGGTTTATTAATTTTTTTATTTAATTTATTCATTGTTATATTTTTAATAAAAAAACTTAACGAATATGATGAGAAGTAACTCATTTTCTTACTTTCACATTAAAGATGAAAAAATCTCATTTAAATAGACAAACGCAGACGTTGAAGATTTATGTTTAAATTTTTCTGCGCATTTTACACAAAGAAAATATTATTGAAACCACTCGATCCAGGTCGGTTCTTTTGAGTTTTGACACAAAAGAAGGGAAATTTTTGTAGTTGGCCTCAATTGAGCCAAAAGGCATAGAGTCCACATCATAAAATCCAAGTGGCTAACCCACATTTTTTCAGCACACACAAATTAGTTAAAGTAGTTGAGCTTCAAAATCAATAAACCTACCTCTAATTTCCTCCTATAAATTGACTCATATTTTCTTCACCAAGCACACCAAACTTCAAGAACCAATCATCTCCAATTTTCTCTTCCAACACCACAAAACAATTATTCTTTTAAAACCATAATGGATTTTTCTCTACAATTTTCAAGAATTATAACTTTAGCTTATACATTCTTGATTTTTCTTCCTGCTCATGGCCAAATCACTACCCCATGCACACCTTCATTGCTAGCTTCATTCACTCCTTGCATGAATTTTCTTACAAATAGTACTGCAACTGGTTCTAATCCCACCGCGGATTGTTGCGGTTCGATTAAGAATCTGACCAGTAATGGCATGGACTGTCTGTGTCTGATTGTAACCGGAAGTGTTCCGTTCCAAATTCCGTTCAACAGAAGCTTAGCCCTCTCTCTCCCTCGTGCTTGTAACTTGCCCGGCGTTCCGGTTCAGTGCAAAGGTACATAATTAATTCCTACAATACAAATGGTTAATTAATATTTTCAAGAATTTGTGAAAAATATAGTTAAGATACCTTGAATTAATTTAATTTTAATTTTGTCTTGCAGCCTCTAGTTCTCCACTTCCTGCTCCAGGTATAACTTCTGTTACTGTTTTACTATGTTGCACGAAACTTTTCAAATTTTAATTTATGTTTTTCGTTTTCGGCACGAAACTCTATATTTATAACATTCTTGTGAAAAAAGTGTCGATTCGTCCATTTTACTCTCATTTCAGCGTTTTTCATATTATTTTAAATGTACTTCATCATAGTTAACGAGTGTATATATGACAATTAATCATATAAATAATAATTGAACGTCGATAATTTGCAACAAATAAATTTTTTGAATAGCAGGAGTAATATGTTATTGATCTGCAGGCCCTGCCTCACTTGGACCGACTCAATCTCCTCGGAATTCTCCATCAACTAGTCCTACAGGTAATAACCAGATAATTTTTACTTGTATTGCACGGAAATTTGTCGAGTTTAATATTTAAAAAGTTTAAATTTGTAATTGTATAAATGTTTTCTTTTCCGTGATATATAGAATTTTACTGATCATAATATAAGCACTGGTACGTAATAATACTAACAATTGTGATAATTGAGCAGCTTCAGTTGTTCCTGAGCCAACTTCATCAACTAGTCCACCAGAAACCAGCACAACACCACTTCTGACTCCACCGTCGCCAACAACGAGCAGCGGTACCCCGACATCGGCAGCCGGAAGCCGCCCGGTCCTGACTCCACCATCGTCTGCTGTCTCCGCTTACAGCTTTTCACCTTCTCTTCTGCTATTTGCATTAGCATGTCTAGTTTTGAAAAATTACTAGATTGCTACTTGTAATTTATTAGTAGTAACATTCTTTTGTTTGGGTGTGTGATTATTTATTTTGTGATTACAGTTTACATGTTGAGAGCCCTATTGGGAGATTATTTATTGAGTATTATCTGTATTATTTTTATGTTTTGGTGAATAAAATATTTACTTATTTTATTATGGCAATTCACTAGTTGATTAGTCATGGTTAGTCAATTGCTAATCAAGTCTAGCCAATCACTTTAAAAGATAACTTCCACATGAAAACAAATGGAACAGAGGAGTTTTTATTCGAGAAAAATGCCATTCTAGTTTCTAAATTTAAGCGTCATGATCAATTAACTCACACTTAATCGTTTTTATTAATTAAGAATTATATTCTGCATTTTTAGATTAATTAACTCTCAAATTGTACGAAATAAATGAGTTCAGAAACTGTGACAATTAAATTTACGAGTTAATTGACCTAAAAATAGAGAATATTGTCCTTCATTGACATAACAGTTGAGAATAACTAAATTTCAGTTACTTGATTTTGATACACAATATCAAAGAACCGTGATGACCCTTTATTCATTTTCATTTCATGCAATATTCATTCCTTTGTCATAAACTTAAGGCCTCCCGGTATGTAAAAGTAAAAGTAAAAGTAAACTATGACTTTGCAATTTCATGACTCCTCACAATTTGTGTGACTGGTTTCAATAATTACACCGGAAAAAAAAAAGAAATGCTAAATCACACGAATATATATAACACTAATCACACGAATTTGACTTTTTCAACCAAAATCATAAATGACTATCTTTATGATTTGAAAAATGCCATTCTAGTTTCTAAATTTAAGCGTCATGATCAATTAACTCACACTTAATCGTTTTTATTAATTAAGAATTATATTCTGTATTTTTAGATTAATTAACTCTCAAATTGTACGAAATAAATATAAAGCTTTGAAACTTCTAAAGCGTTTCTAAAATGAAAATATAACGTAAAATTCATAAAACTCGAGAAGTTTCGGTGCAGCATAGCTAACAAGTAAAGGCAAAGAAATGGGAAAAACCTGAAGAGGTTCAATAGGAATGAGATGAGTAAGTTAGAACATGCAAATTAGTCCTACAGTTAACTCATGTATTACAGACATTTTCAAAACATGGTAACCTCTGAACTAAAATCATGAGTTCAATAAAACAATTCCTCATTTGGTTCTTCATCTTCTCACTCAGTCTTCAAGCTCTTACAACAAAAGGCCAAAACCAAGTTTGTTCTCTTGAGGGGATTGACTTAGGGCTTTGCTTAAATCAAGGAAATATTTCTTTCTCCATTGATGCTACGTGCTGCAAAGTTCTCAACAAAGTCGTACGAACCGGCTATAATTGTTTATGTCTGTTAATCGCACAATCGTTTCCTCTTATTAGCACTCCGATCTCATTGCCCTTGTCGGATTGCTTCATTTCTGTGCCTTCTTTGACTCTTTGCAAAGGTAATGCATAATTTTTACAACTTTTTTTTAAATGTTTTGAGTTATTTTAAGATCTAATGAATAAAAAAAATCCAAATCATTTTGATTTTTCATAAATTTTTAATTTGAGCTGATATTGCTATTAACTTTTAAAATTGGTCTAAAATTGGCAAAATAAAAACTTCAAAAGATAGGAGTTTTTGGATCATTAGCCCTTGTTTTTATATATAGGTTCTTGTTTATGCAGTTGTGGCTCCAATGCCAATTACATTTCCACAAAATAGTACAAATCATCCCTATCAAGCTTCTCTACCTGCTCAAGATATGCCTGTATCTCCACCGCATGATCATATAGAATTTACTGTAAATTCAACTGCCAACAACAGCTCGACTGCGCCGGCGTCTCCTCCACGAGAAGAGAACAGCGGTAATATTGCGGCTACGCAACCGCAGTCTGATAAAATTACTTGTCCTGAAACGCCTCTGTTTAAGCAGAAGAATGAGAAATCGAAAGGAGGAAACAAGGCTAATAGTATTTTATTACACCAGAATTTGTTGGTGTTCTTGGCTTTGTTTTTGTGCATTGTAATGACTTAAATCTCTTATTCTAGTTTAGACATTAGACAATCATGTGAAATTTTATATCCATAAAACTTAATCAAGAAGAGGAAATTTAGTCTACTCAAAAGTACGTCCGATGGTATAGTACAAAAATGGGAGCCAAGAAAGGAAGAAGTTGAATAAATGCCTAAGAGATTATCTGCACACAGTTTTACAACTAAACTAAATGAAGACAAACTCGCGATTTTGTGATTTTGCCGTCCTGTTACATGATTAGAAAACCATCATAGACCGGGACTAGGTAAGAATTTCCCTATACTTCACATACTAGGAACTTCATCACCGTACTACTTTCTATTTCCAAGTCTATAAATAGCTTAATCAGTGTACATGACACCAGAGCCTCGTACACTTTTCTGCTCATCGTTACCACATATCATCATAAATAACACAGATTTGGTCATTAGACTCACAATTACAGTAATATGAAAGTTCTTTATTCAACCTCAAAAGAGGAGCACTTTATAAGTACAGAAATGGCAGTCTGTAAGTCTAAACACATCTTAAATTTTGTCAGATGTTTGCCCAAAACATTTTGAGAAATACAGCGTAAAATAGGAAACCGACAGAGAATAGTGCAAAGGAGGAGATGATTAAACTAACCATAGATGACAAATAAAAAGTAGATTCAAATCACAATTAACAACAGTAAAGACTAAAGAACAACAATTTGTCGATTGTCTACGTAAAGCAAAAACTAAAAATGCAGATCAAGCCCTTTGCTCAACAAAGGGTAGGAAATGAGAACATCCAAGTTAACTTGCAAACAGAAGTATGTACACTACATATAAATGCAAAGGTAGCCCTACATATCATGTTCCATCCAAAATTGGATATCCCATAAAACAAGTATAAGCCAATAATTACCAGCTGATGTGAAACTCTCTTAGATCATAAAAGCTCACAGTTAGACAAATATAGCAGACTTCAAAAGTAAATAGTCAATAGAGCTCGTAGAGGCAGTTGCCAACCGACAACGTTATCTAAGAAGAATGGAACTACAAAGGAACAGAAAAAAACTCAACCATAAAGTAATGATAGCATTGTATAGACACGTCAGAACAACCCCTATAAGAGAAGAAGACGAGGGAAGAAGAATTTAACCAGATAAATTAAAAATTGCACTGACCATACATGGATAGCTAACAAGCAACCGGAATTCAGCTTTGTTTAGGGATTCTCAGTCATAAAATTAAATTAATAAAAATTAACAGAATTTAATAAAAGGCGCCCAAGTTAAAGAAAGTTGATAAATAAAGGTTGAAACTGGTAGTCTGATCACATTTCTAAAATAATCGTTACGTAGAGGAAAAGAGATATCCACTTTGCACACACATAATGATTCTACAGATAGAATGTAATAAAATATAGGTTCTACAAGTCATATCATGACCAGTGCTTCCGAAATAAGCATTACTAAGAGGAAAAGACCTATTAAAATTGCGCACACGCGATGATTCTACAGAAAGCATAGAGGACAATCATATTGCTTCTCAAAGTATAGATGTATTAACAACCAAAAAATAAATTTTAGCAACTATTTTCCTTCTAGCTATTCCCAGTATTCTCCACACTCTGCGAACCAAGGCTCCTACATATTCCAAAAGAGTAAAGCCTCTTAAACCAGAGGTAGCTATCAAGTATCTAATATATCAAATATTATACAGCAACATAAACCAATCACGAGCCACTAATACTACAAAATTGAGACAAGATGAACTATATGTGTGAACAAGTACATACCCACTTTACCTATTAATTAATCAATTAGGAATTAACAAGGATCGAACTCTAGATCTTTCGACCTTAGAGTATGAAACCATGTCAAATAACTAATTCACCTATAAGTTTAAACTATTAAGTGAAACTCCAATAATAGTATTATCTCTATTAACAAGCCTATGATCATCATTTTCTTTACTTAAAAGACATTGCATCAGCATAACAACCTAAAGCTGAGCTACAAATGTCACCATCAACCAATCAGATCCTACTTTAAAAACTCCCATAAGTAAATTTTCTAGACACTATTACCATTCTCTATAAAATTCGCATGATGCAACAAGAAGTCTTTTACTCAACCCTAAAAGTTTCCAAATAATAAAATTCAGTCTACTAAACCAAGCGTAAATTGTTTCATATTCAAAGGAATGAATGAGTGTAACTTAAGCCAATCATGAGCCATTTTCAAAACAAAATGCAGTTTTGTTATCACAATCCGAAAGTCTACCAGAAATAGGAGTCATCAAGCACATCAACCAGATAAAACTTACATGAAACATGATCCTGAATGAACTGCCACAATAATGGCCCAAAAATAGCTGAAAAACAGAGCCACAAACATCATATTCATCTACCTTAAAAACTTTGACTAAGCACATTTTTCTAGATCAATGGTATTCTTCTACACAAGCTTGGCATCATGCAACAAGGAGCGAAGAAGCAGATATCATTGATTATCATAGATACTATTTTCTCGCGCAAAATATTCAACAAACACAAACAATGAGATAGACAACTAACTCACACCTATCAGAAAATTGACAGCAGCCAACAGAGTAGCAGTCATGTGACAAACTAAAGTTATCCGAAGCTCTCATAATTAACATAAGGAACAGGAAGAGATAAAACACCGCTCATCAAACTTTATACACTGACAGCAGTATAGCTTCATGTTTCATCTCAAAACACACACATAACACACAAACTGCAAAAGTAGTTTCAAAGTTCTAACCTAGTCCAATTTGGACGTAGCAGTGCTATAAGTGTAGACTCTTCATCAAAAAGCATCAAGAACGTGATAGAATTCCCTATGAGCTGCAAATCAAAACCATGCACACTTTTCAAGAGTCTTCAACTATCAATTCAGGATTGCCTTTTTAATCAACACAAAACACATGGCACAAGAATGCAGATTTTTTTTAGCAAATTATAAATAAATTGCATTAAAAACATAACATAGTCTCATATCGCAAAATAAACCATTAAAGTTATTAACAGTCATATTAGCTAATAAAAAAACTACTACTTAAACCGAAAAATTTAAAATAAACCAAATTAAACATATTCACCGAAATTCCACATTGATGCTTGCCATACAAAAACAACTTCTTCAACTACTTTTTGCTTTGCTGCCACACAACACAGTCGACTCTGCAAAAGCTCTCTTCCACCTTCCCAAAAGCCGAATCCTACTCCTTCTTATAAGAGGCCATGACCAGCTGCGCTTGCTCTTTCAAAAAATCAACTCGATCAATAAACAGTTGCAGGTCAGTCAGTTGCAATTTCTTCCACCTCTCTTCCATCTCAGATTTTTTATGTTCGTCCACCAACTCCATACCCTTCATCGCCACAAAATTTCCCATTTCAGTAAGACCACCAATAGGAAAACGAACACTCTTATCCACTTTCCGGCTAACAACACTATTCAGAATACCAACACTTTTCTCCACTTTCACACCACTATTAGGAACACCAACACTCTTACTCACTTTCTGGCTTTCCTTATCAACATCCAACCCCAATTCAGCCTTCAAAGCAGTCAAATTCTTACTATTATTATTAGCGATCTTTTTTCCTTTACCAGTACCAGTAGACTCCAATCCGGTAATAGACCCATTGACACCCCAAATCAATTTCGACAAGTCATAACTTTTCTGATAATGGGCATTAGAGAACGTCATCTCATCGCCATTTTTTACAATGTGACGCTCAAATTTCTTTTTCATTCTCACTACTTTATCTTTTAACTGTGCCATACTAGCAGGAAAATGAACAGACTTCATAATATAATCATAAAACGAGGTCATATCCTTGTTAGGGTCAACTTTTTTTTCTGCAACAAAATTGATTATACCTTCTAATAGGACTATCTCATCGTCTTCGCTCCAGAGTCTTTCGAACCGCTGTTTCTTATTATCCTCAGAGTTCTCAGAGTTCTTTGTTTTCTTCTTTGTCAGTTTGCTGTCGGCGTCAGCTTCACTGGCCCTTTTCACTCCGGCGGCTTTTGCTGACGGCTTCGGCGGCGGTTTGGATCTGGCGGGTTTGGTTGAGGGTTTTGGTGGCGGTTTGGTTATGGTTTTAAGAGGAGTTGCGTCTAAGGGTTTGGATGCAAGGACAGGGGCGTTGTTTGGTTGGTCTGTTTCCGATTCGGATTCTGACTCGGATCCGGATTCGGAATCGGAGGAGGAAACGGGTTTCGTTGGGGTTTGGGTTTGGGTTTGGGTTTGGGGATCTTCTTCCTCGGAAGAAGATGCTTCTGCGTCTTGTTCTGTTGAGGTGGAACCTTCGTCTTCCTCAGAGGAAGCGGCGGGTGGATCTTCAGAGGGGCGTTTGGGTGCCATCGGAAAAGAATGCGTAAAATTGGTTAGGTCGTTTGGGTGCCGAGCAGAAGTACAGTGGGTGTGGTGGGTTGCTAGGGTTTCCTTTGTTTTGTGCTTTTATTTGATTTTTATCTAATGGATTTGGTCGTTCAAACTTCAAATACTACAATTTAGGTAGTGCGTAATAAATGAAGGAATACTGTAAGTATTATTTTGATATGTTAAATTTTTTAAATCAAATTTTTAAATTATCAAAATGCTAAATAGATTAAGTTGGGAGTAGGGATGGCAATGGGGAGGGGATTCCCCTATCCCCATGGGGACCCCCTAATGGGGCGGGGAATTCCCACCAATTGTCCCCATGGGTACGGGGATGGGGGAAGATTATTCCCCATCCACGAGGGTGGGGAGGGGACGGGGAGTGTAGTCCCCACCCCATGGGGATCCCCATCCCCGTCCACATGGGGACCCGATTTAATTTTATATAATTTATTACACTTTTTAATATATTAGCTATAATTTTTAATAATTTTATTTAATTATCAGAATATTAAGTAATGATTTTTAACGATTTTTTATTTTATTTTAATTATATTATTTTAATATTTAAAGTTGCTGAATATTTTAGATGATTAATTAATTTTTGGATAATTTAATTTATAATTCTTTATTATTATTAATATTGAACAGATCATATTTTTTTCTTAAATGTTTCATGAAAATAATAAAAATATTTAAATATTTATATTAGAATTAGACGGGGATGTGGGGATCCCCATGGGGATGGGGAATCCACGGGTATGGGGATGGAGATGAATTAAACCCCATCAAATAAATGGGGACGGGGATGGGGATTCCCCACAGAAGTGGGGACGGGGACGGGGATAGCTTCCCCAACCCCACCCCGCCCCATTGCCATCCCTAGTTGGGAGACAAAAGATTCCGATGGGTGAAAGAATGCAAATTTAGGTGTCATATGGATGAAAGAGTGCAAATTTAAGAGTTAAAAATATCTTCATCACTTAACACATTAGCTAAAAACACATGTTCATGTGTTCTTTTTTGTTTGAAAAGAATGTTCATGTGTTCTTATTTTATAATCAAACACATCAAAAAAATTACAAATTGAGTGGTCACATAGGTTAATAGAAAGATACAAAAATTAAATAGAATGGGTCACTTAAAAAGTCAAAAGAATACACTAAGCCAGTATAATTTGTTGTTTGTGCAACTTAAGGACCATAATTAACTAGTATTGTTAAATAATCTATAATATTATTTTAATAATTTCTTGTCATTTTATTCTTCAGTCTTCATGTATATGAAATATTTATGATAGATAAACATACTCAAAATATACTATTGTTTTCTATTTTTCATGCAATGAAGTAATTTTTTGGTTCAAACTAAATTTTAAAAAGCTGTTATAATATTTATTTATTATCTATTTTATTTTATTTAAAATATCAAACTAGTACTCCATCTGTCCCATTTTATTTATCACTTCTCATTTTTAGTATACATTATAAAAACACAAAACATACACCAATAATATACTACTGATATACTATAAAAATATTGTAGTTACACTAAAAAATACAATAGATACACTAACAAAAAACGATAAAAAAAAACAAAAAAAACACATAACATAAATCGGTAAAAAAGTGAAAATTAAAATTTAAATATTTCTGATAAATTAAAAAAATACGACATGTAAATATTTTTAAAAATAATATAAAATCATAAATAAAATACAACATAGTGTATTATAAAAAAATTCCTCAAACAAAAATACTTATTACTAAATTGTAAACATAGCGGAATTAAGAGATTCAATGGGTGGCTATTGTCTTTACTTTAGAACCGGTCATTGATTTCTTAAATATATCTTATTATATTTTAATTGTTTTGTTTATTATGTTTTTCAAATTACTAACAATTTTTTCCCTCACTTGTCTTCTTTTTTTATTGTATAGTTCCACATATAGGATGTTCATAATTGGGTATCATCATTAGCAAATAAATATTCCTTATTAGCAAATTTAGGATGCATAAGCAAATAAATATTTATTATTAGCAATACTATATATCCACAAAAAATTAAATTTAGATAGGTACATAAAATGATTGATAGAGATAAGCCACCATTGATATTGACTTGCATATCATTTTTGTATATCAAAACAATAAGTTGCAACTTATTCCTAGCAACTACCCCAGTGATTGGTTTTGCATGCCTTAAAGGTCAAAAATGTAGATCATCACCCATGACTGATGACTGTACATATACTAAATTAATCTTTGTAGACAATGCACCAAAAAGTCCAAATTCAAGATATTGTGCATCACTAAACATTTATTATTTCAATATCTAAATTTTAATTTTTTTAATTAATATTCTTATTTTTTTAAAATAATATATAAACAAATACTTTTAGCTATTTTTGATGTGCTAAACCATTTACAATAGATTCTACATTTATTTAAATTTCCATGACATCTTAATGAAAAATAAGAAATTATCTATATAAAATTCCAATGTAAATCATATTATCAAATTTAAAAAATAGCTTCAATTTTATTATCAGTATGGTGAATGAAAAATTGTTAAAAATCCATTTAATACACTTTTACAAATTTAAAATATCAAATAAAAAATTAAGACGCTAAAGAAATCCAATTGAAAAAAAATCATATAACATTTAATAAAGAGATCAAGCTTCTTGAATTTGTATCAATCAATTAATTTACGCTTAATTAATATAAACAGAAAATTAATCGACTAAAATAACCAAAAATAAGACCGCAATGGTATAAATTTTTCTTAACATGGCTTTTTTGTTAAAAAAAGCAATTGTTTTATTTTAAACCCATTTTCTGCTGGATGTAGAATTTGAATATCAAGTTTCTCAATAATAAAAGAATAATTAAAATTGAGAGTATCAAACAATTGGCTACTAATTAAGCTGATAAGATAATATTCAATAAATTAGGAAAATGGTTTTGTCATATCCACTTTGTCAGTATATGTCCTGATCTAATCACACTACAGTACAGTCCAACCATAAAAGGGTTGACTTAGACTTTTTCTCCTTCTTATATCATCTCTGCAAAAAGTACTCAATCCACTGCCTTCTGCATTACACACCAAACCCCAAAAACTGCACAGAAACAATGGCAGGTGGAGGATTTGCTGACGATGGACCCCTTAAAAGAGCTCATCTGTATGAGTATAAGATTACCAGTTACTTCGTTTTTGCTTGTATAGTTGCAGCTCTCGGTGGTTCTCTCTTTGGCTATGATCTTGGTGTTTCTGGTTTGTTTTTTTTCTTTTTCTTTCGTTTTGATTCACTTTTAAGATTTGAAATGTAGGATCTTGAATAAAGTAAGAGCAGTTTTTAGATGTTGTGCTTTTGGTTCAAGCGATTTTTGTTGAGTTTATTTACAATTGGTGTGTTTAGTTTACCACGTTTCATCTTTGCAGCGATTTAAGGACTCGCATACAGGTTCAGATTTTCATTTCTTGGCATTTTTGGCCCAAATTTATTGTTCTTTTACCAAATGACTCCTTTTCGGCGGATTTTAATGACTAAAACGTCACTATATAATGGCTAAAAATGCCAAGAAATGAAAGATCGAACCATTTTATGCCACTTTTGAAGATAAACATGCTTAAGTCGCTATAAATGTGTTAATTTTTTATGGTTGGATTCAAGATTACATTTATGTGATGTTTATCAGTAGTATATGATAAATTGAAGAAAATTAGTAGTAATTGAACTGGTGTGTTAAATTTTCGTTAGGTGGAGTAACTTCCATGGATGATTTCTTGAAGGATTTCTTCCCAAAAGTGTATAGAAGGAAGCAAGAGCATCTTAACGAGACAGATTACTGTAAATATGATAATCAACTCCTCACACTCTTTACATCCTCATTGTACTTCGCGGCTCTTGTTTCTACATTCGGAGCTTCACATATTACCCGAAACAAAGGCCGAAGAGCTAGTATTCTTGTCGGATCAGTAAGCTTCTTTTTAGGAGCAGTTCTCAACGCAGCTGCGGTTAACATTTTGATGCTGATCATCGGACGGATTTTTCTTGGCATAGGCATTGGATTTGGCAATCAAGTAAGTCCCCTGCGTGCATCTAAATTTGAATACCGGAATGTTTATCCTCAATTTGAGATGCTAATTGCATTGTTTTTGTGATGGTTCAGGCAGTTCCGTTGTATCTTTCCGAAATGGCTCCAGCGAAAATCCGAGGAGCTGTGAACCAATTGTTTCAACTGACAACCTGCTTAGGCATCCTGATTGCGAATCTTATAAATTACGGAACAGAAAAAATCCATCCATGGGGATGGAGGCTATCGCTGGGATTGGCAACGGTTCCTGCAACTCTAATGTTTATCGGAGGTCTTTTCCTCCCCGAAACTCCGAATAGTCTGGTAGAGCAAGGAAGATTAGAAGAAGGTCGAAAAGTACTAGAGAAAATTAGAGGGACAACTAAAGTTGATGCAGAGTTTGATGATCTTATCGATGCAAGCAATGCAGCAAGAGCAATAAAGCATCCATTCAAGAACCTTCTCAAGCGAAAGAATCGTCCACAATTGATCATAGGAGCTTTAGGAATCCCTGCATTCCAACAGTTAACCGGCATGAATTCTATACTGTTTTACGCTCCTGTCATATTTCAGAGCTTAGGTTTCGGTTCTGGTGCATCTCTATATTCATCAACCATAACAAGCGGAGCTCTTGTTCTTGGTGCCCTCATTTCAATGTCTTTAGTAGACAAATTTGGCAGAAGAGCTTTCTTTCTTGAAGCTGGAACTGAAATGTTATGCTACATGGTAACTACGCTAACCTTCGCTCTTTCAATTCAATCAAAACCTGAAATACTTATGTTTCAACATGGCTTTATATACTCGCCACGGCTTGCACCTCGGTCAAGGTTCAAACCGTAGTGAGGTGAGAAACTTTGTTTGTCTTGGAGCATGGCCATGGAACAGGCCTTCGGCACCACAGCCATGGTGAAAACCGCGGTAGAAAACGAAGCAAGTGTCCACTGAACAGGTTATGGCTTGAATCAACAGTGATAACAGAATTAACTAGAATTTTAGTATAAATACTTGACGTAACTGTGATAATAGAATCAACTCTCGATGTAGATCACAATGATCGAACCACGTAAATTCTCGTGTTCTTGTTTGATCTTTCTTCTGTTTAATTCCGCATTACTTCCGTGCCAACAACTTATAACCGTTGGTTCAAAAATTTGCAGGTTGCTGTGGCAGTAACACTGGCAGTAAAATTCGGACAAGGAGTAGAGCTTCCAAAAGGAATCGGAATCTTCCTAGTAATCATCATTTGCTTGTTCGTCTTAGCTTACGGAAGATCGTGGGGTCCTCTCGGTTGGCTAGTTCCGAGCGAAATCTTCCCATTGGAGACGAGATCAGCAGGGCAAAGCATAGTGGTGTGTGTGAACATGTTATTCACAGCTCTAATAGCACAATGTTTTCTGGTGTCACTCTGTCACCTTCGATATGGAATATTCTTGGTGTTTGGTGGCTTGATTTTGATAATGAGTAGCTTCATTTTCTTCCTCCTGCCAGAAACAAAGCAAGTGCCCATTGAAGAAGTGTATCTTCTATGGCAAAATCATTGGTTCTGGAAGCGCATTGTCGGAGATCATCAAGTCGAGTTAGATGAGAAAAACACAAGACAAGTTTAACAATATTTGCTGAATGCTGTATTCTGTTTATCAATGTATGAATTATAGAATCTTTTAACAAACAATAAAAAAAACATTCAGTTACTGGCTAATTCTGATTTAATCTTACTATGTCAACATAGATACGACGTCGTTTAAGAAATTACAAGTGGTATTTCACTATTTTCAATTTTTCTGTATCAGTCAGACTAACAAACTTTAGAGCAGTTGATACGCTGTCGTTTAATATTAGGAAGGGTATTTTAGTCAATGTTACTTACAAACCAAAAGGATTTTCCCGCCATAATCAAGAAATGAGGCCATACATGTAACTAACTTGTAACAGCCAATCAATAAAAAATTCCTCTGTTTCTTCTCTCAAAAGAAACATGTCCGCCATTTCTGGCATCTCAATTATAACTACCGCCGTCACTCTCCTCCTCCTGACCGCCGGAGCTTCAGCTCAGCAGCCATCGTCTCCGTCTCCGTCACCACCGCCACTTGTAGGCTGCACCGACGAGTTAGTTGCAATCTCACCATGCCTCGGCTACATCTCAACGGAGCCAAATAACCTGACGCAAACTCCAAATTCTCAGTGCTGCGATGCTTTACAGAAAGCTTTCAATTCCAGCGCAGGTAACTGCTTCTGTTACCTACAAAAGAAGCCTCTGATCTTCGGATTCCCGCTAAACCAATCAAGACTTGTTTCTTTGCCTTCTATTTGTTTGGCGGCGGCGGCGACGGAAAGTAAATCTGATTTGGATTCGATTTGTTCAGGTTAGGGTTTGCCGAAAATCTATTTCATGATCATTAACCTTTGTTAAGTTTTTTCACTGGTTTGCAAGGCGCATTTTAGCAAATTTAGTTTAGGAAATATAGAGTGTGGTTAGATCCATTGGATTTACATGGACTCGCTGTCCATAATTGTAATTTGCTTTGTTCATGTTTACAGAGTCACCAGCATTGCCTCCTCTCAATAGCATAACAGGACCTGAAGTGGTTCAAAAACCAAATCCTTCTGGTAATTAGACTCAATTACTGTTTGTTAATTATCATTAGTCTTAATTAACCATTTGGTTTTTGATTTTAATCATATGATTTGCAGGTGTTGATAACGTTGGGTCTCCTACAACAAGCTTGCCAAGAGGAGTAGCTGACGGTTCATCCTCACCGGTAAATTCTTCAGAACCAGAACCTGTTACTGGCGGAAATTCTTCTCCGATAGCAGAAAAGGGTCGCCCCCCACCATCATTGCTGCCACCAAAACCAACGAGCAAATCATCTGCAGGACAGGGTATTGGCGGTATTAGCGGTAGCAGCAGGTACTGTTGGTTCCTTCTCGAAGCGCTAATAAAATCTGCAATTGTTGCTGTTTTCACTCATATGTAATGTAGCAGCATACTGTCTTAGTTCTACCTGAGGATCTATTTGCTTGAAAATGATAACATTGTTCTCTGTATAGTCTCTGAAACTGAGAATCGAGACTCGAGTTTGATACATAGTCTGTATAAGTATTTTAGAGTACGTAGAAGTTAGAACTAAATCGCCTCTTTTTCTTAGCTCTCTCTAATGTTCACGGTTCTCTCTAATGTTCACGGTGGTATTACATCACTACATGGTTGTACTCAAATTGCCACAATTATTTCCATGGCAACCTTCCACCATCAAAAACATAGGAACATCTTATCTAAGCATCAAAAAAGAAATTAGCACATTTTACTTCCAACCATCAGACCACTCAGTTTCATCTGTACAAGGTTTTGGAACTTCTGTTTGATAGGAGTCTTGATTCCATCCAACCTCGTCAGAGCAGCTAGGGTTTTTGTCGTCATGGTAATCATAGCCGGCACCATCTTCATATGTCTGATCTCCATCAACATAATCCTCTCTTTCTGGCAGACTACAGCCCTGATAAGAGTTGTTGTCTGCACAATACCATAAAAGCTTACTCCAGTATGTGTCCTGCAAATTTCAAACAGCACAACAGAAGTATTTCAGCAAAAGCATGAAAACTGTAACCAGCTATTTTAAAAGTGCATGGCATTAAGTTTGACAGATCAAATTGTAATCTGGTACGTAATTTATATATTGGTTCACGCTGCAGCGTACACTCACTGCCGTTGGCGTAGTTTATATTTTGGTCCACTGAACTTTAGAATTGTACGAATGATTTGTAGTATGAAAATATGATATGCATAATATTGCTCATGTTAGCTAAAATTCGGTCTCCAAAATACAGTTAAGCATTTTAAGTTGCGATGGACTTCTATCTATTTGCTTAAATATCTTTTACAGCTATGGAAAAAAGCATCACCTGGTTGATGATGTGTGGATTTCCGATAATGACTAGCAGCAGTATAGCACGGGTAATAGCCACATTAAACCTTTTTGGATTGCTTAAGAAACCCAAACAATGAACTTTGTCAGACTCATTGTGTTTCACTGTTGATCTAACGGTGGAAACGACAATAACTTTCCTTTCCTGTCCTTGAAACTGTTCGACACTGCCAACTTTTATGTCGGGCATATCTAAATCCTCAAAGGCCTTCTTTAGTTTAGTAACTTGCTGCCTATAAGGTGTAATGATCCCTATATCAGACTCATTCAAATTCCCCCTTTCAATTAGTTTGATTGTGATCTCCACCACCTTGCTAGCTTCAATTCGGTTAAACCATGACGGGTTATTTCCTTCCCTTTCATCACACCCTTGTATACCAAAGAAGAGAACTGGAAATTCCCTGCCAGGAAGCAGATTTACAGAAGATAATAGGGAAACTGTGTCCTCATTGGACTCTTTGCTCGCAATCAAAATCCCATCATAGAACAAGTCTGAAGGTAGCTGCAGGATATCTGGGTGGCACCTATAGTTTCTAACCAAATTTGTTACGTAATTTGCGTCTCCATTGGCGTAATACTCGCACTCATAAAGCCTTTGCAAGTATGATTTGCTTAATCCATGAGCCCCGGCATTTCTCGAGTAGATTACAGGACCTAATTGCATTGGGTCTCCAGCAAGAACAACCACTGTATCCCTACGGCAGAGGTTGGATATAGGGATCATGCTTTCTGGCTCCGAAGCTTGGCCAGCCTCATCGAGAAAAATATGAGAGAAATGGCCTCGTTTAACACCCTCAGAAAATAAATGACAAGCACTCATATAAGTCGATATTATGATCCTAAAGCGTGTGAGAGCGCCGAGTGGAGGACATTTGAAGAGATTCTCATCAAAGAAACAAAAGCGAATATGATCAGGCTTGACATCTTCATATGGTCGGGAAGTCGCATTAAGTCGGAAAATTTCATTTTCCTGTACTTTGATAGCCTTCTCAGACAGAAGCTTGTCAAGCAAGTGATCCGCTGCATTATTTGACGGCGCGCACACAAGAATCCGTGAATTTCTTCGATTTGCATATAGCTGAAGAATTGCCTCTACTATTGTCATAGTTTTACCAGTCCCAGGAGGGCCATAAATCATATAGGGTGGGGCCCCTCTACAACCTAGGATCATCTCTATCGAACACATCTGCTCTTCATTAAGATTACAAGTTATAGGCACCAGAGTTGTTTTAGTTTCAATAAACCTATTTCCAGAGGACTCAGATGGAAAAAGGATTGTTGTTTCCAAATTATCAGCAGCATCTACAGCCTGATACTGTCTTCTCATGTTGACTCGATTATAAGTGAAGTGTACATCATACAGATTTCCATCCGAATGCATGGAGTGAAATTGCGGGTCAAACTTTAAATACACTTCATCAGTCTCAACACGATGAATAAAGCCCTGAGACAATCATTTTTACAAATTAGCCAATTAAAACAGCAAAAAACAGCCCACTGTAGTCAACAACCAAAAGAACCGCATAATGCGCAATGACTTTATAAGAGTTGGAGTTTAACCAAACTTAGACTCTATATATATGATACCGGAGAAATAAATTTTAATACGAAGCAAAAACCTGATAAGGTTGGGTTAGTTCATCATCATTTGAGGGCTTGACAAAGATGTAATCTCCGTAGACAAGTGAAGGTCTCCGCTCAGCAAGCCCTAAAACGACGAGGGACAGGAAATTCCCCCTTCTCCTCATCTTAACAGCCTCCATATTGTAAGATCTCATGTCTTCCTGAACAATCAAATCACCAATTTCAGATCAATAAAAAATGAATTTCACACCAAACAAAAATAACCTTACCTCCAATTGTATTTCTTCCATGATCAACAAGGTTTTGAAGTAGGAAGCATAATTCTTTCTTGTTAAACCTTCCATTATAACGTCAGGGACCTGCTCGCTCTCAATCAATTCTCGATCTTCCCTTGGGATATCATAACGAGGAAGCCTACTTTTTACTGGCCGGCCTGCTTTCCTGATAGGACGAGAACCTTCCACGAAGGTGTCAACAGCAAAATGCTTCTTTTTCGTAGTTCTACAATATCGCTTTCTCGAAGCCAAAGACCTCGATATCTTATCTTCCGCCAATAGAATAACCACCCGTTCAATATTATCATCGCCCACATCAAAATGCACAGCTGTGCTGTACATTCCAATTTCCGGCGGTTTGCAATTTAGCCAAACCGTTAACGTGTCACCCGGCTGAAGCATTCTATCCTCAAGGTCATAAGACTCAACAAAACCACCGCCGCTGTTCCCATCATTCCCCGACGGAGGCTTCATCAAAGAGAGAGTAAACGAGTTCTCGGGATTCGACGCGTAAATTTTAGTCCACAAATCAACTGCTTCATCAGTGGTGTTCCTAATAGTGATTGAATGTGAAGCAGTTTCTCCAACAATCACAGATTGAGGCTTCCCATTTTCGAACGGGAATGGAACGGAAATTACAATAGGACCCTCTTCAATAGGATCATAACTACAAACAGATCTATCATCTTGGTAATCAATAAACCCTATTTCACCTTTATCTCCAATCACTGAGTACTCATCATCATCACCCCACTTACCATCAACTGAACCCATTACTAATCACCAAAACAAAATAATCAGCAAAATATATAAAGCATGCTCAACACCAACAACAAAAATAGTTGAAACTATCAAAGAAAAGTAAAATACCAAATGCAGCAACTTAAAGAGATTATAAATTTAAAAAAAAAAATCACAAACCACAAAACAATATTTGAAAAATTAAACATAAACCAGCATATAATTAATTAGATTGTTATTACATAATACATAGAGAAGAGGAAGACACTGACCTAAAGTTGAAAGTAGAGTTTGAGAGTGAGAGTGAGACAGAATTCAAACTGAGAGCAGTTTAGAGAATGGGGAAGAGGTCATTTGATTTTACTTATGTTGGGCAAAATTTGTTAACCGGTTCGTAACCTAGTAAAAATTCAATTGAGACCATCGACATTTTTGAGAATTGTATGCGTGGATCAGTTAGGGTGTAGATGTGCTTGGTGGTACTATGAAGTTATTAACATGATTGAACAACAATAAATACAAGTAACTTTGAAGTTCCAAGTCTCCTCATTTACCAATATTATGAAATTTACTGATTAAAAAAAGATAACAATAATTAAGGTATGAGTTTGGATTGAATGTTTTTAAAATTTAAAATCAATAATTTTCAAAGTCTTATAAGGTATGAGTTTGGATTGAATGCTCAAACTGATTCAAATGTTTAGCGAAAACTTTAAATATATCCAAACTTTTTAATTGTATTAATTATAGTCAATTGTAATTTATTTTATGTTAATTATAGTCAACTGTAATTTATAATATATATCCAAACGTTTGAATGAATTTAATGAGAATAGAAACAAAATCAAAATAAAATAAAATAAATCTGAACATAGTTGATATTTTCTTTAAACATATAAATTGACATGATCATTAAATCCTTTTAGAATAACAATTCATCATGTATTAGAAAATTGTTAATTTTAACCTTTTCACCTCTTAAATAAAAAATGAAATTGAATAAATCCACCAATTTTATAAAATCCATAGTTTTTCATTCAAAATCTCTCAATCTAAGAGAAACTATCATTTACTTTTCCTAGAGTGTTTTGAGTATTCAAAATAACTCTTCATTTTCCATTCTCTTCCTTTAATTGAAGAGAGATCTTAGGGAAGACCTCTTCGGAGAGGAAATGGACGTGGTCAAAACATATAAAGATCGGCGTGGTCACTCATAAAGGCTCGACAAAAACCGTAAGTTCCCCGACAGTCCAAATTCTTCTCAAGGGGACATGCAATTAAATGTAAAAGACCAGAAGAAGCACATGGCCAGTACAAGAAACCAGTTCTGGATATTCAAATATAAGATTACCTATTCAACATTCAAATTTGACATTAAATATAGAAATCAATCCCAAATGCAGAAAAGTTTAAGCTGATGCCACATCCTTGACAGATTCACGCCATGCGTACTCCCTTGCTCCATCTTTGTCGACAATCTTGATCACAAAATTTGGGGGAGCCACGACCAATCTGGATCGGATCTCCATTATGCACTTATCTACCAATCCAATTGCTTCTTCCATAGTCATGTCGCTACGGTAGTGTCTGTCCATCATGGAGAGAGAAAAATATGACCCGTATCCAAATGCTCCCCTGTCAACCTTGTGAAGTGTAGCAATATAGTCGATGTAGTAAAGAGAAGGACCGGTCTCTTTGTCATATCCAGCCAGAAGAATGTTAACAGAGTATGGGTTCTAAAAAATGAACATTCAATTTCGTAAGACAAATGTTAATCAGTTATTTGTATCTGCTAAGAATTTTACTCATCAAAGCAATGGCATGCACAGGCTAAAGTTATTAAGTGAAAACCCGATCCAGCTTGCAGTAATCAATTGAAACCAAGAGATGTTGCACTGCGATACCGTTATCATTGTACATAAACTTTTAAAACCCCCAACGCTGCCCTTACTGGAATCTCAAAATAAACCAAACAATGAACAATTACAAAGAAGATTGATACAGCTTAGATAAATGAAATTGAGAAAATTTGTATAGCTACTCCATCTCTACCCTTTCCCGAGCCTTCTATGTCTCTCGACTGCAACAGTAATCTCAGCCAAGGGCATATATGCAAATATTCTTGCAAGGACATTAGCGTCAGAAGGATTGCTTCTGAAACGTAAACCTCAATATAAGCTATGTATGCTTCCTCTCAAGCTAAAGTAATCTCACCTAATCACATGTTCCCATAAACATACTTAACATATTGAGGCACTGGAGAAAAAAGAAGTCTACTTATGCACCCAACAGGACAGAAAGAGACCAGTTCTAGATCTATCTCCACAAGATGGCAAACAGGCATGCTCAAGGCCAAAAGATCCAATAAGGGTTACACAAGTCTTAAATTATGGAAGAGGAGGGTATATATCACAAGCAGTAGAATAATACACAATAAAAGATTTGTCTGCCAAACCATCCTCAAAACATAATTCCAGAAATGGATGTTTCATCAAGACACATACTAAAAAAACAAGCAAACAGGTAACCTAATTAAGATGTATCCTTTGACATGATTGATCCTGCCTTGCTATAAAAATAAGCATCCCAAAAATCGAATAGCTGATGCAATGTCTATCGAACAATGATGCTAACCTATTTTAAATGAGTAAATGACAAACAAATCTTGAAGCACCTTAAGAAATTAGCATTCTCCCAGCCAGCATATCCAACAAAAATTCCATTCCAAACTTAACATGGCGCCTTAAAGAACCCAGCTCAAGACTGAATAATTCATCAAAACATACATAAAATCTGGACTACATCCTGCATTCATTTCTTAACCAGAACCCATATTTACCTGCTCTTATCCTATACTCTACCACTTCCTAATAACAGACTGAGCATTTTATCTCACAATTTGAGAGGCTTTGACTATATTTACGATTCACAATCCAGTACATGAATTTTCCATTGCACCGTTTACCTAATTCAAGTAAGTTTTTATTAAATGGGACATAATGTGACGCATCTTATAAACTGAGCACAGAGTTCTGAAAACCTAATTGCATCACTTAATAGTACTCAAGTAGAAACCAATCCTAATAAATAAAGCATTCACAAAACGGGAAAAAAAACTAATCCTAAACCCTAAAATCTACATTAAAATGCAAAACAAATTAAATATTACCTTTCTCAAAGCAGTAGCGAGCTCACCGCGAGTAAAATTAGCAGCAGCAGCAGTCGTCAACGGGATTCCGTTGCGAAACTGATACAGCGACACATTCTTCTGTATATACTCCGTAAATTGAACTCTACACACCAAACAAACAAAATTAACAAAAATAAATCACAATTTTAAGTTAATTAATGAACAAACTATTGCTCAACAGTAACAGTAAAATTAAAGAAAGACATAAAAATAAACCTGTCGCCGGGTTCGCCGCTGGCGGCGATGAGTTTGTGAGAGTCGAGGATCATTATTTTGTCTTCATTAGATTTGTGGACGAGGATGCTGTGAACGGCCGATGTATCGGAGGCTACTATGGCGAAATCGGTGCCGACTAATCCAAAAACACACTCCATTCTTTTCTTGATCTGTTTTCTTTTTGGTTTTCGATTTTAGTGAAGTTTTAATTTGTTCTTCTTGAGGAACAAGTCGGAGAGGAAGGGGTAATTTGGTAACTTTGTTAATGTCTAATTGTCAAAATAATCCCTAACGTTCGCATTTCTTTCATTTTAGCTATGCTTATTCATGGGCCGGTCTTGACTTTTTTAAAGGCAAGCCCAAGACCAGTCTGAGCCCGATTCAGATTTCAACTATACTACATAAATCCGGTCTTGCACTATTTTTATCGACTCAACCGGGCTTGGGCGGATCTATATTGATTTTTTTATAATATTACAAGCTCAAGCCCGCTTATAATATGTCGGGGGGGGGGGGGGGGGGGGGGGTTCAGATTCGAACTTAAAATCAAAAATTATTATCCAAGTCCGACTTAAGGCGAACGGATCTAAATAGATTGGGCGGATACCCAATCGCATGAACAGGTCTAATTTTAACACAAACTCTTATATTTAATAAAATAAAGTATTTTGGTAACTTTGTTAAAGCCTACTCATAAAAAAAAATCCCTAACTTTCATATTTCTTTCAATTTAGCACAACTTATATTTTATCAAATTTAATGTTGTATTTCTTTATACCAATATTGAGAAAACCATAATTTTTGAAGTCTAAAAAAACTAAAAATCCAAAAGTTTCAAAAGTCAAAAGCCTATAAAAGTTAAAAAGTTTTAATACGTTACGGCAGACAATCTTTTTTTTATTAAAGGACAGTTGGTAGAGAATGTACAAGTTGAAGAACATGAGAAGTTGAAAAAAAGTGAGCATCTGATGGTTTTCTAAATAACTTTAAAAGAGAAAAAAGATGATGATTGCAAACCCTAAATAAATCAATTAAAAATTCAAAAAATCATAAAGGAAAAAACAATGTTAATTTCATAATTTTTAAATTCATACCTATTGTAATTTGTGTTTTCTTAATTCAAATTCTTCAACATTAATTTTAATAGTAATTTCAATTGGAACTTCAATTTCAGTTTTTTTTTTAATTACAAAAGGTTTATTTCAATTTAAATTTTTTACGTCGATTGTTTAAGAACTCATTAAATTGTTTCGGTTCTTTTAAAACTGTCACAATCGCTTAATTTGGAATCTTCAATTTGGAGTATTATCATCTGACACGCTTACACACAAAGACCACCAATCATTTTTTGAAACTTCGCAGAGAACAATTTGGCACAACCAGTAGGACATCGAAAAGATGGCTCAAAAAATACTAATATTTTGAGAAAAAATATAGCTAACTCTCAGGAGGAAGACAATACGCCTGCTATAGCAAGACTAGAAAGACTCATCTATATTGTTGTTGAATAGTTTGAGAAATCAGTTGCGCCTCTTAATCATAAAATTTAAAAGGCGCCACAAAATATGATTTCTGCATTGAAACCTTTTAATATAGTTGACTAATATTATTAATAAATAAACTGAATGACTAAGAGGCGCAAGTGATATTATATGAGTTTAATAAAAATTATATTATAGTGTTTTAGTTTTTTTTTTCAATGTTGAAAAGTAAGAGAATTTTAAAAAATCAATAAACTGAAAAAAAAATGATTAATTAAGCATTATATCTCCTAAAGTATAATTGTTAATTTAAAACTATACCAGAAATAAATTTAAATACTAAATTAATTTATTTTTTTCAATTCAGTAATTTTACTTAGTTGATTGATTGTAAACTGAACAAAAAAATTTAAAATATAATTGAAAATAGAATTAAAAAATCATATCGATTGATTTTCAAACAATAGAGACAAAACTGTAAATTACATCATATGTGAGTGGTGCTAGAATAATTTGCTCTTTTTAAAATTATGTTTATTAAAACGAATAAAATTATAATAACCTGTTTATATAAATTAAACATCAGTATTAAATCATTAAAACTACAAATTACATAATTTTTACTTTAATAAATAATTCTAAGTAAAAAAATGTTCTAAAAAAAATCTCTATAAGTAAATATCAACTGTATTGTATTTAATTAATTAACATTATAATAATTTGATTAATAATAATAGAAAATATTACCAAAAGTTATCTATTGTTGAATTACTGATTATGCAATGTGAAAAGGATTTAACTTTTTAAAATTTAATTAATAAAATTATTAATCTATTAAAAGTAGTATAAAAGTAGAATAATACTATTTTTTTGATCCAGTGAAAATAAAAATAGTTGTGAGACAATCGATATGAGCCCTCAATATTATTGTTTTTGCTGGAATTTAAACAAATTTTCAGCAAATTTCCAAGAATAGCAAATTACAGAAAACATAGAAGTAAACATTAGCGCCATTGAAGGAGCATCATTGATGAATCCATTAAAACTGCTATAAAATAAAGAGAAGGTAAGGATCTAATTGTGCAAAAATCTTAAATTAAAATATAAAAATGGCAAACAAGATTGTTGCACTATTTGTTATGTGCCTTGTTGTTGTTGCTGCTGTGCAGCTAATTCCTCAAGCTGAGGCTGATATTTTTGCAAATTGCTTCGTTCAATGTGAAAAAGATTGCATCGCGGCCGGTCAGGGCAAAACCAACTGCGAAATGAAGTGCGACACCGACTGCTTCGACAAAGAGATCGCGGGTACGTAATTTGTTTGCCCGGAATTTATTAAATTTTATCGATTAGATTAAATGTATCAATTTTGAAAATAATCTTAGAGGGTTAGTTGATTACAAATTTAGATTATCGTTACAAATTGATAAAAAAATTAATTGTGGTATTAATTGTTCATCGCGTATAAATTATATGCTTGTGATTACTACTAAATGTATTTCTAATATTATGTGCAGCTAAGATGGTTCCCCATCCTTGAGCTTTATGAACACTTCTGGAGTGGATCATGGTTACTAATTCATAATATGTATTAGAATGGCACAACAATACTTTCTTTGTATTTTTGCTCATTTGTAATAAAAAAAATACTAATTAACCATTTTATTTTAAATATTCTATGTCATCTTTGTTTTACGGTTTATGAATATCTCAAGAAAAAGAAGGGTGAGCATATAGCGAGCTCGGTGAAAAATCAATCGGTTGCATTAATAAAATAACTTTTTGTATTTAACCGAACCAACTAAATTATCAATTTTAACTAAATCCGATCTAGCGTTTAATTTAAATAGATAAAAATGTATGAAAAAAATAATTTAAAAACTTATAAAATATTCAACCATACCTAATTTTAAAAATCTTGATTGTAGCTGACCCAATTATTCATTAACCATATCAAATTAATTGAACTTTCTGAATGAATCAAAAAATTTAATCGAAATTAAATAGAATCGGTTTTAACTGGCTAATCTTAGACCTCGCTTGGTTAAGGGCAAATAAATTACGAAAGTTGTACTTTCCGAGAAGTAGCAATTTTTTTTTTTGGTTCACTTTATACATTATACTTCACGGGAAATTGGATGTTGGGCTTCCCCTTAACTAGGAAAATAACTTCCCTAGCAAAATACAAGAAAGTAGAACTTCTCTAGTATTTTTTGTTGGATTTTTTTAATTTAGCCTTAATTATTTTCTTTTTTTCTTTTAAAATTCATATAAAAATATTTTTATTATTTTATAATTTTTATTTATAATAAAATTAAATATTTTTATTAAATATTTTATATTATGTAAAATTTAAATAAAAAAATATAAGTTTAAATTTTAATATTTAAAAACTCAAATAGTATTTGAATTGTAAAATAAGAGTTAATAAGCAAAAATTAAATTATTTATTGCTCAATTTTGTTGGTAAAAATACGCAAGCGTACGTAGCCAACTTGTAATACAGACTATGAAGTCCGGATATCGTACCCACAGAGAAAGCTCTAAAGACAACCAATTAAGGAACTCGATTCGAATAGCCGAAAAGATAGTTTTTTGTTTTTTGTGTAATTAAAAGACAGAAATTAACAATTGTAATTTAAAGTAAACTAAAGCTGTAATTCAAATGGTGTTTTAACAATAATGGGAAAAGCAGGGATTATTAATCTTTGTTATGCTGTTTACTTGATTTGGGTTATGGATTGTATTGTTCTGATGAGGTTCGAACTAATCTAAGGCACCTAAAATTCTCTCTCGAGCAATTACAGGCAAAAGCATTAAACTCACTAATACTAGGTTAATTATTCACTCTCGCACAATGATTAACCTATGTATAAATCAATTTAATGGTTGTTAAGCAAATTCAAAGAACTCGCACTCGTTAATTCACTCTCGCACAATTAACTCTTGCGCTCTTAATTATATTGTTCTATTCCAATTTTACTCTCTCGAGCTAAAACTAAAACAAATGGCATAGACTAAGTGATCAATTTAGGCTAAGCGTTAAGCACAATAATTAAAACCCATCAAGAACAAAAACCCATAAATCCAATTCAATTAGACAGACATAATTGCGATTAATAATCTCCAACGAAGGGTTTAGCTAGACATAATAATGAAATAACTAAAAACAATAATTAACGAATTCATTCTGCGATTAAATAAACACTGAATATGAAATTAATATCAATCGTACCTTATTTGAAGTAAACTAATAATGAACAATGAAAATCCAGCGATAATAATGAAGAAAGAATACTAAAACTGTAATAATCTATAATCTAATCTCAAAAACAAAGTCGCGAACCCTAATACAATATTTTAGAAAGGTATTTATACTAAGTCTTTTTGTAATCTTCGAGCTATGTCAAATTCCCATAATACCCAGGTCTTTTATTTGTCGAAATCCATTGACAGAGGCTAAAAACGTCATATCAGCATCCCTTAAACGGACAGCGCACGACGTGCAGGGGTCAAGGGCAAGTCGTGCCCTCTATAAAACCCAACCGCACGACGTGCACAGCCAAACCGCACGTCGTGCGGTACCAATTTTTTCCAAGCACGTCGTGCTCAGCGACGTGCTTTCCCATCTCAACAGTTCTGGACACTGGAGTTGACGTGCTCTCAACGTGCTCTCAACGTGCACGACGTGCACCACTAATTTTGTGCCGAAATGATCTCGTTTCTTGCTCCAAGCGCTGCCCGGCTCTCTCGTAAGTCCAAAATCGCTCTAATAAGCTCCAAAACCATCCGTTTACGTGCATATACCTGAAATGCTTAGACATAACAATAAAAACCACAACTAACATGATTTCGACGTTAAATACGCAATAAAAAGACCTGAAAGTACCTAGAAAATAGGAGTATTTCTGCTCCTATCAAATTTAAAAATATTTATTTGTTTAATAATATAAAAATTATCAAACAGCAACCAGCCCTACCACTCAATCCTCATGCGGAACAACAAGCAGAAAGATCTCATCCAACATCAGCGGCATGGCAATTTCCCATCGAGGGTCTACTAGAATCCCGATGGGTTACTGATCGCGAAAATAAAGTCGCCGATCTCAATAAAGAATTGGAATCTGGAAGGACATTTATGTCTTTTAATAAAAAAATATAATATATTATATTAAAATCAATTTCGTACTTCCTGAGAAGTAAAAATCAAAACAAGCAACATTTATCAAACTTCCTGAGAAGTTAACTTCTCATGAACTATACTTTCCGGAAAGTACTTTCCTGCAAATGCTATAAAACGAAGATTACTAGTTATTATAGATCTACTCTTTTAGCTCAATAAATCTAAGATTTAAAATCTAGTTTTTGTTTGATTTGAGTTTTGTTTCTTACTTGTTAGAATAAAGTTTAAATCTTTTTTCCTTCTTTGATTAGATTTATTAGATCCACGAGAAATTGTAGTGTTTGTTTGAATTTTAACTCTAAAGTATTGTGGATCTAAGAAATGAAAAGGATTTGTATCTATTTTTATAGAGTTTCAATGAAGATGATATTGAAGATCGAAAACTGTAGGTTTCAACGGATCAAGCGGTTTGAATGACAAATCAATACAAGTCAATATCGAAACACCCTTCTAACAAAATCGTTGTGTTAAGTTTAAGAATCTATATCTAGAATTTTCTTATTTTTCGACTATATTTTTGCTTATATTTTTATTGTTATCTATTATTTTATAGTTTATTTTTTTGAAAGATCATCTGTAATTTTTTGTTATATGACTTTATTGTTGTAAGTTGAATTTTCATAATTAACTCTATCTTGGTTTAATTTTTTCTATGCACATGCTCTGATTCATTTTCTGGGTTTGGGAAAAATAGCTTATGTTTCTTGGTGGGTGAAGGTGGCGATAGGAGATGGATGGTGGTGGTATGGGTGGGTTATTAGGGTTTTAAAATTTAAAATTAGATTTGATTTGGTTAATTGCAGGTTTAATTAAGTTTATTTATAAAAAAATAGGATTAATTAGACTTAATTAAGAGAAAAATGCAAAAAATGATCCCCAAATTTTTAAAAATTAGAGTTTTTATTAATTAGAATTAATTAAAGTTTATATTAGGGTTAATATTTTAAAAGTTAAGTTGAAACGATTTAAAATTTGAGGGTGTAAATATTTTTCTAAAAAATTTAAAAATTTATTTGGACTTTTTATCTTGTATTCGCCAAGGTTGTATTCGTGTGGCATGCGTAAGCGCCACATAAGCGCAAGCATGTGCCAATTGAGAATTGAACAAAATTGAAACGATATCATGCGTTTCAAGATAAATTTGATAAAATTGAAAAGTTTGTAATTTTGTAAAATTTTCATGAAAAATTTGAACTTTTTATAATATTTAGCCAAGAATGAATGTGATTTGAAGAATGAATGCTACTACACTCCCTTTTTTCTCAAAGACTACAATTTCCATTAATAGTAACAAAAATTATATGAACGGTTTCTCAACACATTGAGTCAACTATTCTAGAAAAAATGACGAGAGCTGTAAAAATACAGTCATCGACTAGGGCTAAACTAACCACTAAGGGTCACCCAATTATATAGGCTAAAATAAATAGATTTAATAATTAAATCTAGACTTTTTGACCGTTCTCAGGGAGTCCAGACCGTGAACGTTCCAACTTCAGGTTTTCATTGTTGTCGGTGGTCCTGATTAACAGGAATCACCGCTAAAAATACCATATCCGACTCTCCACAAACATAGTCTTCAGAATGAGATAATATTTTTGGAATACAACCATCTTCTTATTCTGCAATTGCATTTTTCTTTCAATTTACCAGTTTCATTTTGCTGAAAGACTGTCACAATAGAGATATCTGTAAACAGTATCGTTTTACCACTAAATTGGAGCTGGGCTTTCTTAAACTGATTATTCCTTGAGCTGGGCTTTTTCATCCCATTTCCTTTAACTTTTAATTTCAGGTCATTAACACTTTCTCCCTGCTTTGAATTTGCCTTTGACTCGCGCCAATAAATCTTTTCCTCTTGGCTCCTTTTCCTTATTAATGTCAATATCAAAAAGATTTGTAACAACCACATTCTTACCAATCTCAGCAGATATGAGAGTTTGAAATTTCTTTGTTGACCTATCCTTAGCGAATCAATACTAGAGGAAATCTCTCCCCTGATCTTGCTCTTTCCACTATCTCTTCCCTCTGCAGCAAGGCAGATTATCATCTTCCTCCACATTTCCAGAGTTAATTCTTGCACGTTTTCCCCTACTAGTCATACCTTGCATTGGACCTGCTCTGATAAGATCTGAATGCTTGTACCTTCCGGACACATCTGCACCTCCATGACATTCCAACACAGGATGGTAAAAAATGCCACACCTGTAACACAATTTAAGGAGTTTTTCTATAACGTAAAACTATTGTTACAACGGTGCCTTTATCATCAATACGAATCTTTAAACCTCGTTTCAAAGGCTTTGAAATATTGATTTTAACACGGGCTCGGATATACTTACCTAAACAATCTCCAGAAGTTTCAGGATCCACCTTCTCCGCAACATCAATTTGAGACCCTAAGGAGAGACATGTTTCTCTGTTCATACAAATCAATGGCAAATTATGAATTTGCACCCAAAATGACACCATCCCAAATTTCATATTTGTATAGTCCTCTAATCTAGTTGGACAATCAAGCACTACAAGATTTTCCTTAGAATTTCAAGGTCCAACTTACAAAACTCTTCTTCTATCTTCTTGGCAATCAAAGTGGAAAACAAACAAGTTATTTCTCAAGGATTCAACCACGAGAGCTTTCTTGTTTTCCACATGCAATTAATAGTGGAAATAACTTCCTCACGGTTCATTTTTTTCGTTGATATAATTTTTCCAATCAGCGAATTAACAACTTTTTGTTCTCCAACACTGCGAGCTTTCTCTACAAGGTCACATACCGCCACTTCTTTATCATTCGATAGTGATAGAGATTGATACAGAGAAATAATATCCATATTCTATCTCTAAAAAGCAAAACCTTTTAGGGTTTTAAAGAAAGAAGGCTATTCTGTCATAGACAACACTAAATTACAGTACAATGCTAGCTACTATACTGTCAATGAAATAAAATTTGTAAATTTAATTTGTTGTACTGATGAGATATGTAAGATGAAAAATTATGATTTATAAATAATAAAAAGATCTGTATTTAATTTTTTAAATTATAATTTATCCCATTTATAATAATAGAAAATATCACCAAAATATATTATTAGAGTTACTAATTATATAATTTTAAAGTGATTTAAATTTCTATTAATTTATTTAAACTAATAAAAAATTGTAGTAATTCTATGTTTTTATCCATTGATAAAATTCCAAGAATAGGATATTACAGAAATATGGAAGTAAAATTACCGCCATTGAAGGTGCATCACTCGTGAATTCATTTAAACTGCTATAAATAAAGAGAAGGTATAAGGACCTAATTGTGCAAAAATCATAAATTGAAACTAAAAAAGAAAAATGGCAAACAAGATTGTTGCACTATTTGTTATGTGCCTGGTTGTTGTTGCTGCTGTGCAGCTAATTCCTCAAGCTCAGGCTGATACTTTTGAATATTGCTTCGTTCATTGTGAAAAAGATTGCATCGCCTCCGGTCAGGGCAAAACCAACTGCCAAACGAAGTGCAACTCCGACTGCTTCGACAAAGTGATCGCCGGTACGTATTTTATTTGCCAGTAATTTATTAAATTTTATCGATTAGATTAAATTTACTATTTTCGAAAAAAAATCATAGAGAGTTAATTGATTACAAATTTTGATTAATCGATACTAATTGATAAATTAGATTAATTTCGGTATTAATTGTTCATTGCGTATAAATTACATGCTTCTAATTACTGCTTAATGTATTTCTAATATTATGTGCAGGTAAGGATCCCAATCCTTGAGCTTTATGAACACTTATGGAGTGGATCATGCTACTAATTCATAATGTGTATAATAATGGCACAACAATGAAGGAGTACCTTTTTTGTATTTTTGATCATTTGTAATAAAAAATTATTAATTAACCATTTTATTTTAATATATGTATTTTTTGTATAATAAAAAAAATTATTAATTAACTATTTTATTTTTATATATGCGCTTTCATTATTTCTTTCTAGTTTCCGAATATTTTAAGGCAAAAATGGTGAGCAAATGGCCTGTTCGGTAAATTCAATTGATATAATCAATATTAAATTAATTTAAATTTAACCGAACCGATCACATTATTAATTTTAACCAAAATTGATTCATCATTGAATTTATTTAAACTGATCAACTTTAAAAAGATAATAATTTAAACTATATAAAACTTTGGTCAATTTAGTTAATTAAATTTTTAAAATTCCCATTCCTAACTGATCCAAGTTTTTTATAAAAACGATCAAATTAGCCGAACTGTTTAAATTAATCAAAATCTTTAACCGAAATTTAAAAAAGTCGGTTGAAACAATTAATTATTGAAAAAATCACCCCTAAATTTATCACCACTGTGGCAAGAAGTACAAATTTTTTAGCCGATTTTTATAATTTTCCAAAAAAAATGATTAAAAAATGTGAAATTTCAGAGTTTAAAGACAGGAAGAACAATTATTCATTCAAAAAGAAGAAAAAGATTGGAGCAGAAACATCTCTTATTTATTATTAAGTGTGAAAATTAATCTTCTTAATTTCCACAGCTACAAAATATACACATTACTCATCCACTCCATAGATAATTTACATAATTTCAACACAGCAAAGTCCCTATATTTTACACACATAACACATAACCTCATCTTTCCCTAAAAGAAACCATCAAACTCCAAAATTGATGGAAAAGTCCTCTCCTCTCCTCTCTGTTGCCTCTGACTCTGTTGAGGAACAAAATGTGATTCCTTCTGGTTCCTGAATATCTTCTCTATCAGTTCGGCCGGCGCATTAAACGACAGCTCGTTCGCCTCTCTCTCAATCTGCTTCATAATATTATCTTTTTGTCCAGCAAGGAAATTTCTCTCGTTGCTCCAGGCATTGATTCCGAATGCCAGTGTTTGCAGATTCTCATTTTGCGAAGCCAGAATTGCTATAGGATGACCTGCCGGTACTATAAACACGTCTCCGGTCGATAAATCGGAGCTGATCTTCTGATATTGTTTTCTAGCAGTAGTTCTGTCTTGTTCTTGTTCTTGTTCCTGCCTTTGGCTTGCTAGATGTGGACAAGCCATTTCCATGCGTCCACTGCCTTCAACTACTAAAACAATCATCGTCGCCCTCGAATTGTAGTGCGGTACCATTAACGATCCCTACAAAATTTACTTGTTTCAGGTATTTAGAACACAAGAAAAATGGCTGATTCAGACATGATTGCGAAGCTTACTTTGTTGATTTCAGCAAATGAGACAGAGACATCAATGTCCTGAAGCTGCTTGTAATCATTTGGTGAAGCTTCCATTAAGTTTCCATATCTATTGGAGTATAATGGCCGTTGATTGAGAAGATTAAACGGACCTTGGCTTTTCTGCCGTGATGATGATGATGATGAAACGCGGCCTGTTAAGGCTTTAAGCTGCTTTTGAGAAGCTTTTAGGATCACACCTTGTGTTTGCTGTCCGAACAGCTTGTTTAGCTCATCTCTTGGAGTCTATGTTGCATTAGCCAATCATAATACCAAATTGATTAGTACTATAAAATCAATCCTGAAAAAGAATTATACACAAGGCGTATGTATATAGTTCGTATACATACATCAAGAGCTGCCTCAAGAACATCATTGCTGAAGACTGTATAAAATGACTCAGGATTTTCACCTCCTGCAGCAAAGTATTCCTGCACGGATTTGAAAGAAACTGTCAATCATACTATGTAGCACGGAAACGAAAACGCTGAACGGAAAGAGAATTACCATGAATCTTCCAGGAACATTGACAGGCACAAAAAGCTTAGCCAGGCTAAGTTTTTCATTATTGTCATGGTTAATCATGTACACAGTGGCTCCTGCAGGAATCTTGACAACGTCCCCTGTCTCCAAGTTGTAGGTTTCTCTCTTGTCTCTCAACACATAGCTAATAGTCCCTTTACCTAAAAAATTAATTTAAAGAAAAAACACTCATTTTATACGATGGTTTCATTATATATACAGTACTTGTAAATTGATTATAAAAATATTTCAAAGAACTAACTCACCATTTAAGACAACAACAAGAGATTCTGCATCACAATGGTGTGGAACAACAAAAGTATTAGGGCTAGCTTCCATTAACGAGAGACGATAATTTTCGATCCCACGAAGAAGTTCAGAGCTTTTAGTGAACTGTTCAAGAACCCTAATATGACCTTCTTCAGTTCTGAACCGAGACTGTAGTCTCTGTGAATGGAAGTAATATGGATTATCCCTCTGTTGTCTCTCAATCTCTCTGGTTTTCGTCTCAGTTTCTGAATTTCCTCTTCTTCCATGTTCTCTTTCCCATTCTTCCTTCTGTTCTTTATATTTCCTCTCACAGCTACTCTGACATTGCTGTTTCTGTCTTTGTTCTTGTTTCTGATCGCAAAGTTGACGGCACCGCTCATATTGACGGCGAGGATCATCTCTCTTCTCTTTTTCTAGCTTCTCTCGCGCCTGTTTTTCTTGGCCTTGTTCTTGCTCCTCACTCCTCCGTTTGACCGCTTCCTCTTCGCAGCGTTGCCGGCATATCTGCAGACCTCTCCGGTCGGTTTCTTCTCTTTCGCAGCTTTTCTGGCAGCGCTGAATCTCCTTCCACGGTGACTTCGGATCTTCTCCGGGCCCCCTCTCTGTAAAATCTCCATATCTGCGTTCATAACCGAGAGAGGAATGAGAAAGGAAGAGCAGTATCAGCAAGAACACGAAATTCTTGATCGACATGGCTGGATATAAGTGTTTGAAACTGTTTTAAGTTGGTGGTGATCGATGTGAATTGAAAGTGAGGAAACGAGGTTATTTATACTATTCAAGAAAATTACATGCAGGTTGACACGAATGTGTTGTACGTAAGTTGCGAGGGAAAGAAGTGGATTCTTGTGCCAGTTGCGAGGCGCTACATATTTATCTACGGAATGGTACTGTAAATGAGGACAAATTATGTGTTAGTATGCAGAAATTTTGTTTGTTTCATGCGGTGGAATTTGTGCAGATTCATATTCATTATTCATATGTATGCTGCCAAATTTAATAGCATTTCAATCTTATCTTATGATTTATTTAGTTTGTATTTCCTATAAACTTATACATTTCTTTCTGTGTTCTTAAATATGATTTTAAATAGATGTAATGGAAGACATGGTTTCGTGGAAGATGCAGAGAGTTGAGAGTAGATAGAATGAGCCAGTTGTTGAGTTGCATGATATAGACTGCATAAGACAAAGTTTTATACTATTATTGAATACTTTTATCCTTATCGGTAGATCCACAGAACAATGACAACATATAGATTCTAAACTCCATTGCGAGAGATGACAATTATATATGGACAAGATGAGCTAAATTTTAGGTTCTGAACAAAATATTGATTTGTACGTGTGGGTGACGTTTTTTTATTATTATTATTATTGCATAATTGAAATCAGCAGTAGAATCAGAATTTTTTTTAGCTCAGGCTAAATGAAATGTAAATAATATTTTTTCCGTTCCGTTTAAGAAGGAACATATTTCACTTTTATATGTTTATCTAAGGTCATATTATATTTTCAGTGTTAATTTAAATTGCTTCAATTTTTATCCGTTTACTTATTTTAATATTGTACTAATGGAATCTAATTTACAATACATTTATTCTATTATTATGTGAGATTACACTAATTAATATGAGTAAAAATGATAAAATAAAATATTGTCTTATTTTATTAATTTTGATATAAAATTGATTTGTCCCTTCTTAAACGGGACAGAAGAAGCATATAAACACCGTTTATATAAAATAAATATCAATAAGAAGGACAATAATCAATATTATGATCACTTTCTATATTAATTTCCATCATTATGGGACAATTGCATTTAGCTAATACATATTACTATCACTCAATAATTCATATTCTATTTAATTATGTAGTCGGTCTTAATAATGTTCACTGATGAAAATGTCATTTCAATTAATGCAGAAAATGTTCTTCCATATAACTAAATTAATTTGAATAATTTTAAAAAATAAATTTAATATAATTACTGTATAAATATATAAATTAAATTATAAGTATAGTTAAGAAAAACTTACTCAAGCATGAAGGTGTTTTGATTTTTGTAAAAATAAATTCTATATTAGAATTTTTTTTATGGAATATTTCAATTTGATTTTAAAAATAAAAACTTAAATATATTTAAATTAAAGATTTTGAAAATTTCAGTTAAAAATTGGAAAAAAAAATATACTCTCAAATTGAATTTTATTTATGAATGAAAATTAATAAAATTGAAATATTAGTCTAAAAGTAGATAAAATTTAGAAGAATTTTTAATTAAAATCAAAAAGACGGTGCCGTTTTCATTTGTTTCAAACAAATGAGAGGCCTGTTTGGGCCTATTTTTCAGGATATAAAATGGCGACATGGTTTGGGCCATAGCTTTCTTCTATGGGCTGAGTACACAAAACCTCTAAAAGAATGTCCACTTTTCATTTATACCTTGCAACTTTTTCTTTTTGGAATTTTAAACAAATGTTTTTTAAAACAAACGGTCATTTCAGTCTTTCAATTTGTGCGTAGGTATTTAATAAATTTTTTTTATAATTAGAAAAAGAGGGAGTGTTTGTACGAAAAATCGATCCCATGATCTATTTGAGTTATAGCTCATTGATAGGAATTTAATAATTTTAATTAATTAAAGACAATAATTTTATATTTAAACTAATTTAGAACAAAATTATCTTAAATAAGTTCACTGATCGGAATAATCCAATTTCATCCTTAATTGACCTGAAAATAAAGAATATTATTCTTAAATGACCTGAAAGAATATTGTCTTTAATTGATCGTTCTACTCTATTTCTTTTATTCTTTTCACTCGGCCTAAATGATCCGAATTACAAAAAAAAAAACTGTAAAAGGAAAAGATGGATGAAAGTTGAAGCAGCACACATCATGATTCCGATCGGTCAGATTTATAATTATATGATCTGTGTTCTGTAGTTTTGGAGAAAATTGATCACTTTGCAGACAAAGAAAAGGGTAACCAATTCACCCTTTTCAGTAAATTAAAAGCATGAGATTTCAGATATATCATATCTATTGCAATCCTGTTATTGCATTTGCAATGAGTATTAACTCAAAAAGCATTCTGCAAAATTATAATGAATTTCTCAGATGAATTTCGCAAGGTATTAACTCTTTTTCCGCTTTTCGTAGTTACCCCGATCCTATGTTTAGGCGTTTTGTTTCTGATTTTTAGAACTTTTTGCAGAAATTTTGAACTTCTATATATATATAACCTATTCTTGTTAAAAAAATTATTGTTTCGTCCATTTTCCATTTCATTTTTTCTCGGTTTTAATATATATGTTTTTGTGCTATATAATTAGTCGATAGATGATAGTATCACATTGCTTATATATATCGTTGATACGAAAGCTATATGAAAGAAAAAAATAAACAAACAAGTACAAAAAGTTTACGTGGTTTGGTCAATATGATCTACATCTACGATAGAGAAAGTTTATACTAAAAAGAAAATGTATTCTGTTCACAAAAGTATTTATACGAAACCCCTAATGACACATTAATAATAAGATATACAAATCTCAGCACATATATATACCAGAGATTTAAGAAATTGACAGTGAGTAAAAGATTAAATCACGTGCCTAGAAAAGGTGATGAATAATCATAGATGACCAATTAATCCTTTTATCAGTTGGTTCATGATAGCAACGTAACAAGGACTTGACAGACAATTTTGGTTGCAATTGAGGACCATTTCTAACTAAAGCCTTTCCTGGAAAAAGTATATGACATTACATTTTGATTAATTTTTTTTAAAGGGACACTTTATTTTTTTGCTTAATTGATAAATAATGTCTTTTCTTATTTTCAAAGAGAACAATTTTGATTAAAATGGATAAATTTTGTGTACGTAATGTAGCTTTGTTAGGCACATACGTGTCTTGTCATGTAAGTCAATTTTATACCCAAAAATTTTGAAATTAAACTTTCTTGTGATAATGAAATTCACTTGCTAAATTAGTTAAGCTTATTATAGCAAAACAATTTAATATGCAGCTTAAGATTTAAGAACTTGGTAAATGTGGTACAGACCTGTAGGCATGTTGCTACAAAATACGAAAGAGCAAAAACCGAATAAAATCAATTGTCCAAATCAAACGAAAATGAAATTTATCATGGTTCGATTAAAATAATGAAATAAAATTGATTTGGATATGAATGAACAAAAAGTTTATTTTAGGTTTCATTTGATTTCTATCATTCATTACCCGAACCGGCCAAAAAATCAAACCTCAAAATGATGTCATTTTCATTCATAAATATAAGTAAATCGTATATACAACATGATGCATTAATTTAGCTACCGTGTATAGTTTTGTCATAAATTTATATTAACATACTAACACAATTTTATTTTATTATAGATTTTTGTTCAGCAAACCAAAATTTTATAAATATTTAGTGTAGTTTGAGTTTTAAATTTATCATTATTTTTACATTTTAGTGAACCAAACCGCACACCATTCCAAATCCAGTTGCTAAAGCAAAGTAAATAATATCCCTGTTTTAACATTCTTGAAAAGTAAGTGTCTACAATGGCAGGTTTGGACATATTAACCAGTGCAGTATATTTAACCAGCTGTGTAAAAAAAAGCATGATTCAGAGCAAACAGTTTAAAATCATGGCTCCCAATAACCTGTCAAAGCTGTAACAACTGATCATTGCTTTACCAGTTTGTCATTCACCCCACAGTTTCAAACAATAAAAAAGTAAAAACATTACTGTAAAAAGCTTTAGATTATCATCACAACAGCCACCTTTGTCAGTTAAATCATTCTGGAATCTAAATTAAACTTCAATTCTATATATATATTTTTCACTTTTCGTATTGAATATCCATCAAATCATTGTATTGACCATCATTTTTCATCTTCTTCCAGACATCAAAAAACAAAAACAAAAATGTTTCTCTAACACTAAGAAAGAATTTAATAAATTAATCTCTTGGCAGAGTTCCTGGAAGTTCAAAAGGAAAAAAAAAACAAAAAAGCCTGTTAGCTAAGTTATCTTCTGACGCAAGTAACAGAGAAAACATAACTAAATAAGAACAGTACCTTAATGCAATTTGCTATTTATGTTAGCAAATCAGAACCAGGTAAATGTTAGTGACTAGCTATGTCTGGTGATCAAAGTTGCAATGATTTGATGGTGTGTAGTTTAATTAGCTGACCAAAATACAAGAATTTACACCTGATAAGAAAGAAAATGGAGGGAGACAAGTTAAAGAAAATGTGCAGAAAAGTTAAAGAAACTGTACAGCAAAACCAAGAAATTAAAGTTAAAGAATGTAGAACACCAACCTTTTTTGGTTAGTGGGCAACGGAATGTCTCCATCACCCTTCAAAAAAAACAAAAAATTGTTCAAAGTGATTCCCGCCTGCAACTGTGGACCAAATACAACATAAGAATAGGAACAAAGTTAAAGATTTTCTCAATTTGTATCAATGTGAATAATATTATGGCAAATGTATATTCTGTTTTTACAGTTGCATTTAGTATCATCTTAATGCCACCAAATTGATGGTCCCTTGCTTGCATGCCAAGCCAATTTTGTTGTACACATTCATCAGTAATGAAAAAGATGGTCAAAAGTGGATAATGTTTTGAAAACGTAAAAAAACACGGCCGGATATTCGCCTGAAAAATGCACAACTTACCGGAAGTTGTGTCAACTGTGTTTCAATCATTCATCTGTATCTAACTGTTTAAATTGCAAAAGGAATGCAAATTTGGTGCATGTGGCCGAATCATGTGACGTTGGATCAGAGAGAGAACATATTACATACCTACAGTGTGGGTCATAGCTATTTCCTCATCCATCAGAAAAAGTTGAGTTCTGTATATCCTTGAGAGTATGGCAAAAGCTCCTCCACCTCTATCCTGGAACTCGAGTAGCTCATACTTTTCTTCAACCGGCCGTGGGGAGACTCGACCTCTGCCCAAAATATGCCATAAACTGGCCTATGATCCGAGAATCTAGATTCTCCACGAACGTAAGATAACTGCTGGAGGCCTTCTCCATGCCATAAAATTCTGTCACACCTTCATATAAAGTAATCAATCAGCATCGAAGATTATAAGACTCAATAATCACGCCAGAAACTAAAACAATATTGACTTAAATCTAATTAGTTATTTCCTACATTTGATTAATTTATTATGCATTCAGTTATTGGAGATATACTTACCACGCTGGAGTTCTACGCTTCTCCTTTGGATGCAAATCATCTCCTGCGTATCTGTCCGAATTTGTTGAGTACTTGTACGTAGGAGGGAAATAAATTTTCCCTTCGTTCCATCCGACAAAAACACGACCTCTCCTCTGCTCATTCCGTAGCTGCAAGATAACCATTAACAAAAAGTCAGATGAAAGTTTACTCAATACACAAGTGATGCTTACTCAAAAACAGAGAAGAAAACTTAAGGAAATGTCTGTATTGCAAACATGCCTGGTCACTCTCCAACAATGTCCTCCAATTTTGCATCTCAACCAGTGCCTTAGCAGATCGATAAGACATAGCAATGCGATAATTCAAGTCTCCGAGCCAAATAACTCGACTGCATCAATATAAGCCATAGTAAGAGAACAATTTGACAATAGTATGAATAAAGAGAGAGTAAATGTTCAAAAAGGTCTATAAGACTCTTTACTGGACTAGAACAACCTTACTAGTGAACATTAAAACACAACCATTAGTGACTTTTGGCACTTCTTGATGATAAATTATAATATGACTATACTTTATACAGTAGTTAATGAAAAAGGATCATACTCATGCTCAAGAATTGTTTCCGGGGACTTCTCATCACCCGCATTGCTAACACGTGGAAACCTTGTCTTCTTCAGAATTTCCATGACATCTGAATTCCTTCTAATCTCATCACCGTCCTTCTGTCCGGAGGTAAGGTGAGTACAGATGAAGCAAAAGGTCGTTTCATGCAAGGACATGCTGACTGAAATAGATCCCTGCAACACCAAACAGAATAATTCTCAGAATAGATCAAAAAGGAAGATGAAATGAAACTTGCAGAAATATTTGATTCACTTGAACAATACCTTATTACCAAGATAACCCATTAATCCTCTGCCAACACAAGAAACTTTCATGTTTTTAACGTGATCTCGCAATTCACTTCGGACCCATATGGTTAGAAATATGCCAACCATTTGCTTACTTGCCACTAAACAGTACCTTGAATACCCTGGCCTTCTATATCCATCTTCAGTAGAGGCTGATCCACTGTAGGAACCACCGTAGGACATTGGTGATTGCAATACAGTACTTGGTGAATCCCCTGGTCCATTATCATCATCTGAAGAACCCCATCTAGAATAATCACTAGGCCTAGAGTAATCACTGGGCCTTGAAAAATCACTTGGTCGACTGTGACCCCATCGATTACTGGGATCATAGTCACTTGGCCTGTGACCAAAAATAACCCGGTCACAGACGCTAAATCGCCTATCTAGTCTTGGCTGGGGAATTGATGGGTCATGGTCCATTCTCCAGCTGTAGGGTGTCTGGAATGACCGACGATGAAAGAAAGACGAGTTCTTCTGCCTAGACGATCCCTCAAAATCTGCATCCATTTCTACGACTGGTTGAGGGACTGGTGATGGAGTATAACACCCTCCACTGCCACTAGTTCCTGGAAGATTGTTTAGAGTCTTCCTAATGAGGGACAACCATTTCTTGGCAGGGCCATTGTCTTCAGCACCAAGAACATTACCAGCATTCAAAGGAACTATTTCTTGAAATCTGAAATGCATACGGAAAACAAATGTGTCCACTTCACATTAATAACAGGCTTTTTATGTAGAGAATTTGTAACAAAAATTAAAGAAGAGTATGAGCATGAAATCACACCCAAGAACATAGATATCTGCAGGAGGTGACGCGTGAAGCCAATCATCGAGACTCAAATTACTAGGCGGAGATCTTCCTGCCACATTCCATGTAGCTACAAAAATACTGCACCCAAATTGGCAAACAAAATCAGTAAGTACTTGCACATCACATGAAAGAAAACATAGTAAAAAAAATGAAATGTATGACAAAACAAGCAAGCACCTGTGATTCTGCACATCTATGATTCTAGGATGGTCAAGATTCATTCTCCCTCGCCGGACCTGCTCGGGAATCTTGGTAAATTTCTCTGCATCAAAATCCAAGGAAATCTTACAAAATAGGCATGGAAAAAGAATTCTAAACTTCAAAAAAGGCATATTTTACAAGAGAAATTCTCAGATGCAAGGGATATTCAACCTGTTTTGCTTTTCTTGATGGTGCATGGCTCCCTCTCAGAGAAGCTAGTTCTGTATTCCACTTCACCCCCTGAAAAAACAGAATCAATGTTTAAGCATCAGTCTTGAAATTGAACTACATTAGCAAAATTGTTCTAATTTGCCAACCTCCATAAACAACATCTGCTTGAAAGTCCTCATTTTTGCTCTTGATATTGAACCACTTTCTGACCATTCTCTTGGACCATGAGAGCTAAAACAAACAAAAAACCAATCATCATCAAACAACCATTATAATCACACAATGAAACAAATAGAAAACCAAGAAAAAGAAAAAAAACCTTGCTTTTCTTGGAGTTCTCATCTCTCATTTTTCACCAAAACTTCATAAAGCTATATTCTTCAACTTCCCAAACCCCCCAAATTTTCACCAACAATCTCAAAAACTAAAAAAACATAACCCCATTTCGACTCCAATTTCTGGGTTTCAGCTTAGAAACAAGAAAACACTAACAAGCACAATTCTTTAACACTTAACAAACTCCAATGCAAACCAAAACTAAAGCTGAAAACTCAACCAAATAGACAAATGAACAAACAAGTGTTTGAAACTGCCAAAGATAAGGCCAAAAAACACAAACACAAAGGAACAAAAACCAAACCACCAATTGGGTTTTGTTTGGGGAGTTGCTTAAGGAGACCAAAGAGTTTGAATGTAAGGAAATGAAATGGGGGATTGTTAGGAGAATGCAGGAGACATAAGAGAGGAGATAAAAATGTATAGTGTACGAGAAACTTTATTTCTTTAGATTTCTGCTCTCACTAAGCATGTCCCCTCTTTGAAACAAAGAGCCTCGTTCTCAGTGAAACAGCAAAGTATCGAATTTGAACAGAATAAAGTGCACCAAATTAGAGACAATTATAAGACTTGGTCTTCACCCCCTTTTTCTTTTTTTTCTTTTCTTTTTAAGGTTTTTGGCAATGTTTAAACTCGACCCGGTTATTAAAATTGGTAAAGACAGAAGGTTAATGATTAGAGGTTTAGTTAAAGGGATCGAATCAATTTTAGAAAATTGACAATGCAATTCTTTAAAATATTTATGTATTTTATATGTATAAAATAACATATATCTTCGATTAATTAAGTGAATTGATTAGAAAAAGATAATTTTTTTTTTTAAATTGTGTTGTTCTGCCGTGAAGTTTGGAATGAGTAAATAGCTGGATTTGAATGGAAAAATAGAATAAATTTTAAAAAAAATAAACCCACAAAACCTAGTTTATTTGGACCATATTATACGGGTCAACATATACCCAGACAAGTCAACCGGTTTTAAACAGTTACTATATAGAAAAAAATTTAAGGGCATTTTGATCCGGCTGAAGCACCGGTTTTCTGGTTTTTTTGGTTGAACCGGCCGCATCGGGTTTAACAACAGCGGCTTTTAGTGGCATTCTCCAAATCTACTGTGCAGGTCGGTTAGCTGGTTTTTTCGTAAAAAATGATATTGGGTAAGTAAATGAATAATGTGCCCTTGATAGTCAAAAACATTGTGCAAAAATATTTATTTTGTTTTTGGTCTAAGATCAAAGTGAAAGAAAGCAATTTAAAGGAAAAAGATAAAGGGGGATGTAATATGTTGTGGTATTACTTTATTATTTTTCTTGCTTTTATTGTTATTTTGTTTGGTAATTGTTTTTTATAGTTTTTGGGTTTTGTGTTTCTTCTTTTCTTGGGTTAGGAATGTTTTGAGAATTGGCAAAGGGATGCCTCTTCTATATGGGCTTTTTTGTGGAGATTTTCTTGCTTTTGTTCACTGTATTTCCTTTTTCTTATTCTAGTAAGTATATATATTTTACTATGATTTTGTGTAGATTTTAATGGCATGAAATGCAATGTTTTAGGAATCAAAACAGACCGGCCAGTTTAACCGGTTCAATTATAAATCAAATATCAGTCTAATCCGAATTTTTTTCTAAAAACCGCATTTCGACCGTTATATGTTTTTTTGTCTATATGATTCTGAACGAGATCTGTAAATAACACTATATTAAAGCAATGTTGATTTTGCCGTCTCTTTGAAATATTGGTTCTGGAGTTGTTAAAACTCGACATTTTACGATAAAGTAACCCATTTACTGTAGTCACTATATTACACCTTGTCGAAGGCTATATAGGCGGAAAAAAATATGTTGGCTTATTTTTATAAGTTTAATTATTTTTAAACTAAAAAAGTTCATAAGATTTCAATTTAAAAATTCCAAAAATAGCGTATTATATAAAATTAATTATATTCAATGTTGGAATGGATTGATTAGTGATTACAGTTAGGGATTACAATGAGGGAATGTAGGGAATGTTGCTAACCAATTTAGAGTGTTCTTTTGGCTAAGCCAGAAGAAGTGTCCTTAAAAACAAGGGCACTTATCCCAATTTTAAGGCCCCCTTGTTTCTTTTATTCCATTTCTGTGCTTCTGATATTTTTTTATTGGTTGATGTGATTTTGGAGCAACGAAACTCTTGAGCCTAAACCTGCCTATGGCTCCTCCTTTATGGGCGGCGGCTCCTACTTAGACAGTCAACACTAAATTAAAATGGCTCCTAAAATTTAAAACCCATCATTAAACTAACCAAAATTAGATTTTTAATTTTTTTATTGCTTATCTAATGATTGTTGAAGCTTACATATTGATTATAGGGAAATTATTGAATAATGAAAAGTGATTATAAATAGTACAACTAATAAACTTGACGGCGGAGACAATCATAGTTTAGGACATAAAAGGGGAAATTTATATGTCTAAATATCCAAATGGGAGCCCTTTGTGATCTCAATTGATTACAAAATCAGAATCTAAAATACATTAGTTTCCATCTTAAACTAGTACATATTGATAATTTAGTATAAAAATAATTTTTTTGATTAAATTAGTCAAAACTTTTTAAATTTTTATAAATTTATCTTCTAAATTCTGTCTGTATAGTTTAAATTCCACGCGTGTATTATATAATTATGATTAAGTTAATAATAATAAAAAAAGTTGACTAATTTAATAATAAAATAAAAAATTATATAATTGGCAAGCGAATGTAAATTAAGAAAGAAAATTATATTTAAATTATAAAATTGTGTTTTTTTTGTTGGTAATGTTGCCAAATTGACCTAATTTAGGATTAGAAGCCGTGTAAAAATGGTATAATTGTTATGAAAATTGGTGGTGGGGGTATCCGAGATTTGAGTAAACAAAACAATGCTTTTATTATGAAAATTGGCTTTTCAGTCATCACGACACCGGAGCTTCTCTGGGTTCAAGTTCTTCGCAATAAATACGGCTGGTCGCGCAATGATAATACTTACAAATCGAAAAGCTCTAGTTCCACTCTCTGGCGTAACTTGGCTCATGTTTGGGACAACATTCTCTTTGGTATCCACTGGACCATTGGTGACGGAGCTAACGTCAATTTTTGGGAGGACAACTGGCTCGGTGGCCTTGGTCCCCTCAAACTCCTGGCCTTCTCTCCTATTCCTGATCATGTTTTACTTTTAAAAGTGAAAGATTATGTCGTTAATGGTCTGTGGAATTGGGAAGCCCTTAATGGGTTATTACCTAACTCGGTTCTCTTACATCTCGCTGCCCTTGTCACTCCTTCTGCTGCTCATGGTGAAGATCGGTTATATTGGGGTTTAACCAGCTCCGGTAACTTTTCGGTTCGCTCTGCCTATAATTTGCAGGATATTCATCATGGTGGCGAAGAAGACAGTAAGTGGAAGAACATATGGAGTTGGCCAGGGGCTCAGCGCATTCGTACCTTCTTGTGGATTGCTGCCAAACAAAAGCTTCTAACTAATTTTGAGCGAGGGAGACGTCATATGACAGATGATCTCTCTTGTCCCACCTGCGGAGAAGCTTCTGAAGACACTGATCACGTTCTTCGAAAGTGCATTCGTGCTAGGGAAGTTTGGAAAAAATTAATTAATCCTGATCTGTTTCAACGTTTCTTTAGTGGCCATTTCAATGACTGGTTTTTTGATAATTTGCAGGCTAAAAATGATTTACATCAGCAGAATTGGATTGTTCTCTTCGGCATTACTTGTTGGAGTCTTTGGAACCAGCGTAACAACCTTATTTTCAAAGCAGAAAATCGCTGCTCCGAGGAAATCATTCACTCGATTCGTTCGTTGGTGAACTATACTCTTCAGGCTCGCCGCTTTGCTCTTCTTTCGAATCCAGCTGCTGTTCCTCGGCAGTCTTGCCTCATTGGTTGGTCTCCGCCGCCTCCCAACTGGATCATGATCAACTCGGATGGTGCGGTTCGATCTCCAAACAATAACGCTTCTTGTGGTGGCCTTGCTCGCAACAAACATGGCGATTGGCTTTTTGGATTCAGCAGACATATTGGGAGTTGCTCCGTGCTCCAATCTGAACTTTGGGGTGCTCTTGATGGCCTTGAGTTAGCTTGGAGTAAAGGGTTCCGAAATGTTTTCCTTGATATGGATAGCAAGCTTGCTGTCGATGCCCTGTTGGAGAATACGAATCATATCAATGCAAATACTTCTCTTTTCAATGCTATCAGAAATGTTCTGAACAGGAGTTGGAATGTGGTTATTCGCCACACGTATAGAGAAGGTAACCGGTGCGCTGACTGGATGGCTAATCATGGTTTCTCGCTTGCTTTTGGACTCTCTATTTTCGAAGCTGCCCCTGCGGGTATCAACGGTTTTTTATTAGATGACATTGCTGGGGTCTCCATCCCTAGGATGTGCAGATTTTGATTTTTTTTGGTTTTCTTTGGCTTTGGCCCCTCCCTGTAATCAAAAAAAAAAAAAAAAAAAAAAAAAAAAAAAAAAAAGACACCAAATAGGTGTCCCATGACATGGTGTGTGGTTTTGCTTTATTTGTTAGAGAAAGCAAACCTCATTTAGTAGAGTTTAAATTGTAGTAATGACCAACAAATAATGTAGTGGATAATGATTATATTAATGTCACATCATATCCCAATTAATTAAACTTATAATTTTAATATAAATTATGCATATCTTAATTCTAATCAACAGATCGATAACTTGAATCAATTGATCAATCCTTCTGTATGAAAGGGCCAAACGTTTCGTCAAAAAAAATACTCTCTTAAAATTTTGAAAAATTTTCATGACTACTGGATCAAATTTACCTTCAAATCTGAAGAATTAAAAAACTTTAGATTCGCGTGGAAGCAACTAGTTTCGATAAGGAAATAAGGTATATGAATTGTTTATTTTTTTGAGGGAAATTTAATTTGCTCTACATTTCTAATTGCTTATACATATTGCATTAGAATAAGAGGGTTGAACCATTCAATATAAGCATAGCCAAATTGAACACTAAAATAGCAAATGGGTAAAATGTCATTTTTAATTCTTCTAAAAATGTATAATGAGTGTACTTCCATTGAGTTCCAATCAATGTTATCTAATCAGCAAAAAGAAATTGATTGTAATTAAGAAAAATGGTAGGTTATGTGCTCTCTCTTTTGTATGAATTTTAGAAAAACAAAACAGATTTAGGTTTTTGGATCATCTAATGTGGGTCTTATGAAATCATTTCAAGCAATATAAGGTTGAAAAAGTGAAGATTGAATAATAATAATAATACCAAAGAAACTTGTAAAGTGGAGACTTGTAGCAAAGACTAAAGAGCATTATGGGTCCATATTTTGGTAATTGAATATTTTTATATATCTAAATTGGCCCCTACATTTATATTTATGTGACACAACTTTAATATGTTTATTAATACAGTTTTTTGGACAACCTGAATGGTATCATGAGCAATCAAGGTTTTTGGATTCAATAAGGCCATCAAGAAAAAGTTGAGTTTCAGTCACCATTTCTGTAACTCTTTAAAAATCACATGACTTATAATAAAAATTGGATTTGGCAAAACTACAATCTCCTCATTCAAAAATTGCAATCAGACTGACATGTCTGTAACAACTATGTTGCGTTAAAGGTAACAAAATAAACGCTAAAGCGTAGATGAGTTGGTAAAACGCTCTTCTAACTTAAGTGAGGTCGCGGATTCAAACCGTACTCATGTATGCAGTCGTTTAAAATTTGAGACCAGATTTAGCCTCCCACAAGGGACCTACACGGCTCGAGTGGAGATTAGTCTGAATGTGAAAGGTTTGAAAATGTCGTCTTATAGTTCAGACACGTTCAGAAAATCTCATGGATCCTGTAAAGAAAAGGTGACAAAATTAATCTCCAATCTCTTCTTTAAAAAAACAAAAAAAAATGAATAAAGTTGGACTATAACTTTTATGGCTACAAATTAGTGCAGTTGTAGATCATGAAGGGAAATAATGGACCGTTGGTGAATAAATGTAGATATAAGTTCTACAACCTGAAATCATTCCTACATATCAACTTAGGAATTAAACTATAATATTACTATTATTTAATGATAGGGACATAGTATTATTAAATTTGTGTATGTTAGATTTTATATTAATTAACTAGCGTACCAATTCCATGAATAAGTGGTATATAACAGAGTAAAAGGAAATGGCATGTACTTAGATTCAACTAATTAAGCTGTCATGAATTGATTATTCCACCTATTTTTCCAACATTTTTCAAATGTATTAAAGATTAAAGCTCAACTTCTTATAAATATGGACCTCACAGGTCATCCTAATATTTCTTTTGCAATTTATTTTATGAGCAAATTGTTGAACATTAAGCGATGAAATCTTACATTAAAACAGTATGAGTGAAATAAAAAACATATAAATAAAAAGGATTAATTAATTTATTATTTCAGAATTTTTGGTTAGATTAATGCGCAGTCTAATTTACTATTTTTGATTCGTGAATATATTCTTCATATATTGCACCGGATAAAATAAAATGACTCCAAAAAAAAATTCGAGTGATAAGTGGAGTCATTCCGGAATAACCACGTATTGGAGCCGCATATCAATTTTAAAATGACTAACTTAATATCTTTTTTTTTTCTTTTTTTTGATATGTGTATACTTTTTTTAAGAAATTTACGGTCGGAAGCATAACAGATGGCCGGCTCTGCTTCGTTGTATTCCCGACATTGGTTCGAATGCAGATAAAATTGTTTTACCTACCATAATTTCTGTTACAAAAACCATTTTTACTACTATAAAACAGTATTTCATAATCAATTGTGTAATAATATAATTTCTAAACGGGTCAAAAGTAAAACATAAATATTTTTTTTTTATCCAATTCTATCTTTACAATCTTTTTCATAGGTGAATCTTTAACAACTTAAATAGAGATTTACGAGGCAGTCAAAGGAACATATTATTGAAGATTTTCTTTTTGTTGTTTTCTTTGTTTCTTTTTGGCCCATTCCTCTTCTTTATGATGGTTTTTAAGGCAACATATTTCCTTTCATCTTTTGGTTTTCAATTTCTACAAACCATGCTAAATTATACACTTCACAACAAATATAAACTTTGACATAAAAATTAAATTGTCATCCAAAATGAAAATAAAAATATAAAAAGCAAATTGACATGTCATGATGTTAATTACATATGTTAATACGTCATTCTAACGGCCAAATGAACGTAACCATGATGTGCACTTGAGTTGATTTTTAATATATGCTAATATGCAAGGATATCAAAATGGATCATAACACGATAACACTATTCGTCTAATATGTAAATTTGGCGAATCTGTGTTAAAATTTAGCGGGTTTGTATCATAAACGTGTCAACCCGTTTATGACACGAAATAAATAGGTCGTGTCACGGCTTGACTCGCGAACCCATGTAACCTGCCTAACCCGCTTAAAAATAATATTATTTATAATAATATAGAAATAAAATAGTTATAATTTTATAAAATAAAAAATAAAATTATTAAATTAATTAATTATAATTATATAAATTTATAACTAAATTTTTTTAATATTTTAAATGTTAAATGAGTCGTGTTAGTCGTGTCGTGTGATTGTGTAAATCGTGTTACCCGTTTATCTTAACGTGTTAATTGTGTGTCACTCATTTAAAATTCATGTCGTGTTAGGGTTCAAGGTTTTGACACGATTAGTTAAACAGATCGTGTTCGTATTCGTATTAATTGACCATAATCGTGTCAACAGAGTGGATCGACACAACACGTTTACGACCCGCCAACCCATTCTAACACCTCTATAATATGATTAATAAGAATATGTAAGATATTTTTATTTAATTAATAATTAAGTGTCTAATATTTAGGAAAAAGGGATTTTAAATAGTTCCGGAAAGGCTATTTAATTCTACATATTGTATGGATGCATGATGTCTATTACATGTATGCTTCTTCTGACATAGAAATTGGATTTTTCCTTTGTGCATGTTTAATTTGTCTTATGAAATATTTCTTTGCTCAATTAAAATAAGTATATGAACTCATAATGATTTTAACACAACGGTAGATTTTTTTTTCAGTCGGAGTTTAATTTTTAGTTCATTTTTAATTTTTTGACAATTCGAGTATGATCTTTCTCAATCTGAAATTCACTATATGCCCACCTCTATTATAAAAAAAAGATTATATTATCAATCGTTTTAAGGTGGTTTCGCTTCTATTTAAGGTAAACAAACACTAAAATGAATATTTGTAAATGTTCAATTGGTTCGATTTAAAATTAAGTGAGTAAAAGATTTTGACTACATATACATTTAAGACTTATTGTCCTTTTAAATTTCGTTTTCACATAATTGTTACATGTACAATATACAGGAGGAGATTTATGGTTTGAAACAAGGAAATCTGTCTGTAACAGAGTATTATACACAATTGAAGTCATTATGGGATGAGTTGCTTAATATTAGAGCCTTACCTACATGTTCTTGCCTTCCAAAATGTTCTTGTGGATTGCTGGAATTGATAAAACAACATCAATCGGGTGATAGAGTGATAAAATTTCTGAAAGGATTAACTGAGAGTTACAACAATGTTAGAACACAAATTTTAATGATGGAGCCACTTCCACACATCAATAAAGTTTTTTCTATGGTAATTCAGCATGAAAGACAGATTTCAGGAGAAGGAAGTAGGTCTATTGGAGAATCCAATGTATTCATGGCAAAAGGAGAAAATGAGAATTCTTATGATAACACAGAATATGAATCTAGTGTCTGTTATGCCAGAGGAAGAGGCATGAATCAATTCAGAGGTTTTAGAGGAAGAGGAGGTTATTCTAATTCTTGGAACAACAAGCAGAAAAAGTGCACTTACTGTGGGAGAGATGGACATACAGTTGATATCTGTTACAAGAAACATGGATATCCACCAGGATATTTTTCAAGATTCAATGAAGAAAATAAACCAGAGAGTTCTTATGCTAACCAAGTACAAGTTGATAATTCTTCTGTGCAGAATTTCAATAATGAGCAATTTGAAAAACAGATGAATATTGCAGACAGCAGCTCTTCTAACAAGGTTTATACCTTTACTCCTGAGCAATATGGAAAGATTATGGCTCTTATTCAAGCAAACTCATCCAAACAACCTGAAATAGCTCATGCTAATTCATTGGTTTCAAATTTCACAGCAACAAAGGAAGAAAAAGGTACTATTCACTCTTGTTTTTTCAGTGCTACAAGTTATAGAGATACTTGGATCATGGACACAGGTGCCACTGATCACATATTATGCAACTATGATTTTTTCCAGGATAGTATTCCTGTTCAGAATGTTAATGTTAAACTACCTACTGGTCAACATATACCAGTAACACACATAGGGACTGTGAAACTCAGTGATGAACTGATTCTAAGAGATGTCTTATATGTTCCATCTTTTGACTTCAATCTAGTATCAGCTAGTAAATTGACATCAGACAATAAAATTTGCTTAATCTTGCATTATGAATCTTGCTACATACAGGATATCCTCAGTTGGAGGATGATTGGTACAGCTGATAAAAAGGATGGTCTGTATCATTTGCAACCAAAATGTTCTGTTCAAAAAAGATGTAATGCAGCTACATCTTCTTCAAGTCAAGATCCAGCTCATCTTTGGCATCTTCGTATGGGACACTTATCCAATAGTAGATTGAAGCTATTGCAGCAAATAGATTCAACTGTTAATTCTGGATTTAATGATGTTTGTGATGTCTGTCATTATTGCCTTTTCCAGTTAGTCATTCTGTTGTTAAGGATGTATTTGATTTGATTCACATTGACATTTGGGGACCTATGTCAACTCCATCTGTCCAAGGATATAGATATTTCTTGACTGTGGTTGATGATTTTTCCAGATATACTTGGATTTTTCTAATGAAAACTAAGAGTGAAGCCAGAACTCATTTGCAGCATTTCTTTCAATATGTTCTTACTCAGTTTTCAAAAGGCATTAAAGTCATTCGTTCAGATAATGGCTTGGAATTTGATTTTCAAGAATTCTATCTTAAGCATGGAATTATACATCAAACCAGCTGTGCCTACACTCCACAGCAAAATGGAACAGTTGAGAGGAAGCACCAGCACATTCTCAACATTGCAAGAGCTTTAAGGTTTCAATCCTCTTTACCCTTACATTTTTGGTCATTTTGTATTATGCAAGTTGTGTTCCTCATCAATAGAACACCATCCCCTATTATTCACAATAAGACACCTTATCAATTGCTTCATGATACAACACCCTGCTACTCTGCTATAAAAGTCTTTGGATGCTTAGCATTTGCCAGTACTAATGCAGTCCATAGACACAAGTTTGATGAAAGGGCCATAAAATGTGTATTTCTGGGATTTCCATCAAATACAAAAGGGTACATTTTGTATAACCTTACAACTCACACAACTTTCATATCCAGACATGTCATATTTTATGAGCATGTCTTTCCATACCACAAATTGCTGGAATCTTCTCTTCCTTCCAGTTTTGATGAATGCATTGCTTTTGACTGTCCTCTTCCAGTCTCCAATCCCACTTTCAATTCTTCTTCATCACCCACACATTCACATCCCTGGACATCTTCACCAACTCCTTCTCATTCTTCTCCCACACCTCTCTTTCAACCTGTTGATTTTCCTGCACTCAGAAGATCAACCAGACATACATTCTTACCTTCTCATCTAAAAAACTTTACCTATTCTTTACCACCTTCTCTCAATAAAAACCTAACCAGTCCCCACACCATCTCTACTGTGCTTTCTTATAATAACCTCTCCCCCATTCACAAACATTTTTCCTTGGCCATTACTAACCTTTCTGAACCTAAATCCTATCATGAAGCATGTAAACATCTTAGTTGGCAAGCAGCTATGTCATCTGAGATTAAAGCTTTGGAACAGAATAACACTTGGATTCTTACTGATCTACCAAGTGATAAAAATGCAATAGGATGCAAGTGGGTTTACAAGATAAAGTATAATTCAGATGGTTCAGTAGAAAGATACAAGGCTAGATTGGTAGCCAAGGGTTATACTCAAACAGAAGGTGTAGACTACATGGACACTTTCTCTCCTGTGGCAAAAATGACTACCATTAGAACCTTATTAGCTCTTGCTGCAAAGAATAAATGGCATCTACACCAACTGGACATCAATAATGCATTCTTACATGGGGATCTTGATGAAGAAGTATACATGAAACTTCCTCCTGGCTTTACTGGTGCTGCAAACAAAGTCTGCAAACTGCAGAAGTCCCTCTATGGACTCAAACAAGCCAGCAGACAGTGGAACTCCAAATTAACATCTGCTTTACTTGAGCAAGGATTTCATCAGGCATCCTCTGATTCTTCTTTACTCATTAAAGCAACTGGATCCACTTTTATAGCTTTACTCATCTATGTAGATGATGTTGTACTAGCTAGCAATTCACTTCAAGCAATTACTGCTATCAAGAAGTATCTTCATCACACTTTCAGTATCAAAGACTTAGGTCTTTTGAAGTATTTCTTAGGATTTGAAGTGGCCAGGACAGTTGCAGGGATTAATTTGTCACAGAGAAAATATACCATTGACTTGCTGCAAGATACTGGTTTCCTTGATGCTAAACCAGTCTCTACACCAATGGTTGTTTCTCACAGATTATACAAAGGTGATTCTGATTTGTTATCTGATAATTCAGCTTACAGAAAGCTCATTGGCAAACTCTTATATCTCTGCAATACTAGACCAGATTTATCTTTTGTTATTCAACAACTCTCTCAATTTTTGGATTGTCCTACATCCAATCATCTTCAGGCTGCACATAGAGTGTTGAGGTATTTAAAGAAATCTCCTGGTCAGGGTCTATTTTATAGCAGCAATCCATCCATGACAATTACAGCTTTTTCAGATGCAGACTGGGCCACATGTCCAGATTCCAGGAAATCAGTTTCTGGTTTCTGTGTGATGATTGGTGAATCACTTATTTCCTGGAAATCTAAGAAACAATCTACTGTATCCAGGTCAAGCTCAGAAGCTGAATACAGGGCTTTAGCATCTCTTACATGTGAATTGCAATAGCTTACCTATCTTCTTCATGATCTGCATCAGCCTGTATCTTTACCAATTTCTTTATACTGTGATAACAACTCTGCAATTCAGCTTGCAAAGAATCCTGTGTTTCATGAGAGGACAAAACACATAGAGATTGATTGTCATGTGGTTAGGGAGAAGATTCAGTCCAAGCTTATTCATCTGCTTCCTGTTTCTAGCTCAGACCAGTTAGCAGATTGCTTTACAAAAGCTCTTGCTCCAACTGCTTTTAGTTCATCTTTTTCCAAGCTTGGCATTTCTGACATCTATGCTTCAAGCTTGAGGGGGGGTAATGCTGCTAATACAGTTGCTGACCTGGACCTGAAGGAGCCACATCAGCAAATAGTTACTTAGCTTGCAAGGAAGCTGCATCCCATGCTTTTTGCATGAAGAAGAGGAATCTTTGTTTGTTACAGAAGAACGGTTATTCAGTTAGGGAATTTATAATCTGCTGCAGTTGTTTGTAGAATAGATTAGCTGATCTAGTTAGTCTATAAATAAGCCAATATGAGCTCATAGGTTGTAATCACAATTTTCTCAATTAATAAAGATTCTATTTTCCTCTCAACTGCTTTCTTCTTCTTCTTCTAGAAATTGGCAGTTACCAATTTCTTCATACAAATAATTAGAGGACGAAGCTGACCCAAATTTTTTGTGGTTTGTTAATTTTCTATATAAACATATAACTTTTTATTCATAAAAAAAATATAACTTTTTTTTTTCATGATATATTATTATGTTAGCTATAAGGTCACTGTATTTCGCCAAATTGGGGTCAACAAGTACCATCGGCACTACGATAATTTGGGAGAATGTCTGCAATTAGGACCACATCTATAAATTCAAACAATACCAAACATTTTATCTAATTGCACCACATCCATAAATTTAAACAAGACCAAACCTTATATCAAACTCACGTAGTAATTTAAATTGAAATACCTTCTGATTGCCACGTCGAAAATCGCAACTTGACCTAATTTATGACTATAAAACGACTGTGTTTCGTACGTGAATTTAAGTGATATTGTAAAATTTAGTATCTAAAATCAACATTTATATTGTTTGATTCATTATTTAAAAAAGTAGTCATTCATCTGATCAAGGCTACAATTATGCATCCAACTAATATGTTTGGTTAAATGAATTTTACCATTTCTATAAAATATAGGGTTATTTGTATTTAAAATATTTATTTTCATGGTTATAATAATTTAACCATTTAAGATGTACCACACCACATTACATGCTTCTAATTTTGGCAATGTATAAGCCAACACTATTTTTTTTTACGGGTTTTAATGACTGAAACGATACCCAATAATAATTAGAACCACAAATGTCAGAAAATAAAAAGTTGAATATTTTTATGCCATAGTTTAAACAACGTGCTTAAATTTTTGCAAATGTGAATTGTGTGACTTTTTTTGTAAATAATCCTAAAATTTATTTTTTATTTTTCTTTTGTAGATTTTCTTCCTTCATAAATGTCATATAACTTTTTGTGAAGTTTATGATATTAGATTTTGATATTTTTATGAACTTATTGGAGTGAGAATAAATTACAATTAATGATAATTTTATTTGTAATATACTTTCAACCAAACTCATTTAAAGACTAAACAGATAACCACTGGATAGAAAAATATATGTCAAATTGCACAGTTAAAAAGTTCTATAAACACGTTTTTAATATTGGATTAGTTCTTTTTTTATATTTCTTAAATATTATACTTCCTATAACCTTTAATTGATATTATATTTGTTATTAACCAAACAAAAATCATAATCCCAAAGGAAGTTTTAGTTTTTGAGCAAGCACATAGAGAATGGAAAATCAAGATATGAGAAAATGGGTCATAAGAGCCACTCACCACTCACTTGCATTGACATATATATGTGGTAGATAATTAATTGCTCTATTTTTCTTTTTCATACTTATAATTAGTGCATTATACATTTAATGTCACTCCTCCAAATTGCCTATCAAATCGTCCTCTTCAGTTCTCAACATTTTTCTCTCATCTCCTTCAATTTATTGATCATGTAGCACTTATATTAAACTGATTGATTGATAAGAATATCAGTTTGATCAAATGTGTCAATATATTGCTCAATTCTATCCCATCTCTAATAGCCAACGCTCTGTGAAAGCTACGAACTTAAAAATGGAGAACAATTTGAAAAAATAACCTCAAATTTTTGTGTTTAACCCCGAATCAAATTGTTCGGGATAACGTTTTGAAGTTGCCATGCACCCACTTCTTTAAAGCTATATGGGCCACCTTATAGTCACTGTCTTTATCATTTCATTCTCATAATAATAATCTTATATTATTTTGAATTTAATGATTAATCACCTATAACCTTGGATTTTGCCAAAGAATAAAGAGAAAATTAGAGAAAATACTCTTTTTTTGAAAATAATATGACTTCCTACCTCAATAAGGAAAAGATAAAAAAAATACCTCATTATTTTAATGTTTTTATTTTTTTACTCTAACACCTATTTATATTATAATTATATCTGACTTTTATTGTTATTTTACTTTAGCCATATTTGACAACTATCATTTATTTTCTTTTTCTCTCTCTCCTTTTCTCTTTCTTCTTCATTCCTTTTGTTCTCATTCTCTACACTTTTTTTCCACCATTCTTTTTTTTTCATTTTATTCTTCTTCTTCATTCATTTTATTCTTCTTCTTCATTCATTTTTTATTTTTATTTCTTCTTCATCGTTAATTCATCATTCCGTCGTCGCTCCGCCATCATTCCGCCGCTGCTCATCCGTTTTTCATATTCAATTTTAGCGTTTTTTCCTTGACTCGTGGTGATTAATACGATTTGTTTAACTTTCAGATCTAAATAAATTACTCTTGAATTTTCTCAATTTTAGATCTAAAAATCTGCATTAAAAACGTTTTTATACACAAAAAATGATTTTCTGAAAAAAAACAGCTTCTGATTATCATATGAGTATCATCACTGCATTATCATGCAAGTATCATAACACTGCATAAAAAATTAATTTTTTTATTAAAAAACAGCGTCTGATTATCATGTTATTATCATGTCGCATAACATTAATTATATGATTTATGATAAGGTTATGATAATACAAATGTACGATAATGATAATAGTATGATAATGTTTTTATGGTAATATAATGATAAGCTTATAACAGTATGATAATATGATACTTACATGAATTTTTTTTTACAAAATAGTGTCATATGATAATATTTTATCATATGATAACGAGATGATAATATTTATGGTACATATATGATAATATCTATGATAATGTATGATAAAATAATGTCTGATTATCATGTCGTTATCATAACACTGGAGTATGATAATTAGATGATAATGAATTATGATAAGGTTATGATAACTGGATGATAACGTACGTGAAAATAGAATTACAAAAAGATTCATGACACCAGTATGATAATCAGATGATAATAAAATAATAAAATTATGATAATAGTATGATAATATGATACATGTATGTAAAAATATGACAGAAAAATTATGATAATGAGATGATAATGTAAAGATAATATGATATCTGTATGAAAAAATAATTACAAAAAAATTATGATAACGAGATGATAATGTGAAGATAATAGTATGATTATATGATACATGTATGAAAAAAACAATTACAAAAAAATTATGATAATAAGATGATAAAGTGAAGATAATAGTATGATAATATGACCTTATTATACTTCATTATCATACTATTTTCTTCACATTATCATCTTGTTATCATAATTTTTATGTAATTATTTTCATATAGGTATCATATTATCATACTGTTATCATAATTTTATTATTATGTCGTTGTCATAACATTATTATTTAGGTACAATAATACATTATCATCTCGGTATCATATGATTATATTAAGATAACGAGATGATAATACAGTGATAACAATATGATAATCAATTTTTTTGTAGAAAATCTTTCTTTTTACAGTGTTATGATAACAACATGATAATACAGTGATACTTATATGATAATCAAAGACTGTTTTTTTTTTATAAAAAATTATTTTTTTTCTACAGTGTTATGATAATCATATGATAATCAGATACTGTTTTTTTGCAGAAAATCGTTTTTTGTGCAGAAAATCGTTTTTTCATAATAACATCGTTTTTCATGCAGATTTTTAGATCTAAAATTGAAAAACAAATCAAAAGTAATTTATTTAGATCTGAATGTTATAAAAATCACAATAATCACCATAAATTAAAGAAAAGTTTGCTAAAATAAAATATGAAAGAACAATGCAGCGACGATGGAGCAATGAAGAAACGGCGGTGGAGCGATGAAGGAACGAAGAAGAAAGAAAGAAAATGGAGAAGAAAAGAAGAAATAAAAAAGAAAAAGAAAATTGACGAAGAAAAAAAGAAATAGAGAAGAAGAAGAGAGATGAGAGAGGAGAGAGAGAGAGAGACATATAAAAATATGACAGCTGTAACATGATAAGAGAAATTATAATTAGAGTAAAAAATTAAAGAAAAGTAGGTATTATTATAATATAAACATGCTTTAGAGTAAAAAAATAAAAGCATTAAAATGATGAGGTGTTTTCTCTATCTTTTCCTTATTAAGGTAGGAAATCAAATTATTTTAAAAAATAGAGTATTATCCTAATCTTCTCAAGAATAAATTTAGTTTAATTTGTCTCTAGCTACCTGCATAGAGAATGGATTTTGTTATGTTACGGAAAGACATACATTGGGCCGGTATCTGTCCGACCATCTTGGACCGAGCTTTAACCTTTTTTTTCCTACTTTAAGTCAGTTTTGAACCCGAGCCCGTAATAAGTCTGTTTTTATATGTGGAATTGACCTTTTGTAATTGATTAAATTTTAATGTAGGTCAATCAACTTGATTTTACATAAATTTAATATATGAGCTGAGTTTAGAAAGAAAACATTAAATCTGAACTGAATTTAAACTTGCATTTTCAGAAATAAAGTCCAATTGGATCTGATCTAATCCGAATCTGTCTAAAATGCGGTCTATGAACACATATAAAGTTAACCTATATAAGAGAATCATTAAATGGCTAAATGCTTTATTTGCTTGCAAGTTATTTGGAGATTTCTTAGGAAATTAATATTTTGTACTTAGGTAGTACGAAATCATTGCTTTTTTTAGTTCAAGATAAACTCAAACAATTCTCCTTTATCTTTCTTTTGCTATTGACAATTAATCACATGTTAAAACAATATCTGAAAAAACATGATTACTAATCATAGGAGTGGATATTAAAGCTAAAATTGATCGCGTGTTGAATCATTATAAAATTAAAAATATTACACTACCCAAAATAAAATATTATAAAAATTCAGTGATTGTCATTTACGCCACATAGGCAACATATTACATGAAATTAGATAAAAAAATCCCGCTTTAAAAAAATTTAAATTCAATAATTAAATTGAAATAGATCAAATATCATGATCAAATAAAACACTACAAAAATTTAAGGGATAATGTCAAAAAAATTCACAAACTTTACATGTTTTTCCATTTTAATCACGCAGTTTAAATTTTGTCATTTTCATACATGAACTACCACTTTTTTCCAAATTCATACACGGTGCTGACGTGTCACGGCTCCATTGGTGTAATTTGCTGAGGTGGAGGTCATTTACACCAATGAATGAGTGCCACCTCAGCGTCGTGTATGAATTTGGGAAAAAGTGATAGTTCGTGCATGAAAATGACAAAATTTAAATTACGTGATTAAAATGAAAAAATATATAAAGTTCGTGATTTTTTTTGATATTAATTCAAAATTTAATGATTTTCAAATTATCTATGCTGATTCTTAACGACATTTTTTGGTTTGTCAAAGGCTATAATTTCATCGGATATGGATTTCCAAGTTCAGAACACAATACCTAAGTGGGCCTCGGTTGAAGAAATTGGGCCCATGATGTACATTTCATAGAACAAGGGGTATGTTTGCTATAAGTTACAAAAAAACAGGTCAAATCAAAAATAACCTAAAACTGAGGGGTTCATATGTAACAAAAATAATAAAGCCTTAAATTTGTTTCATAAACCGCAAGTCACTCCCATTCTCACATTGTCTTCTTTTTCAATTGTTTAAAATTTTAAATGATTCAGAGGTAAACAAGTTAAATTTTTAAGAAATGGCTTCTTTAGTTCTTCGTCTTCGGCATAAGAAAATTTCTTATTTGGGGCTCTCTCACCTTCTAAAAGGTTCAATTTCATAATCTTTGTAGTTTTTTTTCATGTTTCTTTAATTTTAGCATGATTTGTTAGAGCTAATTCACAGTTAATAATGTTCAAGATTGGTTTCATGTTGGTTATAATAAGTTTTTATTCAATGAAATGTTTTACAAATTTATGTGTTCATAGCAGAGAAATTGGAGCCATGTGAGGTGAAGCTTGAATGCAATGTATTGAGACATTACAGCAGTGATAATCGTAGAGCTAAGATTGATCTTACAGACTTGACGTAAGCATTGCTTTTTACTTGTTTTTAAACTTCTTGTAATTGTTGGGTTACTTAGGATCTTAATCTTTGATTGTGGTTTAACATTACTATCCTATTAGCTAAATATGTTTATTAATTCAGTTGTCCTCATTCGTGGTACCCGAATGCTCGGAGAAAGCAGCGGAAGGTTTTTGTTCATGTGGGCCCCACGAACAGTGGTAAAACATATCACGCTTTGAAGCGATTAGAGTCGAGTTCATCTGGTATACTTTTAATTTTCTTTACTATAATTGTCATTGATGTTAGTATCCTGAGATATTTAGAGAGAGCAATAATGGAGCAAATGAGGCATGAGAACTATGTTGATCTTCTATTGGCATTCTCTTTATCAATTGGCAGGGATATATTGTGGTCCTTTGAGGTTGTTGGCATGGGAGGTGGCAAAAAGGTTGAACAATGCACAAGTTCCTTGTGACTTGATTACAGGACAGGAAAGAGAGGAAGTTGATGATGCAAGACATAAGGCTGTGACCGTTGAAATGGCTGATGTAAACTCTGATTACAGTTGTGCTGTTGTTGATGAAATTCAGGTATGATGCATCTGATTGGAAGAGTTGATTCTCGTCTAATCTTATCAATATATGTAAGACTCAAATGATCAGTTCAGATGCAGCATAGGAATAGCAGAATTCATACTGAAATAGACACATGTGTTTTTGGAATAGCAGCCTTTGATCCTTCATCACTTTGAAATATTCTTGATCAACCAAAATTTAACCAAATATCATTATCCTCTGTAAGTGTCCGTTTCATCTAGTTCTGAAACAAATTAGTATAACTTAGTTCTTATAATATATAGATTTGTACAGTCTTTTTTACTTTACCTAAAAGAAATAGTTGTATCTATGAGTGCTGAATTTACATATTTTAGATTGTAGAAGTGGTGAAAATGTATGTTTGGTCTCTGGACCTGATATGATTCTAAATAAGTCATGATAAGGACTAGGCTTTCCATTCTAACATGTATGTATCATGAAGTATAGATTTTGGTACTTGGGACTTCTGTATTCATCAGCTAATTGGACTACCACTGTCAACTTCAAAATAGTTTAGGGTCTCTTTTGATGTCAAGGTAGGCAGTTATATAGTTCAACATCTCACATATAGCTTGTATGCAAATAACGGTTTCAACATAAATCCCAGTATGAGGTATTGGATGTTAGGGTGATAGTTAATGGATTTCTAATCTTTGGTTCTTTCTAGTTCCTTTTTCATTTTTCAGATGGTTGGTTGTAAAACAAGGGGTTTCTCATTTACGCGTGCTCTGTTGGGAATTTCTGCTGATGAACTCCACCTTTGTGGCGATCCTGCTGCTGTTCCTCTTATTGAGGAAATACTAAAGGTGACGGGTGATGATATCAAGGTAAAACAATTGTTTCCAATGCATTTTTGGACTATTCTTCCCTTTTTAAAGTTTTTATTCGCCAAGGTAATAGCAGCTATATTGGTTTTTTCGCTATCAGATGAAACCCTCCAACTGTTGTTGACTAAACATGTTGTAGTGATCTGAACGCTATCTTGTGTCATACTTGATTGTTTGAATGCGTATGGCGGCGATAAATAATGAAGCATAATGCAATGACATATTCCTGTTTGCTTATCTTCATGCTTCCAAATTTCTAATTTAATGCATGTGGTTTCTTCTTCGCCATCTTCTCTTTTTTCCTTCATTTGGAAAGATATAGCAAGATATTAATAATATAGTATCACGAATCATGCTATGCTGATGCAAATTTTTTGTGTAGTTTTTTAATAGATGTTGAACTGTCCCTGCAGCAAAAGGGAGCACAGGGACGGCAACAAAAGTTAGACTCTCATTTTAAGAGAGACAAAGTTCACAATGAAAATTAATAGCATAATTTAAAATCATATTTGTAGGTGTAATTAAATGTAGTTAACAATCAATTGTTTCTTTGATTCATTAGTTACATGTTTGTCAGTGATGTTTGCATGAAAGAAATTGTTGTTGAAATTTCATTATGTTTTCTGTCCGTTTTGATGCCCCAGGTTCAATACTACGAGAGACTTTTACCATTAATACCATTAAAAAGACCTCTCGGATCCTTTCTTAATATTAAAACAGGCGATTGCATTGTAACATTTTCACGTCGTGAAATATATCGGTTGAAGGTTAGTGATATTTTCATAAAAAAAATTAAATCTTCTTTCGTATTCATCGTTGTTTTTCCCCCTTCATCTTGACTTGTTTAGGTGCATCTAGTTACGTACACCATCTTGTCAATTCCTATGTATTGTGGTATCATGTGTGCTGTTCTACATTATTTTCTTTTATGTCCTTCATTCTCTTCATGTCTGATAATATTCTGTTGAAAATTGGAGTATTCAGATCTTGCAACTGGATAATTGGTAATAGAAAAAAAGAAGCGAAAACCTAGTAGCATTGGGGGAGTTGGTTCACATTTCTTGTTTACAGTGCATGCTAATGCTACTCAGTACTCAGTTTAAGTGTAGAACATTTCTTTGGTTGTTTTACCATCTTTTTCTAAGTGTGTTTCTCTTCTGTTGTTTCCAGAAAAAAATTGAAAGCGCAGGAAAGCATCTCTGTTCTGTTGTTTATGGTTCGCTGCCACCAGAAACAAGAACAAGACAGGTGCATGATCCTATTTGCTTTTGAGAATCTTTGTAGTTTACATTGTTGGAGTACTAAAATTTTCTGAACTTTCAATATGCATTCTCATTTGGCACTTCTCTTCTCATGTTTCGATTCTACAATTTTTAGCTATCATGTTTATTATACAATTGATCTCCCCCAATGAGTTTCTTTTTCATAATAAACCTTTTGTTTCTTTTGAACTCTCTCTTTTCTTTCTAAAATAATTTTAATGCCTTTTGCGGAAATTAGCATTTTACTGAAGACATATTTTGTAGTATATGGTTTCAGAAATTGAAATTTTATGCAGTTAATTGTTTACTTAGCTTTGTTATTCCTTTTGTTATGTCTATAATAACAGGAGTATGATTAACATGTTCTGTAGGATTGCAGGCAACAATGTTCAATGATGCCAGCAGTGAATTTGATGTTCTTGTGGCCAGTGATGCCATTGGAATGGGTCTTAACTTGAACATCTCTAGAATCATATTTTCAACAATGAAAAAGTTTGATGGAGTTGAGATGCGATCTCTAACAGTACCAGAGATTAAACAAATTGCAGGTAACTTATCGCACAGCTCTTAACACGAGGAATATCACCTTGGTCACATTTTTGGTCTCATCATGGTTTTTACTTTATATATTTTGTTGATGTACTTTAAGTCGATCGGTCAAAGGATCGGGAGTTGGTATAATATGTCCTTTTGTTATGTTCTAATACTACTGCTACCTAGTTAGATGTATTGTCAGTGTTTATATGTCAGTTATTGTATTTTGTGGTTTACTTAATTATTGTTTATTTTTTTATCCATTTCCTTTGGTTGTTATTTATGTACGTCTTTTGCTTTCTCCTCATTTGTGGATGTAATGCTTGCAGGGCGGGCTGGAAGGTATGGATCAAATTACCCAGTTGGAGAAGTGACTTGTCTAAGTGCAAATGATCTGCCCTTGCTTCACTCATCGTTGGAATCACCATCTCCTGTTCTTGAAGTGACTAACACTGTTCCTACACTATTTTACATGTGATAGTTTCACACCTTAGGATATTGCTTCTCACTAATTCTAAGTTATATAAACTGCAGAGAGCTGGATTATTTCCTACCTTTGATTTGATGTATATGTATTCAAGGTTACACCCAGAAAAAGGATTTTACCAGATATTGGTTAGCTACTTTACAACCCTCTTTAATATAATTATATTGGATATATTATGTGTGTTGATTAATTCATGTCATTCTTGCATATTCAGTAGCAACAAATGGCTATATTGTAACTTTATTCTCATGCAGTTGATGCAAATCATTGTGACAATCTGTTGCATCTTCTCACGAGCATAAACTCTGTGGATGGGATGTCCATACATTTTTTTCTCTTTTGTGTGGAGTTTTTTTCTTATAGGTCTGACAAATAAATACGGTTTTCAGTGTCAACTTGCTGCTATGTATAATTAACTTAATACACATTGATTGATAGATTTAACTTCGGGAGAAATAGAATAAACAAATTTAGGATATTCTACAATCCAATTTTTACATAATGCAAACGGAAAAAACTATATCATGTTATTATTTTATGCAGTATTATCATGTGCATGAACTTTGCTTTTTTGTAAATCGTAACAATATATCCTATGCTGTTTTAAGTTCCCTGTATCAGTGATTTTGGTTCAGAGTTTAGCTTGATTTTTGATACCTTTTAAAGATTTTGGAAATTGACATCTTTCTTGTTTATTAATTATTATTATAATGGTAATCTTTCAATGACTTTATACATGTTATTTGCTATTCTGTTGACCTTTTTACCTTTACCTCCCCCAACACCCTGCAGGAACATTTTGTTGAGAATGCCAAATTATCTCCAAATTATTTCATTGCTGATTGTGAGGAAATATTGGTATGTAAACATCTATGTGCATATTTATGTTTTGTTACCTTTCAATTGAAGAAAAATGTATATCTTACCATTCTTGTTTGCAACTTGATATATGTAACATTTCCTCTCGTTTGCCTTTCTACTCTTTTGCCTTTCTACTCCTTGGTCCTTTTTGAAATCTTAGTAAGTTTACTGTCTGATTTTCTTAAATTGATTAATATCAGAAAGTTGCCGCTGTAATCGATGAAATGCCACTTTCGCTGAATGATAAGTACCTGTTCTGTATCAGGTATCAATTTTTTTTCTTTGTCAAAATGAAAGCATTTCAAAATCTTGGCTTTTTTCGTAGAACTTGAAACTTCCATGATTATCTGGTTTCTTTATCATATTCTTCACTGGCTAATATGTATTCAATTATGGATTATCTATTTAGGGAAGGAAATTTAATTCCTAATTTGTATGCAGCCCAGTTGATATGAACGATGAGATCTCGTCTCAGGGTCTTACACAGGTAAACTTGTTGAATGTGCGAATTTATTATCCGAGCAAAAAAGCGAAGTTAACAGTTGCATTTTGATGGACCAGTTCGCTGAAAATTACGCAAGGAAAGGCGTTGTTCGACTTAAAGAAATATTTACCCCAGGGACACTTCAGGTGCCTAAAACACAACATGCACTTCAGGAACTTGAATCTATTCACAAGGTTGATTCTTTTGCTACTCAAATTTAGAAATGTATTATTGAATAGATTATATCTTGCTTAACTGCATTTCCAAGGTTTTTTTTTCCGTCTGATATCTGTTTTTTCCTGGTCTAATGGTAGGTATTGGATCTCTACGTATGGTTGAGTTTCCGATTGGAGGATTCATTTCCAGACCATGAGCTGGCAGCTTCACAAAAATCTCTGTGTAGCCTGTAAGTAGTTGGATCTAATGTCTTTTATTGGTTTCCATCTAGTTTTTATATTTACTCTTACATTGTAATGAACTTGTAGGCTAATTGAGGAGTTTCTTGAAAGATTAGGATGGCAGAAGCCAACAGCAAAGAGGCTATCACCATGGAAGATTTCAACTTCTCTATTGTCTAAACATAATTTTCAACATTTGTAAATAATTCATGTCATGAAAAACATCAGTTAAAATCAATAAAATATCCTTTTTAATGCTTTTTATGTTTCTAAAAGTCGACAGAATGAAGTAAAATACATAACTAGATCTCATCAAAGATCCTCTAAGCCTAAATTAAAGTGTAGTCTGCAACATCAAGTTCTGAATCTTTTCCTTAGCTTCTGTCAGATTATTTTTCTCAAGTTCCTCCACCAACATCTTGTACGACCGATCTCGAGGAATCATTCCCTTCAATACCATTTCTTCAAAGAACGAACAAGCAAGTTCGAGCTGCCCGCTCCTACATAACCCGTTTACCAAAAGAGCATATGTACCCAGCTCGATACTCACATTGTTCTTAAACATGTGAGTCAACAGAAACTTTAGCACCTTAATTCTCTTTTTTCTGCAGCACATCTTCAACAAAGGTGCATACGTCTGTATATCCGGTTTGCACGAATCTTCTTCCATTCTTCTAAGTAACTTAAGCGAATTCTCTTCATCCAAATGAGTACAAGCAGATGTAATCATAGTATTATACGTCACTAAATCACGATTAACTCCTTGTTGTTTCATATCCTCAAAAACATCCCAAGCATCCTTCAATCTACCAGATTGAGATAAGATATAAATCAAAGAGCTGTAAAATGAAGTATCTGGCACACAACCATTCCTCTTCATCGTCTCGTAAACCTCCAAAGCTTTCGTAACTTGCTTCGCTTTCCCTAAAGCATGCATACAAATAGTATAGGTTATCACATTAGGCTTGCAATCATTCTCTTGCATCTCAGCTAACACCGCATCCACATTTCTAAAATCTTTCAATGTGCAATACAATTCAATGAAACAAGTGTACGAAACAACATCAGGTTGAAACCCATGTTTCACCATTTCATTCATGATCATTCTCGCATTATCCGACATTCTTGCCCTACAATACCCGTGTATCAAAACATTGAAACTATGCAAATCCACGGGTATACTCTCTTTAAACTCCGTAAACACACTATAAGCTTGCTCGACGCTTCCCCCTTTAACTAACGCATCCATTAGTACATTCACTGCCTCTATGTCTATACTAAGACCAAATTTTTCAATTCCTCTGAATGCTTCAATGGCATCCTGAAAATTACCAGCTTTCGCAAGGCGTCTCATAACCTTAGTCATTGTAACCAACGAAACGTACCCTTTTAAATCTTTCATTTCCCCAACTAAATCCCACATGAGACTAAACTCCTTGCGCTTCCCCAAGATATCAACCATCAAATCATACAACTCGGGCGAATGCACATAACCTGTTTGAGTTTTTGCCCAAGTGAAAACTCCAAACGCTGGAACCCAGTTATTACTAAACCTATTCAAAAGCTGTGAAATCAAACCGACTGTTGGGTTAACACCACACCCGTGTAGCGCCTCGACAACGCCATCCGTTGACGGGTAGTGTTTGTTTAAGATTTCACTCAGTGTATCAATGTCGCTAGCTTCGCGTTGGAACAGCAAGTGATTGCCGATTTCAACGGTGGTTGTGTGGTTGTGAGGCTCAACCCACTCGGTGAGTGAGGGGATGATGAAATCGCCGTCTGGGAGTTGTGGGTTCTTGGCGTTGGTAAACCAAGTTGGGAGATCGGTTAACTCGGGCGAGTCGGGTGTAATGAGAGGTGTAGGGAGGGTTTTGAGTAATAAGGGGCTGTAAATGGGAGTTTTTGAAGAGGAAAAGAGTTGGTAGAGTTTGTGAATTTGGTGTTTTTGTGACATTTTGTTTAGACAACTCAAAAAATTTCGAAGTGAAAGGAACTGAGAGTCTGAGATGGTTAAGTGCAGCAGCATTCAAATTTTGGCTCTTTCAAAACTTCATATACTAAGGGCCAAATTCATCTTAAGACCCTTATACTTTCATTTTTTTATTTATTTAGTCTTTTTCTAAAATTTTGTATTCATCAAGTCTCTGTACTTTACGGATTAGTTTACTCGGTCTTTTTGGATGGAATCACTACGCGTGTGTTCAGTTTTTGTTATCAAAAATGATAAGTGGGTTTTGATTAATAGGTTAAGTTTTTATTTGATTTTTTTTTAAATTTTTATTTATCTAGCCATTCTTCAAGTTCGTTTCACGTGCATTTTATGGAAAGTTTAGTGCAAGCTTCTTATCCATCCAAAAAAGGATTTAGAGATTCAAAATAAATAAAATATATGGACTAAATAAAATTAATTTTAAAAAAAATAACTAAATAAACAAAAAGATGAAAGTATATGGGCTTAAAATAGATTTTGTATATATTAAACAAAAAAAGGTGGATCCACCCCTATATCTCGCAGTCAAATAATCACTTGTAATTTTTTACTCAATTATGTTTTTGAATTTGTATTTTGAATTTAAACAAAATAATGCGTTTGGGATATATAAATTTAAAATATTTGATCTAGAAACACGTTTGAGGTATATAAATTTAAAATATTTGATCTGAAAACATAATTTGGAATCTAAAGTTTGAAAATGACTTATTTAAATAAACACAAAAAATTAAAATTTAATTCATTTCATTTCAACTCACTTGCTTAAAAGCCGGGTTGACTCTTTGGAATGTTACTGCAGTAGATTATGCTACTAGCAATTAACCAGCCACTGTGAAAGAATGACACATGTAAATAAACTGATATAAATACAACATGATTCGAACATCCGTACAAAGTGAATTGACATGTGCGTCACCAAAAACGCAGCGTTTGACTTCGTAAATCGCGCACTTTATGTTCTCCAAGCTCAAATTTGGGTAAAATAAACCCTAATTATTACTCTTCGTCATCTCCGTTCAACGATTAACAATTTGCTAAGGTAATCTTAGTTCCCCATGTTTTTGATCATTAGCTTTTCAAGTTTACTTAACTAATTTCATCGCAGAACATGAGAGTTATATTTTATTGCTTTCTTAAATTATTTTTTAAAAAATGTACAATAATTTTAGCAGAATGATTAATTTGCAGAAGAATGAAGAGAACAATGCCATGGAATGATCAGGTTGATATATTATCATCAGATGAATTTTCCTCTTCGTCTTCTGTAGACATGAACACTAATGATGGAGTTCATAAGATTACTGTGGATCTACCTATTAAGCAATTATCATCCCAAGGTATTGTTTATTCATTTATTTGATCTTAATTAAGCCTTTGTGTTTTTTTTTAGTAAAACATGTTCATAGGATTTAATTCTTGAAAATTTCATGTCACTTAGAGAGTGAATTTAGAGTGATTGAATTGACCAGTAATGCCCGAATATGGATTGCGATACAGTGCCGAATTTGCTCGATTCTATAGAAATCGATAGGGAAATTTAGAATTAAATGGAATTTAGCATGAAAAATTATTATGAATCGTAGTATATTTAGACTTAGCTGAAACACTGTTAATTAACGTTTTCATGTGCTACCCTTTTGTATACCGGAGCTTATATCACTTTTTGTATCGGATAAAAGTTAATTACTTGAATCATTGGCCTTGTGGTTGATGCATTTTTTCTCCATGGAAAGATGCCTAATATTTACTGTCCGAGATATTGTTGGTCAAGAAATTAATGTGATTGGTGAAGTACAATAATTATTAGGAAATAATCGAGTTCGGGCTGTAAATATATGAGTGCTATAGCCTATAGATGGTTTAATGAGAGGAAGGGAAATGATCGACATAGGAGCTTCTCTTAGTGATCCAGTTGGAGGAGTGACACTAGAACGATTTTTCAACGTGTTTGGAGAATCCGTTGTTAGAAATTGCATTTTGTATTTTATTGGAATGCTAAAAAAATTGTTCGTGCCTTTTAATCTTACAATGCCAGTGTGATTTACTATTTAGGTGTATTGATAAGAAGAGCTGAAATGTATCAAGATTATATGAGGAAGCTTCCAATTCCGACACAGCATGGCTCTGTCATTCTGTTTACTTCGTGGGTGGGTCTAGGGAATTCGATTAAGCAATTGTATGAGCAGCCCTTACATTACCTTACAAACCTTCTTCTAAGACAGTGGGATCAGCTGAGGTTTGACAATGGAGATGAACAGCCTTTGGATATGATAATTCATCCTTGCAAGGCTGAAGCCGCAGTCTGGCTTGTCGAAGAAATTCACAGGAATACCTCATCACATCATCATCTGGCTAAACTTTGGCTGTCTGACCCAATGCATTATACCTATGTTGACTCTATTTTCCCACAACTATAAAGTGAAATGTCGGCGACCGTAACTGCTATGCTCTGACTTGTCGTGTAAGATGATTTCCGAGCTAATGTATATTTTTTTGTTTGTTTAATTTTTTGTGTTTGGCAGCTTGCTATGGTATTTTTAATTCTGCCTAGTAGGAGATGAGAAAGTTGATAGTTGTTTATTTCATTCAAGAGACTGACAAAGACCATACATCAATAACCTACATAAACTCTGAAACAGAGACAGCTTAAGGCCACAAGGCTCTTGCCGAACTATTTTCAAACAGTCTTTACTTCTCGGTTTTGGAAGTTAAAGACGGTGAAGATTGATCGGAATTGGAGAGCTCTCTGCAAATAGCCCTAATTGTATTAGGTGTCGTCCTGCAGCATCCACCGAAAAGAGAAGCCCCAGCTTCATGCCACTTTCCTATGTATGAAACAAAGCCTTCATCCGATTCTCCGCTTGATTTTGATTTCTGTGGCCCAAAACAATCACTTCATCGCCATTTTTCACATTTATATTCAACAAAGTCTGAAACACAAATGAATTCGACATGAAAGCTTACCACCCACTGCTTGTGCTCGGCATCATAAGTCTCCCCGCTATTGGGATATATGGCTATCGGCTTATCCGTAACCTGTCAGATCAATAACCCAACAACCATTATAACCACTTATTGACATATAATTTTATAGAACATATTGTTTCTGTTTTTTTTTTCGTTTGAACATTTCTCGTTTCAGTATTTCCGTGCTGCTGAAGTTTAATTAGGATTAAATTCGTCTAGTTGTTAATATAATTAAAGCATATAACTCATGTACCTTGGCAATAGAGAGGATAAGACCATGGATATATCTAGGAGGGGTACAATTGACACCAACAGCAACAACTTGGTTGCAAGAATCTGCAATTGAAGCACATTCCAGGATAGAATCCCCACTCACTACATTGATTCCATCCTTGGAATTGAAGCAAAACCATGCTGGAATATTTATACCTTCCTCTTCAAGCAACTCAGCATATGCCTAATTAACAACAAAACACATCATCATCCAATTTGTTGATCAAGGAATCTGAATTCTGCACGATGTAAACGAATATATATACCTTTGCTTCAAGCTTGTTCGGAATCGTCTCGAATGCAATTAAGTCGGCACCTGACCTGGCTAGAATCTCTAACCTTCTCCTGTGAAAATCCTTCAATGTTTGGATAGAAACTGCATCTCCATAGTTGCCACTGTAAACGAACAAGTACATGACAACTCATTGAGACCAGGGTTCCGTGAATCAAATTGGACCAGCCGGTTCAACCAAATCAATTGAAAACCGGAAAAATTAAATATATGGTTTAATTTCTTTGAACTAGAACGTGAAAAATTATTTAATAATTTAAACCGTATGTATTCCCTTATTAATTCAATATTTAAGTAAGTTATATTTTTACCTATACTCCGAGCCGTCAGCCAAATAGGCTCCATAACTGCCGATGGAAGCAGCGACAAGAATCGGACGCCTCGAAATGTTTCGATCATCCATGAAATCCCAAGAACCTTTTGTAGAATTTTCATAATAAATTTCCCTTGCTTCACACGCAATCTCAACACTTCTTCTTAGTAATAATTCTGCTTCTTCAGTTGACAATCCTTTGCTCTCAAAACCCTGAATTGTAGCCTGTCACCATTTTTTTATAATTAAAAAATTAGATTAGCCAATTGCCTGTCACGATTCTTCTGGTAATTAAGTAGTAAAGTAAAAAAATACCTGATAAGATGCTGTCAATATAATATTAGCACCAGCATCAAGATAATCCAAGTGAACCTGCAAAATTAAGAAATAACAATTGATTATTGAAATTTATCATTAAAAATAATTTAAATATGTTCTTGCATTAGGCTGCAGACAAGTGTCGGAAATAGACATGTTTATAGGTCGGGTTTAACAATCAAGTTTGACTATTTTAATATAAGTCTAAGCCCAGTGAAGTTCGGGCTATGTTTTCTAAAATTTATATAGAAATCAGATTTATTACCGAATCGGACTTGAAGTAAGAATTCATTGCCCAAGCCGCGTCTAAGACGGGTAGGTTTGGACGGACGGGACGGATATCTAGACCCATGAATAATTACAGTGGGAAATCATAAAAATTGTTAATTAGCTAGACAAGATAGGTTTAGCCACGTCTATATGTCAGAAGATAATTAACTCCACTTATTTTACTTACAACTAAGCCTGACACTGACATTTTACACATAGATTCTGTAATATATTTTCTATGTTTGAAACCATAAACAAATTATTTCAAACAAATATAACAGCATTAAAACACCAAGCGGCAAAAACAACATCAAAATTATATTATAAGAAACAAATAAAGAAAAAAAATATACTCTTCGAACAAGATGAGGAGAGCTGATAAGGCATTTGGCACTCCAGAGAGGATCGTTGAGGTCAGCACCGTGCCGCTCAAGTTCAGTGGCGAAGCCGCCGTCGATGACGGCGTAGCCACCGCAGTTTTGGAGGAAATCGGACATAAATGAGTTGCAAGTCATATTGTGTAGTCGCATGTTTGAAGAGAAGAAATGAGAGGAGTGTATATAAAGAGAATTAAAGAAATACGCAAAGTGTTGTGCAAATTAGTATTTGATTATAGGGGTAGCTGTAAGAAGTATAAGAAGGATAACGTTTTGGTTTCTTGAAACTGAATACAAACATAAATTAAAATGTTAGTAATTGGCATGTGACTTGCGAACGTTTTCTGTTTTTATAGACCAAGAGAATATTCATTTTATTTGGTGAGGAAATCAAATGGGTGGAGTGAAAATGAGAGGAGTAAAAATTAAAATGCTTGAAATATATAATTTTGATCATTTTATTAAATAAATATTTCAAAGAATATAAGGCAATTTGATCTGTTAATTTTGTAAATTCAGACAATTATATCTAATTTTGTATTAATTATTAATTTTGCTTTTTATTGGATCAATCAAGTAAATCCACGTAAGCAATCCATAACATGCAAGACATGTTCTAAATATATTTGTCTCAATTTATAAAGTTAACGTGTTTAAATTATCTAAATTATTTTTAAAAATATATTTGATAAAATAATTAAATTTATAATTATCCAAAAAATGTTTTTTTCCTATTGTTAGAAAGAGTGTAAAAAAATGGAAGTTAGGAAAATTTGTAAATCTTTTTAATTATTATAATATTACTATTATATTCTTACTTTTAAATAAATAAATATAAAAATAAAATTATACTTGTAGGTTTATTATTTTTTTACTCATTTTTTTCAAAATTTTGAATGAGTCTCGTGCCTAAATTTTTCAATCATTCTTCTTTTTCTATATTTTCCATTCCCTCTCTCTTGAACAATGAAAAAATTAGAATATTCTAAAAATTTCCACCCATGTTTTTCATTCCTTCCATTTTCTATAGATTTCAAACAAGGGAGGTGCCATTCTCCGTTAGAAAATCAGAGGAGATAGACCAATCTATCACGTTATTTGTGTACTAGTCTATCATAATATGTTATTAAAATAGTGGCATTATCGTAATTTTATTTGTTATTATTTTTTTACACATTTGAACACTAATATTATGATAGTGCCATTATTTTAATGACGTGTCATAATATAATAATCTTAATCCACAGATAATGACATAATGTGATAAATTGAATCTACCTAAAAAAATTCAGATTAGACTTTAGAGTTAGAACACACATAAACTTAAAAATATGTGATAAACACCAAAGAATAAATGTCAACTGCAATCTTTTATAATCCCTTGGATTAAAAATTAATATATAAGGCCAAATAATTTAACTATCAACAACTATTGGATATTGTTATTTTTAAATTTTATTCATTAAGTTCATTACTTTTTAAGCTCTATCAAATATATCCATATCGAATTTAGAGCTGATGTTACAAGATGATGTATATGACAAATATGATATATTTTCTATACGAGGACATATAATATTGCGCTATGTTAACTTGAAACTAGTAGTATACTTGCTAAAAGTAATAAAAAAATCAGTAGACAACAACCTAAGTATAATGTATAAATATGTTGAACTTAAAAAATACCAAAATTAAATATCTTGAAAAGCCTCTTTTCAATTTTTTTAAATTATTTAAAATCGACTCATCTGATAATACAATTTACAATTTATCATAGGATTTTGATACTGCTAAAATCTCAATTTGCTTGTCAATATGAATTTTCTAAAATATATTTTTTTGAAAAATTATAATAAAAGATTGTAAAATTGAAACGTATTATTTCAGATGTTTTAAACGATGAAATTTGGTTGAAAATATCATAGGTCATGAGCGTTATTTATAAATTATCTACTGATATTATGATTTTTAAATTTAAAAACCTAAATCTATTCATAAAAAAAAAACCTAAATCTAAAATTTATAACGGTTAATAGTTTAGAATGGTTAGAAATTTTTCGGTTTTGCGATTTCTAAATATATAACCATAAAAAGTTAAAAAGTAAATTTTATAAAATTAAATTTTAGGTGTAGTTTAATTACAATTTAAAATTCTATTCCATTTTTTTTACTAACAATAATATAAAACAGAAAAGGTATTTATTTGAACATTTCAATATATATATATATATATAGTCAATCTGTAAAAATATAATTTTTTTTATAAATCAGTTAACTGCAGTTTTAAAATTTCAAATTCTAAACCTAAACCATTAGCCATTAACCATAAAATTTAAAAATATCATATATAAACCTAAATCTTTGGACCGGTTAATGATATTTTTTGATTTAATTTTTTGATTTTCATTCGGATGATCAATTTGATCGGGTTTTTTTAATCAGCCCCTACCATGGAGTAGTGATTAAGCTATGCATAATACATAACTGTGGTAAAAATGTAAAGGCGATTGTGTGAAAAAATGCAGAAGAAATGAAGTGAAAGAAAAGAAATAGATGGAGATTAATGAAACAGTGTAGCGTATGCACACTTATCTTTTTCTCCACACAAACACACACGCATACGCAGTTACGTATATCGGTAAATGCCGTAGAGGAAATTCCAATAATAACATTAATCTATATACATAAATGAAGCATTCTAATTCTAATATTTTTTATATTTTATTATTGCATAGTTAAATAAAAGGTTAATAATTTTATATATTCATAGTTTTTTTTTAAAGAGATATATATATTATATCACTCAAATAAATTAAATTAATCAAGTAAATATGTGCAAGTAATTCACGCCAAATCAGAATCATTATGTCTCATTTCACAAACTATCAGATCGGGCTATAATTTTCTTTTAAGGATGCATCCGTCAAATGGTAAAAACTATAGACATATAAAATTATTATTTTAAGTAACTAATTTAATTAAAATATTTAAGAATAAATCATAAAAAATGGAAAGAATAAAAAAATATTTCAAGTAACTAATTTAATTAAAATATTTAAGAATAACTAGTTTTAAAAAAAATACTTTGTTGTGCATGTAAATTTGAAATGTAAAAATATGATAATTAAACAAATATATAGCAGTGTTAGTTATTGTTATTATTTCTTATAAGCATATGATTGCATGTATCTAGCCAAGTTTAGAGTGCCCATTCTCTGAAGCAAAAAAAATGAAATAAGAGTAAATATGTTTTAGGCAATTGTGGTTGAATCTGGCCTGCATAAGGTCCAAGAGCCTTAATTACTTAAAAACCACCCAACTTGTAACTTTTTTTCATTTATACCATGATTTAGGAAAATTTTCAATTGTACCCTATTTTTGATTTTTATGTTTCATCTCTACCCTAATGAGTTGAATTGACCTATTTTTTTTTGAAAAAAAGTTTAAATTAATCCTTCATTTTTAACCTATATTCTAATAAAACATTAATATTAATCATTTATGTATCTTGTTTTTAATATTTTCATCTTTAAATTAATTAAATTATCAAAAAAATTACTTTTGGGGTACAAACGAAACATAAAAATCGAAAACATGGTACAATTGAAAATTTTCGTAGGTCGTGATATAAATGAAAAAAAATTACAAGTTGATTGGTTTTTAAGTAGTTAGTTCTAAATAAAATGATAAGGTTAGTGGAATCTTTTAACTTCAGTTTCAAATAAATCAAGCTTTTTGATCCTATATTCATGACATCATCTTATCCTATTAAAAAAGTATACCATGAAAATGATAATAATAATAATTTAATTTGTTTTAATTAAATTTTTTATATATTTATTCATAAAAAAAAACTTTTTATATATTTGATAATGTATTATGATGTATCCACATTGCATATTAAGTGGTGAACATGAAAATCTTCTTAACGAGTAAATTTTCCCAAACCACTCCTAACTATTTTGGTCTAAGTAGACATCCATTAACCACTTAATGGATTGTCCATTAGAATTTCCTTATTGGGCTACAAAATTAGGCTGTTCTCGTCCCCATTTCACCTAATCTGCTAAGTTAGTGGAGGATATTAGTGTTTGGTTTCAGGCCCATAAATGAGTTTCTAATAGGAAGTTCCACACGTCTTTTATGAGAAATTTGTACATCGGTTTTTTTTCCCCCAAAGAATGAGTTATACTTTTCTAATTAAATTAATTAACATATTATTATATCCTTACATTTAATTAGCCAATGTAATTATTGAGAATAATATTATTTTTAAATTTTAATTAATTAAAAATAAAATACAATTTTATAAAAAGTTATTGAGTGAAATAAGTAATAATAATATTAATTTTCTCCACACTAACTTCCTCAGTAATTAACTTCCCGAAAATTGTATGTGCTCGAACCAAGTGCCCGAATTTCATAGTATAAAAAATATATAAATGAATAATTTCTCAACACATTTGAATAACTCAATTCATAACATAATGATAAAAGTCGTTTTTTCCTCGTGTTTGTTCTTCCATGGAAAGAACAGACCCAAATCTTTCATGGGAATAGCAGGCCGGAAAAAATAATTCATGCAGTGATTGTGGATGAAACCGGTCGAAAAATGGTGTGCGACGGTTAAAAGCCAAGTGATTAGATTTGATGAGGTTGTATTTGGTAGAACTGGATCTATTTAATTAAGGCTAATCACCTCAAAAACTACCGACCTTTCATTTTTTTCCGATAACACCCCGACCTTTTAATTTCGTCAATTGCACCCTATTTCGTATTTTTACGTTTCAATAGCACACTAAAGTATTAAATTGAACTCTTTTCGTTTGGATAAAATTCAAAATAAATCCTTCATATTTTTAAAAAAACTCTAAATATCATATGATGTTTTACATTATACATACAAACCCTCTTCTCTATAACAAAAAATAACTAAATTAATAACAAAAAATAAATAAATCCGTTCGAACGCCGCCGCTCTCCGTCACTCTCTCCGTTCAAATGCCGCTCTCCGTCACCGGTCTTCCATGGAAGACGAGTTGCGCGTCTTCCATGGAAGACCTTCCTTTGGGGAAGACGAGCTGGTCTTCCCCAAAGGAAGACTAGCAGCTGGTCTTCCATGGCCCGTTGAAGACCAGCAGCTATGCTGGTCTTCAACGGGAAGACCAGCAGATCTGCTGGTCTTCCATGGCCGGAAGGAGGCCAGTTGCTGGTCCCGGCAGCGGCGGTGGGTGGTGGCGGATTCGGAAGCGGCAGCGGGTCGAGCGGAAAAGATGTCGGGAAATTTTTTTTTTGTTTATTTTGAATTAGTGGAGAAGATGGTTTATTTGAACATATTTTAAGTTAAGGAATTTGTTAAAATTTAGCCAAGTAGAATATAGTATAAAATGATCCTTAGATTTGGTTATTTTATAAAATTTAATCCTTATAATCATGAAATCGTCTATTTTTTTTAATTTGGGGTGCTATTGAAACGTAAAAATACGAAATAGGGTGCAATTGACGAAATTGCAAGGTCAGGGTGTTATCGAAAAAAAATGAAAGGTCGGTAGTTTTTGAGGAGATTAGCCTTTAATTAAATTTTTGAATATTTTAATTATTTTAGATTTTTGACAGCTCATAATTTTTGACATAGTTAACGATTTCAGGTAGAAGTGTAATAAGGCCTAAACTGAGATTTCATGCTTGATAATATTAGCCCAAAATCTCAATTCTTTGCTTTGCTCTGAGTGAAGGTTCAATTTACCCCCTGAACTTGGCACGAAGTATCAAATAAGCCCAACCTCGCAAAACCGGATCAAATCACCCCACAACTATGCAAAACCGGATCGGTTTCACCCTTTTGACCAAAAAAGAGAGTGGAATAACTTAATCTTAAAAATTAATCCTAATTAACCCTATTTAACTATAATTAATTTTAATTAAAACACTAATTAATCCTATATAATTAACACAAAATTGAGGGTTTTTTTTTACCTTTTTTCCTAATCTTCTTCTTCTTCCACTACAACCTCCGGCTATCCCATCACCATCGACCGAAAACTCCGGCTACCCCCCACCGCCGACCGAAAATTCCGGCTACCCACCACCGCCGATTACCCAGACCCAGCGGGTCTGTTCCATTGTGAAGAACAGACCCGCTGGGTCTGCGTGAAGAACAGACCCAGCGGGTCTGTTCTTCATCGTGAAGAACAGATCCTACCGGATCTGTTCTTCACAAATGGAGAACAGATCCGGTGGGGATCTGTTCTTCAGGCGCGAAGAACAGATCCCACCGGATCTGTTCTTCATCGTTGCAAAGAACAGATCCGGTGGGATCTGTTCTTCGCGTGAAGAACAGATCCACACCGGATCTGTTCTTCGCGACTATGAAGAACAGATCCGGTGGGATCTGTTCTTCGCACCTGAAGAACAGATCCCCCCGGATCTGTTTTCCATCGATTCCGGCAGTCAGACTGCCGGAATTTTTTTCTTATTGCCGGAATTTTTTTTCCGGTTGGTGAGTTGGTTGGGTTAATGGGTTTGGGTTAATGAGTTTAGGTTAAATGATATAGAATGGTTAAAGTTAAAAATGGGTCCCTGTTTTTTTAGTTAAAAATTAATATGAATTTAAACTTATGAAATTATAAAAAATTAATACGTTTTTAAAATTAATTAATTATCAATTTTGTAAATAATATAAATATTAAGGATTATATTAAGCTTTTAACCATCCAAAACCACCTAAAACCGGAGAGTGTATTCACTCTCTAAGGTGAGAGTGGGGAAGGGGGTGTTTGATCCGTTTTTGCATAGTTGTGGGGTGATTTGATCCACTTTTACGAGGTTGGGCTTATTTGATATTTCGTGCCAAGTTGAGGGGGTAAATTGAACCTTCACTCGCTTTGCTCTTGAACTTGATTCATACCAAAATTCCCACAAAATCATGACCAAACAAAACAATTTCGCATGAAACAAATCCCATCTTCTCTAAACTTCCCATTCCCTAGACCCCAAAAATTATTGCATAACTATAATCCACTACCATTTTTATCAAACCCATTCTCATCATCATCATCATCACCAAAATCAACCAAATGGAACTCAACAACCAACGTCATCATCACTCACCCAATTCTCCTAATCATGGAGTCCTGCACTTCCATGGCCCAGCTAAAGCAAATCCAAGCCCACATGACTACAACAGCTCTCATCACCCACACATTCCCGGTCAGCCGTGTCTTAGCTTTTTCCGCTCTCGCCGGCACCGGAGATATCAACCATGCTCATCTGCTGTTCAACCAGATCAAATCCCGAAACACTTATATTTGGAATACAATGATCAGAGGCTATTGTAACTCTAAATTGCCCGTCGTGGGTATGTTTTTCTTTAACCGAATGGTTCAAGAACGAGTTCAAATGGACGCTCGGAGCTTTGTTTTTGCGCTGAAAGCGTGTGAGCAATTCTCGGGAGTTTTAGAGGGGGAATCGGTCCATTGTGTAATTTGGAAGATGGGTTTTGCTTGTGGTTTGTTGGTTCAAAATGGGTTAATTCATTTCTATAGTGGGTATGGTTGTTCGAGTTTTGCCCGTCAAGTGTTCGATGAAATGCCTGTGAGAGATGTTGTTTCTTGGACTTCCATGATTGGTTATTATTCTGTTCATAATTGTTATGGTGAGGCTCTGGAAGTGTTTGATTCCATGCTGTTGAGTGGCGTTGAGCCGAATGAAGTTACAATGATCTCGGTGCTTTCGGCTTGCGCTCAGAAAAGGGATTTGAGTTTGGGAGAAAGTTTATGTGAATATATGAGAAGGAAGAGTTTGAATTATAGTCTGAATTTGATGAATGCTATTTTGGATATGTATGTAAAATGTGGTTGCTTGGGGAAAGCTAGAGAGGTTTTTGATAACATGAGAATTAGAGATGTGTTCTCATGGACTAGTATTGTAAACGGGTATGCGAAAAGCGGTGAACTAGAGTTGGCAAGAAAATTGTTTGATGACATTCCTGAGAGTCAGAGAAATGTGGTTTCTTGGAATGCCATGATTGCTGGCTACTCCCAAAACAATCGACCAAAGGAAGCTGTCGATTTGTTTCGCGAGATGGTGGAGACAGGCTTGATCCCAATTGAGAATACATTAGTGTGTGCGCTCTCTGCCTGCGGTCAGCTAGGGTTTTTCGACTTGGGCCGGTGGATCCATATGTTCCACGTTGAGGGAAAAAACAATGGAACTAGTGTGATTATAGCAAACGCATTGATAAACATGTATGCTAAATGTGGAGCGATAGATGCTGCTGCTGAAGTTTTTGATGGCATGCCGAAGAGAAATTTGGTTTCTTGGAATTCAATGATTGTTGCTTACGCTAGTCATGGATATGCCAAACAAGCTATTCTTGAGTTTGAGCAAATGACAAGAGAAGGATGTAAGCCAGATGATATTACATTTGTGGGTGTGTTAACAGCCTGTAGTCACGGCGGACTAGTAGCTGAAGGCCAAACATATTTCCGAGGTATGGAAAGAAAATTTGGTAGCAAGCCTAAGGAAGAACACTATGCTTGTATGATTGATTTACTTGGTCGAGTCGGACTGCTAGACGATGCTTATGAGTTAATTACCAAGATGCCGATGCAGCCGAGCGAAGCTGCTTGGGGTGCTCTTTTAAATGCTAGTAAGATGCATGGAAATATTGAAATGGCTAAGCTTGCTGCTCGGGAAGTTTTACTCTTGAATCCTGAAGATAGTGGCGCTTACGTTTTGCTAGCAACAACTTGCGCTAATGGCAGAAGATGGAGTGACGTAAAGACGATCAGAAGTGTAATGAAGGAGAGGCAGCTTAAGAAGATTCCTGGCCATAGCTTAATAGAGGGTTGAGAGTGAATTTTATGAGCCACTATCCCAACTAATTCAGACCGTGCCGAGTAGGATCAGTTAGCCCGATAAAGCTATCAAAAAGTTTCTAAAACTGCTCGATACTCGCGGCTCAAACGAGATTCTTGAAGTCACAATAAATTTGCTTCTGTTTTCACGTGATTTCTCAAAAAAATTGTACAGTCAATCATAAGAGTTAAGAACTTTTCTTTACTGTGAAAAAAATGTTGGTGTAGGGCTAAAAAGTACTAGTCAACATGAATTGGCTTGTGCTTTCAAGCAAAACAAGTAAAAACATAAAAGAATGGTATATAAGGAACAATTCTAGAAAATTTAGGGACCACGAGCAGGTGTAAAACAGAAACACCCCGATGCTTGATCGTCAGATATCATCCCTCCGCCCTTGCTTGTATCGATTGCTTCCAATAATCTTACCACCTCTGCCATTTCAAGACGTTTGTTTGCATTTGCATCCCAGCATTTTCGCATTATACTTGCTAAAGAACTTGGACAACATCTGGGCATCTCCGGCCGTAAATTCTGCCAATGAAAACACAACTTTAATTGAATCTAGCTGAATTTGAAACTATACAAGTTTAACTTTTTGTAAAAAGTATCATTGCGCCCCTAATTATTAAAAACGAAACGCGCTCCGAGGCTCCTGCCTTTTGGAGAAAAGGCGCCGAAGGAAAAGATAATACATATGTTGAAACAATGTTCAAAACAAGGACATTTTAGGGTATTATTTTAATAAAAAAAAACAAATTGGGGAATTAGTAGCCAAATTATTCAGGTTTTATTTAAAAATACATAAACAAAGGCCTTTTTCAGCAAGGCGCGCCTACACTCAAGGCAGAGGGCTGGAGACACGCGACTCGTGAAAGTCGCCCGCCTCTCTGCAGTTGAGGCCCCATGGCCGTTGACTGAGGTGCGCCTCTCACGATTATTCTCCGTTTTTATTGCAACATTTTATGTTTCAACATTTCTGTTTCCATGCAACATACATAAGGGAAGGCATAAACTAAGAGATGCGTTGTTTTAACATTCTCTGACAGCACAAAATTTATAGTTTTATCAACCCAAAAATTAGATAACGGTAATTATAACCGTCACTAGAATCACTACTAAAGATGAGTTTTTTTAATTGACTAACGAATCAAAATTAAAGAGAACTAGGCTTATTCAAGTTCTAACTTCGTAAATTGAAAAATGGAACATAATTTGAATATGTTAAATAAATGTTTAGAGCATAACTGACCTGACGAACAACAGCAGAGGACACATCGGCAAAGCTAAGATCAGGGTAAGGCATATCACAGCAATAAATTTCCCATAAGCATATGCCAAAGCTATAGACATCACAGCTTCTGTTATATGGTTTTCCCTCTAGAACCTGCATAAGTATCTTGTTAGAAATTATTCAATAGGTTAAAATTAAAAAGTTAACTGCATTTCCATTTTTCTTCTAAAATTACCGATCAAAGAAAATGTAGGACGACTTTACAATGGAATGAACCAAGATAGACCAGCATTATTGAATATTGATATAAAAGTTTAACATTACCAAACCATCGGAATTTCATTCCAAAGTTTTCATTCCGAGAATGAAATGACCCAACTCACATTATTTTTCTTTAAATTAGTGTAAAGTTTAAAACTATTTCTAAATCAAAAGAATGTAACAAGTAGAGTGAATAAATCATACCTCTGGAGCCATATATCCAAGGGTACCTGTTTCACCAGTCATATCCCTTGGATTTTGAGCTTCAACGCGGGCAACACCAAAATCGGCAATTTTAAGATTTCTATGAGTATCTAGTAACATATTTTCTGTTTTAACATCACGATGCACAATCTTCTTTGAATGTAGGTAGCTAAGTCTGCATACAAGTAAAAACAATCGAGTTTATATCAGAAATATTTTCTTGCTAAATCTTAAAAACGAACAAACAAACAAGAACCAAAACTCACCCTCTAGCGAGATCCAAAGCAAGTTGGATTACAACCTTAAAAGGAAGTTTCTTTCGTCTATTCCTTATCAAATATTGTTTGAGTGTTCCGCCAGCCAGATACTCAACAACCACACAACATGCTCTAGAAGGAAGAGAAGCTTGATCACCAGATTGGTTTTTTGACGGAATCTTGAGATTTGATGTTCCCATTGATGCTCCAACAAACTAATGAAAAATAAATCAGAGACTTAGAAACATAGTACATGAATTTTAGGCCTGTAACTTCTTAAGCATGTAAGTTCCAACCAACGAGACATGCTAAAATTTCGGCTGTTAAAATATCATCATCGCATATATATCGAGAAGCGCGTCATGACATGTACAAAAGTTTGTGTACTTATAATACAGAATGAAATAGTGGTATTCTCATGTATAATGAAGTGAATAGAAGTTCAAGAGTTAGTACGCTTGTAACGTTAGGATTGTCAAGCTTGTGCCAAACAGCAACTTCTTGCCGAAATGATGCCCGCAAAGTGGCAGTTTCAGCAGTTGCGGACATACCATCCATTCCCCAGTCCAATACCTTCACTACATTATTCAAAATACCCAAAATCAGTAAATAATCAATAATAACAATTAACAATGCCATGATCAGTAAGCTGGCAATGAGTTCGATATTTTTAACAACCGTATACAATTCAAAAACGTGTTAATCCTAATGGCAATATTTTCTTCAAAAGGATACGATTGACGCATACAAATATCATAATATCTTGAGATTGTATTCAACAGTTATTAGTTGTAATTTTAAAAATCTTAATAAGTCTTTATGATTAGAAACCAGGTTCTTAACTAGCAAAGTGGCTTCGACATCTCAGACCTACTCACGATTCTCGTTAAAGATTTCATGGATTAGATGCTAAACAATTTAGGTGGCTCATCTGATCAGACTGTTAAAGCCTCCAAATTTAGAGCAGAGTAGTCTTAGCATGTGACTAATCAGGACACAAATTCATGGCAAGAAATAAATCATTATCGGTCCCCAACTACACAAACCTAAAGAAATATAATTTCCGCATTGGTTCCTAATATAGCACGAAACGGAAAACAATCAAACAGAGAAATAGAATTACCTGCAACTTCTTGATTATCATAAGTACCGCGATAAACAGTTCCGTAAGTTCCATGGGCAACAACATGTTTAATTTCCAACTTTGACAAATCAATCTCCCATTCTTCTTTAGGCCCTGGATTCTCAACACTCCTCGACCAAACTTTGCTAAGATGCTTCTCTAGCTGTACATCTAAGTTCTTAAGATCGATTTTATCAGCGCGAAAAATCATATCTTTGCTACTCATACTTCTTCCTGTACCTTTCACCGTCGCGCTCACATTACCATCAGATTTCTTCTCTGCCATGGCAGAAACAGCTGCATCCTCAATTCTTGTTGAATCCATTATATAATAAATATATCGGACATACACATACAATTTCTTATATAATAAGAACAATGGAATCAAAAACCAATTAGAATTTGAAAACAAACTACTTGTTTCCTTATCCTAAAAGGATCTGATCAATTTAATATCCAAATTCTCATCATTATATCAATACTTTAAAATAAAAAAATAAATCATCAATCAACAATGAGACCTAATATCAAATTACCAAACAAATATTGACCTTATCACCTAAAAACCAATCAAAAAAATTTATTATTTGTAAAATAGATTGCCTACCAATCATAAAAAGAGTAAGCAATACATTTCTAATATATTTTGCCTCAAAAACTTGACCTTTATATTGTAATTAAATATGAAAGAAAAAACACAAATTTCCCTATCAACAACTCTGGAATTACTTCACCATGTAGATTAAATTTCCAGCATTATTCAGGACAGAGACCAATTACCTAAAAAATAATTTTAATCTATAATTTTTTTAAAATATTAAAATTTTAAAATTCAAATTCAAACAAAACCCTCAAAATTAAAAAAAGCTTTGATCATATAATTAAAAAAACAAGTCTGACCTCTCTCCCAATGAAACCAAAAAAGTTTCATTTAAGAGAGACGAAAAAGTTGACTTTGAATTCATAATTTTTTTTTCATATAATTCTCTCTTTTTTAGGCTCACCACTCTATTCAAATCAATCATACAATAACCAGTCAATTTTTTTGAGGCTAAACAATCACAAAAAAAAATAAAAAAATTGGCTATGAAATTAAAAAGAAAAAAAGCAAAAAACTAAACAGAAGTTTTTAAATGGAGAGTGAAAGAGAGAGACAATTGTGGCTAAAATTGGGGAATGGCGTGAGGGACTGCTTCAAAATCTTAAAAAGGGAACAGAATGGAAGAAATTTACCATTTTGAGGCAAACATATGAACAATTATATTAAATTAAAGGCATAAATCAGAACAGAATCTGTAAAGTACATTAACATTACCATTAATATTAATATACCCCCTTATTATTCCCCTTCCATTCTATTCTTAACTAATTTACCTGTAATCTCTTTTAATGGTCTATTTTGCCCCCTCACTTACCTTTTATTTATAAGGGCCGGAATTGGAAAGCTTATGCTATTTGAATTATGTTTTTTTTTTAATTATTGAAGAAGGGAAAATGCATGTCAAAAAATTTGATCCTATGACATAGCAGTTTGTTACTCAGCGCTTATACCATTTGAGTTATAGCCGTTAATTGACTTAATTCTAATGCATTCCCTCCTAGGAATTTTGAGTTTGTTTCCAACGTTTATACCATTTGAATTATAGTTCACTTGTAATATTGAATTAATCTCAAATTATCAAAAGTATGTATTAATGTGGACAAAATTGAAAATTTAGCTCTTAAACTTTTTAAATAAAAATGGACATTATATTTTAGTAGTAATTTATTTACGTATTATTCGAGATGAATCAACAATCAAATCATATCAATCATGACATCATTTTCCTGCAAAAAAATAAAAAATGATATATTTATTGAGTCGGTGAATCGAGAACTATCAACTACGGCTACGGCTGAGTAAAATATCCAACCAAAAATAAAATGATTGAATAAATCAAAAATTTGAGATTTAAAAATTTTGGTTTTCGGTTAAGTTTTGAAATTTAAAATTTTAGTTTTTGGCTTTCGGTTTTTGGTTTTTCGGTTTTCAACTCGGTTTGAAATTTAGATTATTCAAATTAACCAAACTAGCTGAATAAATTAAAAAAATTAATTTTAAAATTTATCCTTGTATTTTTGGTTTTAACCAAACTGACGGTACAACCGATCTATTAAGTTTAGCTCGTTTTGAATTTTTTTTCAAATTTTTTCCATCAGCTCGGTTTCTATTAAAATTTCATATTCGGTCGATTCAATTTTAAGTACTCAGTCAATCGATTAGATCGGTTTTGACATTAAACCAACCGAATGCTCATTCCTACCGGTGGCTACTAGTGAAATCGTTGAGAAAAATAAAAGTGTGGGACCATATAGTTTCGTTGATTTCGCTGACTAACATTCAAAATGGACAGAAGGATTAAATCGTTGACAAAAATAGAAATGAGATGCTATATCATTCGATTTTCAAATAAGAGGGACTAAAATGTGAATTATGTCAAATGTGAAGGGTGTCGTAATAATACTAAAATGAGGGTATATTTGTCTATATGAGAAAGGGTGGAATGCAAGTAGCAATGCTCCATTAAAATCCGTTGTGTTATTTCTTTACTAAAAAGGTCAAATCATGTTTCGGAGCTATCAAAGTCCATCGTTTGGGTGTTTACTATGCTGCTCTTCTGCTCCACCAAAGTGCATGCCTCTTTGCATTTTATTATTCTTTTTATATGTTTTTATTACTATTATTATTCTTTTTTTAAGGTGTGATGCTATAGAGGTCATTGGCAGCAACGATCATAAGCAGCAATAATCATATCCGATGGGGCGGATATTCATGTTTTTTAGAGGTATTAAATACAACTCGCTCATTCCCTAGACGGATAGATAAAAATAACAAAAGTCGACCAATGGTAGTCGAAACTTAGAACCTAATGAAATCTGAGTTACTTTTTTATAATCAACTCTTAAATTTATCATCGATTAAAATAATTTGAATGTAAATGAATAAAAAATTTATAATTTTAAGGTTTAATTGCTTTATAAGTCACGGGTTTTAATGTGTTTTATAATTTTAACATGAACTTTCAATTTTGACTATTTAAATATGAACTATTCTTGTGCATATGAAATTAGTTCGACTTATTTTTCGGAGGAAATGAGGGATTCTTCTCTTCTTCTTGTTGAAAGCGGCATAACCGGCTTTCTCTATTTCCTTTTTTTTGCGTTATTATATTCGTTGTGTTGTTGCTTAAATTCGAAACGTCGAATAATTTTTTGTTGGAAAAATGCTGATGCGAACGCCTGAATATACACATTAACGATGTTCATATCAGTAATTTTTAATGGAAAATTATTTGGTGTTAAAATTGCAAAAATTTCAAAATTATTGTACGATATTGCAAAGATTAAAAAATTTGTATTAAATTTGCTAAAGACACTAAAGTTTGTGAGTTTTACTAATTTTTATTTGATTTCAGTTATTGATTAGCAATACTGATAAAAAAAAACTGGATTTCAAAAGGTTTTTCTAGACGGACAATTATACAACACAACAATTACGCTATATCAATTATGTAACAAATCAATAATGCGTTAACAATGTGCAATATTTAATAATAAAAAAATAGTAACAATTTAAAAAAATTGTCGCAAATTTTTATCAACTTTATTGTAAATATGACATGGTACACACATCCTTTCTAAACTAGATAATTTGCCAATTTATTAGGTACAAAAGCATACAATACAAGGTTAAATACTTAATTCTAATTCTCCAGGGCTGATTTTGAAAAGGAGGAATAACAAAAGCCTGAAACAAATACTGATCCGATTTGATTCATTATTATATGTCTTTAATTTCCTTAATTACGTTTAGGTTTAAAGTATGGGTAGAACATTCCATTAGATAATGAAAGTTACATTTCTCTGTAATATTTAGGATAAGATAACTTAGATAAGATAAACTTAGCAGACTTCACTACATTATATAGGAGACAGTGGATGGGCTCTCTTTACTCTTTTGGGCCTCTTTAATCTTGGAGACTGCGAAAAGAGAGCCCATTATGAAGACATAGATAATTAAAGATGATTAACATAATCTTAATATGCATGTGAATTGGTAAGTCGTTTTTAAAATTTAAATGAGGCTGTAGATTCAAATTGCACTTATATATGATTAATATATGGAGCTTTTTAAAATTTAAGATCAAAACTTTACCTTCTATAAGAGACGAATCTGACTCAAACGGACATTAGTTTAAATGTGAAAGGCTTATGACGTATCCTATAATTGAAAGTAGGACGATTTCAAACACAACCTGCTTAAAAGATATAACACGACACAAAATAAATGAGTTCAATTATTAATTGGTAAATTCATTTATGATATAGTTAAATAGCATACAGGTTAAATTTGTTTAAGACACATTTAAATATATCTATTAATTGTAATAATTAATTAATTAATTTTATGTGGCCAATATACTCATAGAACATATATATCATTTATTATATGAAAGTTTGTGGCTATTTATGATATTTGTTATTTGATTATACTCTTATTAAAAAATATTAAATAAATTAAACATGTTATTAATAAAACGTGTTAAATGTAAATGGATTGAATTAGTGTTTTTTTACATGCAATCTATATCTACCCTTTTAATAAATAAGCTAGACAACTTGATACGTGTTAATCCAGTTAATAAACTATATCGTGTTTGAACTTGATATTTTTAAAAACGTGTTAAATTCGGATTAAAAAAATATATCTATTTTCAAATGGATACACGGCATATTATGACATTTAACACAAATTGTCACTCCTAATTGGAATTTATCTAGAATATATCGTGTACCATGTACTAAAAAAGATAATTAATATATTGTGAAACGATGAACATAATTAGGTCAAAATTAAAATAATCGAACGAATTAATTTAATTTAATTTAACAATAAAAAAATAATTTGAATATGATAGGTAATAATTATTCTACCAAATTGTGATTGCTGATATGAAGATTGAAATATGTTGAAATATATTTCATAATTTGGTTAATAAAAAGGGTCATTCTCATCATTGATTTGATATCATATATTATACACTTTATTAATAATATGCAATACCATTTAAATATATATATAAAAATCTCAACCCATCATATGTATAATGATGCATTCCGAGTTGTTTTAACCCTTCCTCCTCATCATATGTATAATGATACATTCCGAATTGATTTAAACCCTTCCTCCTTCTAATATTAATAATTAACATCGACCATTTGTGTCTATATGTAATTATATCGCACACCAGTCATGATCAAACGACAGACTTCCTAATTATTTGAGTTGATCTTTGATTAGAATCTGCCACAAGCAAATCTTAAAAAAAAAATTATGTAAAACCGACTCGTAAAATATAACACGAACACTTACGTAAATTATATAATTTATTAGTTCAAATAAATTACATATTTGATGAGTGTTATTTAATTTATAATTACATGAACACTAGTGAACACCACTGAAAAAATAACTTATAAAAATATAGAGCATAAGCATCTAGTCTTGTAAAATTAAAAACAGATTAATTATTTGGACATTAGTTTGGAAACACTACGAAAGAAGTGAACAAAGACAGATAGGAGAAGATGTCATTAAGGAAACTTCGTTCAACACCATGTCAACCAAAAATCCAAAAACGAACCCAACCCACAAAATTTAACTATTTATGTAATTTTCTAGGAGCGGGGCTCGGTTTACAATACAACAAATGTTGTGCATCGCATCTGGCTAATAATCACCCACGGCCCCTGACTTTAAGGGTACCTTACGACAAACCCCCTGATAAAAAAAAACGATCAGTAAACCCCCTAATCTTTGTGACGGCGCTCGCTAAACCCCCTAAGCCCCAAATATGACGAAAATATCCCTGCCGCCGTCTTTTTCAATCAACTGTTATTCTTTACAAAAAAAAACTAACGGCGCCACGTCAGCTGCCACGTCAGCAAAATAACTTAAAAACTTCAAACACCTAAAATACCCCTAATTTAATTAGAAAAGACAAAAATTAAACAAATCAACCCACTTTAAACCATTTAATTAACCAACCCAACCGCCAACACCACCCAACCACCGCCGCCACCGCAACCACCACCGCCACCGCCGGACCGGAAAATTTTCCCATCTGGGTCTATTCTTCGTGGAAGGACAGACGGATCTGTTCTTCCACGAAGAACAGACCTATCTGGGGTCTGTTCTTCGTGGAAGGACAGACGGCGTTGTTCTTCCATGAAGAACAGATCCAAGGTCTGTTCTTCGTGGAAGAACAGATCCAAACAGACCTGGGTTCTGTTTTTCCACGAAGAACAGACCGGCCGGAAAAAAATCGTCCATGGCGGCGGTCGGTGGTGGTGGCCGGAGAGCGGTGGGGTGGTGGTGGCGGTTAGGGTGAAGTGGTTTGGTTGAATGTCATTGGGTTAGATTTGATTGGGTTGGGTGTTCTAGGGGTATTTTAGGTGTTTTAATTTTTTAGGATAGTTTGGTGATGTGGCAGCTGACGTGGCGCCATTATTTATTTTTTTTATTTTAGAAAAAAGGTCAGTTGACCAAAAAAACGGCGCCAGGGGTATTTTTGTCTAAAAGGGGTTTAGCGAGCGCCGTCACAAAGATTAGGGGGTTTACTGATCGTTTTTTTTTATCAGGGGGTTTGTCGTAAGGTACCCCTAAAGTTAAGGGCCGTGGGTGATTATTAGCCTGTGCATCTACTTTAGCTGGAGTTTCAAATTAAACCAAATCAAACCAAAATTGTAAGTATGGTTTGGCCATGGAGAAAATATAGTTTAGTTTTTAAATTCTTATAAATGATCGGTTTGTGATTTCCGGTTCGGTTTGTGATCTCCGGTTTATAACTGAATAATCACCGTTTTCTTATCCATATGTTGTGTATCAGTTGTGTCTTTCATATATTTCTTTTACGAATAATATATTCTTTTATTATGAAGACTTGTTAAATTTTTTAATAATAATTTTGATTTGTATGGTTTGAATGGATTCATGGTTCATTTAACTTTTATTGGAGCTTCAGCTGTAAGTTTCTTAATAATTCGTATCGTGTTCACTACCATTAAAATATATTCAAAATAGAATAAGTTAAAAATATAAGTAGTAAAAGTGTAAATGGTGCTAAAAATTAACACTAGAATTCTCTAAATATTACACCGCTAAATTTTATTTTGAATTCTGATATTTTATATTCTTTTGATCTAAATTCTAAATTGTTATGTTTAACTTGTTGTTTCAATTATTTTTAAAACAGTTGATTTATAATTTAGTGTGATGATTCTATGAGTCAAACCTTTCATAAAAATTTTACAAAAGTTCAAATCTTTCAGTTTTATCTAATTTGTCTTGAAACGCAGAATTTTATTTCAATTATGTCCAACTACACGATTTTACTTATGTGGCGCTGATGTGTGACAATGCCACATCAGCGCTACATAGGCGGCACATCAGTAAAATCGCGTAGTTAGGCATTATTGAATAAATCTGTGTTAAAATTAAAAGTTTGGATTTTTGTGAAACTTTTCTCAAAAGTTTGGCCCTTTTTTGGTCATTTGGTCTTCTATAAATATAATGTAATCTAAGCAAAATCAATCTCGAGACTTTTATACTTACCACTTTTATATAAAAAGTCCCTATTATAAAAAGAAATTAATTTTGGTCCATCTAATTATTTAATTGTCGATTTTCATGCTTTTTAGTAGGATTGAAAACGAAATTAAATTTGCAAATAGAAGGATTGAAATAAAACAAATAAGGGTATGGAAAACAAAAATTAGGCAAATAGAAGTACTAATTCTTTTTTTTGGTAGGAACTTTTTGCATAAAAACAACAAAATACAGGGGCCTCATATGATGAATTTAGTCTATAATCTATTCTAATCTTGTAAAAATGAAAGAAAAAACATTTCCAAAAAGAATCTGTAACCAAAAGTTGTAAATGAACCAAAACTCATCCCATTAAATAGTTTGGTTCGGGTTTGAACTTATACTATCGGTTTGGACATTCGGCAAATTTCAGTTTGGTCTGATTCAGACAATTTTAAATCATAACAACAAAGTGAACCAACCGCATGCACACGCAAAAACACAACACAACATGGTCCTCATGATTACTTTAAATGTGCGACTTTTTATTTTGTTCATTTAGAATTTGCAAGACCATGTTTTCTAAATTCACTATTAATTAGTAATTAATTAATTCAGTCCCTACGTACGTATTCTATTCATATGCAATCTGACATACACTAAAGTCCTCAAAGACTTTTATTTTTCTCATTTTTAATTCATTTGATTATATCATCTTTCTGACTTTCTTCTCATTTTAATATACATTAATTACCAATATAATCGTACTTGGGCCTAATTAGTATTATGATTCTTCAATCTTTCTCATATGTTTTATTATGATTATAAGTTAATGAGTAATGACTTTGTCTATAATAGGGTACTGGTATTAAAAAATCAAATCAATAATTCAATCAAATGAAACCAAAACCAACACTCTGGAAAGTTAATAGCTCAATTTTAGTCTAAAAATTAAAAATTATTTTTCTTTAATTTATAATTTCAACAATTATAAACTAATATAAACCAACATAAACCAAAACAATAAAAATATTGTACATATTAAAAAAGATAAGATTCACATATACCCTTAATGTTTGAACTCAAAATTATCTATACCCTCATAATATGGAAAGGTGCATATATGCCCCTAACGTTTTTAAATGGACTCATTTAGACTCTCACTCTTAATACGGTTAGGGGCATATATGATCATTTTTCAATGAATATTAATGGCCTAAATGAGCTTATTTAAAAATATTAGGGCATATATGTACATTTTTGAACCATGAAGGCACATATAATCCTGTGAATAAACGTTCGAGCATGTATGACCTTTTTTCCTATTAAAAATGTAATTGTTATTTCTAAAAATAAATTTCAATAATACTACTATTTTTTAAATTTACTCTAAGAAATACCATATTTTAGTATCATTCAATATATAATTATTAATTTTTAACAATTTTGATTTTCATATATTTATTATTAATAGATAATTTGTTTTATATAATTTTAGAATAACATATTATTAAAATTTTATAGCACAAAATTCTATTTAACACACACACACACATATATTTAATTTTTTTATTTATGTAATAATTAAAATATTATTTGAATGATGGTTGAAACTGAGCTAAAAAAAATATTATTAAACCAAATCAAATTTGTTGGTTTGTTATCTAGCTATATAATCTGATTTTTGTTCCAAAATTCTAAAACTAATATAATTTATTTGGACTAACATATTAGTTCTAAATCATTCATATTAAACCATATTAATTCTAAATCAGTCATATTAAACTATATATATACACACTCTTACTCAATATATATGTCAGAGAATTTTATATAAATATATTAATTGAGAATATTGCAGTATATACATATAACAAAAATACGTTTGTGTGTGCCTGCAAAATATTAAAGTAGCGCATGTTGGACGACATTATGATTTTGGCATGAAGTCCATAGTCCAGAGAATGTGGGGAGGTGGGAAAGAACACAAAATTTAAATAAAACAAACGTATCATTATAATATATAGTTTGCTTTTCTTAATTTGGTCCTCATATTATATATGTTAGCTAGTAGAGTTATATTCAATGCAAGGCATGAAATCTCACGTGATTCGCCCATTTTTATGCCCAATGGACCACGCAATTGCCCTATTAAATAACACCTCTGTTTCATAATTGCACAATCTATTGACATGATAATTCTTTATTCAAAAAAAGTTTATGAATATTGAGTATTTTTTTTTGTTTTTTCTTGTTCACTTCTGCAAGTACTATAACATTATCATAATAGATAGGCTTAATGGTTCAAAAAATTTCATCTTTTTACCAATCTAATCAAAAGTTTTAATTTCAACAATGTTATGTTAACAATTAATTATATAGAGGACATATAGTATTATATATAAGAGTTGGTAAATACGTAAGTTATTTTCAAAACCTTGATGTGAATGCCCAACAACAAACACATTATAATAATGTAGCCAATTGTTTCATTCCTCTTATGGATTTATTTTGCAAATAATTGTCTTGATAATGAACCTTATTGGTAAATTAATTAATTGGGATGTACATGTCTTGTTTAATTATTTTTGGGTGGATATGATAAATATAGACATCATCAATGGTTAAAATGGAGAGATATTATTGTCCATGGACCATGGTACAAATTTAGTTGGTTTTTGTAGACTTGCATATATGATATAGTTTACCTACTATTTAACCTAACTTTTGAAAATATTTAGGCGCCAAAGCTGAAATATCCAGTTGTTACCCATAATTCTATTATTATATACTTTGCATTAAAGACAGCTTTTGGACCGTTTCAAGTGTTTTGTCCATAATAGCCTTGTTGGTTGTTAGCCTTCAGAATTTAAGGTTACTGCTAATTAAAGGCTATAAAGGTAACATAGAGTAAAAATGGAAGGGATATGTAGGTGTTATTTCTTCAAAAACAATTCACGGGCTATTCATGTTATCCACTTAATGTTCGTATTCACTATTCAATGAGACAACTTATTAAATTTGGTAATATATTAAGAAAAATAAAATAAATATACTATTTATAAGCTTGGTACGGTTAATGTATTTATTCTGCAAAATAGGCTTAATCACCCAAAAAAAACTCACATTTTAACCCCTTTTCAGTTGCACTCTGACGTTATTATTTTATCAGTTGCACTCTGACGTTATAATTTTATGAGGAAATTACACCATTTACCAAAAAACATAAAAATAATTACAAAAATATATGTTGACTTTTTTCATTTATAAAAATATTAATAATATTTACAAAAGTACAAAAAAATAAAAAATAATATCAAACATACGGTGTATACTGTGGGTATAATATTAGTATACTAATAAACTAACATTATATCAACATTGTACCAAAATTATACCAACATTATACATACTGAGATTTTGTTAATATTAAATAAAAATTTACCAAAATTACATCAAATCGTATACTGAAAATTAAATTAATAATATACCAAAATTATACCATCAGTATACCAAGAGTATACAAATTCTCTAGTTCATTACCAACTATAGTGAAAAATACACATAAAAAAAAATACATGTTATCAACTAGAAAATATGTATAAAAATTTATAATCAATATACCAAAAATATACTGAAATTATACCAATAATAAACCAAATATTATTTTTAAATTATCTGATTTATAGTTTTAATATTCCAAAATTATACCATAATTATACCGACATTATACAAATCGTACTTTTGTAATTAATTTTCATTTTTTGATACTTTTGTAATTAATTTTAAATCAGTCGTATTTTTGTAAATAAAAAAAGTTTACAGGTACTTTTGTAAATATTTTTAAAATTTTAGGTACTTTTGTCATCGTCCCTAATTTTATCATTTGCACCCAAATTCGCATCTTTCGGGTTCAATTCCACCTCAAAATCAAATTGTACCTTTTTCCACTCGAAAAAAATTCATAAAAACCCTTATAAAGTATTTGTTTGAACTTTTTTCCACACAAAGAGTTAAAATTGAATGATTTATTTAATTTTTTTTAAATGGAGAAGAGATTAATTTAGTAGTTGAGGGTGAAATTGAAACTCAAAGGTGCAAATCTGGGTGCAACTGACAAAATTGCAACGTCAGAGTGCAATTGAAAAGGAGTTAGAAGGTGAATTTTTTTTGGTGATTAAGCCTGCAAAATAATATAATTTGTACACTTACAAATTTATAGGGGTAGTTTTTTTTTTTATGTATATTAAAAAAAGTTTATCCTTTAAATTATACCATTATAAAGAAACTGTCCATTTATAGCAGTCAAAATTTATGACAAAAATTATCATTCAAAATTTTATAACCATCTCAAATTTCGTCGTAATTCTTTCACAATTTTATTATACTTACAATTTAAACTAAAAAAAATTCCATTTAACTTGTAAAAAATAAATATGCAATGGCTATAACTTATAAGGTATAAGTAAGAGATAGAGTGGACGATATCTAGTAAGTTATTAATTATTTTCAATTATTTTTTATTTAATCTTTGAAAAATTCCACTTCTTTCTTCTTCTCAAATTATCATTTTTTTTTTAAATTTCGTCTGCTAAATCTAGTCCTTAATCAGAAAGATAACTAAAAGATGAAACAATCCTTAAAAAGAAAATTGACATTAACTATGATATGGTAATTTCAGTGATCACATGTGGCTAAAATTTAAAGCACGTTAATGAATTAATGACAAGGAATACAGTGAACTAAGATAATGTCAATTATTTAAGAATTATGACCAAAAGATATCACAATTCAAGTCTTTTGGTCCTTATATAGTATAGTTGATAATTGCCCCTTAATATATTTTATTTCCTATGTAATCTCACCGTTATCTCTACAAATTATGAGTTGCTTACATTAAATTTGCGTTATTATTCACACTAATTAACTGAAAATGCAAAAACCGTCATTACACAATAAAATGAATTTATTTAAAGCAGTCAACATAAGATTGAGCAGCTCGAGATTAAAGAATAAGCATCTCAGATTCTAACTTTCCTTTTTTTCCTTATAAAAAACTGCTAATATAGATTAAAGTTTTATTTATTTATTAAATTTCATTAAACTGAATCCGAACAGTTATGTCTATTTACGAAAATTAAAAATAAATTACCAAACTATTTTATCAATAAAGTACAGTCTTCAACTAAATTTTTTAATTACCCGCCAGCTGTTTTTAATATCAAAAACTACAATTAGTATAACGTAAAATTAATAACAATGTTCTGAACTAAATAAAAATGGTAATGAGAATTAGAGAATCAGAGGAAGCAAAAATTAGCTTAAAGTTGACAAATTTGTACATATATGCAATGCATGACACTGAACTATTTATTTACAGACAAAAAGACAACAAAAACAAGAGAAATACAAGGAAACAAAATAGAAGTGGACTCATGTCTGTAAACTGTAAGAATAAATAAATAACAAAGCAAAAATCAAAAAGAAAAAGAAAAGAAAATTTAATAAAGATGGGAAAATCAAGAACCGCAAAAATCAAGAGTACGTTACTTTTAAAAAAAGTAAAAGCTTACGAAGAAGAAGAAGAAGAAGGCAGCTGTTAGTTTTTAACGGAGACATTAAAATTTTAGTAATTAATTTAATGGCGGTGGGGCTAATTTGGTGGTGGTGGGTCAATCCAGTTTTGGTTTTTTATATATTTATTTATATTTATGTAAACGAGAATAAAGAAAAAAAAAAGATAAATTCATAATATCCTTTTGTTTTCCCGCTTCTGCTTGAATCTCATCTTCTTCTTCTTCAGAGAGTAACTCACTCTCTCACTCTCTAACTCGTTCTCTAGCTCACTCTATAACTCGTTCTACTCGCACTCAATTTGAAAAACGAGTTAAACTATACATTCAAATAAAGAAAACTCTACGGCTATGTTAATTCTGTGGCTATGATGGGTACGCCGGAGAAGACTCAGATCACCACTCCTCTTTCTAAATTTGAGGTCTTCATTTTAATCTTGAATTGGGATTTGACTCTATATTTTATGAGTGTGTGCATGTGCTTGTTTTGGTTTGGTTTGTTTGTGGCTGTGGGTTTGAGTTGAATTATCTGTTTTTTTTATCGATTAGTAGTGGTTTTTCTTGGTTTTGTCAGCTGGTTATAATGTCTGAATTTTAGTACAGATCTGTAACTAAACTGTAAATTTTTCTATTTGTTTCTGTGTTGAATTATGCAATTGTGGGAGGAATTAAACCTACGAGCGCTTATACCATTTGAGTTATAACTTATTGTTAGACTTCAATTGCTAGAAAATTAAATTAATTGTTCATGTTTGGTATGTTAATTGGTCTGTACAATTATCTTATGATTATTGCTGTTTTAATTTAGATTATATGATTTTTTTTTCTTTGTTAATGAAGCTAATGTACTTTGTGTTATTTGTTTTGATTCAGGATTCCCCTGTCTTCAACTATATCAATAGCCTGTCTCCTATCAGGCCTGTGAAGTCCACACACGTTACTCAAACATTCCAGTCTCTAAGCTTTTCGACTCTTCCGTCCATTTTCACTTCTCCGCACGTTAGCTCGCACAAGGAATCGAGGTTTCTTCGAAGGTAAATTGATTTCATTTCGGCTTTTCTGTTTAATTTAAGCTATTCCAAGAACTTATACTCGTTTAGTTTCAGGCATAACGGCTCAGATCCATCAAAAGCCGAGTTTTCCTCTGAAAACGGGAAGAATTCTGCCACTGAAGAGTGTGAGCCCTTGGATGTAACCCAGCTCCATGATAACTCTTCTGAGCTACATGGAAATTTTGATGCAAGGGTGACCATTGGAGAAGGTTCTGCTGAACCTTCTAATGAACATGCTAAGTTTGCAATTGAGTTGCCAACGAGGCTAAAATATAATTGTGGCAGCCCTGAAAATGACACAATGCCTCATTGTGGTCCTCAGATGGATTGTTTGTCAAAGTTAACAGGCATGTCTATATCACAAAATTGTTCGTCTGAAGCGGAAGCATGTCTGCAGGGGATGTATCGGGCTGAGCAGAAAAAGGAAGTCGCGGAGTGCGACTGGGAAAATATGATAACAGATGCTGCTGACCTGTTAATTTTTAATTCACCAGTTGACACAGAGTCTTTCAACGGGCTATTGCATAAATCGGTGGATCCCCATGCGAATTTTCCTGATGAGGTGCATGATATGCAAATGGATGCTGTTGCTTCCTGTGAACAGCACGAGATGGAACATCCTTCGACTCAACCTGGAGAAACTATTGAGGCAAAGGAAATGAACCAGACATGGGACAATCTTGCTGCAAATAACAATCCAAATGAGGAAGTGGATACCGAGGTTGAAACTTCCATGCAACTTCAGGTAACATTGTGACATTTATACAGCATATTTGGTGATGCTTATGTAATTTCAAAAAATATGTTGTTGCAGAATTTTTACTAGTTCTTTGTACAAAAAATTGTTTGGATGATCTGAGAATATTTTGTTCTTATTGTTTGTAGGTTGTTTCTAATTTGCATCGTGGCATGCGAAGGCGTTGTCTAGATTTTGAGATGGTTGGAGCGCGTAGGAAGAACATAGTTGATGGTTCAACTTCAAGTAATTTCATGGGGAGGCAATCTGAGGAAAACTTTTCCTCTGAAGATAAGCAACTGGTTCCTTTTAAGCCTGACACTGATTCTTCAAGACGTATCTTACCTGGAATAGGATTACACTTAAATGCTTTGGCAATATCCTCCAAGGAAAGCAAAAATGTGAAGCTTGAAAATATGTCTTGTGGTATAAGTTTGGTCAGAACTGTTGCTTTCTTTCATTCCCCGACTAATGACGAAGAACTAAATGAACCATCGACTTTAGCTTCTGAAAGAGACTTGAATCCATGTGAAGATGGTTTGCCGCTTGTGGATGATGTTTATCAGACATCCTCTCGTTTAGTTGCTGAAGAGTTCAATCATAATAGCCCCAAAAAGAAGAGGCATGCTCTTTTAATTTGTTTTTTCTCATATTAACCTTGCATGATATTATACACTTGGGTTATTTTAGTTTGTTCTGAAATTATTGTTTTAAATTGTTTTTCAGGCGGAAAGTAGAAGGAGAAAGTGATGCGTGCAAGCGTTGTAACTGTAAAAAGTCGAAGTGTTTGAAACTGTAAGTTCTTATCTCTTTTAAAGTTTTCCTATCAGGAATTTCAAGTTTTATAACAGGTTTCTAGATGCCAGTGGTTTGACATTTTTTTAAAAGAAAAAAGCACGGCATTGAATCTTTTTTGTGAGGTTCCGTAGTTTGACATTTTCCAACATCAATTTGGACGCTGATCTCCTTTCTGTGTTCTTGATGTTTTCGCAAATGCAATGTTTATATTTCTTAAAGCATTTACCTGGCTGTGTCTATATATTCTTTGTCTGGTGCCATTCGTCGGTTTTACGGATACTCGTAACAGAAAGAAACTGGTTTGCTCCATACGCTGCTTGTATTTATTTCCTGTGCTATCCTTGCAGTTACTGTGAATGTTTTGCTGCTGGCATCTACTGTATAGAACCTTGTTCATGTCAAGATTGCTTCAACAAGCCTATTCATGAAGATACTGTTCTTGCAACTCGCAAACAGATCGAGTCACGAAATCCACTTGCATTTGCTCCAAAAGTGATTAGAAACACTGAACCAGTAGCTGAAATTGGGGTAAGAGTTAAGTCTATTTGCTCTCCCATTTGGTGAGCTATTTCAAACCTCTTATCAACTCGTGTATTTCTCTAAATTAGGATGAATCCACCAAAACACCTGCCTCAGCACGACATAAAAGAGGATGCAACTGCAAGAAATCTAGTTGCCTAAAGAAATACTGTGAATGCTATCAGGTTTTTCTCTTGGCTTGATTTCGTCGATTATTATGCTTTCCATGCTTTATATAGACTAATAAATTATTGTTTTCTTGCGAAGGGCGGTGTTGGATGCTCCATTAATTGTAGGTGTGAAGGGTGCAAGAATGCATTTGGTAGAAAGGATGGTGAGCTCAGTGAAAAAAGTTTTCAATGTTGCTTTATGAGTTGTTGATGCTGTAATTAGTTGCTAATGATGAAATTTCTGGATGTTTTTTGTTTTTGGAATTTTAGGATCTGCTCTAACAGAAACGGAAGCTGAACCAGAAGAAGAAATCGAAGGAGATGAAAACAACGGAATTGACAAGGCTAGACAGAACATTGAAATCGAGAACAACGAAGAACAAAATCCAAATTCTGCTCTTCCCGCCACACCATTACGGCTTTGCAGGTTTTGTTTCTGTGCAATTTGTTTTTGGCATATTAAGTTGAATTTATTTCTTTCAGATCCTTAAATCGTTTTTTACGCATGGCAGACCGCTGCTTCAGCTGCCATTTTCATCCAAAAGCAAACCACCAAGATCTTTTCTTGGTATTGGATCATCATCCTCTTCAGGATTGTACACCGGCCAAATGTATAGTAAACCAAATATTCTGAGACCTCAACAGAAGAACCAATTGGAAACCGTTCCAGACGACGAGCTACCAGAGATCCTGAGAGGCAATTACACTCCAACAACTGGCATCAAGACTTCTCCGAACAGCAAGAGAGTCTCTCCTCCCCAGAGTACTTTAGGATCATCGCCCGGTCTGAGGAGTGGCCGGAAGTTGATATTACAATCCATACCTTCATTTCCTTCTCTCACTCCCCAGCATTAAATTGCAATCTTAAGAGATTAGATGAAATTCTTTCAAATCTTTTGTTGTTTTTTGAGATGTAGTCCGAGTGTAGTTTTAGTTCTTGCCTGTATAATAATTTGCTGTTATAATGTTCAAGTACTTTACTTTAAGTCAATGTATAATATTGTAATTTTGTTTTTCTAATCTTTTCGTTCAAAGATTCCGGATTCTATATTTATAACCTATTTTTATAAAAAAAATAAAAGCGAGTTTCGGAATCTGCATTAATAATTTTCAGCTGAAAATGTAATATAAATGCTGAAGTAAAACAGCTTATTGTGCTAAATCAGGCTAGTTTTTTTAGTTCTCTCTTAAGCTGAAAAAAACAAAACAGAAATATTCTTTAAGTACTACAAGGTCAGCAACATTTCAAAGATACTAACTATCAAATAAGCTTCAATTTTCATGCGTTGAAGGTCTTGCACAGCCGCAGAAACAACCTTTTTTCCGCCGTCGGGTACTTTTTCGGCTACCGCTGTAAATAAAGTCCCTCAAGATGATGCCTGCAAGCTTGCGTTTGCTTTTGTTATTCTTTTCATCCTCCATTTTTAGCAGCATGTATTGGATGCTTTGTAACTCGAACTGGAACCGACCAATTTTTTCCGATCCTTTCCGTGCTTGTTCCGTTAGTCTTTTTCTAGCGTCTCCGGTCTCCTCCGATGTGTATCCGTCTACAGATGAGGGACTCTCTTCCATATCTTTTGTTAACTGATCATTAGCTTCAACCAGCTGCACAACAGCCTCCTCAACTACTTGTAACTGTCGTTTCAATCTTTCAAATTCAAGGTTTTTGCTAGCCTTCTTGCTCCTCTTCGTTGTTTCCATTTTCGTTTTCAAATTTGCCACGGTTGTTTGAAGCGACGCTAATTTCTGAGCATCAGAAGCAAGCCTCTCCAAGGTCTTGATTTGGCTCCCATCTCGATTAGCCTGTTTCTTGAAGCTTCTAGATACCTCCAGCTTGTCAATTTCCACTTCCCTCTCCACCTGTAACTCTAAAGACGGATTCCGACTCCTGTGTTTGGTACCTTTGAATCGCCGACCAGCATCAACATTCTTTAACTGTGCATCTTCCCGCTTATGTGCATCACTAGACGCTGGAACAAGACTAAGGTCTCGTTCAGCAGATTCCCACATCTCAAGCATCTGATTATTATCAGCATCGGCATTCTCTCGCTTGCTTCTTCCATATAAAGAAATATCTGAAACCTGATCAAGCGGAATATCTTTCATCGAGATGCCATTCTTCACATCAGAAATTTTGGTTTTACTCGTAAATGACTTAGGATTATCAGCTGGCTCATTCTCAATGTCTTCCGCTTCCTTTCGGAAGCTCTCTCTTTTTGATCGGCATCTCAATGATGAATCTAGCCTGACATTTACATTTAGTCGTTTCTGTGTCACCAGCTTATCCATTTCAGTTACCACAGTCTTCTCAATTGCTTTAACTCTATTTTGTATCACGAGCAAATCAGAAACTCCATCTGGTATTGTTTCATTGTGCATCAGTTCTTGATTGCTCCTTTCCTGTGGCTCAATGAGCATTTCTGCACCCTGACGATGGAAGAAGATTTAATGCATTAATATGCTGACATATAGGTAAAGTGCACTTAAACGGAACAAGACCCGAAGAAAACTCAAAAAGAACTCGGACATAACATGCAAGAACAAGAACTCGCGCTATGGCCATAGAGAATGACTTTATTTAGCTTATGGAATTGCTTCAAATTCAAAAATTATACGGAAAAGGAAAGAACTTACAATCAGTTCTTGATTTCCAGCCACAACAGATGGCGTGTGAAGAAGCGCATTGCATTCAAGAGATTCTACGTTGTCTCTTAGAGAAGCTATGACGGGAGCATATGCAGACAACTGAGCCTTCAGCTGTCCCATCTCAGTTTCAAGGAATCCAAATCTTTCTTTCATGAACTCAATTGTGCTATCTTTGGTGGCATTTTCATCTTCAAGACTCTCACAAACTGCAGTCAGCTCATGAACTTTATTTTCAAGCAAGACCTCACGTACGGAAGATATCTGAAGATCGAAATAGAACGACGAAGCCTCAGCCTCCCAAAGTTGAAACTCGTTACTTCTCTCCTGCAACTCCAAATTCAAGTTCTCCTCTCTAGCCCTTCGTTCTTCAACTTCCTTGCATAACATATCCACTTCTAACTCCAGATTTTCATTTGCTTCTTTAAGAAATTCGATTTCTATTTTCTGACTTTTGTTGTCTTTAGACAGTTCAACTATCCGCTTTGCAATACTCTCTCTAGCTATTCTTGATTCTTTACATTCCTTCTTCAGCACCTCAATAATATTGCATAACTCAGCATTGGTGTTGTGTGTAACCTTAAGCTTATGTTCCACTTCCAAAAACTCAGCAGCTCTCTCTCTGAGAAAATCCTGCCCAATTAAAATTTGATAATTTAATTGATCAGTTATGTCTTTGTCTTCTTGCAGCTCCTGGTGCAATTTCTTAATTGTTTCAGTTACATGTAAACTCTCTGTTTCTTTGGCCTCAAGCTTCTGCTCCAACAGCTTAACCTTCTTCTCGAGGTCATTGTTAGTCACACAGAGACAACTGAGATCTTCGGAAAGGGTATGGAGTTCCTCAACTTTCTGACTCCCAAAGCTTTTGAAAACCGCTGCTAGATTGCCGAGAGAAAGTGCTTCCTCGAGAATGTCACTGTTTTCTGCGTCAAGTATAAATATTTCCCGTCTTAGATCAGAAAATTTATTGAGCAAAGATCTGTTTTCTTCAAGCGCCTTAATGTTCTGTTCTTCCAATGCCATGCACGAACCCTGCAAATTCGCAAGATTCGCATGCTGAGCATTAAATTCCGCCTTTAGAACTTCCTCGTGCTGCTCTCTCATATTTAGTTCCAACCTCAATTGCCTGTTCATCTCGACAAGCTCATGCTGTCCCTTATCCAGCAAGGTACACTTCTTTGTCACTATCTCAAACTCCCTATCAAGAACTTTTTTCTCAGACTCGAGTAGGGCGCCATCTGATCTTAGTTCCCCAAGTAGAGTAAGGAGCACTGAGTTCTCAACAACCAATTGCTGCTTCTCCTCTTCACTTTTTAGGAGTGAGCCTTTTAGGTCCTCAATGTCGCCGAGAATATGTAGTAGAGGAATTTGCCCCTCTTCAGTCCCGTCTTCTTGCTCATTATCCAAATCAAATTGAACTGCCTTGAACACTTGATGAACTCCCATTCTCAGCTTTTCAACTTCATCCAACAAGAATTCCACCTCCACCTGCTGCTCAAGATTCTCAGTTTCCAACTCCGATATCAGTTTATTTGACAATTTGGATGCCTCGACGTGTTTCTTGCATTCAATTAACAAAGATAAGTTCTTCTCCTCCAAATCTTGTATAAACTTTTGCAAGATGAAAATCTCAACCTGAGCATTTGCAGCCTTATCTAGTTCTTCTTCAAATTCTTTCTTACTCAACTTGCTTTCTTCCTTCAGCAGAACGACCTGGTTTTCCAGACCCGCCAATCGGGACTCACTGGACTGTATATAATATACACGCTCTTGTTTCTCCAAGCCAAGGTAACTCTGTAATTCTTTTACTACGGACAGTGTCGATTCTTTCTCATTCTCTAGATCAGAATATTTTTCTTCTAATTTTGTAAACCTTCTTTCTAGGTTTCCCAGTCTCTGTTCAACATTTTCTAGCTGAATCACTAGAGTGGATCTTTCATTTTGAAGATTGCACTTATCATTTTTCAGCATCTGGCACAATTCTTCCAAGCCTTTGGATTTTTCCCTCAGACCTTCGAGTTCAACATTTGCGCGCGAGAGTGAACTTTCCAGCAAACCGTCTTTCTCCAAAAGCTTTTGCATATTCTCAGCCATTATTTGTAACTGAGAAAGCAGGATGGATTTTTCCTCAACAAGACCGGATTTTTCGCCCTGAAGAAACTGGCACGACTCCTTCAACTCTTTGACCGTCTCTATGGATCCTTCCAATTTGCTACGCAATTCCGACAGAGATCTCTCCAAAGCTAAGTTCTTATCCAGAAGCTCATTTACATCCCTTAGCTTCTCAAACAGATGTTCCTTTTCATCTCTTTCTTTTTGGCAGACTCCTTTTAACTTCGAGTTCTCCTCTTGCAAGCTCCTGATTGATGAACTAAGGCATTTGGGATCAAGACCAGCTGCGCCCGCTTGTTCTATCAAAGCCTGGTAGATCCCGTTCAAGCCCTCGAGCTCCTCCTTCAAATGGTTTATCTCTTCCTGCAGGGAATTACTTTGAGCCAGTTGCAGGGCTAGGTCCTCTTCGAGTTTATCTTTCATTTCCTTTAAGCTACGAATTTCATCTCGCAGATTATTTATTGAAATGCCGGAAGAGCAGTTCAATTCATTGAGGCTCGAGTTTTCCTCCTTGACCTGCTGGAGGTCTCTCTGCAGGTCATTGTTGCATATCTCCAAATCATTCAACATTTCGAGCCTCTTCTGAAGCTCTAGCGCCAAATCTCTTTGCTGTTCTTGAGATTGAGAGTGCAACTGCTGCAAAGTTTTCAAAGCAGCTTCAACTTGAAGAAACCGTGACTGCTCATATTGCAGTGAACTCTCAAGTTTCCCCAGTTCGTTTTCCTTCTCCGACAGTTGTTGATCTTTTGTGGCTATCTTCTGTACCAGATTGTCTGCCTCCAACTGAAGAGATTGATTTGAGCTTTCTAGCAAAATATACTGTTCTTCTACACTCTTACATTTTGCAGCCCCGGTTGATAGTTCACTGTTGAGTCTTTCCACATCTTCTCTGGCACGAGAAATTTCACTCTCCATTTTAGCTATTCTCTCCAAACACTGCTCATACTGAAGTTCCACAGCTTCTTTCTCTTCATTCAATCTAGCAAGAGCTTGCTTCAAATCTTTAACTTCAATTTCTGCATTTTCAATTTGCTCATTAAGCATTCTAGAATTTGCCTCTGCAACAGAGATTTTCGCTTCCAGAATTGATATCATCTTCAGACATTGATTGTACTGAAGAAGATGAGTTTCCTTTAGAGTCTCCAGGGCGTCTCGTTCTTGCTTGAGATTTTGAGCTTCTATTTCTGCTCGAATGGCTCTCTCATTAAGGCCCTTTGCATCTTCTTGCGTTTGAGAAAGCATACTCTCCATACAAGATATTCTTTCCAAGCATTTATTATACTGAAGAAGACCAACGTCTCGCTCGGCTTCTAACTTAACAAGAGTCTCCTTCAGGATTTTAACCTCAATTTCAGCTCTGCTTGCTCGTTCGTCAAGCCCCTCAGCTTCGTTAAGTTCTCTCTCCAAGCTTGATAACTTCTCCAAGGTCTGCTGGTATTGAAGACGAAAAGCTTCCTTTTCAGCTTCAATTTCCTCAAGAGAATTCTTCAAATTTTGAACTTCAGCTTCGGCTTTCTTTTCAGATTCGCCCTCCGCAATTTCATGAACGTTTGAAGAGTTCTTCATATTGGCTTCAGAACCTTTAAAACCTCCTTTTCCTGATCCAAACATCTCATTGAGCTGTTTTAAACCACTTCTGCTTATTCCAGAGTCTGGTGTATCCTTATGAGGATCATCTGCATCGAGAAATGCATGAATAGGATGTGCCATTACTGGTGTACGAGGCTCACCCTCGGAACCTGAAGGTGTATCATCAGCCAGCACAAAAGGTACTTGGTTGGGAAATACTTCTGCCATGGTTCGATGGGCTTGGCGAAGCTCACCAGTTGCATGATCATACCTCTCTGCCAACGCACGGTAAGCTCGGTAGAACTCCTCAACTAATTTCATCAGCTCTGGCCTCTTTTTATAGTACATTTCTGCCCTCCTTGCAAATGAATCTGCATCTTCTTCAATGAGCTTGATCATCGCTTTAACTTTAGCATCCATATCTGTTTAAACAAATTTATCTTAATTTAGAAAAAAAAATCAAATATTTTTAAAATACAGATATATGCAAACATATCAGTTGATTGATTCCATAAAGAATCTAGTGAACTGGAACTGATTCTTATAGCATTACTAATTTTCAGAAGATAGAAATAGTTTATGAAATAAGGTTCCAATTAATAGAAAGATATTCATATCAGATTGATAATTAAACATACAAGTTCATTAAAGAGAAAAACTATGGCATTAAACAAATAATTGTCAAGAAAAGAACAGACCTGTAAGATTTTCCTGAAGCCACTTTGAATTCTTTGGACTGTTATGGCTGTCCCACCACCAAGAATACAATCGCCTCGATTCAGAATGCGATAAAGTCGCCATGATACCGGCCACCAGCAAAGCAACTGATATAGACTTTGCAAAAGTCCGGTCCTGGATCCAGGCCAGACTAATGGTTTATCTTTTCCTAACCACCTAATTATTAAATCTAAAGGAGACTGACAGATCTCTGGTTCACTTCTTGAACCTGCACATACCAAGATCATCAAAAACTCAACATTATGTTAAATTTGAATATTGTTTTTCAAAAATACAGAATCTTAGTATGCAAATTTACCCGCTCAATTGTACCAATGTCCACTCTATCTCCAGATAATCGAAATCCTAATCAAACAATGACGAAATTCAGATCTTCAAACCTGTAAATTCAAGAAGTCATAAGTCAAAACATAACCAAATGTTGAAGAACTAGAAAAACAGACCAAACACAGAGAACTCAAAACAAAAACCAGTGATGTGCAGCACTAAAACTCATTGACCACAGTAATCCAGTGTATGTCATTATGCAAATTATCAAAAAAAAAATTTAAAAAAAAAGAACATAACATTTAACACATAAACCTAATGATTAACCAAAAAAAACTAATCAAACCAAATCTAAAATCAAAACCAGTGCAGAACACAAGTTGATCATACAACAACTGCAGTACAGAAATATGATTATACGATGATAGAACTTTGATCTGAAAACAAAAACAACAAAATTACAAAAAGAGAAAAAAAAGCTTAAATCTTTATCAAAATGGGTACCACAAAAACTAAAAAAGGAGTCTACTTTATGATCATTATGGATCAAAAACCTACCAAAATATTGGAACCCAGAAATGGTCAGCAGCTGAAATGCTAATTTCCCAGCTGCAACATTAGTTTCCCTCACCCCATTTTCTCTCTCTAAAACACTCTCAAAGGTAAAGACTCCAACTTTTTCTTTGTATGATTATAAACCATTTGCATTATAGGAATTTGGTAAAGAGTTTGTAATGACTGTAATAAAAAGAACAAAAGCTGACAAAGAGACAGAGAATGAGTACAGTAACACTGTAACAGCAAAGATTAAAGTAAGATTCTAAAAAATGAGGGTTTATAATATAATAAACGTACAAATTTGGTCTAATGGTCTAACAGTTTCCGTCTAAAAACGCGGATTCAAATTTCGGCTATGCCCTTCAATAAATAGAGTGGTAAGACTGAACTGTTGGCCGTTATAATCCGAAATCGCTTGTCCATATCTCGAGATCTGACAGTGATCTTAAACTCCGACTCAGGGTGGTATTATAGTATATGTATTTGTAATTTTTAAAGTGTATTTGGAATTAGTTAGGAGAATGAACTTGGATTAGTGTCAATGTTAATTATTGTTATGATTTGATTAATGTTGGAGATACTGATAAACGGTCACATTCTTCAGAATTGTTTTTTATTTTTTCGGTATTTATTGTCGTTGCCTTTTATGAGGCATGAGATGAGGACCAATGAATGTGTTAAGTCAAACAAAATGACTAATCTGCCATTGCTTAAGATCTCAAAAATGTTCTTTCTTGGGTTCTCAAATCTGACTTTTTACTATCTTTTCTCCATTATTGAAATTAAACTTAACTTAATCTTTGCTAAATTACAAAACAAATAATAATGGAATAGAAGTCTTTATGTTTAGGTGGTTCGTGGTGATACTTTTCTTTTTCAATTGTATACTTAGTGTTTGTTTTCAATTTTTCTTTGTCATTTTCCATCATTAAACTTTTAATTTTAATTAAAATTCCGCATAATTCTAAATAAATTCGATTTAAACTCATATAAATTTAATTTTTAAATCAAACTTAAATTTATGTATGATAAAAATCAAATTCTATTTAAATCTGTATACACCATGTCCATAATTTGGTATGAAAATCACAGAAGATCATACTACAGGCTATGTATGGAAAATTTCAATAATTCTATAAAAGAATTAATTATTGGGTTGGATATCCATCGTTCCGGGCTTATATTATATTATGTGGGACGATAGAATATGTGAAATCTATTAATGACAAAAAAAATTAACTCTCATCTCTTATACAATTATAAACTAACGCATCCTTACATTATTTTCTATCAAAATAGCAAAAAAATAAATTAAATAACATCACATCACATCAAAATTTAAATAAATGATGATAAAAATAGATGTATAACTCTATGAAAAAAAAAGATATAGCTACTCAATTTGTCACATTAATAAAACATGCTGGCATAATAAATTTTTCAATCACATTATTAAAATGAACACATTATATTGTGGTACCAAAAAGAGTATGTGGCATGACAATATAAATTAGGTGCTACATTAAGAAGTTTGTTGACTATTGACTAAATTGCTACAAATATAAGTTAAGAGAAAATCATAAATTTCCAGCGCATTTATACACCACACTAGTATACAATATTTGTAGAAAGATTGATTCTGATTCCAATAACAATTTTTCATGATTTTTTTTAAAAAAAATAGATTTATAATACAGATCAATAAAAGATTTGTTTTTAAATTGTTTAGTACTATTATCACATGGGCTAGCATTAAAATGTAGTAGGCAGCTAAATAAATTTAGTACAAGCTGTGGAAGCATTTATTTGATTTTACATTAGGAAATATGACAAAATTATTTGTTATTTTACTTGCATTTGCATTGATTAATTTTTTTAATGGCTCTATTTGGTTTTGTTTATGAAGGTTGTAAGAAAATTAAATTGAAAAGTGGGCCATTTTTAAGGTGGTTCAATCTTTGTCATTAGTTGATAATAGAATTATTAAGGCTAAAATTAATCCAAAAAGTTCCTTCAAAGTTTCTCCATTTGGTAGAGGAGGTGGCTGCATCAAACTAAATTATACAATTACATGTCTCTAAATGTCTTCGTTTAGGAATAAGAAATATCATCTACAAAATAAAGGTTAAATGCAATTTGTTTTTATTTCTCACCCTTTTTTTGTTACAGGGAAAGAGGCAAAGGCCTAAGAGAAACTAAAAAAATGATGCTTCTATTGTAAGAGACACCATGCAGATCATGCTTGAGCCAAGGGATGAGGCTGTCAGGGGGAGCGGTATGCTCAATATAACACATAGACGTAGCATTAGTAAGAGATGCTAAATGATCCGCGGCAAAGTTTGCTTCCCGGTAGATATGCGTCACTTTCACTTCCCAATTTATACTAATGAGAGATCGAATAGTCATCAGCATATTCGAATGCTGGCCTGCCAAGGAAGAACTCTTGATTTTGTCCACCACAAGCTTACTGTCAACTTCAAGTATAACTCTTTGCCGCTTTAATTTTCAGGCTAGAAGAAGGCCTTGAAGGACTCCTCTAAATTTAGCACCATTAACTGTATCCTTGCCAATAGTCATAGAAAAACTCCCAATCCAGTTCCCGTTACTATCACGCAGAATACCCCCTGCTTTAGCAATGCCAGTAGCTGGATTGAAAGCACCGTCTGTGTTAAGCTTCGTCCACAGCGAAGGGGGAGCAGACCAGCTAACCATGGTATCATGACGCAACACTAAAGGATTCTGGAAAGCCTTCTTGTTCTCCTGAGCTTTCAAAATGTACTCAACCCTTTGCTTAATATCTTGAATAATATAGTGAACTGAAATAGCTTTGTCACCAAACAAGATTTGATTTCTCCACAACCAGATTCTCCAAACGGTAACTCCAAAAGTGCAGTTCCAATTCAGCCTGCTGTCCAAAAGTGCAGTTCCATTTCTCACCCTTAATTAAGGTGGTGTTTGATAACCTAACCTATTACTTAAATTAATGCATTAAGTATTTAATTATTTTAACTTGATTTGATAACTCAAAAAAGTTCAACTTAACTTATTCAGTTAAGTCAAAAACTACTTAAAATAATAAGTCAAAAATTTGACTTATTTTTTTTACTGAAAACATTAAAGCATTAAATATTAGTTTTATCATTGAATAAACTTTATATCCTTATTATTTTCAATTATTACTCTCAAATAAAAATATTTTATCTTACATATATTAATTTTGTTTATTTTTCCTAACATCACAATGAGTGTATTATATTTAAATCAGCACTTAAAATTGCAAGGTACTATATTTTTCATTATAAATATTTTAGTTTCTATTTTTACTTTTCTATTTATACTTTATATATCATTTATTTAATATTTCCGCTTTTTAATACAATTTGGACTTCTGTTTGTAACACACAACATTTATTATCATATTTAAACGGTTTTTCAGAGTTTTAAAATTAATATTTTATTTTAAAGGCTAATTTTCAAGTTAAAGGGGAGTATCATTATAATATTTAAGGACTAATTATCGACATATGCAACTAAAATTTATGATTTTTAATTAATGATATATGTAATATTTCTAATATCTTTTATATATTTTTTAGTAATACTTTAAAAATGTAAATTATATATAATTTATATTTATTAATTGATTTTTAAAATAGTTAATCTTTAAAGGTTTAATATGTAAATATAATAATTTTAATAATATTCGGTAATTGCACACTTGCAGTTATCAAATAGACTTATTTGATTCAGCACTTAACAAATTCAGTAATTATTATTTTCAGCACTTAAAATTCAGCACTTAAATTTTCAGCACTTAATTTTCAGTTTTATCAAACGCCACCTAAGCAAACAAAATTTAAAACTAATGATTAATTTACCATCCTTTACTTTTGGTTAATTTTCCTTCCTTGATTGAAACTTGGGTTGGAAATCATGATTAATAGTGTATTAATGAAAGTTAAGAATGTTAATTAACCTAATCTTAAAAACAAGATCAAAGGTTCTATAAAAATATGTTCTAACAAATAAAATTGGACCTTCTCACCATTTATTTTCTTAATACAAAAAAAACATGTTATTATGAGATCATAATTAGGGGTGTATATCCTGTTAAACCGAACTAAACCGAAATTTTGCCTTTTTCTGAAAATTAGACCAAACCGAAATTTTAGAAAACAACAATTTTTCAAAACAAATTCAATTTGGTTTGATTTTTTGGTTCAATTTATATAAAAAACTGACTAAAATTATTTTAAAATTTCAAACCGAATTGAATTTGTCGGTGTAGTTTGATTACCAATTTCGATCAGTTTTTGCACACTTAATCATACTATTGGTAGCCTGACTTTAAATAAGTACCGTTGAATTCCATCAATGATATGATTGTGGGCCCATTGGGCTTTTAGCTAAGCTAGTGAGCCCCAAACACATTGTTGATCAATTGTTCTTAATATATGTTAGTAATGATTCAACTAAATTTGGAAAGGCAACTTTCATGTGCACTTTTAAGATGAAAAAGTTTACTTTCTCACTATAATACTTAGTTTTTTAAATTTATCTTTTAAAATTAATAAAAGGTTAAATAATCTAAATATAATAGACTGCATAGCGGAAGACATTTTAAATTTATCACGAGAAATTTTTAGATAGACCGAATCTACTACGTCATTTGTAAACTAAGTCAATTATATTATAATATCTCATTAAAATGATAGTGAAATTTTAATAATTTTTTCATATTTTAATGAGGCTTAAATGCACCAACTTTCGCGTGTTTTTGGTATTTGACACGAACTTTTAATTTTGGCATATAAATACACGAACTATTAAATTTTTGCATATATGACCAAGTTTCCGTTTTAGGTGAAAAACGGTGCCGTTTTAGATATAAAACGTTGCCGTTTTAGGTCAAAAATGGTGTCATTTTATGTCAAAAACGGTGCCCGTGTTATATATGCAAAAAAATGATAGTTCGTGTATTTATATGCCAAAATTAAAAGTTCGTGTCGAATACCAAAAACACGCGAAAGTTGGTGATTTTTGGAGCAATTAAGCCTTTTAATGATGATATTATAATTTTATCATTTTAATGACGTGTTATAATGTGATTGGTTTAATTTACGGATAACGTGGTAGACTCGGTCTACCTAATAAGATATCAAATCATACATCCTAAAACATCCTTTAGAGAACAATTATCATTTAACTATTCGTTTTCTAATATAATTATTTTAAATTTGTTAATCGTGCAATTTCTTGCCATTTCCATGTGAACCATTATTGCCTAAAAGTAAATATAATTTTACTGCTATGAAATGTTTGAGTATTGGCGTAGTTTAATTTAAATTTCAAAGTATTACATTATTAATTTGATGTAAATTGATTACCAAATTTAAAGGCAGTGCTGGTTAGAGCTAGAAAGTCACCGACCCAAGTGATGTGATCTCTCTGTCTTTCCATTTCTCTTACTTAAATTATTGAGTGTGTAAGGAGAAAAAGTCTTTTGGTATGGCTATGAAAATTGTGGTTGTAGAAGAAGAAGATCTTAAATTATACATCTAATGTAGCTAGGCTACCACTCTTATTTCACACTTATTATTGGGGGTGCATCGGATTCCAATTGAATTAAATTTTTTTATTAATTTTTAAATTAAAGAGAACTATTTTTAGAAAAACTATTTAAAACGGCAAATTAGTCGGCAGGGTTGAGCGTTCGGTTAAAACCAAGTTGAAATCTCCAAAATCGGATTAACTGATCGGCCAAATGCTTAGATCCGAAAAAATTGAAGATGAAATCCTAACCAAATCAAACTAACCAACTTTAAAAGAAAAATAAAGGTAAACCAAACCAAATTGAAAATTAATTTTTGAAAATATTAGTCGGTTTAGTTAAAATAGACAAAAAGTACACAGAAATATTATTCGGCTATTTGGTCGGTTCGGTTAATTTAAATTTATCAAAGTCAAAATTGAAACTAAATCAAATAACCAAAAAAAAATAAAAATAAAACCGAACTTACCTCAATTTTGATTGAACCAATCGAAAATCATTGGTTCAATTGGTAAAGACGACATGTGGGGCATTTTGCTCACCCTACCAGTTAGTTCGATGAAATTATAAGTTCATTTGATTCTTTTATTCGATCTGTATTGAAATTTAACTATGACCAATACCGAACAAATTAAGTATATTTTTTTATAATATTAAACCGAACCAAATCGAATATATTGGTTCGATTTGGTATAATTTTGGCACATACCCACCTTCAACACCAAACTTCCTTCTCACCAAACAACCATTATAGCATTGAGGAAAGACAACTATTGTCTTTGAAATTCTTGAAAAAGTAGAATAGTTTTTGCAATTGGAATGGACCCATAATGCATAATATGTATATTATGTTTCTGTTTTTTAGTTGAAAAGCTAGATATGCAATTTTATTTTTTTCCTTTTATAGATTTTGAAATAAAAAGTATAGAATTTGGGTAGCAAGAAAATATGTTGAGCTAACCAAGTGGCCTACATAATCTGTTTTTTGTACAATTGAAAAGGAAAAGCCATTCACCATTCTGCACCTCTCCATGTGATACATCTGCCTTTCTTTCACATGACTTGGCTATGGTGAAAATACACAATATAACATTGACTATAAGTTTGTTGTTTAAATCAAAAATACGCAAACGTTTAGTATTTTATTGGAATTAATTCAAATATTAAATCTAAAAAAAATTATTATAAATAACCGTTGCGCCATGTCATCCGTACAACAAATCCATGATTCGTTAGCCATGTGGAAAAGTTAATGATAAAAAAATTAAACAATAATCAAAAGATTTTCCGTAAATTTTTATTGATTTGTTGTAAATATGAATACACTTTCTCCAATGTGGGATCGGTATTTCCTCTTGATGCATTAGACGAGGTGGGATAAACATTCTAAGTTTAAATATAATCGCTCAATTGAATTGTATTTAAATTTAAATTTTAAGATAGAAACTTATTAATTGAAAATAAAAAGAAAAAAAATCGATGAATCTCAATTAATGTTGAAATAAGTGTGTGTGAACACACTTTAGTGTGAAAAATCCAAAATAAGGAAAGTGCATTAATTCCCACATTGGTAAGGAGTGTGACTTATCATGTGTTTATATGGAGTGGTTTATTCACTTGGGTTTGGGCCCCAAGGGGTACCCAGTTTTGTAAGTGGGTTAGGAGTTAAATCCTTACCGATTTACCACACACGCGCCGGCCGGCCTGGCCTGGTTGGTTCGAGCACTAATTTTTTATAACGTTTTTATTTGAATTTTTTGCAACTAAACACTATCCCTGAATCAGCTCCCTCGCATTTAATTGTATTTGACTGATTTTATTTTATTTAAAACGGATTTCAGTTTTAATGGCTTTTAATGCTTTGTCCCCTTCAACTTTCCTATAAATAGAGGTTTTCCTCTCATTTGTAAAATACACCAGAAACCAGAGCTCAATTTTGAGTAAAGAAAAACACATCAGTGTTTATAATTTCGATCTTGAGCAATCAGAATAAGTGTTTTTTGAACTGTCATCACAGTGCAGTGGTGGCAGTAGTTCGACTGTTTTATCCTAGAGACAACGTGGTTGATCGTCAGCTTTGCACCTTCGAGCTGAGCCGCGAAACGTCTAAAAGAGAGCGACCTAGTCCGCGACTCAGCCTTTTCAGAATTCTAAGTTTCAACAGCGATTGTTCCAACAATTTTTAGACGTGTCCCTTAACAATTGCTACTATGAATTCTGAAGAGGTCACTGCCTTCGGTTCCTCCGGCGTTGGTACCAACAAACCATTCCGGTTTGAAGGTCTGCATTTCAAACGGTGGAGACAAAAACTGAGTTCTTCTTAACAATGAAGAAAGTTGTTGCTGTGCTTACCACTTATATGCCAGTGGTTGATGAGGATGCTGCGGATGAAGAAAAAGAGAAACAAAATGCAGAAATTCAAAACTGGATGAACATGGATTACATGTGCAAAAATTTCATACTCAATGCTCTATGTGATGATCTATACGATTATTACAATAATGGAAAATCTGCAAGGGAAACTTGGGAAGCGTTGCAAAAGAAGTATGATACCGAGGAAGCGGGGACGAAAAAATATGCAGTCAGCCGCTACCTCAAGTATCAAATGACGGATGATAAGTCTGTAGAGGCGCAATCTCATGAAGTGCAGAAAATCGCTCACGAGATCATTTCAGAAGGTATGGTACTAGACGAACAATTTCAAGTTGCTGTTTTAATTGATAAGTTGCCTCCTTCGTGGAAGGATTTTAAGAATTCTCTAAGGCATAAAACTAAGGAATTTTCTTTGAAAAGTCTAATTACTCGACTTCAAATTGAAGAAGAGGCAAGAAAACAGGATCAGAAAGATGAAGTGTTTGTTGTATCTAACAGCACTAGAAAGTTCAGTTCTGCGGTTCTGAAGCCGAAAGGCAAAAATTTTAAGAATCAGAATCGCAATGTGAACTCGAACCAATATGTGAACAGTAACAAAACTAAACAGAATGGAAATCAGAATGTGAGACAGCAACCACCTGTCAGAAATGACCTGCCACAGTCTTTGTGTTTTAACTGTGGAAAACCAGGTCATATGGCACGCAAGTGTCGGAACAGACCAGGTACATCCCCTCAGGCTAACCTGACTGAAGAGCCGTTTGTGGCTATGATCACAGAGATGATGTCTGAGATCAATCTTGTTGGTGGATCTGATGGGTGGTGGGTAGACACTGGTGCATCTCGCCATGTCTGCCATGACCGTACTATGTTTAAGACATACTCTGCTGTTGAAGATAAGAAAGTGTTGTTGGGTGACACTCACACCACTATTGTTGCTGGAATTGGAAGTGTCGAACTGAAGTTCACTTCGGGAAAGACGCTAATATTGAAGGATGTCATGCACACTCCTATGATGAGAAAGAATCTGGTGTCTGGCTATCTTCTCAACAAGGCTGGGTTTTTTCAGACTATTGGGGGTGATGTGTATACCATCACTAAAAATGGTACTTTTGTGGGAAAGGGTTATGCTTGTGAGAATATGTTCAAAATGAATGTTGACATTAATAAAGTTTCTACTTCAGTTTACTTATTGTGTGATTTTAATGTTTGGCATGCTAGACTCTGTCATGTTAATAAACGGATTATTAATAATATGAGTAACCTAGGATTAATTCCTAAAATGACCTTAAATGATTTTGAAAAATGTGAATTTTGCAGTCAGGCTAAAATAACAAAAACATCACATAAATCAGTAATTAGAGAATCTGAGCCATTAGATTTAATTCATTCTGATATATGCGAACTTGATGGAACCTTGACCAGAAATGGCAAACGTTATTTTATCATTTTTATCGATGATTGTTCTGATTTTACTTTAGTGTACTTGATGAAAAATAAGAGTGATGCACTTGACATGTTCAAGTTATTTGTTACAGAAATTGAAAATTAATTCAATAAGAAAATCAAAAGATTTCGCAGTGATAGAGGTACTGAATATGAATCAAGCTTGTTTATAGACTTCTATAACTCGCATGGTATAGTACATGAAAGAACAGCGCCATATTCTCCTGAAATGAACGGTAAAGCCGAGAGAAAAAATAGAACACTAACAGAAGCTGTAGTATCTATTTTATTGAATTCAGGTGCTGCTTCTTATTGGTGGGGCGAAATCCTATTGACTGTTTGTTATGTACTCAATAGAGTTCCTAAATCAAACAGTAAGATCTCACCATATGAGATCCTAAAGAAAAGACAACCAAATTTGTCTTATTTGAGAACATGGGCCTATTTGGCCTATGTTAGGATTCCTGATCCAAAATGAATAAAATTAGCTAGTAGAGCCTATGAATGTGTGTTCATTGGGTATACAGTCAATAGCAAGGCATACAGATTTTATGACTTGACTGCACGAGTGATTATTGAATCCGTGGATGCTGATTTTTATGAACAGAAATTTCCTTTTAAATTAGGAAATAGTGGGGGCGAATCATCTGGTAATATTCCTGTTGTCAGGAATAAAGAGATTACAGATGATATAGAACCAGAGATCAGAAGGAGTAAAAGAGCTAGAATCACGAAAGATTTTGGTCCTGATTTCCAAGTTTATTCCTTAGAGGAGGATCCGGCAAACCTCCAGGAAGCTCTAACTTCTTTAGATGCTGATCTTTGGCAAGAAGCCATAAATGATGAGATGGAATCTTTGGAGTCCAATAAGACTTGGCATTTGACTGATTTACCCCCCGGTTGCAAGACCATAGGTTGTAAGTGGATTTTGAAAAAGAAAATGAAACCTGATGGCACAGTTGATAAATATAAAGCTCGACTAGTGGCTAAGGGTTATAGACAACGTGAAAACGTTGATTTCTTTGATACCTATTCACCAGTTACTAGAATAACATCCATTAGAGTGCTGATTTCGATCGCTGCACTTTATGATTTGGTAGTACACCAAATGGATGTTAAGACTGCTTTTCTGAATGGTGAATTGGAGGAAGAAATTTACATGGACCAACCTGAAGGCTTTGTGATACATGGACAGGAACAGAAAGTGTGCAAGTTAGACAAATCCTTGTATGGTCTAAAACAGGCACCTAAGCAATGGCATGAGAAATTTGATAATCTTGTCATCTCAAATGGCTTTAAAGTGAATGAAAGTGACAAATGTATATATTATAAATATGAGAATGAGCTTTGTACTTTCATATGTTTATATGTTGATGACTTGTTGATTTTTGGATCAAATATTCATGTTGTGAATGCTGTGAAATCAATATTGGGTGCCAACTTTGATATGAAAGATTTAGGTGAAGCGAATGTCATTCTTGGCATAAAGATAACTAGATCTGAAAAAGGAATTTCTTTAGATCAATCTCACTATGTTGAGAAGATTCTAAAGAAATATAACTACTTCGACTGTAAACCTGCGTGTACACCTTATGATCCAAGTGTAAAACTTTTTAAGAACACTGGTGATAGTGTACGACAGTCTGATTATGCGAGCATCATTGGCAGCCTTCGGTATGCCACTGATTGTACTAGACCCGACATAGCATATGTCGTTGGATTACTGTGTAGGTTTACTAGTAGACCAAGTATTGAGCATTGGAATGCTATCGAAAGGGTTATGAGATACCTTAAGAGAACAATGAATCTTGGACTACATTATCAGAAGCATCCTGCTGTACTTGAAGGGTACAGTGATGCCGATTGAAATACATTGTCAGATGATTCCAAAGCTACGAGCGGCTATATCTTTAGTATAGCTGGTGGAGCTGTTTCTTGGAAATCAAAGAAACAGACGATTTTGGCTCAATCTACGATGGAGTCAGAAATGATAGCACTAGCTGCTGCTAGTGAAGAAGCAGGATGGCTAAGAAGCCTGCTAGCTGAGATTCCTTTATGGGAAAGACCGATACCAGCTGTGTTGATCCATTGCGATAGTACCGCGGCTATTGCAAAAATTGAGAACCGTTACTATAACGGTAAGAAACAACAGATACGTCGTAAGCACAACACTGTTAGAGAATTTATCTCAACAGGAGCTGTTAGAGTGGATCATGTACGCACTGATGACAACTTAGTAGATCCTTTGACGAAAGGATTAGCTAGAGAGAAAGTCCATAAAACTTCCAAGGGAATGGGACTATTGCCTATAGAATGAGTCATTCATAATGTAACCCGACCTAACTGACTGGAGATCCCAAGAAATAGGTTCAATGGGTAATAACAAGTTATGATTGATATGAGACAGAATATGCAATATCGAAGCATGATTCCTGAAACGATTAGAGGATGAGTTAATAGAATCTCTTAATGAAGTCTATACTCCATATGGAGTGGAGTACCTAGCTACAGGAGTACTCTTGATAGCTTCACCTTTGTGAATGTGGAAGTGGGGCCGTTTTCCATGAAATTTTTTTTTGGCAAAAATTTCTAGAGCGTTCACTAAACTGGGATAGACGTGCAGGGCCATAAATGCACGGGCTTTTGAGTACACTTAATGAAAAGGTTGTGTGTGGTTTGATGTCCGAGATAGAGTTCAAGACTACGAGTCACTCTTGTTGAATTAGAATCCTACTCACTACGCAAAAGTTCAAATCGAAAGATACTTTTGCTTATGCACAATCTTATTGATACAGAAATTGCTCGAGATATTTTAAAGTTTTTCAAGTGGGGGATTGTTGAAATAAGTGTGTGTGAACACACTTTAGTGTGAAAAATCCAAAATAAGGAAAGTGCATTAATTCCCACATTGGTAAGGAGTGTGACTTATCATGGGTTTATATGGAGTGGTTTACTCACTTGGGTTTGGGCCCCAAGGGGTACCCAGTTTTGTGAGTGGGTTAGGAGTTAAATCCTTACCGATTTACCACACACGCGCGCGCCGTCCGGCCGGCCTGGTTTGGTTGGTTCGGTTCGAGCGCTAATTTTTTATAACGTTTTTATTTGAATTTTTTGCAACTAAACACTATCCCTCATTCGTAAAATACACCAGAAACCAGAGCTCAATCTTGAGTAAAGAAAAACACATCAGTGTTTATAATTTCGATCTTGAGCAATCAGAATAAGTGTTTTTTGAACTGTCATCACAGTGCAGTGGTGGCAGTAGTTCGGCTGTTTTATCCTAGGGACAACGTGGTTGATCGTCAGCTTTGCACCTTCGAGCTGAGCCGCGAAACGTCTAAAAGAGAGCGATCTAGTCCGCGACTCAGACTTTTCAAAATTTTAAGTTTCAACAACGATTGTTCCAACAATTAATTTTGAAGATCATATTAAAATGGATTTTCTCTTTTATCAGCTTGCACATTGCTAAGCATGATTGCTCCTCCTTGGTACGGTCTGCGTCCTGTTGGGCTTAATCATTACAGCTTTTCTATGGACTTGTTAGGCCTCCCCACGTGCATGCATACCCCAACAATACATCATACTTCTCAAATTCATATTTCTCCTTTTTATAACAAATAAGTATCATTTTGGATTAAAAAAAGAAGTAACATTTTGGAATCAAACTTTTTGAACTGAAAGAAAAAATTGAGTAAAGAATCAATGTGTCGTTGAGTTTATGAGTGAAGATTAAATAACTTTTTTTCAATTATTTTAATCAAGTAAAATCATACTCTGTATTTTTTGATCAATTTTAAAAAATATGAATATATTTAAAAAACAAAATGATCCAATTTTATCTTTAATTAATTTGAAAATAAAAAATTTGACTCTTAAATGACTTTTTTTTGTCATAGGCGAAAATCATTGAAAGAAATGTGAGTATATACAAGGAAAAATGACTACTCAACAATGATGAATAAGCCAATTTAGAATAAAATGATGAGTATTGCAGAAGCAGTCGTGGACAAATGCTTTTTTAACCACCAAATAGGCCATCCAATTTGATTTCCGACGTACAAATTGAAACCTAATTTATGGAAATCTAGAAATTAGATTGTGAATATCCGCTAAAATTACACCTGCATCTCTATCTTCACTAGAGGAGGAATTAACTGTGTTAATAAGAGCTTGACAATCTCTTCAAAAAGTAAATTTTGATATTCAGTACGCAATAATTCCTCCGTTGATGTACGTAATCCCAATGCTTCCACCACAATAGGCTCAACTACACTGGAAAAATATCGGCCTCCAGCAAAGATAAATGACCTGTAAAATCACGAACCACAAAGCCAATAGCCCCTATTCAAGAGCTAGAATCTATAGCACCAACCCATCGGTGGAGGTAACAATGAAAGAGCTTCAACATATACAGTTGAAACAATACTCGGTATGCCATTAAATGTAATGCGTTGTTGTGCTATCAACATATATTTTTAGAATAATTCATTAGCTTTAGCTATGATTACTGAGGTTGTCCACCGTTTTTGTTGAAAAACCAACTCGTTACGAGATTTCTATATACACTATGATATAAAAACACATAGATTGATGTCTTATGTATTCCTCCCTAAATGATGCATACCATTTACGAAAACATTCCACCAACCTACCATGGAACTATGAGGCAATAATTCAGATCGGAGGTTAAATTTTGATTCGAACCAAATCTGAAAGTCAACCAACAATATAGATAAAATTAGAGAAAAAGAAAATATATAAAGTAAGTAGTACCAAATCTTGAAGTTACAGTACATTTTATTTTGAGTAGAAAGCTTAAATTACTAAACATTATAAACATATATCCCTGAATTGAAAGCAAATCAGATTATATTTGAAATATAACTGTAGATAAGTAGTAATTAGTAAAGTAGTTAGTTTAAGATTAATTGTTTTCAAAATTTTAGAATATTATGAAAAAGACAACTTTCTCATGACTCTTAAATGACTTAAAACAGAAGAAAATAGTGTCACATAAATATAGTCGAATTGACACTTTCTCAAAAAAATAATAATAATTAAAATCTCATGTCAAACAACCTTTAGAACTAAAGAACACATTGGAAGAGCCCAAGAGAACTGGGCTCCGTAGCCATAGCTTTCTTATTGCGGATCAACCTTGTCCATAAAAACGCATAAATTGGAGCAATCAATTCAATTTTATTCTAATCAATTTAATTTAAAAGTTTTATTAAATTTTATTTTTGTTTCAAGTGCAATAAATTTTGCATAATTACCATTTTTCAGTTTTTTCTTTCAGTCATTATCATTTCCATTAGCTTTTAATGTAACTCATCTTTTCCAGCATCATCATAAGAAAATCAATTACACATTATCAAAAACAATTGCGGGGAAGGTCCTTCTACTCTGTTGCCACTTGCCACTGATATGGTGCTATCAAAGTTAAAATGGAAAACCACAAAACCATCTATAAAATTTCATTTATTTAATCTTTTCAATTTTTATAATTTTTGTCCTATAAAAGACATCGTATATACATAACTAAATACCTAAAGGTATATCACTAATATATCTCAAACACATCTCCAAGAAGAACACAAAGTGACATTTTTAAAATAAAGTAAAACACATAAAGCGTGCAAAATTAATTATTTTAATTTTTTGTTTTAAAAATCACCGGTTTTAAACGTTTTTGCAATTTTCCAAATTTCAAAAGCCATATCATGAAATATTTCAAATTGCCTCTAGCTAGAAATATATTTGACTTGGATGCTGAAAGTAGAAACTGATTTTGAAAAACCTTAAATTGAAGACAAGTAAATTAGATGAAATTAGTTCTAATATAGATATTTGAACACAGCTCTAAATTTGATCCATTCAATATGTTAAGAAACCAGGTTTGTCATTTACTTTTATCTTGTTCTTATATCGCTTTGCAGATAATAAAAGGCCTATATTTTACAGGCCCTCGCAACTAAAGCTATATCAAAAATCAAGAGTCAAAAATCACATAAAGTGATATATCTAGTGCTATGAATATACGATAACTTCTGTTTAAAGTGATATATGATAGACTAATGGGCTGAAAAAACTCTGACCTTTGTTTTGGTTTTCAATTCCACCCCGATGTTGTAATTTTTTTAATTTTACATTATTTGTTGGGTTGGGCTATTTAAAAATGATGGCCCATGAATAACATTTTTACTAAAAATTCTCTCAGAATAACAAACATGAATTATAATTTTATAACAATAATGTATAGTTTGTAGTTACTGAATCATAAACATTTACATAAAATTATCACTTGATTTGTCATACTTTGATAATTAAAATTATATTGAATTAATAGAAGATTATTACAGCTCTTTAGATTAAAAAATTGTTTATGCCACAATAGAAATTTGTGTAGCTATCCAATGTTTCGGTCGCTTAATAAGTAAATTTTTCTTTACCACCTTCTGTATAATGTGCCTTCACCCCTAAGTCTATGAATCTTGTCTTTGACGATTATGACTCATTTGATGGAAAATGTGTTATTACCAAAATATTTATGTTATTCAAAATATTCGTACATGAATGAGATAAAATTAAAGTTCATAAAGGTTGAGTCAAATAAAATTGAATAATACATGGGCCTTTATATGGGCTAAGCCATTTACATATCTAACATTATAAATAGTACACTAATGGTTAAAAAGTAGAAAATAAAAATAAACAGCACACAATTAATACTATAGTAACTGGAATTGAATATAAACCAAATTTCTTCAATTCTATTTATCATCTCTGCTGTGACCATTAATTGGTCACCAAACTAATCAATCATAATTAATGCCATGCAGCCGTGACAGTTTTAGCTGGCTGGACATGTACCGGCAGCACAATTAATAACCGGCTGCGAGTAAAATAATCTGCATTCTTCATTTGATCTCTGCCTAGGCCTGTCCGGAATACAATTTTTCCGGTCATCCTTCGCCGGTAACCTAAGGCACAAAGGTGGCTCACTGGAGAAGAAGTTATAGGAGTAAGTGAAATTTTGCAAGTTCGGCAAGGAACATATACTCTCTGGAATATGACCGGAAAACTTATTACGTGCAACGTTTAGCTGCTCCAGATTCGTGAGTTGTCCGATGGATTCCGGCAAAGATCCCGATAGCTTGTTACAGCTAACGTCAAGAACTTTTAACTCTTTTAAGAACCCTATTTCTTGAACTAGACATCCTTTTAATCCCAAGTTAGAAAGAATAGTCTCTTCAAGCGCCGCCATTCTTCCTATACTCGGCGGAATACAACCGCTAATCTTGTTGTTTGCCAGAACCAACACTGAAACCGGCGAGTTACCTAAATTTTCCGGCAATGCTGACACAAATTTATTATCGTTGAGGAAAAGCGCATCAAGATTCAGATCAAAGACTTGTTTTGGAATATCTCCGGTGAACTCGTTGAATCTAATATCAAGAAATTTGAGTGAAGGAAGAAAAAAAACTACGCACGGAAACGAACCGCTAAATTTGTTGTTACTTAAATCAAGCTCATAAAGAAGACGGAGTTTGATAAAACTCGCCGGAATAGTTCCGAAAAAGCGGTTAGAGTTTAAGTGAAAAAGAGCAAGGTCTTTAAGAAGCCCTAGCTCTTCCGGCAAGAACCCGGCAATGTTGGCGTGGTTGAGGTCGATTCCGGCGACTGTTAATTTGAGAGGGTCGTCGAGGGCAGGTGCGCAATAAACGCCGGTGTAGTTGCAGACATTATGGCCGTACCAATTGGCGGTGAATTGATTAGGGTCGGAAGTGAATGATAGTTTCCAAGCTTGGAGAGCTATGTAAGCTTCCATAAGTCTAGGGTTTGGGATTGATAAGAGAGGAAAAGGATAAATATTTTGGTGAGATGGTTCTGTAAGGAAGAGGATGATGGCGATGAGGATGGGCCGGAGAGATAGAGAGGTATATGAGTTCTTCATTTTCATATACAAAAGCTTTGTGAGGTGATGACAGGTTTTTATAAGTTGGAATACCACTTTGGTTTATTATAGTTGAGGCGAGCTGATAATTTGAGATTGATCTTTACTTATTCTATATATGAGTTTAAACTCTCGTAGAATAAAACTTATTTAAATTCAAGTCGACTTTTCAATTTTAAATTTTATAGAAGAGTCGAGCTCGAGTTTAACATCATTTCAATTCGACTTGATTACACTCTTGATATTATGATAGTATCGAATGATACTTGCTAAATAAATTTATCTATTCAAAATTATAGTTCGCTGGTTAAAAATATTATTATTGTTAAATCTTGCCAGTTTTGGTTTATTATTATTTTGCCTTTGTCAAATATGCCAACTACTCGTTTGGTGCTGACATGGTGCAATATTAAACATTCATGAATATGAATTTATTTTATTTGACATACAACATCACATTATGTTAACTCCAAATTAAATATGAATATATTACACTTGATGGAACAAAAATTAAATCATAGTATATATGATAAGCGAGATATAGTTACTGATAGATGAACTCGTTCATAATTTTAAGTAGTAATTGGATTTGGGAGTCATAAGTATGATTTCTCTTTCTGCTTAATTCAAAATCAAAATAATAAAAATAAATATAATTATGTGTTGAGAAACTAGATTTGTGAAGAGTGAATAGAGACTGAAAATTACTTAGAATTTCATTTATCAAAGATGTCCAAAATATTAAGTCTCTTTTGTCTCCTATATATATATGCTTAATTTCGATTGGTTGCATTTTTGGCTTACTATATGCATAAATGTATATAGATTCTCCCACAGGAAAATTCCATAGCCAAGGCCATAATGTGGATTCATGTATAAATGAAGAAAATACAAGGAATTCTTTTTCATGTCTGAATATGGAGATGCATAGGTAAATAAGTATAAAATATGCTTTATTGGTCATGTCACTATCTTGCTAGCTAAGTGAATTTCAAGCAATTCTAATGATGCATAATAAATTAGGCATGTGGGAAGGTGCTGTAGATTTTTGATTTAGTTGTTTTAATCCACATGCTTCACCACCTATATTATGACCATCATTATAATCTAGCAGTTGGATGTTAAATTGATCAAACACACATAAATTTTTCAGCAATAGATGTACTATTAGTTTGCTGAAGGCAATTTTTCTTTTTATCAATTTATAACGATAACTATGACTATGATTAAATTGATAGAAATGTTTTAAAAGAATTTGACAGTTTGTTTTTTTTACATTGGTATTCTATTTATTCAAAAAAAATAAAATTGGTCCAATCCGTTAAAAATACAAATTTTAATCTAATTTTAATAAACATGTTTCATTGTAGCTGACTATCCAATATTTTCAAATAAAATTAAGTTTTTTGACAATTTTTCATTTATGATCATACTTTAAAATTTTGTCAATTGTAGTTTAATTTTGATAAGTGTCTTTTGATTGAAAAAAATGGCCTTTTTCTATAAGTATGTCTAGTTGGTTACAATTAAAATGCATTATTAAAATTAAGTAAAAATCGACGTTTATTAAAAAATGTAACCATAAATGAGCAAAGTCGAAAATGTTTGATATTAAAAGTATGCCCTAATTTAATTAATTTGTGGAATATTAATATAACTTGTATTTAGCGAATAACACTATCTAAATTAATTTTAAAAATATTTCAGTCCATTTAATCAAATAGTAATTATATATAGATAAAGTTATTTTCCTTTTCTTAAAATTAATGACACCATTAATTATGTTGATCTAAGTAATCATGTTACTTACATATATATTGAAGCAAAGAAGAGGTTTATAATTAAATATATCTGTTTTGGACCACCCGCATTTCTTTGTGTTTCCTGAAATGTATGTGTATAAGCAGCACATAATAAATGAAGGAAGATAACATGAGAACAGGAGGATGAGTTAGGCTACAATGTCTTTAATGCAAACACGTTACCACTGTAAATGAATTACCTCTAGCTGAGTTGCCGATCGCCATCCACCATCATTATCTGTTCGATAAACCGAAAAGATTCTTATCAAGTTGCTTTCTGGCCTAGGTTTACTCATTGGCTTCGATACACTGCAAGGAGGGACACTAGCGTAGCCAGAAAATATTATCGGGAGCGAAGTATATAAGGGAACAATTCACACATAGTCGACTACACCGTTAATAGCGGAGTTCCAAGTTAGGAGTTTTTAGTGGAAACAAATTATGGGTCTGTTTAATTCAGCAGTTTCTTATAACTGATCGCTCATAGTTGTTGCTGAAAACTGTTAGTTTTTAGATGGTAACTGATAGCTAATAGACTATACGTGTTTGGTGAAATTCAATTAAATGTTTACATGTAAAATGACCTTAAAGAGTGTGATTTTTTATTTTTATTTATTAAGCTATAAATATACTATATTATTTAATAAAAATAATAAAATTTATTTTTTTATATAAAAAATAACATTTAATTTAATTTTAGTTATATTGTTTTGATAAATTTATGATTTATTTAGAAAATTATTGAATCATAGCTATTTTAATATAAATATGATAATTTTATATAATTTATAAATAATTTAAATAATTTTATATATTTTAGAAATAATATATTTTAGTAGGGATAGTTTTGTCCAAATAATTAAAAATATTAAAACAACTAAAAGTTCCAAAATGAAGTTTTTTCAACAGTAGCTATTTGAAGGTTTGAAAAACTCTTAAAAAAATAAAAAAACAATAAAAAATTTAATTCATATCTATACAATTAAATTACTAATAGTTTAATACTGTAAATTTATAAAGCATTTTGTAATAGTTACAAATTGTTATTTTTAAAATAAATAAAGAAAAATATGATAATACTAAGTTTTACTTTGTCCTTACTTTTTTTTGTACTTGAATTCAATTAAAATTTTAACTTTAAGTTATATTTATTTCGAACCGTCCAAATTCGGAACCCTCGAGTTGTAATTCGGCATGTAAGCACAATTTGAATGGTTTACGGCTATTTCAATATTTTTTAAACCATAAACCAGCAGTTTCCAATTAAAACTGCCGATTTATAAACCGTCTCATGGACAGATAAATTTCGAGTGAAGTTCAATCTAATATAAAAACTCCACACTTAAAAGAGAAATTGTTAATAACAAATGTGATAAAAAAATTTTATTGACAATATATGAATAGAATGTAGAATATATAAGTGAAAATGACTACATAAACCTATTATCTTAAATTCTTATGCTTAATAAAATGTATTGTTTATGTTTGTGGTTGCCATTATGGGCTCATAGATACATTCTCTCATATATTGCATCTTGTCCAACATTTTGTTAATGATTTCAGATCAAATGGGATCTACATAATAACTAACTCTCATATCAGATTCTTCTTTACATCAACAATAAATATTAAATCTTTATGGTTATTAAATTTTACTTTAGTATAAAAAAATTATTGCTTCATGTTGTTTGACAAGATCCGATTGCCATATAGATAAATTTAGCATGAAATTGTTAAAAAAAAACTCACCTTTGCTTATAATTTTAAATTTTAGTATTTAGAATGAAATAAATTTATAAATTTATGATTAAAATGAGAACCTAGTGAACCTAAAAATTCAAGCAAGTTCTATATAACTTTCTATGAGTAATTTTTTAGTGAGAAATTACTAATGTTACCGACATCATTTAATCACAAAAAAAGAAGACATGAATAGCATGGAGCAGAGTAAATAATAATAATGTTAATAAGTGGTTGGGTCCATATTCCATATGTAAAAATTAGTTTTGGCAGTCTATGGACACATACATCTTGTTGTAGGATTTACTATAAATACAAGAATCGAAGATTGCATTTTAATGTGAAACCGGAGAGCAGGTAAGCTTTTAAAGTTCACACGACAGCTAGCATCGCCTCTGGTGTATATTCGATTTAAACCGAATCAAATTAACTTTTTTTTTTGTGAGAGAATCTTAAATTTTTTGAAATATCAAATTAAATGCATCGAATTTATTAGTCCGGTTTGATTTTCTATTTGATTCGATTGTATTAAATTTCTAACAACTCATTGAATAAGTGCATAGAAAATTCATAGAGCAGCTTTTGGTTAGAATTTTCGTTTGTAAATGATACTAATCCAAAATTCTAAAATTATCTAGAATTCTCACTATTTTAGATTTTCTAAAGTATTTTTACTCCAACTCAATACAACAAAATTTATCTATATTATTTTAGGCTAATAATCATCCATAAACTCTAATTTTAAAGGCCCTTATAAAAAAAACCCAGATGTTTAAAACGATAAAAAAATCCCCTAAATTTTGTGATGGCACTCAAGAAACCCCCCAAATTTCAAATATGACCAAAATACTCCTATTGTTGTCTTTTTCGTTCAGCTGGCATTCTTAAAAAATATATTAATGCCATATCAGCTGACGCATCATCAAAATACCCTACAAAATCAAACCACCAAAATTACTTCTAAAACTATTAAAATTTAATTAAAAATAATAAATAATTTAACAGCTCAACCCAATTAAACACAAATATAATTTTCTTTTAAAATTTACATCTTTGTATAAAATTTAACATGGCGTTGGATTAAATTAAAATTAGGGGGAGCCACATCCAAATAAAATTAATTAAATCCATCAAAAATTCAAGGTAAAGCACTAAACATAGATTTTGAAAATTTCAAAAGTGGCTTTACTTTTTTGCTTCATGTCTGTTTCACTCTTTTTAGAGCCGGTGTTGTTTTTTTTCCTTTTCTTTTTTTAAATTAGAAGTCGGAGTTGTTAGATGTGTTATGAATCCATTTTTCAACTTTTTTTTATGAAGGGTTAGTGTCATAAAGATTTACCAATTTTACACGTTTTCTCATTTTAATCACGCAGTTTAAATTTTCTTATTTTCGTGCACGAACTACCATTTTTTCTCAAATTCATGCACGGTGCTGAGGTGTCAGGGCTCCATTGATGTAATTGGCTGAGGTGTAGGTCATTTTACACTAATGAATAAGTGTCATCTCAGCACCGTGCATGAATTTGAAAAAAAGTGGTAGTTCGTGTATGAAAATGAGAAAATTTAAATTGCTTGATTAAAATGAGAAAACATGTAAAGTTCGTGATTTTTTTTGACATTAACCCTTTTATAAATTCATGGATGTTTTTTTATATATAATTGAGAAAGGGAAACGTTTGTGAGAGAATTTGAACCATGACCTAATAATTTATTGTCTAGCGCTTATATCATTTGAATTATAATTCATTGGTTAGATTCATGGATGTCAATTTAAGTTATAAACGTGGAAAGGGATTAATTAGGGATAACAAATTTATACATCTAAAAACATACTATAAAGCATTTATCAAATATATAATCAATAAATTTTTTTTACCAGTTCAGCTATGAAGTATTCCAATTATATCAAAGAAAATAAAAAAAAAGGAAGGATCCAATTAATAAAAATAAAATATAATTTATTCTTTCAATTTATTTTTAAATTAGTTCATAATTAATGAAAAAATTATATAATTTTAAGAAATTATCTATCTAATTTACATAAAAAAAATTCTTCAGTTTTGTCGAAGAATTATAATTTGTTTCTCTAACTATGGACTATTTTATCTAACAAATAACTTAAACATTCAAGTTTATCTTAATATTATTTATCTAAATAAAGTTTTTGTTAATATTAAAAAATGTTGAACCAAACTATTATTTTTTTTATTCAGAATATGCTTATAAATTTACAATAATTATAAATATAATAATTCATCTTCGCAATAAATTTATGTCTCCTAACCATTTTCATATATTATTTTACTAAATAGTTTCAGCTAAGGGCAGGGCGGACCTAGAAAAAACATATGGTGGACAATTATATTCATTTTATAATTTTGAATCTTTTGAAAAAGTATCAATATAGAGTCAAACGTTATAGTTTTATCACTTTATTTTTTTTAGAGTTATAGTTTTATCACTTTAATAATTATATTTTGCTCACCTAAAACTTTATATTTTGTGAATTTTTTTTATTTTATAAACTTTCAGTACAATTTTGCCCATTTTATAGAAAAACTACGATTCCAGCACGAGCCAAGAATATCTAATTTTGATTTATATGGATTGTAAAATTTTAAAAGAGCTCATTAACTAATGAGTCAATATCCAAGAAACGTATTTATATTGTCAATATAGCATTCAGAATATCATTTCATTCAAAATTTATATTTCACATAACTCAGTATTTGAAGCCGGTACAATTTTATTCTTAAAAGTAGGTGAACTTTAACACCATGAAGGTTCCAAAAATAGTGTATTACTTGAACCCGTCAACAATTAAACTAAATTAAATTAAGCATCCCTATCTTTAGATCTTAAAATGATTGGGCTCAATTTCAACTTTTATACACTAACAAAAAAATACAGTACCAGTGAGGAAACATCATTATTCATTCCAAAAGTATGTACAGTCACACAAATAAGTAATAACAGAACTCCGACAATATTATTTTTCAAGCAAAACATCAATATAAAACAAACAAACAATAGCTCTTTATTTTTTATTTTTACACGAGCTTTGATGCTTATTTGATTCAAATGAACTAATTAAATAATGAACAAAGGGTCAACGCGCCCCTTTAACTTGTAACACGGGGTCATCTAACCCAATTTATACTTTTTTGAGCAACTAACCCCAAAACTCTTCATTTTTGGGTCAAATAACCCCACAATTTAAATTTTTATTTTAAAAAGTAGATTTCGAATAATTATATCATAACAATTAGGGAAATATCTAATTATTTTTTTACATCTCTCGTCTCCAATTTATATTTTACACATTTTAAAAATATAATTATGGGTTATTTGACCCAAAATTGAAGAGTTTTGGGGTTAGTTGCTCAAAAAAGTATAAATTGGGTTAGATGACCCCGTGATACAAGTTTAGGGGGCGCGTTGACCCTTTGTTCATTAAATAATAGTCGTCTAATATAATAGTGGGATACTTGATGATTCTAAAAAAAAAATCTAATTTTTTTATTACAATAAAAAAGAGTTTAGAATCTGAAACCCCCAAATTTAAATAATACGCCAACTACTAAGCTATAAGAATATTTTAAAAAAAAAAAAATTTATTAATTAATATATATAGTCCCTTAATTAAGGATATTTATAATAATAATGCACTGGTGGTGGGGGTGGCGGAGATGGTGATGGTGGAGGAGGAGGCGGTGGTGGAGGTGGAGGTGGAGGAGGCGGTGGTGGAGGAGGAGGTGGCGGTGGAGGAGGAGGTGGCGGTGGCGGTGGCGGTGGAGGAGGTGGTGGCGGTGGCGGTGGATTTCTTGAACATCCAAATGCGTTACAATTAACAGGATAACCATAAAATGCCTTACATTCTTCAGGCGATCTCTGCTTAGGCGTAAACGGTAAGCAGTTTTGACGATCATCTTTAGCTTGCAGCTTAAGGCAACTCGGTGGCTCACTATAGAAATAGTTGTAAGAATATGTAAAATTCTCAAGCCTGGGCAATAAACATATACTCTCAGGAATCTTGCCGGAAAATTTATTATGCGCCACATTTAGCTGCTCCAAGCTTTTCATTTCACCGATAGATTCCGGCAATGAACCAACAAGCTTATTAAAGCTTAAATCAAAAACTGTAACTTTATTCAACAGCCCAATATCAGATTGAACACAACCTGTCAATCCCACATTCGTCAGGATTATTTCGTTTAGGGTTTTCGCCATTTTTGTCAAACTTGAAGGAACACAGCCACTAATTTCATTGTTAGCTAATACAATAACAGAAACTGATGAATTCCCGAAATTCTCAGGCAAAGATGACTTGAATTTATTGTTGTTGATGAAAATAGCATCGAGTTGTAAATCGAACAGTTCGGAAGGGACATTGCCGTAAAATTCATTGAATCTTATGTCAAGAAATTTGAGTGAAGGTAGGCAAAGAAGAACAGGTGGGAATTTACCACTAAATTGGTTGTTACTTATGTCGAGTTCGTAAAGAAGGCGAAAATATCGAAAGCTATCCGGTATAGTACCGGAGAACCGGTTAGAATTCAGGTGAAAAAGAGCTAGGTCGGCGAGAAGACCGAGTTCCTCCGGTAAACAACCGGCTATGTCTGCATGGTTTAGGTCAATACCTGCAACAGTAATGGTGTAAGGGTCATCTAGGGCAGGTGCACAATAGACTCCTGTGTAGTTGCAGACATTATAACCATACCAATTTGAAGTAAAATTTTTAGGGTCAGAAGTGATTGCATGTTTTAAAGCTTGAAGAGCTGTGTAAGCTTTTGAGAGTCTAGGGTTTAGAATGGGTTCTGGAGATGAATAATTATAAGAAGAAGAAGAAGCTTGAGAGCAATTAGGGTTTGAGAAGAGTACTATAATTGTTAGGATGCCTAAAAGGGCTAGTTTGAACATTTTGGAAATGAGAAAAATAAAATTATCAAATTAATGATGAGTTTGAAGTGATAATCAAAGGATTAGGAGAGGTTTGATTTATACGTGTGGATATTGACTGTAATATTTGAAAGATGAATTTTCTTAATTAGATTAAATTTGGATATCAAATTAAAAGCAAAATAATTTTTTTAAATTTCGATTATTTTCCATTTGTATTTGATTAATTGTGAGAGGAATTCATCAAAAAGAATCGTGAGAGGAAAAGCTAGCTGATGAGGTAAGTACGTATATGAAGATTAGTGGAATACAGAGAGGTTTCACATTTGATTGATTTGACTTAATTGATGAAGAAATTAAAAGATGTGAATTAATCACATAAAGGTCAATACTTAATTGATTTATCGACTGAACATACATGAAAATCTGAAAATTAAGCTTCTGGATATAATTTATATATTAATAAAATGTGAAACATGAGTTAGTTAACACTTCAATTTTGGTAAGTTTTTTATGTTTTCTTTCATGTCAATACGTCGACGTTTAACTTTCTTGTGTTCCTATTATCTAAAACCGGAAGAAGTCGAAAATAAAGGTATTATCTAGTACTACAAGATAATGATTTGATATTTCAGTTAATGTTTGGTAATCCATAAGTCTTACTACCTAAGCTTAAGAAAATCATTACTTGTTGGTGGCTGCATACATTTTAAAATATACAATAAAATCATTATAGAGGACAATCATAAAAAACTAGATTAATCTAATTTAATTTTAATTAATTAAACATTATAATTATCCAAGTTGACAAAGCAAATGGATATGTATAAGTATAACTATAAGCATACGTTTGTACATAGATGGTAGTAGTAATTATTAGGAAAGAGTATTAAAATAGTTTCCCATTAAATCATTGAGGTAATATAATATATGTTGGTTAGTTTTAATTTTGATTGTGGCGTCTAGAGGTAGGAAATTAAAACACCGGATTTGATATAGATCAATTTATTTTCTTTGATATTTGGTAGTGCTAGCTATTGTGATGGTAACATTTTATTTTTTTAAGCTCCACTTGCAAGTGTAAAATACTATAAAAAGATAGTCAAACATTAGCAAGACAAACATGCTTCAACATAAAATAATAAACAAAATGAATAATCCTTTTAATGGAAGAGACTCAAAATTTTCAAGAAAAGTATATCAATTATATAATTCTTAATTTGATTGGAATTTTTATGATTTATAGATTGATAGTATTTTAAGTATGATTTTCTTTAACACTACCATTAATTATCACTAATAAAAATGTGATTGCCCTCTAATGTATCGCAACCTATATTTTGGGCTCTAATATAAAAATAAATTGTGAAATTAAATTTTATATACGAAAAGTGAATGTAAATAGTACTTTATAAGCTGAATTAGTATAAAAAGAGCACCTAATTGAAAACTGAAGAGAAATTTGAGAGTCAACATACCAAACTCTTTAGACAATGTCAGCTATATCATGAAAAGAGTTGATAATTAATTTTCAAACTGCAAAATTACTTTTTTATTCATTTTTCATCTTCTTCTTTACCATAGCTCATTATTCCTTTCTATTTAAAAATTGCTAATTACATCACAAAAATTGATCAAGTGGCTATCACTTTGGAAAGAGTATACCTGAAGAACTTTTCAAAGAGGGTTAATTTTAAAATTTATTAAATTAAGAGATTATATCTAAATAATTAAAATTGAATCAGTTGGATTTGTCAAACATTTCCCAGGCCCATGGTGGTAGTATATATTTATAGTGAAATTATTTATATAGTGCCTAATGATAATTTAGTGTTTGAATTTTTATTTCTTTGAAATTAATATTTTTATTTACGAACCCTTTAGTTTTTTTTTATAGCAACATGGTGTTAATAAAGCATAGTAGAAACCGTAACCACTAACCAAGTAGCTAGCGCATTCACTTGCTAAATGGAGGGTTTTCTATGGTAACGATTGCATATTTAATGGAACTATTCTTTTCCGGTCAATAAATTTATAAATGTTACCATTAATTAAAAAAGGCAATCTTTCTTCTAAAAAAACAGGGTACTAATAAAGCCATAAATTAAACTTAAATATATATGTCATTATGAGATAAGGTGAAATTAGAAAGAGGTTGAATATTTCACAAATATTTTTGTATATTAAACAAGGATTAGCAAAGATTAGACAAGATTGAAATACAAAAAAATTAGAACAGTCATAACTAACTCTCAGCGAGGTTCTCATTTTTTACTGATATTTATCCTTCATGATTTTGCGTTGCTAAATCATTATTTTATTTCAGAAAAGAAATGAGCGAATTCAGCATAGCAATTATGACTAGAGCATGCGTTATTAAACAATAAGGACTACTTTAGTATTTATGACCTAACATAGGGAAGCAAATAGCAATTAGGACCAGAGTATTAGTTTTTCAAACAACAAGGACTGCTTTAGCATTTATGGCATAGCCTAGGGAGGCAAGTAGCAATTATGCCTAGAATTTTCCTTTTTTGAAACAAAAAGGACTACTTTAGCATTTATGACCAAACCTAGGGAGGAAAATGTCAATTATGACTAGAGTATTAGTTTTTAAACAATAAGGACTGATTTAGAAATTATGATCTAACCTAGGGAGGCAAATTACAATTTATAATGAAGTAATTAAACGGTCGGGATTCTAGTCATCACCCGCGAAATAGCTGCCTGCTTAATCACAGAACTCAAAAATTACTAAGATCTCTGATAAACCCTAATTGCAGTAACTGTACAATCTAATTTTATTTTGGTGGTGTTATTGGAGCAGCTATGGTAGGATCAGGTACAGCAGCTTCCACAGAGGGAAATGGAGTTTCATTGAAAGATAAAGGCAATGAATTCTTTAAAGCCCGCAATTATCTCAAAGCTGCTGCTCTGTATACTCAGGCTATTAAGCTTGACCCTTCAAATCACACTCTCTATAGGTACCTCTACCAAATTAGGGTTTAATTTTTTTATTTACTTATTTATTTATGTTTGGATTGTTAGTCTCTTAATGTTGATTGTAATTCCATATTTGATTGGCTAAAACTTGGCTTTTGTTTGATTGTTAATCGCGTGGTATACGGATGATAACCTATAATTTTGATTTAGGGCTGGTAAAAATAGAAATAAGGCAAGATGTTTAATCGGCAAGTTAGCTTATAGTCAGTTCGATGTGGTGATTTATTGTCATGGAGTGCCTAAATTGCTATCATTTTTATGCTTCTCATATTGGAAGTATTTAAAATTATGTCGTAATTAATATATATTCATCAGTTATAATGCGAGTAAAAGGCAAATGCGTCTGTCCACTTTGTCTATGAAAAGATTTATAGAATGATGAAATGTGTGCGAGCTTCATTTTGATGGGGTGCGTTTTACTTGCATTTCAGAGTTTAATCACATCTATTTTCTGGTGTAGATACTAGAAAGTAGTATGGCAGATATCTATCACTCTGAGACTAATTTTACTGGCCCTGTTCCATTTCAAAGCCATAATTTAATGACATGCAGTGTGCTTTTCCCTCCATGGCTCCATTCCTCTATGGCCTAACTGTTCCAAATGTAATTGTAATTTTGGAACTACCCATAGCCAAATCTTAAGAGGGTTCTGTGTTTTCTATCTTCAAATCTAGATATTTTTCTGGATTGTGGATTCTCTTCTTTATGTAATTTCATTTAATTGGCTCTCATTATGCTCATGTGTTGTCGATTATCTAGGCTAATTGTAGTGTCATCTTCATAATCTCCTTCTCACACAAAAAGGCACGAGAATTAGATGGTGGGCAATAACTATCTGTCTTTTGTTGGTCATCTACAAATGTGGATCAAAATATTTTGTCAATATTCATTTTATGTTAAGCTGTTTGTGGTTTACCTTACCTGTATTTCTTCCACTGCATGATATTCAACCATTTTCCAGCAATCGTGCTGCAGCATTTCTGCAATTGGTTAAGCTTAGTAAAGCACTTGCCGATGCTGAGACAACAATCACATTGAATCCACAATGGGAAAAGGTGTGCAAATGTACAATTCTTTGGCATGACTTGCATGTAATTTCCTATCTGCTCATTACATTTGCCAATTTGATTACCACCAGGGATATTTCAGGAAAGGGTGTGTATTGGAAGCAATGGAACAGTATGATGATGTATGTCTAGAGATCTTATTACTTTAGATTATTTGGTATCTTTTTCTGCTGGAGCATATGATTGTGATTTAAATCTGATAATAGTTGACCTGTTCAACTAATTACAGGCCTTGGATGCGTTCCAAACAGCTTTACAGTATAATCCACAGAGCACTGAGGTATCAAGAAAAATTAAGAGGATATCCCAATTGGCAAAAGAGAAAAAACGTGCTCAAGAAGTGGAAAGCCTGAGGTCTAATGTTGACTTGACAAAGCACTTGGATAAATTCAAATCTGAAATGGTGAGTGTGCAAGTGAAAAATTAATAATTTTTTCCCTCGTCCTCCATTTTGTGTTTTCCCTTGCTTCAAATTTGTTTTTCTACATCTGCTTCTGAATGGTGAATTTTAGTTATAATATTTTCAGTGCTTTGTTATGAAGAAGGATTAATTAGGTTTTTCCATTTGCAGTCTGAAAAAATTGGATCTGAAGAATGTCTGAAAGAAATTTTCTCTTTCCTTGTTGAGACAATGGAGACAGCTGTAAAATCATGGCATGACACTTCTAAAGTTGATCCTAGAGTGTACTTTCTTCTTGATAAGGAAAAGACGCAAACCGATAAATATGCTCCAGTTGTTAATGTTGATAAGGTATGTGCTAAGGCTCTTAATGTCTATAGACTCTGTTGTATACAAAGTTTACATCTTTTCTTTTATGGTTTGTATGCCAAAGACATTCTTGGTGGCTTCAATTCACTTGATCATTTATGCAGGCCTTTGAATCACCCGAAACACACAGCAGCTGTTTCACATTTCTTAGGCAGTATGTTGAACAGTCATTCGCAAAAGCAGCTTGCTTAGTGACGCCTAAAAATATCATATTTTACCCACAGGTAAAGTTTTACTTCATAACAATTGTAATTCTGCTTAGGTCTGTATTTTGGGCACGTAGTCCATCCACAAGAGATGCATTATTTACATAACTGTTAACATTGAGAACCTTGGAAGGCTCACCTCTTAAAGCTAAGCTCTAGGGGAAGAAATCCCAGAATTTTGTACAGCCACATAACCTTTCTCATTTAATTGACGCGGGACTGGATTTTTCCGTTAGGAGGAAACATCATTCTGGTAGTGGTAGGTAAAACTTCTGCTCTCTTCTCGCAATGGCTAGACTTTTAGGTCGAGCTCTGCTAAGGTACTCAAATCTAACAGATTTCTTGTGTAGGTTTGTTAGAATTCTAAATGCATATTCAAAAGAGAGCATTGATCTATGTCTATCTTCACTTGCTCAATTTTATTGGTCTACTGGAATCCATTGTCCTTGTAGCTTTTGGGTATTATAGTCATCTACAATTTCTAAAGTTGTAAGTTGATAGGTTTTGAAAATGGTAATGAGTTGCTTATAGTTGAGTTATTCATTCATCAAAGTCCTAACCTAAGATGCTTAAAAGTTCTGTGACATGATGTATCTTTTATGTTCGGTTTAGTTTTGCTTGCTAGCCAGTTCACATTTTGTAGGCCTTGTTGGTAGTTTCTGAGATGCAACAATACTGAAAAGCTAGTGTACTTAGCGGATATATCTAGTTTTGATGTGCGTATGGCATCCTCAACAAGATCTTAACATTGCATGCCTTTTCAGGTTTGGAAAGGTCAGGGATCAAGGAAATGGAAGCATGGGCAACAAGATGGCTTCTTTGTTCAATTTGAGTCGCCTTTCTTGCGACAAGTATGGTTTATTGCGAGTTCTAATGAGAAGGGGCAAACACTTTGCAGGTTCTCTCTCTCTCCTGTTCATTAACTTTCTCTTCAATTACTCTGCAACTCATCATGAAGAACTGCATGCAATGAGCTTATTACATTCATTTATAATTTTGCCGATGCTTACAAGCTAATCCAAAAGGATTGTTCCAATGGTTTTTTCTGTTATACTCAATTTATCTTGTCCATCTCCAGGGATCCAGAGACGCTAGATATTGGTGCACATGAATTGTTTCCGCGATTGTTCAAAGAGAAGCTGCCTAATCCCTAATGAATTCACTTATCTTCCAGAAAACTCAGAATGCAAGCTTCAACTGAAGGGCCACAAATGAAAAAGGTGCCTTTTGTTCTCCACTGTGCATGTATTCAAAATTTTGAAATGTTTTTTTAGTTGCTGCATTTCTGGAGTCTTTTTGTATGACTGCTTTGTAGTATTGTCAAGTCGGTGTTTCGCCCTTGTATTGAGTGGGTAAATCCCCATCCAAAATAGTAAAACTTAGCATTCAAGATATGAACCACTCAAATCTATGTTATATTTTGATTTTGATGCATAAAAGTACAAAGATGGATTAATTAGTGAGTTTGACAAGCTATAGTTGGACCCAGATGTAGTATCAGACATTGGGTTGTGAATCGAATTGATCAACCCAAACTGGATTCACTTTGCAAGAATGTAGCATGAAGCTGCATGCTTCTACAGCCTCACCCACTGTTAGGTAAATCCATTCCCGACCAATTGCTTCAATGAACTTAGTTTTGTCTAGCTTCTTAATCACTTTACTTCTTGGATTTGCCAGTACTAGCTACATCCAAATCATACTACTTTTATAATTTCAAAATAATAACTTAATCAACTATATATGTATGTATGTATGTATATATGTAGTGTCGGTGCTTCATGGATACGTACATTAAGGCCTCTTCTATCAGTGTTCTTTTTAACTTCTTCGGGCATGCTAATCGTATCTATGCTCCCAATAGCTGTAAATTGAATTTGAAATATTAGGGGATGACTGATAGAGAGAAGTCATTTTGGTCTTTAAATGTGTATCGCTAAATTGAATGGACCCATTTCATTAATTGAGGTCAAGTAAATTAATAGCTTTCTAAAATTAGATTAGATGGATTCAATTTGAGATGAAATAATAATTAAATTTTGATTGTTTGATATGAAATTATAAACTTCTAGATTTATATTCAGTCTTAATGAATGAAATTAGACTCGAATGATTCTTTCTAATACTTGTTTATTGACAAAAACACATACCAGTCATATCAAAGTATCACATAGTGTAAACTGGGTTCTCCTGTGAATTTTAGCCTATTTTCTTCTTCATTTATCCATCTTGAAACTTGATTACAAATTAAAATTAGCCAATATTGTACTTTTATTTTTGCATTCTATAGATTATTATATTTAATATACCTTTCCCTTAAGTAGTTGGCATTAGCAAAGTAGATAGGTGCATCAATTTGAAGAATGACAACTCCAGGAACACTCTTAGCCATTGGATATTGTTCCATGCTTCTGTAAATCATTGAATTCGGAATGTTTCCTAGGCAGAAACTCCTTGGCCTGGCGCTAAACAAAAGCATCCTTAGCGGTGAAAAAGGACTCATACATGGTGCTCTTCTAGTCAATAGTCTAAAAAATCAACTCAGACCGTTGATTCTTTTGGGGTTTGCAATATTTGCCTTCTTAAGTCAAAAAATATAGACACTTGTTCTGAGGTAGACTCAGTCCACTACGGTATCCGTGAATTAAAACAATTAGTATATTATAACACCTCATTAAAATGAGGATATTCTTATAATATCATTATTCAAAAGTGTATGCAAATAACAAACTAAATTACAAGAATACCTTCATTTTAATGAGGTATGATATGATTGGCTTGGTCTATGAGTGACGTGATAGACTGAGCAGATATCAAAGGAAGGTTAGAAAATGAAATAAATTCGAACACTGAGTCATTAATGGTAAAGACTAAATGGTTAGAAAATGTAAAAAAAAATGAAAGGGACTAGTAGAGAAAAAAAAGCGCGGTAATATAATATTTGTGTAATTTTCTCTATAATTAATACATTTACATGCATGTTAAATATGGAGGGTTGAAATTTTTTCACCTAAATAAGATAGGTAAATTTTGTTATACAAAATATTCACACACTGTTCATAACATACCTTTTAAAATAAAAAAAATAATATTCAAAAATTATTTTTGATTTTGACTAATTATTGAATCGAGTTAGATTAATTAACTTATGGAAAAATAAAAAATAAATTATTTAAAAAGAATCAAATATTTTTATTATTTGAGCTAATGTGAATTAGTTTATGTTCTATACATTCCAATTTTGTCATAGTGTTTTCTGAAATAAATAAATTTAATAATATTAAAATAAACTAGTAATTCAATTTTTTTATTTTATTTATTTTATTTTGAATTATATGATATTAGGCATAATTGCTCGAAATTGTAGCAATCATGGAGAAAATTATAAAACAAAAAGTAGTGCTTTGTAAATCGAACTGTGTAGTCATCGATTTTTGATTTAAATGGATCAACCACTAATTGAGTAATTATTTTTTCAAAAATATTTATTCGGGACTAACTTGGGTCCTGGTGAGTTTGATGGACCAATAGCAGTCTCCTTGCCTTTGGGGTAAGTGTTTATGCGATGCTTTTCATGAATTTAAATACCGTTATACTTGTTATTCAAATATCATATTTTATTTTTGTTGCTTGAGCAATATCCAGAAATAGTTTATGCCTTAAACAGAGACCTGTAGTGATGGGTTTGGTAGTAAATTTGTTTTTGTTTGGTCTGTTTTATCATTTATGTAATTTATTTTTCAGGAAAGTTGAGTTGAGCTTTTTGACTAAAAAATGATTTTGGTGTATTTTTAAATTTGATGAATATTATTTGTTAATGATTTCTTGTTTATATAGTTTTTATTTTATTTTCTATGATTTAAATACTATTTATTTTAAAATTTATATAATATAAATTTGTTTTAAGTTTATATCATTTATTTCTTGTTTATTTTATAATTATATTCTCTTCATTTTTTTTATTTTTTTTACATACTTTATTAATTGCTGTTTATAAGTTTAAAACATGTTATAATCATCAAATAATAATTTGTAGATGTGCTAGAATGTCATAAATTTATAAAATAAATTTGAAAAAAATAAAATAAGATTTGCACTTGCAACGGATTTCAAATGGGTTATTAATATTACATTTTGATAACATTTGAAAACTCTTTCCACTTTAAAATCATTGAGATGGTTAAAATACAATTTTCACCTGTTTCAATGTCAATCAATTATGGCTTTATGCAAATACTTTGATGATCTAACATAAATTTTATGTATATTATCTATATATACTATATAAGAACAAAACGGATGGGGAAAGAGACACATTTACGTTAATGTCCTTTTTATTTATAAAATTTAATTATTAATTAACAACTCTTAAGATAATAACTAAGATTAGTGTATTAATTAAAATAAATTACTATGTTAAGATAAGTTAAAATAATAACTAAAATAAACTACTACATTGAGATAATTGTCTATAATACTAATTAAAATAAACTACTCTAACTATTTAATGATTATTTTAATTATTTTTTAATCGTATAGAATTTTAAATAAGATAAACTATTTCAATGAATTACTATTTTTATTTTTATTTTATATTTTCTATTAGAATTTTTTATAATTATAAAATTTGAGTACCAATTAATTAAAACAGTCACTTAAAGTATTTACTAAGATAAATTATTTCAAATTAACTATTATTTAAAATTTCATTATTACGGTTTATTTTTATCCATTTTCATTTGTTTTTCATTTATTTTATATTTTTTTATTAAAGATTTGTAAATTTAAGACATGTTGAATCATCAAATGATGTTGAATACAATATGAAGTAAACTTAAAAAGATTATGTTTTGTTACTAAAAACCACATTTTAAATTGATCAATTATCATGTCCACATACATTATTATTATCGAATAACTTGCATCTCGAACATGTTTCATTTTTAATAACATATAAAGAGCGCCCAAAGTCAATATGTATATTTTATGTTGCATTTAGATTTTATTTATTTATTAAATTTCTGATCTCTTTTAATCGTTTATCATTATATATAGTTCAATAATTGTTTTATTTTAAATTTAGCTTTGATTTATGTTTCATTTTTTTTTACTTTATTTTTATAAATATAAAAAATGTTAAACCATCAAATGATGATTATAAAGTATGTAGAAAGGTTATTAACTACTCATTTTTTATATATATTTTTCTTTTAAATTAATTAATTGTATATTTAAATCGTTTTATTTTGTCGGAAAAAAACTTAAAATCCGTGTTAAACTATCTAACGAGAATTTTACATATTGCGGTAGAAGGTCACATGTTTTATATATTTGATATTTTATTTTAATTTATAGAATATTTATTTTCAAATTATTTTTAATAAATTTATATAGAAAAAATCGTAAACTATAATTTTTTGATTCGTTTAACTGCAAACAAATAATGATACTATTTTTGTCTGATTTAACTACAAACAAATATGGCCCAATTACTTAAAAACCACTCACCTTATAACTTTTTTTCATTTATATCATGACCTAGAAAAATTTTCAAGAGAAAATAACAAGAAAAGTCATAAAATGAACTTTATTTTCGCAAAATACCATTTTATCAAAAAGTTTACGCACAATACCATTTTTTCAAAAAGTTTACATTTAATGTCATAATAATCAATTTTCTTTCACTAGCACCATCTCTTCCTTTCTAGAATATAGCTGACCATTACCCTTTCTTACCATTGGTTGTAAAGTTATGACTTCTTACTCACCATTCAGTTTAGAATGGTGAACTGCGCATTTGGTTGTAAAGTTATCTTCATGTCCTTCATTTTTATTAGGTCTGCTTCCTAAGTTTTATATAATTCATTTGAATATTAAGTAATGGAGATTCAAGTGGAAATTTTATTTTGCTTAAATTTAAATATTTATTTTATTTTACTACTTTTTTAATTTTTTAATTGAAATATTTATAGAGCAGATATAAACTCCATTTTCAAAGAAAATTCAAAAAAAGTAAAGATGAGGATTATTTAAGAAAGAGACAAAAAAAAGTAGATGTTGTCAATGTAGTTTCAAAACTTCGGACTAAATATTACATGCAGCACCTAACACTTTTTAAATAAACAAGCTTAATTTAGAATACAATCAATAAAAGACATTTATAAGTTCTAAAACATTAATTATCTATTTATGAATAAATATATATTTAAAATAAACTAAAAGTAGCGAAGAGGGTGATTACTTATAAAATGTACTAGAATTACTTTACGTATTACGCACGTAACCCGTAATATGATAAGTATTATTACATATATCTGATATATTTTTGATATATATTTGATACATCGTTTCTACATATCTGATACATCTCTGATACATATTTGATACATATTCGGCCGTTCAAACTCCTTTTTCTATTTTTTATCGATTTAATTAAATCAACCGACTAATTCGATCGGCTTGTTTTTATTTTTTAAAGTTTTATATATTTAATTTATATTTAAAAATATAAATATGTTACTTTGTTTTTCTTAAATATAATTCAGATTTCGTGATTAAAAAATAAATACATCTCCGATACATATTTGATACATCTCCGATACATATTTGATACATCTCCGATACATATTTGATACATCTCTGATACATATTTGATTACTAATTTATCTTTTCCAAAATCTTTTGATCGAGAAAGTGAATTATATGTAGTAAATTGGAGTTTAATTAACTGAATGTAAAGTTTTGGTGTTTTGTGGTATAAATGTAAAATAAATGAGTTAAATGGTAATTAGTGTAATTGGAGGCCAATTTTTGACATTTTTGTTGTTTTCTCAATTTTCAATTGTACCCTATTTTCGATTTTTATATTTCGTTTGTACCTTAAAAGTAAATTTTTTGATAATTTAATTAATTTAAAGATGAAAATTTTAAAAACAAGATATATAATAATGATTAGCATTAATATTTTATTAGAATATAGGTTAAAAATAAAGGACTAATTTAAACTATTTTTTTAAAAAAAAAAGTTTAATTCAACTCATTAGGTAGAGATGAAATATAAAAATTAAAAATAGAGTACAATTGAAAATTTTCCTAGGTCATGGTATAATAAAAAAAAGTTATAAGGTGGGTGATTTTTAAGTAATTAGACCAAACAAATAATGATACTATTTGATTTCCGGAGAAAACCCTAACGCCTCCAGTCTGCTCCTCCCTAGCTACCCCGCTGTTCGTTTGACGCTGCCATTGTAATACTGTCAACTTCATCACTGTGAGTTGATAAAAGTATCGGTCAATTGGGTCCCTGCTAGGGTTTGAACTTTTATTTACCTTATATTTCACGAAACAGCTCCAACATTGAGTCAAATGACATAAATAGGATGTTGAGTTTTCAGAATCATTAAACTTCCGTGTTATTTCATTTTGATCAAAAAATAAATATACAGTATGTTTCAAAGTAAGAATATAATTCTAAAATTTAATAGCAACCAAAAATTCCTTAGTAATTTCGGTCAAATTGAGTCCTGTATAGCAATCAGATCTTTCCGTGTATATTAAAATTTTACGATTATTGAAATTTCATTTGGCGCAAGAAATGTTTTTATTTCATATATATATATATATATATATATATATATATATATCTAGCTGTTTTTATAAGTGTTGGGATGCTTTCAATAATGGAGTTTGATTTTAGTTTAATTTCATGGCCAAATATGGAAACCAAAAAGTTAAATGAACTTTCTATTTTGCTTTCAGCATGTTCTAGTTCCAAACAGAACTTATTTATTCTTATATTAATTTGAATTTTTTAGCAACTCATTTTTTCTCTGGATTAATATGATGATCTGCAAGTTTAGACTATTTGCAAAGAGCACTCAATTCAAGTCAGAGATTCTTTTACGTCTGGTGTTCACTATATGTATTTAAAAACTTGTCTGTCCATTGTACATCTGGCATATTGCGTTAGAAATTGTTTCTTTAAACCATGTTATAATTTTTTTCTACGTATGAGACATAATAAAAACCTCTTTAATATGCACATGCATAATTCAGAATGTTGAGGTTTATTTGTCACTTCCTAGCATATATATATATATATACACACACACTATGATCTACCAATGTGCTAGAATTTGCATCACCTAAAAGGCTTCAGCTAAATTGGTTTCAGTTTCAGCTAGGGCTTGACATGTTTCTTTATAGTTTTACTGTTTACATTTTATTATATGTTATTCAAACAAATCAACCTCCAGTTGGGTCACCATTAATTGTTGTCCTACAACAGTTTGCTGGACTTTTCGCATATTGCTTTGTTTCTAATCATGTAATATCTTTATGATCGATGATTCATGAGTATTCTTATTTTAAACATCAAACAATAATGAGTAATTGTGAATTTAATTTTGTTCTATTTTTTGCATTTATAACATGTTGTATTCAATGTACAGTACTTCCTTGTTCAGTTTATATAACTTCGCCGGAATGGACTCTCCAAATTCAGAGCAGCAATCAAGGTTGCAAGATTTGAATGATAAACTTGAGAAGGATTCAAACGATCGGGATTCATATGTATCACGAAGTTTTTTGTATGCAGAATTGAAAAACTTTACAAGTATGTTCACAAATTCTGGTGAATTTTAAGATGATTCTTTTTATTTAAATGGTATAAGTGTTAACTACTATTGTTTTTAATGTTCAGAGGCTTATGAGGATATTAACACAGCGTTAAATCTAACCCAAAAGAAAGATAATCTTAAAGACAAAGAATCTGTTGCAAGATTTTATGTTCACCGAGCACAAATTTACTATTCTGGGAAACAATATAAGCGTACGTATAAAAGTATGTAAATTTAGAGTAGGCAGAGACACAATTTTGAAGGAACAATATGAAAATTATGATGATGATCTATCACAACTTAACAAAACCTATGACAAATGTTGGAACAAAGCTCGAGGTAAGTTTAATTTATTTATACATACGATTGCAATTAAAGAAATATTGAATTGATATCGAGTTATTTATTTTACCTACATGAGATGCTGAGAACAAAGGCAAAAGTCCCGTTGAGATAAAAGATCGTAAGAAAAAGAACTTTGATAGGAGAAGAAGGCTACTGCGGATCCAGCAATCGGTGAGTCTTTAGCAAATTCAAATTCAAATGTATATTATTTATTAATGTTACTATTTATTTATTTATTTTTGATTAAAATGTTAATATTTTTTTTGTAGAAAAAATTGAAGAATTAACCGTGCATGATGAGGATGTGGTGGGTAAGACAGCGAGCGTCAGTACTATCAGGTTAGTATCTAATTTTGTTTCCTTCAATTAACTGCAATAAATTATTTAACAGTCTACTATCTACTGATAATTGATTAATGATTATTTATGTATGCCATTTTCAACACAGGTCAGTATACTGAGCTTCACAGACATACTAGCTTAGTAATGGATTCACTCTGCTTCAATGATCATTTTGGCTAGCTGACCATTTAATATTTCGGTCTATCGCAAAAGTAATCGTGGCTTCAAATTTGGTCTAACTTTATGTTTCTACAGATTAAATTGGCAATTTTGTTTTTTTTTATTAGTTCTATGATTATAATGATTTGATATAATGGTAAATTTGCAATTTTGTTTTTTTATTGGTTTTACGATTGGCTAAAACTAAGTTATGTTGAGTGCTCATCTTCTTCTGGTACCATAAGATCAGTTAAATGCTATTTTCTCTTGTTATTAAGAAAAATTTCTATTGCAGCGGCAATATCAAATGCATGTGAAATATATATGTTAGTAGTGGTATGTCAGTGTATTTGTCAAACAATATTGAGTACAAGTGATATATATTAGTAGTGGTACTTCATTTTTAATCATAATACTATTGGCAGGGCTACAAAAATATTCTAAAATTGTGCCGTCAAAAAATTAATTTTATTGTTTATTAAAAAGGAGAAATTTTAATATGATAAAAAAATTAAGTATAAGTATTTTATTCAAATAAGGCTAATTAAAAAATAAAAAAAAATATTCAAAAGAAGAAAATGAATGCCTATTATAGTAATGTCTAAAATTTAGAAATTGGTCTGGCCCTATCAATAGCTGATCTGGAAATATCGCCACCTAAAAAATTATTATTATATATTGAATTTAGTGAAGAAGAAAGTTTTTTGTATCATAAATAACATTAGAGACTAATTAGAAAATAGGTTAAAAATAAAAATTTATTTTAAACTTTTATCCAAGTAAAAAAAAGTCAATTTAATTATTTTGGATCAATTGAAACACAAAAGGATAAATTAGGATAGAATTGGAAAAATCCATACATCAAGATATATTTGCAAAAGCGGCTAAAGGTGAGGGAGTTTTGAGTGATAAGGCCTGAATGAAATGTAAATTCTTGCGTCTTCCTTTTGTTTTGAATACCGGGATTGCTATGTTACGTCATTCTACAATATTTATGCATGTATTGATTTTTTTTTCCATTTATAAATATGATGTGTTGTAAAATGATGGTGACACATTTTAGGCTAATAATCACCCATGGCCTCAGACTTTTAGGGTTACGGGCGCAAAATCCCCTAATGTTTAAAAACGGACGCTAAACCTCCTGATCTTTGTGGCGGCGCTCACTAAACCCCCTGATGACGAAAATACCTCTGGCGCCGTCATTTTTAGTCAACTGACATTTAAAAAAAATAAAAAAAATTGGCGGCGCCACGTCGCCTGCCACATCACCAAACTATCCTAAAAAATTAAGACACCCAAAATATCCTAAAAAAATCATACAACCCTATCTAACCCAAACCAATTATATCCCTAACCAACCCATTTCAACAAAACCAACCTCCGCCGCTCGCCGCCTACCGATCATCTTCTCCGGCATGAGCCGCGCCTATCGCCCGCCGATCATCTTCTCCGGTATGAGCCTCCGCCCGCCGGTCTGTCCATGAAGAACAGATCTCCGTTCTTCATGGGTTTGAACCCATGAAGAATGATGTTCTTCATGAGTTCAGATCCATATCTGTTCTTCATGGCTGTCCATGAAGAACAGCAGATCTGTTCTTCATGGAGCCATGATGAATAGATCATCATTCTTCATGGACAACAATGAAGAACAAATGTTGTTCTTCATGGATCTGAACCCATGAAGAACGATTCTTCATGGGTTCAAATCCATGAAGAACACTGTTCTTCATGGAGCGTTTTCGAGAAAAAAATTAAGGACCGGAAAATTTTCCTGTCATCTTTAAATTGGAGAAGATGCCGAAATTCTTTTTAGCGATGGTTGGGTGGAGGTGGTGGTTGGGTTAATCAAATGGTTTAGATTAAATCGGGTTGGTTTTTTTTTTTGTCTTTTTCTGAATTAAATTAGGGTATTTTGGGGGTTTGAAATTTTTAATGTATTTTGCTGACGTGGCGTGGTCAGTTTTTTTTTTAAATTACAGTTGACTGAAAAAGACGGCGTCAGGGGTATTTTGGTCATATTTGGGGTTTAGGGGATTTAGTGAGCGCCGCCACAAAAATCGGGGGTTTAGCGCCCGTTTTTAAATATCAATAGATTTTGTGTCCGAAGCCCTAAAAGTTAGGGGTCATGGGTGATTATTAACTCACATTTACATAAGATAATTTTTTTGGCTTTTAAATTAAAGTTTTGTTCTGTTCGCGAATTTCAAATTTGAAACTAATAGACTTACATAATCTTTATTCCAGATACTAATATTGGTTTCAATCAAAGTGATTGATAGCTAGTGATCAAAAAGAAAGAATTTAAGAATCAATAGAGAAGACTAAATAAATCTTTACTACAAAAATAAAAATATTGAAATTTCTTCAAGTTCATTTAAATTTGAGAGAATCATGTTCACGATTTACATCATTCATTATAAAATGAACGGTGTATAATAATTTGATTAACACCGATCATTTTACAATAAATGATGTGGATCGTGAATATGACCTCCTCAAGTTTTAAATAAATTTAACCAGTCCAAAATAAAATTACACTATGATTATTGATCTCATTGATGGATTAAGGTATTCGACATGCTATCTTTCTGGTTCGTTATATAAAATTTTCATCTTGTGGAAGATTTCATTTGCTATATCTAATTTTCATTTTGTGGAAGAACTAATTATTTTAAAATCAAACTAAACCGGTCATCTCGGTTAGTTTGCTTGTTCATTTATTTTAATTTGGTTTATATTATAACTAACTATACCATTTAAGATTAAGATGAGACCGTAATTTTGAATAAAAATGAAATAGAATTTCATTAATAAATAAAAACTATGTTTCACGCATTTACTTTTAATAAAATAAGTAATTCATAAAAAAAAGTATGTTGATTATATCAAAACTAGAAAGAAATAAAAAAATTCCGCCAAATTCAATCTCATATGAGGTAAGCATGTCAAGGATAGGTTATGTCGACCTTTTCAAACTCTTTTTCTATATAAAAAAAATTTTGAAGAGTTGAGTATAGGCGTAGATTTGAAGATTTTCAGATAGATCAACCTTTCAAATTACTGAAAAGACAAATTTTACATCAAAATTAGTTTTTTTTTTTGTCATAGTACATCAAAATTAGTTTGTATTACAATATTTTGTACTTTTTATAAAAACTGTAAGGGCATATTTAGACTACAAGCTAAAAATGAAGGATATATTTGAATAATTTTTTATTCCAATTAGAAAAAATTGCTATCATTGAATTTTTTTTAGAAAATAGACTAAAATTTCCAACTTTCAAAATTTGAAATATAAACAAAAAAATTTAAAAAATGTATGGTATTTTGGATGATTAATTAATTAAAAATTTAAACTCTAAAAAATCCGGAGTTGAGACTTTGTGGCTCGCTTTTAAAAATATTAATTAGTGGAAAATTATACTAATAGTGTTCGAATATTTCTAAATCTAATATTAGAGTGCGTAAACTTTTATTTCTTCAGTTTTCAACATTTTAAAATGTTTTTTTAACCAGAAATAGACCTACGGTAGATCAATAGATACATTTAGACAGCTTTCAATCACCTATAATTTACTAATGAGATTGCTCATTTTGATTCTAAATAGATAAGGATATCATTTACACTTACATCCATAATTTTTATTTGATACTATAATAAAATTTAAATTTAAATGAGATCTGTTTTTTTAGCATACCTCGCTAATGAAAAATAGATAAAAATATTTATTTAATACTCTATTCGTCCTATTTTGTTTGTCATTTTTTTTATTTTTACAATATTAAAATAGTGACAAATAAAATGAAACAGAAGGAGTATATTTTTTAAAAAATTAAAATATCAATTGAAAAATGATAAAAATCTAGATGCTTGAATATAGATAATGTTCATGAGCCAGGTTTGAACTAGCTCGGGCTCAATCTAACTGGACTTGACTATTTTTAATGTAAGTTTAAGTTCAGCTTAAGTCCACCATAAACTTCATATTTACTATCTAAGTTCGGCCCATATTATATTTATATGAGTGCAGACAAACTTTTCGGGAATAAAAAATTATATGATAAAAGAAATTCAAATTCATCCGTTAAATTTTAATTTTACAGCCTTCGGCTTGAATACGTTTGAAATAAAATTAATGTTTAAATTCAACGGATCTATGTAGAGCGACTAGGGGTGAGCAGAAACCGAACCAAACCGAAAAACCGGACCGAACCGAACCGAAATTTAGTGTGGTTTTCGGTTGTTTGGTGATTTCGGATTGGTTTGGTTTGTAAATAAGGGTAGTTTGGATTTCGGTTAATGATTTGGTTTTAGAGATTTTAAAACCGAACCGACCGAATAACCGAACAAACCGAAATCCCCTAAACTACGTCGTTTTAATTACCCTATTCTCCTCTAAACGGCGACGTCCAGCATTCCATATTTAAACACTCTTTAATTTTTGACCTAACCCTAATCATTTTCCTCTCCTTTCTAGCGCAGCCAGCCTCTCTTTTTTTCCCTCAGACTCTCGCTCTCCTATAAACCCTAATCCTAAAATCGTATTTTCTCTCAGTTTTATTAGTGATTGACTCTTAAATCTTACACAATACACTACTTGGTGAAGATTATGTGAGTATATCTTCGATTATCCGCTGTATTAGAGGTTTAATTTCAATTTTTATGTCTTAATTTTTTGATTTCTGTCTGATTGATAATCTTTTTTTCATTTTCATGTTCAAAACGTGGGATTTATGCTTGTTCATGTGATTATCAGGTAATACCCTTATTCACTTTGTCCTTGTTCCTACTTTTTAACCCTGTTGCTTTCGATTTCTTCGTTACATGTGTAACTGATGATTTTTTTCTTTCATCCATATTATGAACTAGGGATTTCTGGAACCCCTTTCATGTTTGGCTTTAATTTTACAAGCACAGGTAATTAGGGTTTTTGATTTGTAGATTTATTTTTAGGTTTTATGTTCTTGCTATTTTTTAGTTACTAATTTGTGTTCATCTTTTGTTTTATCTTCATGGCATATGTATGGAAGCCCCTTGATTCTATGGTTTCTGGCCCCAATTCTGAGACTCAGACTGACTTTTGATCTAATAATTAACACCTAATTTTCTTAACTTTTACTTTACATTTAGTTTGATTTTTCAATTACTGTAATATAGTAGACTTAATTTGTAGTTCTTTAATTTTTGCTACTTAATTAGTTAAGTTGTTGGATACTTGGAATTGGATGTAATTTGCCTCTCAAATTCTGTAATGAGAGTTTGTTATTTTATTTACTTGTAATCTGTATTAAATTTCATTTCAAACTTATTGCATTCTTATTCTGTTGTAAACTATACTTTTATGTATTAAATTAATTAATATATGTTGCTTTCTGTTTTGATGAAAAATGCCTTTGAAAAATCTATTTTGTTAAGACCTTAATTGTTTAGCCCATAAAATTGATGGATTTTTAAAAGGGCCCAAACCGATTTATAAAACCGATACCGAACCGAACCGACCGAAATTTTCGGTTAATTTTTTTTTCGGTTTTTGGTTAAAATTATAACGGTTCGGTTACCAAATAATAGAACTTCGGTATGGTCGGTTTGAGTGTTTTTAGAACCGAACCGAACCGACCGATGCTCACCCCTAAGAGCGACCAAATTATATCTAAGCCAATGATCAAATCTCTATTTTTTTGTAATAATTAGAGAGGGAGGATCGTTTGGAAGGATTTAAACCTACAAGCTAACAGTTTGTTGTCCTAATATCTAGTTAAATACTACCTCCGTTCTTTTTTAGTTGTCCATTTAGCCAATATTGCACATACCAAGGTAGTGCTTATTTTGTCTTAATTTATAAAGAAAAATACTAATATAGCTCTATTAGTTAATAAATGTTTTTTAAATTAAAACATAGAGTCATTTATTAGGGATGGGTAAACTTGGAACATAAGTAGTTAATATCACATAAAATTTCTAAATGGACAACTATTTGTAAACAAATAAAATTGGCTAAGTGGACAACTAAAAAAGAACGGAGGGAGTAATAGATTTGGAAAAGTTCTAAAGCCACTGAATAATTGAAAGACAACTTCACATGCAATTATTGAAAACGTTTCCTCTTTTTCTTAATTTGCTGCTATTGCTCCTCTTCTCTGATGTTTTTGACAAACTACCGACTACTTTTGTTTTATCTGAGACACGGGTATAATAACCCGTGATCGAATGGATGAGACCTGTTCAGATGCCGGGCTTGTCGGGCTTCTAATTTTTTTATGAAAGCACGAGCTCGGGCTTTAAATCTTACTCAAGCTCGGCCCTTATATTCTATATATGCGGGTTTGGACGGAGCTTACATAAGAAATCGTATAGAAATAAAAGCCACAGTCCGTTCATAAAATAGCGGACTTTTTATGGTCTCGATTGGGGCCAGGCTTTGAACAAAAAATCAGTAGCCAAGCCCATGAGATGGATGGTGTAATTTGCGCACAAAAACAGCCATAAAAAGTGCCCTAGAGCATAAGCCGCATAACATCCATAGCTTTAGGTTGTTGAATTGGGGATTGATAGAATGGGTGGCGAGGAGTCGAAGAAATCGGTTTACCTTCACGTAGCCAGAATGGGAGTTGGTCCAAATATGGGATCGGTAGCAGGTTATGAGAGCGCCACCAACCACTGGTATGTGATTAAGCATGGCGATGAGGGAGATACAATCTCCCCAGTTTTCGAAGAAGCAGGTCAGCTTAACCACCCTCATCGTGCTCTCCTTAATACTGCCTGTGCAGCTATTGGTTCTTGTATTTATATCATAGGCGGTCGCGATGTCCTCGACGAAGTTCGACGTTCCGGCTCGAGAGATAAAATCCGCTCGAACAAAATCCGCTGTCTGGACACCTCTAACCCTAGCGAGGGTTGGAGGACCTGCTATACCATGCCAGTCCATAGTAGTTCTGGTAAAGCATTCCCTGCAGTTGATCGCGATGGTCGCTGGTTGCATCTGTTTTGGGGTCGCCCCGAGTGTTGGGGCTACGCTTTTAATCTTGACGATAAAACCAAGTCGTACCCTATCCCCAAACCCGACCTCTCGAAACTCACCGTATCTAGTTTGCCCCTACCTGTAAGCACTCACTTGTTCCCTCCGTCGTGGATTGCTGCTGCCTCCCGATACAATTTACTACCAGCTCCTCCTGTTGGATTTGTGGGTTGTTATACCGTTTCAGATGGAATCCTTTATATTTATAATTCAGATGATATGCGCTTGACTGCCCTTGACATGGTTCCTCAGAAGCAACTTTATTCTGCTAAACTTCCTCGTACCTTTTGGTTTGGCCCGGAGGAATTTGTGCGGCTCATCATCCTTGCTAGTCCTTACAAGTTCTGTGTTATATGGGAGGAGTGCAGCGGGGGTGTCAACAGCCGTTACTTGAATTACGCTAGATTCTCCGTTTCTGCTGTTGACTCCACTATCACTTTGCACCACACTCAGATTTTTCACATCAGTTGCTTCAAAGTCATCAACACTCTTACAATGTAACATTCTTTTCCTTTCTCTATACAATGTAAGACTAAAATGTCTAGCCTCCAAGACTCTGCAGCATCTTGCTCCTTCATTGACTTCGCTCGTAGCTGTATTATGATAGGATGCATACAGCAATCCGTATTTGAATTTCTAGTTCCGCCCCCTCCTATATTTCTACACTTTTATTTGTCAACATTAAGTCCTTATACTTTTAATTTATATGGTACCACTTTGATACAAAATAAAGTTTCAGTATCCAGCTGATGCTAAGAGCAATGATTTAGTACCTAAAAGTTCACATTTAGCACTATAAGCTCCCATGAAAAACTAAATACTATGTGTGTTTAAAGTAGTATCGGAATATTTATATATAACCTGGTGTGTGTGGCTAAAAACGGAACGCATAACTGAAACAAAATCAGTAGCGTGAGTGAAATGAACCAAAAAATCTAGCATGCGACAAAAAATCTACTATAAACCCTAATCTGCCATTTCATTAAACAACAAATCATTATAATTCATATATTATAATGCCTTCAAGTCATACTATGATGATGCAATGTTCAGACAATCACAGATACAAAGACAGAACAGAAGTGAGTTTTTTTTTCAGATGACGTGGGGTTTAAGAAACTGACCTTAAAAATCCAAGAGTAGCTTGAAAAACTCCAGCGCTGGAGTAAATACCAACTGAACATACAACTTAGGGTTTTCATTAGGGTTTACTTCTTTAATTTCCTAACGTTGAAGATATGAGAAGTGATGCTACTGCCCCAGTTCCTACTGCCAAATCTCTTGAGCTACCCAACATTGCATACACTAATGGTGGCACGAAACTTGAATCTGCATTATCCGCCACCAGAAGCTCAATTCTCACCAAGTTTGAATCCATAATCAGATTTTTTTTAAGGAAGGAATATTTGAAAAAATTTGAGTTACAATTTATCTCTGGGTTACCTAAATTATACTAGTATTTTTAGAGTTCATATGTCGACTTTCAAATTCTTATATTTTGATACTTAAATTTTAATTTCACTAATAATGACTTATCACTGAATAACTTTTAGCAAAACCTTACTTGCTGACAGAAAATTGCTTATTTTTTAATTTTTTTTTTGTCATTTAAAAGCTACTATTTGTAAGATAGGTAAAATAATTTATTTTAGACATAACTTTGACAGGTTTTTTAAATATATTATTAATTTTTTTTGAAAAATATGATCCGTTAATTTTGCAAATTGATTATATCAAATTTATGTAGATTTTAAATATCGGGACATATACATAGTGGATATATATATTCCAATATGGACAGAGAAATTATTTTACCCTAACCAACTTCTATTTTTAGCTGCTGACTGTTTTCTAGCTGCTGACTGTTTTTTGAATTGCCTGAAAGGATCATCGGGAAAAAAGGTTTCTTTCAGGGCTGATTTTAGTGACTTGAGGAATGGTTTTGGTGGCGGAATCACTACACGGTACGGGCATTTGTATTCTCTGGTGTCCATCCGATATGTCTAGTCTGTAATATTTGATTTGCTTAAGGTATGATGTGTGTATATATTTGTGTATATTAAGCTTTTTAAATGCCTAATTTTTTGGTGTATGTGATGATATTTATAAGGTTTAGTGGCAAAAAAAAACTCAAACCTTTATAACTTGTTGCAATTTAAATAAACTCAAACCTTTTTGGTGTATGTGATGATATTTTTGGTGTATGCGATGACATTTATAAGCTTTCTAAATGCCTTATTCGATTTATCATTTAGTATCCTCCAATAATTGAATTCGGGAAGTAGATAGGAGTTAATTAGTTTTAAGATCTATTTCAATGTTTGCGCCTGTTAACACTACAAGAAATCAGCCAATTAGCGACGGAAATATCCGTCGCTAATTGGCTAAAATCCGTCGCTAATCTAATTTTGCGACGGATTACCGACGGACGTAATCCGTCGGTACATTTTGGGTCGCTAATCATTTAGCGACCCAAAAGAGTCAACCGTTGCCAATTTACCGACGGATAATCCGTCGGTAAATTTGCTTAGATCAGTCGGTATTTTGGTCGGGCAAGCCGACCAAATACCGACACATTAGCGACATATAAATTCAGCTTACTGATAAAATGAAAATCGCATTAACAAATAAAGAAACTACATATGAATTTTTTGCCACTTCTTGTGACTTTTAATATATTATTATACATCAAAACATCCTCAAGCTGTTAAGGACTTACGTCCTATTAGCCTGTGTAATGTTTATTACAAAATAATTTCCAAAATTTTAACTACTCGGCTGCAGTCTATACTCCCTGCTATATTGAGTAATTTTCAGAATGCATTTGTTAAGGGGAGATCTATTTCAGACAATATTTTGGTGGTTCATGAAGTTTTGCATTTTCTTCGCCTTCACAACTCTGGTAATCTTGGTTATATGGCCCTTAAATTGGACATTAGTAAGGCCTATGACCGCCTGGAATGGTCTTATTTGACTACTATCCTACAGGCGTGGGGCTTTCATAGTCAATTTATTCATTGGATATTACAATGTGTTACCACAGTTACTTATTCCATTCAACTCAATGGCAAGCTTCATGGTTTTTTTCATCCTTCTCGGGGACTCAGGCAGGGGGATCCTTTGTCACCTTTACTGTTTGTTCTTTGTGCTGAGGGGTTGTCTTTTCAGATTAACAAAGCCATGGTTTCTGGTAGTTTTTCAGGCCTATCACTTAACAGGCAGGGTCCCAAATTATCTCATCTCCTTTTTGCTGATGATTCTATCCTATTTACTAAAGCAACTGAGGCTCAAGTGGACATAATCTCTACTATTATTACTTCCTATGGCAGAATGAGTGGTCAATTGATTAATTATGAGAAATCTGCAGTTTTCTTTAGCCAAAATATTTCAGATTCTCTCAAGTTGCATCTGGCTGCCAGATTAGGAGTTCGAAATAGAGGTTTTGAAGGAGTTTATTTAGGCCTTCCTTCTTGTATTTTGCATTCTAAAAAGGCTACTTTTGCTCCTCTCCTATCCAAGATTTCTTCTAAACTGTTGGGATGGAAAGAGCAGTTTTTATCTTCAGGTGGGAAGGAGATTTTAATTAAAGCAGTGATTGAGGCTATCCCAGTGTACACAATGATGTGTTTTCGACTCCCTTTATCTCTTTGCAAGCGAGTTAATAGTCTCACATCTCATTTCTGGTGGGGTCAGATTCAAGATGAACATAGATATCATTGGCTCTCTTGGAAAAAATTATGCTTTAGTAAGTCAATTGGAGGACTTGGCTTTAAGGATTTACAGTCTTTTAATCAAGCTCTTTTAGCTAAACAGGCCTGGCGTGTTCTTCATAACCCTGATTCCTTGCTTCATCAGGTCTACAAGGCAAAGTATTTTTCATCTGGGGATCTCTTTACAGCTCCTTTGGGTTCCAGGCCTTCTTGGGGTTGGAGGAGTTTAAAATTTGGAGCTACTCTTCTTAAGGAAGGAATAAGATGGCAATGCAATAATGGCTACTCTATTCATTGTCTTCAGGACCCATGGCTTCCATCTCAATTCCCTTTTCTTCCAAGGTTACTCCCTGGTATTGATCCTTCTACAGTACCACCTCTGGTGCATGATCTAATTTCTCAGAATTCAGCACAATGGAATGTTCAATTACTTGGTCAGCTTTTTATTCCTCAGGATATTGAACATATTTTATCTATTCCTCTTCCAACTTTTGATTGTGCTGATAGATTAATTTGGAATTATCAAACCTCTGGGAAGTATACAGTTAAATCAGGATATCATTATCTTTTCAATAAGCTTAATGCTTCTCAATTATCCTCTGTGGATGGTATCTCAAATCAAGACTGGAAATTTCTCTGGCATGCTCCAATTCCACCTAAGATTCGTCTCTTTATTTGGCGTTGTCTTCATAATGCCTTACCTACAGGGGATCAGTTATTACAACGATTCCAGGTGCAATCCTTATGCCCTCATTGTCAGCAGATTGAGACTTTACCTCATCTGCTATTTAATTGCACCTTCTCTCAACATATTTGGTTTTTGTCACCTTTATCTCTTAGAGTGGATTGTTTGCATTCATGTTCTTTTCCAGACTTATGGGTACAAGTTTGTGCTGACATTCAACAGTTGGATCCATCTATGGAATCTTTTACTCTTTTCTGTTTTATTCTGTGGCAATTGTGGAAAACTCGTAATGCTATCATTTTTAATCAAGAATTTCCCTCAGCATCTACTACTCTCAGGTTAGCTTCTCAGGCTTGCCAAGAGTTTATATATTCTCAATTCCTTTTGGCATCTCATGACAGGACTTTACCAAGTGCACATGAATATATGCCTTGTGTACCTCCAGCTAATTGGATTAAAATTAATGTCGATGCTGCTACTAGTCAACATGCTAAATTTGGAACAATTGCAGCTGTGGCTCGTAATGATACAGGTGTAGTTGTTGGAAAATTTAGTGCTATTTTTCGTTTCATATGGGACCCTGGAATTTTGGAGTTTTTAGCTCTTCGTGAGGCTATGAAATGGGCTCTTTCTCAGAATTGGCAGCAGGTTATATTTGAAGGGGATGCACTGCAGGTTATTCAGTCTGTTACTACTCATGAATCTCAACTTTCAACAGCTTGGGGAATCTGTACGGATATTTGGCATCTTCAGGACCTTTTTCTCGCTTGTACCTTCTGTCATACTCCAAGGGCTTTTAATGTTTTAGCACATGATTTGGCTCAAAATGTTAAGAGAGCAGTGCTTAGAATTTAGGTTTTCTTAGTTTGGTTCTCTGTTAATACTTTTGTTTTTGGTTTTGTTTGTTCCCTGAATTCTTTTTCAATATATCTATCTTTGGTTAAAAAAAATACATCAAAAATAATAATAATTTAATATTTTAATTGAAAAGGCTAAACACATTCCGAGATCCTTTTACTCTTCACTTCTTTTTCAAGAGATCCCTCTACTTCAATTTGTCATTTATGTGTCCCTCTACTTCTATTTTCTTAGTTATAATGTCCCTCGATGGATGAAATGCGGAGAGTGTGCCACACTCTCCGTAATTGAGAGTGTAAATAAATTTTTAGAGCAGTGAAAGGACTTATCTCATATAAAATTGTAATTTAATAAAATATTGTAATACAAAGTAACTTTGATGGCAAAATGATCACTTTACCATGGTCATCATAAATCCCTGTATTTGTTCAAGTGACATTTTCATTTTGTCCTCAATCCATGAACAAAAGAGCTAACTAAAAAAAAACTCATTAACACTAGACAATCAAATTTTAGGTTTCTGCTGAGATTGTCCATCAATTCCCGCCGAGCCTAATGGTCCACTTCCGATCACCGCCTGAAGTAACATGCCACTTTATTACCTGAAGTAGCGACGCCAATCGATCAACACCACCACCATGAATCTCTTTCTGTCATTGAAAAGATCTTTTAATTCTCAAAATCATTGTTCTTTTTAGTAACAAAGCCGAACCCAATTGTCTTTCTCTATCTGGGTATGATTTTGAGTTTTTTTTTGTTCATGAAACTTTTACTTTCTCAGTAACCAAACATGGCATTTATATTTCTTTTTATCTTTTTTCTTCTTGGGCCGATGCTTTTGCTGAGGATTAAGAAAAAAAGAGTTTCAATCACTGTATTGCTTTAGTTTGAAACCCCTTTCAACTTTCTCGGCAAACAAACAAAGCATCACTTCAACCACTCCGTATTTATTTTCTTTATTTGATGTTAAAATGTCTTTTCGCCCTTCTAAGTGAAACTCATTTGCAGGTGATAATGGATGAAAATAATTAAAAGAAGACCAGAAAATTGAGATATGGGTTTTGATTTGTTTTTTAGATATACGTAAGCAAATCAAAGATTTAAGAAGATGAAAATGGACAGAGATATGGGTTTTGAATGAGGGAGGAGAAGATAAAAGGAAAAAGGTGCGAATTGGTCCCTGATTTTTAGCCACTTCTTTTTAATTTTTTTTTAAATTGTGACGTATTATTATTTGACGTCAATTTTGATAGTTAACGGAGAGTGTGGTACACTTTCCGCGTTTCATCCATCGAGGGACATTACAACCAAGAAAATAAAAGTAAAGGGACACATAAACGACAAATTAAAGTAGAAGGATCTTTTGAAAAAAAAGTGGAAAGTAGAAGGACTTCAGGATGGGTTTGGCCAATTGAAAACAATAAGTTTGGCCATCAATTTGGCTATTATTACAACAACAAAATGCAATTTGGCTATTATTGCAGAAATTCAAAATTTTGGTTTAAATTGTAACAAGTCGTAAAGATTTGTATTTTTTTTACCATTAAACCTATTCGAAATTGAAACTTAAAAAATACACTGGATAACTTTAGCCACTTGAATTAGATTCAGACTAATCCCTATTCGAGCCGGGTAGGTCTCTTACGGGAGGCAACGCTCTAACCCCCAGTTTTAAACGGCTGCATACATGAGTACCGTTCGAACCCGTAACCTCACTTAAAGTAGAAAAACGCCTTACTAACTCACCTGTACCTTGAGATTTATCTTGTTAGGATAGTTAATATTATAGTATTTTTCTTTTTTAGTTTAGTCTAGCCTATTTAAACTCTCCTTGTAATTATGAATTAAAAGCAAAACTATAATAGTTTATAATAATCATGGGGATTATAAGATAATCTATATTAATCAGTTATTCTGATTAATCTATTCAAGGTAAGAGTCTTCAAAAGTCCCTCATCTTTTTTTGTTTACAATGGGATCAGACATTTGGGGCTCTAAATACGACTTTATTTGTAGATGTCTGCTTAATTGATTTTTGACGCAGTCCACTTTGCTTGTTATCAGAACAAAATTACTTGCATCAACATCATGGAATATGAAGAACCTGAGAATTATGGGAATTTAGTTTGTTTGTTTTTATATATATAAAGATATTTATTTTCAACAAAATATCTATAAAAATACACTCTATTTTTTTCTTGTGTAAAAGTACACTTTTTTGATAGATAATTGGCAAATTAAAAAAAAACATATTTTTGCAAACAAAAAGAGTTAAAGAAAATATTTCACAACAAAAAATCAAAGCATATTTTTGCAAAAGTTAAAAAAAAAAGACTAATTTCGTCATTTTAGTTCCTTTTTTCAGTGCAATTTTTTAAAGCTCATACTTCTTTCTTATAACAATTCCGTCTTTCATACAAAAAACTAAATACATTAAAATTGATTATCACATTATTCGTAAAAACATTTATTCTGGAATATTGCTTCAGCTTCCGCTAATTATTTCTTCCACTAAAAGAAAAGACATAGCAGTAACACACAAATAGGCTAATTTAGAGGATTTTCTAAGAGGTAGTGTTCAAAGGCCTTGAGTATAGCTCCCAGAATTCCATCAGTCTTTTCATTATGGGCCTTAATTTCTTCTTCTTTGACATCAACATCGTCGGCAGTGAAGTAACGGCTGCTGCGTTTGCAGATGGTTCCTCCGTCAAGCGCAACCGTCAAACTAACTTCGTTACAGATTTTTTCAATATTGTTCGTTAACACATCACCTTCGATTATAGAGTACACGTATCGGAAATTCTCCTTATCAACTGCTTCAGTCCTCTCCTTTAAAGTTCGGCCTGAATAAGTTGCAAAATAAAGCATTGAACATTAATTTAAATTATTAGAAAGTTTAATAAAATATTTGTAAAAATAGAAAAGCCACTTTTAGAACTCTAAAGTCTAAACAACGGAATTTAGTCGAAAAGCATCGAACATTATTAGTAAAGAGCGTGCGTTTCATTTCTTGATCCGTTTTCCATTGAATTAAGCTCTCTAAATGCTAAACAAAAAAAAAATCTTTCAAAACCCAAAATCGCCATAATTACAAATTTGCCACTATTTTTTGTTTCTCGTTTACATATATAATGCACAAACTTCGCTATACTCATCAAAAAATGACTAAAAAAAATACTTCTAAATTTAAAATAAAATTAATGGACTTACCATCGGCTAAGTTAACTTGTCTAATGGTTCCTGGCCCTCCATCTCCTTGAAGAGTCACAAAATTTGTGAAAAGCTGAGGGAAGATCTTAGGAAGAAGAGTTACCATGTCCAGAACCATGGCCTTAAACAAGTTGGCCGGAGGGATTGAGCTACTGAACTCTGCCTCATAACTTAGGACACCCATGATTAACTATGATGATCAACTGAATGTAAAAATGATGAAGAATTATTGTTGAAATGTGTTGGGTAATATAGGACCAAATTATGTGATGATCATGTCGTACCTGTTTACACTGGCCCAATTATTTTCATGCAAACAGTATCTTAACAATAATGGCATTCTTATGGCTAATAATCGCTCATGACTCTTGATTTTTGTACGTCCGATCACAAAACTCTTTGATATTTAAAAATGATCACAAAACCTCCTGATGTTTGTGGCAGTTTATATACAAAACCCCCTGAAACAAAAAAAAGTCAGCAATTTTTGAAAAAAAAAGTGACGTGGCGGCGACTATTGATATCAGATTCAATAAAAATTTGACCCCTTATCAATCCATGTCAGATGTTACGTGGCACTTCACCAAAAAAGCCAAAAAAATTAAAATACTCCCAAAAATTCAATTAAAAAAATAAAAAATCTATATACTATATTTTAAAGTTGAAGTTCAAATCCCTTACATTGTACAGTGTTTAATGTGTTTCTTGGTTATTTTGGTAGCTGCGAACCACGCATTAAAATATTCAGCTAATAGATGTGTTAGCGGGACCTAAATTTTAAGTGTCACTTTTCATACAGGAGTATGTACACAATTTTCAACGTTTTTCCATTATTAGATAGATACAATACAAATAGTTTGAGAAGTAATGGGGCTGGCTTTCAATGCTACTTTACATTTTACTATTTGACTGTCACGATCAAAATTATTGAGCCGAGACCGGCGTTAGGGAATGAGAGTGATAGCTCTGAAATCCGTAGCAAGTTTAATTTATAAAAAAAAAAAATTCGCAATAATATAACAAAATACACGTCAACGGAAGCAAACATATATATACATATATACAAATATTTACACTAAACTTTATGATATCCACGTGGGCTCTAATTACTGTACCTCGTACAAACTGGCCTCACGGAATTATATACATACTAGTGTATTAAAACGTATCACCGGCATCTGGTGCCGTGAAAAAAGCATATCGTATGTAGCCTACCAAAAAGATATAAACATAGACAGCAAGTAACATATAATCAAAATGTTCTGCTGTCAGGCTACGACTCCGTCGACACAGGACCACTACTGCAGCACTACGGAAGTCGAGGAGCTATACATACGCGGCTGACTTCCGAATTCCAAAACTGGCTTCTAGCTAAGTTCAGACACTAAGTACCTGAAAGACATCGAAAGTGAGGGGTCAGTATTTGGGAAAATACTGAGTGAGTTTGCATTTTACTAGCGGTATTATTATAAAAATATAACATCGCATTTCAAGAAAACAATAATATAAAAGTAATATATATAAACAGGTATTTGATCTGTTCGAAACTAATATCCTAAAATGTGACACATGAAAAGTTCTTTTAAGAAAAGGACAAACTCCATATCGAAGAGTTACATAGCGTAGAAATTTTATTGAATAAAGATTAAAACGATATACTATTATTTATTATTTTTGGACTGAGAGAAGGTGATTTTCTATCGAAACCCGATAATCATCTTTTCTCACCCTTCGAAGGATGAAGATGAAGAAATTTTATTTAAAGAGAATTCTTCTAGAGAAAGAAGTATTAACTACTGCTTAATTGTAAAAAGAAATTCTATTATTTTTTTATTTTAATTGGTGGAGTAGAAAGAATATTTAATAATATATTGATTTTTAGTACTTCTGTGGAAGATTTTTTTATCTTTTAAAAAGAATTTTAGTGAATTTTTAATATGTATGTTTTATTACAAATGGACATATAAAAAGAAGGTCTAATTATTTAAAAACATCTCACCTTAAACTTTTTTTTTATTTATACCCTGACCTTGTAAAAGAATCATTTGTACCCAATTTTAAATTTTTAGATTTCATCTCTATCCAATACAAAAATATAATTGATAATTTAATAAATTAAAGGATGAAAAAATTAAAAACAATTAAATAAAAAATTTATATCATACGTTTAATTAATATATCTATATCTATATCTATCTATCTATCTATAATAATAACTATCTTATATGTGGGAGAGGGGGGGGGGCAAAATTACGATAGTAGATTTCATTAAGGGTATAAATTATAATTAAAAAAATAAAGTCAACAAAAAAATAATTTAAATAATATAATACAAAGAGTAATTAATTAGGAGAGTAACTTTAGAGAAAGGAGAAGTCTAAAGCTATATATTACTCCTGGAATGGTATTAGTAATGTAGGACTCTAAAAATCGGATCATTGTTATCCTAGCTTAGCTGGAATAGTATTTGGCATTAAATATTGAAATAATCAATAATAATCTAATAATCTGGCCATATTTGAGAACAGTTAACTTTATATTTTTTTGAACGATTCAATTATTTTCTTGAATTTGGGTTCAATTTTTGATATTTTGTGTTGAAGTTAAACCCTTTATAAATTAATTTAAAAAAATATGAAGTTTAATACAAATATAATTCTAATAAAATAACTTAACTAAATATAATTCTAATAAAAAGTTTTAACATTTAGTTATTTTATAATGTATCCATATAGAAATTTTAGTGTTTTAGTTAAATAATGAGTTGTAGATAATTAATTTTGAGTTAGTTTTAACTTTTAAACTAATCTAATTAGAAGATTTTTATGTTGAAAAATTCAAGCCATTGTATCCTAGCCGGAATAGTATTTGAACAAAGAGCCATTACTAACTAGCCATACAATATTTTTAATTTTAGATAATACATAATTAAATCATAAATAATAGAAGTTTTAGTTTAAATGAAATTCTAATTTAAGTAGAAGTACCATAAGTTATTAGATGTATGAAATTAATTTAAAGATGGTGAAAGATCATGTGTAAGAAATGATCGAGAGGCATCAAATGCTAAATTGGGATGAATGTTGTTTACTTTTTTTCCATTCTATTTAGCTATCGTATAAGGTTAGTTTTTTTAACTTTTTCAAGTGTTTGATTATTAAATTGTGCGCTATTTTTATAAGTTATTGAGTTTTTTAATTTTGATTAGTACTAATTGATGTTAAATTTTTACGAATTTAGGATTTTGAATTTTTAATAAGTTATTAAATATTTTAATTTTAATTAGGATTAATTGGTGTCAAAATTGTTGCTAATTTAGGATTTTGAATTATGAATATTGATAATATTCATAGCGATGTCCCACTATTTAGATTGCACGAGAGCTAAGAAAATATTATAAGTAGAATAAGGCAAGTTGGAGCCAAGGATTTCGTCAAATAATTTTCATATCAATACCAATGTATAATTTTAATTAGTACTTCTATTGCTGGATGATCTAGAGGTTTTTTCTTTTAATAAATATGTGTCTTATTATACGACAATGTTAAAGGAAGCAGTAGCTCATTTTAATTAAATATTATTGCACGAAACCAACAAATAAACCCTTTTACTTTACTTTTATTACACTTACCCCCTCAAATTTTTGATAAATATTTTAAATATTAAAATTATTTTTGAACTTTTTTCCTATATGATTATGGGAGACATGTCAGTCAATAACGAGTGTTTCTAATGATGTTGGATGAAAGGAGTTATTTGTTCAATTTGAAAATAAAGAGGCTTAATTATACCCCAAAAAAATAAAAGGGCTGATTTGTACTTTTGTAAAAACTACAAGAGTTTTTTTATATCTTTTGCCATAAACATACTATAAAAACTCCATAAAAATCATGAGAAATCCAAGGAATATACTATCCGGTGGAGCATCAAGAGCAAAATGTTCTATCATATCTAGAGCTATCTGTAACATCAGAAGAACCAATCTCCATATCATCTCCCGTAGTAGGCAAACAAACCGAGTTGTATGAATTGTTTGCAGAATCCTTTTGAGACATGTTGTTGTAAGTGACTGTCACAACGGAATGCTTAGTCCTGTCCAAAGTTGTAGGCGCAGAATTAACAATGAATCTATTAGTATGGATATTAGAATTTATGGGCTTGTTGGGTTGGCTAACTCTTTGGGCTTTATTAGGAGAAATAGTACTATGACTAGCAGGGGCATTAGGGTCTTTAATTGCGTGACTAGAGAAAGATACATGCTTAAATTAGAAAGGGTTAAGCTGATCTCTGCTGCGCTAATGTTGCTTCTCTGCTGCATCAAGACTGCTCCTCTTATCAAACTCGGCATATTTGACATCTATGCCTAGCTTGAGAGGGGAGTAACACAATACATGCTTCTCTATTGCATCAAGGATGTTCCTCTTATCAAGCTCGGCATATTTGACATCTATGCCTAACTTGAGGGGGGGTAACACAGTATATGCTTTTCTATTGCATCAAGGCTGTTCCAACTCTGATAATTTATGCTCCTGCTCTTGTTTTAGTTCCAGCTTATTGACAGCTCAGAGACATCTCATTGTTAGCTCATCAAACCATGCTTCATTGTGTGTTTAGCATTTGCTAGAAATTGTTTTCAGTAGTGTATATAAATAGAGCATTAGTTTTAAATTTACTTTTTGGTTTGTAATTTTACAATCCAATTCAATATAGTTTTGGTTTTTTTATTCTCAAATTCTGTCAATAATTGAGTAATTGATTCTATGGTCACCGTATTTTGCTTGATTTTTATTTTGGTTACCATATTTCAAATAATTTAATTTTAGTGACTAATCTATAATGTTTTTGATAAAATTATCTTTATATTCATATCTTTAACTAAATTAACAAAAATATCCTTAAGACGATTATGACAATATGATCTGTGCTAATTATATCTAATTCTCAATTTAAACATATTCTTAAATTTTATTTTAATAGGTGATGATTTGGTTTTTGATTGTATGAATGGTTATTCTACACATTTTTTACCTTTCATTTTAAATTAGAAAGGGTTATAGAGTCGTTGTGTATATAATTTGAGGTTATATGGCAGACAAATAGGTTTAAATTGAGGGTCGGTTATTGTAACATTTCATATATTGCCATTTTATTGCAACAAGAAGATTTTTTTGTCAGAAAGTATTATTGAATTAATTGTTGATTGATTATGTGTGTACATGAAATATAAGATATAAAGTGGCATAAATAATTAAAATTCGGTTGTTATGTACGCATATTTTAACCGAAAATTACTTATAATCCACCTGATGTTAGTAAAATCGTGGTTCAATAACCAAATTGCAACAAATGAAAGTATAATCACCAATTTGAAATAAGTACAAAATACCGTAACCACCAGATTGAATTAATCTCATAATTAAAGACTATTTGCAAAAATTAAAATATCAAAAGGTATATAACCCAATTATTCAAGTATTAATATTCATACAAAGCAATACATCATTATAAGCTTCAATAACACACCAACACAATTATTACTGCCAATTTTCACCTTTGGCCAAACAAAACAAAAATAAAATGGATTGAAAATCACAAATCAACACAAGAAATAAAAAAAAAAAAAAAGTTTAGGCATCAGGATTGGCCAAGAGGTAACCTTCAACAGCCTTGAACAAGCCCATGGATTTATCTTTTCCAGCCTTAATATCCTCTTGTTTCAGCTCAAAATCTCCAATTGTATAGTAAGTGCTCAGAGATTTAATGACACATCCTCCATCAGAAGTTGCCTCAAATTTAATTTCATTAGTGATTTTCTCAAGTTTTTCTGCTAACACATCTCCTTCAATCATTGAGTATGAATATGTTAAATTTTCCTTGTCTACTGCATCTGTCCTCTCCTTTGCATAGTTGAAATGACTTGCTGAAAAAAAAAACATTTTTATACGGAATTTTATTTGTTGTTTGTATGTAATTGACACAAATCTCAAAATAATGAACTAAACTGATATTATTAGTGTTTTTTTTTTGAAATAATTAGAGTCAATGAATTTTTGTGATATTTCATTTTAGTTATGATACTTTTATTTGTTTCATTAGGCCAAGTAGGTCATACAATCCAAATCTTTTTTACTTTTTGGAATTCTAACCAAAGCTTTAAAATTTTACAATTTTAGTCTAAGTTCAAAGATTCTCTGTGATTTTAGTCAATTTGCTTCAATCGATGTAATATACAGCTAATTAAGAGCTTTTGTTGTTTTTATGTTTTTACATTTAAGTAAATTTATGAATTAATGTCAAATTATGCATACACTATTAAGTTGATTGGGCGAATTGGCTAAAGCCGCAAAAACTTTTCAAATTGAGCTAAAATTGTAAAGTTTTTAAAACTTGATTTGGTTAAAACTGTAATAGTCGAAAAGATTTTGGACAAGTTTGGTCCATTAGGTCTTCAATTTAATAGCTAAACTTTAATTTTCTTCCAACGAAAGGATTTTATATAATTATTATTTTATCATTATACTTTTATAATAATTAAATATCAATTGCCATGTTGACATTACTTGACCTGAAATTAATCAGTATTAAAAGTGGAAATATATAACGACACATGCAATTATTACCATCGGCGAAGTTAATTTGCTTGATAGTTCCGGCGCCACCGTCTCCTTCAAGAATGTCAATACTTTTGATACCTTGGGGCAAGATCTTGGGGATGAGTGTGCTTCCATCGATCACAAATGCCTTGAACATTTTGGCTGCTGCGACTGATGTAGCCACCTCCATTTCATAAGTTACAACACCCATGATTAATTATATATAGAACTTGAAGTTTTTAAAACTATTAAATAATAAATATGATAATTCCGTGTTGTCTTTGGGATGAAGAAATATTGAGAACAAGAGGTTCTATTTATAGGTAAAGATTGTGTCTGAAAGAGTTGAATTAGTGTATATATTATTACATTTAGAATTGCAAAACTTAGATGACCAAGCAAATACTTTGATTTGATTTATTAAATTTACATCTAAACGAAATAATAAATAACTTAATGATAGGATATTCCTAGTGACAGCATCATCATTTACTATGAATTCATTTGTGATCAAGTAAACGAAGAAATGTTTAATTACAGAAAATTTTGAATAAAATGCACCAATAATTAGGAGCTATATTGTACAAAAATTTATCAAGTTCTATAGTATTTTGTTCGTATTTATGCAACACTAGTGAAAATTTTAATCTCAAAGTTATTTTTGTAAAATATATTTTTGATTTTTTACATTTTTTTATTTCATGCTAGAAAGATTATCTTAAATTAGACTGAAAAACAATAATATAAAACCATATTCACATCTCGATGTATTAAAATAGGTGTAACCTATGATATAGAGCAAACTATTTTCAAGACTGTTTACATATAATATAATTCATAGTTTTGTCCATCTTATTTGAAAATCAGACGATATGCTTTTGCATTTTTTCCGTTAATATTTTTATTTTTTTATTTATTATTGGTGTTGGTCAACTAAATTAAAGATAAACTAAAAAACATTGAATTTTGGTTTAAATGGGAAACCAGAAAATAAAAGAGACGAAAATATATTATCAAATTGTGAATTATGATATTTGAAAGGATCTAAAAGTAATTTGTTCTATTATACTATACTGTATGGGTATTGACCTGGCTTGCGCTTGTTAGTGATTTGAAATAAATTAAAGACTTTGAAGTGCAGATTAAGAGCTTGACTTGCTCAACCAAGGTAGTTGGTGCATATATAAAATAATATAGTGTCATCGTTTTCTAAGTTCCTTGAAATTATTTTAAGCAATTGGATTAAATTGACTTATTTCATTAATTCAAGGGCTGACTTGGAGGTAACAAATGATAGAAATTGGATATAAGGTCGATATAATATATGGTTAATAATTAGGCTCTCTAATTAAGTTTGCTTGATTAAAAAAAAGTTTGCTTGATTAAAAAAAATTAAGTTTGCTTGAGGTTTGCTTAACTTTTCTTCACATTATGACTTACTATTTTCAACCAAACAAATTACTGCTTCTTTTTTAATTATTCATTCAGAATTCTAATGAATTTTGGGGGAGCTACATAATTAAAATTAAATTTATTCTTAAATATTTATCAGAAAGGTGTTTAACTCTAATTTAAAATTAAATAGATAAATATAAACTTATTCCAAATCTTTCGCAATTCTCATAAAGCAAGAATACAAATCTATAGTATCAAAATATTTCTCCATATGCATATTCAAGAAAATGAAGTTATTTATAATTCAAAATATCAAAAAACTATAAATTTAATGGGGTCTTATTTAATTCTTAATTCATAAAGAAACTGACAAACAATTAATGTTGACCACCGGCCTCTTGCTTGTTTTTATTCTTTACTTATCTTGCCTGCAATTTTACTTGTTTTAATAATAACAACATACATAACCTAAGAATAAGATATAATATTAAAACATGAAAAATTCATATACTAATTTTTACTACTATTTCATTATTACTAAAAAGGTAATAATACTTTAAAAAATAACAAACCTTTTTTTTTTTTTAATCATCGGTGGGAAAAGTATTTGTCGAATACGATCTTAACAAGATGTTGTTCAACAAACATTGTTAAGTCCATTTAATTATCTCTAGCTGAATGGGTTGGATCTCTCATTAAACTATGACTTGTGAGTGTTTGGCAAAGTGGCCCATTTGGGAACAGATTGGCCCAAAGTTTCACCATAATCATGGGCCTAGTATTAGTCTGATCTTCATAGGCCCATCCATTTTGAATTGAATTTGAATATTTAAAATTTTTGATCTCAAATTCTACCCGGAATTCAGTTCATATTAAATTTATCTTTTTATAGATGTGTTTGGACTTTTAAAAATATTTTAAATGAACTAAGTCTATTCTAAATCTGTATAAATCTAATACATATACTGGACTTGAATAGTAAATTAGAAAATCAAACCGGATTCGAATCAATTTTAGAGTTGCATTTAAAAATGAGAAAATTAGAGAAAACACTCTACTTTTTAAAATAATAGTAAATTTTACCTCAACGAGGAAAAGATAGAAAAAATACCTCACCTTTTTAGTATATTTATTTTTTTACTCTAAAATCTTTTTTTATTATAAAAATACCTATTTCTGATTATTTTTTACTCTAAGCATTTTAATTTTACTCTAAGTCTCTAACACGTGTATCTCTATTTTTTTTTCTCAGATTTTCCTCTCTCTCTCTCTCTCTCTCTCTCTCTCTCTCTCTCTCTCTTTCTTCTTCTTCTTCTTCTTCTTCTCCATTTTTTTTCTTCTTCTTCTTCATTTATTTTTTTTCTTCTTTATCACGCCGCCGCTGTTCCTTCAACGATCCATTATTATTCCGTCGTTGCTCCGCCTTTACTTCGTCTTCACTCCGCCGTCGATTCGTCGTTCTTCCACATTTTAGCACTTTTTTTCTTAACTCGTGGTGATTATTACGATTTATTTTAACTCTTAGATCTAAAAAATTTATTTTTAAATCTTTTCAGTTTAAGATCTGAAAATCTGCATTAAAAATGGATTTATGATGAAAAAAACGATTTTCTGCAGAAAACAGCGTCTGATTATCATATCGTTATCACTATGACGTTATCATATCATTATCATAACACTGCAGCGAAAAACGATTTTTTATCAAGAAAAATGCTTGATTATCATTTCGGTATCATTAACGTTAGCATATCTGTATTATTAACGTTATCATATCAATATCATAATATTATACGATTATGATAATAATATGATAAGGTTATGATAAAGTTATGATAAAATACGTCATGATAATGTTATGATAATATTTTTTGATACTCTTATGATAAAGTATATTGTGATAAGTTTATGATAAAAAGTTGCGATATAGTTATGATAAAGTACGTCATGATAATATTATGATATAGTTATGATAATAGTATGATATAGTTATGATAAAAGATAAATAACGTTATGATAACAGTATGGTAAATTTGTTGATAACTTGAATCAAAGAGAGATTAAAGTTACGATAAGGTTATGATAAGGTATTATCATAATAAGACTGTAATAATAGTATGATAGAGTTGTGATTATATTATGGTGCTGTTGTGAAAATGCTATTTAATTATGCATAAATTACAAAAACTAAGTTATGTACGTAAAAAGTTACGATAAGGTTATGATAATAATAATAATATGAGAATGTTATGATACTATTATGTAAAACAACTTTTCATAATAAGATTATGATAATATTATGAGAACGCTATGATAAAGTTATGATAAGATTATGATAAATTACGTAAAATAAATTTGCATAATAATATTATGATAATATTATAAGAAGATTATGCTAATATTTCTATAAGGTTATGATGATATTTATGATTCGGTTATGATGATATGATAAGGTTATGATAAGGCTATTCAATTCTCCATACATCACGTAAAATAATTTATATAAAAATAATGAAGAAATTTTTGTAAAAATTATAATAAAATTATTGATAATATTATGATAAGATTGTTGATAAAATTATGATAAAACATGTAAAATAATTTTATGTAATACTATAATTATGATAATATTGTAATAAAATTATGATAAGGTTGTTGATAATATTATGATAAATCATGTCAAATAATTTTTTTATAAAAAATTATAATAATATTATGATAATAATTTAGTAATAATTTTAATCTTTTTAAATTTTATAGGTTATTGGCAGCTTTATATATTTAATAAAATAAAATATAAAGAATCCATATCACTATTCATATTGTTTAATAAATTTTAGTATTATGTTTAATTCAGTGTCAGTAATAAAAATAAATAAAGTCATTCCATTTTATTTAGTGTTAGGTGTTAACAAAAATAAATGAGCATGTAATTTTTGTTTGCTTAATTATATGTGGTTTGTTCTTAAGTTGGGTGTCAGAAAGCACGTGGGAGAGGGGGAAAGAGAGAGTCAGGTTGCATGTTTTAAATAACCAGAGTAAAATTATAAACTTTCGGAAACGTCGAGTAAATACATAAAACAGCTGAAATGGTGATGTATTTTTGTTATCTTTTCCGCAATGAGGTATAATTTATAAATATTTTTTTATTTTAGGTAAATATCTAAATCTCTCATTAAAAATTGAACTCGTTGGATTCGGCCCGAGGCATTCCAAGTCCAATCCATAAATAAGTATAAATTGGGAAATAAATTGTTTTTTTTTCTTCTTATTTTGGCTGTTTAAAATTGCAGGCATGAGTATTTGTGGATATGTAACACGTCAATGGTTGAATAATGTAATGTAGCTCTTGCTGCTGTAATCCTATCTTACCGGTAGTGGCATCATCCTCGTTCACACCATCATGTTCTATGTTCTTGTCGGAATTGCTACATTAAGTTTAGCAATATACTAAAACATGCTAATTTTATCATCTAAATTTTACTATGAACTAATACTATTTTATTAATGTTTCTTCCAAAATGAGCAACAAAATCCCCTTTTTTGTTTTAAACTGTATTTTAAAAACTGAATCGGGCTAAACCAGTATATGAATATCAATTTACAATTCAATCGATCTAATCATTAATTAATCCTCTTATATAGATAAAATATTTTATAATTATACATATTACTAATTTCGTCCCAAATTGATAAATACTGTTATTTTTCTTGTTCAAAATTATAAAAGATTGTTTATTACTTGAATGTTTAATGTCGTGTATACTCTTATTAGTTATAGTTGTATGCGTTAAAAATAAAATAAAAATACTAAAAGATAAAAAAATAAAGTTGCTACTAAAATAAATAAGTGTAAGTATAGTTTTTTTTAATTAATTCATTTAATTTAGATAAAGTAATTTTTTAACACGTGTTTTTATAATTATATCCTAAATTTATTATATATGGATTTTACAATCAAAGTTATCAAAACCGGATGATTTGTACAAACTATTTAACATGTCGATAATTAGTAATGTTTTTCAGTTCAAATCGGTTGAACTATACTTCATGATTTTATTTATGAGGATCAGACTAGATTGATGATCTCCGATTCACATTCAAATCGATTAAACCAGTCGGTCCGATACTCAAACACATGTTTTAAATCCTCAACATTTCTTTCCCTTCAAATTCAATAGAGACTTTTGATATACTAATAATTCACTTAGAATCAAAAGGTATAAACCAAAGAGTATATTCTCCAAATGAAAATAAAAATGAAATTGGGCTTTATTAAACTAATTGGTCTCAAATCTAATCTAAACCAAAGCCACCACTTCAACCTTAGCCACAACTACTACAATAGTATCTCAAAACTCAACTACTCTAGCTTACCATTTACAATCATTAATTGACCAAAACAAAAAACAAATCAACAAAACCCCAAAAGCAAACCCTAGTATCTTGATTTAAAAATAAAAATCTAAAAGGGCAAAATCGTCCTAATATCCAAATATTAAAGACACATATCTCCCGAATAGCCACATTTTTTTCAACAGTTTATCAACACATACCTTTCTGGATTCTTCTCGTTCCCTTTTTACCCCTCGATTTCACACCCCACATCAAAATTATTAAAAACAAATTAAAAAAAAATCTCTTCGTCTTCGCTGAATTTTTCACTTGCTCATTTTTATCACTACAGTATTTGATCAAGAATTCAAAACTGAAATCAAACCAGATTTTTAAATTACCCATAACCTAAAAACTAAAAAGTTTTTATTGCTTTAAATCAAGAACTGGGTCTTTAATTTTGTTGAAATTCTTTCGCGGGTTTCATTTCTTGCACAATGTCAGGTTCCGGTGGAGTTTCGGTCGCTCGTAGCCGCGGTGAGAATCGGTTTTATGTGTCGCCGGGGATGAGGCAAAAACAGCAGCAGCAGAAGCAAAAGCAGCCGCCGCAGAGGCCGGTGATTGCGAAGAATTGTTCGCCGGAGATGGAGAAAAGAGGAGACTCCGATCAATGCGGGTCTTCTTTATCGTCGTCTTCGTCGTCGGTGGTTTCTAACTGTTCTGTTTCGGGTCGGGTCGGGATTGAGAGTAATAATTCTTCTACTAATTTAGATCGGTTCTTGGAGTTTACTACTCCTGTTGTTGCTGCTCAACATTTCCATAAGGTATTTTCTAGTTCAAGATTTTAATTTTTGTTTCTTTTAATTTTTAGGGTATTTTATCGTTTTCTTGATCTTATTGACTGATTTTGGGTTGCTGTTATAGTGGGTATTGTTTTAATTTCTAGAAATTAGGGTTTTAATGCTTTAATTTTGTTCAATTTAAATTTGGGATTTACTCTTAAATTGGTCTATATATTGTCACTAGCACGATTTGTTAAAGATTCATAGAAAAACTTTTAGTTTTTTTCGATTGATTTGTTAACTCTTAGACATTTTATATACAGACGAGCATTAGGAATTGGAGGAATCCCCAAGCTGAGTATCCACCATACTATGTTTTGGGGGATTTATGGGAGTCTTTTAAAGAGTGGAGTGCTTATGGCGCTGGCGTTCCGCTTCTGTTGAACGGAAGTGAAAGTGTTATACAGTACTATGTTCCTTACTTATCTGGCATTCAGTTATATATAGACCCCGCACGACCTTCACCGAGACTTAGGTGAGTGATTGGCTGTCTAACTCCTGCTTTTTCATAATTAGTCTTTGTACTTGATGTTTCCTAACATGAGTTAATCAATTTATGTCAATGCAGAATGTTTGTTACCAATTTATTATATATTTGCTTGTCTGTCACTCTTAAACTTGTATTGTTTGCTAAAACATTTAGGTTATTGAGCAGTCACAGTTTGTTCGATTTACGTCGATGTGATATGTTCTTTACCAATTTATTATATATTTGTTCCTCTCTCACTCTTAGACTTGTATTATTTGCTGAAACATCTAGGGTTTTGAGCAGTCACAGTTTATTCCCAGTCAATTTTGTAAACTTGTTACTTCCAGTGCTCTGGTAATAGTATATCTGCTGCTGGATGGTTTTCCAATCTAAATGAGATTTTATGCGTGGCATTATGAGGGAAATGAAATTATATATGTAGTTCAAACGATTTTTGGGAGAAAGTTGTTTTGCAGGCTTGCAGCTACACATAAAACATTACTACAAATTAGCTTTATGTTACAGTGTCTGTTTGTTAATACTTTTTTCCTCGAATTTTGTTCGTAAGTCCAGTCTACATCAGTCTCAGTTAGTGCTTGTGCTTTTTATCACCAATGTTATGCTCCATAAATTTATCATGGATGCAAGTTTGCCAGGATCTGCGACAACCATTTGTTGTTTCACCTTCCTTAAGAATAATTTCTTTTTCTGCTGGACTAATACAGTTACATAATTATGTGCTACTTTGGAAGTTAGAAGCTTGTAGTATTTTAACTTGGATTCTATCCCCTGATAAGATGCATTCCATTCATAAGTGTTTCGACTTCAAGTCTCAGCCTCGTTAGATAGGAGTATTTTTGCACATGCTATACGTGTTATATGCACACTTGGTGGTCAGGCTGACCTAGTATCGGTGCCTTTTTCTGATATTCCATATTACCTTTTTCTATGTGTAGTATACTAATATGTCATACTTTATATTTTTATTGCTTTGTATATGTACTCATACTTAGTCAATGCAGAATGTGAACTTATTCTTCTGCAATGAAAAGGTTATTCTTCTGCAATGAAAAGGTTAATACATGTAAAAGCTTAAGTGTTTTACTACAATATTTTGGTTTGTGATAGTGTTTGTAGCATTTCTTGTTTTGTCCCATGTAGTAGAACTGAAGAGGTAAGCATGGAAAGCTTTTTAGTGAGCCATGTTGCCTTTATGCTTTAAGCTCAGTAAAACAATAGGACTGTACAGTTTTTCTTGGAATGTTTATAGAATTGAAGAAGTGTTTCCTTTCTAACGGTTTCCAAAACGTTGAAATTAATTTTGTTTCATTAGTTTCTTGGAATGTATTGATGTCTTTTCCATTTTGGCCATCTTAACTTAAAAATTTGTCATTTAAAATATACTTTGACAGGAGGCCTGGTGAGGAAAGTGATGTCGAATCGTCCAGGGAGTCTAGTACTGATGGTAGCAGTGACTATGTTGAAGAGAGAGGAGTAAATGGTGTCTTGGGGCGTTGGACTCAGCAAAACATTTCAGATGCAAATAGTCAAAGTTTGAATAGACTCTCACTGAGAAATAAACCCTCTAGAGGATCATCTAGTGATGAATGTGAGGTATCAAACCCTCCAGGTCGGCTTGTTTTTGAATTCATGGAGCATGCTTCTCCATTTACTCGTGAACCTCTGGCTGACAAGGCAAGCTTATAATCAAACTTATTCTATTGGGTTTGTCATGATTTTTTTCTCTTCTTTTTTATTTTCACATTATGACTAAAACTAGTAACTCTATGCTTTACAGATTGTGGCTCTTGCATCCAACTTTCCTGAACTCAAGACACTTCGGAGCTGTGACCTATTGCCCTCGAGCTGGATGTCTGTTGCATGGTATCCCATTTACAGAATTCCCATGGGTCCTACACTACAGAATCTAGATGCATGTTTTTTAACCTTTCATTCTCTATCGACTCCCTTTCAAAGTACTACTACTCCTCCCTCTCTGCATATTTATATCTGTGTGCTAGTGGTTGTGAACTCTTTATTCCTGGCCATTTGTCTTATGCATTCAATGTGTTTTTTTTGGACGCAGGTCCAAATACTGACGGGTTCCTTCACGGTTCTAGTGGTAGGGAGGTTCCTGGTACGGACATGCCATTTAAACTACCACTGGCTACATTTGGTCTTGCTTCCTATAAGTTTAAAGTTTCGTTTTGGAATCCCAACGGAGTGTATGAATGTCAGAAAGTGAACTCGCTGCTGAGGGCTGCTGACAACTGGCTTCGGCTTTTGCAAGTAAACCATCCTGATTATATGTTCTTTACCTCCCACAACTCGAACTGGAGGTGATTGGAAATTACACTGCATCATATATGAACCTAAAAATGGAGAACAAATACGGGCATAAGCTTGGTATCGCTGTTTTGGGACTTGACGGAGCAGTGGATGATCATTGATTCTCAGCCTAAAGTTATTTTGACTCCCAAAAAAAATGTAGCCCTACCTAACAGCCTAATAATGGTTTGGTTTTGGCTTTTATGTGAGGAATTGAATGTTTTAAGAGATACATACGTTGAAGAAGCTTTGTGATTGGTAGTCATTATGGTGTTTGGTCCTGTGGACAGTTTTTCCTGGCCTCAGAACTTTAGGTTTCTACGAACGTTTTAATAAGTTTGTCGGACGATGATGAAAAAGAAAAATTACCAAATTTTGTATATACTTGTTTCTATAGTATCATTACTCGTATGCTTGTACTAACAGTTTTATAATACAACTAGTTTCATATTTCTGCTGTTACATCCAGTGAAATGAAAATGGTTTTTGTAGTATGAGTGTGATTGGATTCTCTCTCAAAAAACATGTATGATTAATCAAATACGGTAGACCCCCTAATAGTTAATATTCAATAAATTAATAATTTTAATAATCAATAAAAAAATGAGTGAACCAACTTCGTTTTACGTCGGATAATTAATAATTCTATTATTTAATAACTAATAAAATTTAAAATATATTCTATAGAAATATTAATTATTAGAGAGATTTTTCTAAAGAAATATATAACAATTGATAATTTATTTGAGGCAATACTAATCTTAATTCATAAAGTGGAAGCTGAAATACCATTAAATTATGACTTTCTTATCCGTTTGAGAAATTTCAAGAGAAGTTATTAGATGAACAAGTACAAGTAAGTGAAGCATCTCTATTATAAAAAGATATTAAAAATTATTTTATTTTTTGAATATAATTTCTTGATAATTATTTTTCGGTTCAATATCAAATTAATATTTTTTAAATTGAATATAAAATTATTTCTTTTGAATTTAGTGATTGTAAAATGTATTTAGTTAGCTTTTTTATAATATAATATTAATATTAGGTCTACTAATGTAGATGTTTTAAAATATCTTCTATATTTTTTTTTTATACAAATTCAATAAATTAATAATTTTAATAATTAATAAATTTTTGATCCATCATGTGTATTAATCATTAAAAGGTTGACTGTATCTGTATTTAAACTAGTTGTATTTTGTATTTTTTTTCTGATATGATCAGGAGGCACAAATTATAAGGTCTGCCTAATAGAGAGTTCTTTAAAAATTTCATGTTGTTATAGTTGAATGTCAAAACAATTCATTTTGTATCTTTGGTGTGGCCAACTCCAGCTTACACACCATTAATTAATTCTCACTGAATTTTCAATCAATCTATCAATTTGTCACGATGTATATATTTACGAACTTTTTTAAAAGTCGTTAATTTATATAGAAATAACCCTAATAATAAGTAGTAAAGAAAAAGCAAGTAATAGACAAGTGCCTCCATCTTTCCAATAATCGCACAAGTTATAAATACAGCTTAATACAAAGATCATCTGACCCTAACTACTTATGATTTGCAAATGAAACATATTTCCTCTTCGCATCTGCTCCCGCTCCTATCATTTTAATAATTACATCAAATTTACCCTCCCAACATTCATATTTCATCGTCGAGAATAGTAGACATTAGCATCCCCTGGACAAATTTGCACCTTCGAGACTTCTCCTCTTGGTCCTTGCCCGAAAGCAGCGACTGTTGAACTTTCCTGTCATCCAAAAGAAGCCTGTTAGAAACTTTAAACATGAATAACTAAATAAATAAATAAGACAGCCACAGATGCAGCTAAGGTAATCTGGCGCAAAAACGTAATCCGCTTGAATATCTTCCTGTAATGATTATTAACTGTCACGAAATCTTCGAAAACGGTTTTTTATTTAGTCCATAAAACCTATAAGTTTGAAGTTGTAGCAATGTTTTTCTTACCTATAATATACAAATGTTCAGAGAATATCAGACTGATTCATCACTCGTCATCCTATTGTTTAAAACAATATCATCCTAATTATTACAGTGGTTCAACTTTTAATATTTGCATTGTGGGTTAATAAATGTAAAAGTACAACTGTTGGTACCTTTCTCGAAACTCCTCATTTGTGCTTCCCTTCAGAGAGACTGCTTCAACTGATGAAAGAGGCTGTATGCTCAGGGGTTCATCGGGGGTAGGCGGATTAAATATAAAAGATGAAAGCAACGGATCAGGTTCTGTGGTAGAAGATGAAATAAAACATGATCCGCCAAGAAGGGATTGTAAACTTCCTTCCCGCAGCTCTTTTCTCAATAGAGAAAAAGCCGAGTTAGAGCTCCCCTTACGCAGTCTCCTTCTTCGCTGCACGTAATGCTAAGTCAAGGAACACATAGACTCCCAATAAAGGAGCTGAAATTGAGAAACTAAAACCAAACAACTGAAACTTTCAAGGATTTCTGGCTTTAGAGACACCAATATCTAGTACAGGTTGAAGTTAAAAGAACAGAGGGGCACTGCAGTCCCTAAACTTGGGCATTGGGATCAATTAACTCATTCTTAGACATTTTAATCAATTCAAGACAATACTCTCTATTTTTAGGTCAATTAGGGACAATATTTTAGGTCAATTCACCCATAAATTGGGTCATTGTGGTTCTTGAACTCGTTCATTTTATACAATTGGGAGTTAATTGACCGAAAAAAATAGAGAGTATTATTCTTAATTGATTAAAATGGTTGCGAGTTAATTGATCGTGACGCACACTACATCAAAAAAAAGTTTAAATGCCAGAGGAACTATGGAAGACCAAGAATTCAACAGTAAAATTATAGAGTAACAAGACCATCATGGTTCAAGAATTATAGAAGATATCATCTAAATGTCAAAAAAGTTTTTTTAACAAATGCTGAAAAAATCAAGAAATGTAAGCAAGGGTGTGTAGACTCCTACAACAATAGACCAAACAACACGAAAGTAGGCAATAAAGGATATCTTGAATAAGTTTCCATGTTGCATAGTAATATGACTAACAATGTCCATTCCCACTCGTTTAGCACAGACTGGGCATACCTGCAACAAATAATTTAATCAGCAATGGGCACCTAAGCAAAACCATCATCAAACAGTACTATAAGCATGAAATCGTCAAAACCGCTACTCAAGCAAAAAAAAACCACCCAAAATGTGAGCCTCCGCAAGCGTTAGAAACACCAAAGTAGCAAGCTTTAATCATCAAAGAACGTAACGACCCATAATTTACGGACACCACTTAATTCTATTCAAACCCGAATCATTTAACATAAGCTTATTCAAGTAAAAAATTCACAATCTCTTAGCACTAGTAATATAGTTCATTAACTAAACTAATGTGTTCCACATTACAAATTAAATTTTTTTTAAAAAACAATTCTTTTTCATATTCAAATTATCAAAAACTTAAAAAAATAACAATAATTTAAAAAAGAACCTAAATTTACAAAATAAAAAATGAATAGATTTTACATAAATACCCCATTTTTAGCTTCGACCGGATGTTCTTCATCAACATGACAGCAAAGTCCGACAACGTCAAAATCCTCAGCGCAAAACGGACACAGAAACTCTGCTTTCAAGTCATCATCTAGCCCTTCATTTTCCTCGTACAGATCTAAAAATCCACAAGAAAAAAACTCAGCAGGGCATTTTCGGAAATATAAAAAAATAATTGTAAAATTAGAAAGCGAACCAACCAGATCGTGAAAGGTAACGCCGTGAAGAAGTGGTAGTTGAAAGGCGAGAACTCCATGAATCAGAAGCCATAAAATGTTTCAAATTTTACAATTTGAAATTCTGTCGGTGCTTAATTGGTAGAAATGAAAATGGGAGGGCCAAATTTGCAATTTTGTGGAGATTATAAAACCCTAAAAAGGATCGGAAAGATGGAGAGGAAAGGAGAAGGAAATTGGGAACAATTAAACTCTTCTCTACCAAACTCCTCTGCTACGTGTTCCCTCTTTCTTTTTTGTTTTTCTTTTGCTTTCTGTTTTCTGTTTTCTTTATTCAATTTGTTGTTTTGCAAATATGGGCTTTGTTTTTATGTTAATTGCATAAATGGGCCTCGTTTTGCTTTTAATTGCAGAAATGGTCCCTACTTCTTATGATTTGTCTTCTCTTTAAAAGTTTCTTTGAGATTTGTTGTTTTGTAAAAAATTGATACCCACTTCAGTGAGTATGGAATGATTTAATTTATTGGGGATTGTCTTCTTCCGGGCTATTATGGACATATAAAACTATTGCTAGTTCGTGTTGATGTAATGTTGAGTTTTGTTGGGAGGTGGTTTGGCAATGGCAATGGCAATGGCAGTATTCTAATCTGTTGTTTGCTATCCGAGGCCTTTTGGCGAGAGATTGGGAGGTCAAAGTGCGTCACATTTATACGGAAGGTAATTTTGCGGCAGACCATTTGGCTGGAGTTGGGGCTGGTAGTTCTATTGGCATGGAGGAGCATGAATGCCCTCCGAGTAGCCTTGTGCCGTGGATCATGCATGATCGTCATGGAGTCTCGTATTGGCGTAGTATTGTGAACTGATTCTGTTTAGGCGGGTGCCACTCCTCTTGTATCAAAAAAAAAATGGCATGGTACTAAGTGAAGTAAGCATTTTCTCTAGTTGATTATGCATAAGAGTTTACATACGAATGTTGAACGTAATAAACGACACTTAACTTTAGATACAATAGGCAGCAGATGCAGAATATTACATGAGGATCTTGATCACTTAACTTCTTTAGGTATCGAGAATGAGACCGGGGTCTCAGTTCATGACACACCTCCTAGCAGCGTTTTGTCGTGGATTCAACACGGAGTATCTTACGAGAGGAATGTTGTTTCTTAGTTTTGTTTAGGCCTTTGCCTTTTTTATTGTATAAAAAATTCATTTTTTTCTAGCAAGGATATTTAAGTATATAATTATAATATTCTTAAATTGTAATTTATAATTAAACATTTTGTGCGGTAATGACATCAACTTTTACATTGGCGTATTATACATTTATAACTATACTATATAATTTAAATTACAAATATAAATATGAAATCCAAATATTATAAAAATGTAAATGTCGAATAATTGATTTCGCTTGAATTATTTTGACTATTTTTTAAAATACTAAATTAATAACGTATTTTAAACATTTATAAGCTAAAAATAAAACCAATTTATCAAAATGGAATTTGAATTTACAATTTGATTGGATTCCGCTATTACATCTATTTTTTTAAATGAAACGAATAACCAACTTTTAAAAAAAAAATCAAACTAAAAATGTAATCAAATTCTAGAGATTCCTATTTCAATCGTAGGGGACATGAATTTTTGACTTTTAGCCGGAGATCATTGTCTCTTAGCTTGTTTAATGCTTTATTTTCCTTATATTTTGGATAAATTGCTTCGTTCTTTTGAGTTTTGTGTGATTTTTATTTGATAATTTATGTTCTCTATATTTTTAGATCGTGTAAATTTTTTTAGCGTTTATTCAAATCTCAAATTCAAATTCTTGAAGATTCAAGCTATTTCAATCGTTTGAAGTAAGTTAGCAACAGAACGAGAGATGAATAGAAATTCTGAGGTGCACTTGGTGTTAGAAATTTTTTAACACTTATTTCTGAATATTTTACATTTGTAAATTTTTTCTTTTGCAATTTCAATTTTTGTTTCGTTTTTTTTTCGTGGATCGATTATAGTGTTTCAGTTTGTTTTTTATATTTTGTACTTTGACGATTTAGGTTGTAATCCGTTTTTTTTTATCTTAATATATTATCCTTGGTTAATTTTTTTTATCAAAATGGTTTTACAATCGGATTTGATTTGATAAATGGGCTTTGATCAATTCTTGTAGAGCGTTTTATCGTAACATAGTCCAATATATGGCTTGATTTAGTGGCCATACGAATGAAGAAAGAGAGGATCATGCGAACTCTTTCGTTTTGGTCCAGCTTATATATAGTTGGGCAATTGTTGCCATTTTGGTCCAGCCCATACTTCTCTTCAACTTTTTAAGTTTGATATTAGAGTAAAACTGTGGTAATTAGTATGAAGAATGTGTTTGAATTTTTTTTAATTTGAATAATGGCTATAATTGAAATTAGAAATTAAAAAATGAAGTAAAATTGAAGATATTAAAAGTCATGCCATCACCAAAAAAAGTCAAAATGTAAAATATTTTTAGATGATTAAACCTTATGTTAATCATTTTAAATTTTAAAATGCACCAACATAAATGAGTTTTAATCTTATTTTCAAAACTTTATACAAGATAAAATAAATAGTAATAATTAAACTTAAAAAGTTAATAGTTTCCACAATTCATCAATGAATAAAGGGTCAACGCACTCCCTGAACTTGCGACACAGAATCATTTAACCTAATTTTAACTTGTTTGAGCAAATAACCCCAGAACTCTTCATTTTTGGGTCAAATAACCTCATAATTGTATTTTAAAAACGCGTACGGAGGTGAGTAATGCAAAATAGAAATTAAAAAGTTTCCTAATTGTTGCGATAAAATTATCCTAAACTTATTTTTTGCAATAAAAAAACAAATTATGAGGTTATCTGATCCAAAAATGAAGAGTTTTGAGATTAGTTGCTTAAATAAATTAAAATTGGATTAAATGATCCTGTGTTACAAATTCAGGGGACGCATTGACTCTTTGTTCATTCATCAATGTATCTTTAGACAGTAGAACTGAAGAAAAAAAGATGTCACTTAATTATGCAGTTCCATGTGCAATTAATTAGATGTTTCATGTTAAGCAACAACTATGTTTTTATTGCCCTATGCATAAGATACCTACCTTTGTTGAGTACTACTCCTTAATAAACTTCCAATTTAATTTATCACCAAATTATTGTAGCTTAGAGGAAGAACCAAATTAATACTATAAACTTTCTTACAAGGTTTGCAATTAAATCCAATTAATGAATGGAACTCTTTGTGTACTTAAGTTTCAATGACTTGAGGACATACCATGTGGTGATCCATTTTTTTCCTCCTCCCCCTAATTATCCACATGCAAAGGAAGAACTATACTTATTCATCCAAAATTGTACCAATTTGCCAACTTGTTGTGAGACAACTATTGATTTTCTTTTCAAGTTAAATCAATTGATCTCGTCATCCACGTCAGTAGAGACCGATCGAATTTACTATGAAAAATTTGAATTGCACATAAAATTAAATGAATACTTCGAATTACTAAAATTAAAAATGTGTTAAAATTATAAAATATGATACATTCTATAATTTTATTTGTAATTACTTTTAAATAAACTTAAAGTATTGTAAATTAGTCAATAAAGGTGAAAGGAAATTTTAAGTATTTAAAAGGAGAACTCAAGAATCAAATGATAGGCTTTAAGTGGGAAATGCACTATTTCAAACACATCAATTTCATACGGTAAAAAATCATAATAAAACTTTAGAATTTGATTACATTATTTGGTGTTTGGTTGGTTACCCTCTGATTAAATCCATTTCATGAAAATAATAAGAACAAGCTAGCTGGTCCTACTTGCTTGCCAGCCCGGCAAAGTGTACTAATTTTGGAAATGTTGAACTAATTATATGTACTACTACTAAATAGGGGTCTGCAAAAATTGAAGGGCAAAGAAAATTGATTTAAACCTATATACATTTTGGTTTGGTTTGATAATATGAAATTAAGAATTAATCTATTCTAATGTTTTCACTTTTCATTTTTTTACTTCGTCTGTACACGTTTTTGTTTCATTATTTGGTTTTTGTATCCATTTATTTCTTTATTTTAATCTTTATACTTTCAAAAACAATTCTATTTGATTTTTGAGAGTGCATCACACTTCACCACTTTTGTTAACATAAAAATTTAAGAAAACTGTTTTTGAAAATAAAAAGGTCAGATCAAGATAAAAGAACTCTTAAGGACGAGTAAAAAAAAAAGTGGAAAGTACATGGATCTTATGATATATGTTGCCTAAAATAATAATATTAATATTCAATCGAGTTGATTTCATGATTATAAGTTCATTTCACAGTGTATCAGACCGGAATAGGTTTGTACATAAAAAATTACATTAATTTTAATCAAAACCAAACTTAAAACTAAATCGAATTAACCAACCAATTTAATTTGAAAAACTACATTTTCTTAAGAATTTGCTTTTGTTAAGTTTTAAAAGCAAAATGTTTCAGTTTGGTTCGAACCTCTGCTTACAAGAATTCTATATAAATATAAAATTGATAGAAATGTATTATTCAAATTTGATAATTTTAAATCTCTTATTTTTAAATTTTTTATAATAATTTAAAAAATAAAATGTAAATGTGGATTATCAATTTTAATAAAAATTCATTTAAGAAAGTCAATGAAATTTAATTAATAAATAGAATGTTTTTGCAATATATGTTCTTAAATATTTAATAATGAAATGAAATAGAATATTTTTATTCAAGCCAAAAAAATTCTCATACTTATAATTTTTTGTCTTAATCATATCTAAAAATTGATATTTATAAATAAGGAGAAATTAACTCTTGTCTCTTAATCCAATAGAAGAGTTAAAATAAGTAACACTATTAAAATTTGTTTCATTCATTTGTGTGAGCATAAAATTAAAATTTGGAGAAACGACATTCTATAAATGGAACATATGAAAGTAACCCATTGGTTTCGTATATCATACGTGACCAATCATTCAATTCGATTCATTGATGAATCTTCATTTAAATATTTTGTACAACATTTAAAATATAATTATTGGGTTTGTGCATAATAACATGTTGAATATATTTGGCATCCATAAAAAAACATAATTAAAAAAAAGACATGCCTCTGCCACTAAATGAATCAAAATGCAAACATGTTCAAAGCATAAATCAAAAAAATGTGCATGTGATTAATTCATTTGACTAATTTATGAACATCATATACTTCTCAAAAGACCCACACACCTACTCAGCCACCCACTACCTACTTTATTTTCCATCACACATAAACATGTCACAGGGTGTACATTGATCGGTTCGGTTTGATAACCAAACCAAACTAAATTAATCACAACCAAATTTTATAAATCGAATAATAACTGAAATATATATATAAATTAATAAAATTGTGAATGCATCAAAATAAATGTTTTATTTTGATATATTAGTACGGTTGGCCAAATAGCTAAATTTAATTAATATTAATTATTTAAAAACAATAAAAAAATGAAGTTGGTATCACTTTTTATTTCTATAAAAAAAATTGATTCACATATAGATATTCTAATCCTATATAAATTATTAAAATATTTTAAATTTATATATAAAAAACATAGCATTGTATATATGTATAATTCAGTTAATTTGATCAATTCAAATTAATTTATAATTTTTATATAAAAACCAATCGGACAAAGTTAATTCACATTTTAAAAATGATTTGTAATAATTGAACTAAATTAATCAAAAATCAAATTAATTAAAAGTTTAAATTATATTTAATCAATTAATTTAATTATTATAGGGATCTTCTCATGTTCATTTGAGGAAATATATATATATATATCAATATTGCAACCCACTCCCACTCTCTCATAGTCCTCTCTAATCTATATTTAGGATAATTTACACTAATGTCTCCCATTTACTCTCTCTTTTTATAGATTTTTTTAAATTATTCACAATAATAGAACCCATTAAGTTTATTTTAAGTTTACTGGTCCAAAACTCATATTATTAGTCTGATTTTATTTTTATTAATTTTAGTTACGAATTAAATGTCTATTTAAATAATAAAATCATTTATAACTTACATATTCTCATATTACATGACAAATTTATGTGACGTCGTGTATCATTGCACGTTTGATATTACAGTTGATGTGGCGTTAATGGGCATTATACAACATTAATATTTAATCTGATGGTCGATCATCTAAAATGGACGAAATACAATCAAACTAACGGCAGAAATGTTTGCTTTCTATAAAATTAAAATCGGTTTATTCTATTATTATAAAATCAAAGTAAAAGGACTGTAAGAGATTAAAGCAAAACATTAAGGGATTGTTAATACAAATTACCCCCTAAATTCGTTGTTTATACAAGGGGTTATGTATCCAAACGAGCATTGTCACACCCACAACTGGGCCCAATGATTTGTGGGCCTTGAGGGGCCCATTGCAGTCTTCCTTTCCGCGTTGGTCCACACTTCTACTACTAGTACGAAAATATACTGGCTTTTATTTTAATACTTATTTTAATATTTTCGAAAAGTGGGGCCCTCTCGCACTAAGGACATCACCACGTGTCTATTGACAGTGAGTTGAAGAACGTTTAACACGTCACGTCTATTCTTTTACCATATGCCGATGTGGACTCGTTGAAAGTGGGCCCTGGGCCCGCTTCAACTTCCTTTGGCTTATCTGTGCGGGTCCTACTTTTTTTCTATGCTTCCAATAAAGTATTTTATTTTTGGTTTTTCTTAACTATTCTTTTTAACAGTTTTTGAATAATTATATTGTTTTTACACAATATGGGAAAGGGTATGTATGGAAAATTTGGTGCAATATTTTGATACAGTGTTGCAGTACTTCTGCAGCTGGGATGTGCGGTTCGAATTAATATATAGTAAATATGTACTTAGTATATAAAAATTCTCACAAAATGAATTAAAAAGTAAAATCAAATTTTTGTGATATTACAATAAAAAATTAAAAGATAATAAATTGTAAAATTAAATCTAAGTTGCATATATACTTAGTTGTTTTTCTTTTTTGGGACAATATTTATTTGAAGTATTTGCAAATTTTTTCAGTTAAGTGATAATATTTGTAGAAATACTTAAGTTGGTGTTTAGTTTATAGGATTTACTTTTTAAAATTTAGAATTCTAGTTTTTACGGTTTCACGGAGGCAGAAGACTACAAGGGGCCTGATAGTGGTTGGCGGTTTTTGCCGAAAACCGTCAATAGAGGTGCTGGTCGGTAATGGTCTGAGCAGGGGAGGAACCAGCTCTTTAAGGTGAAGTGGTGACCGTTCCCGCTAACTTTTATAAAAGTTAAAATTAGTACTTCATCTTTTTTTTTAAATATAGTTATTAAATATTTTACCAATATCTTAACTATTTAGTTAAATATATATATATATATATATATATATATATATATATATATATATATATATATATTATGGTTTGGTATATATTATTTTTTTATGTATATTTTTATTTTTATTAGTTATATTTTTTACGATAATTTTTTTTCTACACTCCCATTTAAATTTTCTAGTTTTCCTCCGGGTGTGAGGCTGAAGGTGGGGTGGTGGGTGGAGGTTAAAGTTTAGGATTGATGTACACTATTGTATGATTAAATATTTTTACAACTATTTTAATTTTTCAAAATATTTTTTGTGTCAAGTATTACCAAAAGAAACATATCCATATTTTTATAACTACTTCCATTTCTTGGGTATTTTTTTTAAATATGTCTACTAATTTATTGCAAATGAGGCCTAATTCAAATGGTTAGACTTTTTAAATGTATTTTTGAGGTTTTAAGTTTATTCAACCTTCAGCCTATTATTTTAGCTGAATTAGTTTAAAATTTTACCTCTAACACCTCATCTAACTTCTTTAAAAGAATTCTAATATATTTTCATTACTTCCAATGAAATTTAAACCAAATTTTACAAGTAGAAAATGTGCTTCATAACACGAGAGAGGAAGAGGCAGTAAATATATACTGAAGATAAGGTAAGGTCACGGCATGGTGAACCAAAAAGTTTGCAAAAGTTTCTACAAAGTTCCATGAAACGCCACGTGTCAATACACCAACGAAACAAAAAAGAAAAAAATAATAAGCGTAGTAGTAGTTTATTGCGCGCATGATATTGAGTATTATTCCATTTCCCTTAAAAGCATTCATCTTATAAAACCCTAAATCCATACTCATTTTATACCAAAGATTTTAGGAAATCTGTTGGAATAATAATAACATAATGAAAAGTTACCATGCAACAGATTGGAATTTGGAGGCTTACTAGAAAAAGTTACCTTTTTTTATTGGGTTTTGAAGCTAAATATATACTATAACCTATATTTATCTCTATAAAAAAACAAAAGTTTTGACAGTGAAAAAAAAAACATAATTTGAAATCATATCTTTATATTAATATAGATAACATATATTCATCGAAGTAGAGTAAAGTTATGAGGGAATATACGTTTGCAGTGTGCTACTTTATCTATACTTCACAGCTTTTCTTGCTGTAATAAAGCAACCCTTCATTGTTTGTTTATTCAGAAACCAAAAAATTAAAGAAAAGGGATAAATCATTTACTAACTAGGGTTTGGGGTAATGTTGATTTCTTACTTACTTTTATGTTTTATAACCTAGTGAATTAAGATACGTTGTTTCTTTTATAATTAAAGTAAAATTTCAATTGCTATATTTCAATTTGGAGATAGGAGTCATTTTGGTGTAGTGTGAGTAACTCGATGTTTAAATCCAATTAACTTCTCTATTTCAGTTAATTCTGGTTAGATTTTTATATAATCTAATTTTTTAGATCGGTTCGGTTAATATTTTTTATTTGGTAATAATTAAGAGTTTTAGAAATTTAATTAAGCAAGCTAACCGATTGTTTTACGTTAATTTTATCAATCTAATAGAATTAACTGAATTAAGTATATTCAATTTTATATTTTGAAAATGTTGGTTAAATCAAATTTGTTTATTTAATTGGTTGTGTTAATAAAATAATTTAATTCGATTAAATCAAATTGGTTTTTAATTGAACCGGCCATGTGTGCACCTCTATATGGAATTTTCGAAAAATTTGGTTGACCATCTTTATAATTTACTAATAAAATTGTATTTATATTGAAAAAGTTCAAAATTTTAAACTAATTAACTAAAATATATTAAGATAAATGGCAAGTTGAATGGTAAAATTTGGTTAGTATATAATTTTAGCTTTTTGCAGTCAATAATTAAGTTATTTGGCTTACGAATTTAGGCAAAACCTAACACAAAAATGAGTTGACAACAAAAAGACGAGTCCGAGAAAATGAGGAACAATATAAGCCAAATAGACCTTATCTTAAATATGCGGCGATTAACGACACGTGTCAGTTTGGGGTGGGAATGAAAAAAACAGAGACTGTGACAGAAGCTAGAGTGGCAATAACGAGCAATATTAATTATTTGAGGATATGAAAATGAAAAATCACAGAAAAGCAATAAATATCAATAAAGTAATATTCAATTTCTATTATTAATACTCCCTCCGTCCCACTCTAATTGACAAAATATGGAGTTTTTGGTGTCCCATTCTAATTGACAAAACTAACTTAACTATAATTTTTTTCTTTAACTTTCCATCTTTACCCTCATTTAAATTTAAACTTTTTATGGAAAAATGGTGAATATTTAATGAGAATTTGACTAACATACTAATAGTATTAATTAGCTCCATTATCAATATAGGGGTATAGAAGTAACTATCTATGTCATTTATTAGTTTGTATTGGTTATTGTAATTTAGTTATTTTGTCAATTAGAGTGGGACGGAGGGAGTATTAATTAGTAGTATTATTTCTTCCATTAAAAATTAAAAAAAACCATGAAATGCAGAAAGTGAAATATCTTAGTAGATGGTATGCTGAGTTGGTTTTATTGGTGTTTGTCACGGGGAATCCGTCAGGATTTATAAAGAACAGCAAGTAGCTAGAAAATTTTATTGTTGGAACCGGCCGAATCAAACCGGATAAAATGAACCAGAGATTTTTCTAATTGTTACTATTTCGTTTGTTCCGTCTAAAAAATGTATGATATATTAATATATTTTATGTGATTTTACATGCGGTTATTTTTAAAATCTTAAGAAATTATTAAAATGTTATGACTATATTCTAGAATTTATAAAATAATCGGTAATAGGGATAAAATGAAAAAAGAAAATACTATACATCGTCGTTTTAATTCATGTGTAAAAGAGATATGTCTCTTCCTAAACGGAAGTAAGAGTATTTAGGATATTTTTATGCTATTTTTAATTTGTTAAAAATAAATAAAGTATAGGGGATGGCCACTCTCGGAACTTGAAAGTGGAATGCTAAACCAACCCACCCAGTTGCAAGTGGCAACTACAACATTTGCTTTTTCTCAGCTTCTAGCAGGAATAACATCTGTTTTTCCTTTAACATGTGTAATTAATAATTACATCTCACAGTTTTAAACTCAATTTTTCATCTCCTTCCTTGTAAGACAAAAATTAATACTCCAATTTTTATGTTTAAACATTAAGTCATGAACACTAAAAAAAATACGTAAATTTTATCTACCGCAATATTCACATGCATCAATAAATGATAATATAATTTAATTACTAAACTTTTTACATTTTTTATTATTAAAAAAGCAAAGTATTTGCAGGAGAAACTGAATCCACAATCTAACAAATTGTTGTGAAATGTTTATAATATTTGAGTTATAATTTTTTAAATATTTAATAGTATAACCAAGACAAAGAATTAATCAGAAGCACAATATACAACAATATCCGAAACTGGCTTAAAAAGTAACAAGGTTTGAACTGAAGTCAAAAGACAATTACGGCAATCTCAAATTTACTTAAAATAATCATTATGCATGAGAAAGAAAAATTAATAACCAGTAAAAATTGCAGTAAACAAAAAAAAACTGGATATTTAAAACAAAAAAAAAGTAGTAGTAGTAAAACTTAACAGTAAAAGAATAAGGAGACAAAAAGTTTAACGTTAATTGTCGTGAAGGGAGAGTAGATTTAGATATGCGGTGGAGTGAGTTAGTTAAGTTTCATACATGAGCTGGATCCACTCTCCCTTCTCTGACCCACTTTTCATTTTTATAATCCTTTTTTTCACTCTTCTAACACGAATTTACTCTCAAAATTTAGTCAGTAACACAGCAATTTGTATACATATATTTTAAATTTTGTATTCTTAATAATCCAAAAATCAGTTCATACCCTTTTCTCCACCTCTTACATGTCTCAACTGGGTTCTGTTCTGTTTTGTTTTTGATTCCAAGTTCAGTTCAAACATGTGAAATTTGGTTGGTTTTTTATGAACTGTTTGACTGTTTTGAGATCTTTGTTTTTTGAAATTTAAGGTATGAATCTAAGTAACGGTAAAGGATCGATGTCAACGGTTAGTTCTAGTGCTGTTTGGAAAACTACTGAGGTTGTTCCCGATCAATTTCCGGCCGGGCTTCGAGTTCTTGTCGTTGATGATGACCCGACTTGTCTTATGATCTTGGAGAAGATGTTAAGAACTTGTCTTTATGAAGGTAACTAAATAAATTTGTTTTATTTTGTTCAAATTTGTTTTCTTGATTTTGTTTTTTTTTGTGATTTAATTCATTTGATTTGGTTTGTTTAGTTTGTAATACTTCAGTGAAGTCATAATTTTTGTAAACATAGTTAGATTGGGTGTGATGTCACATCTGTAATGACAATTTAATGTTCCATTACTGTGTATAATCTTGGGGAATTTGTTTGACTTTAGATGTCTTTTCTGTAAGACTCTTGATCAATTGAAAAGCTTGTGAATTGGAGTGTGAGTTAGATTTGTATGAATTAGAGTGTTGATTGATGTGATTTTTCAGTTACGAAATGCAACCGAGCCGAGATTGCGTTGTCGTTGCTCCGGGAGAACAAAAACGGGTACGACATTGTTATCAGCGATGTTCACATGCCGGATATGGATGGATTTAAGCTTCTTGAATATATTGGACTAGAGATGGATCTGCCTGTTATCAGTAAGTATTTGGTTGTGAATTGTGATCATATTCTGTAGATTTGACTTAATTAAGGTGATGTTCTTATTTATGTTCTGCCAACTATGCAGTGATGTCGGCGGATGACGGTAAAAGTGTAGTTATGAAGGGGGTAACGCATGGTGCGTGTGATTATCTGATTAAACCGGTACGCATTGAAGCATTGAGAAATATCTGGCAGCATGTGGTAAGGAAGAAACGAAATGAATGGAAAGATATTGAGCAGTCAGGAAGCGTAGAAGAAGGAGATAGGCAGCCAAAGCAATCGGAAGATGCTGATTACTCGTCTTCAGCAAACGAAGGAAATTGGAGAAACTCGAAGAAGAGAAAAGATGACGAAGAAGAAGTAGACGATAGGGATGATACGTCTGCGTTGAAGAAGCCGCGGGTGGTGTGGTCAGTTGAGCTTCATCAACAATTTGTCGCAGCTGTTAATCAACTAGGCATTGACAGTATGTATTGCTACTATCTTTCTTTTCGTTCTTACGATATCCTCTGAAATGTGTGAGATCTTGCAATGGTTTTGATGAAAATTGAATAAAAATACATTAAACGCGAGTCGGAATGCGGGTAGTAATAATAAGAGTAGAACCCATTTTAAAGATTCTTAATTGCATAACTTACAAATTGAATTTCTTTTACTTAATTCTTTAATTAAGCAGTATTTACATGTAGCTTAACTATCATAACCTATTTTTACTATAGTAATTTAATGTAATTTCATTTACATTTGTAATTTTAAATACAGAAGCTGTTCCAAAGAAAATTCTGGAATTGATGAATGTGCCTGGTCTCACGAGAGAAAATGTTGCCAGCCATCTTCAGGTATGGACAAATATAAATGTAAGCATTAAATAGAATTCCGGTAATGTCGTCATAATCTCTCTTTTCCGCTCTTATATACTAATAAATGGCCTACTACATGGTGCAGAAATATCGCTTATATCTTAGAAGATTGAGTGGAGTTCCTCAACACCAAAACAATTTGGGCAATGCTTTCATTACACCACAAGAAGCGGCAACATATGGTACGCTGTCATCCTTCAATGGACTTGACCTTCAAACTCTTGCAGCAACCGGTCAGCTTCCAGCACAAAGCCTCGCCACACTCCAAGCAGCGGGACTCGGCAGATCAGCTGTAAAATCAAGAATACCTATGCCCATTGTTGATCAAAGAAATCTTTTTAGTTTTGAAAATCCGAAATTGAGATATGGGGAGGGGCAACAACAACAACAATTGAGCAGCAGTAAGCAAATCAATTTACTTCATGGAATTCCGACAACCATGGAGCCAAAACAACTAGCAAATTTGCACCATTCTGCACAATCTATTGGGAGCATGAATATGCAAGTTAATTCGCAAGGAGGTCAGAGTAGTAGTTCGTTATTGATGCAGATGTCTCAATCGCAATCTAGAGGGCAGATGCTAAATGAAGCCTCAAGCAGCCATGCGAATGCAATTGGCGGAGGGGTTTTGGCAAGACATAGTTTATCTGAGAATGGTAGAGGTTCGGGGTACAGTACAGTTTCACAATCATCTTCCATGATGAATTTCCCGTTGAACAGCGCCGTTGAATTAGCGGGTAATAGTTTTCCGATAGGTAACAATCCCGGAATGTCGAGTCTGACATCTAAGGGCACATTTCAGGAAGAGGTTAACTCAGAAATAAAAGGATCAGCAGGTTTCATGCCAAGTTATGATATTTTTGCTGATCTAAATCAACATAAATCTCATGAATGGGAACTGCAAAATGTAGGCATGACATTCAATGCCTCTCAGCAAAACAACCTTGACGTTGATTCATCCGTTTTATCTCACCAAGGGTTTTCGACTAGCCAAAGGACCGGACTGAACAGGAATATATCTGCTCTGGGAAAACCCGTCTTTTCTGCCGGGGATGCAGCTAATCATGTGAATTCACAAAATGGTGGACAACAACACCTCAACGCTTTTTTCGTTGAGAATCCAGTAAGGATCAAATCCGAGACAATTTCTGATGCACACGGCCAAACAAATTTCTTTCCTGAACAGTTTGGTCAGGAAGACCTCATGAGTGCTCTTCTCAAACAAGTAGGTTCCTCTGTCATTTCCTTTTTTATTTTATACATTCGTGTTTCAATTATTATGTTATTAAAATAACTGAAATTTGCAGCAGCAGGGAAGTGCAGGACCCGCCGAAAACGATTTCGACTTCGATGGGTATCCCTTGGATAATATTCCCGTGTAGAAGCTATCTCAGATATTATGGCAGATTTGATGTATATACCTGCTGTTAAATTTGATTGCATCTTCTACAAGCAACCAGAGATAAGAAGTTCAAATTAGGGTTCTTGAGGAGACAAGATATCTTGATTCCCAAGGCTGTATGTTTTGTGCATATATTTCTTGTTCAGCTGGTTTAATCTGGACATAAGGTAGGACGAGTCGGAAAGTCGAGATCGATATACGGTTCGAAGGTATATGCGAAGCTCGTATGGCATGTTGGACATGCAAGATTTTGACTGCATTTTCTTGGAAAATCTACCACTAATTTTAGGGTGCTTGTGGAGCTGTTGATTGGTAGATATACGCAAAGTATTAGGAGCTTTTTCTAACTGCAATAACAAATTAAGTTTTATGTTAAATTTTTTTGTCTGGTTTTAATTTATTTGATTGAAGGAATTGACATTGTTGTATATATTCCATTTGATTGCTTTGGACACAAGTCTGGGTGATTGTTAATGGATGTTCCTTGTACTTAGTTTTGAAGAGGGTAATTTTCTTTGTTCTGTTTCTCTATCTTTTGGATAAATAAATGCTCAAACTAGGTTTTGAGCTGACCCAACCGGTTTGCTTAGAAAAATATTTGATTCAAATATTGAAAGATACAAAGCAAACTTAAAACCAGCAAGATGCTAATGGTGAATTTTGTTCCATCAATGAGTTGACAGAAACTAGAGTTGTAGGATACTAGGTACGCTTGTGCATCGGTCAATAGTTTGTCATAATTTTAAACCGGACGGAACTATAGATTCAGACCTCGTCAAACCGGACTGAAACGTACTTACAGATGTATAATTCCTCAAGAATCATGGTGACATTTTGTCAAACCAGACTGAAATGTACTTACAGGTGAATATGTTATAAATAGAGTTTCGGAATTTCAAAAGCATTTTTGTAATGCTGAAACATAGGATCCGAGAATTTCCGTGCTAACAGTTATAGTCCATCTATCACCAATCAAAAAAAAAACATATAAACTAAACTGAAATACAACATAATTCGAATTCAGCAATGGCACTTGAAAAAAGCATCCCGCAATGAACATAAAGAAGTTTTAACATCATCAGACTAACTCAGCAAGCGAGAACAAAAAGTGCAGCACAAGGAACATCAAGAAGAACTATTAACACTGTTGACTACTGTCTGCTGATGATGTTAAATTTACATTAGCTTTGGAAAAATGTTATCATAGTGTATATATCTTATACATTCAGGATGTCAAGAGCACAACAGCAAACCTGTCTGAAATACTTGAACTCACGAAATTCCAAATGATAATTTGGTCGCTGATGGATGCACATCTTCTCGTGATTCTCGAAATGTGAAGTGGATGAGCATCAAGATATGAAATAATGGAAAGAATTAGATTTGACTTCAAGTTACTGCTGCGACAATACGAACACCACAGCAGCTATAAGAAGCGATAAACTTATAGTTGACGATACTTTTCTAATACTGTTGCTCATCGGGCGGATTTTAGGAAGTGCACATTCTTCGCCGTTGAAAAATACTTTAGTGGGAAACCCATCTCCAGCAGCCACATTGATGCCGGGCGTTAGTTTCTTAGTAAATGAGATCACGGACTGTTGTTTTCCAGGAACCCTAGGACTCCTTAGTGGATCGACTCCATCAGTTTCGGCGACAAGATAGTTCAATCCCGGAAGCCCCTGCATGACTATGGTATTGTCGGTCCCTTCCAGAATGCTCCCATTGAATGAGTACATTGCTTCGAACCCAGCAGCTGCTTTGTCTAATTGTACTGCCGCAAACCAATCAGGAAACGTGAGTTCATCCCAGTTGAAGACCGTGACCCTTGCGCTCCATCCACGACTATAATCTGTATTAATATGCCAGTTGATACTAACTCCACAGTTGTCACCACAAGGCATTGGGTTTGGCACTGTTCGATGTTTAAGGGAAGCCCAAGCTCTTGCCATAGCAGTCCGATTGTCAAAAGGAACGAGCAGTGCCTCTGGAGGAAGAAGAACGGGTGGAGCAGTTGCGCTACACGTCCTAGCCGTGTTACTAGGGCACCCGCATGCACATGTATTACACGGGACAACAGAATCATTGTAGTAAGCAGAAAATGACACGCAACATCTAGGACTTGCTCCTTTGGGTTGAGTGATGTTGCATACAACTTGCCAGCTGGCAACTGCAGTTGAATTTAACTGCAAGCCACTCGAGTCTGGGAATTGGCTAGGGCTCACTCTAATTGGAGGACTGCATTGGTAATCAGGATTAAGCGTGCCGTTAATCTTCCAGTTCTGGGGTGGTGTGAGCTCGGAACGATTTAGATCTGGTGGCATTTTGAAAACCTGCATCTGAAAAGCTGAAATCGACTTGCTTGGGTCCATTGATGGCGGCAAGATTGTTCCATCTCGGCAACATGAGGGTTTAAACCCAAGGGTAGAGTCATTATATTTGGTTGGAGGCAGATCAATGATTGTTGGCCTTCGTTCACAGTTTAATACATTGGCGAAATCCAAATCCTTATAATGTGTTCCTTGCGATCCAAATATGCATTCAGTCGAATCAACGACATACGGATAAGCACCCTTCATGCTGTAGATAAATTCCTCTCTCATCCAGTCCCAGCTCAATTTCCAGTTATCGAGACGACCAAGAGGATTGTGATTTTCTATAGCAACCTGTGCCCAGTAACTAGAGTCATATGTTCTGATGACATCATATACAATTGTAAGATCACCATTTTGGCGGGGCAAGAACTCCTCATCTACAGTGATATTGGATTTAAACTTCTCGTCTTTGGTACAGCAAACATACATCATATGACCTGCGAAGCCAAGTTGACATTCAATACGTGCAAAAACTCATAGAACTTTGAAAAATTTCACAATAACACAAAAGTATGGCATGATCCTCTACTTCAGCAGAAATTTAGTTAGAATTACAGAGCATAAAGGCTCCAAATCATATAAAACCAATACACAGTTAAAATTTCAATAAAATAGTCGTTATCACAATCCTATGCTCAATTAACTTCCCCAATTATTACAACTCAACAAGAAGCAAAAAGTTCTTCTTTCATAAATCAAGACGAGCAACTAGACTATTAAGAGCTGTAACTACAAATATCTAGATATGTTTGAGCTGAAACTTTAAAGATCAAATTAAAACCGATACACCACAAGAGACGATAATAGTTACAATATGGTCAAACCATAAATCAGGTACAACATACCAAAGATCTAAACTTTGTGACATGACTAACTTACATTCTATCATCCCAAATTATTTTATTCCACATTGCAAACCAGATCACAGTTCTATATTCCGAAATCGGATAAATTATCAAACATGTAAGCTGAAAACTAATCCTCGAAATGAAATTGCAATGAATAATCAAACTCCAGGCATCAACTTATAAGACTCAAACCAAGAATTAAACCAAATCTATATTGCAAATCATTTGAACAATTCAACAAAATTCAAAAGAAAATTAACTAAACAAACCTTGTTTAGTTACCCCAGGGCAAACAAAGCCATCATTAGCAAGAGAAATATTAGAAGGCCAAGGAACATCCTTAACCGAAACCCCAAACTGGGTACCCAAAAGCTTAACCTGAACCGAAGTCTGAGTAGAATCCCCCGCAGTTTCAATCGGAGTTTTCAAATCCGTCATCGGAAACCCAGCAAAAACAGTCCCATTACCCACATTACCCGGCAACCTAGTACCGTCAGCAAGAACAGCATTCGAAGCCGACACTAAAAACTCATCGTTCTTAAACCCCACAAAAACTTTCCACGATTTAAGCGCATCGAGCCCGTTGTTCGACACAGTGAGCGTCGACTCAAATCTGTACGGCTGGTGGGTGGGCACGGTTGGTTTAAGCTGGGTACCCTTTTCATACTGGTATGATAAGAAGATGCCGTTACAAGTACTGCCAGGAGGCGGCGGAGGCGGCACCGGAGCTGGTTTGGTAGTGTTGGATTGGGAGATGGTGAAGGGGATTGTGAGTAGAATGATGAGAAGCTGGAGATTTGAGTGTGAGCCCATGGTGGTTAATTTGTGGTGGCGGCGGTGGTGGGTTTTTGTAGTGTGAATTGGGATATGGAAACGCGTATGAGAAATCTGAGAGGAGAAGAAATGAACAGCTTAGGAGAAGCTGTATTTTTTGAATTTGAAATGAATTTTCTGTGTTTGAGTCGTCGTCACTGGGTTTAAAGATGTGCTACCCTCGATTTATTTAGGTACCTTTTTTTTAAGGAGAAAAGAAGACAGGACACGTAAATGTAATTACCAAAACATAAAATAAAAAAAGTGCTTCGTTTTTGTAAGAAAGTGCCGTTGTTGTGGAAGTTGTTTTGTTTTGTCCCTCTCAATTTATTTTCATTTGGTGATGTGAACGTTGTTGATATAAAATGGTCTGCACTCACGGGGTGTGAATGAATTCGGGTATTACAAAATTATTGGAAATTGATTCGAAAAAAAATTAGAATTCAGTTCATCCAATTCAAGTTCAAACTACTCGAATATTACTTTTCACTAAATTCAATTAAAAATACTCATATTTAACGAGTTTTTTTCAAAAACAGTGATAGTATAATTGAATATAAAAGTACTATATTAGGTTACATTATAATAAGTAGAAAGCAAAAAACGTTTAAATGAGTTTGCTAAATTATGAGCTAAAGTATTAAAATTTCTACGAGTAAATTGAATCGAGCATAACTGAAAAGATCTCCGGGGACGTCAAATAATTTCCCGAGTCCTGTAATCCGTAGAATCTCCCGAATTAACCACCTGAGCAACCTGAAGAACATCACCAAACATAGCTACTCGATTCCAACCACAAGATCAAGCCCAACTTAAAGAATCATGAAGAGTCAGAAATTCTAAGATCCCCGGATCCCAAATATGACGATAGTGTGCAGTGAAACGACTAATAACAAAACCATTGTTGTTCACAGCCACAACACCAATAAAACAACAATGATACATTGAACTAGTAGCCGCATCATAGTAGAGTTTTATAGTACCTGATGTCGGGACAGCCGTTGAGATTGAATTAGACGGGCACATAGCAGTGGACTGTGAATGACTATTAAGCGTTGGAAGTGCTGCAAACATGTTATAAGCTGCTATCCGGAGTTTGAAATAATGGAAGAGGCATGGATAAAATACATTGCGTATTGTCAGGTATAAAAAACCGCTTTATAAGCTTGGCATTCCAATCAGAAGCTGTATCATATTTTAGAATGAAAAAAAATCATATATAAGTTATTTTTATTTTGTTGGACTCGAGTCTAAATTTAAATAGTTTAAATGTCATTTCAAATTAGAATTAAAAATGTAAACATGTTCGAGCTAGAGTTTCTATAAGAGAATCGAGCTCGGAGTCGAACGTAACGTAATTTGAGTTCGGCTTAACTCGTTTACACTTCTAAATTATGGTCACTTTTATGTCCTGGCGTATTATAATTTTGTATATCAAATAAAATTATTAATTATATCATATATATTATATATATATATATACTATTTTATTTATTTATTTATTTTGATTGATATAATTTGTTTATAATTAGTATGCTGTATACACGTAATGATCAGATTTAGGAAATCTGATGAAGAAACAAACATGAGCTTTGATAATTGTAATTGAAAGGTATTTTGGAGTTAAGACATAAAATGAGATTGGCATGATTGTGGCCTAAGTCACGGCGGGCACGTAATTTTGTCTGCGTGGCTGCCAAAACGCGTACGCTCTACCGGATCAGCTAATATTGTAGGACCATTTTTATCTTTTTTTTTTTTAAACTTCCAACTAGCCGTTGTTTATCAAAGCGTCTTTTGTTTCCTTTTTTTTTCCAACTAAAAATTAAACAAGTAATATAGAAATTTAATTTTAAAAATTAATAATGGAAGGATTTTTATACTTAGAAATATTACGGGATTGAATTTTTGAATAGAATGATTATTTGATAGAGAAAATTAGGAAAAATACTCTCTTTTTAAAAATAATATGATTTCCTACCTCAATAAGGAAAAGATAGAGAAAATACCTCACCCTTTTAATATATTTATTTTTTTTACTCTAAGACATGTTTATATTATAATTATACTTAACTTTTATTGTTATTTTACTCTAATTATATTTATTCTATTCTAAATGACATCTGTCATTTTTCTCTCTCTTTCTCTCGTTTTTTTCTTTCTTTTCTCTTTTTTCTTTCTTCTCTTTCTTCTCTCTTTCTTCTCCTTCTCTGGTTCTTTTTTCTTCACCATTTTTTTTCTTCTTCTCTTCTCTACTTTTATTCTTTTCTTCTTCGCCGTTCTTCTGTCGCTCCGCCATCACTCCGCCATCTTGATTTTAGCGATTTTTTCTTAATTCGTGGTGATAAATATGATTTATTTTCATTTTCAGATCTAAATAAATTACTCTTGAATTTTTCAACTTTAGATCTAAAAATCTGCATAAGAAACAATGTTATGATGAAAAAAAATGATTTTATGCACAAAAAACGATTTCTGCAAAAAAACAGCTTCTGATTATCATATGAGTATCATCACTGCATTATCATGTAAGTATCATAACACTGCAGAGAAAATTGATTTTTTATTAAAAAAAACAGTGTCTGATTATCATATGAATAACACTGTATTAAAATATCATTATCATAACATTATATGATTATGATAAGGTTATGATAATACAAATATACGATAATGATAATAGTATAATAATGTTTTTATGATAATATAATGATAAGCTTATAATAGTATGATAATATGATACTTACATGGAAAAAAAATTACAGAAATAGTGTCATATGATAATGTTTTATCATATGATAACGAGATGATAATATTTATGGTACATACATGATAATATCTATGATAATATATGATAAAATAGTTTTCGATTATCATGTTGTTATCATAACACTGGAGTATGATAATTAGATGATAATGAATTATGATAAGTTTATGATAACTGGATGATAACGTGCGTGAAAATAGAATTACAAAAAAATTCATGACATCAGTATGATAACCAGATGATAATAAAATAATAAAGTTATGATAATAGTATGATAATAAGATACCTATATGTAAACAAATCACATAAAAATTATGATAATGAGATGATAATATAAAGATAATAGTATGATAATATGATACCTATATAAAAAAAAATTACAAAAAAATTATGACAACGAGATGATAATGTGAAGATAATAGTATGATAATAATATGATAATATGATACATGTACGAAAAAAAACAATTATAAAAAAATTATGATAATAAGATGATAAGGTGACGATAATAGTATGATAACATGACTTTATTATACTTCATTATCATACTATTTTCTTCACATTATCATCTCGTTATCATAATTTTTATGTAATTTTTTTCATATAGGTATCATATTATCATACTGTTATCATAATTTTATTATTATGTCGTTGTCATAATATTATCATTTAGGTACAATAATACATTATCATCTCGGTATCATATGATTATATTATGAGAATGAGGTGATAATACAGTGATAACAACATGATAATCAATTTTTTGTAGAAAATCTTTCTTTATGCAGTGTTATGATAACAATATGATAATACTGTGATACTCATATGATAATCAGAGACTATTTTTTTTTATAAAAAATCATTTTTTCTGCAGTGTTATGATAATCATATGATAATCAGATGCTGTTTTTTTGCAGAAAATCGTTTTTGTGCAGAAAAACGTTTTTTTCATCATAATATCGTTTTTTCATACAGATTTTTAGATTTAAAATTGAGAAAAAAATTCAAGAGTAATTTATTTATATCTGAATGTTAAAAAATCGCCATAATCACCATGAATTAAAGAAAAGTTCGCTAAAATAAAAAATGAAAGAACAGTGGAGCGACGGTGGAGCGATGAAGAAACGGCGGCGGAGGGATGAAGGAACGACAGAGAAAAAAGAAAAAAGTGGAGAAGAAAAGAAGAAATAAAAAAGAAGAAGAAAATTGACGAAGAAGAAGAAGAAGAAGAGAAGAGAGAGAAAGAAAATAAAAATATGACAGTTGTCATATAATAAGAGTAAAGATATATTTAGAGTAAAAAATTAATAAAAAGTAGGTATAATCATAATATAAACATGCTTTAGAGTAAAAAAATAAAAACATTAGAATGATGAGGTATTTTCTCTATCTTTTTCTTATTGAGGTAGGAAATCAAATTATTTTAAAAAATAGAGTATTATCCTAATCTTCTCTATTTGATATGGTGACCCAGCTTTTGTGATTAAAAATTTAGAGATATTTTTAGGTAAATTCAATTCACCACGTCATCCATGAACTGAGCCAATAATATTATAACACCTTATTAAAATGAGGGTACGCTTGTAATTTTGTTTGTTGTTTTTTTTATATTTTTAAATAATGATATTATAAAAATATCCTCATTTTAATGAGGTGTTATAATGTTATTGCCAGTTCACGGATGACGTGGTAGACTGAATCTACTTAAAAATTTATCTAAAAAATTAAAGTTTGATCCTTTATAATTTCTATCAAGAATTCATTATTAGCAACTGCTATTAAATTAATTAAGTTACATAAAGTAAAGTTAATTTAAATTACAGACCTTAAATCTGATGGACATTCTCATGAAAATATAATTAATCTTAATATTATTTTTGGAAATTTTATATAACAATTTGATTTTTGTTTAGTTGATTGATATTTTTTTGTCAAAGGTTAAACTTAATTGATTGAAGAGTGAAATATATACAAATAGAAAATAACTCCTCAACACCAATGAGTTAATCATTCCATGATTAAATGATGAGAACTGCAAATCAGTCATCCACAAGGATATTTTTGGCCATCGAATGAGCCACCCAAATAAAATCTAATTTCCAAAAATCAAGAGATTAGATCAAGATATTGACTAAAACTACCTCAGCATCCTTGTCATCAGTGTTGGAGAAATGTATTCCATTTATAAAGACCTCCCAATCTCCCTCGAAAGTTAGACGGTTATATCTGAAATCAACGACTCCTCCATTGCTATTTATAGTCTTAGTGCATCCACCACTATTGGTTATGTAATGTCAAGAAACCATCGTACCTATACCACAATTGCAAACACCATTGAAGCAAAAAAAATGTAATTAAAATAGGTCTATAGTTACTTTGGTAAAAAAAACATTTCCATTGAGCTTAAAACTTTGAATTGTAGTACTAAGCTTACTGATTTTAATAATGGAGCTCAATTCAGATGTTTTAACTCAGTAACATTCTTATTTATCCATAAGTTGATAAGATGAGTTAATTTTAATGAGGTGTTATAATGTTATTGTCAGTTCACGGATGACGTGGTGGACTGAATCTACTTAAAAATTTATCTAAAAAATTAAAGTTTGATCCTTTATAATTTCTATCAAGAATTCATTATTAGCAACTGCTATTAAATTAATTAAGTTACATAAAGTAAAGTTAATTTAAATTACAGACCTTAAATCTGATGGACATTCTCATGAAAATATAATTAATCTTAATATTATTTTTGGAAATTTTATATAACAATTTGATTTTTGTTTAGTTGATTGATATTTTTTTGTCAAAGGTTAAACTTAATTGATTGAAGAGTGAAATATATACAAATAGAAAATAACTCCTCAACACCAATGAGTTAATCATTCCATGATTAAATGATGAGAACTGCAAATCAGTCATCCACAAGGATATTTTTGGCCATCGAATGAGCCACCCAAATAAAATCTAATTTCCAAAAATCAAGAGATTAGATCAAGATATTGACTAAAACTACCTCAGCATCCTTGTCATCAGTGTTGGAGAAATGTATTCCATTTATAAAGACCTCCCAATCTCCCTCGAAAGTTAGACGGTTATATCTGAAATCAACGACTCCTCCATTGCTATTTATAGTCTTAGTGCATCCACCACTATTGGTTATGTAATGTCAAGAAACCATCGTACCTATACCACAATTGCAAACACCATTGAAGCAAAAAAAATGTAATTAAAATAGGTGTATAGTTACTTTGGTAAAAAAAACATCTCCATTGAGCTTAAAACTTTGAATTGTAGTACTAAGCTTACTGATTTTAATAATGGAGCTCAATTCAGATGTTTTAACTCAGTAACATTCTTATTTATTCATAAGTTGATAAGATGAGTTAATTCAAATAGTAATCGTGTTCCATTTAATACTAATTAATTTTGAATATGTGGAATTTAAGTGATATTCTTTAATCCATTAAAAAAACTGAAAATACAGAAGAAAAAAAAAATTAAATCATTAGCTGATGGGATGGGATTGACCCCTACTACCATTCCAATACCGAAGATTGGGTATTATTCATCGGCCTATTTCATTAGCCTGACTGGCCCAATCAACATTAACCCCACGCTTATAGTTCTGGACTTATGGCTAGAAAACTGGGCTGGAAAGCATGTTCTTAGAGTTTAGCCATGTCAATGGGCCCAGAGCTTGCATACATTACGCAGGCACATTCCACATAATCTTTTTTCTTTTTAACAGTGATAGATTAAAATACAAGACATTAAAAAAAACATCCAGACATATACTAGAAAATTAAAACTTTGACATTTTGAACTAGATTACCTTTAGTATTTGCGGATCATCAAAAACATAGTCAGTAGTATAAATTGAAATGAAGAAGTATCGAAGGATTTTCGGAGATGCAAAATATTCCGACAAAAATAATAATAAAGCAACATTTCGCATTAATAGATATAGATATTTGGAGAACATCACCTTCAAAAAAATTATATTCTTCCATCCTATATTGGGTTATGTTTTTTTATTTGTCTTGCAATTGGACAGTGACTTGAGTCATTATACTAAGGCATGTGAAGAATAAAGTAGGTGCAAATTTGTGTCACACACTTATTATCATGATACATTCACCAATTTTTCGTAAAATTAATATATATCATGAAATATTTTATTAAATATCTATAATTATAAAAAAGGTCAAATAAAATCTAAAATAATTAAATACCATATAAATAATACTCACTTGGGTATAAATTGATGAATGTTATTTTAATTCTTTTACCCCAAGCTCTCAATTTATATGTACTTAATGACTCCTATGTCGCAATAAACCTGGCTTTTTTCTTTTCTTTTTCTAATTGATACTCATTTCTAGTAAATTACAATATTTAAAATTACTTTTTTATATTATTTTTATTTGAAATTTATTAATTGGCTACTAGTATTTATTGTTAATTAGCGATAGTATTAAATAAAGATATAGCAAAAAAATAAAGATAAAAAATAAAAAAATTATAATATTGATTGTATTTTTTAAAATTTTATCATAATTGTTCTATTGAGACGAAATAAGTGTACCTCACCTATTGCATTTTTAATAAAACAAAAATAAATTATTATTATATCAAATAAGGATGACTGTGATGTTTTTTTTTATAAACTATCTATTTTATCTAAAGAATTAAATTTCTTTATTATTATATAAATTGTCTATCAATTGTGAAGGAAGAAAATAATATTTGAAAGTTTAAGTTTATGAGTTGACTATTCATTATAAATACATGTCTGTTTATAATCAATTAGTCCCACCAGTGAATTTCATTTTTGTAAATCTACCAAAGAAAGCAATCTTCATCAGAAAGAACTTGGGCATATGTTACCTTGTAGAACTAGAAAGAAACCAAAAGGAAGCCATAAAATAGGTTTCCCTTTCATTATAACTAACAATTGAATATTATATTTTAAAAATAAAATAAAAAAATACAATATATAATATAATATAATTTGAAGATTGAAATTAAAATAAAAGTAAAAATGATTATTATTTTTTTAAAATTAATAACATAAATATTTCAATTAAAATGACACATATCACATACATATGGATTATGTAATTATATGAAATTGTTGTTTGAGGATCTGCATTACTTTTGAAGCTATTTATTAGGAATGTAATTGTAATTACACCAGCAAATAATTATATCCCGTTTCAAATCACTAATTCTAATTTTTAATGGGTTATTGTGACAAAAAAAACACTAGTTTTATATTTTTTTTTATTTAGGCACATTTTATTAAACACTGCAGCCCGCATTTTAATTTTTCTTTTTTCTGGCACAAAAAAGATTAACCTTTCAATTTTGACAGCTTACGTCTAAATATTTTATCCAATGATATTTTAGTCATTCAAATGGTCAAACTAACATCGTTTTTTGCATAAGAAATGCCTAAAATGACATTAAATTATAGAATGAAAGCTTAAAAAGGTTGAAATGTATGGAGACATTTGGTAAAATATAGTATTAAAATCGCAAACAGAAAAAGAAGAAAATAATTTTAATGACAATAGCCAAATCTTCAATAGTGTAATTCTTATCTCAATTATGAAAGCTAAAGAATTGGGTAATTAATCATAGGCAAATACAAGAAGTGGTGTGACAAATGAAAGAGGATCAATTATAATGAACCATGTGGGATCCACGTAAGCGGGACTTTTTTGATAGACAATTGCCACCAAACCAGCCTGGAAAAGCTCTATAGCCACCTTTTCTATTTATAGATTCTTGAGCTCAATTATAACTTCCACAGTTTAACTCTAATTTTGAACCAATTAATTTGTTTTTGATTCAAAGTATTATAAGTACTACTTCCGATTTATAATATTTGTCATATTTAAAAAAAAAATTAGTTTATAATATTTTTCATATTAATTTTTTTAAAAATATTAATTAATATTTTTTCAAATTTATTCCTAGCAATAAATAATTTAATAAAGTTAAAAAAACTAGTCAAACATAAAACTATTGGTAATTAATAGGCCTAATACTTTAAAAAAATCCCGACCTTTTAACCCCTTTTCAATTCTAATCTGAAAACTGGTCAATTTTATCCTATTTCGCATTTTCTCATTTCAATTGTATCCTATTTTTTTAATTTTTCACAATCTTTTTATTTAAATGAGAAAATATTTAATTAACTAAGTTTAAAAATAAAATAAAATTTATTTCCATTCAAAAAAATATAAATATTCTTTTATTTTGAAAAAACATCTAAAAACCGTAATCAAACTAAAACTAATTTAAATTTTTAATTAATTTAACTAAATCTAAATAAATTTTTAACATATACAATTAATATATACTAGACATGGAGAACGTTTTTTAATTTTTTCCAAACGAAAAAAACATAAATTTAATATTTCAGGGTACAATTGAAACACAAAAATACGAAATAGGGTAAAATTGACCAGATTTCAACGTTAGGGTAGGATTGAAAAGGGGCTAAAATGTCGAGGATTTTTGAGGCATTAGGCGTAATTAATATGAACAATTTAGTAAAAATATATAAAAATCAATACATGTTTATTAATTTTTTAATCTACAAAAAATGACCAAATGTGACAAATATTATGAACAGGAAGAGTATTCATCAAAATTCAAAAATATAAACCAAAACTACATTTCATGTGAATCCTTTTATTCAAGAGTCGTCAGTTAATTTAAATTTAGAATTTATATAATTTTTTTAAGAAAAATTTCAGTGAATTACACTTGTCAATATTCTTTTATAAATTACTATCATTATTTTACCAACAAATTATAACTCAAATGATATAAATATAAGTCTATATTCTGTTAAAATCATCTTAATCTTTTTTTCATAAACATTTTTTTCTTTTCAATAATAAAAAATTCATTACTTCTTTAATTATGATTCATAATAAGAAGGCTTAATAGCGTAAAAATTCATAAATTTTAGCGTGTTTTTCAAATTTAACATAAATTTTCAATTTTGGCAAATTAATATACAAACTTTTGATTTTTTGCAATTTTAGCACCGATCAATTTTCCTTCAAAAAAATAGAAAAAAATACTGACGTGGATGCCGGAATAGTGGTTATTCCTGTGTCAACATTTTTTTAACGAAAAATTGATCGGTGCTAAAATTGTCAAAAATTAAAAAATTTGTGTATTAATTTGGATAAATTGAAAGTTTATGTTAAATTTGTAAAACACGCTAAAATTTGTGATTTTTTACGCAATTAAGCCTAATAAGAAATCATTCTATTTACTTCTTTCTTGGTTTAATACTAGTTGGATAAAATTGACAACTGTTGAGTTAAGAGCGGTCTAGCTATTACCTCTGCATATTGACATTATTATATTTTTAGAGTAAAGTTTGATGAAATACAACTTGATGTTTAATTATTAGAGAACGTTTCAAATTCATAAAGTGGACTACTATTTACCGCCCCAAATTACTACCCACCGTCCAACTTTTTACCAAATACCCCTAAGCCATTTTCAGTTTTTTTTTTAATATTCAATTCTCTCAATTCAATTAAAAACCCAACGAATATCCGAGTGAATTTACAATAAAAATGTCAAAATCGACTAAAAATAAAAGACGGAACTTCCGGTAAATAATCGGTTTTTATTTACTTAATTTTTTGATTTTTTTAATTTTTTTTAATTTTTTTTAAAAGCCATCGCCCGGCGATGGCGATGGACCTGTGCACCATCGCCTGGCGATGGCGATGGTGCACTGGGACAATCGTCCATCGGGGACGATTGTCCCAATGGACCATCGTCCTAGGGGGACGATTGTCCACTGCGATGGTCCCAGTGGACCATCGCCAGAAGATGACGACGGTCCACTGGGACCATCGTCCCTCATGGACAATGGTCCACTGGGACAATCGTCCCTCGGGGAAGATTGTCCCTGTGCACCATCGCCATCGCCAGGCGATGGTGCACAGGGCCATCGCCATCGCCGGGCGATGGCCCTTGCAAAAAATTAAAAAAAAAATCTTTTTTATTAAAACAGTTAAAAACAAATAAAATTAATTATTGGAGGTTCCCGTCTTTTATTTTCCGTTGATTGCGACATAAATCGGCTCCGGTTATCGTCGGGATTTTAGGTTGAGTTTGAGAGAATTTTGAGTTGAGAGATTTTTTTTTTTGTTTTTGAATTGAAATTATGTTAGGGGCATTTCAGTCAAAACTTGGGCGGTGGGTAGTAATTTGGGGCGGCGAATAGTAAACCCCTTCATAAATGCTCATATTTGTATTATACAGCTTCACATGCAATTAACCAGTGGATCAGTAAAAATAAACTTAAACTATTCACCAACTAATCAAACCTCTGCCATCCACCATTTTTTTTTCTATTTTTTTTCACATGTTCCATAACGTTATAAATATGTACATATATTATGGGCTATCATTATAATATTCAACATTTTTTCACATGTTTTATATAATATATTCTTAAATAACTATACGATGCAACAGTTGTATCATGTTATTCTTATAATAAATTATTGAGACGTTTGTAATGTTAAGGTATTTAATGAGAAAAACATAAATGATAATTGAATATTTGACTACCGCAAATGCTTTCTGTTCTTTTTATAAAAATAAAGTGGCATAATTGTTTGTTGTGGCTAAATATTCTATATTTTTCGATTTATCCATTTGCAACTGTTGCATACATTAATAGTTTTTTTTTATGTTTTTATAGTGAGTACTTTTTTTGACTGAGATAGATTGGATTAGGATTTTTTTTCAACTTCTAAACATGTAATGCCAAATTTAATTACTTAAACATCGAACAAAGGGTCAACGCGCTACTGAAGAACTTGTGATATATGGTCATTTAATCCAGTTTCTATTCTTTTTAGCAATTAGCCCAAAAACTTTCATATTTGGATTAAATTAATTCATAATTTATTTTTTTATTGCAAAAAATAGGTTTAGGATAATTTTATCGTAACAATTCGGAAATTTTCTAATTTGTTTTTTGCATCGCTTACTTTCGATTTGTATTTCACGCGTTTTTAAAATACAATTATATAATAATTTAACCCAAAAATAAAGAGTTTTGGAATTAATTGCTCAAAAAATAAAAAATTAGTTAAATAATCATGTGTCACAAATTTAAGAGGCGCGTTGACCCTTTGTTTTTTAAATATTTACACCGTCCATAAAAAGTAAATAGTACTACTTAAAAGTGAATATATTAAATTAAATTGATCTATAGCATTCATTTTTTTATAGATATTGTGGATTAAATAGACTTAATCTCTTAAACTCACTGGAACATAAAAAGATATTAATCCATAGTAGATCATATTAAAGCCACAAAATGTACAAGCATAATTTATCATACGTTTTTGGTTTTAGCTCTTGACAAAAAAATATATATCATATTTTTAAATTTAAATAATACGATTTTATTATTAAACTAAATTTGTAGAAATTTCATAAGCTTTTGAGAAAATAATGAATCATTATATTTTAGTATATATTTTAATTATTGAGTAAATATAAATTATAAGAATAAAGTACAATTTTTTTTTGCAGTTAATGGTAAATTTTTTATTTTTTATTATTTAATTGTCATTTTAATATTTTTTATTTTTTAAAATTATAAATATTAATACTGGTATAATCTTATTTATGATTCTTTTTATGAAAATTTAGTTTTACAACTTCAATTATCTATTTCATGTAATAGTTTAGTAAAATAAAAAATATAATAAAAAGTCATCTAAATATACTAAAAATATCAAATGGCCAACTAAAAAATCGAACGGTGTGATTAATTTAATGACAATGGCTATTTTTTTAGGCTTAAATACACCAAAAATCACAAATTTTCGCGTGTTTTTGGTATTTAATATAAACTTTTAATTTTGGTAAAAAAGTATATGAATTTTTAAAATTTTGCAATTAAGAGCACGTGCATGTTCCCTTTGAAAAATAGTGCAATTTTACATCTAAAACGGCGCCGTTTTAATCTAAAACGGTGTCGTTTTACATCCAAAATGGTATCAATGTCTTCAATTGTAAATTTTTAAAAATTCATATACTTTTTTGTCAAAATTAAAAAATTATGTTAAATACTAAAAATATGTAAAAATTGGTAATTTTTTTGATGCATTTAAGCCATTTTTTTTTATGAATCATTGCAGCTAAATTTTTGATATGAGATAAATTTTTCACCAAGACAAGCGAGTACCGACGTGGAAAAGTCGTCTTCTTTACGCCTCCCATTCATACGCCACGTGATCAAAATCAAGCCGTGTATAACCTTCCACGTGTCAACATTTCTGATTTTGGTCAAGCCCGTCTTTAACGACGCTCCTTCGTTCCTTTTTCAAACTCACCGTTTTATGTTTTCAACGTTTTTTACTCAATTCATATTTGCAATATTACCACTTAAGATTCATTGAATGGACATTATTACCCATCGATGACGCGTTTGATTTGTGTATGAAAAAAATGTTGTAAAGCTAAATGTGTCGGTTGTCATCTTTAACGAATTTTGGACTCCTGCTTTTGCCCTTTTAGAGAAACTTTTATTTTTCAAAAGAAACTTTTATATACTCCATATTTTTATCTTTGGTTAAATTGAAACTTATACTCCCTCCTTTCTTTTTTAGTTGTCCATTTAACTAATTTTATTTGTCTACAAATAATTGTCCATTTAGAAATCCCATGTGATATTAGCTACTTATCTTCTAAGTTTACCCATTCCTAATAAATGACTCTATGTTTTAATTTAAATGGCATTTATTAACTAATAGGGCTATATTAATATTTTTCTTTATAAATTAAAACAAAAAAAAGACTATCTTGATATGTGCAATATTGGCTAAATGGACAATTAAAAAAAAACGGAGGGAGTATGTTCATTTCTTCTCATTCTATTTACAATTTTAATATTTTTTAATATTTTTTCAAAAATAAAATATTCATAAAATATATAATTTTGACCTTCATATTAACCTTATGTCTTTATTTAAATCATAATGATTATTTATTTCAAATTAGTTCCCAACATTACCAAAAATGAAATTATACCTAATTGAATAATTTTTATGTAATTTTTATTTATTGATGTGGATGATAAATTTTATATATGAAATTTTATTAAATTTCAACATAAATAATTTATTTTTATTTAAAATTTAATATCATAAAAAATATAAATAGAACCAATGTTAGTGTCATGTCTATATCAAGTATCACCCAAGTCAGCATAATAAAAAATAAAATTAAAATATGCTAAAAGAAATTCCAATTATTTTATTATAAATAGATATTATATAATATATGTTTGAAACAAAATAAATCACCAAGAATCAAATAGAAAGGTTCAAATTGTATATTTATTAATCTTTTATTTTTAAATAATAATATCGTTATTTATTTTATTAACTAAATATACAACAATAGTTGTAGTCAATATTGTCTAGAGAAAAATATTTTTATTTATTACTATAATATTTTATAGAGCACCATAAAAGATGATAATGATACTGTATGGTGTAGCTTCAAAGATAAGAGACACTTAGTACAACCCACACTCACTTCACACTAACTTCCCTTTTCTTGGTTTTTCTTTTATCAGTTTCCTCAACAATTCAACCACAACTTTTCTTCTTCTTATTATTATTATTTCTCTTATATTTCTTGTGCATTACAAAACATTTTCATCAAATTCTTGAATTCTAATTCAGCATCTCATGATAATAATTTCAAGAATGACACGATCTGTTCCTTTATTATTAGCTCTGTTTATGATGCTCTCAAGTTTCGCAAACTCATCGCCAATACCAAAACCAAGAATGCTCTATCAAATTGCATGCACAATGTGTTCAACTTGCTGCAACCCTAATCCATCTCCACCGCCACCGTCTCCTCCCCCGCCGTCTCCACCACCACCTGCCTCCACCAACAACTGTCCACCACCACCATCTCCTCCAAGCTCATCCGGCGGCGGCTCTTCCTATTACTCTCCACCTCCACCTGCAACTTACACTTATTCATCTCCGCCCCCACCACAAGGCGGCGGCGGTGGAGGTGGATCTTATTACTATCCTCCACCAGATTATAATAACTACCCCACGCCACCGCCTCCTAATCCAATAGTGCCGTATTTTCCATTCTATTACCATACTCCACCGCCGGGGTCTGGTTCTTTGAAGCTAATGGGTTCTTTAAGTTGCACTATTATTGTTTCTTTACTAATTTTTTTGTTTAATTTGTTGTTTTAATTAAAGATTATAATTAAATTAAAGAAATTAGAATAATGTGGCAAATTGGCAGATCTGAGAATTATGCAGCTGAGGAAAAATCACAAGAGAGATTCCTGAAAATTTCAGGAAACAAAAATCAAGAATCAAGAATTCAGCATAATTACAAAAATGCCATTCTTGGACAGAGCTTGAAGTGTAAGAGAATTACTAGGATGATGACAACATGACAAGTAATTTTATTTACTCTCTTTAATTAATTTTCAGTCTTGCTGTGAAGTGAATGATTTGTAATTTGTTAGACAAATTGTATCTAGTGTATTTTAATTTGTTTTTTCTTTGCAGTTATTAATTGGAAATAGTTAATGAACTGTAGTCAATTTTATGATTAATAATTAATAAAGTTAAAAGCTAGCTTTTCTTTTTTGTTGAGTTCAATTAATTAGTGCCTACTTAATGGTAATTTAAATTATTTTTGTCTCCTTATAATGTTGCATTGATTTGATTGGCATCTATACACATTATTTAGCCAACAATTATTGATGTTGAACCGAATAAGTGGGCATGATAATTGGCTTGTTTAATCATAGGATACTCCTAACATGCTCCTAGGATACTATTAATATGTTGCTTTCGTTCCGTAAAGATATATAATTGCTATTTTTAGTGTTTTTATAAATAAAAAATTCTCATATTTAATGCTAGTTAAAGATAAAATTATTGAAATACTTTTATAATTTTATTGTACGATTAGATATAGCGATTCCATAATAATTCAATATTCTTTAAAAAAATTAAGAATATTATAGGAATATTTTAATAAATTAATCACAACTAGTGAATTTTCGAATTTCTCTAAAATCACCATTTTCTTCTATCTATATAGAACGGGGGATATTGAAAAAAATTATAAATCCTCGATTGTCAATTACGCTTTTAAATATTATATACATTTATTAATTATTTTGGTATATATTAAGAAGAATTGCAATTATTTAATAAATAAATAAAAATAACTCTAATATTTCATATAACATTAATTTATTTTATATGAATTAATTGATTTTTTACATTTATGTTTATATTATATATTTATTGATTTGGTACGGCGAAAGAAAGTATATATTTGTTTATATATATAATAGGGAAGAGAGTCATTTATGCCCTTAAGGTTTGTCTCGAGGATCAAATAAGTCATTAACGTCCGAAAAGGTTCAAATATACTCTTAACGTCTTAAAAATTGAACAAGCATGCCCCCAATTTGGACACATAAATGAGATGTTAGGGGTCTAAAACATTAGGGCCATATTTGAGACTTTTCGAACGTTAAGAGTTTACTTGATCATGAAGGTAAACTTTAAGGACATAAATAATACTTTTTTCCTATATAATAAGTACCTAATTTATTCAAGCTATTAGATGGTTTATTTATTTCCTTTTTGTATATACACAAAATCTTGATTAAATTAAAATATCGTTCTTTTATCTACTATACTCTATAGTCTGTATTAGACTGTATACCGTTCCGTTGGAGATATTGGTTGATTAGGACCTCATGATATTAATAATTGTTAGCTCTTTGTTTTTGTCTTTTTAAACAAAGCCAAACTTTTTTTCTTCTTTTTAAATAAGCCAATTTAGCGAGTTGTAACGGCACAGGAGCGTCCATTATAAAAAGAACTAACAGTTTCTCTTATCATAATTAAAGATATTAAAACTTTATTCTACAAAAGTAAATTCTGCAATTCTTATTGGACGAAGAGTGATTATATTAATATAGGGAAATTTTTTTGATTTTAGTAATAAAACTAAAAAGATAACTTTGTTATTGATGAGGTGGTGTTAGCGGTCAGGATCAGGTACTGCAAGGATGTTGTTTTAATAGATGATTCTATGCAATCAGCTCCGTTGGCTGCACGTACTCTGATACGTGAACTCTGATTTACTGTGTTTCTGACACACCATTTTTAAATTCTCCAATCCAGTGTTAAACTTAGTGAGTTGAACCTTATTTTAACTCGCTCCCATGAATCGTTGACCATCTAGAAATTCATAAATTTCTTCGGAGAATGTGCCCAATCCCACCTTCTCATGCGCATCATCCTTTGAGAAAATGAGCTTACATCAAAAAATAATCAATTATCATAATGTAAAAATAAAAAAACTTTATAATATTAACAAGAAGATAGTAAATTTAAACTCTTATTACCTCAATAATATATATTCATGTACTCAATAATTGGTGGCACATTTTAAGTTCTATGGGAAAAGAGGCGATTAATGTGTGGATGACTATTGGGTGGAGTGGAATTAGTTTGGCAAAATGCATATTTAGAATTTTATATTACACTTTCTTTAATTTGTTCCTTTCACTATAATTTGTATACATTTTACTGATATTTGGTCCTTCTATCATAAAAAAAATATTAATATTTTCAAATTAAGACGAACAAAAAAAAGAAGATCAAAAACTTGCTTTTAAAAATGAAAGTGCAACAATCTCAAGAAATTTAATATAAAAATAAAATAAAAATCAGGCGTACTAACGATGCATGAAGTACACACATTTTATATGTATGGTATGATAAGGGATCTATTAAAAGTCCACAAAATTTAAGATCCCATAAAAATTGGAAGTGTGAAAATTTATTGTTAACAGATAAAAGTGAGAGGACTCAATTCAAAATTATATGATAATGTAAGGATCCCAAATTTACATTTTGCCTATTAGTTATGCAATTTGATGAAGGAGACAAAAGACAGGAAGACTTAGCTGGATGGCACATATGGTGAATGGGCAGTGGGGTCAATTGGCATCTTTTTATATCCACCAGTAGAGACACAACAACAACAACGCACCCATTGTTTTACTTACTTACTACAGCTAATCAAACTCAAAAGACCTCAACTTTTCTGTTTACTGTAATCAGAAAGGCTTAATTATTACTAATAGATATGAAAATGAACCGAGCTGAGTCGATTTTGAGAGGTTTATTTTTAGCTCGTTACATAAATAAAGAGTTTATATTCGGTTCATTTTAGCTCATTTAGAATTTGTTTGTCTTGCTGATAAATAAGCCGGACCCGTGAACGCATTATTCGACCGAATCAAATTATTCGATCGAACGAAATTAAAATGATAATTCTGAAATGTAAACAAATTTGTGTTGATAATCATCATCTTTGCATGGATAGTAAAGAGATGAGATAAATTTCTGAAGCAACCGATCAATTTTTATTTTTTCACTATCGAACCGAACCAAATTGCCCATTGCACACCCCTGCAACGAGGGATAACACAACAAAAATTGAATAAATTTAGAAGCAGAAACTAACTCTTTCATTTCATACAAAGACTTTATTCGGCCCAAAGTTTAAGGTGGTAATGGTTCAAAGCTTTGAGTTTATAAAGATGGCGGTGAAGCCCAGTGTTTATTTTGAAGTAAGGTCTGGAAATTCTACATAATATATTAATATGGGCCTATCCCTATTGAGGCCTCATTCTGTGTACATACACACCACTTCATCTCTTTCCTAAAAGCTTATAGAAATATGTCAAGTTTTCTTTTATAAAAAGAGTCTAACCGGGATCTAAATTTGCAGCTCATGATCAAATAACTTATTTTTAATGTTTTTAATCAATTAAGGACACTTTTTTTTAATTTTTGGGGTCAATTAAAAATAAAATTATACAATATGAATAAGTCCATGGACCAGGATGACCTATTTCATCCTTAATTGATGTAAAAATAAAAAGTATTGTCTTTAATTAATCCAAAAAATGAGAGCATTGTTTTTAACCGATTAAAAAAAAGGCAAAAAGTGAATTATTTAACTCTGAAACACATGGATATCGGATCGATCGTTTACTCCTTTTTCTTTTTCGTTTTACAAATAGTGAGGTAGTTGTTATGCCTCATGTTATGTTACGTCATGCATATTATTATCAATATTATTTTACATGTTATAGTTTATTAATAAAAAATTAACATGTCATTCATATTATAATCCTTGATCATAAATATGTTTACAATTATCACTAGCAAATGAGAAAAAGTTTACAATTATCATACTAATTTAATCCTTTTTAAAATTTCATGTTTGTCAAACAACCTATTATTTCAGAATGAAAAAAGGTTAATAATAAAGCAGAAGTGAACCTTCACTAAAACAAGAGGGGGGCAATGGCCCTCTAAAAATGATATTTTTTTAATATATGTGGGTTTAATATTTTAACTAAAATTCCAAATTTTTAATAGTTTTGGGAATGTAAATGTGTTTGGCTACATTGAAGTTACTCGAGTTCGAGCTATTGAGCCGAGTTCGAGTATTCGTGAGGCTCCGCTTGCAAGCCTTTTACAAATATAAATTAATAGTTTATTATTTTTGACCTAATTCGAGTTCGTCTTGTTTTGTTTACATCCGGTGACTTGGTTATTATTTTTCTATCCTAAATTGAATTTTAATTTTTTATTCTAATTATAAACAATGATGACATGATATTATAATTATTGCTTTTAAATGATTTAAGATTGATTTCATGAAATTTTCTAAAAAAAAATTATAATAATTTAGTTATAATTTTAATAGCACGAACAACTTATTAAATCAATATTTTCCATTTCAAAAATATGTTGAAAATTTGGTATTTCGAAAACGGAACTTCATTTTCAGTAGTTGTATCCGTGCTACTAAGATCATAAGTTGGCCTCTCCAAAATTAAATGTTTAAGTCCGCCACTGATAAAAGTTAATTTTTTTTGCATTTAGGGGACGTAAATTACAGCTTTTATTTTATTGTATTTATAAGGAATTGAACATTTGTTAGTTTTTTAAGGGAGAAAATTATCATCTCATATAAAAAGTCCATAGTTCAATTATTATCTCATATAAAAAGTTCATAGTTCAATTATCATCTCATATAAAAGGCTAATCCCCTGGAAAAAAACCCCACCTTTCAACCCCCTTCGTTTGCACCCTCACTTTTCATTTTCAAGTGCACCCTAAAAGTATTAAATTAGCCCTTTTTTACTATAAAAAAGTTCAAATCGATAATTTATATATTAATTTATATTCTAAATAGTTCTCGATGTTTAAATTTCAACAATAAAACCATATTTCCTAAAATTTTAAAAGTTAATTTTTTTTTATAAAATATAAATCAATTAAAAATCTCATTAAATATGGTTTTGTTGTTGAAATTTAGACATTAAAAACAATTTAGAATATGAATAAAAATATAAAGTATCGATTTCAACTTTTTTTCTAGTGACAAAAGCCCAATTTAATACTTTTAGGGTGCAATTGAAAATGAAATGTGATAATTTGAGTAAAATTGGGGATTTTGAAAGGTGAGGGTGCAAGCGAAGGGGGGTTGAAAGGTGGGGGGTTTTTCAGGGGTTAAGCCCATATAAAAAGTCCCTACTTCAATTATCGTCTGATATAAAAGGTTCTACTTCAATTTCACAAACAATAATTTCCAATTAATCATAACTTTTTAAACTCAATTAACATGAAATTTATTCAAATAGAATATTCGACCTTAAATGATGCTACAAAACGGATTTTTTTGTCCCTGTAAAAAATATCAAAAGAAAAAAAAAGTACAATTTCAAATTTAAAATATACAAAAGTTCGTTAGGACTGTTTGGCTCCTAAGAAAATATTATGGCGCTTCAATTAGTCAACAATCCGTACTAACTATACTTTGAATTTTTATTGCTTTTCATTTCACCGCGAAAACAGAATAAATTTTACATTCCCGCTTCTTAAAATTATTAATTTTCTTGTCACACTTCATCGTACAGTACATAATATAACATCAGTGATGTGACGCAAAAATTAAATAATTAGACAAAAATATCATTTATCTTGGCATCTATTTCAATTCTTTACCACACAAAAAATATAATAAAAGCGAAAACTAATACATTAAAAATAACAATAATCAAATGCTTGAATTTCTTACGAACTTCACAAATACAATTAGCCACAAATCATAATCTTAATTAAATAAAACACATTAAATCATACAACTTAATCATCAAATTGGGTCAGCAAAACTACTAGTACAAAAATAATTAAATTCCATAATTATTATTTCCTAAAAATTATTTTTTTCTAAGCATAAACAGAACCATAAGACAAGGCCATTAATAGTACAGCAGCTTGTTCTTCTTCACCTAATTTTTTCCTGTGCTTCTCAACACTTGATCTCTGCATCAAAACTTCTCTACCCAAAGCCAATAATCTCTGCTTTAATCCATCTCCTAACCTATTATTATTATTATTATTATTACTTTGATTTTGCCCTTTTCTTGATTTCTTCTCGAAATTTGCTGCTCTGTTTAAACTCAAATTATCTCTCTTCTTTTTCCTGCTTCTAATCCCACATGCGTTGCACAGTGACTGCAAAAAACAAAAAACAGAAAACAATTAAAAACAGTTCAAAATTAATCGGATCGCAGACACAGCGAAACAATGTTATTTTAAAGTTTTCCGATACTTTTTATAATAAAAAAATTGATTAAATGAAATGTCCATTCACGGGTTTATTTACCTTAGGACCAGCTGGTCCGCCTCTCCAGAGCGGTGTTTTTGAAGTACCGCAATCAGCACAAGTTTTTTTCTCTGATGATGCTTCTTCAAACTCTAATCTCTGCATAAGAATTAAAAATAGAGCTTGATTAGTTAAAGATTTAAACGAGATCAAGAATCGAAAAACATATGATTTAATTAAAGATTGAGCTTACTTCTGGACTTGGATCCAACATTTTAAGAGATCTAAAACAAACCCAGATGAGAAAAAAAGTTGGCAATCGTGAAAAAGATCGATCAGTGATCAGATTAAAGATTTTAAATCAAGAATCGAAGAGTTGGGTATGAACTATTAAATCAAGATCAAGATCAAAATCTGGGAAATGGAAGATCAAAGATTAAAGATCAAGATTCAAGAATAAGCAAATGGGTGGTGAGTAAAAAGAAAATTAAGTAAAAACTAGTGATGATTTAAAAAATTTAAGTGTGATTTGCAGAGAAAAAAAAATATATTTAGAAGAAATGAGACCGACAGAGACACAGTTGCACAGACACCACACACGCACATTCAAAGCTAGCAAGCGGATCTGAAAAACTCTTTATAAATGGGACTCGAAACCCTAGCACTTATGAACGTTGTGAATTTACGAGAATGGCCCTGGTTTTGAAGAAAATGAACTTTTTGACCCAACAGACAACGATTAATTATTGAACACCCGCCAAAACCACTAAAAAGAGATTGCTGAAAATGAACAAAAAGGCGCCATTTTGTTTTTGGATTTGGTATGTTTTAGTCCCGGCTAGGGTTTGGTTTCAAACATGAACTAAACCAGCGATTTTAGGGTTTGGAATCGGAATCAGAATGGCTGGTTTTCCAAACCAGTATCCATAATTGTTTAATTTTTTCTCTTTTATAAATATATTTTACATATTTAATATTTAATTTATAAATAAATTAGTCTATTAAAAATTAAAAAAAAACAAAAATAAATTAAATATAATAATTTAAACTCATATCCAAATAATAAAATCAAATACTAATTTTATCAACTTTTATTGTATTTTTTAATATAAAATTTAATAATTTTAGCTTTTAAAAAATTATTTTTTAACCAACAAATTGCAATTGGTGTATTTTAAAAATATAGAACTACTCGTACTTAAATTTTTTAAATAATTAATTATTTTTATAAATGTACTCTTATTTAAATTTACAGACAATTTAAGATGAATATAAAAATTCAAAACTTAACTTATGTAGATAATATATATTAATTTATAAAATAAATACTATTACATTACTTTTATTTAATATAAAATTTTATTCTTTTAATGATCTTCAATTAATGAAAATATATATATTAATTAATCATTAAATAACTTAATTAATATTTTTCTTTTTCTTTTAAATCATTAATTAATATTTTTAATTTTAGATGGAAAGAGTAACTAATTTTTTAGAATCTAAGAAAGTAGTAAAGTTTAAATCAAAACTGTGGGTTAGGTAACTGTTGCGGTTCGGTTCGACAAAATTTTGGCGCCACTGAATTGAGGATTTTGGCTCGCAAATGAGGATACAAATATTCTGATTAATTATGAATGAATATTATGATAATCATAATGAAATAATGATTGGGTAGTGATTCAGTACACTCGTATTACTGAGGTTTCAGGGTCTGATCTGATGCATTACATCTGAGCCGTTAGATTGGGTCAGCCAAAGTAGGACCTCTTTATTGTTGCTGTTGCTGTAGACTATATGATAGTACAGATTTGTCAACTATTATGGATTCTTTTCTCATATCATTGTGAATATTATACATTCAAATATTGACTCATGTTGCAAATTTGGCCAAAAAACACTTGTATTTTCACAATTCATACATATGAATTATTTTTAACCAAACACACATGAATTCTTTTAGGAAAATAACTTTATTATTACTGAAACTATTAGGCCTCATCACCAAAAAAGCCCTCATCTTTTAACCTCTTTTCAGTTGTACTCCGACGTTGTAATTTTATCTAATTTATCCAAATTTGCACTTTTGGGTTTCAATTTCACCCTTAAATACTACATCGATCTCTTTTTCATTTGAAAAAAGTTAAAATAAATTATTTGTTTTTAACTTTTTGTGTGGAAAAGAGTTCAAACAAGTACTTTATAAGGATTTTTATTTTTTTCCGAGTGAAAAATAATCCAATTTGATTTTCAAGGTAGAATTAGATAAAATTACAATGTCAGGGTGCAACTGAAAAAACGCTAAAAGATGGGTATTTTTTGGTGATTAAGCTTATAAATTATATATAATTACATCATCATTGTAAAAAAAAAAAGCATGACATATATATATTCAAATTGTAATTGACCGTAACCACCAATTTTAAACATAACTACAATATTTAAACCTTAATAATAATTAAAATTATAAAATAAAAACTACAATATTAGTAATTATATAAATTATATTTTGTATTGTGTATGCTTTTACTATTAGTTTGGAATGGAAAACGCACTACTAATTAAACTAGTAGATTACACGATATGATAAATGAAAACATTAAAAATGTGTAGCATAGTAAAAAGTTTTTGAAATTTGAATTTTCCCTCTCAAATCTTACATTGGCATCAAGCATAGGTTGTCATATGAGCAGACTGTCAAATAAAATACACCTTGCTTTTGTGTTTATTGTTATAAACTTATAATTAAAACACAAAACAAACTTTTTACTGTAATTTGTTAAACTTTTTTGATAATTTTAAAAAACCTAAAGATCGAATTTTATAATTTTATGTTTATTAAGAATAATATTATTTTTATGTTTGATATTAATTGAAATGTGCAATATATGACAAATTATTTTAGATTTGATTTGTTTTCATTTTTAATATTTTGAAAAAGAAAAATTATTCTATATTTAAGTTAAACCAAATCGAACAGACCGATGATACACTATTTTTTCAAGATTTATTTTTCTACTAAAGAAAATACTAAAATTAAGATGTACAAATTACATTTGATCAAATTATATTTCCCTTTACGGATATAAAATTCCTGCATCACGAACTCATATTATTCCCATAAAAAGAAAAGAAAGATGAGTGGCATTGTATTATCCAAGTAGTTCTACTAATATCCACATCTAAGAAATTAGGTTTTATAATCATTACTCAACTAATTATATAAAGATAATCTTTAATCAAAAAGTACATTAGTAATCCCCACATGGAATTAATGAAGAGAAAATAGTACAAATGGACATGCTCAAAAGAAGAAACATTCCTTTTTTTTCATTAATCTAGCAATTGTATATAATAACGGACTCGAAAATATTTCATAAAATAAAAACATTCCAAAAAAAAAAATATAGTATAATATTTTACTATAACTTTATGAAGGTGAATACAGTATATATTATAGATGAGCAAAATTATATTATTAAATTTCAATATATAAGATGAATAATTGTCAGTTATATATTTTATTTAGGTACATTATGTGTCATAATGTACCTAAATAAAAGTTGGAATCACTACACTAGATCGTTATTAAATAAATGCAAGTGGCAATTTGAACCATTAATTTGACCCACAAAATAAATTAATGGGTTCAGCAATTGAAAAATAGAAGAAAAGAATGAGTGGATAGTCATAGAATTGAAGCTGGCTACAAAATGTAATAGACAAAAATCCTGCGGATATTACATGACACAGAAAGAAAGTGAAAGCTCATGAGATCCTTTTTTATGGTCTTCAATACTATGGACCATTTCTATTTCTCTCTCAAAAGCGTGGAGAGAGATCGGTACGGTTAACTAATTTAACCGACTTTTTTATCAATTAAATTGAATCAATAAATTTAACAGAATTATTTCAGTTAAATTTAGCCAAAGATTTTAGTCAGTTTAAACAATTTGATTGGCCAATAATTTTGTTTTAATTTGATTACAAGAGTTTTAAGAATTAGCTGACTTGATTAATCGAATATTTTCTATACTTTTTATTGAGTTTCACTGATTTTAGTTTTTTCATATTTAAATCTTAATTAACTCGGTTAAATCAATTTCGATTCAAATTGATAATATATCCGACTTAATTTAAAAAATAAAATAATTCACTAAATCCGTAAATTAATAGGATTGATACAATTTGCTCACCCCTCAAAAGAGGCAACCAAATGACAGTAATTTTGATGAAGTGAAAACTTAGCAGTTACCGGGAGACTTAGGGACGGAACCAGTTGTAGCCTAAGGCAAGCTCTAGTCCGGACTACCGTCAATTTTTTTCTTTTTAAGGTAGAATTCGTAATGAAGCAAAGGAAGGCTAGTCCAAACTGCCGGAAGATCAAAGATGGACTAGATGGTCAAATGAAAATTAGACTGGACCGAAAAGGATTCATGATTCCACCATTGGTTAAACATAACCCAAAGCTAAATGAACAGCACCTACCCAAAACCTAAATCAGGAAGCCCTTCAAATCAAAAAAAAAAATGAACAAAGGATTATCACACATGAACAGATGGATACTATTAATTCATTTTTCTCAACTGAAAACTTGTTGAATTCTGATAATGCAGTAAAATGATAAATGAATAACAATAATTTTAAATTATAACCAGTTTATATAGAGTATAACCCGACCCTGCATACACCCATAGCCTCACCGGAACTGAAGCACACCCATTCAGTGTTTCATCTGAGAAGACCATGCTCATGCAACACCTTTCATAGCATAATATCGAGCATCTACGTCTAGTACTTCTCAACAATAATGGATGCAAAACCATCAACGACTTGTCTGGCTAATCGACGACAATGGATGCAAAACCGAAATGAAACATAACACTCTAACCGACTCAGACTGAATTTGACACCAATATAATTCTCCACCTACATCACAAATCCTCCCGTAACAAATTATCGATCCCTGCATCATTGGAGGTTAATATGAGCAAAAAAAATAAACTCGAGTTTTAGCTCTATATGGCAGTTTTATGCTCATGCTTTTGAGTTTGTAACCGGGCACATACCTTCAACTAAAGTTGAAACCACCAGATGGAACTGATGGATCATTTCCACCAAAGTTAAATCCTTGCTGAGAATTATCACCAGAAGGCAATGTCTCTTCATCTTCCTCTAGCCAATATGTCTCGAGAATCTTCACCGCCTTTTCATAAATTTCAGTATTGTCATGGCTTTGTAGATTTTCAATCTTTTCTAGTCCCTCACAATCATCTATTAACTCGGCATATATATTAACTTCACCGGTATTCCCCGAATTCTTTTCGGCTTCCCCAACCTTAAGAATGTTCTCTAATCCCTCTAGACAAACCGTCACAATTCTTGGATCAGGACAAACAAGGAGATCACACAATGGTTTTATGCATCCTTGACTCACCAAGAACCTTTTATACAAGAATAAGAAATACTTTTAACATGCGAAATCAGGTAAACAAAACACAAAAAATTCAGAAAGCGAGAAACACGTACTGAATTTGCTCGTGGGTACCACCAGAAGTGGCATTTGACATTGCCCAAGCAGCTTCTTTCTTTATATCAAACTCAGCATTTTGAAGCAAGTTAACCAAAGGGCCAATTAACCCAGACTCGATTACAGCCTACATCATTCAGTAAAAAATAAAATCCAGAGTGAGGACACATGCATTTAAATTTAGAATTAAAGAAAGAAACACTGTCCTTTTTAGATACCCATGCAAACCAAATTGGACAGTAAAGTCAACGGTTAGCAGAAACACAAGAACATGCGCAATCATAGAAAGGCAGCTTAAAAAACAGACTCCTGATTTGTATAGACTTACCTTAATTTGTTCCTTGTTACCAGCTGTAATGTTTGATATGGTCCAGCAAGCTTCTTTCTTGATACTTTTTTTATGATTATTAGCCAATAGGTTCAGAAGGTATGGAAGTGCACCAATGCTGATTATACACTGAGATGAAGAAACCCATTTAAGTTAACCATAAAAGGTGTAAAACAAAATTGTAAGTGGAGACCAATAGAAAATTATAATACAGGCAGAGAGATGGTCTTAAGCATCATAAACCAAATAGGCTATTACAAGATACAGACTATGAGCAAGATACATTAAGCTAGTAGCAAAAGCACATATTTTTTACTTTACAAAATCCAAGACTTTGCATTTATTATGCAGACACCATTAGCATTCTATGTCAAAGAGCAGAAAAGTAAAGCCGCAAACTTGAAATTATAGCACAAACACGCTCTACAATCAACAATCCTCAACAATACCCTTAAAATGTTACTTAAATCAGCAAATTGCTTGCAGAATAATCAACTCCTGCCTGAAATAGCCCTACAGCATCTGGAGGCCTACCATTTCTAGTTATTCAAGTGATGCCAGACAAAGGTTTTGTAACAGGACAAATAAATTGAATTGAACATATGAAACAGGGCTTAAACATAAACAACATCAAGAGAATAAAACGAGAATGTAAACAGAATGAAGTTCCAAATTTACTACTCAAGGTTTTGATACATTTAGAAATCTCAAAATTTCTACAGGAGCTTGTGCTATCTGAGAACAATCAGCCAGGTATTGCTATTGGCAAACACGGAATTGAAAGCGAAAGTCATCCCATGTTATGTGAGTCGATTATATTTCATCAATTGGCAGATTCTCATTTCCAATTCAGTGGAATTCTTTTGCCCTTGACTCCATCTTCGAAAAGGAAAGGTATAAACAAAATAGTGTAGAGTAGGTAATATTTGACGCAAAGCCAATAAAACTACAAGCCGCCTAACCTAGATATCTTCACTTACAAAATCAACCTACTTTCAGAGTAGGCAACATTCATAATCAAAGCTGTTTTACTTATCTACCCAATGCACTTATTTATTTTTTCCTTATTTTACTTCTTCGAACATGTCATATTTACCACAATATTATATGTGAATATCCAAAAAATTCCCATTATCATTTGAGAGACCAATAATAATCCTTATAAATGTGTTTAATGAGTTGAAGAATAACAACACTTGTTTCAGAAAATCAAAGAGTGGAGAAATTACAAAATGATTCCCCTTAAAAAGGTGGTACCTCAGTCTGGATATCATCCCCTGTCACAATATTTCCAACTGTGCGAAGGGCAGGAACAAGCACCGAAGGAGATGGGTGGCTGAAACATTTAGAAATATTAAACCATCAAGTCTGTAGAAGAAGGTCAGAAACAAACATTACAAGGAATTCAACAAATTGTCACTCACAGCAGGAGCTCAACAAGTCTAGGACAGACTCCTGCCTCAATTACAGCTTGGATTTTGTCATTTGTACCATCAGAAAGATATGAAAGTGCCCAACAGGCATCCGTTAAAACTTCATCATCAGTTGAATGCACAAGACGTTCAAGAGCTGGGAGTGCAGGTCTCACCTGCTCATCAAATTTCACAAGTTACAAACAATGGGAAACAAAAAAGCTTCAAGTCAAATATGATAAGATACAATATAAAAAATTAACCTGTTCAAACGGAGGCTGCGGTTTGCCCCTACAGAAGTTTGAAAGCGTCCAGGTAGCATTCCTTAACATTGAAAGCTTTGCATGCTCATTCAACTGCGCCAGCAACGGAAGCAGCGCTCCGTTGCTAAGAACAAGATCACGGCATTTTGGAGAATCTCCAGCAACATTCCCCAATGCCCACACAGCCTACAGTTTCGCCAAGCCTTATATTACAATCCTGATACTCAAAACCCTAACTACATCTAACAAAATACTCATAATACATCAAATACTATAGCAGAAGCTGCACAGCATACCTGCTCCCTAACATCATCACTAGGAGAAGAAAGAAGCTTTACAAATATTTGAACTGCACCGTGATCAATAACCACCCTTGTATGCTCCGAGGTTCCAGAGGCAATGTTAGTAAGTGCCCAAGCAGCCTCAAACTATTACAAGCAAGCAAATTAGGACGTGCTTTCCAACAATATCCACTAAACCAAAAAAGACAGTAAGAAACAAACACAAACCTGAAGTTGAGGATAATCCTCCCTCACAAGAAACTCCACCAAACGAGGAACAACCCCGGCTTGTATAACTTCCTCAATCGGAGGATTCCGTTCTAATAATCGATAAATATTAGTTAACTTTACAAATGACAATAATAAACCTAAAGTATTGCATATTAGGTTAACAGAAGTACCAATTGAAAGCAGTTTTCTAAACTGAGTAGTGGCTTCAAGTTGTAAGTTCTTATCATCAGACCAAACTCCAGCTACCATTACAGGCAAACTTTCTAACTGAGAAACATAAGTTCAATTCAATTTCAAATTCAAATTAAATAAAATCCTAGGTTTTACCACAAAATTAAAAAAATTAGCTTAGCTAACTATTGAATGAAATTAAACATACTTAATAAATATTAAAATAGATATAAACCTTCTTTTCCATGTCAGATGAGGCGGAGATATTACTGGCGGCGTTAGCGTAGGCTTGAGCGGGGAGACCTTCACGGCGCTTCTTTTGCAAGCTTTCTTCTCTCTTATTCTTTCGGATCTCCACCATGTTGTCCTCTCTTCTCCGACGACCTTCATCGGCGTCCACCGCCACTTTGTAGCGGTTCCGGCGAACCTCAGTTCTTGCGTTTGGCCTTAAAGACATGGTTGAGTTTGAAATTGAGGTTTAAAATTTTAGTGAACTGAAGTTATTGAAAGGTTTTTTAAAGTAGCGGCGAGTTTTTGATCTGATTAGTCACTGCTAAAAACAGTGTAAAATGAAGCTCTTGAGGAATATTTAGTGTTTGAGTGTTTATATACTTCTTTTTTATTTTCAAAAGATTAAGGATATAATTAGCAATTTAGCAGGCCTTCTTTCCTTTTGTTTATTTCTTTTTTCTTTTTCCAGCTTTTTAATTGAAAATTAATATTTGTTTCAGCATTTCTTTTCAATTGTTAATTTTGTACTATCTAGTAATTTTAAATACTATGTATTCTTTTGATGCGAATAAATTTTAAAAACTATTAAAATTATAAAGTTAATTAAATTTATTTATGATAGATTTAGTAAAGAGTTGGTATTTCATGTTTGAATTTGTGGACTTAACTATTACTATATATTTTTAAATCATCAAAATGAATTATTAATTCAAATTCGAAACAATTTCATCGGTAAGATATTCAAATAAGTCTGAAATCACTCTACCTAAACATTTTACGGCAACACATGTACTTTTTTATTTGACAAATTAAAAATTTATCTCGTGAATAACATAAAATTATCAACTAATATCTCAACATCCTCTTTACCAAGTTGGAAATATATTCAAGCCAATTAAATGTTTATCTAATAATTAATAACTTAACATTTTTGAGGTGAAAATTCTTTACGTTTCATATATTTTAATAATTTTTTCTAAATAAATCAAGGTACACCCGCTCTTATATTTTTAAATTGTATAAAAAATAATCATAAATATATTAGAAACTGTATAAAATATTAAACACACATACATTCAGTATTCTTTTTCATGGCTCGAACATCACATGAACGGATCTAATTGAGTTTATTTTAAAAAATTATGAGCTAAATGTCATTTTTTTAAAAAGATGAGAATAAACACTAATTACTCAAAAAAATTGAAATCACAAAATCAAATCAGTTATATTTACTTGTATATGTACATGTATAAATGTATTTATATACCTTTCAGCATACAAATCGGTGGAAAAATATTAATATTTTGTTGCTTTACACTAAACTCAAGTACTTTCTAAATTCTACAGAGTCTAATATTGAAGGCTGCACAATTTGATTTTCAATGGAAACAGGATTTTCTCTTGCAGCAGCGTTGAGTTGGTGCGGCGGAGACCGCGGCGGCGACGCGTAGAGGGCGGAGACTTCAAGAATCTGTCGCCGGATATTTTCGTGTTGTTGAGAAAGTTTTTGTGCACGCAATGCAGTTAAGTATAAGCCAGCTGCAAGAAACACCGTGACTAATGATAAAACTCCGGCAGCACAAAATACACCTTGTTTGATTATGAGGCAGCTTGGTTTTGGTTTAAACCAATTTTTTAAATGCCCTGATTCTACACTTACTCCGATCAACAGCAAGATTTCACTCACTGCAAAACATACCCTGCAACAAATTGTCTGAATTAATGTTTTCTTTTGGACTAAGGCACCGTTTGTATTGATAGATTTTAAACGATGGATTCTAAACAATCCATGGATTTGAACAAAATTTATCGTTTGCTTAGAAAAAAAAATTAATAGAATCCATGCATTTATAAATTCTCTCATTTTCTACAATCCATCATTTATGAGGGTTTTGATTTCCCACCTACTAAGTGGGAAAGTCCAAATCCACCATTTTTTATAGATGATGGATTGTTATACTATTTATTATTTTCCATAAATAATATTTAAAATCCATTGATTTTATATTCAATCCAAACGATGGAATTTTAAAATCTATGGATTTAAATTCTATTGATTTAAAATCCATCGATTTTAAAAACCATCAATCCAAACGGTGCCTAAAAGTTTACTGTCTTTATCAATGCTATATAATCTTTTAACTATATTCTAGTATGATTTGCAAAAAATTATTTCAATTATAGCAAAATTTGTCAAATTTAATCAATTGATGAGACTCGCTGAATAATTATCTATTTTTATTAAATCCACTCAAATGATTTTTTTAAAAAAAATCAGTCATCCAATGAATGACTTCTATGTATGCAAGATTAAAGTTAAATTGATTCATGGTTTGACAATAACTTAGAATATTTCAAATTCCACTATAATTTATACAATTAATTTTTTTTGGTTAGAATTGATAAAAAAAAACATCAAAGGTTTTGATATTATGAATTACTAAACCTTTTCTTTTAAATTAGAGATAATTATTATAATTTCTTAAATTAGATCAAATTTATTATTTTTCCTAATATTTAAAAAACTAGTGTTTCCTCTTTTTTTTTTTAAATCTCCTCTTAAAGTTTTAATTGAGGTAATTGCAAAAAAAATCATAAACTTTGATATATTTTATAATTTTAACATAAACTTTTAATTTTAGCAATTTAAAATATGAATTTCAGTTTTTTACCATTTGAAACACTGAATAATTTTCAAAAAATTGATGATGTGGACGCAACAACGATTAATATCTTGATGTCCGTATTTGAATTACAAAATAATAACAGTTCGTATTAAAATTGCAAAACACGTTAAAATTTAAAATTATTTTGCAATTAATCCATTTTAGTTTTATATAAGTAAAACCCCATATTAGAGGAAAAAACTTACTATAAAATATCAAAATAAAAAAATAAAAATCTTTTAAAATATATGGAGAAAACATGGTGTTAAAATTGAATTAATGTAAAGTCATGAAGAAGAAATGAAGAGTGTAATACCAAGTTGCAACAAAGAAAAATCCAGATTGCCAAGTTATAGTCCTGGCGAGAGGAGAATTGGGATCCCAAGAAAGTAAAGCCGGAGGAGGTGATTTACTGATTGCAATCAACAGAAACAAATGTTCAACCACCATCGCCGCCGCCAGTCCGACGAACGCTATGGCGGCACATAACAATGGTGTTTTGCCACTTCCACTGTATACACATTCATAATTCTCACCATTTCTTTTACCATTCGTGGCCACCACCTGCAACAAAATAAAATAACTTATTTTATTTTGCAAACTTAACGAACTTAATTTTTTTTTAATGATATATATGTGAAAACAGTAAAAATTATTAATGTATAAAATCATTTTACCTCCGTATAATATGGGAAGACGAGGTTGTTTTACTGGTGGTCGTGTGAATATATAAATTTTGAAATGAAAAATGCATAAACGAAAAACAGGAAAATATATTCTTACAAGAAAATATTATAAATATAAACTCTCCAAGTTTTAGAAAATGGGAATGAAAACGAAATACCGAAAAGTAATACTCGACAAATTTCCGTTCAACATTGTACGTAACAAGGGTTACCTGAGAACGGGTGGCTTCGGCAATGAGACAAAGAACGCAGCAGAAAAGGCCGGAGAGAATGGTGAGGACTATTAAGAAGGCAGCCGTTTTGCTGCCCAAATCAGTGGCTCGCGGAGCTGGTGCAAGATCAGCATGTGTGATTGCCTTAGCCATGGTTAACCCCTAATAATTTCAACCACAACATGAGCAAAATAATATAGCCTATAAGCTTGAAATCCATTCATAAAATAAGAGAATTGCTTGGAACAAAGGTTGCTTAAAGGCCAAAGATTCTCAGATTCTGGTCTTTTTTTTTTTTTTTTTGAGATAAAAAGTTCTATTAATCAAAAGCTGATTGATCAGCCAATACATAGAATTTGATAATCGGAGGGACATGCCCCAACCAATTAGATAAACTAAAATAGTCATATGCTACCACATGAGATTTTCTATTAAAACAACATTTATGCATCTCAATTAAGCTAAAGTAGTCATTTGCTATCAAACTGATAATATTACAAAGCAAAGAGTTGTTGTTGAAGGCATCCATTACAACCTTTAAAATAAAGGGAATTAGATTAGCTTCGCTTGCCATGATAATATTAACTTTAATCGCACGACTGCTACAGCTAGCAGCTATAACTTCATCGTTAAAGTACCTAATCACATCTTCTGTGACATATCTCTTCTCTTGAACATTAAAGACATCATCGATATTGACGCAAAATATACCGATATTTGGTGAAATCCGTCGTAAGATGGTGGCTCTAACTGTTTTAGAGATCCAAGTCGCTTGCATCGCAAAAAACAATTTCATCTCTAACGATGAAAAAAAACTACTCTTAATTTCGATTAGATCAGATCTAATGAAATTAAGATACTAGAATAGAAAATAATTTCTAGATTTAGACCATAAATGGCCAAGAAAGAAATTTTATTCAAAATTAAAGACAATAACTATGGAAAAAAGCTAAAAAGACTGAATATGAGAGATTAGGGAGGTGATTTTAGGCCAAGAATGGCCAAAAACCACCTCCCAAATGACAAAAAGAAGAAAACTTACTAGGGTTTGAGAGGTTTCTCAAAGAGAGAGACGGCTAGGGATTCATCTCAGATTCTGGTCTTAAATGTCAAGCATTCACTATTCTTGCTTCCCATTTTACCATAAAGCACATTTTTTCTTCATCTTTGGCTCAAAGGGCATTTTGATTAATGTTAAATACAAATAAATTAAAGTTTTAAAAGTAAGTGCATGATTAATTTTTAATTTAATCTAGTGACTTCAAAATTTATCACATGGTCCATCATTTAAGAGTAAATTAATGGAATAAATTAGGGTAGAATAATTCCACAGCAAAATCAGTGACCTGCTGCTTCATATAAATACAAAAAAGGCAAAGTGTGATTCCAGGTGGAGACACGCAATTGGAAAGCGATAAAATGGCATCTAGATCGAATAAACCAAATTAATTAGGAGATTGATCAAATATTTGTTGGGTATGGTTGGAAATTTTAATATAAGAATGGACGGTCAAGCATTTGCATTTAACAATATAAATGAAAAGGAAAACAATGGACGGTTGTTATTTATTTTATTTTAATAGTCATTTAGGGGAGGATTGTATATCGAGTTGAACTCACAACCTTAATAGAATGCTGCTCTATGTTAATATTATTTGAATTATAATTTATTGTTGGACAGTTATAATTGGCGACACTATGGAGCTTTCGGTGTAACTAGTCAACTCAACGAGACTACGAGCTATTCAGCGTTAAAGTATGATATTTTTGTCATTTATAATCATAAATTTTCATTTATTTAATTGTTTTCCGAAGTCGAGCTCGACCTCTTAACATAAAACTCGACCGAGTTTGAGTCGAGTTGAAATCAAATTTGACGTTATTTCGTCTCGACTCGATTACATCATTCCGCAGTTGACTTTGTGAAATGCATTATGGTTGTTGGATTATAGCATCAAAGCTCAAATTCTTTTTCTGGGAATGTCAAATCCACAGGTAGAAAAAGATCAGACGACAGAAACATAACCCATTATTCGGTTTCTTTCAGACAACATTCTTTTTACTAACACACAGGACAAGAACTTGTATAGTTATTCTCATAAGAATGTTTCATACTAAAAATGAGGCATCTCATGCATGATTAGTGCAATATTCTTTGAGATTTCTTAGAACCAACAAACAACGGTTAGATTTGTTGCTTAACTAAGAAGATTAACAAGTTTATTCCATGAGTAAGAATTTTACCACTCAGATTCTTTCTGCACCCCCACAATTATGGCTTCCCACTTGTTTCCAACATATTCCTTAATCAGTAATTTATCTCTATAAATCTAGAATACTCACCGATCTCGATCTTCGTTCTGTATTCCGGTAGAAATGGCTGCTGAAAACCTCATAGTGATCGACCTTGATGCTTGCACCACAAGCAACAAGCACGTTACTATGGCCGATAAAACGGCCAGCATGAAATCTTCTGGACACCCCAATTTTGAGAAAGCACTGGCACAGAGAGCACTTTTCGGATCACAAACTCGCCGGAATAAGGGACGGAAAGTTAGCAACAATAGTTCCCGAATGTCTCCGAGCAGACTAAGCAAGGTTTCGCTGGCAGAAGAGAAGACCCAGTAGGCTATTAGGTATAGGTATTGTACTATTTAGCCTGTAAAAATCTCTAGTGTATAAGAACTTGTATTCATAGGAAAGGAAATTGCAGAAGCTTATATAACACAATATGTTAAATGTAATAAGATCCTATATGAGTTTAAAGCAGATGTACAGTCAAATTCAACTATGCTATATCTAAAATTTTGAGATAATATATCTATAAGCTTTTTCTTTAGTAAAGAGTTAATTAGTTATGTATGATAAAACCTGGAATGAAAAAAATGCATCATTTGAATGAAGAACCACCGCCAAATGTATCGTGCAAGCTTTCGAACCACCATACGCGTTATCGAAAACCCTATATGTATCCAAGTGCAGAACCATTCAAGTGATCACTTCCTATAATTGGACACTCAGATGCATCGTGTCCAAATTGACCACAGCAAGAAGCAGAACAATGTCTTCGCTTTCTGGATATATCAGTCACGTCCCTAGGCCGCCTCTCTTTTAGCTTTCCCAAACCAATAGAATCATGAGGATTTCCAATTGCAAGAGACTGAACTATCCCATCGGGATCTTCCACGTCTGTTAAAATCAACGAGTCGGATGGACAATTGTAGGCATTCTCATCGTGCATCTGCCTAGGAAGGCTTTTAATATTCGACAATACCATTGTGATTTTGTCACATGCAGCATCAAGGCGTTCCTCTGTTTCAATAGCTTCCGCCACAAGTGTTGAAGCCATTGATTCTAGCAAATGAATCCTCTCAGATTGCGTTCTTGTAGTGGATGAAAAATTAACATCACGCCATCGAGCGGGCATATATTGATCCGGAATGTGAAAGCAATTATTAATTGACAGGACACGAAGAACATGCCTACAGAGGATGCCTAAAAACTCAAACCGACTGCAGCTGCAACTGATGTGTTCTTGACAAGGATCCCAAATGACCTTGCAACCTCCAGATATCCGAGTATGGTGTCTCACTTGGTAGCAGTAATCATCTATCGGAAAAGATGCATACTGTGGAGCTAACACAAGCTCCTCTTGAAGTTTATTAAAAGCATATGGAGTCAGAATGGAGACCGCATGTGATTCAATCGGCGAGCCTGTTTTGAGGTAAACTTTCGGCAATTTACGTTGAGTCACTGCCTTTACTCCAGATTGATTATAAATATCGACAATATCAGCCACCTGCAAGGAAATAGTTTAAAACATTTTAGAATCAAAAAAAACTAAGAAAAAATCAATGAGAACAGAAGAAAGGTAACGCACTCGCTCTATGAAACGTTCCAATTGTGATTGAGCACTTAATATACGTTGGATGTAAGCATTAATTGATTCAGACTGAGACATAGTCATCATTCCTGCAGAGAAGTAATTCCTCAAAAACGACAAAGCCCAAAATGTCCGCAATGCATATAAACTAGATATGTGCTTATTAGCATGGAGCCCGTATTTATCAACCATTTCTTTCCATCCCTCCTCAAAATCTTCCACAAACTCTAAATTATAGAGTCGGAGAAACTCAGCTTTCCAGTCATCGTAGCATGACCCAAGTAGTACCGAAAACCAATCTGAGAATTTTGCTAATATGTGCCAAATGCAAAAGGCATGTTTAGTCTCTGGAATTTCAATAGCTATAGCCTCTTTCAACCACATATTTTGGTCAGTCATAATAGTTTGTGGAGCCTTTCCATGCATGAAGTCCACAAATGCCTGCACAAATATAAACAATATTAGGAGTTGGCAAACCAGAAGATACCACAAGATGCATACCATAGATGACATGACACCATCACAACTCTGATAAGACACCTCACATGAGAAGTACCGACAAAGTAGAAAGTTCGACATAGAACCTTCCATGAATTCCTCCTCATCCCTGAGCACTAACTTCATACAAAATCACCGAACTGGCAGGGGAAACTCAAATAGGTTTTAAGTTGCAATGAAGGTTCGTCTCGATCCTTTCAACTTGGGATAAAAGGTCAAAAGAGTCCAAGTTTGTGGCTTTGAAAAATAAACTCTCAGTTTATCAATTTAGGGTCAATTACCACCTTGGACCATCAAGATTGACGTCAAATGAGGGTGTAACTGACCAAAAATTGATAAGTTGAGGTGTTTTTTTTCTAAAGCCATGAATTTGGACTCGTTTGATCTATTGTCCTAAGTTAGAGGGTCGAAATGAATTTTTGTTATTTTAAGTTGATTAACATTACTAAAATACATGATAGCTATTGAACTGTTTAATCTTTTGCTACTCAGCAAGGTACATTCTCAAAAAATTCTTACCTTCAATGCCCAGGAAAAAGACTGCACATTCTCATCACGTAGCAAAGCACAGCCAAAGACACACATAGTTCCATGATTGTCCAATCCAAGCCAGATGCCTAATATCATATCATATGCTTCGAGACGGTGTGTTGTGTCAAAAACCACTGCATCACCAAATGCCTCGTACAATTGGACAGCTGAGGAGTAAGACCATGCGATATGCTCTAACCTATTGTGGCCATCTATTTTGAAGTCATATTTGAATTTATGATCTTCATCCTTCAGTTTCTTGCACATCGCGATAAGATCAATAGCATCATTATCTCGACTCATATTTTTGAAGGACTGTAGAAGGTTTCTGACATCTATTTCCGTAAATGGTAAACAACCTAACTTCACACCTTTCTCAAGTTCCAACAACCGTAACATTTGTCTCACTGACATTCCAGCTTTTGCAAACATGCAAATCCGAGTCTTGTCGTCTGGAGACATAGTGCAATAGGCAGGAAGAAAACAAACTTCATTTGATTTTAACAATTCGTGGTTATGGACGTTACTAAATCCTGTAACACGCCATTCAGGAACATCAAAATCTGCCCGTTTCACAATACGCATATATGCCTGACAGCCACAACGCGATGACTTGCGATTCCTTTGCATCTTACCATCTTCATATGGTTTCATCTGTGGGAAACCACCACGATGACAAGTGAAATCTCTTCTCGTAACCCCTCTGCCAACACCGTCCTTTCCACGAGTGCGGTGTCGTCTAATTGAAAAACCACATTGCTTTGCAAAGCTGCAATAAAATTCATAAGCAGCATCCTGAGAAACAAACCTTTGGCCAATAAATGGAACGAGATTCACAGAAGTTTGTCGCGACAAAATTGTATCTTCGGGCATTCCTTCCATGTTGCCAGTATCACCTTGAGATATTTCTGTCCCATTTTCCGATGACTCCATTACCATACTTGTTCCATCCGACATTCTTCGAACAATCTGAATGCAACAGCAAATAAATTTACTACCTCATTTCATTTCACTGCCATTAAGTAGCACTGACACTTCATTCAATTACCCTTTTACATTTTGTAAATGTATCGGAAACTTAACATTACGCACATGAAACTACATTTTTAACACGGAAAACCTTAAAATAACACTATTTCGCCCCGTCTTCGAGCTCTCTTTTATGATTAAGAAAAATTAATATATCTTTTAAGTTAACTAACAAATCCCATTAAAATTCCCAATCCAAAACCCTCAATTTTCAATCAAAGACATCCTTAAAAATTACATACTTTCAATTTATTTAATTTTACACAAATTAGAGTACAGTGATTAATTGGGGACCAAGAGAATAGTGTTAAAATTTTAGATAATAAACATACCTGAGCTGAAATACTAGGTTTTAACGGTCAAAAACAAATTCCAGATGGCGGGGAGGTTAAATTACAGTTGCAGAGAGGAGCAAAGCGCATCCTTAAAAGAACGATAGCTGTTCAAATCGGAGAAGAACTATCATGCGCCGTATGGATACATTGTATTATTGAACGCACAAAGCTGATTTCAGCCGTTTGATTAAATGTCTATTGTAATTCCGTGGGGACGATTATTAAAGAGTGTTTTTTGAGCAAATTACTTTTTTTTTTTGAATTCATCGGATCTCATTAAATTGAATATGAAACAGTTACATTTGTAAGAAATTCGGGATAATTTGAAAATTAAACCCGATGACCTGACATGGAACAGACAACATGCTGCCTGATTCGCAGACCTTACTTACGAAAATAAAAATAAATTACTAACTGTTTCGCGAATTAAGTGCAGTCTTCAATCACTCTTCGTTCGAACTTCTCCAAACACCCACAAACTCACAGCATCCGATTCAATTAACACTTGATATAACTCCTTCTAAAAAAGAGACAACAACTCCTTCTAAAAAAGAGACAACAAACCTTTCACATAGAAAGGACAACAGACTTTTCATAAAAAAGACAAAATAATACATTCAAAAAAAAAAGAAAAACAATAAAAAATGAATAAAACTAGTATAGCTCATAGACGAATCCATTTTGTTACTGAAAGATCTTCAATCTATCGTCGATTCTTGATAATTGAATTGCGCTTCGTGATAAATTTTAATCCGTCAGAAAAATGAAAAAGAATTGGCTATTTATTATATTCTATGAAATTCAAATAACATAAACAAAAGGGGTGGCTACCGTCAATAGAAAAATTAAGCCATTGACGGCTGCCGAAGAAAAAAATAAGAAAAAAACTCTAGGCGGCTAGGGTTTATTAGAGAGAAAAGAGAAGAGAAGACGGCTAGGGTTTTTTTAGAGAGAAAAGAAAAAAATTATTTAACTTAATTTTATAATGTCAGTGAGCAAATTACTTAACACCAATGTTTTTAAAACCGGACCGGAAATCAAACCGGCTTCATCGGGAGTTCACGGTTCAACCGGTTCAACCGGGTTCAACCGGATTTTTGAATTATAATAAATATAAATTATTTAAATTGAAAATACATGTATTATAAATAAAAAAATATGATATAATATTTAAATTAAATTATCTATTAATTTTTTTACATAAAATATAATTATAAATGATAAGTTTTTAAGATAGAATAATTTCTCTAAATAAAAAAAATAGTTTTTTATTTTAATAATAATAATTATTAAATTAAAATTATACAATTAAAGTTTATAAATAAAAAATATGACAAAATATTTAAATAAAATTAAAGTTTATAAATAAAAATATGAGGAATATTTAAATAGAATTAATTACTAAACGTGTGAAATGCAATTATAATTGATAAACATAGTGTATATAGAATAATCATATTTTATGAGAAAGAAAAAATACAACTTTTAATTTAACATGTCATCATATTTTTATTTAAAATAATTTAATATAAAAAATATAATTATAATTTATAAATAATAATATTCAAGAATATATACAAGAATTATTTTATATGAAAGGGATAAATATTTTTTTTATTTATTTAATAATTATTAACTTTTAAATATGATATAACATTTTATAAATAAAAAATATGATAATATATTTACAAAGAATTATAATTTATTTTTTGTGAAATATAATTATCAATAATTAATATTTAAGAATATATAATAGTATTAGAAAGAGTGTAGTTATATTTTTTGAGTAAAAATATTTATTAATAAAAATTAAAATGTCATATGAGAGAGAATTAATATGTGTAAGAATAATTAATGTGTGTAAGAATTTATATGAGAGAGAATAAAAGACACATGGGAGAGAGAAAAACAAAAACACATGGGAGAGAGAAAAACAAAGACACATGGTAGGGACCACAAAATGCTTTTTCTATCAAAAAAGAGTGCTTTTTGACCAATTTTTAGAAAACCAGATTTGGCCGGTTTTTATGCTAAATCCGGTTTTTATGCTAAATCCGGTTTTTCCGGTTAAATCCGGTTTTTGACCGATTTTGACCGGTTTTTAAACTATCTGATTTTAACAAGAAACTGGACCAGACACAGAGCCGGTTCCCGGTTAACCCGGTTCGACCGGCCGGTCCGGTCCGGTTTTCAAAACATTGCTTAACACAAATACCTTTTTTTTTGTTAAAAATTGAACTTCATTAAATGAAAAAAGATATATATACAAATAGGAAATAACTCCTCAACACTAATGAGTAAGCTATTTCAAGATAAAATGATGAGAACTGCAAAGCAGTCATCCACAAGGGCTTTTTAGCCACCGAATGGGCTACCCAATTAAAATCTAAATTTCGAAAATCGAAAAAATAGATCAAAAATATCAACTAAAACTACTTCAGCATTCTTGACGACGATGTCTGAAATCAACAACTCTTCCATGGCTGAATACATAGTTTGACCCTTGAACTTGTACCCTTTTACCCATCTAACCTCCAAACTTAACGTCTCACCTATCGAACCCCTGAATTTGTTAAATAACCCGATTTGACCCCCGAACTTGATAAATACATAAACATTTAACCCCTCCGTACACAATTTCTTCTAGAACGTTTCAAGTGACAGGTGGACACGAAGGGTTCAATACTTACATATTTATCAAGTTCAGGAGCTAAATCGGATTATTTAACAACTTCAGAGGTTTGATAAGTGAGACGTTAAATTTAGGGGTTAGATGGGTAAAAGGATACAAGTTCAGGGGTCAAACTATGTATTAAGCCACTCTTCCATTGCTGTTATAGTCCTAGTGCATCCACCGCCAGGAACCATCGTGCCTATGCCACAATTGAAAAAGCCAAATCGAAGCAAAAAATAATAAAACAAATAATTTGCCATTAAAATAGGTCTATAGTTGCTTTGTTTTTTTTAATAATATTATTTTATCCACTTATCACAATTAAATGAATAGTAATGACGTTCATCCAATAGTGAAGTAGATAAAATAAATAAACACAAAATAACTATAGAAACACTGCCATAAAAATTATATTTTGTATATTACCGCCATACTAAATAAATTGAATATGGAAACATTACTAAACGATCAAATATCTCAATATTTATTTAAAATATATATCAAAAATTGATGAAAATATTAATCAGTTTTAGATAAAAGACTAATAAAAAATTGAAATAATATACTTGAATAATATAGTTGATGAAAAGCACGCTATGAAAAATTTATTTTTAAAAAGAAGAGATAAATATATATTTTAATTAAGTTTATTTGTATTAAATGAAATTGCCGATTGAAAATTTCAAATTTGGCTTTAAGTGCAAATTGAAAATGGCTCTACAATAAAAACCACATATATCCCAAAAAAATTTAACCTTAGAAATAGATATGTTATTAAACTTATTTTGTTTAATGTTTGCTATCTAGCATATTCAAAAGTAGAAAGTTAATAAAATATAATATGCACAAAAGTTTTTTAAAAAAGGAAATTCAATAATCATAAACTAATACTACACAAATATTAATTATCAACTTATAATTGAAATTGAATAGAAAAAGAATAGAAAAGTACTTATCTGTGTAAATAAGAGAGGTGACCGTTTTGATGTCCCACGGTGTTGAATAACTTTATATTCCATCCAAATTTAAAATATTGCCAAATATATTAACTTCACTCTTTAAAAGCATCTATTGTGGACTCTTTATAAATATTCTTTATTAAAAAAATAAAATATAAATTAAAATTCCAATGAATTTTTTATTTTGGAAAAAATAAAAAATAATTTAATTCTCCAAGTATAAACTGTTAAAATAAATTTCTATTTCTTTTTTAAAAAAAAAATTACAAAATATTATTTTTATTATTTCTTTTTTAATTATTTATTTTAAATTATAAAAACTACAATCATTTAAATTTAAGAAGTATTAAACATTTTTTACTTTTAATTTATTTTAAAATACTCTTTAAAATAAAGGAGACCATTTAAGATGTTTTAAAGAGAAAGTGCCAAGAAATGATATATAAATACAAATAAATATTATCTTACATAAATATTTTATTTAATAAATTTAATTTATTCTAATATTTTAATTTGTTTTAAAATATTTTTTAATTTCTATCAATTTGTTCAGTTTCAAAAGGTAAAATTTCATAATATGAAAATAATAATTGAGTTTATGAACAATTAATTTTATAAAAATATAATTTTATTTATATAGTTTTTTTATATAATTGGAGGAGGAAAGTGCTTGTGGGAGGATTTGAACCCCCGATCTAGTAGTTTTCTGCTCAGCGCTTATACATTTTGAGTTATAGCTCATTAATATTTATATCTATGTTAAAGTAATTTTAACGGATTGAAATTTTTTTGTTTTATAATTATTTGAATTAATAGACTAACACCAAGATCTGGAACTAGTTGAAGGCCCTATGAAATTATTAATTTTCTTAATTTTTTATGAATTTAAATTTAACTTTTTTTGAAAATATTAATAAAATTACAATTATATAATATTACAACAATAAGTTTTATATTACAAAAATAAAAAATATTCATCTATACTATATATATAAAAGTACGGATGGGGGGCAGGCAAATTTACTGGATAATCCTTTTCAGTTTACTACTAAATTAAGGTTTTATAGTCATTGACTAATTAGTTATTTAATTAATTACTATTATAATTAAAGTCCTAATTACAATAGGTAGCTAAATTATTTCCAAATTAATTTTTAGTATGTAAAAAATAACTAAATTATCTCCAAATTAGTAGGAATACCTATCTTTTAGTTTGATTGAATTCAAAATTATAATACTGTATTTGGTCAGTATATTATTATTTAAATTTTTATCTTATTATTTTTAAAAATATCATTAATAAAATTAAGTTAATTATTTAATTATGGTTATTATAAAACCAAAAGAAGAATAAATTCAGTATGGAAAAAAAATTAATAACTAAATATATTATATTTACTAATATATTCATTGACGAGTTACGTTACGAGCCACGTGCATAACACGTAATGCGAAACTAGTACAAATTAAAAGGTTGATGATAATTATCAAGGCTTAACTATCTTAAAGTCCATGTGCTTTCCATTTTTTCTTTACTTTATTTTTAAATATTTTTATTTTTTTACCATGTATATACGAAAACAGTTATATGAAATTTTTTTATTTTTTTTATTTAGTTCCTATACTTTCAAAATCTATTTTACTTAGTCCCTTATACTTTCACATTTTTATTAACTGGAGAACTTTATAAAATTATTTTGAAAGTACAAAGATCAAGTAAAAAAGATAAAAAACTTTAGGGATGAAGTAAATAAAAATTGAAAAATGCATGGTCCTTAGAATAGATTTTTCCAATTACCAATATCTTTAAAAATAATAAAATGAACAAATAATTTTATATAAATTCAAAAATAAATTACTATATTAATAATTGTTAAAAAAAATGTAGAATAATAATGGTACAAAAACGACTTGAACTTTTTTTTTTAATCTTTTTGAGGCTTAATTTTAAGTAAGATTCGATTTATAAGAACTAGAAGTGTTAGATCTTGGTCGGTTTACATTATCTAAAAAGAGTGAGCACTAAATATTCATATGCTCCAAATGATTATAGGATAGATACAAAATAATATTCAAAAATCATCTGTTAAAATTAAATTTTTTTAAAAATTTATTTATTTTCTACATTGGTTAGAAAATAAACTTCATTGATTTGCACAAATAGTCAAATACTTAATTGTAGACATATAATCAAAGAGCTTGTAAAACTCCTACACGCATGAAGGTGTGAATCAACGAATAATTTTTTAAAAATTAATTAAAAGCTGATGCATGACATGCACGTACAAATATTGCATCAAAATAGCTAGCCTTCCACGAATTTTCCTTTGTTTTTCTTTCCAAATTTTACAACACTCTAATCGATTTTACGATGTTTAAAAATTAATTAGTTATGACAATATGTAGTCAAATGGTTCCAAAAAAAATATTTTTCCTCCTTGCTACAACTTTATTTTATGTATGTTGATAAAGTTCAAGAGTGTATTCTAGTTCGTTTAGCAATTCTTCATGGCTGTTGCTAGTCGTTTTATTTTAAAAGACAGACACATTTAGTATACAGATGTAAACAAATATATTTTAAAATTATCAAGTGATATATGTTTTATATTGTTGCTCGATCTCATTTATGTCTTTATTTATATTTTTCACTTCAAATTTATTGATTTGATTACTATTTTAATTTGTTATAAAATGTACTATCTGATTTTATTAGATTAATGATGACATGCTGTAAATTATCTACTATTTTATATCTTCCTCGTAATAAAATTGCCTCCTATAATTTTACATATCTCTACAGATATGAATCTTACTCAATTAAACATCAGAATCAATGAGTAATTAGCATTCTTGGGTGGCAAAATCCATCATCTTAATCTGTAATCATCTAAATTAAGTCACCAATTTAATTTTAAGTAAATAATTTAATACTTACCCTTAAACGCAATAATAGCCTACAATATATGACACTACAATTTTAGAATTATAAAAATAGTTAATCTCATCAATTTTCTCATCAAATTTTAACAATTTTTTTTCTCGTCTCTTTACTAACAAAAACTGAAAATTCTTGAAGAAATGGAAGATTTTCGCAGTGCTCATTCCAGATATTTGAAGAGTTCGTCGGATTTTTCAAACGACGGCGCCGACGTAAATGGAAATACGATCACTACTATTAAAGTTGAGCCTGTTCGAATTCATCCTAGATATTCAAAATGGATAGATAATTCGAATAACAAACAACACAGAGGCGGCTCCGGCGCCGGCTCCGGCGGAAGCTATTCATCTTCACGGAATAATTCAGATGCGGAGGTAAAGAGACAAAAAAGAGTTGTTAAGTATAAAAGTTACGCTGTTGAAGGCAGAGTGAAGGGTAATTTAAGGGACAGCTGGCGTTGGATTAAGAACAAATATTGTTCATTGGTGCAAGGATATTAGTAATTTGCATTTTAATTATTCTTCAATTCTTTTTTCTTATACCTTCAATTTTTTTATTTTGTTGGATAATTTTTTTGATCAAGAAGAGGGTGGATTCAATTGTAATTATTCGTCTTCTGAAGTTCTACGAGGCTTGGGTTTTGATCGACAATTGATTTATAGAAAAAACGAACGCATCTCGACTCTTTAACAGTAAAATATCGATTTTTTTGAGAATGTACATTTGTGTTGATATTTGATTCCTTATTATTGAATATATCAATTAAATGTAAATCTAAAGACAATTTTTTATTCATTAATTTTGCTATAAACCAATCATTCATATTCAATTAATATGTTAGCTTTATTGCAAATTGATACTACATGATTATTTTTGTTTTCTTTTATATGTAAAACTAAATTCAAACTTTTTGTTTGTAATTATTTTGATCCTCGTCTAAATAAAGAACGTTGATCTATAATGCCATCCTTATTAACCCTTTTCATGGCATTTTAAGATATAATCATTGGAGGAAAAACCTCCATTGTTGATGGTAGCCTTTCATCAAATTGGGTCTTTGTATTCCAACACGGCTTCAAATAAAGGCCAACATGGGCTTATGTTTCCTGTGAATTGGGCAATGGCGTCGATGAGAGAATGCATCAGCCACCGATCATTTGCTGGTGTGACTGCGAAATTAACACTGTAATGTATTTCTTACTCCTTTCTCTTTTGTATTTTATTAATCTAAGCTATAATAATGAAAGATGTTTTATATTGCTCCTAGTTGATTTGCTTCCAAATATATTGTTCCTGGTTGATTTGCTTCTAAATATATTGCTCCTGGTTTACTGTAATAACACCATTGGATGACGGTTGTGCCGTCCCCTTCTTCCGAAAACCCGCTGCCTCATCTTCTCTGTGGTCCGTTGCCGTTTCTGTCTTCTTTTCTTTCGTCTGTTGTCTTGATTTTCCACCGCCGCCTGCTCTCCAACAATTCTTCACCTGCATTGCATGAATGTTTTGGACAAAATTTGTTTAATCATCCGGGCAGTAAGGTACCTTTTTCCTATTTTTTATTGTTTATGTGTTTGCGCTTTTTGTGGATAATAATTTATAAAATGCGTGTTGTAATTCAAAACAAACAAGCACTGCCTATACATGTCCACATAATATATTTGGTTTCCATCTGTGTTCATAATATGAAATTATATGCTATCTGTGTGCATAATATGTTTTTTGTTATCCGTCTCTCTCTTTGCTAAGATTATTGCTGGGTTTGATTTAATTTTCAGTTTGTGGCTTTTACTTGATTGTATATGGTAATACCTCAAAAATTCATCTTCATAGACGCCATATATCATCTTATATTTTAATAAAATCATCGGTTTGTCCATTCTTTTAATAACGGTCATATATAGAACAAAATTTTCCTTCTTTTACTTTTTTGGAAAGAAATTCAAGGCAAATTGCATCTTAAAATGTTATAATTCTTTGAATAAATTAGCCGAAACAAATGAATTTTCGACCTATTAGTGCTAGAAACTTATATTAACCTTCTTTGACATAATTGCTAAGAAGAAAATAACTGATGTTTGAGTGATTTTTTTCGTGTTTTTATGAGTTTTATTTAATTTTAAAATAATATATTTTTGTATACTTTGTGAATTTTTTAGTCATTTCTTAAAAAATTCATCCCCAATTGGGTGTTTATTACCCCTTTATGGGTGTTTATATCTCATATGGCGAGTTTTCTTTATCACGTCTACTTATGCAAGAGGGGCTTCTCAAATAGCCCCTCTAGCTCACATCCTTCCTCGGGTACCTCATTGGACACCGCTACTGTCAGGTAAGATCGAATTAATTTTATTATTGTTTTTAATTTCAATAATCAGGTATTTTATTATGGTGATTGCTGCTCTGGATGAACTCGACATTTCAATTTTTGCTTCCTTACAAAATCAAGGTAATATTTATAGCACATTAGCCGCTACCAACTGTAAGTAATTTCTTCATTTTTTAGTATTTTATGTTTATTATTCATTATTGCTACCGTTCGTTTAACAAATTATCCATATATTGGTATTAAATTTGTTAAATGAATGTGTAATTGGATGGCTCAAATAGTAGCCGCGAAGTCCACTTTTAGTTCTTTTATTTCAAGAGGGTTTCATCATCTTCATGAGATGGCCTTTCTTATTATATGTTTATATATTATTATCTTTGGCAAAAAAAAAAAAAAAAAAAAGATATAATCATTGAATTTAAATTTGAATTGGTGTTTTTTAAGTGACACTATGATTATAGTTTTGTCATTATGTTTTAAAATTTCTTCACTCGCCTATTCAGATGATTGCTGTCTAATTTACATTTTACACTACAAACCATGTCCTAAAAAAGAAAAAAAAATCTCCAAATAAAATTTGTTCAAACTATTTTATAACGAAAGTTCATATTAACAATTAGAAATTTTGAGATATTTTGAATATTGATATAAACATATATATGGATGGAGCCAGGGGTTTCCTAAGGGGAAGTCCCCCTCAACTTTTCATATTTAAAAAAAAACAATTAACCTTTTCTTTTTACAAAATATACTTTTCACTCTGAATTTTTGTATATATGTCCCCCTTCAACTTTTTTTTTTATTTAAAAAATCCTTTATTTCTTATTTTAAATATAATTATTAATTATTAATCTTTATATAATTTAACCCCCCCTAATATTCAATCTTGGTTGCACCTTCAATATATACTCTTTCATCCCAAATTAATAAAGAATTCAAGACAAATATATGTACTAACTGATTTTATTCATCTAAATACAATAATTTTTTTTAGAAAAATACTCCATCCGTTGTATAATTATAGATTATTTAGCTCTTTTTGGATTGTTCAATTTTTTAATAATATTCATAACCCTTAGATTTACTGTAGTTAATATATTTTAATTGGCTAGAATTAAAATTTTTTGTTAAAACTATCAGTATTAGTCTATAATTATTAATGCCCTTAAAAGCAAGTAAGAATGTTTTTGTCAAAAACCTAAAAAGAGCATTTAAAATATAAATAAAAATGTAAAATTTTCCACATCATAAGACTACTTAAAAAAATATATTCTAAATTATACTCCTAAAAAGAGCATTTTAAAATATTTTAGGTCAAAAGAAGTATATTAATTAAAAATATTGGACATTTGTAGATGTTCAAAGAATCAAAATCGAATGATCATAAGCTTCCCGTTAGCTAAATTTGCCTTCTAGTGCTCAACGTTTTGAAACTCCTATATCCATTTAAGTGCACACAAAATCACATACTGCCTAATTCATCCCCTGCCATTCCCACCCCTTAAATCTCCCTAAACTGCCACGTCTCCACCAATTCACACACACTCTGTACACTCCGCAGTCACTTTAACAGAAGAAACAAGTCAGCTATTCCTCGTTTGGAAATTTGAAATCCATCCCTCTTCCAAAAAAGAGACGTTATAACTTTTTAAAACATTTTAATATAATAATAATAAAACATTTTAATTTTTCAAATTATTTTTGATGGGTTTTCCAAAAACAAACTGTCTGTCTCCATTTAATGCATTTGAACTACACACTCTCTCTCTCTCACTCTTAACATTTTTCATCTTCAATTTCCTTTTTGACCCATAACAGAGTTTCAATTCCTATCAATTGCCAAAAAATGGCGAGAATTAGAGTTTGAATTGTTCATTTTCATATCTGTTTGTGAATGAAACCCTAATCCCAAATTTTGGGCTTGCATTAATTTGAGTGGGGTAGTGACAGAAGAGAGAGTTAATCGATAATTAGCTGGGTTTTCGCTCCAATTTGTTTATCTGTAGGTTCATTTTTTTGGAATTTTGTTTTGAATGATTTGAGTATGTGATTAGATTGAATGGCTAAGTTTGTTGGTGGTTATGGTATAGTTTCTAATCCCACTAACTTATAAGGCGAATTAAGATTAAATTTTTAGTTTAGGTTTTGATTTTTTGATGATGAAGTGGTTGTAAAGAGAATGACAAGGAGTTGGACTATAGATTTTGAATGTAAGTGAGATTGAAAAAAATGGAGTATTAATGGCTAGGGGTTTAGGTTTTACGCGGAGATCTTGCAAGTTATAGTTGATTGGTTGTAGAAGTATTGGTGGTAATGGAGAGCTGAGAGCTGAGTCTCGGTGATTCGCTGGTGTAGCTTAGATAGGTTTGCTAAAGGATTACCGTGGTGGTGATAGATGTGAAAGGATTATTGTCGTAGATGATAACAATGGCGATGATTTGTAGTTGAGCTGGCTATATATGGTGATGCAGTCATCACCAAGTCTAGTAACTTGGCTAGGTTTACTTATGAGGTTTTTTCTATGGTGTTCAAGCTGTCTTAGGTTAGAATGTCATGCCAATAGAGTGTGGGATAGTGTCTTTGGTATAGATGAATTTTATACATTTTAGAGATTTCTTTGGTAATCTATTATATTTGTGTTTGATTTACTTTAAAATTTGTTTGCAATTCTATTTTGCTTATTATATGGAATTGGGTATATACTTGATAAATTCAGTAAAATTGATGAAATTTTCAAATGTATTTTAAAGTATTAAGGAGTTTTTTAGTAATTGACAAATGATGTTTTGAATCTTCGAATACTTTGAAATGAATGAAATGAAATTATTATATGAATTACAAAATAAATTTGAACAAAACACTATGTAAAAGTTTGTGATAGATAAGCAACACTTTTAAGATACTTTCAAATAGAACAATAACAATTATGAACATTCATTGCCATGTGAATAATTTTGCCTGATTAAATCCAATTTGAGAAGTTGTCCATCAAAGTAGTGCTGTTAAGTGTTAATATATGAATATGATCTCACTAACATCTTCAACGTAGTCATGCTAAATGAGCTATTACACTGATTTGAAGTTCCATTGTGATTGCATAGAGGGACACAACTTATTTTATAAATGAACTGTGTTTTGTGCTTAATTCAGTTGCAGATGGATAGAGTTCCTCTCGCTTATCATCTTATCCTGTTATAGACTGTGTATTAACTTCAAAAATGAGGGTTGAGAAAGAAGGCTCAAAAAATGGAGGAGGTTATGTTGGTGGCTTCTTTCAGCTGTTTGACTGGACCGCAAAATCTAGGAAGAAGTTATTTTCCAACAAGTCAGACTTACCAGGTAAAAATTTCTTCTGTGTTCTTTCAATAGTAAAGCATGTATGACTTGACTAGCCTCAATATAGTTGGTTATGGTTTGTTTTTGCTTTCTTTGTAGAGCGTTCAAAACAAGGCAAGAGAAGTGATGGCAACTTGCCAGTGACTCGGCTAAATCTGGTCAGATGGTTTGCTCATCATTCTTCAATTTAAACTTTTGATTTTTTTAGAACGCGATATGGTAACTCAGTTTTGGTAACAATTGCAGATTGATGAGGATGAAGCTGGAGCAGGATCATCAAGTATTAGAGGAAGTAGCGATTACAGTTGCGCTTCATCCGTTACAGATGATGATGGGTTTGGACCTAAGGCCCCTGGGGTAGTCGCCAGACTTATGGGATTAAATTCTATGCCCACATCCAATTTTGCTGAGCCAAGCTCTACCCCATTTTCGGATACTCAATCTCTTAGGGAGCCATCTCAGCGGAGGAAACATTTCGATTATTATAACGACCCTCAAATTATGTATTCTGGAAATCTTCTTAAAAAGGAGGACGGTCCTCGAAACTTCGAAGAGGAGAAGCCTCAAAAGGTGTTAGGTAGACCTATTGAAAAGTTCCAAACTGAAATGTTGCCTCCGAGGTCAGCGAAATCAATTCCGATTACTCACCATAAACTTTTATCTCCCATTAAGAATCCTGGCTTTATACCAAGTAAAACTGCTGCTCACATCATGGAAGCAGCTTCAAGAATTATTGAGCCTAGCCAACAATCTGCTGCGAAGGCCAAACTTTCCATAGCCGGAACTTCTTCAGTACCCTTGAAAGTTCGGGATCTCAGAGAAAAACTGGAAGGTGAGCAGAAAGTACCAGTATTTGGGTCTGCGTCAGCATCTCTGAAATCTCGAGATTTGAGAGAGAAAATGGAAGCCCATAATAAAACATCCAGGCTTGTTGAAGCTTCTCGAAGACCTGTTGATTCAAATACTGCCAAGTATCTCAAAGGGCAGCCTTTGAACAAAAGCTGGAATGGTGCAGTAGATACCACATCTTTCAGGTCCTCGCCTGATACAGAAGAAGCTTCTTCTAGTTCAAAAAATAAGGGGAAGTCAATCTCACTTGCAATCCAAGCGAAGGTCAATGTTCAAAGAAGAGAGAGTCTAAATTCAAGTAGCTTGGCAGGCCAGAAAGATCAGAATGAGGTTATGTCTAGCCAGACATTCAGAAGCCAACCAAACATACAAAAGAATTTGCCTAAAAAATCTTTACATAATAATACTGGTGGAGTTCTCAGGCAAAATAATCAAAAACAGAACTGCCTTTTGGATAAGGACAAATCTTCCAAATCAGCAGTTTCTTCTAACACACCAGTTCGAAAAGCTCTGTCGGGGAACCCTCCTGTGAGGCACAAAACATCAGTTAAAACCATTAGCCCTAAAACTGGAACCAGGAAGTTTGGCTCAGATGGGACAGATAATGAAAAGGATCTTTCAAGTTACAGCAAGCATACTCCGAGGAAAAAGAGGTCAATAGATGGGACTTTACATCCTGAGAAAAATCAGGTGGTTGATGATATGTTAATCGACAATAACCGGAAGGACATTCAATCAAGTTCAGCCAATGATAGGCATTTTAGTTGGGCCGAAGAGACCAAGAAGAAAGGAATGGATGTCGTTTCATTTACATTTACAGCTCCCTTAGCTCGATCTGCTCCTGGTCATGAAACATTTGGTCAACCTGCACAGAAAAATAGCAGTGCTTGCATTAATAGTAGAGGCAAAAGGTTGCTGCTTGACACAGATAGTATGAAGCTATCTTCAGTGGGATACAATGTGATAGGAGGAGATGCTTTGAGTAATCTATTGGAACAAAAGTTAAGAGAATTAACAAACAGTGTAGAGTCTTCTAGCCGGAATTCTGTTAAATTCCGTTCAGTGTTGGGTTCGGCATCAAGTTCACAAGATTCGGCACCAGCTCTAAATTTAGGAGGAACTACACAAAGGTTACATGATAATAAGGGCCAAAACATGCTGCTTGGAGATAAATCTGCTAGGAACTATGGGTTTGATGCGTTCTCAACCAATCCCACTGCTCTAAGATTTAATAACTTGTTTCAGGTAAGAAACTCTAAACTTTCCACTTCAAGGAAAAATCTGTCTGTTCCGTTGATTAGTTTAAATAATATGTAGCAGTGATCTATTGGCAATAGTTAGTTTTTGTAATATGTATGTATGGCCAATATATATGTTTAGTTAATATGTCCAATTTCTGAAGTCAAAACTTCATATTTCAACATTATTATGTTTGAAGTAATTAGTGTAACTGTGACATGTTAGGGAGTTGATGAAATGGAAGAGTGCAGCAGTAAGTCTGATGATTCTAGAAGGCTGCTTGATTGCAGACGGCCCAGTCCAGTCTCTGTTCTTGAACCTTCCTTTTCAGCCGAAAGTAGCAGTTCTGTAGAAAGCATAGATTGCAGTAGTACCGAAGGTAACAGATGCTTATCCTTTTGTTTGTACTTTATCTGCAAATCATCTGTTATCGACTCAAGAACATGAACATACAAGTTCTTATAAATATACTTGCAGGTAGCAAGCAATGTTCATCTATACAAGCTCAGGAAATTTTTGGGTTTTGCTCTTCAAAGCAGCTCCATTATGTTGATGCTGACACAGATTTATCAGATTCTGCTTCTTCAACATCTTATGGCACAGCTACGAAGCAGAAATATACTATATCTGCGGCCGATTTAGTGAAATCACGCAATTGGGAAATAGATTATGTGCAGAAGATACTATTTAATCTGGAATATATGTTTCAAGACTTTGCACTAGGCCAGTGTAGTGAGATCATAAACCCTAATCTCTTCAACCAGTTGGAAAGTCGTAAAGACGGACTACTTAGTGAAAATGTGGAGGCTAGACTTGAGCGGAAGGCTATATTTGACTGTGTAAGTGAATGTTTGGACATAAGATGTCGGAGATACGTTGGCGGTGGATATGGCACGTGGACAAAAGGAGTAATGATTGCAAGAAGCAAAAAATGGCTGGCCGAAGAAGTGCTGAAGGAGGTCTCGGCATGGAGGAGCATGGGTGATTGTATGGTGGATGAGCTTGTAGACAAGGATATGAGCAGTCAGTACGGAAGATGGCTAGATTTTGGAGCTGATGCATTCGTAGTCGGAGGTGAGATCGAGGGTCAAATTTATAATACTCTGCTCGATGAAGTCGTTTCCGATATCTTTTGGCGATGATGATGCTGTTAGCTGCGGGATCATATGAAATTTGAAGTCATGCTTGTGAAGATCGACTATCCTGCACATGTGAGTTGGGATTGGTTTAGTTTCAAGATTTTAACCTTGTTTAAATTATTGCTTCATTTATTGCATTGTGAATTAGTGAATTATTTATAGGATGTTATGTTAAAAATCATTATAATGAAAGGCGGGAGATTCCACTTTTGGTATCGAAGCATGCATGGTTTTTTCGCATTTCTCACAGCTTAGACCATGGCAACTCAAGGAGATATCTTAGGCTTAGTGGTGTGCATTTGTGAACCAAACCGAACCAAATTAAAAAAATTATCTTTTTAAGAAATTGAACCAAAATTTAAGTAGTTTTTTTTTTTTAAAAAAAAACGATCCGAACCAAAGTAGTCGGGTTGGTTCCCTTATATTAATCCAGTTTGCAATATAACTTGAGGAAAAAAAATTATATCAAAAATTAAACAGAACAAAAAAAAACTGATCTTTTTGTAATATCAAAAGTATTGAGCCAAATTTGTCAGTTCAATTTAGTTTCTGGGCTTGGTTTTTTGTACACTACTACTACATGCGCTTACTTGCCCATTCTAGTCAACTATTAGACCTGCATTTGGATTGTTATGCAATTGGATTAGAATACTCTCCAACTGATTCATAAATATATAGTCTTTATCATAAAATGAACAATTCTGATCAAAAGAGTGTAAATTATATTAAATTAATCTACGGCATTTATTTTATAATAAAGAGTGTAGACTGATTGAACATGATAGATCATGACATCATGTTCAATCAACTTGAGAAAAATAGAAGTAAAACAGTAATGCAACTTTAGTATACCTAATCATGGGCTTGGGTAGCTGTCTAGACCCATCTGCTTTGGGTCGAATCTCGATATTTTTTCATTTTATTTTAAGCCCGTAATAAGTCTGAGATTTTGTGGATAGTTTTAAGATGTTATAATTATTTTAATTTTATTATAGGTGGCGAAAAAGTTCAGTTTGAACCCGTATATATATATATAGCGGATAAGCAAAACTGGAATAGTAGATATGAGACCCGAACCAGGCTTGAGCCGGCCTTGCACTTGCATTTAAAAGAGTCAAATTCATTAGAAAGATGGCCCGAACCCGGCTTATGAACAGTTCTAAATTATAGCTCAAGATAACTGCACTCTTCTTGTTCAAAAACTATAAACCAGCAATTATTAGGATCTATACACTTAGAATGTTTGTTGGGTTGGAATAAGTTTCTTATTTTGGAAGAGACTGATGTGTTATAAGATTTGTCAATTCATGCTAGTGAATGGTGGTTACAACTTACAAGGGTTAATTACATATAGCTACCACATAAATCTAAATGGCCCAATCTTTTGCCCTTTTAATAGAAAATGACAACATTTACTTATGATTATTCACTTTCCAAGAATAAGACAGTGAAGAAGAGATAAGTAAAATGGTCCATCACTACCAATCCAAAGATCAACTCAAAAGATTATAACAACTCACCCTCCATTTCCATGCATGCATGTCAATCTCATTTGAGTTTATTAGGTGAAATTTTGAAAATCTCAACTTAATCACTCAATCTTAATACTTACATTATCATTTTGTACAACTTCCAAAAAAAAAAAAAAAACCTAAAGGAGAGGTGACTACAAAGAAAAATGGCTATCAATATATATCTATAACTTTATCTAAAACTTTATCCATTTTAATAATTATAACTATAATTCTTTTGAACAATTTCGTACGTCAATTCTATAAATTGAAATAAAAATATCCAAAATATATCTGATCACACGTGGATTGCTTATATGAATTTACTTGATTGGTTTACTTAGAAAAAAGAAACTCATAAGTTTGATTAAATTATGATTTGAATATAATTGTTCCAACTTTTTAAATTGTTGACCATATTATTAATTTTTTAAAAAATATCTTTATCAAAATTATTTTTATTATGGATATATAAAATAATCCTGCTTAGAAAAAAAATATAGTTTTGCCTTTTACGCTTCAAAGAATTAATCTATCAAAAAAATTCAAACTATTAATAGAATTTATAACTATGTTTTTATGATCTCATGTAAAAGATTATTAAATCTAAAATATGAACAAAGAAAAATTCAACTTATATTATACTAAAATATTTAATTAATTAAATAAAAGTTACCACAAGAATAACTCTTAATTAATCATAAAATTTCAGATATCATATTAAAATATCAATTCACTCAAAAAAATCAATCTAATCACTCAAAAATACAATCTAGTAGGCTCCAATTATGAGATTTACTTTGCTATCTCTAAATATTGGTTAAACCTCAATTCAAACCCTTAAACTATCTTCAAACAAATGAATCAACCAATTAATTAAACCAGCAAAATTTAAGTTTGTGCTTATAGATCACCACAAGTCTAAACCCAAACCCATTGTGTTGTCCCAATAATCAAAGCTTAAACTAAACACTTCTTCATCAAACCCTAAATTCATCACTGGTTCTTCTTCTGACCCACAAATATTAAACCACTCTCCTGCACTACATTCCCCATTAAAGCTCAGACCAGAGCTCACTTCTCTCTCTAAGTCACTCGTAGCCACGCTGTCTGGACCCATCGTCATCACTGCCTCATCATTTCCTGTCCCAAGAACACCATTTTTTTCTCCATCATTACTTAAAATGTTCACAGCTTCACCTTCTAGGGCATCTTTAAGACGATTTATTTCACTGTCGAGCCACTCATACGGTCCCCAAACGTCGTTTTCGGCCTCTGGTTGATCATTTTGGACCAAACATATCTCTTGAATTTCCTTATTTTGCTTTACATTTGATGGTTTTAAGGATGTTTCACTGGTTTTTTCTTGTTCTTGATGCTCAGTTGCACGCTTAGGCTTGCGGTCTTGTTTTTGTTTTTTGACGGTTGATTTTGATGTTGTTTTTTCAGTGGTTGATGATTTAGGTTTGCATGATTCAACTAGTTTTGCTAAGTTGATTGTGGGTAAAGAATCAGTTTTGGAAAAGCTGTAAATTTTTCTGCTTAAATGAGAGTTCCAGTAATTCTTGATCTCGTTGTCTGTTCTTCCTGGTAAATGAGCAGCAATCAAAGACCACCTAAAAATAGTAATTCAGCAAAAAAACTTAAAAAATGCAGATTTAATATGTATTTAATTATTTATGTAGAATGAATATTATGTCAAAAAAAATATAGAATGAATATGTCAACCAAATAAACTGTTCATTAATTTTAGAAAATGACATTCATCTTCTTTAGTTATAACCATAGAAAATTGTAGTGTTAAGCTTGTAGTCCACGTTATCAACATGAGATGTTACTCGAATGAAAATTTCATTTAAAGGGGAAAATTAAAGCTTGAAAATATATAATTATCTCATTTTTGTTGTTGTTTTTATAAATATATAATTATCTCATCGGCTTATTAAATCTCATTTTTTTCCATTTTGCAACGACACATATTCTATCCTTTCAATTTTTGACATGGCGTAACTGTTTTCTGACGTTGTTTTGGTACACATTTGTAACTTTATATTTAATGGAAAACGACTATATTTATGCTACACAATGCCTACAATTGAAAGAATAAAATGTGGGATGCAGCGTTTTAAACGTCGTGTTGAAATCGCTACAAATGGGATTAGGATTCGATATGCCAGCAATAACCCTTTATTTTTCCAATTATAAAAGCAATGCATGTCATTTATTTGACTAGAAGTTTTTAGATTTTTGAAGTTACATGCTGTTAATTATTGCTACTGGGACCTATATGTACACACTCCTTAATTACTTTTAATGAAAGACACACTTACCTTACTTGGCAAGAAAAGCACCAAATTATTAATGGCAAAAATAAAATAATTGATGATGTGTTTATTTATTTCCTTACAAATATGAAACAAAATTAGGCTCATTTTTGTTTGGAGAGTAAGAATTTTAGATTTTTGTTTGTAAGATTAAAGAAGTGGAGGCTACCTATTACCCAAGGCTGTGTGCAACTGAACAATGGTTTGTTCCTCTTGTTTAGTAAAATTGCCTCTCTTCAAATCAGCTCTTAAGTAGTTAATCCATCTCAGTCTGCAACTCTTACCACATCTTAACAACCCTTCAAGGTCATCACCATCAACTACTTCATTATATAATTATCAAAAATAAACCAGCAAAAAATATACGCATTCATGGAATTGTTAAATTTTTTGCAGTTTCTCAACTCTAGATTTTCTATAAAACAGTTATCATCGTTCAATTTGTTATATTTTGATAAAAACAAAAATCCAGTCATCAAAATATAACAAATTGAATGATATAGAATTCAGTATAACTGTAAATTTTTTTAACCCCATGCATGGATGATGTACAATTTTTTAGCTTGAATTAAACGATACAGAATTCAATATAACCATAAAATGTGTGTGCGTGTATATATATATACACACACACGCATTTTTTTGTTAATTAGAAAAATAATGTAGATTAAAGAGTATACCTGCATTCTTGGGTAGTGCTCTCCATGATCCTTCGCCATTAGCAAGAATGTATTTAGTCAAGATATCATCCTCTTCATCTGTCCATCTTCCTTTCTTGAGTCCTATTTTGTCACAACATGGTGCTCTTCCCATTCTTTTTTAAATTAATTATGATCTCCTGCTTCAATATTATATGTGTCTAGAGTTTGTATTTTTAAAGAAGAGAAGAGAAATGGTGAGAACTAGCTAGGTCATGATTTGTGTAGTGAAGGTATAATGTGGTACGTTGGGTATATAATAAAAGTTGGTGGACAGGGAAATGAAGGTGATGATGCTGACATGTTAGCGGTGACACAATTTGCCACGACTCTCAATTCTGGACTTGTTGTCTGAGACAATTTCTTGTCTAATTAAGATTTTTAATTATTTCTTCTTATAACAAATTTATGATATTTACAATAAAATTTGGTTTAGATGAAAAATATTATATATATTGTATGAAATTATTAATTATCAACTCTCAAACTAGTCTTGCATTCTTATTTTAATGATAGGTGCCAAGAATGCATAATTCAATTAAATATGAAAATTTTAGGTGTGATTTTGTTTATTATTGTAATAAAAAAATTATCATTAATATTCAGAAGACAAAACATACATTAGATCTCATTGTGCAAGTTAATGAAACTTAATTATTTATTTAAAATTAATTATTGTTGGTTTAATATAAAAATACCTATTTCTATTAAACTGTTTGTAAAAATATGCTTGCTTTTTTACTTTTATTTACAAAATATACTCTTTTTCATATTTTTTACATAAAAATATTTTAATTTTTGATACATTTTTTAAAAAGCATATATTTATAATTTTTTTGGTCAAAATATCTATAAGAAAAGGTATAGAGTGTAATTTCCTCTCATTGTATTGTTCCCGAAAGTACATATGTACCCTGAGTACTACCGCTGAAGTCTGAATTATAACCTTACCAACGAGTACCTATGGTCTTTAATCTGTGGGACATGTTATTTTATTGTTAATAAAAAAATTATTCAAAATTGTATTCGCATATTCCATATCCTATATATTAATACTTCAAAAGAACTGAGACAAGTCATATTTCCAATCCTGATATGTTCACACGAATATATATTTGCTTGAGAAGAGAATCGAGTTTCGTTTAGAAATCTTATGCCAATATGCCATGAAGACATCAAGTTTAAAAAAGGGATTTTCATGTTTCGTCATTTAACACAAAAGATCATAGCCATAGGTGTTAAACAATTGCATATTTTGCTATTTTAACACAATTTAAAAAGATACAATTAATATTTTGATTTTTTTTATAAATTTATCTATATTATTTCTATTACTCTTATTAAATACAATAATTAATTTATTTCCTTGAAATAGTTCAATAAATAATGAACTTGAAAGATTAAATTGACAACTTTATTGGAATCGGAGGAGATACTACATAATGCCACTGATGTATCGTTTTTGACATTTGGTCATTTTACTATTAACTGTACTTTTGATTGTCTCAGACTCTCAAATGAAACAAACTTCGTCCCAATTTGCCACTCACATCAGAAAAAGGAAAGCTTGGTATGGCAGTTGAATTAGTTGAGAAATTAATGAGAATTATGAATGACAGTTGGGTTCTTATACATATGTTTGAGGGCTCACATGCTATGAGTCGGCTCAGTAAACCAATTCAATGCTCTGTATTTCACATTCTTTTTGTCCCTTATTGTTCACGGACATCCCTCTTTCTCACCATCTTTAACGAAGTTCCTCTACAATGCCGCATTCCCATTTTGATTCTTATGACTAAAAGTATGCAAAAACCAAACCCGACTGATAAATTCAGTTTTTAATGCCCATATTTTTCAGTTTAATTTTCATATAAATCGAACCAAAAGAACCAACCGAATCGACTTTACATTTGAAAATGAAAGGAAAACCGAAAAAAAGAAAAGAAAAAAAAACTCTGTATTGAATAAGGTAAAAGTGCTCTAGCTATAACTCGTCCAATTAAATAGGAGACAATCCGAATGAAATATGACTACGTATGAAGCAATACAAGTAGGGTTCAACTAACCATTAATGGTAATAAATGAACATTTCTAGTGTCTACTAACAAGTTGTAGAATGTCAACAGCGATGGGTCATAAACATTCCTCATCAACTTCATCACAGATGGTCCTGATTTACACAGGACCGACCCATATTCATACACATCATGAAATGTTAGCAACCCACGTTTTACGACTCACAACCTCATTACTCAACATACAGACCTAGTGCAACCAGAGATCAGGCTTCCCGCTTCGTGTCGTATTTCAACAACACAGCTCAAAATAGTACAGATTTGCGGGGTTCATTATATTGACATCGACAGTGAAAATTCTTAACACAAGTATATCTAAGAAAGGCTACCCAGAACTGAAAATTAAATTATGTTGTCAAATTTAAATTATGAAAACCAATAGAATATACAATATGTTGAGATATATACTAAAGAATGCAAAGCTCACCGAAGATCAATGACTTCAAAGTCTACCTTGGAATTCATATAGACATGAGAACAATGCTCATATATTGGAGTTCCATCCAATGGCTCTTCATGGGGATGAAAACCCCTCTCCTGGCAATTTCTAATGACTTTCACGCCACCTGGATCAGACAGGTGAAATATGCCATGTGGACTGCATTTTAAAAAAATCAAGTTAGCATTTTCATAATAAAAAGTGTAAAGAGACGCTATATACCTATATCTAAGGAAATATAGTTCTATACCAGTACAAAATTTGTTATTAACATCTACCTCATCATTATAACACGCAAGGCAGGGCAAAAGACCCTCACTTTTCTGAAAATAAATGCTCCGATTTTCAGCATCCAAAATTCTAACTTTACACCACTAGTCTTAATTTGCAATTTCATGAAAACTACTGACACAATTAAATTGGTTGATAATTTGACCAAGACGCGCCATATATAGTTTAACACTACAGTGGAGCATTTACTTGCTCAACTTATTACTTCATAAAAATGAAGTGATTGCTCGGGAGAAAATGAAATATTACCTTGATGTATCAGTTGGGGCCATGACAATTGCAATTGATTCCGCTATCATGATCTGCAAGGAAAACATATAAAAAGACGTCCAGCCAAATGTGATATTGCAATATAGCGGCATAAGAACTAATGGAAGAGTAAATAAATGACGTCTTTGTAGCTAAACCATATTGAACAATTAATGAGCGACGATGTTGATGTTATTCAATGATATAACATTTTAAGACCTTTTTTTAGGAGTGACGGAGAACCATTGATTTAATGAAAAGACAAATAGATTTAAAAACGCAATAGTGATAATTGTCAACTTCGGTAGGAAGAAACAGTTAAGATAGCAAGGACTAGGGAAAATGAACGAAAATTTATGCTTTCAGAACCATTACAATGGAAGTTCAAAGAAAATGTAAGAATACACCAACACGCTTCATACAATGCTCTCAGCCCAAAACAGAAAAAAGAGGAACCGTAATGAACTCACAAACATCATAATTTTTGTGCATACTGTGAGGGAAAAATGACTTTTAGTTTCTGTTACCTGATATGAATAATGGGTGTGCAGATCAACAGAAGACATGAAGCATGTTTGGGATGGGTGTGTCTGAAAATACATGCAAGAAACAAGAGATAAGCTAACAGACATTTTAAAAGCAATCACTTAAAAAAATTAGCCATCTCTATAAATGTAGAGAAGATAACATATGAATATACCATCATGGCTATTAGGACACTTACATGAATCCACCCAAGAGGAAAGAGGTTCTTCTTGTCTTGAACTTCGAATATTTCTTCTTCATGAGATGTCTGACACTGTATTTCAATAAAGTAAACTAACCACAGATGCATAAATGAAAAATAAAAACTAAACATGCTACCATAAACATAAAACATGAAGCCAACATGTCAGTTGCTCGAATGAAGTTCAAAGTTAAGTTCCATAAAGTCTAATTACCATTTAAAGATGATGTTAGTTCAAAACATGAGCAGGCTATGAAAGCAGCCGATAAATAAATCATTAGGTTGCATTCATAAGTCTGTTATAAAGCTGTGGCTTTGTTTGCTCTAGGCCTTGGGTAATTGGTGGTAATGAGAAAATAGAATTAGACCAAGTCACAATCCCATTTTGCAAGATGATTATATACATACATATTACTGGGTAAAAGCTAGTAAAATGCAGAAAAGAGGGACCAAAAGTAAGCCAGAATCATGACAGTAATCGCTACAAAAGTAAAATCACCAGAAACGTTTCTCACCACTTACGATTCAGAGTAAAGAACGCACCTAAAACTATGAAGCATGGGAATATATTGCAACTTATGATGCAAAGTAGCAAATAAAATATCAATAAGAGAAGTTATCCTACCGAATCTGAAGTTGACTCTTGCTTTGGGATTATTAGTGCAGTGATTTCGAAGACCCTATTTTTCTACAGCACATAAAACGAAAAGTACAATAAATCATAACACAATGCCAAAATAGGAAACATCAAGACAAGTTTTTGTTTTCCTTGCAACTTCTATCAAAAAAAAATCCACTCACCAAGGAACCAGCCAGAATGCCACATGTCTCCAAATTTTTCTGGGTATTGGCATGAGCCAATCTCAAGAAATTTTCCATCAACTTTACTGGCTGCATTTTTTGTAAAAAAAGGATTATAAGGAACTGGCATCACAATGAAGAAGAACATAGACCAACTTATAGTGAACTGAAATTATCATGACGACCAAATGGCACTAATAAAGTTATGTGAAACAGTAGATAGGAGAATTCTTAAAGCATGTAAAACAGCATAAGACACCTACAACATGTAAATGCTTGTATGAATATGCACTTTCAATCCCATCCTGACAAGATTTTGCTGGTCCAGGTCTTGGATCTGCAACTCTCGATGGAGGAATCGGAGAAAATCCTTGCTGCAATTGAGCAAGAACAGGAGGCGGGGAGGGTTGCCTAGTGCCAACGAACTGAAATGGATCTTCCCTTACTTCATGAATTAAAGCAGGGATTGATTCTTTTGCTGGATGCCATCTTCCATCATTTAAGGAGAGTAGGGATTCCATTGTTGATTCAATCACCCCAGACTTACTATCAGTTACTGCAATATCATACAGTCCAGACTGATCCAGGCTGCAAAACCATAGATGGCATAGATGTTGGAACAGGATAAGTTACAAGCAAGCACTATATAGAGAGAAAAATTTAGAAAGTATCAAGGATCGGTCGGTAGCTTATTTTTATTGCAATACATAATGACTAAAGAAAGGTGACTAAAGAAAGGGAACAACAAAAAATAATATGTACGAGTGTTTAGTGAAAAGTTTATCATACAAGTGTTCACCTGGAATTTTCAGCAGAGGAAACATCAGCATAGTTTGGATACTGAACCTATTTAAAACAATTAAATTATCAATTATGTGGAATTAGAGTTATTTACTTCACAAAGACACACATATAAGAAAAGGAAAATATAACATAAATAACTAACAGAGGAAAGGACACAACAAAGCCATAAAAACAACGAAAAGGTTTACCTTTATCTCTGCAGTAGGTCCACGCCATTGGCCTCGAAGACCATTAGGGCCTAAGAATGAATGTCTAGACAAAGTTTCTTGCTTGGGAAGAGGTAAACTAATAGACCTGCATAAATTGAGAAACTCAGTCAGGTGTCATTCTAACAGACTCTAGCAAGTTGAAGCATATATGTCATGAGTTGCCAAAAAGCAATTCAGACAGCTCTCTTGATAACGAATAGCAGATCAGAACCTCATCTGCATAAATTGAGAAACTCTCGTGTTATTCTAACAGAATCTAGCGTGCAGAAGCATATATGTCATGAGTTGCACAAATGCAAGTCAGACAGTCCTCTTGATAGCATATAGCAGTTCAGAACCTCATCAGTGAAGCAAGGAGAAGTAAGTAAGGAGTCAGCTAAGTTCAGAATAGAGCCCATGATGGTTGAAACTGAAAGATTCACGTTCAGAAAATGAACATCACAATTTGAAAACACCTAGCAAACTTTAGTCTACTCTTCCTTACTTGTATAAATGCAAGAAGAGCACTTCGCATTTTATTGGAAATTCAATCCATATCTGTCTAGGACACACATAGTTCTGATAAGGAAAAGAGGAAAATATGCTCGAAGAGAGGAAAAGGAAGTTACAATACTGCAACAGAGAACGAGTGTTTAAGGAAAATAATATGCTCGAAGGAAAGAAAAAAAAGTAGAGAAAAAGCAATGATAACTGCATGAGAAAAGACAAGTAAGATTTTGAAAAATTAAGATAAACAAGTGAAAATTTAGAGGCAGTAACGGATTTATTGGGGAAAAAAAACATAGGCAGTGATATTTTACAGAACTGGCATTCAATCACATAATAAAATTCTACCAGTAATTGAAGCTTGTTTAACAGTGGTACTCTGGAAAAAGTCTTTTCAATACGTTGATGATCAGTTTGCTATCTAATCCCACAAACAGATAGCAATGCAAGCTAAGAAAGTAGAGGAGAAAATGGAACCAACACTAAATCCTAAAGTTAAGTAAAATTACATTAAAAAGGAATCCGAAAATCACTTGGAATCATGCATCTAAAATAACGTGTTTTACATTCAAAAGGAATTAATTGTTTACAGGTATCAAGTCCCCAAATGCAAAACTGCAATCCTTAATTATTATACTCACAACTTATTGAACTGCTTGTCAACTGGCAGGGTATTTAATTGTGAATCTTGAGTGTGATTGTAATTGTACTTTGAAGAAGACTGAAGTGCAACACCATAGGGCTAAAAAAAACACATCAAACAAAATTTGAAAATATAAAGAAGAGTTAGCAATAAAGAACCACAACAAGAAAAGGAAAAGAAAAACAAATCAAAAGGAAACCACTTAACGATTACGAATGCAAGATACAACGCTCGAGTATAAGTTAGTACCTGTTTAACATTGACACTAGAGTAAGAAACTCTATTAACAGGAAAGTTCTCCGAAGTAGATGGCTCAAAACCAGAAGAATTCCTTTCTGACCCATTAAGTTCACGAATTTGTTTATTTGCATAACCTTTATTCAGCTTGTCCACGCAACGGAGATATTCAGGCTTTAAAGATTCAAGTTCATCTAATACACCTAACAATCTCTACACGAAGAACAAATAACATCAGAAAACGACAGTATCGCCATATAAAATCACAATTCAAACACAGTCAATCAACAACTGAATTAAATTAAAAATTAATTAAACACTCACCTTTCGATAAGACACTCTTTCCTTTGGCAGCAAAACTTGATAATCTTTATGGAATGGAATCGTTTCCGATACTAAACTAAACAAGAATTGAAAAAGAAAATAGTTATCAACTTAGAAAAACAAATATAAATTCACATAAAACAAGTGTTTAATTCAAATAATTAATTAAATTTACCTCGAAAACCTAATAAGTATTATATACAAATCTACAATATTCTTCTCTTCTCGATGTATTACCGCCTGTTAAAAGATCAACAAAAAACAAACCTAAAGTTCAGTAATACTAAAATGAACCCTAACACCATCACTAACCAGCACTATCTCATAATTAAATCATATTAACAACTTAGAATATTTAATTACGGAACAAGCTGAATAATTAGCAAAACAGTAAGATCAATAATACTAGCAATAATGATCAAATTAAGCAATAACAAGAGAACCTGTCTTAGGAGATTTTCGGCAATTCGGTAATAGAACCAGAGAGGAATCCGATTATCGACTTCTACTTTTTGATTCACATTGATATTCATTCTTTTTGTTCTGCTTTTACCAGCTGTGAAGAGCGGATGTGTGATCAAATCTCCGATGTAATTTCCGATGACGATGCCACGTGTCCGTGCAATTTTGCAGGGATATTCAATGTCTCAGCGTAGGAGCTAAGGAACTGGAGAAGAAACGAATTATCGGATTTTGAAGAGTTGAGGAAGAAATTTCTGTTTGTCAGTGTTTCTTCTTTATTGTATACGCTGCGTTTTGGTTAGACACGGTGGTTAGCACTGTAATGAATTATGTGGCGAAGTATTATTCGATGTTATTAAACTTTTTTCTTGAGGTGTTTTGATTGGGTACAATAGGTACCATGTTAATGCCCTCTTTCCAACTTCCCTGTGTACATGTTCATTGACCGGGTTTTGAGTGGGTCCATTGGGCTTTACTAGTTCGAATACAAACTCCGATTCCAACCCGATTCAGATTTAATATTTAAAATTTACTATTCAAATATTAAATTTATGTAAACTCGGATCGTTTTTCTTTTTTTCAATTTACTACATTGATTATAAATAATATTACTGAATATACTAAAAAGAACATATTTAATATGAAAGAAAAAAATATTTCAATCTCGGCTCAATGATATTGGACTTGGACAAATCGGGTGATGAGGTCTAATTTCAAGTAATATGTTACTTAATAGACTTATTTATATTAAAATTTCTAAATTTTACCATTCTAAGCTTCACGATTGAAAGTTATAAATCATGTCCCACCTATCATTGTTTGGAAAATTCAGGCCGATTGCCATAATCCGTCGTCCTATAAGTGCTAAAATCTACATCATTCAGGGTCAAAAAAGTTGCTGAAGGTTAAAAGACTATAACATTATATAGCAACTTTCAAATGAGATGCTTAAAGCACTCAAAAGCAAAAGTTTTAGTATTTTAATGTAAATAACCATTCAAAACATTGTGCACTAAACCGGAAAATGCTTGAAAGGTTAAACTGCGGATTGAAATACAAAAACAAGCATTAAAAGTAATCGAATTTAGATTAATAGTACACTAATGATTATTAGGCATATCATGGTGTGATAACAGGAGAGTGGCATAGAGAAGCTCATTCCAGGAGTCTGGAACACCAGGCAGACACCAATGACTACAATCCTGGATCATTTCAGGGGTTCTTTTGATCTCAGGTTGCCTGTAAGAAGAAGGATGGCCATCTTTTCTGTAATCTGTCATTCGAGTAATGTTGAGATAAAACACAGGCGTCTTCATTTCCGATATAACGGATTCAACTACGCTCATCATCCATGGATATGGTGCAAGGTCTGTGTCGTTTGTTATCGGCAGCTTCTCACTATCACATCGGCCAATTGAACTATTCCATGCCACTTTCCTGCAAAACAAATTATATTCAAACATATGTTGCATGAATTGTCTAGTCCTACATTTCAGCATTTCGTTTTCATTTCCGGAGGAACTTCAAGAACTCGGAAACCTATATTGCACGTGTTTACATTTTCGTGCTGCGTAATAGATGAGCAAAAGTTTCAGCAGGCTTTACGACACTATATTGCACGAAAACTTTTTGAGTTCTACTTTTCCACATTTTGTTTAAGTTTACAAAAAGTACCCCACAAACTCTGAAAGGCTATATTTATAACCTATTCTAGTAAACATATCATATCCCCATTTTATATAAAGTGTGCTATTTTCATGAGTCCTACGTTTTCCGTATTCCTTTCGATATAACTCGAAAACTTTCATTTATCCAAAAAAAAAAACTCGAAAACTTTATACTTCATAACCTCTTTTAACATTTTACATTTCAGCAAGTCTCGTTTACCTATTTCCGTTTCCATTTCCGTGCAATATGTCGGAATTACCTAAAGTGAGAAGCTGAATAGCCTCGAAAGAAGACCCTCGTATGACTACTGTTGACATTAGCATCAACCCATTGCGCCCATGTCGACAAAGCTTTCGTGTAAGCTTCTGTCACTTCTAATCTGTTATACACATGACTGCCTTCTTGAAAGTAATCTTTGCTGAAACATAAAAAAAACAAATGATTAACCATATAATTAGCACTTGATTTGATCATAACTAGATATGATTAAGGAGAATTTTATACCCTTTATAGGTCTTTTGGTGAGTCCACCAATGGCCTGTATTGAAAATTATAATATCAGCATCACAATACTTAGTGGAAGTCCCCTGAATCACGTCAAGCCTCAGTGTTTCTCTTCTTCTCCCAGAAGTGTCCGATGCTTTCCATTCTTGAACCAAAAATGGTGATTTTACAAAATCTATTGAGCAGTTATAATCCTACACTTAGAAAAAATAAAACAGAGTAAATTTTAATAATTAAGTTAAACATAATCAAGAACATAAATTTGAAGACTTACAATAAATTTGAAAGAGTAAAAACCCAAAGTTCTGAACTCTTTTCTGCCAGAAACCTCGAAAACTCTGGTTTTATTCAGCAATGATTCTCTTAAAGAACAGACCAAAGATTCCCACATATTTCTATTCAATGAATCACCAACGAACACTAATCTTTTTCCTTTCAGCATCTCCAACATGTTCCTCCCGTCAAATCTGCAAAACCTGAAAATTTCAAGAAAACGAAAACGAAAACGAAAAAGGATTGAAAGTTCAATCAATTCAAGACCTTGGAATTTGGCACCCATGTGGTTTCCATCGATATCTAAGATAACCCATGTCAGGTTTCCCATTCTTGAAACAGTTGAAAGAATCATCAACAAACGGGCAAGACCCTGGTTTATAAATCGGATCAAAACCATAATCAAGAACCCAATTCCCACTAAAAATATCACAAGAACTAAGTCTTGAAGAAACAACATCGTCGTCATAATCCGTGTCTTCTTTTCTTGAATTCCTTCGAGTTCTCTCCATTGCAGTGACCGAAGAGAGGGTGCAATTATCGCGTAAATCGGAGACGAGGCATGTTTTTGACGGTTTGATTGAGGAGAACGGGGAGATATAAGATGCAGCGAAGAGAAGACGGGAGGCGATGGCAGAGGCGGTGAAAGATGGGGAGTGGTTAGTGATTGAATTTGAGAGTAAAAGAATTGAGAGGAGGAGTAAAGATGTGGCTAAGAAGTGAGTTCTTGAAAATGGGCATGATAAAGTTGTTGATATGCTTGTGAAAGCAGAAGTGAAAATGTTCTTGAAATACGCCATTGAAGTTGATGACTCAGAAGGAATTTGTGAGGGTTTGTGTAATTGGGTTTATAGCCGTTTTAGAAGAGAAAATGGGGTTGGTTTTGTCTTTTTGGAGGGAAACTGGTTTTATAACTGTTTTATGAGAAATTATGGGGATAATTGAATTGATGCATAGTAGTTTTTGAGTGAAAATATCTACCTGCTCCATATAGATCTTTTTTTTTATAAACCAAACTAATAGATTAATATTATGTAATTATTTTTGTGAGAATAATACTATATAATATTTATTATTATTAATGATGAACATATATGTCAACCACTAAATCTCTAAATATAAAAATATTACTGCATTCATCTATTTGTATAGATTTGAAATCAACCACTAAATCTCTAAATTCATCTATTTGTATACATTTTAACCAACTGATTTGTGTTCAGTAGAATGTGATTGCACACCTTTGTTTTGTACCGAAATGTTACACTATATTACTATGACTAAAAGAAGTTACATTAAATTGCAATCAATTGAAATCAACTAGTCCATCTATTACATAAACAGTAGCAGAAGAAACACTCTGCTCTGCCGCATATCTCCAAGAAAAGAGTTATCATAAACATTTATATTATACAGAAACTTATCGAGTGCAAAGTTTCAACATTTTATTTCCGAAATTCTATATATAAAACTATCATTTCATTGTTTTTCATTCAACGTGTTCCATTTGAGCTTTTCCACATCCGTGCAGCATAGATAAATAAACGTCAAAGCAATAAAGTATGCAGTATGAAGGCAAAGCCAAGTCCAAAGAGAATCTGGATTCTGCTGAAGTATGCACTGTTTTCTTCATATTGAAGGTGCTCAGCGACATTGAAATCACCTGCACATCACAAAAATTGTTTTAACTTTTACGACAGTTCAGCAGTAACAAAATCTTATACAAGTATCTTCACGAGCGAGTAAAAGGCACCTCTTTCCGGACCATAGCTACATCCTGCCTTGATTGTACCGCGAACAGCATATATGGAAGCCTTGTTGTAGAACAGAAAGTGTGTCATGATGTTTTCTATGCAGTTTAGCACCAAATGTGTCTCTGTAAGACATGGTCCATTGCAGTATTCATCTACGTAATCAGGAGGCACATTCAAATTTCCACTCTCTGTCAATCTATAGTCGTCTGCACAGCTGCTGTAAATCTGCAAGTTGGTGAAATGTTGGTACACAAGAATTTTTTTCCGAAACATACCTAACCGAGGATAGAAAACTAATGCAGCTTGTGGCAGAAATTGAAAATATAGCATATAACATAAATGCAGTGCATAAAGAAATCTAGAGAGAAAATAAGCACTTAAAATAGCTTATGATGTTTGATTAATCATTAAGAATCGGCTTACATGTCTTTCGTTGAAACACAGCAAAGCTTTAGCGACAATTTCAGCTGGATCATCACCAAAAACACCTGCACCGCCGGTTTGGGGTATGCTTCCCACGCCGCCAGAGCCTGAATATGGCTGACCTCCTAGGCCGCCTGCACCTGTGTAAGGCTCGTAATCTAAACCGCCTGCGCCTGTCTGAGGCACATCTCCATTATATGCCTTCCCTGTCAAAGGATTTATGGAACTTTATCAATTGCTAAAATCAAAATAAGTGATTCTCGGAGGACACTGTTTCTCTCTTTTCACATACCTGAGTTGCAGCAGAATATAGAGAAGCTGACAATAACAACAGCTAATGCGAAAGGTCTAAGGGTCACTGAAATTGACATTTCTGAATAATGTAAGCAATACAGCTGGTAGAAGTGAAAGGAATGAAACCTATTTTATATGCAAAAGCAGGAAGACCAACCTTGAAAATAGTACGGATAGTTGTAGCAAGAATGGCATTTTCATAAGGTTGAAGTTTTGCATAAACTCACTGATGTGGCCCACAGAATGTTCTAAATTGTATAGTATATAGTGACATATGCACCTCAAGCAAAGTGAACACTTCAAGAACAGAAAAATATAGTAATAAAGAAAGAAGGTTGGTGAATTTCTAGTGAAAAAATCTAACATAGTGGTTTCTTCCAAGTTTCATAATAAGCAGATGAGCGCAAGCCACCAACTTTGTTTTCTTTACAAGATTTTCCTGATTAATCAAACCTAAAAGTTCTATGATTTAATCTTTATATCAGAAGTGTCGGCTGCTTTTCTAATTCCTCAAGAAGGAAATTAGATTAGTGTTGGCTGCCTAAATAATTTATGCATAGAAGCATAAGCATAAGGTTGGTACAAAGACGTGAAAGCAGTCGAGTAAAAAGAAGTGTCTAGACTTATCTTCCTCAGGCATTCAATTAACTCCAATCCACTGAAGCCTTTTCAACCAACGTACAATAATCCTGCGGCTGGACAGTCAAACAGACAGACCAGAAGTAGTCCATCTAGCCAGCAAAGGATAAAATATGCTACAAGGGAGCAATGTCAGAAGACGGTAATGTGCCTTCAGAATCTCTCCATGCCACCCCAGGAAATGTAAGTTTGCTTTTACTTTCCAAATATGTGAAAGTTATGATAACACGTAACGTCAGAAAAATGACCTCCTCGCTCTCAAGTCTCAACAACTGTGTAAAGAAAATGGAGTACACAAGCACAGTAGTCTCACAGAATGTTGAAATTAAAAGTTGATGCTATTCTGCTTCATTTGGCAAAGAGATATCTCAGCTGGACTCAATCTTCAGGAACCAGCTTTTCTGGAGGTGGCGTTGATTGCTCACAGTTTTAGTGAACATCTGCTTAGACCACCCATACCTGAACAGACATATCATTAGGAAAAAGTACAATGTTTTCTGCCGAAAAACTTGTAGCAATTTGATAAGAATAAAGCAATTTTCATCACCAAGTATCGGATATACATGATTCCACAAATGATATGAGCAGCAGTCTGGTTTCTTGTGATTGCTTTGCTTCTAAAGCGAAAAATATAAATAAAGCATCATGGACTTATCAATCAGGAAGAGCAGAATCCTCTTGTCCAATAGAAACATTCACAAAAATGCCCCTCTTATTACATGTTTTGGCAAGTTTTTTGGCCTCTTCAAGCTGACCTTGTGTAACTAAAGCGTCCAATATTATTTTGCATGTAAAGGAATCAGGTAAGCAACCATTTGCTTCCATTGAGAGAAATATCTCCTTAGCTTCATTAAATCTCCCTGATTCGCAGAACACCTTGATAAAAGCACCATAAGTGTAATTATCTGGAACCAAACCCAATGACAGCATTGAAGATAAAAGCTTCTCTGCATTCTCTGCCTTTCCCATTATGCAAAATCCTTGAATAAGTGCATTGAAAGTAAAAACATCAGGGCTTATACCATCCATCTGCATTTTTCGGAAGAGTTTCATTGCTCTTGGAATATCCCCTATGATACACAAAGAATGAATTAATGTATTGTATGTGACAGCATTGGGAGAGATGCCCCACTCAACCATTTCTGTGAAACAACTTAAAGCATCCTCAACCCGTTTTGATCGACAAAGGCCATCAATTATTGAACTAAAAGTGAATATATCAGGTTTAAACCCATGTTCTAAAATCATCTCTAATAAATCCCTCGACTTGCATACCTCTCCCTCTTTGCAGAACCCACTGATAAGGGTATTGAAAGTAACGAGATTAGGTATTATACCTTTATATTCCATCTCTTTGAAAGCCTTTGCTGCTTTATCCATCATTCTGGTTTTGCAGAAACAATCTATTACCATGTTATAAGAACAGACATTAGATAAAAGTCCATCCTTAACCATCTGATTAAAATACTTGTCCGCTTCCGTACATTTTCCAGCCTTATTTAAAGCTACAATCAGTGTAAGATAGGTCCTAAAGACCAATTTCAAGCCTTTCTCAACAAATTCATCTAATATATCGCAAGTCTCGTTTAGATCCAAGCCCTTTATCAAACAATTCATTGCAATGTTAAATGCTGCACTGTCAGGCTTGTAGCCTATCTTCCCAAATTTCTTCAACAGAGCACCGGTCTCTCTTGCCATATTATTGCTTGACAAACAACATAATAGTGTATCACAAGCCAGTCTCTGCAAGACATGCTGCCTTTCGATAAACTGTATTGCTATCTCAAATGTTTTATTCGGAGCCACACAACGAAAGACCCCATGAATGAATGATCTAACTGTAGCTTCATTAGGACTCACATTGCGAGCCTTCATTGTATCTAAAACACTAAACGCTTCATCGACCTTCTTTGCGTTAAAGAAACCATCAATTAACATCGTATAAGTGAACACATTAGGCGTATGACCTAAACCTTCCATCTGCTTAACCAAACGGAGCGCCTCGTCCACAACACCACTCCTACAAACTCCATGAATAAGTATATTATAAGTAAACCTATCGGCTTTACAATTATCAGCCGACATCTGTTGGAACTTAAGATAAGCTAAATCAAGCGAATTCGATTTTACTAATGCGTCAATAACTGCATTATACAGCCTTGTACTAGGATTAATCCCCAAAAATGAAATCTGCCCAAATATCTCATCACAATACTTTGCCAGCCCTAATCTACCCCAACTACCAATCAAAACACAAAGCAATTCTTCGTTAATCCGAAAACCGGAGTTTTTAATATCCGTAAGCAAATCAACAGACAATACAACAGGACCTTTCCTATGTAAACAATTAGCTAAAACACCTCTAATAGACTGATCCTTTGCAAATAAAGGGTCGACATTCAATACCCATATATAGAATTTCAAAAGGTATAATGGGTTTTCTTGATTTTGTAAGATACTAATAACAAACTGAGGATTCAAAATTATTCTCTTGGCTTTAAACTCATGGTTAAGCAATAAAAACCAGTCATTTCTGGAGAGAATTTTAGAAAAGTAATGATGATCAACGGGTTTTTGTGAGAGTTTTAATGAGTTAGGGTTTTTGAGGTGAGGGTTTAGGGGGGTGTGAGTACGAGTGTTACCTGTTGAAGAAGCTTCGGTTTTTCCGATGACGGGTTTTCGGTTTGATTTAAACTGATTAATTGATTCTTGAAATTGACATAAATTCTCAAGTGCAGGTAAAGATGATGACGTTGTTGCCCTAGAAGTAGCCAAAGCAAGGGCTTTCATGGCCGCTCTGCAGAAGCAGAATCCGATTGTAGACGATGAAGAGCTCGATTTTTCACTTTATACTGAACATAAAACGGCTTGACGTTTTCGTATATTTTACGGTCCGGTTCAAGTGATTAACCACATTACATTACCCAATAACGGCCTACAAGTTCCAGTATTATATGGGTCCGGTCCATTACTAATTAGTGTTGATGTTTGAACTAATGGCATTTTGAGGGTATTTTTCACCCCAAGGTCCTTGAACTTTTTTCTCTTTCTCACTAAAGTTTCTTTTATTTCAATTTATCATTTAAAAATCTTTAATTTCCAAATGTATAAGAAAAAAACTGGTATCATCCATTTTATAGCCTCTTTGTCAAATAATATTAACTTGAAGCTGATGTGTATTTTTTATATTCACAGTTTTTCGCTGGAGTAGTAATGTTGCACTGTAACTCTAGAGGCGGCAATTTTCTTGTAGAGGCGGTCATAACTGCTCCTACAAATGCTAGTTGCAAAGTTCATTGTTGTTTGATTTTTTTTAAATAGTCAAACGTGCGAATTGCGATCTTTCTGAGTTGGAATTCTGATTTCGCTGTAGATCTATTGTAGGCGTCCAGTATAATATTTCTTATAAAATAGTTGTAAAATTGACAATAATGTTTTACGGTATCAAAATAAAATAAAATAACTTTGACGAAAAATAAACCAAAATTCAGGAAATGTAAATAAAAATTACTTGTGTTTTTTTTTACGATGAGAGTGATGAGCATGATTTTTTTAACTAATTCAAAATGAAGATAATCGTATTTTTAGGCCACTATAATTATTAGTATAACTCAAATTGAGTCTTTGAAACATAACTTGGTAATTATTAGAATGTTAAGCATATATGTGAATGTATTAATTTTCCATATTGCAGCTATAAAATTTTATGTAACATTGAAGAATCAATAGTTAAATACTTAGATATAAATAACAAAAGCTGTTTTTATTATAAACCAGCCAAATTTCAAAAGCCAATTGCATTGTACAATCTGCACAATTTCATTTTAATTGATTTTTTAGCACATCAAATAATTGAGTTTAACACTTATGCTGTCAACATTCCTGCAAGAAGACCCAGAAAAATTAATTAGTTCAAATCTGAAATGATTTCAAAATTTGAGTTAATTAATAATGACATAAATATTAAAATTACTCACATGTGTACTTGATGTGGTACAAGCTGGTCTTCTTGGAGGAAGCTGTTGGTGAGGTGTTCTCTGCAATTTTTTATATCTCAGTTTAGCCATGCATTCTAAATTTCTGATCTAATTCAGTCCTCAATAAAATTATGTTCTTTAATTTAGTCCTTAATAAAAATTACTATGATATTTAATTTAGTCATCAATCAACATGTGTTATTACCTTTAATTTTGGTTGCAAAGTTTCTATGGGCACGGTTGAGTTTTGATTCACTGCAGCTCCTTGCTGTTCCATAATTAATAGTAAAATTAACAAAAAAAAATTAGCGGGTGTTTGTCAAACATTTCATGTGACATTAATGCATTCAATTTACGGTGAAATATAGTTACATTCAACTACATTAATACACTATTAATTGTTTACATAAGTTTGACACACTCTCCATTCCAAATTGAATAGGAGTGTTTATTCCATGCATTGGTTATGCCATGTCATATTTACAACAAGTTAATGAGCATTTATAATAAAAAATCTTTTATTAAACATTTAATTTATTTATAAAAATTAAAATAATTATTTTAATTTAATTAATTACTAGTTGTGTCTTTAAATGATTTTTAATGCATTATGCTACAATTATGGAACGTACTTATGACATTTAATCCCTCAAGTAATGACTGGGTTATATAACCTTTTTTTTGATGGAAACTGGGTATTGTTTATTAGTTATATAACTTGGGATGAAGAAAATTTTGAATATTGTTTATTAGTAATATAAAACAGAGAAAATAAAAGAAAAAAATACTACTATTGATTTTAAATTTTCTCATCGAAATAAATCTACCTTATATAGTGCCCAATCCGCTGAATCAAAGAAAGCTCGTTCATGATCCTATATCCATTATAAAGTTTCATTTAGACTATAATTCATACAATAATCAGATATATATGTATATATTTTTGAGTATATTTTTTAGCTTACCTTTGAAATTAAGGGCTTCTTTTTAGGCACAAGTCCTTCATATTTCTTGAACATAGATGTTACCTGTTATTAATACAAAGAAATTGATAAGTTTAAATTATCAACTAGTAATAATTAAATGTAGTGTAGACTATTTTATTTATTATTATAAGGGGGATTTCTGTCGTTTGGGAGAAGTATTGATTTCCACAGTTTTAGCAGAATTTTGTTCGGCTAGGTTATTGTCGAATTATCAACAAATCAAGGTAAACAAAAGTCTAAATTAAAATACGAAATCCAACATGTTAATTTAAATCTAATTAACAAATAATCTCCGTTTAAAAGACATCCCGTTAATTTACAAGCATGAACCATATCGAATTGATATTTAGCCATTGAATCATCACCGTCAATTTCACATAAACCTATCTTTTAAAGGATAATGATAGATTCACTGGGCCCTATGTACGCCACACGCCACATAATCCAATGGCTGTTTTATAGTATGAAACGCAGTTCATTACAGAACAGCTTATTTATCGTTTTGTTTTCATTTATTTATTGAGTAATTTATATTTCAAGATTTTAGTGATTCTTTTTGCATAACATTAATTCAGTAATTTCTATCTCAACCAGTTCTTAAAATTCTTAAAAAAAAATCAAATTTTTTAAAATAATAATATAAATAATTGTTATTTCCACCAAAATTTAAAACATTTGCTTGATATCATTCTCCAAATTTAAAATTTAAACACTATAAAACGTATTTTGAACAAAACGATGATGTTTAGTACCTGAGGCTCTTCATTTCTGTTGCAACCAGCCATGTGAGTTCCCCTGCTAAATAACTCACTACCAATATTCAAAAATAAAATAAAATTACTAACCCAATATTCAAGGAACAGAATAATTGAATGTTCATATGATATATATATATATATTATAAGAAGGAAAAAAAAAGGATTTTAATTCTTTAATCTTGAGATTACCTTGCACTATAGAAAATTTTTTTTAAAAAAAAAAGAAATGAAGAAGAAGAATTGGAATTATGGTTTCTGGTTTAGGTTATGGAGTGAAGAGATGAGATAAGAATATGGTAAGATAAATATTTTTGTCAAAGTTTAACAGTAGAAGAATAACAAAAGGGAAAGATATTTATATTTATATACTCATAAAGAAATAAAACTTGTAGAAGAGATTTTGGTGAGAATAAGTTTGAAGGCTGGTGGACTACTACTATAATACTTCACAACATTTTGTTTTTTTTTGTTTTTTAATATTTATAGTTAGATTATGACTCTATATTTTAGTTGGAGTATTTTAGAATAATGCTATTTAATCTATCTTTTTATCCCTCTTTGTTGTACAATATAGCGTGGCGCTAGAAGAATGAAAAAATTTAATTAGTTTTTTTGATTGTATATTTCATAAAGATATTCGATAAATAAAAAATTGAAACATAAGGAGAAAAATAGAATTTAATATAAAAATTCGGGTTATAATTTTTTTATTATTATTTTAATGCATTGTGATTTCATGCTTCTAATATACCAATTATGCTAATACAAATTATTTAATTAAAAGATAATTTTATTCTTTATTTTGTATGTCAAGAAAAGAATTAGTCTTTATATTTGTTAAGTATCTAAAACAAGTTGGTCCATAAACTCCATTGCAAATACACACCCATTTGCATCCTCACACGTGCCACTCTTTATATTGCCGACAGTTCTATGCACATGTGTATACCTACAATTTGTGATAATATCATTTTTTTGTCAAATGGGCAAAAAGTTGTGAAAAGTTTCTAATATTATTATGCCCCATCTATTTTCTAAATTGAAATGTTTGCATTCTTTTTATCAAGTAAGATAAATCTATTAATTTTTATAATTATGTACAATATAAAAAGCATTGTTGTTTAAAAAATTTGAATTTTATCGTTTAAATTTAAACTTTTATATTTTTATCAATTATGACCAAATTTTAAAAGTGTTATTTAACTTCTAAAATAGTTACTATAAACGTTTGACGCAATTGGTAAAAAATACAAAAAATTGGATTTAAAAATAAAAACTATTAGTCATAATTGCAAATAGAAAAACTTTTAAATTGGACATAGCTGTAAAAATATAAAATATTGATCGCAATTGATTAAAAACGCAAAACTTTGGATCTAAATAATAGTTTGACTTTTTTTATTGTGCAATGAGAAACAATAGAATATAATTAACATTAATATATGAAATGGAATTTCATTATGTGATTAAAATAATTGAAATAAATATATATTTTTTTAAGAAAAATGGACATCTTATTTAGTAAGTAGTTTTCACCTTTATTAAGGAAATTTAGAATAAAATATTAATTTCAAGGTCAAAGTATATTTGAAGGTGTATTCGTAAAATAATATAGAGAGAATATTGATACTGAAATTAAGTGGGATTACAATATTGTAGATTCTTCTGACTTCCTTCAAATTTCTGATATATAAGAGCATCTCCAATGGACTCTCTAATATTGTCAAACTCTTTAAATTAAAGAGTTTGACAATAAATTAGGAGTCCAATGGACTCTCTATTTTTTATATTTAGAGTAGAGAGTAAAAATGGCTCTCCACATGTAGAGAGCCATTTTCACTCTCTACTTCATTTTTCAACTAGTAAAATTTTAAATTTTAAAAAATAAGGTGGTTATTTTTACTTTTAAATATTATATTTTTACTTTTAGTAAAAAAACTGAATAAATAAATGAATAAAAAATTAAATAAAAAAATTATTTTATTAATATTTAATATTTTATTAATTTTTTTTATGAAAACAAAATAAAATAAAATTTAATATTAGAGAGGTAATTAATTTAATATTATTACTATTTAATACTTTTATTTTATTATTAATTATTAAAATTATATACAATGAAAAACTAATATCAAAGAGTCCATTGGAGTAAAATTTTAAATATCACTCTTTATCTTTAAGATGCTCTTTATTTTATAAAAGATGCTCTTTATTTTAAAGAATACCATTGTGGATGCTCTAAATGAGATAATTTGATATGGCTAGATTAAAACATAATGTTGTTTAAAGATGCAACTTGCAAGTCAGCCATTTCCCCCCCTTCTATTATGGCAAATGGGTGGGTTTGGGTGGGTATGGATTGAGTTTAAATGGGTAGGGTCATAAATGGGTAATCTATCCATTTATGACCCATTTTAATCTTATATGGCTAACCATTATACTCCCTCCGTTCCATTTTATTTGTCCACTTTCTAATTTCATACATATTAAGAAAACTTTAATTATTAACAATTCTTCTTTTTGTAACCTTTTTGATTCTTGAGTTAATTTAAAATTAATATATTAGAAAAGAAGAATAGTCAATACAATAATAGTAATAACATTAAATGTCAATATTCTATAAATTATATCCATTTATATTAAGGGTAAAAGAGGAAAATATATGTATATAATACAAATGTAACAATCATTTGGGACATCTAAATATAGAATAGTGGACAAATAAACTGGGACAGAGGGAGTATATGTTAGTAACTAAGTATAATTTATACTTAAGTTACTAACACCCTTAATGGTTAATATCTTTAATGTTATTAAAGGTATTAAAGAATTTGAAACAACTAGTATAATCATACCACAGTTTATTAATTTGGCTCTCTAAGATTCTGTTTCTTTTAGCGTCTGAATTTTTTATACATAAAATGAAGTAAAAAGTAAAAAAAAAAAATCTCAGTTTTTACAAAATACATATCCATTGTTTATTTTTTTGGTACAATTAAACGCCTTTTGTTTTTAAATAAAACAAATAACCTCTTTTGTCCAACAACATTATAAACACTTACCAATGGCTGCTATATCTCTCATAATCATATAGGAAAAGAGTCTAAAAATAATTTTATGTTTAAAATATTTATTGAAATTTTCAGGGCCAAAAATAAGTTAAAAGAATTTATTTGTTCGATTTTAAAACAACGAGGTTTTAATTGTTCAATTTTAAAAATATAAAAGTGGTGGTGAGCCATAATTATAAAATTACAATCCACCAAGATAATAAACGTGTGATCAATTTTATTGTCGTTGTTGGAGATAGATTTGTACTGATTAATCTCTTGTTATTTCATTTATATCGTCTTTGAGATGGTGATTAAGATTTTGAAAGAAGGAAAAGAAATGCATAAATTTTAATACTTGAAGAGATATACCTCATTCATCTAAACAAATTAAATTTAAATTCAAATTTCTCTTAAAACAACACATAAAAAAATTATGATCACAAAAATTTATATGAATTTGCAAAATATTATAATAGAACAGAGGGATTAAATTTTTCAAGCTATATTTAATTACAATATTACCCCCAATTTTACTTTGTTGAGGAATAATTTACAATCACCATACAAAAACACAATTATATTTGCACAAAAGGTAAAACAACAATGATAAAAGAATGGCAACCAGAAAAGCTTTTAGCTTTACCATTTATTGCCTTAATTTCACTTATTTAATTTCTTTTTAATTCATCATCTATGACGGGATCTCGAACTCGAAATCTCACAACTTCGAAATGACTTGGGCACCAATTAATTCTTCCCAATTGATTCAATTATTTATGTGTTCTTGCAATAAGTGAATCATATGCTACAATTGTTCGGTCAATATCCTACAAACTTATACTAATACTTGATCTCTTCCAAACTGGCTCGAAGAGAAATAGAATGCTTGAGATCACCAATATAAATATCATGATCACCAATCGGAACTCTTCGAATTCCGAATCGATCAGCTACACTCAAATGCTTACACACATGAACATTAACCTTCACTTGTTTTTCAGAACCAGCTACTAAACGAATCTTTTCAAAACCAATTAATTGCTTATTAGTCGATAATGTTTGCCGGGAAGCGGAAGGCGGGCTAGTAAACACTAAAAGAGTGTGAGTTCCATCAATCGTGCCGCTATTTTTAACAATAATGTCAAATTCTAAATTGGTTTGACAATTAATGTGTGAAACCCTAATAGAATTTTTTGAAATGGTTGAATTGTTTAGGGCATAGAGATTGGTAATGGGTAGTGAGAGATGAGTGGGTGGTTTAGAGAGAGAGTGGGAAAATGTACTGTAGCTTAAGCCGTGGCCAAATGGGAAAACAACGTTGCCTTTGTAGAATCTATAGGTTCGACCAGGATAACCTGTTGAAGGGTCTGGTCTCATTCCCATGTTTGTCATTGGTACCTTTGCAAGGTAGCTTTGGGGATACCATGTCATTGGTAGCTTTCCACCTGGAGAAGCAAACATAAAATAAATGCACAATATTAACATTTTATTTCTATTTCACCAAAAACTGGTCAAAAACTGCTATATTGTTTATTATATTTGAAAAAAAAAATTGATTTGGTTTTTGATTTTATAAAACTAAAAACTAAATTTTAATAAAATTTTACTTAAAATTAATATTATTCTCTTCAAAATAATATTTTTTTCATCTATAATTGATAGACTTATTTGACTTATGCACAATTGCACATAATAAAACAAATTTAATTTTTAATTAAACTCATATTAACTACTTATAATATGCTTATTAAATAATTGATCCGTTCACCACTACAAGGTTTTTTTTATTAAATATTGATTCAAAATGACTCATAAAATAGATATAAAACTATTCTTAATATTAAAATTATCAAAAATTAGCAATTGTCGTTGTTATTAGAGCTATAATCATTTTAATTTATCAACTAAAAATACTTTAATTAAGGATATTTTAGATATATATCCATTTAATCAACTTCTAAAAATGAAAATAAGCTTATAATTTAAAACACCTAAAATAAAAATTAGCATAGAAATCGTAAAAAGAATGATATACAAAAATTAAGCCTGAATTTGATTTCCTTAAATTTATTTTTTTATTTGTAGAATTTTGAAAAAAGAAATGATATTTGTATTTTGATAAACAAAAAATCACACCGAATAAAAGATTATCCCTTGTATTCGATTTGGTTTCTATATTCTTTCAAAATCAATGGATTTTGACATTTTCGAACCAAAATGAATTTTATGCCGATTTTCATTTTACTTAGAAAAAACAATCGATTTTTGACATTTTCATTATCGAATCGAATAGGTCTACCGAATGCACACAACTAGTTGCAGTAGAATAAATAAAAGTGTGAATCGTTACACATACCCGGGTTAGTAGTTCCGAACAAGACATCAGCGATGGCAGCACCACCAGCCTGACCAGGATAACCAGCCCATAAAATAGCACCAATACGAGGGTCATTCTTAGCAAACGAAACATCAATAGGACCACCACTCATCAGCACCAAAATTGTAGGACCTCTAGAGACTTTAGCCACCCTTGATACAAGCTCTTGTTGATGACCTGGCAAAAGGAGTCCCACTCTGTCTCTAAATTCAGCTTCTTTGGATTGGTCAAGACCCATTACTAAAATCGTCGCATCGGCTTGACGGGCTGCAGCCTCGGCTGCACCAAATTGTTGGTTGTTTTCACAGGCTACGTCTTCACAGCCAGCTTGGTGAATTGTTTTAGCGTAGCTGCTTATTCCTTGTAGGGGACTTGTGTATTTACATGCAATACCTGAAACCAAAATCAAACAATCAAAGACTATGGTTAGGGGTGTGGATCGATCGGTTGCGTCACCAAATCGAATTAACTGGAATTAATTTTTTCAATTGAATCAAAAACAAAATAAACAAAACCAAATAATTTTAATAATTTTTTTAACCATACCGTAATCGAAATATGTACAAACTAAACTGTAACTAAATCAAAATTGTTATTTGATTTATTCAGTTATTTCAGTTAACCAAATTGCCGATTTTCATTAACATTAATTACTAAAAAGGATTTATTTTAAGTGTTATTGCTCATTACAAAAGGAAACATAATATTTTAGTCATGTATTTTTTAAAAGAAGTACTTAAAAAATTTCTTGACCAACACGTTATCGAAATTTGTAAAGTAAGTTATTTAAATTAACCGAATTGCCGAATTTCATTAACATTAATTTCTAAAAGTATACTTATTCTAAGTGTTATTGCTCATAACATATAACTTTAAGGGTAACATAATATTTAAGTCATGTTTTTTTTTTAAAAAAAAAATCTTAAAATTGTGATTTGTTAATTTTAAATTAAAAATCAAACGAATCAAATTAACTAAACTTTCAACAATTTCTTTTATAACCAAGACAAATTAACAACACACCCTTAATTATGACACATAACTAATAGTTATGATTTAAAGAAGAGCAGAGCACATACCAGCATAGTTTCCTATCATAGTAACAGTAACATCAGAGTTAGGCCCAATAACTGCTACAGTCCGATGATGGGTCCTGGATAATGGAAGGGTCCGGCCAGGATTATGAAGCAGGACCATGCCTTGTCGGGCCGCCTCTAGGGCCAATTCTTGGTGGGCTTGAGTGCAAACATCCATTGGGCCTAAGTTGCCATAAGGATGAGCTGACGGTTCGCCATCAAACATGCCTAATCTCATTTGAACTGTTATTGTGTTGGCTAAGGCTGAATTTACATCTTCCTCAACTAGTAGCCCTTTCTTAACTGCATTCTCTGTGTGGATTGCCAAAAATGGGCCACAGTCCAAATCAAGCCCTGCAAGAATTGGTAAAAAAAAATTGTGTTTTAACACTCTCCTTTAATGTCCCAGAAAATAAAAAAAATAGATCCGAATTCGTCAGTCAAGTAACACTTTGATATTTTCTCGGCCATACAGATAAAATTTGATTTAAATTGATCAGATAACAATAAATATTAATATTGATAACCGTTCGTAAAAATATATTCTTTTTGAATAAATTCGTAACTGTATTTAACTCTGTCTATTTTTATAACCTGCTTTAATGGTGGCAGCAGCAGCCTCTTCAGGTGTTGAAGTGTAGTGTTGATTATCATACAACACTCCAACAGAGTCACAATCGGAGACAATGTATCTATAAAAAGATAATTTAAAAGTTCAATAAAGATTGATAAAATTATACAAAAATTTAAAGATTATTGTTGATTTATAAATAAGTTTACCCATTAAGACCCCATTGGCCTCTGATTGTATTTTTAAGAAGAACAGGATCAGCACACGTAGGCTTTCCATTAACTTGATTGTATGAGCACATTACACTGGCAACTTTCCCTTCCATCACACATGCCTTGAATGGCACATCATATGTATCCTCCAAATCTTGCTTGCTTACCTATATATGATCATCATAATTCAGTACATATTCTCACATTCAATTTTATTGTAGGGACTATTTTGGTGAAAATAAAAGTACAAGCACTCAATCTCTACATATATAAAATGTAAGGATTTGAAGTAAAAAAAAAACAAAGTAGAAGGATAGGAATTAGTTATCTGCCATTATAAATGATAAACTATAGTTTTTAAGATATTACTCTTATATTCATCAAAAAAAGATACTACCTTGTCAAATTAACGAACAAAGGATCACTTTACCCCCTGAACTTGGCACAAAGTATCAAAAACGTCCAAATTGAGAAAACCGGATCACTTTTACCCTGAACTTGTCAAAACCGGTACAAAAACACCCCTTATGCTGACGTGGCACTTAATTGGAGAGTGGATTTCTAATTAAACTTAATTTACTCTAATTAATCACACTTATATACTAATTAATCACAATTAAACTCTAATTAACCTAGGGACTTTTTTGAACTTTTATCCAAAAAAATTCAAAATTTTTTTTTTTACTTTCCGGCGAGGAGGACCTCCTCCTCGCCGGAAGTCTGTTCTTGAGAGAACAGACCGGCGTGGTCTGTTCTCTCAAGAACAGACCAGATTAATTTGGTGTATATATAAAAGTTGGAGGATTAATTTGTAATTTTTAAATTTGAAATTAAAAGGATGAAATTGTCCCTTTTTAAAATTGTTAGGTATTAATTTAAAATGTTTAAAAAAAATTAGGACCATTTTCAACCTTTTTCAAGCAAAAACCACCTTAGAAAACCAAAACCACTATTAAAACCGGAGAGTGAGGTACACTCTCTAAGGTGAGAGTGGGGAGGGGGGTTTTTGTACTAAATTTGACAAGTTCAGGGTAAAAGTGATCCCGTTTTGCTAATTTGGACGTTTTTGATACTTTGTGCCAAGTTCGGGGGGTAAAGTGATCCTTTGTTCTCAAATTAACTAATAAAAAGCATTAATCAATCCGGTCTTCGAACTTATGAAACATCTTCATATAAGCTAAGTTAAATTTATTTTAATAATTTAATTCATAATTCTCTAAAATAAAGCTAATTATATTCACTAATGTGTTCTCAAATCACATAAAAATAATCATTAAAACATTCGTATTTAATATGTTAGACCAATTCTAATTTTTTCATATTTAATATTTTTAAGTGGTTGCTTTCGCATGTTTAAAAATTCATAAGTGAGTTTAAGTGGACTTATCTTGAACAACGAAGAGTAAAGTATCAAAATAGTAAATGCCAAAAATGACTATTTAGTCAAAGACATATAGCTAAAAAACAAAAATTAAAATAATCTCTTAGTTGCTTACCTTAGCATTGAAATGGTAGCGATCAACTCCATTCCAATTATCAAGATCATAGGCTGTGTAATGTTTGCAACATGCAGCAACTTTTAATTTAAGACCTGTGCTGCCTTGAAGTCCTCTGACATAGCTGGCCGCATATTTTCCGGCTAAAACAGGGTCTTCGCCGGGAGTTTCTTGCCCTCTACCCCACCGAGGATCCCGGAATATATTAACATTAGGGCTCCAATATGTCAATCCGGCCACTCCTCCATTGTACATTGCCCTTGCTTCATCAGACACCACCTGCTCAACAACTCACAAATTTCAACTTATTTCATCAAATTAAATCACATTTCCAATTAATCTTGGATACGTATAAAAAGTAAACAACACATCCATATGCGAACCTACATTAAAAATAGGAGGCAAAATACATGTTCCGGTCCCTTTATTATTACAAGAATTCAAATATATGTCGATAATTAATTTTATTAAATTTTGAAATTCATGTTATAATTATAAAACGCACTAGAATTCATAACTTTTTACACTTAACTCTAAAAAATCAACATCCTATCACTATCTGAAGAGACCTACATAAAGAGTACGATGAACAATATTAACTATTATATTTAAATTTTTAAATAATATTATTAGAAGAAAATAATTAGATAAATTATAATTTTATCTACCTTTATTTATTAAAATTATAATAAATCACATCACATAATAATGTTATAAAATGGGCAAATGATATTGAAATTTAATATATATTCCAAAATATTGTTAACAATGTGATAATGACTAGAATATAATAAATCCAATCTTCAAACAAAAGGAATTGAAATTTATAAAATAAAAAAAGAATGAGACCCCAAAAATAGACGTAATTAAATTGAGCACGCAAATAGCCTAGCAAGTTGCATCACACTCTATCCATCTGTCGTTTTGCCACTTGATTTATGGCCTACTAATAATTAATCATTAATTAGTTCTCATCCAAAATCATCTAAACAATATTAATTCATTAAATTTTGATTAGTTACGTACCAGAAAAGCAATATATAAATTATTTTCTTCTTACTATTATTATTACTTATTAGTGATTTTGGGTTGTCCAAGTAGTAAAGCAAAACAACAAAGAAAAGAAATTATGCTATTAAAAAATAAATAGAGATGTTTATAGTTTATTAGAAACATACAAAAACAATATTTTGTCGTCTGTGGCTATGTCGTTAGCAACATATAAAATGGGATTCGAGACCAAAAATTTCATATTCTTGATAGAAAGTGACCAACGTTCTGTAGCTAATTAATGGTTACAGTTAGAATGAGCAAATCTTTGATAAATCGAAAAATTCAAATATTTTTAACCTTTTGTAATTCTAACCAAAATTTTAAAATATATGCAATTTTAACCTAATTTTTGGTCCATAAATTACACTATTAAATTGATTGGAGGAATTTGTTAAAATTTTCGCGAGTGAACCAGTCCAGTCAAATTATTAATTTTATCCGAAATTAATTTGACAAATTTACTAAAATCTAAAAACTTATAACACAAAACCGACCAAATGAGTCGGTTAATTTGATTAAACCAATAAAAATATATAATATATTCAGTCAACTACAATTTTAAAACTCTTAACTGTAATTGAATCATAACCATGATTCGGTTATAGTAACCGTAATTCAGGTATGCTAATTGAAATTTTTCTTTTTAGAAAAAGTTAACAAATTTTGAAATTAAATTTTTTCTAAAGTATTCATCTATTGATTATTAGCAAAATGCAAATGAAGTTATAAAAATTTAGACTAACCCGTCCAATTTGCTCCCAAAGAGACTGATTAAAAGAAGCAGCAGTAGTGATAACTTGAGGAAAACTAGTGGCCCCAGGGAAGGCCCCACCAAACTTGACACCAGGTCCCACATTAGAAACCCCATGAAGAGCTTCAGACCACCATTCATAGCCTTGAATACCAAGTCTCGGCACAGCAGCTGCATTGTTCACTAACAATCTTATTTTTTCTTGCAATGTCAATCTCGTAATTAAATCCCTGACTCGTACGTGAATCGGCAAATTTTCTCGGCAAAATCTCAAGCTTCTCGTCGCCCCGTTTTTCAAGTCGCAGGCGAAAGGCGGCCGCGACTCGACGAATGTGTTAATGGAAATGGAGAAAAAGAAGAAGAAGAGTAAAAGAAGTGGAGGTGGTGATGGTATAAGTGTGTGGTTTTTATTATTAGCCATGTCTTTATGCTAATGTTTTTAATTGGGTATATGTAAGTATAAAAGAGTGAAGAAAGTGCGCTTTATATAGAGATAGGTTGCGTTTAAGTTTAAAGGGAAAAGGTGCAAAAATGACCCTGATGTTTTGCCCGTATCTCACTTGAGCCACTAATGTTTTTTTGATCTCAGATATGACCCTAATGTTATCAAAAGAGGACAATGAAACCCCTCACTTAACAGAGTCAAAAACAATCGTTAAAACGTATGATGTGGCAACCAATAAAATGAAAAAACAAAACATAAATAATTTCTTAATACACATGGATAACACATGGCATAAACAACAAGTTCCCACATTTCTTCATTGTCTTCTTCTTCCTTTCCTTCATCTTCATCACCATGTCATCATCAAAATCTTAACATCAAATTACTGGAATTATTATGATCAAGAATTGAAACACCGTTTTCTTTCTTTATATTATTATGGTTGATAGATGGATTTTAATTTTGGCAAAACTGGGTTCCACTAATCTTGTTACGTCCATAAACTCGCCGGAGCCGCCACGATACATTCCCATTTCAGGAGGAATATCATAGTTAATCCTTCTTCCAGCCGTCGCGAGTTAAGCCAAGACGGCCCAACTGCTGCAACGGCTGCAGCAGCGAATCTGGCATTAAATCCGAGCGAAAGCTCGACGGATCCTGCGACGGTGCAGAAGATCGAGTAGCGGCCCAGTTTGCAAAAGCTCCAAATGAGTTGGATAAATCTGCCTACTCCTTGTATCAAATGGAAATAAATCAGTTCTTTTGATCAAATCAATTAAAAAAAACATACCTCACAAATTTCAACTGGATTCTTATTTTTTTTTTAGAACAGTTATAGAAAAGAGGGAGAATTTTATTACAGTACATCTATGGATATGTAGGTGTTATGTAAAAGAAAAGAGTAATGTGGGCTTCAAAAGTTTGATTATAGTAAGGTAAAGGAAAATGTACAGGTGTATATAAAAATATCAAAGGTAACGAAGAAGAAGATGATTGATGTGGCAAAGAAAATGGGTTTAGATGAGAAGATGAATATTAATTAGTATGATGTGGCATTTTTGTGTATATTTTAAATTGTTTTTGAGTGCCACTTTTAGATAAGTTAACGTTGTTTTAAATTTTAGTTAACAGAAGGGTTTAATTGTCCTCTTCTAATAACGTTAGGGTTATTTTTGAGATCAAAAAAACATTAGTGGCTCAAGTGAGACACAGGCCCAACATCAGGGTCATTTTTGCACATTTTCCCAAGTTTAAAACTATATATCATATTGGCCAAATATCGTAAAAAAGCCAAACCTTTTATAAAAATTTCACAAAAGTCTTGATCTTTTAATTTTGTCGATTTAGGCCAAAAATAGATTATTTGGTTTCAATTGTGGCCAACTCTCAATTTGATTTCAATTTTGCTTATGTGGGACCTACGGGACATGCGTATATATTAAAAGGTCAGGATTTTTGTGAAACTAAATAATCCATTTTTGGCCAAAATCGACAAAATTGAAAGATCGGGACTTTTTTGAAACCAAATAATCAGTTTTTGGCCAAAATCGACAAAACTGAAAGTTCGGGACTTTTGTGAAAGGTTTGGCTTTTTTACGACATTTGGCCTATTATATTTTGGTGATTGTATTAATTTCCACGTATTTTAAAAAGAAAATTAAAAAATTCCACGTCAAAAATGTAGCCTATTCTATGAAGCTATAAAAGATAGAATGTGTGATTGTTTATACACTTCTAAAAATAGAGTAATTCGAAAATATAAAGATTGTTTTAATGGAGCCAAAGAAGAATTAAATATTTTTTATGAATTTATTTAAAGTTTCTAAAATTTGTAAATCTATCACAATTTAATAATTTTGTTATAATAAAATCCAATTTTGTAATTTAATTTGATTGTTTCAATTTATAATTGAATTCTCCATACTAATTTTTTAGTTACTATTTTTTTTCATATTTATAAAATTTAACTCTTAATTCAAAAATAAACATCAAAATTTAGTTTAAAATTCTCTACTTTTTATTGGTTGAAAAAATAATAATTTTGAAGCTCAAAATAAATTAAAATAAAGAAATAAATAGGTATTGCAATGAGGTGAAATATTAAAAAAATTGGATCGAAATACCATAAAATTATCAAATTTCAATAAATTTATAAATTTTGGAAAGCTCTAACTAAATACAAAAAAATTCAAAAACTTTGACTTGTTGACACTATTAAAATTTTAAAATTTATTTTATTTTATATAATAAAAAAAAAGAGGTGGAGATGGAGATAGAGCAAGCAATTGGCTGTGACAATGCTTATAGTAGCAGTAAATTAAAAAATTAAGCATAATTTAGCATGATGAGAAAAAAAACTACTTATTATGGAAAAGTAAGAGTAGCTAGATTAACTTTGTCCATGTGGTCACGGACTAAAGAATCTTTTCTCAGTAAGTAGTATCTTTGTTTCTCATGTCACGATTGTGGCACTAGCTGTTTTCAGAATTTTTACAATAATTTGGGCGTTTTTCTTCACATCTATATCTATATCTATACTATATATAAAAGCACGGATGGGGGACAGACAAATTTACCGAATAATCCTTTTCAGTTTATTACTAAATAAAGGTTTTATAGTCATTAACTAATTAGCTATTTAATAATCACTATTGTAATTAAAGTCTTATTTAATAATCACTATTATAATTAAAGTCCTAATTAGAATAGGTAGCTAAATTATCTCCAATTCAGTTTTAGTATATAATAAATAACTAAATTATCTCCAAATTATTAGGAATACCTATCTTTTAGTTTGATTTAACTACAAAATTAAAATACTGTATTTGGTCAATATATTATTATTTAAATATATAACTTATTATTTTTAAAGATATTATTAATAAAATTAAGTTAATTCAGTTTTAGTATATAATAAATAACTAAATTGTCTCCAAATTATTAGGAATACATATCTTTTAGTTTGATTTAACTATAAAATTAAAATACTGTATTTGGTCAATATATTATTATTTAAATATATATCTTATTATTTTTAAAGATATTATTAATAAAATTAAGTTAATTATTTAATTATGGTTATTATAAAACCAAAAGAATAATAAATTCATCATGAAAAAAAAAATTAATAACTGAATAAATTTACTAATATGTTTATTGACGAGTTACGTTACGAGCCACGTGCATAGCACGTAACGCAAAACTAGTTTAAATAAAATTACAAGAGATTTATGTCGTGAAAACTATTCAAAATTGATCCGATTTGATTGGAACAATGACTATCCGATCGTATAATTAGTTGGATTGCTAGCTGAAATTCGATGTAGTAAGAATTTATTAAAATATAATTTCTAAATTTGATGTATTAAGAATTTATTAAAACGTGATTTCTAATTATGATTTCTAAATACATAAGACAATAAAAAATCACACTAAAACCAAACAAAAACTTTTTTTTATCCAAAATGAATTAAAAAAATCAATTTTTATTACTTTGCAAGATTAAACCAAACTAAAACTCATCGATTTTATTCTCTTATTCAATTTGATTAAATTAAAAATAGTATATCAAAATCCATTTTGGATCTCTTTCCATTTCATATATATGTAGCCTAGGAAGTCAAAATTTTGCATTTTCATTTCTTAACTTTTGCTCATCAACTCCACTATTGACATAAAAGAAGTCAAAAGTTATGACATTCATAGATATAATACGTACAAAGGATTTTTGAGGTTTCTAAATTTATATATCAGGGTGAATTAACAGATGAATGTGCTAGTGCAAAAAATCAATTAAATTATTTTATGTTGTTAACCGATCAAAATTTATAACTGAATCAATTAAATTATTTTATGTTGTTAACCGATCAAATTAACTAAATTAATCAAACCAATGAGCTATACTATAATGGTATAAACGTTGGACAATATTCTACCAAGATCGTGGGTTTAGTTCTTCCCACAAGCACTTCCTCTTTTTAATTATGTAAAAAAAATTAAATTAATTGAAATTGAATTGACTAAAATTTAAAAATATAAAACCAAACCGATCGGCTAATTTAGTTTAACCGATAAATCACAAAGGATAATTGTTAAAAATAAAAATATTCAACCAATTTAGCTAAAGGTTAAAGTCGTAAGAAATCCTCCATCTTTCGGGTTTGCCCGATTTAAAGCACATTTTTATCAAATATGACACCATATTTCAACATTTTTAAACTTTTCATTCTATAGCACAATCCAGTTTTAGGACTTTTTATTACATAACATGACGCTATTTTAGGGTGAAAATTGCTAAAAGAAAATAAAAGAATGAATTTTTTCATGCCAATAAATGAAAGGTTGGAGTGTGGGGGTGCCAATAAAATGCGTTTAAGCAAATCTGCAAATTCAGTGAATACTTTGGGCCAGATTTTTGGTAATTCCTATCAGCTGTGATTGGATTTTGGTTGGAGACAATGCCAACAAAGCAAACCCTTTTGGTTCCAACGATCCAATCCAAACCCCATATTTTTACTCATTAATCCATTAATGACATGAAAACTGACCCTTCTTCATGCAAGATTCCCCGGTGGGGTTGGATATCAATCTGTGCATGAAATAGACAAGGAATGTGATCAATCCGTTTAAGTAATAAACTCAATAAATATTAATCACTTTGAAAGCAAACATGATGATTGGTTACAATACTGCCAAGGAGGATCCGGATATTGTGAGCTGGTAAGACGTTTTTTTAGATTAAGTGATGTCGCGTGTTCGAACCGTACGTATATATGTAGCCGTTTAAAATTTGGGGCCAGTGTTTTTCCTCCCGCAAGAGATCTATCCAGCTCGAGTAGGGATTAGTGTGAATGTAAAAGGTTTAAAGACACGTTCACGACACTTCATGGTCATATACTTGAGTGTTTATCCCATGCAACCGTTGTGCCACGTCATTTTTACATCAAGCCAATGAGCATTTGCGATAGGGAATCTTTTAATTATTACTTATTTTTTTTATCATTCAATTTTACTGGCTAACGCACAATTAGTTTGTTGCACGAATGACATGGCGCAACGGTTGTGGGCAATAATTTTTCCATATACTCAAAAGAAAAATAACTCAATGTTCGTACTCAAAGAAATAACTCAATATTTATTTTGCAAGCAAACATGATGATTGGTCGCAGTGTTGCCAAGGAGGACCCGGATATTGTGTATCAAATTGGACCCACGCCCAGTCGCCCATACATCAATAATACCATAATGTATATCCAATACTTTTAATATAGGATTTGTATGGATAATTCTATCTGTCCAATGATAATATATTATTTCATAATTCAGTAGTGCTCCTACATTATGCGCTCATAAACTATAATATAATTTATTAATTTATCAATTCCTACGTTTTGATCTACGAGACAAAAAAATAATTCTTATAAATCACCGAGTGAACTTTGGTGTTTTGCAGTTGTTCTCTTTGCACCGTGTTATTAAGTTCAATTTTAAATTAATGAAAGTCCAAATCTAAAGTGACTTTATAATACTGAAAAATTATTGCATTAAAAGAAAAAAACAAGTAAATGATCATTTCAGTATTTGAACTTGTGAGATGGAACCTATTTTGAAATTTTTGTCCAACTCAAAAGAAAAATTAAATTAACCGACTCTTTATTTTCAGATTGGTGATAAACAATTATTTTTTTTTTTTGATAAATTGAAATACCAACTTATTTTTCATTAATGTCGAGAGAGAAATGCATATTATACATCAGCTTTTTTTAACCAAAATAGCACGGTAATTCGATTTGTCAAAACATCTAATTTGTCAAGTCTAGAGTTGATATTTTATTTTACAAATCACGTTCAAAATTTATGATTTAATCCTATAATATACATGGTATTAACATGAATCATAAATTTAAAAATGGGATCACCTTTTACTGAAGAAAAAAAACCCTAATATAATTTCATTCATGTTACAAAGTAGATTATTTGGACTTTAGGAGATGAAGGACAAAGTTGATACATACGAACTGTCTGATTTAAGACAATTTAGTAATTGTTTAATTTAAGTATGAAAAGGTGAAGGATAAGGCATCCAGGGATGAGAGGAAATATCTGTAATGATAAAAACTGCTTCTAATCCATAACAGTTGCTTATGAGGTGGATGTTGATTTCATAACATGCTTATCCTTAAACATTAGCTTTCAATCACTGACGTTGTTGTTGGTTGGATAGCCTTTGCCTTTGCCACCCAACTCACTTTATCTTCTTCCTTAACTAACTTCACTTTTCTTGTCTGCTACAAGTTCGTTGCTGCTTAAACTACGTTTCTTACGAATTTATCTATCCACATTCTAGTATTGTACAAGTTTGAGCTAGAATAAGCTTACATTTTCAAGTTCGTGCTCGAGCTCGTACGACATCCGAGCTACTCGAACTTAATTGAAAAAAATAATTATTGAAACTTTTAATGTATTTGATATATATTTTTTTTAATATAATGGATGAAATTCAATCAAATAAAACGATACGCCTAAACTTAGTAATATAAAGTCAACTTAGTGAAAATATAAATTTTTCCATTTGATATAAGAGAAGCTCGCGAGCCGGACAAGTTTCTTTAATTGATACTCAAATTCAGTTTGAGAGGAAAGTCGAAAAGCTTGAAGTCGATTCAAATTTATCAAGTCGGTCACAAATTTTTTTCCGAGTGGTTCTTGCCGGTTGGTTAACACCCCCAAACACCAGGTCACTTTCACTCAATTTACATATGAAGATGCATTATCAAGCATTTAAATTCCAAATAACAGATACGATCGTCCTTACAGAGGCAAATTATTACAGAGTGAGTCGATCACATAATGTTAGTGGCAAGTGGCAACAATGAAAAAGCTTTATTTCTTAAATTACAAGCTTCTATGGCCCTGCCTAGTTCAGGGCCAAAAGCATATAAGAAAACCTATGCAACTTGCAGAATGCAAGATTATAATTTACTCTTCTTAACAGGTCCCATCTCTTTTGCCTTAGCCCGCAGCACATGCTTCTGAATCTTTCCAGTAGCTGTCTTCGGCAACGGTCCAAACACGACAGATTTCGGAACCCAATAAGCAGCCATCTTGGACCGGGCAAACTTTATTAGTTCTTCTGCTAAACGCCTTTCATCCGATTTGTCAATTTCCGGCTTCAGTGTCACAAAAGCACAAGGTGACTCACCCCAGTGCTCATCTGGTCTTGCCACTACTGATGCCTCGTATACCGCTGGGTGCGTGTATAATACATTTTCAACCTCAACGCTGCTTATATTTTCTCCTCCAGAAATGATAATATCCTTTGATCTGTCCTTAATCTCTATATAGTTGTCAGGATACTTAACAGCAAGATCCCCAGAATGAAACCACCCATTTGCAAAAGCTTCTGCATTGGTTTCTGGGTTTTTTAAGTAGCCTTTCATGACTAAATTGCCCCTCATCACTATCTCTCCGATTGTCTTTCCATCTGCAGGAACAGGTTTCATAGTTTTCGGGTCGACAACATCTAGGCCTTCCAAGCCAGTGTATCGGACGCCTTGACGTGCATTTAGACGGGCTTGCATTATGGGGGGCTCTGATTCCCATTCAGGCTTCCAAGCACACACTGTGGATGGACCGTAAGTTTCTGAGAGACCGTAAGTATGCGTTACACGGAAACCTTTTTCTGACATTGCAAAGAGAACTGAAGGAGGCGGGGCGGCACCAGCAGTCATTACATGTACAAGACGGGGTAGGGGAAGGATGGCGTCCTCCTTTGGAGCATTCACTATGGTGTTGAGTACCACTGGTGCACCACAGAAGTGAGTGATACCATCGTTTGCTATGGCTGAATAGACAGCCTTAGCCGTTACCTGTAGAATGAAAAAGAAAGCAGTTCAGCTCAGGAAGCCAAACACATAGTATATACCTAGTATTACTACTCAGAATATGCAGTGCATCGAGATGGTTAAATGACAAGTCTGTCGTTCCATTAAGGAAAATGGAAAGATTAACAAAAACTGTAACATAACACAACTTTGATAAAAATGACAACCACCTTGTGCGACATTATATGTCTGCTCATCTAAGGAGGCCAATCTTTATCTAATAAATCTGTACACATTGGTTATCCTTTTGAATGCAAGGCATATACATTGGTTAGAATAATACTCATCACTTTCATGTTATTGGCTTAGACTTCTATATATGCATTATAGAAAAGCTTACTGTCAAAATAAATAAATATAACCATCACAGCCTTTTTCTATAATGCTAAAAGAATCTTTACCTATTATTCTAAATCCAAAACTTTATAGAATTAAACAAAACGAACAGCTCTAGGTACAGCTTGAGGGAAGTTTTAACTTTTAACTATTGATGATACGAGACATAAGCTCCACTTGATAACTACCCAAGAGGATAAACATTTGATGGATAACTCTGAAATCAGTAGCTAATACAAAACCTTCAGGATCTTCCTCTCAGAGTCCCACTATAGACAAAGTTAATTACAAAATCCTAAATTGAATAAACTTTACACTTTACAGACTTTAGACCTTAGAATAGACTTTGTGCATCATAGACTATGCAAACAAATGAGATTGCAGAAAAAAATTTAGCTATATTAAAAAAGAAAAATTAAGTTACTAATTGAAACACAAAAGTGATTGCATTACAAAATGAGTAAAATTCATTCAATATTAAGTTCATATACAGCAGTGTTGACCAAGTCCAAGGATATACCTGTCGAAGGCATATGTTTGTCCCACAAAGAGCTGCAACGGACCAAGTGAAACACCAACCATTGCAATGAAACATCGGTAGTGTCCATAAGTAAACAGCCCCTTCATTCATCCCCCAGATGAGAGGATTACTCAAAGCCATTAGATAGGCTCCTCGGTGACTCAGCACCACCCCTTTAGGACTAGCTGTTGTGCCAGAAGTATAACCTAAAGCAATACTCTGCCACTCATCCTCCGGTGGATTCCAGGCATATTCCGGGTCACCACTCTCCAGGAATTTTTCGTATTCAATGGCTCCTCTTTCCACAGCAGAATTTAGAAACTTAGGATCACAGCCTTTATCCGATATGACAATTAAAAGTGGAGGTTTAAAAGAGCTTTCACTTTCAGCCAAGAGTTTCAAAGCGTCCTCGGCCAGAGGAATAAATTCTTGGTCCACCATCACAACTTCAGATTTGGAATGGCTTAAAAGGAAGGCGACAGTTGATGCATTTAGACGTATGTTGACGCAATTTACCACAGCTCCGGCCATTGGAACTCCAAAATGCGCTTCATACATAGCAGGGATATTCGGGGCAATTATCGCTACCTGACATAGAAACATCAGATCAACATACTTCTCTAAATGCTTGAGTTAATGCAACTTAAAGATTCATAGCATAGATTTGAAAGAAAAAGTTACAAGAAATGTAAAAACTCATAGTTTCAGATATGAAGAATGGTTAATATCATGAAAATTCACCAACTTTACACGTTTTCTCAATTTAACGACATAAAAATTCACCAACTTTACACGTCTTCTCAATTTAACGATGCCTTTTAAAAAGTGTTATATTTACATACCAACATTCATTTTTCCCAAATCGTTACACGGGATCATTATTTGCTGAGGTGGCACCCATTTTCCGGTAGCATCCATTCTCCGGTGCAATTTGCTGAGATGGAATTTCAACTGGTACCTCAGCAAATTACACCGGATTATGACCCGGTATTATTGGAGAAAAAATAAATAGTGCTGTCCAAAGGTGACACTTTTTAACAGGCATAATTAAATTGGAAAAACGTATCAAATTGGTGAATTTTTCTAATATTAACCCTGCGAAGGAACATGAAATACCATACCTTATTTGTTCGAAACAAATCAATTTCCGTAATTTCAATTCTCTCAAAATGCAACTGTTTATTTTTTTGTAATGAAACTAAATGATGCAATCGTTCACATCAAGTTAAACACTAATCAACTTTTGTTCTACTACAAATTCCTAAACAAGCAAAATTAGAATTCACCGAATTAAAATTCAAAACTATAATCATCATTTAATCTACTATACAAGTACTTCAAAACATAAAAAAATTAACTCGACTATCGTTGACCAAACCGGAACATACCGTGCAACCAAGGCCAATGGAGTGATTATTCAAAGCAGAAGCCAACCGGCGGCACCGTTGATAGGTTTGCAGCCAAGTGAACCGCAAAGCTCCATGAACAACTGATACTCGGTTCGGATGAACCGTAGCGGCTCTTTCAAGGAACAACAATGGCGTCAACGCTGTATAATTCGCCGCGTTTTTAGGTAAGTCGTCTATATCTTTTCTCATCGCCATCGTCGCCTATTATTCTCTGGTCAGGTGAGTTTGAATTTGATTTTGATTTTCTTTTGTTCTTGCTTTAATTATTAAATTGAATTTTTTAAATGTCGTGGTTTCTTTATTTATTTTTCAAATGCCACATCACAACAAATTTTATGACCGTTGATCGGGCGTGCGACCGGCTTTAGCCTATCCGCGGTAGAACATTATCCACCTCTAGCTTGGTTTGTGGCAGCTGTGTTATCGGAAACGGAAACAACGGGAAAATAATGAAATGAAATATATAGATAAAATATTAAAATGAAATGGATTAAATATGTTGTAGGTGTAATTTAAAGACTAGGGTCATTCTAGAGTACCACTGAAGTTTAGGTACCACTGGAGTTGATAACCGTCGGATCGTTTTCTAATTAATTTCCTCCGTTGATTATATTATTAGCTACTTATTCAGTGGGTGATATAATTAAATCACAGTCCTCTTTTATCTGCTCAGCCACAATTATCTCTAATCTGCTCTTCTGTTCCGACAATTTATCTTCGCCACCAACAGCTACTCCCCTTCATTCTCCTCCACTTCCACCTCCTCCACTCCTCACCCAACCACCACCGCCACCGCCGTCGCAACCGCAATCGCTCCCTCTCTTCTCTCCTCCTATCAGATCTTCACTCTCCCTTCTCCCTCTCTTCACTAGCCGACTCTGATCGTCCCGCCCTCTCATTCCTCTCTTCAATCACCGCTTCTTTTTAGCTTTCTCAAACCCCGGTTCTGACCCACTCTTTCAATGGCTTTACGAAACGTTTTGTTGATAGGATACCCATCCTCGGTTCGTTTTCTTTCTTCTATCCTCTTCTTTTGGGTTTGTATCTCCCGAGAATTCACTCCTCGGATTCTGCCTCAAGTCCTTCACTTACTAGGTTTGAAGCTGTTCTTCTGCTATTTACTCTTCTGAAGCTAAATCTCGCGGCAGTCAGGCGGTTCTTGTGTAAATTCCTGATTTGTCTCAGCCCTTTCTTTATCGTATTACTCGTACTAAGGTTAGTTCAATTTGGTTGTCGAGTATTAGTCCGTCTGTAGGAGTTTTCTCTCCTGCTCTTAAGCCTCAAATTATTGATAAGTCGACTAAACGTCCCATCATTGTTGGTGTTGTTCTTGATTGTTATTTTTTCGGGAGCTAGAAGAACTCTGTACCCATTCGGCAAATTCCTCAGTGTGCTCTCGTGGGTGCGTGGGAAATGTCCATGTATATCGGTCAGTTAGAGTTTTTTAACGGGCAAGCACCGGACCGTATGAATAGCTTCAGATGAAGTTCATATTGTGATGGTAAGCAATACTTCCATGTCTCTAAGTAAAATACTATAGCTGTTTTAACCCAAATGTAGTAGCGAGTAAGGGAAATGTATATGCTTAGGGATGACATGTGACATATTTCTTGTGTTAGGTTTGGAAGGCAGAGTTGGTATTAACTGATTTTTTGTTGCATAAGATGTTTACTTCGTCTGAATTTGATGGGATTAGTTCGTTAGAATCCGGTGCTGGAACTGTTATGTATCTTTAGTCTACATGTTGGTTAATTTATAGTAGAAGCTCTCACAGTACTTGGAGAGTTCAAGCCGTACGGCTTAACAGCTGAAGCTCTCGACGGCAAGCCTGAATATAACAATGTCGCCGCCGATACGTACGACTACTTCCTTTTTGACCCCGAAATTGTCCGAGACCAATGCAAACTGATTCAGGTTACTATGAATTTCTTGATTACTTTAGAGCTCCCGATGGACCTGTTTTCTTGAAAATTTGTGGTGAATCTGCTTGCAGTGGCATAGTTAATGACTATCTTGGTGTATGTTTCGGTTTTCTGATTTTAGCTTATTATTAACTTGTTATATTTTTTTAGTTTAATAGTTAAATTTGAACTCTTTGTGAGTTTAATAATTGAATTGAGTATTAATTTTTGTGAGTTTAACAATTAGGTAAAGTATGAATTAAAACTTGTTGTGTTGCATAGGTTTTGGCTAAAAAGTTTGGAGCTGCTGTTGTTTCCCTAGAGCATCGTTACTATGGTAAAAGCACACCCTTCAAATCATCAGAGACGAAGAATTTAAGATTTCTTTCATCGAAACAAGCACTCTTTGACTTGGCTGTGTTCCGTCAACATTATCAGGCAAGTTAATTTCTAATAATTTATCATGATCGTTTTGTAGGTTAAGGAAATTATATTTCTGCTAATTGATATTTAAGTTAATAGAAGCTAGATCAGTCTTTTGCAATGACAAGGTGGCCAGTACTGTTTTAAGTTTCGGTTATTTTTCTGCAAACCCAGCATAATTATACAATCTACATATAGGGAGTCATGGATTACTTTCATTTTCAGTTCTTAACTCATCTCAACAACTACAAGTGCAGCTGCATAGGCTTGCAAATTTAGAATATTAGATGTTCATGCACACAGGCACATCTATATATTTCCAGTATCTATATTTTCTATGCGTTTCTTTAGGCCTGCAAGTATGCGTGAATTCAGAGAGATCATATATTTGGATTATTCAGGATGTTGGTTAGTAATAGGTATGATAAGGCCTCGTTAGCATTATTTATTGCATGTTTTTCCGGTCATACCAGCTTTTACAATCATAGTTGGAGTCAGTTCACGGAATTTAATTGTGCATCTTGAAGAGCACAGCGATGATTAACATTCATTGATGTAATCCATCTTTGCACATTTACTCAGTTATTCATTTCCTTTGAAAAAACTTTCATGTGTAGACCGTCTTAAACCTGAAGCTAAATAGAACAAAAGCTGAAAATCCCTGGATTGTTTTTGGGACATCATACTCTGGAGCTCTCAGTGCATGGTTTCGTCTTAAGTTTCCACATTTAACATGCGGAAGCGTTGCAAGTTCTGCAGTTGTTCTTGCTGTTTACGATTTCCCTGAATTTGACCAGCAGGTAACAATGTTGAGTCCGTACTCTCTAGCATAAATATCATAAAATCTTTCGCATGCTTACTTGTTTTCCTTTTGTTATATTTGTAATTACTTGTTTTCCTTTTTGACCCCGAAATTATTTTTTTTGTTCATATGCCTGTGTGCTTTTGTTATACGTACGACTACTTCCTTTCTGTTTTTGACCCCGAAATTGTCCGATATTGGTCAGAGTCCACGACATAATGTCACTTTTATGGCTATATTGTCCTCGCATCTGATTCTGAAGGATTTGCTGGAAGAGCCACAGATATGTGTATGTTCAGAGAGCAAGAACTTCGGAACGGGACTTAAAAGGCTACCAAGAATCTTATAGAGGTAGCGTTTCAAGTTTGATTGTGTCCTTCTATTTCTAGCTAATTACATGTCTTTTCATATTTTACAGTTTTTTATAATTGAACCTTAAGTTTGCTATTCTGACTTATATATTCTGTGAGCTGATAAGCAAACAATTTTACTTGCTATGCTAGAATTGGAGTTGGCTTGTTCCCAGATGTTGGATTTTCATATTTAGCTGCACATAGTCTCGGAGAAAGGATCAATTGGTATATTTCTTAAATTTTTCTACTCTGACTCATCATGTTATCATTTGTGAACCTGCTCTATGATTATATTAGAGGAATTGATCTTTACTCAAACAATAAAAGTTATCAAATTCATTCTTACCTTAAGGTGAAATGCATAAATTAGAACAGCCTTTTATGTTACACTCTTCTTTTTTGTCAGAGTTTGAAATTTTTTCCTGCTTGCTGGATTATCATTCTTCTTTACGAATTCATAGTATTGAGATTGTTGGTCTTTGAAATTTTATAATAACTATAGCACCAACTCTTCCTTTTTTTTTTATAATATTGATCTTTTTTTTAGTATTGATCTTAGAAGAATAACAGGGATAATTTATCTTTGTATATAATGTTTATATTGTTGAAAAGTGAATAAAAACATGAATTACATAAAACAAAGAACATATGAAGGTATTAATATAAAACCATGAAGTGATTAAATTGTTGTGATTGAATTGAAGATATGTATTAGTTTAGGATTGTGATTGCTATAGTTGGCTCAGCTATTTGTTTATTGTTTTTTATGGGTTTGAAGTAGGCTCATCGAGTTGCTCACAAGTTGTGGAGTGAATGGCATAGGCAGCTCGTTCTTGCTTTACACTCGCGAATAGCTGATGTTTTTGCTGTGGATATACATCCAGCTGCAAAGATAGGGAAGGGGATTTTGTTTGATCATGCAACTGGTGTTGTGATTGGTGAAACGTCAGTGATAGGGAATAATGTGTCGATTTTGCATCATGTCACACTTGGCGGAACAGGAAAGGCGTGTGGCGATCGACATCCGAAGATTGGAGACGGAGTATTGACTGGAGCTGGTGCGACAATTTTAGGCAATGTAAAGATTGGGGAAGGTGCAAAGATTTTTGTTGGCTCGGTTGTGCTGATTGATGTCCCCGCTAGAACTACGGCAGTTGGAAACCTGGCTAAGTTGGTGGGTGGAAAGGAAACACCTGCGAACCATGAGGAATGTCCCGGAGAATCAATGGATCATACTTATTTTATCTCAAAATGGTCAGATTATATTATTTGATGCGATAGTTGATCTTATATCGAATGCTTTATGCCAGTTTCATGGTTGTGCTTTGCCAAATTCTGCATTGTGATGAAGATGTTCTGGTAAAGATTTGTGTATCTACGCCTGTTTGTAATCTACCAATGAAACACATAAAAAAACTATTATCATTAAGCAATAAGTTGTCTTCGATTTGGTTCTTGCTGCGTATGAATTCTACATGATATCGTAATCTCATCAACTCTTTAAATTAAATCCATCTTTCATTTCTAATGTTCAAATTCAATTTATATTTTCTGTTATCCCTTTGATAGTAGTTGGATATGTTTTTTTTCTTTTATAAAAAAAAACCGATTCAACTCTAATACTCTGTTAAATTTATGGATTGCTGATAGTTGTTTTATGCTTGACTGCTGCTATTGTTCATAATACTATTGGCAAACAATATAGCTGTAGAGAGCAAATAGCAAATTATACACTTAAATGGCATACCTGTATGCAACATTTGCGATAGCAAAGGGACGCAGAATCAGCTCACTAAAGACTGCCCCTTTATGTGCCATCATATATAGATGCGGTAACCTTATAAAAGGATTCACAGCAATAAATGAAATAGAAATTGACTAATACACTTTAAAAATATGGGTCTACTCATACAATCTGTTGAAATATAAAAATTATGGTAAATTTTTTCGCTTTTTAGTTTTAGAGGCCGTTCTTTCTGCAGCTATCCTTTTATTTCTTCTTTCTTCCTTTTCCGCTTCACTTGGAAGTTCTCCAAAATCAGCCCAAGCAATAGCATCTTTCAATATATAATCCATTATATTGTTGATTTTGTGACCCACTATCCATATCATAAATATCAATCGAAGCTCTTGACTTGCAACCTAAAATAAAAAGTTAATTAATAATTTAACACACATATTGCCGAAATCATCGCAACCTCATCATTGCCGGATTGGATTCAATTCAAGTCAACATGTCGCCTATTCAATCAAATAGCATCAGAGCAACACATTTTACAAAAGCTAGATCTAATGAGTTTACTCGACAAGAACTACTACTCCTACAAAGATGAAGGGGAAATTGAGCAGTTCTTTATCATGTGTGGTAAAGCTAACAATCCTATGGCATTATATTTTACTGGATGTCGACAATTTTTCAATAAAAAAAACCATGATGTGGCTGAAATTGAAAAGTCAGTTGAAGGAGGATTCACTCCGAGTATTTACGCTCTAGGTGTTGCCTTGATTTCACTAAACAAACAAGAAGAAGGACTAAACTTATTGAAGAGAGCGTGGAAAAATAATAGCGACAGAACTCCTTATTTCTCAAATTTGATGTTGAGACGTGTTACTGCAAGTTCTAAATTTCCAGTATTTAACTTTCCCAAGGAGCTAAAAGGAGCGTTTTGTCAAAATGCTGCTCACTCAAAAAAAGCTATTCAAAGCACTTCGCGAATATATTTTCTCACTGATTGTGTTGATTGTATGTTGTGTGAAATTGAACACAACCTACACGATCTCATGTATGATTGATTTAATGGTCGACAGTTTGAATATTTTAAATTAAGCTGAATAAAATTATCTATGTTTTAGATGTTTCTTCTACTTTATATATTTATGAAATTCAGAGAATCGACTTACTGATATGACTATGTAGCAAGCCCGCATATAATTCATTTTCTCCTAAGCCCTAAAAGATCTTTATTCACAAGTCACAGATGTACAACCACTGTTTATATATACACAAAAAAGGTTTATTCGCAGGTTATGGATAAAAAGCCACTGCATATAATAGTCATCAATCTCTTGATAGTGTCCAACAGTTTTCCAAACTAGAACATTAACCATGTAATATACTAACTTATACTCATTAAAGACATCTATGTTGATGGAAGTATTATGTTTTTATTGGATCACAGCCAGGACAATTTGCTGTAGTAATTTTAGCATTATATCTACACATACAAATACTATAACAGAATGTAAAGCAAATCAGCTTCCAGCACAAATTGTATCATCAAAATCCATACCTTATAGATATCTTCTAGAGACTTGGGCTCCATGACCTCAATATCCCGAGCAAGGGTTAAATAGCCTTCATTTAGTTTAATGTTGTTGATAATATACTGCAATGCCTCTCTGTCCTCATCCTCTGAAGCATGAACAACATTTACATGGATTGCAGTCGCAGTCGCAGCTGCAGCCACAACAGGACAGCAGCGCTAGACAACGACAGCTTGTTGAACGACAGCTACAACAGACCCACGAGAAATTGAAACAGGGTATTCCACTGCAGCAACAATATTAATCGTCGCAAATTTAAAATCAGGACACAGAAAAGCATTATAACATGAGGGAAACCAAGGTCGTTAAAAGCGCTAGCGGTACTGAGAGATGGTTTTAGGAGCACTAGACGGCACTAAGGCGGTACACAGGGAAACAAAAACAAAAGAAGTTATTATGGTTTTTGATTAGTGTACTCAACTATTGTTAGCTAGTAAAATCAAATGGCATCTGTAAATCTAGGCAAAACTCAGTGTTCTTCCTTTTCCTTCTGATGCATGCCATGAACCCTTAATAAGCTATACCAACATTCACATAAAAAATTTAGCAACTTTTAGAAGTCCAGAATCCAGATCAAGTGGTCAGCATTGCTCCAAGTTATTTAAGATTGTGTTTCATGGATTTGCATCTCACAACGATTCAAGACAATTGGAAAAAAATTCAATTCATAAGTATTTCACAATAAAGGACAAGAATAAAACTGCTAATAGGAAACTTTATGCATCAAAGGCTTGTTTACATACAACACTTCAAGAGTCTTCATCGTCCAAATATAGGCAGGAAGCTCCCCGGAAATGTTACAGCTCCTCAAAATCCTAGCATATAAAATTGATATATGTAAAGTTACAAATATAGATGAAACAACTACAGTTCATACCTTCAAATATTACATGATATGGCCAATTCATACAATCTCAATAAGCCTGTCACGTTGCTCAGCTGAGGAAAACCTTGGCTTGATCCTTTAATGTCACTAATTCTCCTGTAACAAATATACCACGATAATAAGAAGTTAAAAAAAAAGTTGTTAAACAATGAGAAAAGGAAAAAAAACCTATAAGACATCAGACAACTAGGTTAATAGAACAAAGCCTTATACTTACAGCTCAACTAAATTAGTCAAAAGAGAAATACTTGAAGGAATGGGGCCCTCCAGTCCACTTCCATGCAGTTGTCTTCAATATTTTAAATTTACAAAAGATATCTGTTACAAGTGAGGTCATAAAACTCGAATGGGAAGTTAAGATTAAGTAGGGATCTTACAGTCTCGTAAGCTTTTTCCAATTGTGCATGAAGTTGGGAATTACTCCTGTGAACTTATTGTCATCTAACCTCCTGCATTGCACAATAAAAAGCTTCTGAATTAAGAGAGGTAAAAACCTAAATATCTGTACAAAACGAAAACACTATGAAAGCCTACAGATCTGTTAGATTACGGAGCCTAGCAAAGGATGTTGGCAAGTTTCCGGAGAATTGATTAGAGGACAGCATCCTGAAAGGAAAAGATAGCATCAAGATACCATAAAAGAATCGTTCATCCAGGTGTTAGGAAAAATGCAGAACAAAGAAGCCATACAAGGTTTGCAGGTTGACTAATTTCCCGAGTTCAGATGGTATTACACCAGAAATTTGGTTCGCTTCAACGGACCTGAAGGAAGACCACAAAGAAAAAGAGTAGGTAACAAAAGAAGGTATTAAAAATTAATAAGCAAATGCAATAGTACATGCATCAAAAGTTTCCCATGTACCAAAACCAAACAAGAAACTCTGAAAGGCTAAAGTCCAATTAGCTTTTGTCATAAAAAATAGTACCAAAAAGTGAAAAGAGGAACAAGACCAACTGAGATTTGGAACATACAGATATGTAGCTTATAATCGTTGCAGAAAAGGATAGTTTTATTATGGCCAGTGACCAGTAGCTACCATATAATATCAAAAATATGAACTGCAAATTCAATTATTTTTGCACTAATAATTAATTACTTGTAGGTCCTATCTATTTATTTTCATAATCAAACAATAAAGCTAATGAGTGATAAAACCATTCATATAATTCTAATTAGAAACCAGCCAAACGAGATCAACCCCATAAATCTGATCTAATCTAATCTGTTTAAGCAAAACGACAACTCGAAATTGACACGATGATTATCTACACTTGATAGTTAAGCTTGAAATTATGATATGTGGAAAATGAATGGTATAATGGAGAAAAAGGAATTCATTATTGTGCTTAATTTGATGTACTAAAAGAAAAGGCAGCATGGATTACAAGTTTTTGTACAATTACAACAAAGACGTACCTTCGTACATTTTGGAGATTTGGCGCGTCCAGGGGTCGGGCGTTTTCCTTTAGAATAACAGCATAACCAAGTGCAGCAAGAGCAATCCCGGCATGACGGTCTGCAACAAGAGCATTCCGGGCATGACGGTATGCAACAAGAGCTGCCAACACCTCACCAATGATAATTTGAGAACTGACACTGCGACTAGCAGACTGCAGATAAATCAAATTAAAGAATTGAACTGACACCATTTGATTTTTATTTTTAAAAAAATTACTACCAACTAAAAGAGCATGAACTAATGTCTAGCTTTTCAATCCCAAAATCCAGAAAAATGATTGAAGCAATTCATACACTATAAAGCTTCCTTAAAGCAATACTAAATATGTAAAAAAAAAAAATTAACCATCAAAGGGACGAGATAAAAGCGCGAACTAAACCGAGGCTTTGAAATTCCATAAATGAGTCCAATTTCATATGCGTAATCTTCCACCAAATCCAAACTTCAGTGGGTTCATGGAATTGGTGATTATATAATCGGTATTGTCTATTTTCTTCAAATTACAGACCACAATTGTCGCAATTTCCTAATAACCCTCAATTTTCCGCCACGTCACCGGAAGCAACAGCTTCAGCACCGCCTTCGCCCTCGTCGATCGTCCAAAGGAAAAACCCTAAAGCTTATCTCGACTCCATTTTTGAAAAAGCCAGGCATCTGTGGACGCAATATGACTAGGTTAAATTTAGGAAAGAAACTGAAGAAAGAAAATGAAAAAAGAAAACGTTTTAGGAAAATGGTTTAATGAGAAAATGTTAAAGTTACCTGGTATATCAAGTTATAGATGGTGAATGACATAAGTGGTACCCAAAGTTAAGTGGTACCGTATAACTAGCCTAAAGACTATTTAAATCTTAATTTTTGTATTTCTTATTTGTTACAAACAATTTTTTTACTAGTACATTTCTGTTATGTAATTTTATCCAGTTTCCAGATTTGTTACAACTATATTCTAATTTTATTTGTGTGGAAAAATATTTATATGATTTAGATTTTATCCGGATAAAATTTATAGATATATCCAACATAAAATACTTTATCCATTAAATATAGTTACAACTATATTCTAATTTTTTATATATGAAGATAAAATGAACACTATTTATAAAAATTTATAATTCTGAATAATAATAAACACACAAAATTTAATTTAAATAGTCTTTAGACGTAAAATTTATATTATAAATATAATTCAATTTTTTTATAAGAACAAGAATATAATGTAAACCCAATAAATTTCCAAAAAAAATGAAGAAATATAAATAAATTTTAGGTTCCATGTAAATTCTCAATTTTATTACAACTATTAATTGATAAATTATTTTTAAATAAAATATGTAGTTAATTATTTAATAATTAATTATCTATTAATATAAATTTTATTAATCGATAATTGTAAATAAATATGTTGCGTTCATTTATATAAATAATTCATTATTTATAATTTTAAAAAATACTTCATAATCTACAATTTAAGTGAGTAGTTCATAGTTCTAATTCAATATCAATATGGTGAACTTATAAAAATAGTTACACTAGTTTTATAATTTCCCATATATAACACATTTTTTAGGAAGAAAATCATGCATATGAAAAAGGAATTTTTATTCATTCAACCATCAAAAACCTTTACATTATATCACTACAATTTGCTCTTCTTCACAGGTCCCATCTTTTTTGCTTCATTTCTCAATACATGCTTTTGAATCTTCCCTGTAGCAGTTTTTGGCAATGGTCCAAAAATAACAGACTTTGGAACCCAATAGGCAGGCATTTTAGACTTACAATACTTCATTATCTCTTCTGCTAAACGCCCTTCATCAGATTTATCTGTTCCTTGTTTCAATGTTATAAAAGCACACGGCGACTCGCCCCATCGTTCGTCTTCTCGTGCTATCACCGATACTTCAAACACGGACGGATGTGTGTATATCACATTTTCAACCTCCAAACTGCTGATATTTTCACCTCCGGAGATGATTATGTCCTTGTTTCGATCCTTGATTTCTATGTAATTATCCGGGTGCTTCACTGCGAGATCACCGGAATGAAACCAACCGTTTTCAAATGCTTCTTTATTAGCTTGTTCGTTTTTTAAGTAACCCTTCATCACCAAATTTCCGCGCATCATGATTTCTCCCATGGTTTTTCCGTCTGCAGGAACGGGTTTCATTGTTTTCGTGTCCACCACGTCTAGTCCTTCCAAGCCAATGTATCTCACACCTTGGCGAGCCCTGAGGCGAGCTTGTTTGATGGGTGGCAACGAGTCCCACTCAGGCTTCCACGCGCATACAGTGGATGGACCGTACGTTTCTGAAAGGCCGTACGTATGAGTCACACGAAAGCCTTTCTCTGACATAGCGGAAAGAAGTGCAGGAGGTGGAGCAGCACCAGCTGTGTTCACATGGACTATGCGAGGTAGGGGGGAAATTGCCTCTTCTTTTGGCGCGTTTACGATGGTGTTGAGCACCACAGGTGCAGCACAGAAGTGAGTTATGCCTTGGTTGGCAATTGCTGAATAGACCGCCTTAGCCGTTACCTGTAAAAATCAGAAGAGACTACTAACTAAACTTAGATTCAAGACAGAACATACTGATTATGCTGTTACAAACTATCAAAAATTCTGCCATATATAAATAGGAAACCTCTTGCCAAGCTAGACCTTATGGATCCGGCTTAGATTTTAGAAAATCTTACACATTTATTGCTAATTTCTTAACATACTATCGTTCTAAGTCCTGAGTTCATTACATGGATCTCAAGTGGTTGCAGATTTCAGAACTCTAATGAAGAAAAATTAAAATACTCGAGGTTGGCTGATGACGTACCTGCCTCAAGCATATATTTGTTCCGCAAAGAGCAGCAAGCGACCAAGTATAACACCAACCATTACAATGAAACATAGGCAAAGTCCACAAATAAACAGCATCTTCGTTAAGACCCCAAATCATAGCACAGCTCAAAGCCATTAGATACGCCCCGCGGTGGCTAAGCACAACCCCCTTAGGACTCGCTGTCGTACCGGAAGTATAACCCAAAGCAATACTCTGCTACTCATCCTCCGGCGGTTTCCAAGCATATTCCGGGTCCCCAATTTCCAAGAACTTCTCATATTCAGTAGCTCCTTTTTCCAGAGCACGTTTTAGTGACTTTGGATCGCAAGTTTTATCAGCTATAACAATCAGCAGTGGAGTTTTGAAAGTGCTGTCCTTTTCTGTTAAGTTTTTTAAAGCTCTCTCGGCCAAGTTAAAATACTCCTGGTCTACCATTACAACTGCAGAGTTTGAATGGCCTAAAAGAAATGCGACCGTGGATGCGTTTAAACGTGTATTGACTGTATTTAACACGGCTCCGGCCATTGGAACTCCGAAATGAGCTTCGTACATGGCAGGAATATTTGGTGCTATTATTGCTACCTGCCAATGTGAATCGCAAAGAAAGCTATATATCAACTGCATGTTGATTTCTAAAGCCATGGATTTGGCTATATGTTCAGTCGGATAGAACTAATAGGCTCAATCACTTAAAAATATATTGACTTTTTTCATTTGTCGCCTAAACATTCAAAAAGGTCAATTTTGATCTAATTTCGATAAATAGATTAAAACTGTAGCTAGCTAGACATATTAAAAGAGCCTAAGCTTTTGATTTTTTTCTTCTTCAATTGTAATCAAGCCTAACATTTTCCAATCCGAAAATACTTATTAAAATTAGACTATAGTTGGCGAAATTAAAAAATTTGATAATAAATGAAAAATATTAAAGAGGTTTGGTCCTTTTTAATTGGCTACAATTAAAACATACTTAATGAAATTAAATTAAAATTGATATTTTTAAAAAGTTGGATCATAAGTTAATAAAATACTTTTGCATTATTAGATCTAAGATGAATAAAAAATGAAGGCCTAATTATTTAAAAAACCCCACCTTGAAACATTTTTTCATTTATACCCTGATCTAGGAAAAAGTTCATTTGTACCATTTTTTTGATTTTTCATTTTCAATTGTACCCCAAAATTTTATTTTTTGACAAAATAATTAATTAAAGGATGAAAACATTAAAAATAATTAAATAGAAGGGTTATATCATCTTTTTTCTATTTGAAAAAATACAAATAAATTAAAAAATGAAGTATTATTTTAAACTTTTTTTTTAAATAAAAATAGTTCAATTTAGTGCTTTAGGGTAGAGTTGAAAACGAAAAATCAAAAAAAGGGTACAAATGAACTTTTTCCTAGGTCATGGTATAAACGAAAAAATATTACAAGGTGGAGGTTTTTTAAGTAATTAGACCAAAAATGAAACACTTATTCCATATTTAAATGCTACTATTTGATATAGAAATTTTATTTCTTGCTTTGATACTCTTAGCTAAATTATAATAATTCCACTTAAATTTAAATTTTATAACTCTTATGAAACTACTATTCTTTCAAGAACAAAATAGACATTCTATTCTATATTTATGATTCTATTCGGGGAACCAAACATGCCTTAAAGTATCACTCAGTTTATCCATTCAAAGCTATGAGTATTTCAAATTGAGATTTAATGAATCTCAAAATAATAATTCAATGCACTATTTCCGCCACATCATCCGGGCGACAAATGACGTTTGCAATATTAGAATACTTAAGCAATAATTAACACTTATTAGCTTGTTATAAAAATGACGTGGCACATAGAACAATCACTTTATGCCAATTATGCTAAACCAAGTTGGTAGAATAATAAAATATTAGTATAAACAATACAAGAACACCAAAATTGCAATTCTAAACATTGATTCGATCGTTTTACTTACAGTGCTACCAGCGCCGATATTATTTTTGGACAAAGCAGAGGCCAATCGACGGCACCGTTGGTAAGTCTGCTGCCACGTGTACTGATCTGAACCATAAACAAGAGCCACTCTGGCGGGATGCACCGTAGCTGCTCTCTCTAGAAACCATAACGGCGTCAACGCCGTATAGTTAGCTTCAAGCTTAGGCAGATCATCAATGTCTTTCCCCATCTCTTACTACAGAACTACAATTGCTAAACTGCTATATACTGTTAATGACGGCACAGTGTCCATTTTTCAATCAAAATTCAAATATACACGTCACCGCATGGGCATGGGCCAGTGCACCGCTACTAGAAACTGCTACTCCGTTCGGTGCATTTTTCGCTTTGCTATAGAGAACAAGAGTCCAGGTGGCAACCACCTGAACTATTTTTAGAGACAAAAATTGATGTTGTTGGCTGCATTTAAAACATAGAAGTGATAATTAATTCCACGTCAGTTTTTATTGATTTGTTATACAAATATAGCATAATAGTGTGGTTTAGAAGAAAAATGTGTTCATTTTGTTTCAATTTAATTTATTTTAGCATTTTCAATAATAATCATCAAAGTCATTTTAAATGATTAATATAATTGTATTTTATATTTAAAATTATTTTATTTTAACTACAAAATAATTTAGACAAAAATATTTCTTAAATCCTAATATTTTGTTCCGCCAATTTTGCAAATTTAGACAAACATACCCAAACTACAAATTACACCTATTTTTGCGATATTTTTATGATCTTTTGCTTATTTTATATAATTGATTTTAAATTTTAGTTTAGGAATAATTATTATAATTTAAATTAAGGTTACGATGACGTTGAATCAAAATACTCTCATACTTGAAATTGTAAAATTTGAAATTTGACTCAAATTCAATCAAATTTTATTTTAAAAGTTGGAACTTAAATTAATATAATAAATACAAATCGAGCACGATTTGAATTGACTCAATTATTTATATATTTGTATTAAAAATTAAATTTTAATTTAAAAATAAAATGTTACTATCATAGATATGTATAATTATAATAATTAGAAAAAATAAATTAATAAAAAATTGAATAGGCTAGAGCTTTTTTTTTTGAATAATATAGGCTAGAGTTGTTTGAAAATTTTAAAAAAATTGCTGATTTTAATTTATATTTTATTATTTTCTAATTTTAATTTGCTCGTGAGTTTATTTGATTCGACTTAATTATCTCTCTTTCAGTTTCACCATCTAGTGTCAGAGATGGGCTTCATCTTTGTTAAAGACATTAGCCCAAAATTTATGAACTCTCCTATCTATCTTGACTTAAGACTCTGTTGCACTTGTCCGACCCATGATTCAAAATTTGTTATGACTGTGGCCATCAGTTTATAGCCAAGCGCATCTTGAAGTTCCTTTATTTTTACAGTTTTATTTATATGATTATTTTTAAAGTTTTTTTTTTTATCTAATTTATATATTTAATTAATTTTAAATTTATAAATACTTATAAAAAAGTAAGCGTGCACTATACTTGCAGTGAAATGAGCGTGAGACCGAAGTTGAAAAGGGAGCAGATAAATAAAAATTTAAAAATATATGGATCTATCGAATAAAAAAATTCATTACATGACTCAAACCCATTTTATCACACATGGCAACATTAAAAACAACTAAACACATGTAAAATTATGTACGAAAAGGAACTATTAAATTAAATCCGTGAAGTATAAAGATTAGTGAATATAAAACTTTAAAAAAGAACTAGTTTAATAAAAGTGGACTACTAAATACCGTCCCTATATTATTAGATAGCACCCCCTTTTTTTATTTAAATACCTTTTTACCTTTTTCTAATTTTAAAACTCGTATTTTTTTTTGACAATCTAAAACTCACATTCAAATCCTTTCAACTCACATTCAAACGCGAATACACTTATATTATTTTATTATATTAATTTTTTTATAGAAAAATACACTTATATTATTTTTAAGATTATAGGCTATTTCATTTATTTTTAAAAAAAAATGTTTAATTTCATTTCAATTGTTTAATTTTAAAAAAATTCGTTTAATTTCAAAATATTTTTTGTTTTTTTTAAATCATTTAATTTCAAAAGTGTTTTTTCTTTAATTTAAAAAAAATCGTTTAATTTCAAAAATATTTTTTGTTTAATTTCAATTTATTTTTCGAAAAATTAAGAGACTTCCTCGAAAAACATCTCCCCAAGGTGAGACTTCCTCGAAAAACGTCTATCTAAGGGGAGACGTTTCTCGAAAAGTCCCTTAATTTTATCTTTTACTCTTAAGGGGAGTATTTTTTTAATTAAAAGGGTAAGGAGGTTAAAAAAAAGACGGTACCTAGTAATTTAGGAACAGCATTTAATAATACCCTTAATTACAGCAGCCTCATAACGGATTTGGCCTTCATTTTTTCTTTATTGATTTGATTTGGCCTTCATTATTAGTAGTATAATTAAATCCCGCTACCTACTGCATTATTGGTCCTTATTTATTACTAAAAAGGTAATTAATCTATAAGCGATAAGATCAGAGAATATAAAATAAAACACTGAGTTTTTATCAAGTGTGCATTATGTGCAGAAATATATCAAAGTAAAGTCTCTGCACGGGAATTCTACCAACTTTTTTTTAAAAGAAATTATTAACTTTTATTAAAGATTATTCAAGATATCTATATTTATTAAAAAAACTTTAGAAAAAAACTAAGAGAAAAACAAAAAAATAATTAAATTTGATAATTTAACATAAAATATATATTTTATAATACATGCGCTAACTAATTCATATATTTATCTTAAAACAAATAGATAAATATAATTTTTCATTAAAATTTCGACATCACATATAAACAAAAAACTTAAGTAACGACATCTGGTCTAATCATTATCTTACAAACAATTTTTAGAAAAGGAACAAATAAACATTTCAAAAAAGAAAGATAACATAAAAGTTTCAAAAATAAAAACAAATAACAAAATATGATATTTTAAAAAACAAAACTATTATAGCTATATACAATTCTAATTTTATTGTTAAAAAGTTTACAATTTACTTTCAATTTTATATCCGCAATATATTGCATTTAATATTCTCTTTGTCGATAAATTTTAATCTATAAAAATAAAAAAAATTACCTAAATGTCAAAAGTAAAATATAAAAAAGACATAAACAATTAGAATTTTCCTATTTAAAAAAAGAAAGAGAGGCAGGGAGCTCTAGCCATTTTATTATAACCACACATGTATAATATAAAATTATATATATATATATATATATATATATATATTTGCAGCTAATACATTGTATATAATTATCTCATTAATACGATAAGCGGAGATCAAAAAATAAATTAATTTAACGATAAATTGTGATATTTATATTTGTAAAGAAGGAATTAAGATAAATTATAAAAATAAATTAAATTTTCCATTAAAAGAATAAATTAGGTTTAGGTTATATTTATTGGGAGGCACCAAAAATTTGTTCCCACCAAAACACGGTCCCAAAATGAACTAAATCGACATTAAAATTGACCTGTCTTGTTTTTTTTGTTAGTACTTTCCAATTCAGTAAACACAAATAATGTTTGCAAAAAACAACTCAAAATGTAACTGAAAATAAAATTTAAAATTTAAAACATAGCTGACAACAATTTTAAAAAATTAAAAATAAATTCTTCTCGTATCCAAAAGTACAATTATTTTATTTTTCCCTCTAATAATCACTTGCCTCCGGGATTTGATTGGCGATAAGACTAACAGTAGACTTTTCTCTCTATTTGTGACTAGCTGGTAAATTATTTTTTCATCGGATTATTTTTCATTTTTCGTTTCTGATTGATGTTTTTTCTGATGATTTTGTGATTTCATATTATTTAATTTTTGGTGTATTTTATAATTTTATAGATGTTTATATCTATGCTATGAGTTTATCAATGGAAACTGCTGTGCCTGGGATGCTTGTTGGCTCTGATATTCATGGCTTTCATACACTTCAAGGTTTGTTTTAATGTACTGTGTTTTTTTTTTAATTATTTTCAAGCTTAGCTCATTGTTTTTTTTTTTGTAATTTGATTAGTGAAAGCTTGGTGGACTGTTTAGAAGTGTGTGTAATTATTAATTTATTTATGATGTTGTTGTTTAGAAGTGGTCTTGAAGTTTAATCCAATGGTAATTTTAGGGTTTAATAGAGGTTTTTTTTTTGGTTTTTTAAATAGTGGCCGAGATGTTGCTAGAGTAGAATGTATTTTCCAAGATGCTAAAAACAACTTCGAGTTGGCTTTTATTTCTCTTGTTTTATGCAGTTTTAGATTGATTTTAAGCGAGATTGCTTAGTAATTGATTTATAAGTGTCGGAAAAAGTGACGATTATTGCGTTTTCAACAGAAAGTGATGTTGTGCTTTTTATGTAAACTGCTTTTGCTGTTTGTATTTGGGTTTATAGTATTCTTATATTATGATGTTGGTCGTCTTCTATGGACAGATTTGGACTTTGGGAACATAATGGAGGAAGCTAGAGCAAGATGGCTCCGCCCAAATGAAATCCATGCAATACTCTGCAACTATAAATATTTCACCATTCATGTCAAGCCGGCAAATTTGCCCAGAAGTAAATATTTCACCATTCAGTAGTCATTGTGTAGTCTATGTATCACTTGTAAATGATTGGAATAAATATGCAATTGTTATTTGATTATTTATTGCATTGTAAGGTGTATCAAGGGTTTAGTTCCCATATATTTATACTTAATATTGAACAAGTTCTTTTTCTTTTTCTTGTCTGATGTCGGTTGTTAATGCAACAGGTGGTACAATTATGTTGTTTGATCGTAAGAAGCTAAGGAACTTCAGAAAAGACGGTCATAGTTGGAAAAAGAAAAAGGACGGGAAGACCGTTAAAGAGGCTCATGAACACTTAAAAGTAAGACTTTCTTGCTTTCTAAGGTGTTATATGCAACATCAACCTAAATTAATCCATTTCAGTTGAAGGATGTTCCCTCTTTTGTACGCATTTCATCGAGTTTAATGAATTTTGAATAACATCTAAATAGATGTTGGCTCTAATATATTTTCAAACATGTCACATGATAATATTTTATTATATAGAATGCTGAAGCTCTGATTTTAAATTTATTTTCTATCATTTTAATTTTTAGATATAGAAACATACCGAGCATATTCAATCAAATTGCTTATTACTTTAAAGAGATTGGAAGGTATCACTTGATATCATTAGAGTCTTGAATTCATATATATTGCTGATAAATTAAATTCCATATATCGGTGAACTTTCTTCCTTTAATGTGTTCATTTAGATCTCAGTGTTCCTTGAATCTTTGGTGCGATGAGACTATTTCTCCGTCTAATAGAAAAAATACAAATCAGTTGTTATCTTGATTTTATTTTCGCATAACACTGGATGCTTTGATTTTTCATCCTTCTTGGTCTCAACTTTTATTATATGTAAATATCTAGGTGTAAATCTCTTCCTTTAACTTGAACTTTTTGAGATTTTTGTAATCATTGTTCGTTGTTCAGGTTGGTAATGAAGAAAGGATTCATGTATACTATGCCCATGGGGACGAAATCTCAACCTTTGTTCGAAGGTGTTATTGGCTACTTGACAAGTATGTATCGGTTAAATTTGAATTGGATCTTTAAGTTTATCATCCTCACATATGTGCATAATATTTACTTTCTTTAGAAGATGATAGTCCGTCCATAAAATGTTGTGCCTTGGCATAGGGTTTGCTTCAGCATTTTAACCTTTGATTTGTTTGTTTTTTATTTCTCAGGACTCTAGAGCACATAGTCCTTGTTCACTATCGTGAAACTCAGGAGGTTTGTTTTATTGTAACTTGGCAGCTTTTATTTTATGTGTTGATGGTGGTTCTTGTAAAGCAAATATATGCTATGATACAACTGTTTGTACAATACCTTGTGGTTTTTTCCTTAATGATGTTTGAGGGTGCTGCATCCAAATTTAAGTTTAATCTATTCTGGAGCAAGGGTTTGAAGTTTAATCATTATGTGTATCAATAAAGAAGTTAAACATTTCAAGATTTTTTTTTACTTTGTGCCGGTGAGCTGGCAATGTTAGTGTTTCTGTTGCCATTAATTCCGCTTAGAATAGTTTTCCAATCATATGAATTTTGCTTTGATCTGTAACAACAGTTGCAGGGTTCTCCAGTCACACCTATGAATTCAAATTCTAGTTCAGTCTCTGACCAGTCTCCTTGGGCTTTATCAGAAGCTGATTCCGGTGCATATTATACAGGCGAGAAAGAAATGATAGGTGATGTGCTCACACGTTATGCAAATTTAATTGTGATAGTCTTTTTTCAGTTGAGCTAAATTAACAGCCAAAAGTTTTGGTTTCATTCTTTAATGCGTTAAACAAATAATGTTCTTCAACTATTTCTTTATTTCAAAATGCATGAAATATGTACTTTTTTTTTTGAAAACTCATGAAATATGTACTTAAGTCTATGCTATTTTGGAAATTCAACAGAACTGGGTGGCGGTTCAACTGTTAGAAATTATGAAATGAGGCTTCATGAGATTAATACACTTGAATGGGATGAGCTAGTGGCGAATGATTCAAACAATTTGGCTATGGCTAAAGGAGGTGATTACGTTGAGTTTTTCTGTGATCTCAATACTTAAGATCTTGTGATAAGTTTTCACCAGCATCTAAATCAATTTATATGTGGTTCTTTTTCTTTCTATTATTGACAGATAAGATCATGGATTTTACGCAACAGAATCAAATTGCAGTAAATGGGTCCATGGATAATGTAAGAAGACAGATTGTTGTTTTATATTAACATTTTTTCTTTTTCCTTGCAAGAGTTCTCTTTTCTTTTCTTTAATGGTACTGTGAAGTTATTTAAACTCATTTGCCTACATTTTTTCTTGACTTCATTGGTCACTTTTGCAATCACAATGTTTACTGGTCTGTAGTTGTACTATGAACTTGTTAGAGGTAGATTTTAATTAGCCATAAATATTATAGTATCGTCATTGAGTTGTATTCAGTTTCTGCATAAGATTGCAGAATTGAGAACTGCAAATTAAAATCTTTGCTTGATCATTTCATGGGCTCACAAAAAGTTTTAAAATGTGTTATATTTAATTACAATGAATACATGCTTAAACGTGAGAGTTAGCGCCGCTTATTATCTTGTAGTTTGCTGTGATAAAACGCGTTTTAGTCTAAAAAGAGGAGTAGTTGTCTGGTTAACAAACTGTTAATACCTCAGTGGTTTAAGATCAAAAACTGTTAATTTACTTGCATCCCTTAACATTGATATACTTATTCTCGAATGTGATAATATGCGTACCCGGTGATAGTGTTGCATGGTTGAAGATTACTTTTTAAATTATGTTCCATTTGCTTGCTTTCAGTGAGCAATGGCAATGTGGCATAGAATAGGTAACTAATGTTCTCCTTTTGCAGGGTACATATCTTCCACCCTACAATTTGTCTGCGGAAATTTCTCATTTGGGAAACTTAACAGAGCCTATAGTGAGTAGCAACAACTCTCAATTTAATATTTCGCACAATGCATACATTCAATCAACATCGGTTCAAGTAAATCCAAATGTCCAGAGGGAAGATACGAATATTCTTGGAACTGGTGATTCCCTGGACATGTTGGTTAATAATGGTTTGCAAAGCCAAGATAGTTTTGGCAAGTGGATCAACTGCATTATAGCCGACTCTCCGGGTTCTGTAGATAATACCGTGCTTTCGTCTTCAATTTTATCTGGTCATGATTCTTCTACTTCTCCAGCAATTGATCAACTTGAATCCTACATTCCTGAACAAGTATTTGTCATCACTGATATTTCCCCTGCATGGGCCTTTTGTACTGAAACAACAAAGGTATGCTTTCTCGTGTCAAAAAATTATGTTATCTATTATGGATTTTCTTTGTTGAAATTTGCTTATTATGCGGGAAAAGTGGGACCAAAAGGGAAGGGGAAAATAGATGGTATAAGCCGGTGTTGATAGCGGTTCAATAGCTTGCTAGACTGTTTAGTTGTAAAAGTTAGCAAGAAGTGGACTGAACGAGAACTGTAGTTAATGTGATAATTTTCTGATGCCGCTATTCCTGTTTATTTGACATAATTTGAGGGCCATATCAGCTTGTAAACTGGCTCTTAAGCCTCATGAGTCTGAATATCTGAGCTAATGTTATCTACTATGAAAATGAACTTACATAGGGTTTCCATCATATGTTTTTTTTCTTTCAACCTCAAATCTTAATCTGTTTTCGGCAAAAGCTGATTTGTGGCATAAATAAGGTGGGCCACAAGCTTTGTTTCATGGGAAGTTGAGCTTTTACACTGTTAATAATTCCACCATTACACCGATGTGGGGAAACGAGATACGGATGCGGCGAAACAGTGTTATCTTAAGGTTTTTCTATGTTAAGTCCGAAACGCCAAATTTCCGACACGTTTCTGAAATGGAAAATGTTGATCGACTGAAGTGTACGTGTTGTTAAGGTTCTGGTGTTAAGTAGGTTATCTTTGTTGCTTGTGGTTTTCAATAATTGTCTAGCAAAGGTTGTATGAGGTTTGGAATTCAGGGTAGGCTAATTTTTTCTGGAAATTGATTGACCCTTTGTTTGACAAGAAAGAAAATAAAAGACCTGACAATTTGGTTTTTCATTAATAAGTCTGTTTGTATTTGTTATGCAGATTCTAGTTACTGGATATTTCCATGAGCAGTTTCTACATCTAGTGAAGTCCAATCTAATTTGTGTGTGCGGAGATGCATGTGTTTCTGCGGAAATTGTTCAAGCCGGGGTATATCGCTGTTTTGTATCGCCACATTCTCCTGGATTAGTGAATCTGTTCTTGAGTTTGGATGGACATAAACCTATAAGCCAAGTCTTAAATTTTGAGTATCGCACCACCACGTTTCATGATCCTGTGGTTTCTTCAGAAGAAAAACCCAACTGGGAAGAGTTCAAGCTTCAGACGAGGCTCGCTCATTTGCTTTTGTCAACATCCAAAACCCTCGGCATTCTAACCAGTAAGGTGGCACCATCTTCCTTAAAGGAGGCTAAGAAGTTTGCCCTTAAAACATCAAATATATTCCATGGTTGGGCATATCTAATCAAGTCCGTTGAGGATAACAGACTTTCATTTTCACAAGCGAAAGACGGTCTGTTTGAACTCACTTTGAAGAACATGGTGAAGGAATGGTTGCTGGAGAGATTGGTTGAAGGCTGTAAAACAACTGCATATGATTCTCAGGGTTTAGGAGTAATTCATTTGTGTTCTATTCTTGGATATACTTGGGCTGTTCATCTATTTTCATGGTCAGGCTTGTCGTTGGATTTCAGGGACAAACATGGATGGACAGCTCTTCATTGGGCAGCATATCATGGAAGGTTGGCTGACTTACTACTATTTTTTCTTGCAACTAGGAGTGTGCATTATTCGGTTATACCTGAATTAACCGATTGAATCAAACCAAAATTTTAATTTGGTTAGGTTTTCGGTTAATTCGGCTCGGTTATGGTTAATAATTTTTTTTAAAAAAAATTGGTCAATTCAGTTTGATTCGGTTTTCGGTATAACATTCATATAACCGGTTGATTGGTTTTCGGTTAATTTGGTTCGCTTATGGTTATTACTTTTAAAAAAAATTGGTTGATTTGGTTTGGTTCTATTTTCATAATGAAATCTTCAAATTGAATTTTACATTTACATTGTGTTATTTTTATCTATTTCTTAGAAATTTAAGGTATTTTTGTAACTTTGTAGGACTTAGATATCAGTTTGCCTCTAAATTTGTATATAATTAAATACTCCCTCTGTCCCAAAATAATTATGGGTTAATGTCATAAAAATTTACCAACTTTATAAGTTTTCTCATTTTGATCACGCATTTTAAATTTTCTCATTTTCGTGCACGAACTACCATTTTTTCTCAAATTCATGCATGATGCTGAGGTGTCACGGCTCCATTGGTGCAATTCGCTGAGGTGGAGGTCATTTTGCACCAATGAATGAGTGCCACCTCAGCACTGTGCATGAATTTGAGAAAAAGTGGTAGTTTGTGCATGAAAATGAGAAAATTTAAACTGCGTGATTAAAACGAGAAAACGTGTAAAGTTCGTGATTTTTTTGACATTAACCCTAATTATGGGTTACTATCATAAAAAATTACCAACTTTAATCCACTTTGTCATTTCTGTACAGTTTAGGAAAACACAATTAAAATTCTAAATTTTTACAAATTTGTCCTCATTTTCTATTATATCCTTATTAAATAATATGACCATTTCACTTTCTTGGGATAATGATAATGAATAGTGAACTAAGGGCAGTATAAGAAGATTAATTTTAAAACATCTCTGTTCAGGGAAAAAATGGTTGCAGTACTCCTATCTGCTGGAGCAAAGCCAAATCTGGTCACTGACCCCACTAAAGAAAATCCTGGTGGATGCTTAGCTGCTGATCTTGCATCTGCAGAGGGTTATGATGGCTTAGCTGCATATTTGTCGGAAAAGGCTCTAGTAGCACATTTCAAAGATATGTCTATTGCTGGAAATGTCAGTGGCACACTTCCGGAAACAAGTTCAACAGACATAGTAAACTCTCAAAACCTGAGTGAAGAGGAGCTCTATCTGAAAGATACATTGGCGGCTTACAGGACGACTGCTGATGCAGCAGCGCGTATTCAGTCTGCATTTAGAGAACACTCCCTGAAAGTACAGACTAGAGCGGTTCAGTTTGCCAATCCAGAAGATGAAGCACGGAATATAGTTGCAGCATTGAAAATTCAACATGCCTTTCGTAACTATGAGAGTCGTAAAAAAATGGCAGCTGTTGTTCGCATCCAGTATAGATTCCGAACATGGAAAATGCGGAAGGAGTTCCTTAATATGCGCCGTCAGGCTATCAAAATCCAAGTAAGCACTTCTTTTTTCTCTTCTTTGCCACCTTATGCATGCATGAATTGCCGACCAGAAAAATGAGGGAACGATAAGGAAAATAAAGCTATTGTATATCAATGACAAAGTTGGGGCTTTGCCTGGTTTACTGATATAATCACCTGCTAGGCATAACTCACTTTTGAATCCATGGACTTGTCCTATTTATGCATTGGATCCCTTCACTTCCATTCGTCAACATTGAGCGCTTAAACTTTTATTTTATAGACATCAAGTCTCTCCATCATAAATGTGGTAACGTATCAATTCAAACCGAAATAGAGAAACCGATTTATGGACTTAATGTCAACAAAAGTAAAAAAGCAAGGACTAAATTTTAATAAAGTTAAAGTAGAAGATGAAATAAAAACTTTATCTCAGTCGCACTAACAGCTCGTGAAGCATGCGCGCTTTATTTTAGTGACGGGAGACCTAATGTCTACGAAATTAAAAGAGTAGGAACTCGGTATTGGAGAAATTCTTAGATAGACTCAGTCCACCACGTCATTTGTAGACTAAACCTATCACATTATGACACGTCATTAAAATAGTGGCACTATCGTAATATTACTATTCAAAGGTTTAAAAAAGTAATAAACAAAATTAAAATAGTGTCACTATTTTAATGACGTGTCAAAATGTGATAGGTTAGTCCACGGATGATGTGGTAGAGTGAGACCGAGTCTATCTAAGAATCTCTCCTCAGTATTGACAAATAAAAGTCTAGGAATTCAATGCCAAAACGCGAGCAAGTACACAGAACCTAATATGTGTATTGCCCAGCCGCTACGAGCTGAATCAATCAAAGTGTTTATTCTTCTTAATATCTAATGAAATAGCTCATAAACGGATCAGATCAATATTAAATGTTTAAAGTTTGACCGACTTACTCTTTTTAATCATCACTTAAAACATTATGCCTAGGAGAGATTCTCAAATTCATATACACCATCTAGTGAAGCAGAACATATTGCTTTTTGGTCCTTTTATTATGTAATTGTATAGGAAATATCACATCTTCCCCTTGCACTAGGATATAAGAGTTGAAGCTAACCTTGACTGGTTACGGTTCAGCTAGATTGAGCAGGACATGAATAATTAAATTAATTTTCTTGTAACGCAGGCTATTATCCGGGGCTACCAAGTGAGAAGGCAGTACCGAAAGATTATGTGGTCAGTTGGAGTGCTTGAGAAAGCAATTCTTCGTTGGCGTTTAAAAAGAAAAGGATTTCGTGGACTTCAAGTTGAGCCTATTGAAACAATTGCAGATCCAACGCAGGTAAGTGACGCGGAGGAAGACTTCTACAAAACCAGCCAGAAACAAGCTGAAGAACGTGTTGAGAGAGCTGTTGTACGAGTTCAAGCCATGTTCCGTTCAAAGAAAGCTCAAGAAGACTACCGCAGGATGAAATTGACCCATAACCAAGCAACGGTGGGTGATCGCTCCCCCACCAAGTTTGTAATCTTGCTGATAAATCCTATAGATCAACTAACTGTTGATTTTTGCTTTTTGGCAGCTGGAATATGAAGATTTTCTTGATCATGATATTGACATTGACAGATGAAGAGGGGTCAAGATCTGGATATAACTTAATATTTTGGTGACTCGCTTTGCGTGTATATTTAGGTATATGGCCAGTATCAATGATATGCATGCTGGAATATAGCATTGGCAACTACGCCATCTAGTGCATGTACGTTGTATAAGTATCTAGCTTAGTCCGATCTTACACGATTTTACCCATTCACACCGTGCTTTATATTTTTAGAAGGTCATGGTTTGAGCTTGAAGTCGGAGATGTTGGGTTTTGGATATATTATGTGCTTTATTGTACTTTGATGACAAAAACTGTTATTCTGCTGTAGTCAGCTCTGTATTTGTGCATAGGATGTGTCATCTTCAGCCACCAACTATGCTTATGCTTACTGTTGGTATTTATATGAAGTGCTGCGAGGGAAACTTGAACGGGTTAGTTTTCTCAGCAAGTTATTAAGAAAAGTATTCCGATTGTTAGTTTTGTTTAATTGTCAATTATTCCGTCCATCCTTCCTAAATTGATGGGTGAATTTTTATTTTTGATTATCCCGGTACCTTTTATTCGTAGGAGGCCCAATGAATAGCTTCACAATATAAGAATAATAAAATCTTATGAGAACTCCAGAATTCTCATATTTTCATAATGTGCAAATACCGATCAAATCATTCTCTAATTGGTATTCTCCATTACTCACTCTTTAACATCGAAAGAGTGTCATATGTAGTGAGATAACCACGCGAAGCCTTCACCAATTTTCCATCTTGTAAACAATGATGTACATGAACGCTTCAAGGAGGCGAATATTGGGGCCTTTAAGTACCTTTTTTTTTCGGCGGCGAGCGAATAAGACCAAGGTTGTTAAGCAGTTCATGTTCTGAGGCAGAATAAGGTTTATCAATCAGCGAGCTCGTCGCTGGAAAGTAGCGCATTGAGCTCCTTTGACTCGAAAAACCATTCTTCATTGCTAGTATTAACCAAGTAAACCACAACATCGACCTGCATTATAGACATATATTGCGCATCATATTTTAGTAGGTGATTTATGATTAATTTATGCATGAGCACAGACCTACAAGAATATATGATACTGTTAAAATTTAATTTAAATTTTGCTCATTTTAATTTTTTTATTTAACCACCTTTATAAACTATAATAAAATATTATCATTTTATATTTTTGTATTTTATAAAAAAATATGAGTCCGACTTTTGACATGTTAATGATATTGATAATTATACCCTTTTTAGGATACATAATTATATCATGGAGTGATAAATTTTCCCTACTCTTTCTGATGACCGGTTTTTTTAAGTAAATCTAATCCACCACAAATGATGTGCCATGTGGTATAATTATATAAAATAAAATGTTATGAAATGATTGGATTATTTTAAATAATTAGGTCACATGACACATCATATGTATATGGTTCAAATTCTACATGGTGAACTAGATTTATCTAAAAAAAATCGGTCATTACCCAAATCAAAAGCTTTCGACTTGATGTGCCCTATCAATTATGTGTGCCCTATTTGTTCTTAAACTTGGCTAAACTCATCTTTTTATCTTTTGATTTCCAAAAAATCCCTATTGCAAAATTATATTCTTCTAGTCTCTCTATTTGCCTATTTTTTGATTTTCCTATTTTTATTTGTTTTCTTCCAATCCTTCTATTAATAAAAATGTTTTTTTTTTTCGATCCCAATAAAGGACATAGGTACAAACAATTTTATAATAGGAACTTCACGAACAAAAATGGTAAAGACTTGGTTTTCCTACTTTATGCAGAACATGAAAAGATCTAAAATTTCAAAGAAAATATATATCCAAGAATAAAAACTATTGTTGGGAGTTGAAACAATGGTCATGACCTTATTATTAATCCACGAAAAAGCTAAATCATAGTTGCACACAACTTTGTTCTTCAATGAAAACCAATTCCACAGTAGATGAGTTATAAATCAAATGTTTTCTAATGATGTGTTAATCCGCCAATCAATCTATCAAATGACAGACCAGAATTCCATTTGCAATCTAATTGTACTGCAAAAATGACATCAAAATAGCTCCAAAAAGAATACAAAGGCCAGACTTTTTCCCAGACTCTATTTGATGTACTGAGAGAGCCACTTGAAACCATCACCATATCCCATCTTGCGGACGATACTGCACATGAAAACTTCAAGGGGACGGACATTTGAATCTGTAAGATTCACCTTACCCTTGCCAGTTGTGAAATTTGTAAGTCCTAGATGAAACCGAAGCTCATCTTCAGAAGATGCATAGGGAATATCAATCTTGTTTCCTAGAATGAGGAACGGAACATTGGCCAGGGCTTCATCTGAAAGGAGAGCATCCAATTCCTTCTTTGATTCTGCAAACCGCTCCTTGTCATATGCATCCACCAGGTAAACCACTGCATCCACCTATTAATTGAGAGATTATTGTTGCTCGCGAGAGTCAGATATATATTATCGACAAAAAAAGAGGATAGCTAAAAAACTACTCATTTAAAAACCAAGTCCAACAAGCTAAAACCAGATGCAACAAACATAGCATAGGAAAACAGTGATAATTTGTGATTAAGATGGGATATGATCGTTAACTTTTATAAGGCATTTGAAACAAAGAAAATATACATTCAATGACAATTTGCACCAATGAGAAGTCTTGTTCTTCCATTATCAATTTCACCTACAAAATTTTCACAATAGCATACAATCGTTCCTCAGTCAAGCAAACATATACTACCTCTTCCCTAAAATAACATTCACAAAGTTTTGTATGGAAAGCTACTATTAAATCACCTCCCCAAAATACAAAAAGGCGCTATCAGCGAAACTTCCATCATCCATGTCGGCCTCCCATGAATCAGACAAACACAAGAAAAGCTTATCTGGGATTATGAAGGCGCAACACAAGATGTGCTAAGATAAGGAAATCAAACACACCTACGAGAGGTCAACCACCCTAATATTGCATACGGAAATATCCATATAAACCAAACATATTAAAGCTGAAAAAACGTAGGATCGCAATTCGTCAAAAACAGAACACCTCAATTTTTACCTATATCTCCATAACTTTTAAAAAAACTATCAAAACCCGAAAATAAACAGCGACAATCCAGATCTATCTTACTATCACCAATTGAAAGGTGATGTTACTAAATTCATGAAATGAACTAAATGAGATATCCCAACAAAACAAGCAGATTCAAGAAACCACTAATAAAACTAGCTACTCCAGCAACAAATATGATTCACTAAAAACAGATTAATCAAAGTAATTAATAGTAAATCTAATGATAATTGTGATTAGAAAAAACCTTGGCATAGTAATCTTTCCAGACACGACGAGCGATCTGGTGACCACCCAAATCAAAAGCCTTAAACTTAATTTTTCCTATGCTCAATTCCTCAGACGTCGGATGTTGTGTCGGCTGATGCTGTACCAATCTCTGTTTCAAAACCAAATTAGAAAATAAAATCAGATTCAGATACCCAATTGGAAATCAAATTAAGGGCAAGATTCGGAAATTAAAAAAGACCTCGTCTTTCAACATGTGAAGGAGAGTGGTCTTGCCGGCATTATCAAGACCTAAAAAAAGAATTTTAGCCTCTTTTTGCCATAATCCGAGAGATGCAAGAACTCCATAGAACCAATCGAATAGAAACATTTTGATCTGATTCAAGAGATTTAATGGAGATTTGGGTTTTCAATGGTGAAAAAAATTGGGATCTAATGGAGATTTATAAATGGAAGCTTGGTGTATTGGTATTATAATTGGGGATCTAAAATAAATAAATAAAGCACAAGAAGAAAATGACCTGAAGAGCAGGAGGGTTGAAAAACTGAACATGGAAATTAAAATTTAGAATTATTAGTTATTTTTATTTTGAAAAAAGAGTCAACTCAGCCCTCAAATTTATATCTCTAAATTAAATAAATTAATTTTAACTTTTTCGGTCAGTTATATTATAAAATTTGTGAAATTAATCAAAATTTATTTTTCAAGATCAAATAAATAACGTGTTACATACATTGTATACCAGGATTATATGACCTAAATTAAGAGAGTTTAAAATCTAATAAATAAAAAAAATTAAAATTATTTTATTTGATTTTAGAATAGATCTCTCAACTCAAACTGAAGCAAGGATATGAATATAAATAAGAAGGATAAATAGACACCGGAAAAAATATTATTTAAAATCCAATTAAATAAAAAAGTTAAAGATGCTGATATTTTTTTATATTCATTAATATTGCTCCGTGCTATGTCGTTTTTTGTGCTGTTACAGCCGGAATTTTTTTGTAGGTGAACCATTTTTTCTCGCTATTGCATTAGTAGAAGGAGATGGACTGGACTGGGCCATGCTAGTGTTATCATATGGGCTTTCTCTTTAGGCCTTTTGTAGAAACTAAACAGGCCCATCAATGAACACCTTAACCCAAGCGGCAATATTAAGGGTAATATAGTCAACAAAGAGATTATAAAAAGCAGCAAACTAGGGTTTACAGGTCTTCACCATCTTCAGTGAAGAGCCGCATCATCATCAACCTTCAGGTATGTCTCTGTTCCATTTTTAAAATCTTCGTTTCAATTCATATCTGATTGTTATTCTAACCTTCAATTATTCTTTGTAATATCAGAGATGGCGAAGTCAAAGAATCACACAGCTCACAATCAGTCCCGCAAGGCTCACAGGAATGGTATCAAGAAACCAAAGAGGCACCGTCACACTTCTACCAGAGGGGTAAAGTCGTCAATTCATATTTATTTACTATATTTTTTAATTTCGAATCGATTTGCTGTTAGGTTTAATTTGAATATTATTTGAATGAAATTGGAAATTTGATTGTGAACAGATGGATCCTAAGTTCTTGAGGAACCAGAGGTATGCAAGGAAGCATAACAAGAAGAGTGGTGAGATTGCCACCGAGGAAGAATGAACTGAAATGAAAAAGACGGAAGCTGCTGCTTTTTCGGGTTATTTTCGATGCTAGGGTTTCTGTTTTAGTAGTTTAGTTTGCTTAATGTTTACTTTATTGGATTTTACTTTAAAGATTTTGTGGTAATGGCTGGATTATGTATTCTTAAGCTGTTAATTGATGTTTTAGTAATTTTTGTTATGAAGATTTTGAAGAATTGTCTTATAGTTTAATTTCTTTCGCCTTTTATTTGTGTGCAAATCTATTAAATTGTCCGTGGCAGTTTAAAATTGAATAGGTTAGGGATTAGGGTTTTCTTGTTAGAACTAGAATGATCAGCTAAATCATTTGTGGTAGCTTCAATTGAACAGTGTAGGATTGTGAATTTTATTTATTAGGTCTAGATTGTGTAATGTGGCAACAGAACTCATGGTGATTCTGTATGCATGATATGTTAGGACTAGTCCTGCATGTGCTGTGTGGCTTGATAGATTTAGAAGAACGCATTTTGTTGTCAATGATGTTACAGTCTTGGGCAACTGGATGCAAGCATTAGTAAGAGTGTTGTTTCATTTTATTTTCTAGTTTCTGTATTTGGTTCAAGTTGCTAGTTTTGCCTCGGCTGCCTTTGTTTAAATCAGATGGATATGTTATTTGATGATTGGATGATGCAGTAAGAGAATAGGTTTCTCCTGCATTTGGGAGGGGTATGAATTTGAGAGGCATAGGTATCTTCCCACTAGAGCGTGTAAAAAGAAAAATGGTGGATTGTCTCTATTATACCATTTTGATCAAATTTGATTAAATATTTTGGTTGATTTGTTTAGGTCAATAAGTTTGTTGTTTTGATAGAATTTTAAACTATTAGTGACTGAATTAAATAAGTTAAATTTTTGCATTACTCTTCCCGTGCATTATTTTTAAATTTTTTTCAAATTATATGCATTAAATGATCACTTTTTCTTTTCAAAAAAAAAGATCACTTGTTTGAAATTTTCTTATTGTTTAGGGTAAAATGCATTTAAAATATGCCAAAATATACAAAATTTATATTTTAAAAAAGGGAAAATGATATTTTTTATAAATCAACTTATTTTTGTAGACAACTTTAATTTTTTGATAGACTTGTGTGTTGTTTTAAATTAGGGTTAATGTAAAAAACCCACTAACTTTACATGTTTTCTTATTTTAATTACGTAGTTTAAATTTTTTTCATTTCATACACGAACTATCACTTTTTTTCTAATTTATGCACGGTGTTGAGGTGACGTTAATTCATTGGTGTAAAATTATCTTCACCTCAGTTAATTACACCAATGGAGTCGTGACACCTCAGCACCATACATGGATTTGATAAAACGTGATAGTTCATGCATTAAAATGAGAATTTAATTTGCGTGATTAAAATGAGAAAACGTGTAAAGTTGGTGAATTTTTATGACATTAACCCTTTAAATTATTTATCAGTTTGAGATCGGTTGATTACAATTAATTGATTAGTTTGGTCAGCTTGGTTTTGTTTTATTAAGGTTTTAGTAAATTTTTCCAAAAAAAATTGATTAGAATAGATACTTTAATTAGCACAATTAAAGAGATGTAATTACTTAATTTGTTATGTTTTTTATTATTAAGGTTTTAGTTAGCTTGGTTAAACTACTTTTGATAAAATTAAGGGTTAATTACATATAAAATCACCACCATTACATGAAATTGCAAAAATAACAGGATCTTTCAATTTAGGGCATCACCTTTTATTTCTTTTTAAAAACAACATGAGCACGTTTTTATATAAAATTTTGCTGACTTGAACACCCGATGGGAGTGTCACGTGTCATGCCACGTCAGCAAAAACGCCACTAAAAATGTGCACATGTTGTTTTTGAAAAGAAATGAAAGGTGATGCCCTGAATTGCCACGTTTTAAAGATCGTGTAATTTTTACAATTTTGTATAAATATGGTGATTTTATATGTAATTAACCTAAAATTAATGATTTTGCTATTAAGGTTAAATAGATGCAATAAATTTGTTAATTCGATTTTCAATAAAGAGCAAATTACTCATATGTTTACTACACATGTTCATTTTGATTCCTTTAATTTGAAAATCAAACGGCATGATCTTTTATTTTTATTTTTATCAATGGTTTACTCTTTCTATATATTTTTAATTTTAGTGTTAGTTAACTAAGTTAAATGACTAAATTTGAAAGAAAAAAAATATAATTTTTAGATTTATAATACTAGTATGTCTAAATAAATGTTATATTATTATGAAATTTATTAAACTAACTTCTTTCATGTAACTTTATAATATTTATTAATGTTATTGATTTTTTGAAACTAACTTTTTAAGTTTTAAAATTTATAGTTAAGCTAAACAAATTTAATTTACTAAGCCATTGAATTTTATAAATTTATACATATACATGTTTTTGTCAAAAATAAATTTGAAGATTAAATAGAAACTTAAATTTTCAAGTTAAATTTTTTCACTCAGTTGACTGCTCCAGAAATGGGCATAATAACAAAACTATTGACATAAATAAAATAGAAGAGCATATCGTTTGATTATCAAAAATGATGAAGTAATAATTGTAAAGAGCCTTATAGTAATTTTTTAATTGGAAAAGCATTTCTCTTAAGAAAACAAATTTGAGTTATTTGTTTTAGTATTTATAAACAAAATAGGTTGAAATTTTAGTCACAATTATTTCACTAATTCATTATAGGCAAACTTTGATACAACTTTCCTGCTATCTATTGCTTGGTATGTAATTTCACTTCCACAACTAGGAGGCAGCAGTACAACACAAGCAGCAAACTCTACTAAGAATTCATAATAATAATGCCGACAGCCAGAACTCTAAAATTAATCTTAAAATTGAAATAACTATCACTGATAGTTTATTTGCAATTAACGTAATAACAAACTCAAAAAACAACAGCAACAACACAACAGAATTTCCAGACCCGATAAGTACCAAGGACCTAGCTAAATTCTTGATAATGGTATTTCTTTGAATTGGTTTCGTAATCTGTTGACCTCTTCTCTTGCCCTGGTGGCGGTATATAGTTCCTGGCACTCCCTAAGAGAAACAAATTTCTTCAAAATTGTGTTTACTTTTGAGTTTGAGATACCTAGACAGTAACCGGTTCACTCACTTGGCTCGAGACATGCGCGTCAACCTGCCCCATAAATTAAAAATTTCTGTCACTAGCTTGAAGAAGTTGGATTGTGTTGTCTTCAGCTTAACAAACATATGCATCCACCAAATGTGTGTGAACTCGTATCAGGTGTGAGAAATTAGATAACAATCTACGAAACAGGAATTATGCCAAGAAGATGCATCCCGTGAAAAAAAAAAGTGATGAGATTTTCAACGTGAATTGATGCATTGCTACATTCAGTACTGAAGTGCAAGAATAGAAGTCGAGTGCATAGAAAGTGTGACATTAGATTGCATGTCGGATAAGATTCTCACCTTTGCCGATTTGAAAAGTTCATCAAGGACTTCGGAGAGAGTAGGATGTGCATGGACTGCAAGTTTTAGATCCTGCATGGTGCCAAACATAATTAGACCCATGTGACAAGCATTTACATCCAAAAGAATGGGAATTTGACATGATAAACAAAAAACAAATTGAGTTTGTGCAGCTACTTCCAGTATGTGAATAATCAGCAGCAAGAATAGATGGTTTATGAAGAAAGAAAAATTGCACCCTGACCCTTTTTTCCAAGTCCACAAGTATTTTATTCTAAATACTAGAAGCTGTCTTACAATTAGCAATCCAGGTATCAAGAGAGCGTATTAGATAAAAAGAAAAGAAAAAAAAGACTTGCCTGAATACGGGTTCCCAAAGCAATAGCATTGGACGCTTCATGAATGAGATCGGCAGCATGCAACCCAAAAATATGAACTCCAAGTATTTCTCCATTGTCGGGTCTATATATCAACTACATTAAAACAAAATCAAAGCAACCATGGAAGCTAGTCAGACTGGATAGATAATAAAGCTGCAATGAAACTGAAAATCTAGCATGTACTCGCTTAGGTGAGTTTAGAGGATGAAGCAAGGGGATAGCGAACATATATGCACAAATTGCTTGCTTAATCCTATAATGCTTGGTCCAAAAAAAAGAAAAGAATTAGCGGCCAAATTTTACGTCAGAAAATCTGTCGAACATTTCTGTCTACATGTTAGTTTAGGTTGAGACTATTTGTCGAACATTTCTGTCTACGTGTTAGTTTAGGTTGAGACTTATTTAAGTGTGAGAGGAAAGCACCCAATAGATACGCATCTCAACTTCAGTCGAGCAATATATGAGCAGAACAGAACACATTGGACAATTCATCTTTGGGAAAGCAGAACCATGAAATGAACAAATTCATAAATTTTTTTATTAAATGCTTATTTGATTTTAAGATATTCTATCTTAATGATGCTCAGTATAAATGAACTAAACAGCCTTAGAGAAAGAAAAATAAGCAATTGCAATCCCCACAAGGTTCACACCAGAACATTATTGAAGCGTAAAACAGTTGAGAAATTTAACCTTAGCAAGTCCCTCTCCTTCATTTTCTGCAAGGGCCTTTGTATTGGCCTTAAAACTTGTCTTGGCAACACCTATCTCAAATCCCTCGGTTTCAGCTTTCTCCCTTGCTTGAGGCTGCAAATATAGGTTAACAGTTCATCACATGAGAACTCCGTTGAATAGGACAAGCAAAAAGGAAACAAGCAGTTGGAGGAACAACATCAAATCACAATTGGTACCTCTGTCAGCCCAACCATACTGATTTCAGGATGAGTGAAACAGGCAGCTGGAATACTTAAATGATTCAGCACGTGATCTCTTCCGCTGATTTGTTCAACCACTGCATCATGCAAAGCATAAAGTAGGTTAAAACATAAAGAGAGAGCACTGGAAGAAGTTCACCAGCGATATACTACTGTACAGCTAACCTGAAATTCCTTGTGCACTGGCGGCATGAGCAAGCATCATTTTACCATTGGCGTCACCAATGCAGTACAAGTGCGGTACCTGAAGGTTGGTATTACAATCAAGTATTAGTAATGAAAAACAAAAGCTTTACATCTCAATGAGATCATAAGAAACTAGCAAACAAACCAAATTTCCATCAGCATCAAGAACACGCATGCGCTCATCAACAGATACAAAACCACGCTGCGTTACTACATTGACCTGTCCAAAGAGAAAAAAATCAGAGCCAGTTCCTTTGTTCTGGTAACAACTACATGCGATCTGATTAACATTATTATCAAAAGACTCATACATTCTCCAAGCCTAGACCATTTGTAAATGGAGCCCTTCCAGTTGCAATTAGTGCTGCATCGACCTGCAAACGCAACAGAACCAAAGTTTGGTGGAAGTAATGACATTAGTATCTCGCATTGATCAACTGTGAGCTGGGGATTGAATACATTATGAAAATGAAAAAGAAGGAAACGCAAGATTCAGTGTGACCAAAGAATACTATGTGACCTCGTATCAAATGGCATGCCAATTAATAACTACGCAAAATGAAAGACGCGAATGAAGCCTACTGAAATATCGATTACCTTGAGTTCCTAACTGCACAATTCTATACATGAATTTTATGGATGAATATTACTTAATCAAAAATGCCGGCATAGATTAAATTTCAAGCAAAGTTTTTCTCATTTAATGATATCAGAATTTTAGATCCAAACATCATTACCACACACAACTAAAAATACCTCTAGTGTATCTTTGTGTTCCTTTGTCTTGGCATCAATAAGCTCAATTGTAACAGGTTTTCCATCCTTTGCAGGAGTGATCTATAAAAATTACAACAAGTGAAGTATTAATACAATGTGCCCAAAAGAAGAGAAATGAAAATGAAAGACATGGATGCAACCAGTTGAGAGTTGAGATAAACATATACGAACACATATATAAATAAAAAATTCTTAATTACCTTGCTTGCAAAAACCCCAGTATGATAGTCAATTTTTCGTGGATTTATTAACACTCTCTGAGCAAGCTTTCCAATCTCAGGATCAAATCCAGGCATAAGCTGATCTAGAGCTTCAACAAACGTAACCTGTACATAACCCATCCGAAGATCAGCATTCCATTTGAAAATTCTACCAAAACTAATTTTATAGTAGGAAAAAGAAAGTGACCAATGGCATGCTAACCCTCAACATAGCCCCCTGTTTGGGACTGCCATTGAAATTTATTAACTTATTAAAAAATCACTATTTTAGATGCTCTTAGAAAATGCAATTTCAAATTTATGTTTTGATGTTTTATATCATTATTATTCTAAGTATCTTTTTAGCTGAGCTGAAGGGAGAAAAAAGTTAAGAGCTGTACTTATATATAAGGAATAATTTAACACAATCTACCTCACTTCCAAGTGCAGTGTATACATCACTAAATTCTAGACCAATATAACCACTTCCGACTATTGCAATCCAATCGGGAACAAACTCCAATTTCAATGCATGGTCACTTGTAATTACAGTCTTCCCTGCAGGTTATTAATAATTACGAGTTAAATTTCAACAGCAAGAAAACAAAGTATTGCATATAAATGCATAGAAACATTAGATAGACAACAGAATCTCACTATGTTGCCTCAAATTGTTGATAATTATGAGCATTTCTTATGAAGAGAACCTCTTCTTTAGCATTTAAAGCTACTGAAGCTAATGATGATACTAAAGCTGTTTGCATTTGTACAAATAATTTTTTAAATCTATTCTTAATCAGCATAGTTGTAGGAAACGAGCAGTATGTATCTCTTCTAACAACAAACAAGGATCTTACCGTCAACTTCAATACCCTTGGGGACAAAAGGGACAGATCCAGTGGCAATAATTATGTTCTTTGCAGTTACCACATTATCTTTACCGTATTTCACCTTTTGTGGGCCCTGAAAGAATCAAGGAAATAAAACGATTAATGTTTATAAAATAACATAGTATCATTGAGGTGAGATCATGTTCTATCGCATCCAAATTACAATTTACTCATTTGAAATGAGTACAATAAAGTGGATACTGCAGTATCCCAACTTCACAAGATAAAATTGTTAACTCACCACAATTGTTCCAACACCAGTCAATATGTCCACTCCAAGTGCCTTCATTGAATTTGTTAGATTATTACGAATTTTGGAAGCAAGATTATTTGCATGATCAGCAACTCCCTGCCTATCATAGCCAGCTGCTGAAACCTGTAACAAGATTAAACAAAGAAAGGAAGTGTTTTAAAATCTATATCGAACCAAAGATTTCCCAATAAAAGTTTTCCAGTGCAGCTTAATTAATATAAATTTCTTCATAAACAGAAGGCAATCCCTTTTCTATCAGGAGCAAGTACAATTTATTGAGCAAGAAAAATATGTGATGCGGTCCTTTCAATACATTACCTGAAGACCTAAAGCTTTCAAGTGATGCTCGTTCTGAAGTTCGCGCATTCGGCCACTGACAGCAAGCAGAGCTTTCGAAGGAACACATCCTCTGTTAACACATGTACCTCCAATCACATCTCCTTCAATCACAGCAGTCTTCAAACCCTGCAATTACAATGTTGCAAATGTTCAAATTTCTTAGCTGACAACTATGAACTTCCCAAAACACATCCTAACATGCCTTGAAATCCAAACAACTATGAACTTCTTTACATTTCTTCCTATTTAAACATTCTAAACATTCATAATTAGATAATTTTAATTCAATTCAAATAAATCAGAGTTCAGCTACAAATTACAAAACAAAATTTCACAATCAAAAATCAAACAGAGCAGTTAACTGAATAAGCTGAGCTGGCAACAGTTAACTAACTACCTTCTCAACAGCATGAAGAGCAGCACCGTGACCACCGACACCAGCTCCAATAATAACTAAATCATAGTCAAAAGACTTCGGAGGAGACGCGCTTCCATTTTCAGCACCAGAAGCACAAATCCTCCCGGACCGAATGGGACGGTGACGATTCAGAGCTCGAGAATGAGAACAGAATCCAACCGCCTCTCGTCTCAGGCCACAGAATCGGAGATTATTAACAACAAACTTCGAATTCGAGAAATCAAAACAGTAATTTGATCTCTGAAATGCAGCATTGGTAACTGCCTGAGAGGCGGAGATAGAGAGTGAGGATTGCATTTTATTATTTTTTTTCTGGTGAAAACTGAAAACCTAATGGAATATGAGGAAGATCTGAAGTGAAGTGGTTGAGTTTTTAGTAGGGACGAACTTTGATAAGTCCGTCGTTAAGGGCGGAGTTAACAAAGTGCGGCTGATAAACCAACTCGAACTGTTCTCTTTACTTTCTTTTTTGGTGTTAGTTGTCCTGCTTTTATTTTCTTTGCCAATTTTTTGTATGCTTGGCGCGTGTGGCGGAATACAAATGGAATGGATAAAATTATAGGGGTAAATTACAGAAAGCCTTCAATGTTTTGATATTTTAAACGTTTGAGCACTTGAAGCCTCAAGGGGTGATCATTCGGTCGGTTCAGTCGAAACTAAATTGATAACCGAATTAACCGCTCGAACAAATAGTTAAAATTGAACCAACTGAATAAAAGATTTTTCTGATGAACCGGCCGAATAGAAAATGAAAAACAATCCATAACCGAACCGACCAAATAGGTCGGAAAATTTGGTCGGTTCGGTTACAACTGACAATAATACAAAAAAATCAAATTTTTGATTAATTTGGTCGATTTGGTCAGTTCGATCGATTTAAATAATTTAAATGTCAAATCAAACCGAAGATCGAAAATTAAAATTCTTTTATATTAAAAATTGAACCGACTAAAAGAAGTCGGTTCGGTCAGTTAATTTAGCTGGCCGGTTTTTTCTTCAGCCCTATGAGTTTTTATTTTGTTTATTTCTTAATTAATTGTAATCTAATTGTTACAAAATTATCATAGAACTAGGTCGATGCTCGTCGAGAGTAAAATTGATTAATAAAATAATAACTATATAAAATTATAAAGCCAGTTATCAAAAAATAGTTTAGATTATTAATAATTTTAAAGTAAAAGGTATTTGCGATGATATTTGACATCTCCAAAAAATCCTTCAATACGACAAGGTTCTAATACGTGCCACGCAAAGACAATTTCCTGGCGCATCAATAGGCTCAATTAACCAGTGTTTTAAAAAATGGACCGAACCGGTTGAACTGCGATCTGGGCCGATCTGAAAAGGTAAAAAACCGGATCTTTTGGTTGGACCGGGTTGGACCGGGCTGACCGAATTGGGCCGGATTGAACCGGTAAAAAAACCGGGTGTTGAACCGGATTTGGCCGGTAAAAACCGGTGAACCAAATTTTTTTTCAATTGTTTAAATTTTAGTAAACCGGTTGAACCGATCATTGAACCGGTTAAAGCGGTTGAACCAGAAACCGGTGGCCTCACCGGTTCAGCCACTGGTTCGGTTTTTTAAACACTGCAATTAACTAAGAGAAAATTAGGAAAAATACTCTCTTTTTAAAAATAATATGATTTTCTACCTCAACAAGGAAAAGATAGAAAAAATACCTCACTATTTTAATATATTTACTTTTTTACTCTAACACCTATTTATATTATAATTATACCTATTCATTATTATTATTTTACTCTAACTATGTTGTTAGGGATTTGTAAGTGACAACTGTCATTTCTTTTCCTTTTTTCTCTCTCTTTTTCTCTTTCTCTCTTTCCTCTCCATTGGCTTTCTTCTTCTCTGTTCTTTTTTTCCGCCATTTTTTTCTTCATTTTCTTCTTCTTCTTCTTCTTTATCTTTATTTTTTCTTCATTTTTATTCTCTTCTTCTTCATCGTTAATTCATCGCTCTGTCGTTGTTCCGCCATCATCCCGCCGTCGCTACGCCGTTTTTCATATTTGATTTTAGCGATTTTTCTCAACTCGTGATTAATACGATTTCTTTTAACTTTCAGATCTACATAAATTACTCTTGAATTTTTCCAATTCTAAATCTAAAAATCTGTATTAAAAACGATTTTCTGCACAAAAAAACGATTTTTGCAAAAAAAACAGCTTCTGATTATCATATGAGTATCATTACTGCATTATCATGTAATTATCATAACACTGCAGAGAAAATTGATTTTTTACTAAAAGAACAGTGTCTGATTATCATATGAATAACACTGTATTAATATATCATTATCATAACATTATATGATTATGATAAGGTTATGATAATAGAAATGTACGATAATGATAATAGTACAATAATGTTTTTATGATAATATAATGATAAGCTTATATAGTATGATAATATGATACTTACATGGAATTTTTTTTACAGAAATAGTGTCATATGATAATGTTTTATCATATGATAACGAGATGATAATATTTATGGTACATATATGATAATATATATGATAATGTATGATAAAATAGTTTCTGATTATCATGTCGTTATCATAACATTGGAGTATGATAATTAGATGATAATGAATTATGGTAAGCTTATGATAACTGGATGATAACGTACGTGAAAATAGAATTACAAAAAGATTCATGACACCAGTATGATAACCAGATGATAATAAAATAATAAAGTTATGATAATAGTATGATAATATGATACCTATATGTAAACAAATCACATAAAAATTATGATAATAAAATGATAATGTAAAGATAATAGTATGATAATATGATATCTGTATGAAAAAAATAATTACAAAAAAATTATGATAACGAGATGATAATGTGAAGATAACAGTATGATAATATTATACATGTATGAAAAAAACAATTACAAAAAAATTATGATTATAAGATGATAAGGTGACGATAATAGTATGATAACATGACCTTATTATACATCATTGTAATACTATTTTCTTCACATTATCATCTCGTTATCATATTTTTTATGTAATTTTTTTCTTATAGGTATCATATTATCATACTGTTATCATAATTTTATTATTATGTCGTTGTCGTAATATTATCATTTAGGTACAATAATACATTATCATCCCGGTATCATATGATTATATTATGATTACGAGATGATAATACAGTGATAACAACATGATAATCAATTTTTTTTGTAGAAAATTTTTCTTTATGCAGTGTTATGATAACATTATGATAATACAGTGATACTCATATGATAATCTGAGATTTTTTTTTTATAAAAAATCATTTTTATGCAGTGTTATGATAATCATATGATAATCAGATGCTGTTTTTTTGCAGAAAATCGTTTTTTGTGCAGAAAATCGTTTTTTTCATCATAATATTGTTTTTTCATGCAGATTTTTAGATCTAAAATTGAAAAAAAAATCAAGAGTAATTTATTTATATCTGAATGTTAAAAAATCGCAATAATCGCCATGAATTAAAGAAAAGTTCGCTAAAATAAAAAAAATAAAAGAACAGTGGAGCGACGGTGGAGCGATGAAGAAAGGGCGGCGGAGCGATGAAGGAACGATAGAGAAGAAAGAAAAAAATGGAGAAGAAAAGAAGAAATAAAAAAGAAGAAAAAATTGACGAAGAACAGAAGAAGAAGAAGAAGAAGAAGAAGAGAGAGGAGAGAGGAGAGAGGAGAGAGAAAGAAAAAAGAAAGAAATATAAAAATATGACAGTTGTCATATGGTTAGAGTAAAAATATATACTTAGAGTAAAAAATCAATAAAAAGTAGGTATAATCATAATATAAACATGCTTTAGAGTAAAAAAATAAAAGTATTAGAATGATGAGGTATTTTCTCTATCTTTTCCTTATTGAGGTAGGAAATCAAATTACTTTAGAAAATAGAGTATTATCCTAATCTTCTCATTAACTAAAGCGTCGGTGCTATATCAAATTCAGCAGGCTCCAGTTTAGTTTACTTGTTTTAATTTGTTTCTTTTATTGCCTTGTTTTTCTTTGCAATATTATATTTATCTATCACGGTTAAAAAAAGGTAAAAGGTTTTTTTATATGAAATGTTGTTTTTCGTACAACATTTGTTTTATTACTCCTTCTACATTTTTATATTTCATATCAGCTTTTTTTTTATATTATTTTTTAAAAAAATTACTTTCTGTTATAACTCCTATTTTCTAAATATTTCATTATTTTTAATTTTTGTCACCATTATATTTCTGCACTTATTATTTATTATATATTTAAATTTTAAATTTTTTTTGTTTTTCTATTTTTTTTTTAATTTTAACTTTTTTTACAAAAGAACATAAAAAATGGGTGTTTTTATAAGAAATCCATTTAGAAATACAAGCAATTATACTGTAAGCCTATTCATGATGGCTCATTTAGTCAATAATTAAAATAAAATATTGCTTGGTTTTCTTTCCTTTTTCAATCAGAGTTTTTTTTCTTTTCATTTTCAATCAATCAGAGAAATCAGGACTAGCTGTCCCACTTGTTACCTGAAGATTAAAAAGATCAACAAGAAAGAACATGAAAGAGCTTGTGAGGTATTTAATTCGTTTATCAATTACTTAAAATTAAAGTTTAAGTTTTATTAATAATTGATTGTGAACAATTTTATGCTAAAAAGGATGCATATACCAACTATAAACTTTATAAAGTGTAATACCCCGTAAGTTCAGGTACCGTTTAGTGCAACGTGTCCGGCAGAGAAGGACCGGAGTTGCAGAGATAAAGATATTGGATATTAAAGAAAAGGATAATATGGAGTAAGACGTGTATGTTTGAGGATTAGAATAAGAAAATAAGGAAAAATATCAAGAAAAGTCACAATTATAGTTCAGGGACTAAAGTGGTAATTTAACCAGTTAAGTCCGAAAATGGAATTATTTCGCCAAGGTCCGCGAAATGTTTTATAGTATTGGTGGTAAAAGTTTCAGGTCAATCGGAGACCTTTTAAAATTTGGACGCGGATTCGTTTTGGGCTAAATTGTCAATTTTGAAGAGTTCAAGGACCAAAGTGCAAATTAGCCAATTTAGCCTCGAAAATAGTAATTAGAATATTATCGATGGGAATAATAATATTTCGAGTAGTATTATTTATTTGGATATAAATAATACGTAGATATTAGAGTTTAAGTGAATAATTAACCGTTTGGTTAGAATTGAAAGTTTAAAAGAGAAATGGTTTGAGTTAAAGAAATGAAGGACTAAAGTGGCTAATTAGCCAAGATATACATATATATGTATAGAGGATGATAAGAACAGATATAAGAACTTACAGACGAAGGAAAATTCGGCGATAACTTCGATCCGTCGCCGCTTCGCCGTTTCTCGTCCGAATCGAGTGATTCTCGCGCCGATGGATTGAGAATTCAATCCTCTATCAATCTCGAGCATCAAGTCGAGGTAATTTAATGATTTTTGATATCGAAATGATAGGATTAGGGTTATTTCGTTTTAAACGAATTAAACGGATTATAATCGCGTTTCTATTGGCGTTTTGATGAATTTGGAGTTGAGTTTAGGTGAAAACGAGATAGGGGCATGTCGGAATCGAGTTTAAGCATGACGGGAAGCCCGGAAACGAAGTTTCCGGGCACTGTGTGTGGATCGCACACTAGGTGTGCGAACGCACACTAGGTGTGCGAACGCACACTAGGTGTGCGAACGCACACTAGGTGTGCGAACGCACACCACCCTGTGAAGGCACACAGGGACCAAAACGGACTTTTTACCCGAGGGACCGAAACGGACTTTTTTCCTGAAGGACTAAAATGGACTTTTAACCTTAATCGGATCAGATGTTAATATTTCCGACTTTAAGTACGTCGGACATTAAAAGTAAATATTAAGAGACGTATTGGGAATACGATCATATTGACCTAAGTTTATAACTTAGAGTTTTAGTATTAAGTCTACGTTTATGAATTAAACGTACGTATGATTTGAATAGGATGTGGATGCATCGACGAGGTACGAGATCAACGAGTTGGAATCGCTAAGAGATTGAGTGACGCGTGGAGCTTACGTTTGGATATGAGGAATAGCGATCGTTGTGAGTTATACTTTACTTTGAGTATTATTACGCAATAGATAGTTTTTATATTATAAGTATAATATTAAACTACATCGCATGCTATAGTATTTTATCGATAGAAATGAATTTGTGCATCGTATTATCGAATATATATAGATTGTGAAAACTAGTATATGATCCGTGGGAAACAAGCTACCTATTGGGTGTCAATAGGCTGTGTGATCACCAGCGTCCGGGTAAGTCATAGATAGAGATTTCATGGGTCGTCTATCATACTTGTTTGTGCATGCGATACAGAGCCTATCTGGTTGAACTATCCCGGGGCCTGTATCTGCGAGTCGGCTGGTTGAACTATCCCGGACTCATATCGATCGATCGTTAGATGTTGTGATAATGTTCATTATGCATACTAAGATATTAGGGTTTCGATCGGATCAAATGCTTGAAGTATAATATGTTTGTATATATGTGTTTTGTTTTAAATGCGATGTTATTTTCTATAATACCTTAGTAATGTGTTATCTCACTCAGTATTTCCCCAAATACTGACCCCTCACATTGATGTTTTTCAGGTGTATAGAGTCGGATCAGACAGACCGTCTTTGGTGTGCTGGGTACAAGTCCCCTTGGTGCTGCAGTAGTATACGTGTGACGAGTCTTAGCCTAGTATAGTTAGGTCTTATAGGTTGTGTACGTGTTTAATGTTTGTTTGATGTGACATCTTTTGGTTGTCAGTTTTGTATTGATCGATAGACGGGCTAGTACGTACCAGTTACGGAAGTGAGATGCCCACTATGATTGTATCGATGATGTGTCTATATATGATGTTATGTTATGATTATAGGATAGTTGTGTTTGCGTTTCCGCGAAAAAGTTAGAGTGGTTTTAGGCTTGCTACGGGTTTCGGAGCTACCACTCCCATTCCCTAGCGCCGGTCTCGGCTCAATAATTTGGGTCGTGATAAAGTTGGTATCAGAGCAGTTGGTCCAGTTACCTCTGCTAATATATGATTTGAGTGCAGTTAGTCCATGATACCACTGCAAGTCTGTGATTGATGTATGTTTGTTCCTAGGTATTAGGTCATTAGACTAAGTTAGGAACTACTGCAGCTATAGAATTGAACCATGTCTGATCCAAGTCGTTTGTATTATTTGTTTTATGATCGAGCTGATTGATAGTGAATTATCGATGGATTGTGAAAGATCGAATTGATTGATAGTAAATTATTGATTAATCGAGAATTTTTGTTCGTTTCATTATGATAAGTATGATCGATGGATTGTGAAATTCTTGTTTGTTCCATTATGATAAATATAATCGATAGATTTGTGAAATCTTTGTCTGTTCCTTTGCTAAATACGATGTATAGATGGTATCGAAATTGAGTTATCGAAATCGATCGAAGGGTTATGGTATGCATGAAGAAGAAGTATGAAGTTACAGAAGTGGAAGAACTTATCGTGTGAAGAGTTTAAAGGTCTAGAGAACTTACAAAACTCGAAGTTTAAAACTTTTTGAAAGTTGTTTGTTTAAACGATTTTGAAAACATAATTGTGCCTAGACCCGCGATAGTCATCGATAAGTGCCACGACATCGATAGAAATGCATCACTACATATATCTGTACATACATCGATAGGACATGCATCATATGCATTATGTTCAAATGAAGAGGTAAGGTGTGGCAACTCTTTGGGGATGAGAGACGTCATCACCCTAGTGCACAATTTTGCTAAAATGAAAATGGAATTTGATTTGGAATTCAAAATGAATCGTTTTATCGAAAGAGTTTTAAAAGAGTTTTGTTTTCATGTAAGTATACCTAGACCAGAACTCTGTAACGGAAGTGAAGTGCTCGCGAGCAAGCTGCGATCAAGGCCACGAGGCGAATGAATACGTATCGTTGCGAAAACATAGACGTTATGCTTCTAGGATATGAACATAGATTTGAGTTAACGAGCTAGAATATAGCTAAGATCGTGAAAACGTTGGACAGTGACATGTATTCGATTAGTGATGTGCTCGAAAGTAAATATCTCTTTGACGGGATGTCAAAGATTTTAAATGACGATATAAGAGAAGAAGTGGATATGAAGGATGAAGTTTGTATACGAGAAGTGAATGATAGATGTGCGTGAATAGCGGAATGAAAATGATTGGACGGTGAACTAGGACGTTCATACTGTATGATAGTAGTATGAAAAGAGGATAGTTGAGTATAGGAATCGATTTATAGTTATGCTTTGGAGATAGGAGATTGCCCTTATGATAAGAGGAGGTGAATATTGTGTGATATTAGAAAGACGTCGGGTTTAATAAGGATATCGATGATAGACGTACAAGGATAGGAGCGACGAGTCAAGAAAGCGTGTGATGGAATACAAAGTATATAGTATTGAAGGTCAAACAAGGAACAAATGAAAAGGTCAAGGGTTTAAGATAAGTAAAAAGGTTGTAAGAAAATTCGAGGACGAATTTTTATAAGGGGGGAAGAATGTAATACCCCGTAAGTTCAGGTACCGTTTAGTGCAACGTGTCCGGCAGAGAAGGACCGGAGTTGCAGAGATAAAGATATTGGATATTAAAGAAAAGGATAATATGGAGTAAGACGTGTATGTTTGAGGATTAGAATAAGAAAATAAGGAAAAATATCAAGAAAAGTCACAATTATAGTTCAGGGACTAAAGTGGTAATTTAACCAGTTAAGTCCGAAAATGGAATTATTTCGCCAAGGTCCGCGAAATGTTTTATAGTATTGGTGGTAAAAGTTTCAGGTCAATCGGAGACCTTTTAAAATTTGGACGCGGATTCGTTTTGGGCTAAATTGTCAATTTTGAAGAGTTCAAGGACCAAAGTGCAAATTAGCCAATTTAGCCTCGAAAATAGTAATTAGAATATTATCGATGGGAATAATAATATTTCGAGTAGTATTATTTATTTGGATATAAATAATACGTAGATATTAGAGTTTAAGTGAATAATTAACCGTTTGGTTAGAATTGAAAGTTTAAAAGAGAAATGGTTTGAGTTAAAGAAATGAAGGACTAAAGTGGCTAATTAGCCAAGATATACATATATATGTATAGAGGATGATAAGAACAGATATAAGAACTTACAGACGAAGGAAAATTCGGCGATAACTTCGATCCGTCGCCGCTTCGCCGTTTCTCGTCCGAATCGAGTGATTCTCGCGCCGATGGATTGATAATTCAATCCTCTATCAATCTCGAGCATCAAGTCGAGGTAATTTAATGATTTTTGATATCGAAATGATAGGATTAGGGTTATTTCGTTTTAAACGAATTAAACGGATTATAATCGCGTTTCTATTGGCGTTTTGATGAATTTGGAGTTGAGTTTAGGTGAAAACGAGATAGGGGCATGTCGGAATCGAGTTTAAGCATGACGGGAAGCCCGGAAACGAAGTTTCCGGGCACTGTGTGTGGATCGCACACTAGGTGTGCGAACGCACACTAGGTGTGCGAACGCACACTAGGTGTGCGAACGCACACTAGGTGTGCGAACGCACACCACCCTGTGAAGGCACACAGGGACCAAAACGGACTTTTTACCCGAGGGACCGAAACGGACTTTTTGCCTGAAGGACTAAAATGGACTTTTAGCCTTAATCGGATCAGATGTTAATATTTCCGACTTTAAGTACGTCGGACATTAAAAGTAAATATTAAGAGACGTATTGGGAATACGATCATATTGACCTAAGTTTATAACTTAGAGTTTTAGTATTAAGTCTACGTTTATGAATTAAACGTACGTATGATTTGAATAGGATGTGGATGCATCGACGAGGTACGAGATCAACGAGTTGGAATCGCTAAGAGATTGAGTGACGCGTGGAGCTTACGTTTGGATATGAGGAATAGCGATCGTTGTGAGTTATACTTTACTTTGAGTATTATTACGCAATAGATAGTTTTTATATTATAAGTATAATATTAAACTACATCGCATGCTATAGTATTTTATCGATAGAAATGAATTTGTGCATCGTATTATCGAATATATATAGATTGTGAAAACTAGTATATGATCCGTGGGAAACAAGCTACCTATTGGGTGTCAATAGGCTGTGTGATCACCAGCGTCCGGGTAAGTCATAGATAGAGATTTCATGGGTCGTCTATCATACTTGTTTGTGCATGCGATACAGAGCCTATCTGGTTGAACTATCCCGGGGCCTGTATCTGCGAGTCGGCTGGTTGAACTATCCCGGACTCATATCGATCGATCGTTAGATGTTGTGATAATGTTCATTATGCATACTAAGATATTAGGGTTTCGATCGGATCAAATGCTTGAAGTATAATATGTTTGTATATATGTGTTTTGTTTTAAATGCGATGTTATTTTCTATAATACCTTAGTAATGTGTTATCTCACTCAGTATTTCCCCAAATACTGACCCCTCACATTGATGTTTTTCAGGTGTATAGAGTCGGATCAGACAGACCGTCTTTGGTGTGCTGGGTACAAGTCCCCTTGGTGCTGCAGTAGTATACGTGTGACGAGTCTTAGCCTAGTATAGTTAGGTCTTATAGGTTGTGTACGTGTTTAATGTTTGTTTGATGTGACATCTTTTGGTTGTCAGTTTTGTATTGATCGATAGACGGGCTAGTACGTACCAGTTACGGAAGTGAGATGCCCACTATGATTGTATCGATGATGTGTCTATATATGATGTTATGTTATGATTATAGGATAGTTGTGTTTGCGTTTCCGCGAAAAAGTTAGAGTGGTTTTAGGCTTGCTACGGGTTTCGGAGCTACCACTCCCATTCCCTAGCGCCGGTCTCGGCTCAATAATTTGGGTCGTGATATAAAGATAGAGATTTAACTGAATAACATTAAATTGAATTGTAATCTTTAAATTTTCTTTTTATTTGAACATTCAAAACATTCATATTAGTTAATTTTAATTCAATTCAAATAAATCAGAGTTTAGCTACAAATTACAAAATAAAATTTCACAATTAAAAATCAAAAATCAAACAGAGCATTTCACTCATTAAGCTAAGCTGGCAACAGTTAACTAACTACCTTCTCAACAGCCTGAAGAGCAGCACCGTAACCACCGACACTAGCTCTAATAATACTTCGGATGAGACGCTCTTCCATTTTCAGCACCAGAACAACAAATCCTCCTAGACCGAATCAGACAGTGAAAAACAAATCCTCCCGGACCGAACGTCAAAACAATATCAACAAAATTTAAACACAATATCAACACTGTAATATTATAATAAACTTTATAATATTGTTGATAGATTAACTAAATATTGGAACTATATTATTATATAATAAAATATTAAATTAACGCGTGGTTTCAAAACGAATATAAAAGAGAATTATTGCTAAGAGTTTAAATTTAAATAATTTTTGAATTTGTAAACAATAAAAACACAATTAATTTAAATTTTATAATTTCTTAATTATCAATAACTGTTTTTCTTTTATTAATCATTTATCTTTTTTTGATGGTTTTATTGCTATCTCTTATGCTTAAAGACAATATGTGAATATCATCATTAATATACTACATGAATATGATAAAATTAACGATTACCTTGTCAATTGCATAAAGTTAGTAGTGTGTAAAAAAAAGTCTAATTAATCTTTACAACTTTAATTTTAGCGCCTTAAACAATTCAAATTTTGCAATTGAATAAATTTTCATACATTTTAAGGCGTTGAAATAAGTTGATTTGTAAATCTATAAAGCTACGAGATATTTCATTTTTTCAAACTTATAAGTTACATCGACACTTTCTTTTGAGTTTTAATAGTTGCTTGGGACATCAGTCCTGTAATTTTTGTCGCTATATACCGATTTAGTTTTTAAAGTGTCCTAAATGAATCAACCAACAGCTCGTCACCCGACTATATCTCAAATCATCATTAACGTTTTTAGATCCTAATCATATTTTTCAGTGTTTAAAAATATATGTTTATAGTATAATCATGTATTTATTTTTTGTAAACCAAACTAGTTTTTTATAAGCATATTTGTTCAGTTGTATTGATTTAATCACTCACTATCCTAGTTATATTTTATGAGTTTTTTTCTTCGAAATAAACATGATTATCTTTGAATTAACTTAAGAACAAAAACACTTACATGAGTAAGATTCAAAGCAAACTTTATAATTTGACAAAAAAAAAGGCCCATGTTACCATCATAATTCCAGATTTGCATTACAAACTTTTAAAAAAATGAATTAAATAATGTACTAGAGCTAATACAAAATTTGATTCTTTAGGATATTTGCAGCTTTTATTTTTGACAATCGAATAATCTTTCATTAATAATAAAGAGCAGTTACAGGTGTAAGAATTAAGAAAGGGTATAACCGTTTCTAATGACCTGACATGGAACAAGATATAAACCTTGATTCGCAGATCGCCTTACAAAATAAAATCAAAATTACATAACCACTCTAACACAATAAGATCCAATCATTTTCTGACTAACAGAAGACTCACAAACTCTTCATAAAAAGCAACAAATCTTTCATATAGAAATAACAGCAAAACTTTCAAAAAAGAAAGACAATCGCTGTAAAATAGTTATAAAAAAAAACTAATATAACCTATAACGATTTCATCTTCAATCCTGAAAGGGCTTGATTCATCTCTAATTTTTTATTTGTATATCTATTGAAATTGATGCGCCTCGTCGATAGATTTACCAACCAAAATGAAAAAGATGAAAAGGAGTCGGTCATTTATTTTATTCTAAAGCAATAAAAAAGAAATGGCTACCGCCAACGGCAAAAATAAACCATTGACGGCAGCCGAAGCAAAAAATAAAGGAGAAACGCTTGACGGCTAGGGTTTTCTATTTGAGAGAGGGGAGAACTAATTTGATTTAAATACTATAAATTTGTCATGGATATTTGCAGCTTAAAAACTTAATTTATTGCAATTTTTTTGTTGAAACAAATAGTAATTTGCAATAAGAAAGTTTTAACCATCACGAAAAAATTAAAATGAATTAATAAAATATTGAGACAGCTAGATTATCAAGAATCAAAACATGTAATTACTCAAAATTAAAAGATTATATTCCGTTCATATCCGGAAATACACGTACGCATCATACAAAAATAATTCATCAAAACACTTCAAGATCCTCAAAATGGAACAATTTATTGAGAAAAAATAGGACAGAAAAATATAAACATTAGAGGGGAAGAAATGATGAATTTTTTATATAAGACCAAAAACCATCATTTGGTCATTTTTATGTGAGTTATTTTCTCAAAATACAAAGGCTACGTGTAGTTTATGAAACAAGTGCAGAATGTAATATCTATTTCGTATAAAATAAGTATTCTTTTTTTGATCTGATCATGAGGTGTCCTGAACGGGTTCCAACTATGAAACGGCACCTTTAAGCCTTCCACATTCAGACTAATCCCCACTCGAGCCGGGTAGGTCCCTTGCGGGAGGCAAAGCTTTGGCCCCAAGTTTTAAACGGCTGCATACATGAGTACGGTTCGAACCCGCGACCTCACTTAAGCTAAAAGAGCGCCTTACCAACTCATCTACGCCTTGGGGTTAAAATAAGTATTCTTTACTTTAATATATGAAATAATTATCTATAAAATTATAATTATATGATTTTGTAGAATAAGCACTCCCATGAAATAGAATAACTATTTTATTCTAATTGCATTCCATAAACCAAACACGGCTAAAAAGGAAAAAACATTCCAAGGTTAATATAACTTGAGTGTGTCATTTAAATTTTGAACAAAGTATCACTTTACCCCCTCAACTTGCCACAAAATATCAAAAAAGTCAAAAGCCGGAAAACTAAATCATTTTTACCCTAAACTTGGCAAAACCGGCTCAAAAGCACCCCTATGGATTGAGATTCCTTCAAGTTCAAATGAACTTGAGGGGGTCATGTTCATAATCTACACCATTCATTGTAAAATGAATGGTGTAGATTAATTTGATTAAAATTGTACCTTTTTGATCCATACCGTTTATTTTACAATGAACAGTGTAGATCGTGAACATGACTCCCTCAAGTTTATTTTGAACTTGAAGGAATCCCAATCATACCCCTATGCTTACGTGACACCTTAATTGGAAAGTGAGTTTCTAAGTAATCATAATTTATTATAATTAGTCAACTTAAATACTAACTAATCCCAATTAAATCCTAATTAATCAAGGAGTTTTTGTGAACTTTTTTTTAAAATTTTATTTGATTTCCGGCGAGGAGGAGTTCTCCTCGCCGAAAAAGGGGAGCGGCTGCTCCTTTATTTTTTTTTTAAATTTAAAACAATTTAATTTTTTTGTTAAAAAATTAATTCATGGTTAATTTATGATATATATAAAATTTAGGGGTTAATTTGTTATATAAAATTTTAAATTAAAGGGATTAAATTATTTTTAAAAAAATTATTAGGTATTAATTTAAAAAGCAGATTACTCTAAGGTCCCTCACATTTGTCATAATTCACAGTTTGGTACCTTTTGTTTGAAAATCAAACGATTGAATACCTCAGTTTTGATTTCGTAAACTATAAGATTCTTCAATTAAATATAGGTACTAAATCGTTAATGTAATGAAATCGGTGGTACCAAATCGTTTGAAAATGAGGTACCAAATCGTAGGGGTGTGCAAAAATCGATTAAAAACGAAAAATCAAAGCAGACCGAAAATAGGTTCAGTTCGGTTTTGAAATTTTTTTGGTTCGGTTTTTGATTTGAGAAATCCAAAAACACCAAAATAACCGAAATTATATTATATACATCAAATAGTCGAATTTTTTATCTATTTTTATTTAAGAAAATAAAAAGTATCAAGGTTGTGGATCGACCTCTAGTTGCCTAAAAAGGTTGGAGCGCGCTGTTCCATTTTACTGCAAATGAATATTGTTCTATTTTACCATATTTTATATATATTCGGTTACCAACCGAATCGAATCAAAATTTTTCCTTTTCGGTTCGGTTTTTAAATGGTCCAAAAACCGATCGTTTTTTGTTAATCGAACCGACCACAATCCCGAATCCACTGATGCACATCCCTATCAAATCTTTTGCATAATTGAAATTGAGGTATCAAATTGTTTATATAATCGAAACTGAAGTATCGAATCGTTTGAAATTAAATTTTAAATTATTAACGGAACTAATAGAAGGGTCTTATAGTTTACAAAATCAAAACTGAGGTATCAAATCGTTTGATTTTTAAATAAGGGACACCAAACTGTGAATTATGATAAACGTGAGGAGTTTTAAAGTAATTTGCTCTAATTTAAAATGTTCAAAAATAGGATCAGTTTAAACTTTTTGCCATAAAAAATCACATAGGGAAAAAAACCACCATTAATATCGAAGAGTGTGTCTCACTCTCTTGGATGAGAATGAGGAGGAGTGTTTTTGATCCGATTTTACCAAATTTAAGGTAAAAGCCATTTTTTTTTGCTAGTTTTGACGTTTATATTTCGTGCCAAGTTGAGGGGTAAAATAATCCTTTGTTCCTTAAATTTTGTGCAACCTCTTATTTCACGTGTCTGCCTGTTTCTCAATCATTGGTTAAGCTATTAGAGTCCTGTCATCAAACCTTGATCCAAAAACGAGCGAACCATCGCGCCAACAAGCAAACAGTAAGACACGTGTGGTCTTACTTATGAGCCAATCAGATGAATCTGTGTGCGTCTCCAGGCACTGTTGTAGTGGTCATCCAGTCCGCAGTGTATAATAATACCACTAGTACTCCACCATAAGCTAGTAATGGCTATTCCGTAATTAAGTCCAAACTCAAGGGCATTAGTACTCTTTTATTCAGTACTTTTCTCTTTCTATTATCGAAGGGCGAGGAACGACACTTGCACAGGAAAGAATAAAAAGTAAATAGAAAGAAAAAAAAAGTTTGAGAGAAAAAAAAATCGAAGGTTCATTTAGATACGTTAATGGCGGTTAGGGTTTCTGTTGATCCCGGAACCTGAATTTATCTTTTTAATTTATTATCTAATTTATCTATCTTTATCTTTAAACCCTAATTTTTAACATCTAATAAAGTCTTAGGCAAATTTGGGGTTTCTAATTTGAGTATTAAGCTACAGCTAAGTATGGGCGCATTAGAAAAATCACAAGCAAACTCCAATTCGATGCAGGTAAGTTATTTTCCGAAGCTGTGTGTAGTTTAATTCGTGTTTGCCCTAGATTTTGGCGTGTTGTGAAGTTAGTAATTTGGAAGCTCGAGTTTGCTTCCAAATTATGGTTCCTGTTTTTTTATGTTGTTCTATTTATATGTTTATTTTTGTGTAAGACTTAACGGTGTTGAATCTGTAGTTAGTTATGGTGTAACTCTGTTGGATTTGGTAATTTCATGGGTTACTTGTGCAAATATGTATATTTTCATGGTTTCGAGAGAGTATGATATCATTTTAGGTTAGTTTATGGACTCGTGCTAGCTAATTCATGTAATTAATAGATGCTTAGGTTCTTGTTCGTATAGAATTTTGTAGTTCATATTATTTGTTATTCCTATCAGTAAGTAAGTAATGCAATTCAATCAGTTCACAGGCTTTGTTAGAGGCTGCAAGTGTATGTTCTCTTTGTATGCAACTATGCATGGAAAGGGGTTGTTTAGTTCCTAGGCTTGTGTCCGGTTCATTCTTTTTCATTTAGGCGATGGGGACTGAAGGTTTATACAAATGGTAGCAATGTAAAACTTTTTACTGAAGTTGAATCATTGCAACTTGAGTTATTGAAGTGATGGCGCAGAGACTTGTCGGAGTTGAAAGGAAGAATTATTTTATTATGGCATGGTTTTGAATGGATTTTTTTAGTATCCGTGTTTATAGCTTGTCAGGTCAATGTTGATCTTGGTTCCCATGGAAAATAAGAAAGATTTGTTTTATTATGGCATGGGATTAAATGGATTGTTTTTAGTATCTTAGTTTATAGCTTGTCAGGTCAATCTTGATCTTTGTTCCCATGGCAAATGAGAATTTTGGTGTGTAATCGTGGCGATATTATTTGTGGACAAGCTACTGATTTTTTTGAAGCGAGTCTCCTTATATATATAAAATAAAGTTTCGATGCTTATTATATGTAGGGGATGCTGTCTTTCACTTTTCTCATCCACACTTGTTCTTTCTTTTCTTTCCTTAATTGGCACATTCTGCAATTGCGTAAGTTGCTGCAGTGCATGATTGCATTTGAATTGAATTAGTTTTCTTCCTTTAAAGATTGACCATCATTTTATTGACATGGATATTCGAATCAAAATGGTTTCTAATTCTATTGTATTTTTACCACACTTTTTGATGCTTGTTTGTTATGAAAAGCATTTACTGTAAGTTATCATGCCATTTATTATTCTTTTGTTATGCACATCAATCTCTGTATTTAGGACGTCCTCATTTCTCTTGCCTTATTAATTTGGCTTAAAGTCATGTATATTGCTCTTCTACTTTTGTGGTGTCTTGTATGCGCTCCTTTGCACGAATCTGTCTGCTATATAACCAACAATTTTGGTTTTCAAAGTCTATAGCTCTTTTTGATTAGAAATATTTAACTCATACTGATTGCTCATGGTTGATGCATATCAATTTCTGACACGAACTTGTTTTTTTGCTCACATTTAGAGAACCATGCTCATGTAATGATTGTTCTTTTCAAATGTCTGTTTCTACAATTGGGTGCGGGAATGTTACTAGGCTGGGAAAACTGAGTAGCTGAAAGTTTTAATGTGCTGTGCATGAAGTGATGAAATGTTGCATGTATTTGATAACTAGTTAAATAGATAGATAGATAAACAGACAGGCACAAAAGATAAAGGTAGATTAATAAATTGAAGGGTAGGGATGAAGAGGCATAAAGATTAGGATGTGTGCAAGGTGTTGTTACCCGCGACCCATTTTCAAACGATATAATTCGACCCGTACCCAATTGTAATTTGTCCTATACCCAAACGATGTAATTCAACCTATACCCAGACGATGTAATTCAACCCTCATACCCATACCTAAACCCAATTGGGTAAAATTATTTACTATAAAATATTCATATTTACAATCGTGGTTTTCTGAGTTCATCTTGTAGGGTTGCATCTACATGATCATGACAAGATAAGATAGTAACTTAGCTTAAATTTATTACCAAATTTAGCCCCAAAAGAGAAAACTTTTAATTCTACAATTAAGCATTTTATCTTGCATATTTGGTATTATGCTTAATCTGTCTTTTTTTTAATCTTGAGTAGTCACCCATATGGCTTGGTTTACATTATTGCAGCGGGTAAAGGTTTACCGCCTGAATGAAGATGGTAAATGGGATGACCAAGGGACAGGGCATGTTACTGTTGACTATCTGGAGGTATGTTCAAATTCTTTTTATTGGATCTTTCCTTTTGTTAGCTACATATTTATGTTGAATTTAATAAAAAAAACTATATGTAGTTATTAAAATGTTTAATTGATGTCCTGCATTTGGATGAATTTAAATGTTATAAAGCAGAGATCAGAAGAACTTGGCCTGTTTGTTATTGATGAAGAAGACAATGAAACGTTACTTCTGCATCGTATCATACCAGATGACATATACAGAAAGCAAGAAGGTATTCTAGCGACTTAATTGTCAGCTCGTTGCTAGTACTTTCTAATCCTGGAAGATAATTAGCACAATGTAATGTTCTCATGATTTCTTGAGCTGGTCAAATAGTTTAATTATTTTGTTGTTTTTACTTGTTACTCTTAGATACGATAATCTCATGGAGAGACCCAGAATATTCTACAGAATTAGCGTTGAGCTTTCAAGAAACAACAGGATGCTCATACATATGGTAACAGCTTTTATTTTTTTTTTGATTTTTCTAAAGGTATTCTGATGCTGAATCTGTGTGTTTGCTTTTCTTAGGGATCATATTTGTAACGTGCAAAGAAGTCTGCAGTTTAGTACTCTAAACAGTAAGTACTAATATTCAAATCTACCCAAAAACTGTTTTTCTCAATTAAACAATGATTTAACATTAGTCTTGATTTTGAAGAACTTCTCTTTCTTTTGAAGGTTTTTTGCTATTGAATGTAAGATTCTATCATTTGATGTAAACCCAAGATATGTCTATTATGCTTCTTTTTACATGGGTGTCTTTATATACTTTCTTGTGCTTATTGTTTTACTAATAGATTTTTGTACTGATTAAGATTGCCCAAAATTCATTTGTTTTTTCTCTTCAAATTTTAAGTTGGAATTCCGTGTTTAACATTTAATTGTCCAATCTCTTAGCATATGAAATGATTTCATTGCTAAAAGTATAGCTCATTCTGAACAATCAGAGTAGTTTTTGCGTCATGTGGCTTAGGTTCTTATCTCATTCCTAAAGTTCTTTCATTGACATGATATCCGAATGTCTAGTTTCATTCTTGCGGTACTTGCATTTCTGTTGCCAAAACAAAGTAAATACATTATAATTTATAATGATGAGATAAGTTTTGAATACTCCTATTCAATATTGCAGGTGAGACGTTTCACAGTATGAATAGTGAGTTGAGGGAGTTGCCTGCAGTTGAACTTTCCACTCTTCCGTTGATACTGAAGGTTCGATTGTTGTTGTTTTTGTCATTCTTCATTTTACACACTTTTTTTGCGCTTACGCTTGCACTTAAACTTGCACTTTGCACTTCGCAATTTCATTAGTTCTTTCTTTCACTTGAATTTTGTAAATGATGATGAAATCTTGTGATGGGTGTTACCATAGATTCTTTCCTACATAAATTGTTTTCATGTCTTTGTTTTGCTCGTTTCTTTCAACCAGAACTATGTGTTTCTAGTTATCATGTGTAGAACTGTGTGTGGACTTGTTCATTCTTGTGGATGGCCGCTCAACAAACTTGAATGATTTTATTTTGCAGACTGTATCTGACAGTGGAATTTCTGATCAGATGAGATTGGCAGAGCTTATTTTAAACGATGTAAGCTTCACATGAACTTTGTCAGTTTGTCTTTTATGTTTCGTTGATTAGATGATGTTGTCTTCACATTTTTCATCAACTTTAGTGCCCAACTGTCAATTTATTTAATCAATTTTTGATCGTCAATTATGCTTCTGAGCTGATCTCTGCATTCTTTTGCATAAATACACATGTTGGTTAGTAAAAAGGCATTGCAATTAGTATAACTGAATTAATTGACCAAACCAAACCGAAATTTTATTTGGGTTTGATTTTTGGTTAATTCGGTTCGATTATGGTTAAGAATTATGGAAATTTTGGTTAATTCAGTTTCGCTATCAATCTAAAATTTGCGAATTGACCGAACCGACCAAATTAACTGAAATTTAAAACGATGTTCTTTTGATGTGTGTGTATATATATATTTAATGGTATATTGTAATTTTTTAGAAATATCCAAAGACTCTCAGCCCTCTCTTTGTTCTTCATTCACCAAAACATCTCTATTTTTTCTTTCCTTTATTCTATACACTCGGCCTTTTGGATCTTGAATTTATATTTTGATGGGTGCGAAGAAGTTCTCAGATCAGTATAGTATTAGGGAATTAATGGTCTGCAATTATCTTTAGCTGCTGCAAAATTTACCAATTTTGCAAAATTTCTTATATTTGTTTGATTTCACATTAAGTCCACCAATTTATCTTTGCTCTTGAAGAATGATTCTTCTGTAGGAAAAAAAGTGAATGAGCGAGTGTACATGGAGTACAATGTCTGCTTTAATATTGTTTATTCGGTTAACCAAAATAATCAACCAAACCCTAAATATTATTTCGGTTAGATTATATTTGGTTTATACATAGTTCGGTTATAAAAAATTACAACAATTTGTTTCAGTTATTTCGGTACGTAGTGACCGAATTGACTGATGCACACTAACTGCAATACCTTCATCATGGTGCTGGTTGTGATTATGTACAGTTTTATTGTTCATTGTGCCAATGGAGATTCCATAATGGAAATTCTACCAACTTTAGGTCTAGTGCTTGAAAAAAAAAAGAAAGGACAGAGGTGCAATCTTTCAAATTAACAGCACCAATATCTTCTTCACCTTGTTTTTTCTTCTTCTTTGGAGAAGCTAAGAACTTATAGCAATAAGTGAATATTGATGGTGGTGAATTTTATGAGTATCAGTATGTTCATTGAATTGGATAACATGGTCAGGAAATGATTGTTTGGTTGTCTCATCTGTATGTCCTAATAAAATACTTGGTAGTTATTAAAAAGATTATCTTTTTTTTGAGGCTGACAATCATAATGTGCTATTTGTATAATTTGTTCATAATGTTTCGTTTTTCCCGGATAACAATTGTTTCTTGATATTCTCCTGGATATAAGTTTTTCATATTATTCAGTGGTTGATCGTTGTTGAATTTCTGAGTAAAATTTCTTTTCTGCAGCAAGAGTTCTTCCACAAGCTGATGGACCTGTTTAAAATATGTGAAGATCTGGATAATACTGATGGCCTTCACATGATATTTAAAATTGTCAGAGGAATCTGTCAGTACCCATTGTAGACACATATCGTTTTTAATTTATGTGTAATACCTGTTTCTTCTTATTCTGCTTGACCATTCTCTTAATTTCCTCTGTTTATTGCAGTTTTTCTTAATAATCCCCAGATTTTTGAGAAAATTTTTGGCGATGAATTGATCATGGATATTATCGGCTCCCTTGAGTGTAAGTATTCTTCTAGTTGTTGTTGTGCAGCATTTTGTATATATTTTTGTAGTGTATGAATAAAATCCAACAACATTTGAGCAACTCGGTCTTTACAGTTCCCTTATGCTTTATGCCAATTCTGAATATTGTTTGTTTCTTTTAATTTCATATGGGGTTCTGATAAATGTTATGATGTGCTGTAATTTGAGCATGAACTAATTTTGATCTTTTTGGTGATCAAGCCGTTAATGGTGAGTGAAACCTGTGGTTAGATAATAAATTGTTAACTATTTTAGTGATTAAACTGAGATATTAAATTCTCTTCGGATATGCATGTGCTATATCATTTTGCTGCCTCTACTCTCTAAATAATAAATTCATGTTAGTGTTTGTGGTGGTATTGGATTATTCTCATAGTCTAGAAAGTTATTAAATACTTCTTTTTTGTATTCTCATTTTATGCATTAGTTAAATGAACTGATATTCATGCTCTATCGAATCTCTCTAATCCTGGACATTTTTCCCCCCTTCTTTTTCATTTTGGTCCCAGTAATTGGTTTCTTATGCTTAATTTAAGTTGGTCCATACATTATAGTGCAGTAGTTTAGAGATCTGTTTTTCATCAGTACTAGTAGTTGATGGTGACGAAATGCCTGTTTTCAGATGACCCTGAAATATCTCATGTTCAACATCACCGTAATTTTTTGAAAGAGCATGTTGTCTTCAAGGAGGTAAATTGCTAACTACTGATTTCCTTTTTCACTTAATGCTGGAGAAGGGTATTGCAGGAATAGGGTGCAAGATGCTTTGTTTTTTTCTTGAAGTCATAACTTGTTTCTGACATGTATTCACATCTTCATTTTCTAAGGCCATACCGATCAAAGATCCTCTTGTCTTATCAAAGATTCACCAGACATATAGAGTTGGCTATTTGAAGGTATCTTGGGTGTAGCTACTACTAGTGCCTTGCTCGTCTCTAGACCGAGAATTCTTATCTTTTGGTATCTGTTTTAGGATGTTGTCTTGGCTAGAATATTGGATGAGGCAACAGTTCAAAATCTCAATTCCATAATTCATGGAAATAATGCAGTTGTAAGATTTCAAATTTTCTCTTTAATATGTTACATATCATTAATATGTCTTCAATTGGGTTTGCATTTGTTGGCTCTTGTTATTTGTATCTCTAATTTTATTCCTTCTTCTAGGTTGTTTCTTTGTTAAAGGATGACAGTACGTTTATTCAGGAATTATTTGCGAGGTTGAGATCGCCCACTACGTCTGCAGAATCTAAGAAAAATTTGGTAATTGTGAACATTGAAATTTATTTTCTGCTTTTCTGTCAGTATGATAGGAATAGAGTATTGCTTGAGAGTTGATTGATCTGAATTTCAGAATATTATTGGATGAAGTAATAGTTTTTTTCTTTTCTTTTTTGGGATTGCTTATCTTTTTAGTTAGATTCTTATCTTGGTATACATCTTGATCACTGTTTAATTGCTGGTATATGCTCCAATTCAGAATATCTATAGGTTTCTAGACATGTGGTTAATTTTTCTTTTTCTCAAACATTAGTGATTTTATGATTACATATAAGAAAATGCTGAAATAAATATATACTGCAAAGGATGAAACCAGTAATTCTTGAAAGTGTCCTTTACTTAAAATTTCAGCTATAACATTTGATTGTCAAAATGAGGACAATTATATGCTGTAGCAGGGTTAGCATTGGATGTTAACTCAGCTCTCTTGTTCAGTACTAATGTGATAGGAAATGGACCATCTTTCCTAGAGAGCTTTTCTCTTAGGAAATTGAACTGTCTTGTCATTAGAGCCATTCCATAGGTTGTTTCTCAGCTCTATAGTTATAGATTGTTTACCCTGTTCCAGATGTCAGACGTATGTACTTGTAATCCCAAGGTCAGGTGCAAAGATCACATTCCACGGAAGACTATTGCATTTTTATCACAAATTATTGAGCACATGCTAATATTGAGTTAGTGAGTGTATGGGCATTTTGATGATTTTGACGTCTATGATATCTGCTTACGGCCTTTGGTAGCTTTCTCTAATTTTCGTTCTACTTCTACATTTATGAGAATAGGTATTCTTTCTGCATGAGTTCTGTAGTTTAAGCAAAAGTTTGCAGATGGTCCAGCAACTCCGGCTGTTTAGGTATGTCCATAACTTTTTAGGACAGTTTTGCTCATTCATTTAGCTATATAATTTTTTTTTTAGTGAATTATGTTTCCATATGAGTATTGCATAAAAACAAATCACGAGTAAAGAATTTTGGTTCTTGTAGGGATCTCATGAACGAAGGTATATTTGATATCATAACAGAAGCTTTGCAGAATCAAGACAATAAGCTTATATTAACTGGGTAGTGATGACCTTTCTCTATGTCTTCAAATTCAATATGTTGCATTGTTTTTTCCCCATTGGATTTTCTGGCTAACACATCACTCGTTTCGTAACTCTAACTGCAAATCATTCTTATGGATGCAGGACAGATATCCTTATTCTTTTCTTGAATCAGGATCCGAACCTTCTGCGCTCTTACGTTGTTAGGCAAGAAGGGATTCCACTTCTAGGGTTGTTGGTATGTACTCGATGAGTTTGTTTAAATACCTCTTACTAGGCTCAGATACATCTGAATTAACAAAATGATATACAAAACCTCGGTATTCATGTACATGTCCAAACTGGCAACAAGAGATGAATTGGGCATTTTTCAGCACCCTTCAAGAGTGAAAAAAATAATGTTTCATTGATTCTATTATGAATTATTGAATTTCAATAAAAAATAGGAAGTAGGCGATCAAATTATCTACTTGTTATTGCCATAGTGAAAAAAAAAGCTACATTAAAAGATAAGTTGCTAGGAAGTTGATGAAGGGCAAATTTGAGCAACTTTTTTCTAGATATGTTTGAATAGAAAACAGCGGAATCTGAGTTTCAATTTAGGATATCAGGTCTAGAAATTAATTAAAAGACAATAAATAATAAATTGAATTTCTAGAAATCAAATAAAAGAAAAGAACAGAGAGAAGTGAATCTGCATTATTCTAATTGCAGGAATCTGTAGTGTAGTAAATTCAAATATGATAATAAACTTGATACAAGTCTAAGTACTTATAGAGAAACAATTCTACAAACCCAAGGACTTATCAAGATTTGTCCAAATTTATATTGGAACTTGAACTTAAGGAATAAAACTAATCATTATCTAACAATATGACATGACAATTAATTAAAGAGTTTTAATGACTCCATGATAATTTTATTCTCTGAAATTCAGGAAATTACAAAACACCCCTGATATATTAAATTGGAATTCTTGCAATGAAAACATCTATTCTGGCTTGATTGAATTTTTTTTTGACCTTATAACTAAGGATTAAGTTTCTGGCTTGATTGAAATTTTTTTGACCTTATAACTTAGGATTAAGTTTCTAATGCTATAATTCTTTTTTCAACATTGAAAGTTAGACTCGACTTCTCTTGTTTGTTGTCAGCTTGTGCGATACGCTGTTATGGACTCTCTTAAATGAAAGTTTCTCTGTGGGGCTTAACACATCCTTGAGCTGTTTTTTGATGGGAAAATCTTTCATTTTATCTTGGTTATTTTGTCGTGCTTTCTATTTTGTTTCACCATAGTGTATCTAGAGCAAAATTGGTACTCTTTATGTGTCTGCAAACTTTAATTTTTCCAGTAAGTTCTTCATATGCTTTAGGTTAAATTTATAATTCTTTTCATGAGTTATTTCGTAGTGCATGTTGGTATAATTTTATACCTGCTATGGTATGTTGCTGTGCTGCTTTTGGTTGTGTTTGGTTTAGATCTAAATTATGCTGCTGCTTTTTTTTGCCTTCCCCCCCTCTGCTTTGAATAAATTGACTGCACTGGAATCCAAGATTATTATAATAACTATTATTATATTACTTAAATTTTAATAGTATATATTAATTTGGAATAATTAATAAAATTTCAATAGTATATTACTTGAATTATGTTGATTCATTTCATTCAAACCCTAGGTTTATTTGCCTTGGATCCCTTTAGGTGTGATTGCTTAAACCTTTCTTAGTCTTGATTCTAGAATAAATTTCTATCCTATCTCTGTTTTTCCTTATAATTAAGATCTGAATGTCATTTAATCTTGAATTATGGCCTATCAAACCACTAGCTCTTGCAAATTACTCCAAGCTGTCCACTTATAATGCTTTGCTGATTCAGCATGTCTTTAACTGCCAACTACATTTTGTATATTCTATATGTTGCTTTGTTCCTTTAGCTTGTGACAGACTGGCAGTTGTTTTTTATTCAGGTTAAAGGTATGATAACAGATTTTGGAGAGGACATGCACTGCCAGTTTCTTGAGATCCTTCGTAGTTTGCTGGATTCATATACATTGTCAGGAGCGCATGCACAGGTGCCTGTCTTGATTGTTCATTCCAAGTTCCAATATGAAGTATGATTATGGTTTTTATTCGTGTTGATTTTCCTTTTTTGTTTTGTTTTGCTTAATGTTATGTGTATGTGGCAATTACTTTTGCTCTGATCCCTATTTATCCCTTTTCTCCCCCTTTAACTCTAAAAAGAAAAAAAACCATACATTTCAATTCATTTCACTTGGATTAACTTTTAAAATTTGCCCTATATTATCGTGTGTTGGTGTATACCTGTTTGTATTTTTCTTTAAACGGCACATTATATGCAGACCTTCGCGTTATGTTTCGGCAGTTCTATTTCTAACAGTAGTTCCAGAGTAGGCACTGCATTTATGTTTCTTTTTGTAGCTGTAGGTCTCTGAATGCTGACATGTAATTTGTATGTTATCTGTGACTTATAAGAAAAACTGGTCGGTAGAATATATTTTGCAAATATAATTCCTTCCTACACGTCGCGTCGAGTGCTTTATTTCGATTTGGTGGCTGACTGTTTTGTATATCTTTGCTACAGAGAGATAATATTATTGAGATTTTCTATGAGAAGCACGTGGGGCAGTTGATTGATGTTATAACAGCATCATGCCCAGTTGAAGGCACTGCTCAATCAATTGAAAGATCTACTGGTGGAAGAGTTGAAAATCAAAAGAGTGTGAAGCCAGAAATACTCTCAAACATTTGTGAATTGCTATGCTTCTGCGTTCTACACCATCCTTATAGAATAAAGTAACATCGTTTTACAACCTTTTTAATTTGTTTTCCATCTTGTACTTTCATGATTTGTAAAATGTTCATGTCTTCTTTGTGCAGGTGTAATTTTCTCCTCAATAATGCTATAGATAAAGTTCTGACACTAACGCGAAGAAGGGAAAAGTACCTTGTTGTTGCTGCAGTTCGTTTTGTTCGCACTATTCTTTCTCGTCATGTAAGTTCTTTTGATGGAACACATTATTTAATCAAAACGACCGGAAAAGAAAGCCATGTAAAAAAAATTAACTTATGTCATTTGCATCTTGTTTTCAAAATTATACCAGTGTTTAGCTTCCTAATTCTTATGGTACTTCTATGCTTTTGTTGTGGTTTCACTATCGATTGTAATAAAATCATGATTTAAAAGAGAACAACTTGCATCATTATCTCAATTTTAATTCCACATGGGTTTTTTTTTCGAACTATTTATATTGGGAGGTTTTTTACCATCCGAAGAGCTTTGTCTTATGATTTTTTTTAAAATTTTAATATTTGGAAATCTTTAATGATGTGTAGCAGTTATTGCAATCACAGGATGAGCATCTGATAAATCATTTTGTGAAGCACGACCTCCTTAAACCAATTTTAGATGCCTTTGTTGGCAATGGCAACCGATACAATCTGCTGCATTCTGCAGTTCTAGAGCTTTTTGAGTATATCCGCAAGGTGCCCGTTTTCTTAGTAACTCTATGTGTTCTTATTCTTGGATGCGTTCTTTCGTTTTAATCGGTGATGCTTGATGTACTCAGGAAAATTTGAAATCATTGATCAAGTATTTGGTCGAGTCATTTTGGAATGAGTTGGTCAAATTTGAGCATTTAGCTTCCATACAGGCTTTTAAGGTTAAATATGAGCAGGTATTCTCAACTTTTTCCTTTTTCCAGTTCAATATTTGGTTCAGTTTTTCCATTCGCTGACAAATATAATTGCAGTGTCTAGAGAATTGTGTTGTGAAAAATAGTGGTAGCACATTAGATACGAGAAGGAGAATTGATGAGCGTGCTCTAGAAAAAGAAGAGGAAGAATACTTTAATGAGGACAGGTTAGTGTTAGTTAATGCTCATGTTTAACTTAATTTTTTTGCCTTAAATTTTTCTGACTGGAATTGATACATAATCAGTGATGAAGAAGATACGGCATCTGCATCACATGCCAAAAGGGTTAAGCCCGACACTTCTGTTTCTAATGGAGTTGCTGCAAGTCATCCATCATTAAGGTATTACATATACCTCCTAGATAGGGCTGAGCAAAAACCAAACCGATTCATTAATCCAAACCAATCAAACTAAAATTTAACTTGGTTTGGTTATAATGGACTAGTTAACCAAACAAACCGAAAACCAAACTTTAAAACGATGTCATTTTTACTAATATTAGTAATATATATCAATCAAAATCAAATTAAACCAAACAGATGTTAAATTTTGGTTAGCAAAAGGTGGTATGATTTTTATTTTATCCCTTAAAGTATGGTTTGACGCTTCATGTGATACGCTTCATGTTACATCTTTATGTAGTAGTTCGAGATCTGGTGGACTGGTTGACTATGCTGATGATGAGGACGACGAAGATTATAGACCGCCTCCTAAGAAACAGTCAGAAGCCTCCGAGGAAGATGAAGGAACTATGGAGTCTCTTAAGTTGAAGCGGAAGTTTCCTTCTAGGGACAAGGAGCTGGAGCCAGGAAAGAAGCAGCAGCGATTCGGTAAACACTCAAAAACAAGAGAAAGCGTATTTGCAGTTCTGTGTTCATCACTGAGCCAGCTACCTAGTAAGAAAGTTGCCGGCACAGTGCAAACAATTTCTCGAACAGCTGACGGTAGCAAGGGTTTAAGTGACAATAACCATCTAGAGAAGGAACCCGTGATTTCTAGAAGCTGTAGCGATACGAGTAGTAACTCGGGGGAGGAAAATCATAGGGATGAAGATCCTGCCGCCTCTAGAAGCTGTTCTGATTGTTTGCACAACACATCAGAAAATGGACAGCTAAGTGGGGAGGATGGTCCATTAATACCTCCGAAATCCTCACCGGAAATGACTGTAAATGGATCTTGAATTTGATATTTACGGATTTAATTGCAGCAATTGACATATCTATCTGGTTGGCTTTCTGTTTGACATATGGATTTTACAAGTCAGTTTTCAGCTGCTGAAGGAAACTGCATGTGGACGGAAGTAAATGCGTGAATGCAATATATATAGCTCAGGTGATGGTAGGAGAGGATACTGTATAGCGCCATCTGCGGTAAGGACGAAATACTCATAATTTGGCCCCTTTCACTAGTCTTCTGACGTTGATCCAAGTTATTGCTGCTTTTGTAAAACAATTACCAGTGTTAATTTTTCTTTTTCTTTTTCTACATTTTCCCTCGTCTTTCTATATATTTTGGCGTTACTTAGTTTTTGTTAGCTGCGTGAACTATGGGAGGCAAGGACATCAAATTATGTCCTGAATAGGTTGTGTCTTTTGGTGTTCAGTTTTGTGGTGGTGGTGGGGTTTGGTTGTAATAGGGGAAGGGTTTTAGTGAGTTAGCCAGAAGCCAAATTTTCTTAATTGTAGTACAATTATCATTTATAGACCCAATGTAAATTATTATTCCAACTTTCAGTTACACAAATGCTTGTTTGGTTGCGTGATAGTAAAGTTTCTACATTTTTCCCGAAATCAAATCATCAATGTATACCGATTAGGGTTCCAACATTGCCAATTTATGTATAAGATTTTTGCATGCTTTGCATTAGATTGGACAATGGATGCATGCAGAATTTACGGCTTTACCTGAGACATTTTAGTCCTTAGCGCCTCACTTTGTTCCAGCTAAAGTTTAATTATTTACAAGATGATGGATATTTGATTATTTATTTATTTATTGCATGTAATATGATTGGACAAATCATGAAATCAATTAAGAATTCGAAAAAAAATGCTGGATAATTTGTTGGATGCGAATTGTGATACAATAAAAGTTGCTTTAACTTATTTCATTCATAGTTTGCTATAATATGATCATCATTGCTTTTGGTACATATAAACTTTTGCGACTCTTCATGTCTCACACTGGCTAGCATCATGATAAAAGATCACCAATTATTGGAATCAATGTCGGCCTCCAATTCCTCCTCCCCCTCCTGCTCCACCTCCAAAGCCCCCGCCTCCCTTACCACCACCACCTTGTCCTCCTCCAACACCACCTCCAAAACCGCCACCGGCTCCTCCTCCAACACCACCACCAGCTCCTCCACCTTTGCCTCCTCCAAAGCCGCCACCAGCACCACCCCCTGCACCTCCACCAAAGCCACCACCTGCTCCTCCTCCTGCACCTCCACCTTTGCCTCCACCGAAGCCACCACCGGCACCACCACCACCACCTGAACCTCCTCCGATACCACCACCTTTGCCTCCTCCAAAGCCACCACCAGCACCACCACCCGAACCTCCTCCAACTCCACCTCCAACACCACCACCTTTGCCTCCTCCAAAGCCAGCACCACCACCCGAACCTCCTCCAACTCCACCTCCAACACCACCACCACCACCTGAACCTCCTCCGATACCACCACCTTTGCCTCCTCCAAAGCCACCACCAGCACCACCACCCGAACCTCCTCCAACTCCACCTCCAACACCACCACCACCACCTGAACCTCCTCCGATACCACTACCTTTGCCTCCTCCAAAGCCACCACCAGAACCTCCTCCAGCACCACCTCCAGCACCACCTCCTGAACCTCCTCCAACACCACCACCTTTGCCTCCACCAACACCACCACCGGCTCCTCCTCCCGCACCTCCACCTTTACCTCCTCCAAAGCCACCACCAGCACCAGCACCACCACCTGAACCTCCTCCAACACCGCCACCTTTGCCTCCTCCAAAGCCACCACCAGCACCACCACCCGAACCTCCTCCAACTCCACCACCTTTGCCTCCACCGAAGCCACCACCTGAACCTCCTCCAATACCACCACCGGATCCTCCTCCTGCACCTCCTCCTATTCCGCCACCTTTGCCTCCTCCAAAACCACCACCCGAACCTCCTCCAACACCACCACCTTTGCCTCCTCCAAAGCCACCACCAGCTCCTCCTCCTATCCCTCCACCGCTTCCTCCTCCAAAACCCCCACCAGAACCTCCTCCACCTCCAATACCACCACCTTTGCCTCCTCCAAAGCCACCACCAGCACCAGCACCAGCACCTATACCACCTCCACTCCCAAGTCCTCCTCCAGAACCTCCTCCTCCACCAAATCCACCACCACCTCCATGCAGTTCAGGAAATTCATCTTCTTGAATTTTCCTACATTCAGCTAATCCCAACACTAGCACAAACAAAAACGCAACAGCTACAACTCCTAACTTACTACAAACTGACCTCATTTTCATCTCAAAAAGTTTAAAGCAAAGAAAATAATAAGAGGAATGCTTTCTTAGCTTTTGAGATCACTACTTATTTATAGTATTGGCAACAAGCTAGTTGTTAAAGTGCACATTAAATGACGTAAATCGGAGTCAAAACACATCTCTTTCATTATTTTGTATAGTACGTACACTCTGCATGGGAGTGTAGACTTTAAAATCTTTGCTTGACGCAAAAGTCAACATTTATAGTTTGGAACATAATTGGCCGGTAAAATAATTAAGACTGTCTCAGCTCTCAACTACTACTAAGCACTGGTCTATAGAACCCCATCACCGTCGCTTAAGTCAAGTAATTCAGCATTTAGTTATAATAAAGCTACATTGATGTATAATATAATTAAGTTAGATTACTGTATGATGAAAAAAAATGAATTCCCACATAAAATGTGGAAACCAGCTTGTTTTTTTTTCCAGCTTGTTAATTTGTAACAAAGGAGTTAATTGTGTCGGTATGTATTTACTGATCAATGTGTTGCAGTCATGTTTATATCACATGGAATGCTGACAGAATATGTTTGAGAGAAAAGGAAACATAAATGTATGTAGTGACTTATAATACCTAAGGCTAAAATCTTCAAAGCCAAATTTATTAGTGAAAATCCCCTACAACTGCACCGGGTCCCCTTGCATTACCTTTCTATGTTAGGGTGAGTATTAGTTTTTTTTTTTTTTGGAAATAAGTATTAGTTTGATTTAGTTTGGGCTGATTTCGTAAAATTAAAAATCAAATTGGGATAAAATAAAACGCAAATTACATTAAATATGCATGAAATTTTCACCGACGGTATGTGAATTTAGTTAACTCTAAGCGTTAAGCGTTGAAGTAGTAACGTAGTCACATTATAATATCGGAAGGTCAATTGTAAAAAGGAAAGTTTTCATTGACAATTTTTTATATCAATCAGGACGAAACTATTAAAATATAAATTGTTTTATGAAAAACTTATTTTTTCAATTAATTCCAACCAATGACCCCGCCAGTGAGTGGCTCCGCCGCTGTGTTGCAGTTCTATTTTAATTTGTAACTTAAATATACCTCAATTATAAATTTATAACTATAATGAGCTGACATGACGGTACACCTGGTATAAATATATATATATTTAATACATGTCAGAGTAGTTCCAATTATGAATGTATTACATGATTCTTTTTAGAATAATGGTATTTCAAACTCTAAATAATCAAATCATTCCTTCATATCAAATTTACATATTCAATTCACATTTACACTATCACTTACATGAACCTGAGGTCTAATTAGAATAACTTCAAGGATACATAATTAAATACAATTAATAAATGTGTTCATTAATTTATCCAAAAATAAAAATAAATGTGTTCATTAACAAACCAAAAATTAATTTGCATTCATTTCTAATTTATTTCCTTTTATGAATTAAGTCCGGGCCACAAGCCCACAACCATAAAGCCCATGAAAATCAGGGCCCGATAACGAGGGACAGCATCGGAAACTCAATTCATAACTATCTCCAGTACTGAACAAGAGTGCTCAAACTGAAAAAAATCTCGTCTCAAGTAAAGCAAACAGAAAAAAGAAACAGCGACCATAAGAAGAGGGAAGAACAATAAAAAAAATTAGGGTTTCAGAAGGTAAAAATTAGAAAAATGGAGGGAGCAGAAGAAGGAGGAATAGAGAGAGTACCTGATTCCAAGGACTTACAGCAACAGAGCAAAGCACTTGATAAGCTCACCGACCGTGTCGAAGATCGCCAGTTAGATTCTACTCGCGTTCAAGAGGTTTTTTTCCGACTTTTTTTCGCTTGTTAAATCTAATTAAGGAATTTTGAGAGTTAATTGGAGTTTATAATGATAGGCTATGGCTTCAATTGCTGCCTCTGCAGAAGCTGATTGGAATATTATGAGACTCAGGTACAATGAAATTCTCTTATCTTTTACTGTTAATTTTGTAGTGTTGTCTGATTGTGATTCTGAGTGAATTTGAACTTAATGTTAAGTGTTAAGCTTGTAAATGTAATTAACCTAAAAAAAAATTCAGTCCTTAGTTATTAATGAGATTTTTTTAATGTTGCATTTTTAGCACATTATGCTGACCTTTTATAAGTTTGTGAGTGAGTGTGAAACTATTAAAGCTGTGCATTTCCGATAAATATGTTTTTCGTCGTGGGAAGTTTGTTTAACCGTATATTTCTGGCCTAAATTACTAAAACAATCTCAGTTTTAATCCAACATATTAACTCTATTAATCATAGTGTGATTTGAAGAATTTTATTTTAATTTAATCGAGTTTGCCATATTGAATCATTGAGGCTGATTGCTCGTGTGTGTCGGTTGTCTATTGTAGCTAAATCTGCTCAATTAATTCAACAAAATACGAACACAAGAAAAGACAGATTTAAGTAAAATCAATTTGGTAGATATAATTGGGAGTTTCTGTCTATATAACTAAAAACAAATCTTTCAAATCAGGCTACAATTAATAAAATTAAAGGTTTGATTAAAATTGATAAAAAAAGGGCATAAATTTGAATTTTCTGAATCATTTCACTTATATATATTGGGATAATGGATTTTGAGAAAGATTGATACCGCTTGACGTTTTATAAGCTTATTAAGTTATTATAGCTTTACAATGCAAGACTACATGCAGAAGTGCATATCTGTGTACTGTCCAACTGATATCATCACAATCCCTGTCTACTATAGCCTGTAGAAATACACACGCATTTGTTTTTTGCTCGCTGTGAAGGACCGTGATGTGAACTTCAAAACACATAAGTGGAAAATTGTTTGTGGGACTATCAAATGAATTATGTCAGAAGAGAGTTGCAGCATGAGCAATGTCATGGAAATTTGTTCACTATGTCTAAAACTTTATAACAATTTCATATTCCATATTTCTGATGCCAATGTGGTTAATCATAGGGAGAAAGAACTGGCTGCTGTTAAGATCAATGCTGCTGACGTCGACATCATTGCCAATGAGCTAGAGGTTAGTTTTCTTCCGCTTTTTGTTAGTGGATAAAGATTCTCGAGTTCTTTTTTTTTGAAATGAGATTCTCTTGAGTTCATTTGAACATGAGAGGTTTTTTTTTTTGTCAAGATCATGAGAGGTCATACTTAGCGAATATACACCATTTCTTATAAAATGAAATGTGTAGATCAAAAGATTAAGTAAATCTCTACTTTTCATTTTAAACTTGAAAGGATCCTAATCCTTTGTTAGTGCATAGGAATATGAATCATTTTGCATCCTCCATTGCCTTGTTTTGACAGTTTCTTTTTTATTAAACAGTTGGACAAGAAAGTGGCAGAGAGAACATTAAGGGAGCACAAAGGTGACGCTGTAGCTGCAATTCAACATCTTCTTCGCTAGAAATCATTTTTGACAAATTTACATTGTGTTTGAAGTTTTGTTGAGATCTGCTGAGAAACAACTCTTGGAATTTGAACAAGAAAAATCATTTTAAATCTACTGTAACTGCTTACCGATTGCATGTCCTTTCAAGTTTCAATACTTAAAAATAAGTCATAAACTGTACCCTTATCATATACGCTGCAAATTGATGGTTAATGTAAAGTGTGTTAAAAATAAAACCGGTAGCAAATAAGTGTGGACTAACTGGTGGGAATTGGATTTTACTGTTTAAATAAAATTAATATATATATATATATATATATAATTTAATATTTTTAAATTCTACATATGTATGAGAATAAAATTTTCTTAAAATAATAAAAATAAAATAAAATTTGACTTCATATATAGGATTTTGTAGTGTTTAAGAAAATGAATTTGTTTTTTCGATTTAACTGTAAATTGTGCGTAGGAGAGAATTGAATCAGAATGAATTTTAATTTGTAATAATACCGATCGAACCTGACCAGTCTAGCTCATAAAACACCGATTTTTGTCCCATATCAAGATTTGCTGGAGTGATACTTTATCCCATAACGGTTATATGCCATATTATTTTTACAACAAACCAATTAATATTTACAATAAAGAATCTTTTAATTGTTATTTAGTTAGTTTGATGCACGAATATGACATGGAGCAATTATTATATGATTTTCCAATTTGCTGACCTGCAGCAAGTTCCCCCAATGATATAATTAATCTAGAGACAAAATATAAAATAAAAGCAAGGTCTTTTATCTCAATATAATTATACGTATCAATTAAAAATTGCGTTTTATGTACAACTTTTCTAAGTGGTCCTCCTAAACATTTGTCACACAAAAATCACTAACCAGTTGCACGAATCCAACAAGAATGCATGCATAAGCATAAGCATAAGCATAAGCATAATCACCATCGCCGATAGATTTCGAAGATTTTAATGATGCCACTAAATAAAACAAACACTAAAAACCCAATCACCATCAAACTTTGGCAGCTCACATGGATTCCAACTACTACACATCATTTTCATCTCCTTTTGTCTGCTTCCTCAGCTTTTCTACGCCACTACCACAATCTCTTAGTGGCAAATATGTGGGCAATTCTTTTTACTAGCAATTGCCAGAAAACTAATTGCAAAAATAAAAAAAGAAAAACTTTTTTTCCCTTTTTGTTGGTTTTCTGTGATTATATCCAGAAAAGCAGAAGAATGTTTGATTTATAATTCCTTTTGCGTGTTATCTCCACCTGCCGAACGAGCAGCCTGTAATTGAATTGCGTATTGTCTTTGAAGATCCCTCAGCTTCTCAAGAAGCTCCTGGAACGTTGGCCGGCAATGAGGATCACTGGTTTAGACACAAGAAAGTTTTTTTTATCAATTTAGAACCATAAAAAAGTAGAAAAAGCTGAGCAATTAATTTCACCTTTGAATTGATTGAATAAAGTTTTATGTCTCCCTCAATATCTATTTGTACTGACCTAACTTGCACATCCGTGAAAACAAAATTTATAAAATCAACCTCATATTTCTTCCAAGGCTAGGAAATGTATCTTTCACTTAGCTCTCTAGAAAGCTACCGTTTGTATTATCTGTATAACATTAGGGGTCAAACCGAATAAACCCAAAAATTGTATTATGTCTATAGCATTAGGGGTCAAAACGGATTCGGTTTGATTCTATAAAAATATATGGTTTACTTTGGTTTTGGACATAAAAAAATTAGGTAAAATTTAGTGCAAATAGTACGAATCGAAAAATCAACCGAACCGATTGATTCAGTTCGGTTTTAATTTTTTTACATTTTTCAAAATTTGATCTGGTTTGGTTTAGAAAAGTAAAATTTAGGTTTGATTCAGTTCGATTTGAACATAATACACACCCCTATATATCACATTCATGATGGAACAACAAAAACCCCACTGAAGTTTCCAAGTGGAGAAATGCATACATAATTCAATTTAGTTAATGTAATTTGTATCAAAAACGCATATATATAAGCTAGTAAGAACTATTCAGATGAGGAAAATCCCGATCAATATTAAGATGGATAGGTTACTCAAGAAATTGAAAAAAGAAATACTATGACCATGATCAGAATAAGAACCTGTGGCAGCAACTCTCAATTAAAGAAGCCCATTGTGGATCCACGTTCTTGGGGATCTCCAAGCGTTGATTCATGAACCCTACAGCTCCAATCACCTACAAATATTATTAAACAAAATGTAGAGTCATAAAACAAAGAAAGCCACTATTTGGTAAAAGGAATTGACAGATAGGAAAAGTTCCATCTAGAGTATCTGATAGAGTCAGTTTTCTCTACAAGCAAAATACGTGCCCGATTATGAAACTGGTTTTTACTTTCCAGAATAACCATCCTTGTACTAGTTCAAATTAAAATTATACCTGCATTGAGTTGAGATTATCCCAAGGGATCTTCTCAGTGGCAAGCTCCCATAGTATAACTCCAAAGCTGTATACATCAGACCTAAATGATCCCAAACAGCAAAATTCAGAAGTCAATAAGCTTATCAAAGTACTATCACTGAGCATTCCGAATATTAACTTTGTTACAGTCTATATGAACATACTTTTCATCTGATGGTTCATTACGCAAAACTTCTGGTGCCATCCATTGAGGCTGCAAATAGGATTAGAAGGTCGACAAGTGAGAATTTGATACTTATGTTCAATGGAGCATGATAAAAATCATACACCAAATAGAGTAATAGAAGTACTGTGAAAATAATAACATAATTAGTAGTTAATATACCGTTCCCTTCCCAGTCTTAGTTGTCAGGTAAGTTTCATGCTTCAGACGTGATAAACCGAAATCACCAACCTGTTCAGGAAAAAATCAAATGATCATCGCTGATATTAATAATTCCAAGAAAAGACTGCACAGCAAAACAATTGAACATGGACACAAATATTGAAGATGAAACAAGATAAATACAAGAGCAATCGGTAACAGACCTTCACAGTCCAATTTTTATCAACCAAGAGATTTGAAGACTTTAGATCCCGATGAATGATAGGTGGATTGAAATGGTGAAGATAATTCATACCTCGTGCCTGAAATTGGTTAAAGAATGAGTTACAGTTAACTAGTTGTGATTGTGATAGCCTGAGATAAAGCACCTCAGGATGAAATATACAAGGTGGCATCTGCCTTGCTGAACAATTCAAGCTTACAAATATGGTGCTAGTGGATGAATATCTATATCTCCTAATAAAACGGATGAATAAATAATTTGCTCAAAGATAGGTTTTACTCACTATATCCAGTGCCATATGGACACGCCGTCTCCAGTCCAGTTTTGTTGTGTTTCTCTGAAGTAAGCGAAATAAACTTCCACTGTATATATAAAGAACAAAAACAGTTACATCAACTGTTTTGGCTTAAGCATTGAAGTTTAAGAAACTTCACTGTATAACATACTGGACCATAAACAATCACATCTTTCAAAGGGACAAGGACAGTATAAAACCGAGAACTTGCTACTTCATAAAAAAAGTCTGAATTTACCGAGGGAGGAACTCCGTAATAATGCAGAGACGCTGAGGAGAAGTGACAGCACCCATGAATAGTAGTACATTGGGATGTCGAAGTCTTTTCATAAGTGATACCTTTAACAATGAAACAAAAAAGTGGCATTATTAATCGACCATAGGACTAAAGGGTGATTTTTCTTTTTCTCTTTTGGGTGGCGGCAGGAAGGGAAAAGTAACATTTAACAAAGAAAAGCTAAATTTGAATGTGACAGGAAATGCATTCTTTAATTGGTACAACAGAACAAACAATTGATCGTGAGCAATAAAAGATTGCATATGGTAGCATCGCTAATGCATCGAAACAAAGTATGGCATAGTATTCCATATTGTTCTATTTGTTGCAAGCAATTAAGAAAGGAACATTAGTATTCAGCTAAAGATGGAGTGTCCATTAAAAACACTTGGGACAAAGGTATACACATACTGAGTAAAATTAATTTAAAATCAGCAAGAAATCAAGGCCACTGAATTAATGAGACACACCTCTTGTCTAAATGCAAGTATCACATCATCTGAATACTCTTGTTTGGAGAATACCTTGACTGCAACATCCTGAAAGAAAGTTGAATACACTCAATCTGCATAGTTTTTATAATCATCAGAATATTTTTGTTTTGCATTGCCTGCTCTATCTAATATGAAAGACAATTAAAATATTACAGGTTTGATTGAGAATCAAACTAGCTCTACAGGATCACTTTCTTACAATAATAAAATAGCAGAAAACATATGGAATCATTATACAGAAACATAAGGCTCTATAATCTAAGCATTCCTAGAAAGATGCTCCAATTTATCTCAGACTACTTGTTCAGGATACATTTACATTGTGTTTGTGCATTCTCTGTGAAGCAAAATGGTTAAAAGAAAGAGCAAAGAACATACTGATCCATACCACAGGGCATGATATACAGTCCCACAAGAACCTGCACGACAGAGGGTAAAAGTAGAAAAGTCAAAATAGAGTGGTAAATAATCAAGCAACTATAATGATATGATCTCTGAACAAGGGAAACTTGATGACTGATAAGTAAAAGCAGTAAAGCCCCATTTGATGCACACTCATAAAGACAACATTCAGCACACGTGAAAAACTTAAAATAGGAAAAGCTGAGAGCAATAAGTGGCTGCGCCCACAGAAGCGGTGCTCCAAGGCAAAATTTCTATTATATTATTACCTTGCCCAATTTGTTCTCCAATTGTCAAGTCTTCCCACAATATTTCATAATCCAAGCAGTCAGTGTCTGTGTCCACCTTATTAATAGCGCTACTGCTTGTACTTCCGCAACTGCTGGCACTGCTTGTGCTGTTAACATTAACGGAAGACCAGGATCCGGAGGCCTCATTAACTGTAGGCCGATTATTCTCATTGACATGGTTTTCGGGTTTTGCACCAGAAGGGGGACTCCTGTGATTAAGCATCTCACTCTCTTGATCATTTTGCGACCAAGGCCACACAAAACGGGTGGTCTTTGTGTCTGGCCCTTCCTTTTCATTCCCTTTCCAGGGCCATGACAGCCCTTTCTTACCAATCCAAGCCTCGGCTTTTGAGGAGATAATCTTGTGAATTGCAGGTTTTCCATCACTTTCATAACCAGAATCTCTAAATGCTTTCATTGGGGACTTTTCTTCAACATGAGAAAAAGTACCAAAGTATGACGGATTTACATCTCCTCTAGGTGTGCTAGCTCCACTAGAATTTGCATCTTCCCTATGATCAGCGAGAACTGCATCCGAGAAGCCATGATCAGATTGATGACTATCACCACTCCCACCTTCACGATCCAAGGCATTATCTCCAGTCCGCATTTTCGACTTCACTTTGTTGCTCACTTTAGATGCCTGTTTGATTGTTTGAAATATCAAATATATGCCACACTACATAGTCAAAATTTCCACATGAGAATAAGAGCACATCAATGCATACTAACCAAATTTGTAATCTTAGAAGCAATTGCAGTTTGTAAAGGCTGTTGAGAATCAAGACCAAGTTTTGTCGTAACAATATTCCTCGGCCAACTAAAACTCGAATCTCCTTCTGAATACTGCGGAACTGCCAACGGAACCCTTGTTTCTTGAAACGACCGTACATCGCCTGATACACATATAATCCCAATCAAAGCGCCATCATCATCATAGAAAGGAGTATTGGTTGCAATAATCGTGAACCTCGCTCCCATCTTATTCTTAACCGGAAACTGCCCTGTCCATCTCTCTCCCATAGTAACACGGTGAACAATACTATTAGCCACCGGAAAATCCTGAGAATCCACAAGTAACTCAACACCATCCTGACCGAGAGCCTCCGAAGCAGAATAGCCATAGAGATTCTCAGCTGTTCTGTTCCTGCAGAATTAATCACTAGTAACTAACTAAATCCACCAAATTCAAAACATCAAATCCAAGTCAAAGCTATATTAAACACTCATATTCATAGTAAATTCAAATTCCACAAACCGCAGAATACCTAGTCAACCAACAGAAATATAAACAGTAGCATTAAACATTAAAACTGATGAACCGCCTAAACTAATCAAAATCTTTAAAAAAATTAGAGAATTAATAAAAGAGAGTATACTAACCAATAAATAACACGGCCAGCAAGATCAAGAATATGAACAGACTGTCCCATAGACTGCAAAATATTCAGATACTGTTTACCAGTAAAATTAAAAGCTGACGGTGCACCGTTACTACTCTTATCTCCAGCAATAGCATTAGCACTACCACTAGCCGTAGCAAAATTAGAACTCCGACTCTCACGCTGTAACGGCGACGAATGTCGAAACGACGTCGAGCCTTTCTTCCAAGCAGCAACCGCCTCAAAACCGCTACCGCCACCACCTCCGCTCCTCCTCGGCGCCGTTCTTTGCGGAGAAATGGAATGAGACCGCTGGTGCGGCGGCTGTTGCTGCTGATGATGCTGACGGTGGTGGAGGTGGTGGTCGGAGAGTGGATCGGAGTTTAGCTTAAGTTTAGTCATCTCTTGCTTAAGATGAGCTTGTCCTGCTTCTAATTCTTGGATCTTTTTTAGTAACTCCTCTGCTGCTGGCGCCGGTGCTTCCATTTTTTTTTTCAAGAATCAAGAAATTTTAAAAATCTTTATCTATCATAAAGAATTACTTATACAAATGTGTTTTAAAGATTAAAATCATTTAGTAGAGCTAAAAAAACTTTAAAAACTCAAAAGAAAATTAATTAGAAAAAGGTTAATCCATTAAAGAAACATAGCAAGCAAGAACAATAAAAGCAGTTCTTTCTATCTCTGACTTTTTTTCTTTTTAAAATTATTTTCTTTCTCTCTCTAGAAGAAGAAGAATTTGTGTTTAGTTTAATTGATGTTTATCAGTATGAAAGCTTGTTAAGGGGGTAATGCTAATGTCTAATGGTGTTAAATTAATATTAGTATTAATTAATTTGGTTATTAATGAATTCTTTTCTTTCTTCTACATTACTACCCCTCCTTCTTGTCCATTATGGCTTTAGATAAAATAATTAGTTCAAAAAACTTGTGGCTTTATAGTACTCTACTTTTTTGGTCCATGAAATTTATTGCTTTTAACTTTTGATACATAAATTATAAAAATAATAACTAACTATATCATAAATATGTTTACTAAATTAATTTTATTTTAAAGCTTTTTATGTTTATCATTAATTTTTTATTTATGTTATTTATATTCTTTCAATAAATAATAAAACAAATAATGTTGAAAAAATATTAATAATTGCTCTTTTGCTATTTTAAGTATTAAGACAATTTTTTTAAAAAACGATAAATATTATGAACCGAAAATAGTATTAAAAGAGTTTTTTATTTACACCAACGACCTATATCTCAAATCATATAAGCGTCGGGCAGCATTCTGTCAAGATATGAGTTTTATTCTTTTTATAAACGCTCGTCTTTGTAATTATAAAAAAAGTGTATTTACTTTCATTTTTCAAATTTAATTTCTGTTAATAAAACTAAAAAAGTAGCCAAATATAAAATAATTATAATTAATATAGACTGTTTAATGATAATTACAAAAACTGAAAAATATTGGTATTTTTTAAATTTATATAAATACTTCCTCCATTCTTTTTTAGCTGTCCATTTAGCCAAATACATTTGTCTATATTTAGTTGTCCATTTAGAATTTTAAGATGACAGTAGCTATTATCTTCCAAATTTAACCCTTCCTAATAAATGATTCTATAACTCAATTTACAAAGCATTTATTATATAGTAGGGTTATATTAGTATTTACTCCTATTATTTAAGACAAAAATCCCACTATCTTAATATGTGCAATTTTGGCTAAATGGACAACTAAAAAAGAACGGAGGGAGTAGTTGACGACGATAAATATATTATGTTTAGAAAAAAAAATACTAGTACTATCTTAAAATTTTTGGTTTTTTTCTCCCTATAAAAGCAATCGAAAAGAAAAGGTTTTGGTTTTGTTTTGTCTTAGGGCGGTTCATGCTGATGGTTCGGTTGTATTTAATTCATCATTAGTAGAAGCAAATTAGAAAATATTTATGTGCGTGGAGAAGTTATAGCCTTAGCCTATAGTAGTGTTGTATTTTTAACCATTTGTCCAATCAACAAAGCGCGTTTCTTCCACACGCAAGAACCGAGTGAGGGCTAATGGGCCTTTTTCCTCTAAAAGTACTCAATAAGATCACTAGCATTAAAGCATACTTTTTCATTTTTTTCCACTTAAACTTGTTAATAATAACTCACTTAGATGTAAAAAAATTACCCAATCAAATTTGATAAAATGCAAAATTAAAGTTGTCTCAAATCAATCATCAAAGATTGCCTTCCATCAATTATGTCCCAAAACTATAGTAGTAGCTTTTAAAAGGAAAAAGAATGTTGCTTCACTATTACTATCATTATAGCTTTTCTTTCCATTTTTTATATGCATGCAAATCCATTTTTACCTTCTTTTTATATGAAAATAGAGCATAAACTACAGTACAATATAAAATAGTCATTACCCTGGTATTCATCACAAAAGTGAAGCAATATCTCATCTAAAACCAATAAATATATTGTGTAGAGATTCAAATTTTATATATTTTTAAAATAAAAATAGGCATAATGAATCAAAAAAGTTAAAAACTTTTTTGACTTAATAATTTTAATAAAAACTTTAAACTTTTAGCCTAATCTCTAATATTCATAATAATTTTAGTCAGTCACTTCAATTGGCATAAAATTATAATATTTCATTGCTTTAGTTAAAATTATAAAAAAAAATCGAAACTGAATCTATGGATTCCATGTTGGCATTTCTTTTGACAACATGGTGGCCCCATGAAACTATTAAATCAATTTAGGTGAATTGGCTAAATTTGTTGCGAACGCTTAAAATTGGACTAAAAATACAAAATTTAATTTTTTTAGTTAGAATTACAAAAGTTGAAAAGGTTTAATTTTTCCAGTCTATTACACCATAAAAATAATTATAGAGTCACCTTCTAAGTGTTGTTTTTTTTACTTTCTGTTGCTTTATTATAAAACTTATTATGTGTTGTATGGTAAATTAAAATTAGTACGAAAAGAAGCAAGGATTTTATAGGATTTTAGGTCTTGTACCTTGATAGATGAGGCATTTTTGTACCCATTTTGTCTCATAATTAATTTATTTGTTGTGAAAGTTCCAACTTTATTTTGGAAGCTATAGGCAAGTTGCCTTTGCTTTTTTTAACTTTTTGTTTGCGTGCACAGCATTATTATGTGCCTGCACGCACACAGTTGAAGTTTTGATAGCGACATAATTAATTTATGAGCACATCTTATTTAGTCACATAACCTCTATTAAGGGAAATACTTTAATTTCTGCCAATTGAGTACAATTAGCATAAGAGTACAAACTTCCAAATTACTAACTTTTTATCAAACACTTGCAACTTGCACCCTTATCTACACTCACACCCATGTGCTGCCTAAATTGTACAACTTTCTTTTTCTTAGAACATACTTTTATAATGTTAAATCTAGAACTTTTTATGTGGATTACATTAAATTTAATTAATTCTGAAAATTATCATCTTAAATTTTTTACATGTTATTCAATAGAGGTTAATTTTGCCCCTCTAACTTGGGATAAAGGATCAAAAGAGTACTAATTTATAGTTTTAGACAAAAACACCTGCAACTTGTCAATTTTGGATCAATTTAGACCTTTGACCATCGCGAATATGTCAGTTTAGGGTGTAAATGACGCAAACTTGACAAGTTGTGGATTTGATTTTGTCCAAAACAACAAACTTGGACTCTTTTGATCTATTCTTCTAAGTTGGAGGGGTGAAATGAACCTTTGTTGCTATGTTATTCAGTGAAGATTGAATCCAACCATCTCTGTTAACCATCTGCACCTGTTTTACTACAAAGAGACAATTAATTTGATCACTGTTTACTGCAAAATCCATTAGACATTATGCAGAATAACACATTTATCAGAGCTGCTGGGCATATGATTTTTATAATACAGTAAAAAATGACATATATTTAAGCATTGGCCCTGGAGCTGGAGAAATGTCTGATATATATACATACAAGGGTTTACTTACAGCAGGAGAGAGATCGGATTTAATCCATTTGCACGCTCTTTATTCATGGAAGACTCCCTCGGATAATCTTATGCGATCCATTTGTTGCTTCATATAGCAGACTACCATATTTAAGGTCCGTCATTATCATATCAGCACGATCATTATTCATGGAAGCCTCCCTCCAATAATCTTATGCGATCCATTTGTTGCTTCATATAGCAGACTACCATATTTAAGGTCCGTCATTATCATATCAGCACTATCATTACACTTCGAGGCAAACTACCCAGCAGGAAATTTGGGTCAATTTCAACGAACAAGTATCAAACATGCTCAAACGGATGGTATGAAACTGTATCGTAACCTAAAGATTAGTTGATGTCAGGTGGGGTTGATAAAAGTGTACCTGGATTTTGAGGACAGTCGTCGAGTAGTGTAGAAATGGCAGCAGGTCAAAATTGTGAAAGCCCTTTGATAAAATCTCCAGGGCAAAATGTCATCATCTACGGTTTTGGAATCTCTCCAACTATAGGAAGATCCAATATAACTAAGAAATAACACCTTTCCGACTCTCTGATATACTGCACTTCACCTTGCATAAGCTTCAAAATCTTCCTGCACATGCCGAGACCTAAACCTTCTTGAGATGTCCATCGACTGGTGTGAAACATGTCTTGAACTAATTCAGCCGGAAGGCCTTCCCCGGGACAAACCATCCTTCACAAAAACATGATCATTGCTCAATACTGCATATTGCTATTTACAAGTGATCAAAATTTACATTTTCTTTTATGGGAACACTACAGAGACAGGTTTGTAAAACTAATGCATTCTCTCCACTGCATCATCATTGATCCTGAACAGGCAATTTATTTAAAAAACGGAAGCCAGTAACTGCATATATCTCTGTGATACTATAAATCAACCAAAATGGATACCTCTAAGTTCTCTTGAGAACATGTCTTAGTTTCGGAACCAAGACAGGTCCAATCTAAAACATTAGTTTTCACTTTTGAGTAAATACATGAGCATATTCAATCAACAGTAGTTTATTATGGGCATAATTCTACATAAAGCCCCCAAATCTCCAAGATTCTGCATATCACACACTATGTTCCCTCCAACCTAAATTCAGCAATTCAATCATTTATTGGCAAAAAAGCATAAATAAATAAAAAATATCACTGTTTTTTTTAAATCGATTTACCCTTTAAAGGACATAGGTCGAGTATATGAGCACAGATTAGACTGAACAAATTCAACAATGCTTTTAGGTTTTATTAGCGGATTTCATGTAATAAAACAAAGTCATAACAAATATGATAATAATGTGGGACCAAATTCATTTTTATTTTTCCTCTCATATGTGCCTCTGTGAGTGTATATACATAGATTAACATGTACGCAAAGGGGATGGAAGAATGCAATGCAAACCTGAATTCTGCATGCACAACAGTGCGGCCATCGGCATTTTGCTTCAGTGTTGGACAAACATGAATCTCTACCCATCCGTCTGATGCTGGTGCATAACGTACAATGTTTAACAAGAAATCAGCCAACACTTGTTGAACCCTCACCTGATCACCATATACAGCCAGAGTTTTTATTTCCTCAGGAATATCGCGAATCAATTGCAGATTTCTTTCCCTCAGCTTTAGCATTACTTGGCTAACAACAGCATTTATGACACTTCCAAGGAAGAACTCTGACTTCTCAAACTCCAATGAACTAGTTCAAATCAAATTGAAAATCTTCTCTCATCAGCAAAATAATCATTATAGACTCAGGAGGTTCAACATTAAAAGGAAAATATTTGGACAACGTTTGGACTTTGGATTAAGGTCTCTAGAATCCATGAATCTTGTCACAATCAGATAAAAAATCTTAAACACCTAGTAGGTTTTAATGAGATTTAGCTAATCTGCCGCCAACATATTAACATAATAATTGTACATAGTTACCCTATAGACATCTTACTATATAATCATATTGCATTAGCTAATCCAGAAACAATGCAAAACAGGAGTAAATTCTGCAAATCTCTAGAAGTAACAAATTGTGTCAGCCAGACATTTAGTCCCAGGCGGGTTTTAAATCCATTCTTGTGTAACATTTTGCAATATGAACACAAATTTGCAGACATTTGTTTTAGCAGGAGGAGAAGTATCACTTGTATTAATTTCTTTAGGCAATCTATAAGTTATATTAGTTCATTTGAGAAAAACTTACCCATCCTCAATGCTTTCCAGATCAACATCTCGAATGATCTTCAATATCTGCTTCTCACAAGCACAACTAGTTTCAAGAAATTGTTTCTGATCTTCAGTCAAGTCTGTAGCGTCCAAAAGAGAGTTTGTAAACCGTATACCACTTAGAGGATTCTTTATTTCCTGGCAAATATATGCCAACTCTTTCATCCTTGAGAAATTTTTCTTCTCCTGTTGCCTCTGGACATTTAACGCTTGTTGCAACTCAGGACTTGCAATCTGCAAGAAGCAGAAGGCTCCGATAATCTGGCCTTTCATATCAACCCTCTTGTTTGCGGTCAAAAGAGCTTGCACAAATTTTCCATTGCGATCAAAGAAGGAAAATGGGAACTTGTCTGAATCCTGTCCTCCAACTGCATTGTGCAAGAGAATCATAAATTTGGTCAATGCATCAGGGCCCTTAAGCCGACAGCAACCGCCGAAAACCTCCCCAACCAACATCTTCCCAATAATTTCTTCTCGGGTCCACCCAGTGAGCTTTTCCATTGCAGTGTTCCACTCCAAGCAGCAAGTGTTTTCATCTGAAGCAAATATTGGAGGGATCAGAGGATTGGGGCTGTGAATAATAGCCTTGTAATCACCTTGGATATGGATGAATTTATCCATTACCACTTTTTGAGCAGTAATATCCTGACCAACAAAGCAAACTCCAACTATATTATTCATGTAGTCTTTACTCGAACAAGCATTTACAACCACAAAAACAGCCTTCTTTTCCTGTTCAGAACCAAATGTCCTCATCTTTATCTCTATGTTTTTATCCTCTATACCTGCATTAATGAAATGTCAACAATTACATAATCTATTCCTGATGAATAAGCCATTCGTTCCAGGCTAAAGTGTATTCTTTTCTGTTGCTTCCCTATATTATAGTTCATCTCCGCGTTGTAGCTAAATTACCAGTACATGATAAACTGTCCAAGTTAAAACCACAGGATAATGCACACATCAAATTTCTAGTTGATACAATAATTCAGATTATTTTTTCTCATTTTAATATTTATTCTCATTGTACCAATAGCATTTGACCTGCAATTCTGCCCATTTAGTTTCTTAGAAGATGTCATAACATGATATCTAGAATTCATCCCAACATCTTCGTTCTTTTTTGTTATGTATTGCTAGTTTTGAAGATATTTCCATTATCACAGCATATATTCCATTATGTCTTCTTCTTGTCAGATAAACAATGGAGCAACTATGCCATTGTAAAAGTAATCTAACCTGAAGGTGTTTGGACGTCCCATGCAATGCAAGTGCCATCAAATGATCTTCACTTAAGATTTTCCCACTATGATTTCTACAGTTAGGTGGATTTAAAAGTTTGCCTATTACATTTTCATTCATTAGCTTAATTAAACTAATCCCAGTTTCTTAGAGAGACATTGACTTATAATGATTTCACCAAAGGGGGTAAATCTGCAAGCTCAACTGTAATTAAAGAAGAGAGCTTAAGAAATCATGAAATGTGTTCAATGTAGAAATTATACCTCTTAAAGCATGATGAAGAAGCTTGTCAACTGTTTCTTCATATTCCTTAAAAATAAGATCATGAACCAAAGACTTTCCCATAGCTTCCTCAATTGAGAGCCCTGTCAACTCAGCAGCCTTTTCATTCCATCCATTTATGCAGCCGCTGACATCTACGGCAAATATTGGAGCAGTTGCAGTCTCTATTAACCTAACCATTTCCCTTGCAACTGAGCTGATTTCATCCATCCCTTGCAAGTCCATATCCCTAAGCTGGGCATCTGCAATTGCCTGAGAGTTGGTTTCTTCAGCATGTTTGAATGAGTCTCGAAGAATAAGCTGCAAAGAGTGAATAGCATCCATCTCTGCGTTCTCCCATGGTAAACTCCGACTCTTCACAACTTCCAGGAATGCCTTGAAGGAAGAACGGGGATGCATCCTCTGACCATCATCCTTGTCCTCAGGATGATGCTTTGCACCACCCCATTTGATCTCCTTTGCAGTGTGAGAACGGAACCAGAACAGGAAATCCTTCTTAGTGATGCAAGCAACAGCCATACCACAAACTGCATCACCAAGTGAGGCTGCCCCAGGATACCCAGCATCAGCCAAACTGTCTGTGCTCAAACCTGTTGAGTCTCCATGAAATGCCAACAACCACTCCACAATATCTTTTATTTGAGCCTCTGTTGGGGTCACACCTAGTGGGTAATACTTACCTTTGTAAAAAAGTGCTGCCCCGTCACACTTCGCAAGGTCCATAATACTTGGACTCTGAGTAACAATGCCAGTAGGAGAGTCGCGCAGAAGCATATCGCACAAGAGTGTTTGAGTCCTCAAAACACGCTTCTCCGACAGTTGTGACGCCAATTGCAGCTCCATATTCAACTGAAGTCCAAAAGCCTGCATAAGGAATTCACAAGCATAACGAAGTGGAAACGGAATACTCCTAGCAGAAGTGTGATGACAAACAACCAAACCCCAAAGCCTCATAGAACTCCTCCCACCAACAGCCTCGTCATCATTTCCATTAATAATAACAGCCATAGCCAATGAAGCTTTTGACCCCATATTTTCCATATATTGAGCATGACAACCATGAGGAGCACGAAGAGTCGAACCAACCAAACACAAAGGATGCATTAACGCCTCATGTTGAATAACATTAACAGGAGTAGCATGGCAATCAACTATCATCCTAACCCTACTCTGCTTAAACAAAAACCTGGACGCCTGAGGAATATCTGTCGCAGGATAATGCAAACCAATATATGGTTCTAAATCAGACCTCTTACTCTCAGCAAGAACTTCACCATGTTCATCATCATGAAACTTATAAACCATAACCCTATCATACCCAGTAAGCTCCCTAACACACTCAACTACAGAATCACACAAAAGCTTAATATCCCCACCAGGAAGCGACTGTAACCGCGAAATAGCTCGAACAGCGAGCTTCTGAGACTGAACGGCACCCGCTATAGACAAAGCGGGATCCTCAGTTCGAGCAGGCTCTAAATCAACAACAATCCCAACATCAATCCTATGCAAAATTGCATAAAAGGGCTTCCCCGAATTCTTGGAATGAATCCAAAGCGGGTTCAACAGCGTAATTTCTCTAGCACCAAATGCCTTTTCAAGCAAAACAGAGCTAGAATGAGCAAATAGAGTACGGACATCAGCACCAATACAAAGAATATCAGGCTTTTCAAGTGAAGGAACTGACTGAGGCATTAAACCAAGCAGTTCACTGGCGTTTTCGCTATACGCAATAACCCGAAAAGAACCCTCATCCACAGCGATCATACAACCAAACGGCTGAATTTGGCCGCCACGTTGGATTTTCGACAAGTAAGCAGTAATTTGCTGCTCGGGAACTGATAAATTACTGGTTTTCACCGACTGTGAGTAATCAAACGATTTACCTGACTCTCCTGACTGTTCATAAACAGCATGTAACTGAGCATCTACTGTATACTGAGCAATTGCCTTACTTAAAGACTCGGTGTTATGAGCCCTTATATTACTAGTACCCGACGACTGCGCCGCCGCGGCAGCTGATAGTGGGTGGTGGTGACTATGGGTTTGGTGGTGTTGCTGAGACTGTGAAGTTGCTCTGCCACCGGATACCATTATTGGGTTGTCTTCGTTGCAAAGTGTTTGATATGAAAATATCAATAATACAAACTGTGAAGCGAAAAATCTACCGTGTGTTAATGGGTAGCTGATCTGGGTGTTGTTTGTTGTTGTTATGTGGCCATTGGTGAATTGGAAATAGTAATGAGAAAGAAAATAAAAAAGGAGTTAGATTTTTTTGGTTGAGTTTCCGTCGATTTGTATAACTTTCTTTGTTGTGCAATTCGACAATGGAGTTGGAATTCGGTGGGCACAGAGAGAGATTGAAGGAATGGTATAAAAATGGTGGGGATGGCCACGTGATTGTGGGTTTCCTTTCTCATGTAGTCACTTGGAGAAGACTTGCTTCTTCACTTTAAATTCAGACAACAGTCATAAAGTAAAAATTATCCATCCGTTTTGTTGTACCGCCTTACATATTATTTGCTCAACTCGGAATTCCTATCTAAAAACTGTATGTTTTAAATTTTTTCGTTAAATTGATCCACTCATTTATTGCCACCTGCTACAATAATGAAGGTTAAAATTGGTGGTTAAATAGCACTGTTCATAAATTATAGACAAAAACTTTTAAAATCTCTAGACTTCTCAATTGCATTCTAAAATTGAAGACCGGTTCATTGTTAAGCACCAACGACACCATAATAGCGAAAAAATGGAGTCTATCAAGCAGGGAAAATCAATTAAAAATTCTTATGATTATTTTCATAGGGTTATGTTAATTTTGTGTCGATTATAAAGGATTAGGTTAATTTTATTACATTAGTTAAAAAAATTAAAAGTTAATCTAGGTCGGCCAATAGTCAACAAGGATAATAAGGTAGTTGCAATGAAATTGCTGGTGTACTTGCCACGGTGGCAAAAAATGTGTGCCAAATTAGCTTAGAGTGGAATTGAAAATAAAAAATGTGTATTTAGATGAATTCGGTAATTTTATAATATTATGGTGCAAACAAAAAGAGACTAAAAATAGAGAGTTTTTTTCAGACCAATAACTTTTTATTAATTGAGAGTTGTCCTTTATTTATGTAAATCAATTGTTTTATTAATTGATTTATGAGAAATTATTATGACACCCTCATATTTGATATAATTCACACTTTAATCCCTCTTATTTGAAAATCAAACGATATCACTTGGGTTTTGCTATTCGCCGCCCCTTTTTACTTAGCACCGCACAGGCGAAAGACATTTCTGCCCCTCTAGCAAAATTTCAAAAAAAAAAGTTCTCTCAACTCATTCGAACACACTCGAACAACTACGTAAAAAGTCGAGTAAAATGACGGATAACGAGTATAATTCGTCAGGAAACGAGTACCGACAGTCGGAAACAAGTTTTTCCGGCTTTTCCGAGGTAAAAAATAATTTTTTTAAATTTTTATTTAAATTTTTGGAAGGGGGGGCGATTGCATTTCACGTCCTCTCCAGAGGAGGGGACGCCAGAGTCTGCCGTCCTCTCCAGAGGAGAGGACGTGAAATGCAACGTCCTGTCCTCTAGAGGGGAGGACGCCCAAGTCCACGTCCCCTCTAGATTTGGGCGTCCCCTCCTCTGAACTCTCAAAATCATCAGACTCTCTAAGATCCTCAACAGAAATGCGGACGTCATCGGGAGAAGTATGCGCTTGTTTCTTCCGTCGAGCTGAGGCAGAAACTTTACGCGTCGTAACGTGACGGGCTCCCGATCCCCCTAATTCTGGGGCCAAAAACGTCTTCCCCCTACGCTTTCCGCCCTGCAATTATAATAATTTAAATTTAAGTTATAGAAATAATATATAGTAAATTAAATAAATTTCTAAAATTATTTAATTTATTTAAAATAATTATTTATTTTATTGTTTTTTTAAAATATAAAACAATAATTAGATTTAAATTTTTTAAATTATTATTTTTTTTTTTAAATTGCAATTTTTTTTAAATCCCGGAACGGGCGTCCGGCGTCCCATCCGGAAGGGGGGACGCCGAAAACGGCGTCCCCCCTTCCGGAGGGGACGTGGGCGTCCACTGTCCCCTCCGGAAGAGGGAACGTGGGCAATCCACGTTCCCTCTTCCGGAGGGAACGTGGGATTTCACGTCCCCTCCGGAAATCTCGACGTCTCTTTTTTTAATCGTTTTAAAAAAAATCGAAATTAAAAAAAAAAAAACGTACCGGAGGTTGTCGATTTCCATCTCGTTCGAAATCCGACATTTTCGTAAAATATGAATTTGTGAAAAGTTGAATGAGTTGAGAGGATTTAGGTTTTTTGTTTATGAATTGGTTTTCTATTCAAAAAGTGAAAAGGGCAAATATGTAATGTGGCTGTGCGGTGCTAAGTAAAAAGGGGCGGTGTTTAACAATCCAATATTACTTTTGTATCTGTCAATGATTTAGTCCTTCCATTCATTTTTAGTGTTAGTCAACAAAATCAACGAAACTATGTGACCCCCCCACTTTCATTTTTGCCAACGATTTAGTCCCTAACTTTTGTTTTTGTCGACGATTCATACAATCCCTAATACTTTTCATGCTTTTCCATCCAACATATTAAAATACCTATTTTCTCTTTAAAAGTTTGCTTTCTTCTCTTTAAACTTATCTTGATTTTGTAAGGATGAGAGATGGTGATTTTCGATTTTAATTTTTTTCCGTAAAAATAATTACTTATTTTTACGGTATTTTCTTTATATTTCTTTTTAAATTTTTAATCTATAAATATTCTTAGATCTATAATTTTATTAAGCTTTGTTTTAGTTTTTACGGAATTTTCTTAATAATCGAATATGCTCCGAGAATAAAAATCTATTTTTTTAGAAATTTTTGAAGATAAAAATAGGAAAATACTCCCTCCGTCCCGTAAAGATAGAAAAAGTACCACCTTTTTCTGTCCCATAAAAATAGAAAAAGTGGAGTTAGTTAAGTCAAGAATTATCAAAATATCCCTACATGCTTATCATAAAACATTAAATGCATATTTTGAAAAAATAAAAAAAAAGAGTTGTAAGTGTTATATTTAGTAAAGTGGCTTTGGGAAATGTACATAACTAATTGATTACAAAGGGTAATTTAGACAAATTATCACAAGTTACCTATAAATAACTACTTTCTTAATTCTTGTAAAATAGGTGCTTTTTCTATCTTTACGGGACGGAGGGAGTATGAATTTTTAATGTATTTGAAGATAATTTTCGAATCCATATTAAAGATGAAACTTGAAAAATTTGAAATTTTAAGAATCAAGCGATTTCAAATGCTGAAACATCTTACAAAATCTCAAAATCATAATGCTGAAATATTATCAGTACATAAAATATAGGCTTAAATGCACAAAAAATCACCAACTTTCGCGTGTTTTTGGTATTTGACATGAACTTTTAATTTTAGCATATAAATACACGAACTATCAATTTTTTGCATATATGACCAAATTTCTGTTTTAGGTGAAAAACGGTGTCGTTTTAGGTATAAAACGTTGCCGTTTTAGGTCAAAAACGATGTCGTTTTATGTCAAAAACGGTGCCCGCGTTATATATGCAAAAAATTGATAGTTCGTGTATTTATATGCCAAAATTAAAAGTTCGTGTCAAATACCAAAAACACGCGAAAGTTGATGATTTTTGAAGCAATTAAGCCTAAAATATACTACTAGTATTTTTAATTCCAATGAATTGCATTATTAAATTAATGCAATTTACTTTTGTCTTGAACTTTCTAGAAAAGAGCTGGACTTCTAAAGAAATGGACAAAATAAAAATAGCCGAAAGATACGTTTTTGGCCAATCAACTTTATCATACTTCTAACTAAAATTCGAGGCTTTTACAGCCTCTCAAACTTCTTTTTTCTCTAAACAAACCTAGCCATCAAATTTTTTTTCTATTTTTTCTCCGGCTGTTGTCAATAATTTGATTTTTTTTTATTGACAGTAGCCATTACTTTATTTATATCATTTTAATTTATAGAATATAATAAATAACAATTTTTTTTTCATTTTTTTTATGGACTAAAATTTATCGACGAAATGCAATTCAATTACCAAGAAGAGAAGATAGATTGAAGATCTTTTAACAACAAAATAGGATCGTTTATAAACTATATTAGTTTTCTTTATTGTTCATTGTTTGTTTTTTTCTGAAAATATTATTTTGTCCTTTATTTATGAAATGTTTGTTTTCCTTTCTCTATAAAAGGTTTACTGTCTTTTTTTTATGAAGAAGTTATCAAATGGAATGCTGTGAGTTTGTGGGTGATTGAAGAAATTTGATCGAAGAGTGATCGAAGACTGCACTTATTTCGCGAAACAGTTAATAATATATTTTTATTTTCGTAAGTAAAATCTGCGAATTAGGCAGCGTGTTGTCTGTTACATGTCAGGTCATTGGATTTAATTTTCAAATTATTCCGAATTTTTTATAAATGTAGCTGTTTCATATTCGATTTAATGCAATTTGATGATTTCAAAAAAAAAAAAACTAAAATTCAAGGTTCAACTATTTAAAAATATCCAAACGACTAAGCTTTTTTTTTTTAATTAATGATCAAATCTTTTTAAAAATGTCAGTTTCGGCTCAAATATTAACAATTATTCCCTCCGTCTTTTTAATTATTCATTTAGTCAAATTTGAACGTATTAACATAATAAATGTTTTCTTAAATTATAAAATAAATACTACTCACTTAATATAAACTTATTAGTTAATAAATACATTATAAATTGACTCATAAAGTCAATTTATTATCTCTAGTCATGATTGAAAAAGTTTATTTTTATTTTATAAAGGCTTAATCACCAAAAAAACTCTCACATTTTAGCCCCTTTTTAGTTGCACTCTGACGTTGCAATTTTGTCAGTTGCACCCTGATTCGCACCTTTGGGTTTCAATTCCACCCTCAAAATCAAATTGGACTATTTTCACTCGGGAAAAATTCATAAAAACCTTTATAAAGTACACGTTTGAACTCTTTTTCACATAAAAAGTTAAAAATTGATGACTTATTTTAACTTTTTTAAAATGAAAAAGAGATCAATTTAGTACTTGAGGGTGAAATTAAAAACCAAAGGTGCAAATTAGGGTGCAACTGACAAAATTGCAACGTCAGGGTGTATTTGAAAAGGGGCTAAAAAGGTGGGGGTTTTTTTTGGTGATTAAACCCTTTTATAAATATGTCTAGTTAGTTACAATTAAAAAATAATTATCAAAATTAGATTAAAATTTTCATTTTTAAATATATCAGCCTTGAATAAAAAAATAGAATACAATTATTAATTAAACTTAATATTTATTAATTACTTCCTACGTTGTTCTCATGTTTTGCTAGTTGAGTTGTGTGGTCTACATTAGACCAAATTTCGCTAACAAAAGCCATTAATAGCCCAAGTTTTAGGTAGCGCGGACACTTCTTCCGTTTCGAAAACGTGTCAGACACTTGGTATATCGGACACGAAACTTCAATTTTAACATAAATTTTTTTAAAATAAGGCCGTTTCGCCGTGTCTGTGTCCAAGTGTCCCGTTTTCCTGAGTCCGTTTCCGTGCTACCTAGCCCAAGTTAGAACTTCTTTGTTATTATGATGTTTCTGGAGGTGATCGATCACTGATCAACTTATTTTGGCAGTTGTTTATGAATACCCATAAACAGGGACGGATGCAAGGTAGGGCCAGGTATGGCCTAGGCCCTACCTTGCTTAATTTATTTTTAATCTAAACTAGTAATCTATTTTCTAGTTCAGTTTAAAATTTTGCCGATAGCCTAATATGTTAGCCTACAATTTCACATGATAAACAAATATGATACAAAAATAGCAAAGCTTAATGTACATATTAGGTTAGCTGAAAAATACTAATTAGAATAGACATACATAACAAATTAAAATGTACAGTTAATTCTAATATTTATATAAATCAACCTAAATTTATTCTTAGATTGCATAATTCCTATTCAAACTAATTCATTCTAATTTTCACTCTTAATTTTCTAATCTTTTTCAAATACGGTAAATTTAATTTTTACAAATATACATGATGTGAATTAGCAATTTTAACATATTCTCCTTTTTGTTTTCTGAATCTTCTTCTATTAATCTATAAAATTCAACACCACCCATCGAACTTCTGTTTGAGGGTACATAATTTTTTAAATATAAATTTAGAATTTTAATTTAGAACTAATTTAAATTGATTATAATGATTAATTATTATATGTAGCAAACTACTCTTAAATAAATCATCAATATTTTGAATGAAAAATTAAGCAGATTCTTAAAATAAATAAAAAAATTAATACATTTTACATAATATAATTTTTAATTTTCTATTTTATTGTATTAGAAAATTTAGTAATTATATATTTTAGTTATATTTTCCGAGGTATGATATTTTGATTTTCTTAAATTGAAATTGTGCCCTACCTGAATTTTGGGCCTAGCTTCGTCACTGCCCATAAATGAAATGGTGTGATTGAGACGACATTAAATCCAAATTGTGAAACATTAATATCGAGTAGGTGGAACATCTTGATACACTATCTAACCAAAATTGAGGAAACATGTAATTTCAGAACAAAATACTCAAATCCCTTTCGGCTTCTGAGGTTAGGAGACAATCAGCATCGTGCCCATGTGACCATCCATGCCCTAATTTCTTGCCCACGTGATCGATCTTTTTCTTTTTGCTATCTTTCTTTTATGATTTGAAGCCACAAACAACATAAAATTGTGCATCTTTTTTTATGACGTATAGTACAAGAAAAAACTTTCAGTTTGCATCATAGGTGAAAGGATATTCGTATTTTCGGTTCGGTTCGGTTCGGTTCAGTTTTTCTGATTTCGATCGGTTTTTATACATCCCTACTTGTGAGAGAATGAATGCGCACTACCTTAGTGATACCTCAAGCTCACTCGAGAGGAACCCCTTGATAAATAAAGGAGAGCAAATATACTACTAATTTTTGAATCTAATATTTTGGTACCTAAATATTCATTTCTTTTAAATTAGTGTATTAAATGGGTATTTCTAATTATTTTTCGATTATCGAACTCCTAACAAAGACAAAAGTAAATTTCAAATCTGTTAAATATAGTTACTCCATATAGATAAGTACGAATGTAACCGAGTTGAGCCAACACACGAGCTACTCATGATTGACTCCAAAAATATTCAAAATCGTCTCGATTTTTTTTTTTTTTTTTTTTTTTTTTTTAACGGAGGTATATTAATGAAAAACAGTACATTCTAAACGCTAACAAAAGAAATCTTAAGTAAGGATACAATGTTTGATTTGTTGGGCCCATTTGTGAGCTTCGGAATTCTGGATTCGCGGCACGTACTGGAAAAAGACCTCTGTGAAGGATGTTTTCAGACGCCAAATATCTTCGCAAATACCCTTTAATGCAGAGATTGTACATTGTCCTGAGTTGACAATGTTGGATACTTGGAGGGCATCACCTTCAAATATGGCTTTTTTCCATCCACGAGAAATGGACCAATTCATTGCTTCCCTCAACGCTAGCATCTCCAATATGCCTGGATCCCATATAAATTGGAATGTAGCCGAGAATTTACCTTTCTGCATGTCGCACGCATCTTTGGCAATAATACCAGCAAAACCCTTCTTTCTCTGGATATCTACAGCAGCATCGTAGTTGAGTTTCATAAAGCCCGGAGGTGTAGCCCTGACTGCCCTTTGACCTTGCCGTTCGTGGGAAACATTTCTTCTATCCCGCTCTGTTAATTCCTGGGACTGCTTGAATTCTTCTGCGTCCGCTAGGATTAGTCGAATGGTCTCTGTTGCTGTTAGCTGCACATCATTGAAGATCTTGGTGTTTCTTTGTTTCCAAATATGCCAAAGGGTGTAGCAGTACAAGGGGACGGCCTCCATGTTCTCATCTATTTCCTGCAGCTTTGTGATTGTAGATTTCCAGTGGGTTGCAAAATCTGTCGTTGGGCCCCATGAGGATCGGAAGTTGAGTGGACTTTGGAACCAAACCTGTCGGGCCGCCGGGCATAAATAAAGCAGATGCATAATAGTTTCATGATCTCCACAAAATTTGCACTCTGAGGGCGTATGAAGCCTTTGTTGGAGAGCTGCACCCGAAGGTATACCGTCATGGATACATCGCCAAATAAAAACTTTAATTTTGTTTGGGATAGGCAGGTTCCACAGCATTTTCCAGTCTGATTTAGCTAGGTGAGGAATGAGAGACTGGTAGCCTCTGAAGCCATTATTCAGAGCTATGAAATAACCTGATTTGACTGTGTAATTGCCATCTGGACTATATTGCCATATCAATTTATCTTCATGGGGCCAATACGGAAGCGGAAGTGCCAGAATTTTGGTAGCATCTTCTCTGTCAAACATCTCCATGATCAATTCTGATTTCCAATTCCTGGTTATTGGGTTAATAAGGCTAGCAATATCTACAGGGTCTGCTTGCATTTGAGAAGGCATTCTCGGCAAGAATGGAAAGACCCCCGGAATCCACGGATCCTTATAACAATTTAAAGAGTTCCCACTATTGATTTGCCACAGCAATCCTTGATTTAGGAGATCTCTCCCCCAAAGTAAACTTCTCCATCCCCACGAGGGTCTTCCTGTGAGTCTACCTTGTATAATAGTGGTATTTGGAAAATATCGGCTCTGGAATACTTTATAGAGCATACTCTGAGGGTTTTGCATAATTCTCCAAAACTGTTTAGCAAGAAGGGCTTGATTGAAGCTTTCTATGTCTTTAAATCCTAAGCCTCCTTCCCACTTGCGATGCCTCATTTTGTTCCACGCAATCCAGCAAATTTTATTTTCATTTGATTTTTGGCCCCACCAGAATTGTCTCACAAGTTGATGGATTCTATGACAGAGCGATTTGGGTAGCATGAAGCACATCATTGCATATATTGGAATAGCCGTAGCCACTGCCTTAATCAAAATTTCTTTGCCTGCTGATGAGAGAAATTTTTCCTTCCAGCCATCTAACTTGCTTGATATGACAGATATGATATTGGCAAATGTTTGTTTTTTGGATCTTAGTATCTGGAATGGGAGTCCCAAATATTTTTCCTGGACTGATTGCTGGGGTATGCCAAGCATTGCTGTAAATAGGGCTCGTTGATTTATGTCAATATTAGCACTAAAGAAGACCGCTGATTTTTTGTAATTGATGAATTGTCCACTTCGTTGCCCATATCTGTTGAGAAGCTGATGTATGGTTCTGATGTCTGGTAGAGTGACTTTTGAAAATATGATTGTGTCATCTGCAAACAAAAGGTGGGTGATTTCTGGGCATCGACAGTTTAGTTTAATACCTTGCAGAGACTTCGCTGTAATTGCTGAATTTATAATCTGTGTTAGGCCTTCTGAACAGAGGACATACAGCAGGGGAGAAAGTGGGTCTCCTTGTCGAATACCTCTCGTTGGTTGGAAATACCCGTGGCTTGTACCATTGATACGGATAGAGTATGTGACCGATTGGATGCATTCCATCACCCAATTAATGAATAAAAAGTGGAATCCCCACGCATGTAATATGGATCTGATGTAGTTCCATTCTAGCCTATCATAGGCTTTGCTAATGTCAAGCTTGAGGGCCATGAAGTGAGTGTTGCCAGTGGTTTTAGTCTTAAGGTAATGAAGAATTTCATGTGCCAGAAGAATGTTATCAGATATGGAGCGACCTTTAGTGAAAGCATTTTGGTTTTGTGAAACAAGCATTGGAATGATATGTTGAAGTCTGGATGTGAGGATCTTGGAGATAATTTTATAGAAAACCGTGCAGAGGCTAATGGGTCGAAAGTCTGAAACTGTAGTTGGTTTTTTAAGTTTGGGAATCAGGGCAATCATGGTATGATTCAAGCTTTTAAGCATATGCCCATGTTGGAAAAAATGTGTAATGGCTCTTGTTATATCATGTTTAATGAGGTACCAGTAGTGATGAAAAAACAAAGAAGTGAATCCATCACTTCCTGGGGCTTTGGAAGGATTTATCGAAAATGTAGCCATTTCTACCTCTTGGGAAGTTACTGGTTTGCAAAGAGCTAAATTCATATCGAAAGAGACTGTAATTGTAAATGGATCAATTACCTCTCTTGTGTTCGAGACGATAGAAGTTGTGAATTGCTCTTTGAAATGTTCCAGGATAAGCTGTTGTATTGCGGTTGGGTTCGTCTGCCAGTTCCCTTGTGAATCATTAAGACCAGTTATTGTGTTTATACGTCGACGATGCACGGTGGTTGCATGAAAGTACTTGGTGTTTTTATCTCCTTTTTGTAACCAGCATTGTCTTGATTTTTGTTTCCAAAATGCCTCCTCTTGCTTTCTGGCTATATAAAGTTCTTGTTCCAAATGTTTGATGTACTGCCAGTGAATGTGGACGGGTGCTTGAGATTTTGCATTTCGAAGTTGTATATTGAGATTATGAATTTTCTCCTTTGCATTACTGCTGTGTTGTATCTTCCATTTGATAATTTCCGTGCGGCATGCTTTAAGTTTTTGGTGAATGTAACATGAATGAACCTGGGATGCTTGCCTTCCACTGATGCTCTATTATGTTCTTTATTTGTGAATTATGGATCCATTCTTTGTCAAAATGGAATGAGCTTTTAGGTTTGCTGACTGAAGAATCTGAATTAAGAAGCAATGCACAATGGTCTGAACCAATAACATCTAAATGGAGGACCTGTGCATGATGAAAGTGTTGGATCCATTCCGTATTTGCTAGGACCCTGTCTAGTCTTTCTTGGATTAGATCTGGATAAGCTCTACGGTTGCTCCATGTGAAGTCACTTCCTATGTAATCTAAACTATGCATATTCATATTAAATATGAAATCCTGGAATATTACATGTTGCATAGGATCAAAAGGGAGACCTCCTAATTTTTCACTATCTTTGAGTACATCATTGAAGTCTCCCACAAAAACAAAAGCCTTACTAAGACTAGATTTGAAGCTAGTTAGAGTTTGAAACTGACTATCCCTAACAGATTGCTTAGTACTAAGGTGGCAGCTAACTATGTCAAAACAAAAATCATACTGGTCTATCATAGACATAGCTACAAAAAACGTATCATATTGCTGGATGTGCACCTGTAACTCCATGTTCCACAGTATTAGCGTGCCTCCTGCCAACCCTTGAGGATCAATAGCAAAATGATATTTGAATTTTAACGGTTTTGTCATTCGGAGGATTTTTGAAACCTGGTTTTTTGTTTCTACCAGTATGACCAGGTCAGGGCATTGTTCTTTACACATGATGTGTAAATGTTGGATTGTCAGGGGATTCCCCAACCCCTGACAATTCCAGAACAGCAGCTTCATGGCTGAGCAGGAGACCCTTCTGGGGTGGTCTCCTCATCCCTTAAAAAAGAGTCTGGATCAAAAGGTTCTTCAAGCTCTTCCTCTATGATTGGAAGGTGAGTGGCAGTGGCAAAAAAGTCAGGCAAAGTAGGTATGATGTTGTCTTGGTAATGAGTAGTCTTCAGATGTTTTGTTGCCTCTGTCTCAAAGCTTGAGATCCATTGGAATTTTCGTTTTCCTTCAAAACTGTCCAGTTGATTGTCATTTGCGTAATTAAGAACTGCAGATTCTTGGCGAACAAACCTTGTCCACGTGCTTTGTTCTTGCATGATAGAAGTTGTGACCTCAGCATGGTATTTTTGTTTAAGAGCCCTCCCCAAGCTTGGATGCTTCGTGTAATCATCTATACATGCTTCTTGAAACAAAGTAAGTATCTCCTCTTGATAAGCTGCACTACAGTTACTGGCACCTCTAGGGTGATGTGGATTATTTCGGTGTAACAGATCAAGACAGACCTCCACTTGCTCAATTTCAGACAGCAGAATATTTGGGCCTCCCGAAATGAGTTTGGCTTTTAAATGAGGGCTTAAAAGCTGCAGCAGGTGATGTGGAAGATAAATAGGTTTTGGGTGTTTTTTGGGTTCCTGTGGGCCGGAAATTTGGGCTTGCAAAAGCGGATGATTAGCTGGCACAGTTGTGTAAGTGGGGTTTATGATAATGCCTTGAGAGAAATCCAGAAGGGCTTTGGTAAGAAGTTTAGTGGTATGTTTGGTAGGCTGCTGTGGAATATGAACAGGTGGTGCATTAAATGTAAAAGTTGGATTTTGTAAGATTGGAGATTTACCTTTATCAGCACCACGTGTAGGATTATCCACTGACAAAGTTTCTGGGTGTGGTATGTTTGGCGGCTGTGTTAGTGGACTGGGTTCCACTGCCTCGGTATCTGGGATGATCGATGGTGTTGATGGTTGTTGCATGCGAGACTGATGAAGAATCTCTGGTTCAGATGTAGGTGAGGGTGCTGCTGAGGACCCTTGTTGAGTAATGGAACGACAGTGCTGGGGTCTTCGAGTGTCCCTGAGGAAATGGGATTCATAGTCCTCCTTGTTAAGAACCATCGAACTGTGGACCAAAGGGGCTGCTCCCAAATATGGACCATAGGGTAGAGATTGTCCTGGAAGAAGGAAAAGATTTTGAGCCTCATTATCCAACCTGTATCTGCATGCACGAATCATGTGTCCCATACGCCCACAGTAAAAACAGGTATCTGGGAAGCCTTCATACTTGAAATCTAGCCATAGTTCCTCTGGTGTGTGACGGTTGGTGAAGGTTCCTTTGTTGAATGGTCTGTTTGCCAGCACTTCTACCTTAATTCTCAGGAACTGTTGCCTCCAAATAGGGTTCATATCATCGAAGTCAATCTCGAGGAATCTGTGAAAGAGGCTTCCAAGTTTTGTACCGTTAGCAAGTGTGACCTGGTTTCTGGGGAGACCATGTATTTGGACCCAGAAGATCGTTGTCTTAAACTGGATGTGATGTATATTTTTGTGAGCTGGCCATTCTTTGACAACGATGTGTTGATGTTGTATATTCCATGGGCGCGAAGCTAACACCTTATCATAATCTGCTTTAGATTCAAAGGCAAAACTGAATAGACCAAAAGCAGCTCTTTCAACTAGCACTTCTGCCGTTGGTTTCCATTCTCTGATGACCCATGCATTGACCTCTGGAGCTTCAAACGTCTTCTTTGTGAGTATTCTACCTAGAAGCGTCCATTGATATTTCTTTGGTACAGCAGTATCATCAGGGTGCAAGTCAATGACAGGCTCAGAGACCGTCATTTTTCTGGTGCGTTCAGTGAGTTCGGTTATGGATGGGTAGGAGGGTTGTTTGGAGCGAAAACGAGAAGAAGATGAAGCCATGATAGTAGAGCAGGAGATAAAATAAGGTTGGTAGGATTTGGAAACAATAAAGACTTTAATACATGTAGATGAAACGCCGGTGGAGTGTGTGATAAGCAAACAACGAAATGATTTCAAATAACCTGTCTGGAGCGCCATTTGGCATCTTTGATCTTCCCTAAGGCGGAAGATCTTCAGATACTTCATCTGAGATGATGAAGAAGAAAAGGCGCGCGTGAAGCGCGTTCAAAAAAAAATTTGTCTTCCCTTATAAATCGTCTCGATTAAGATTGAGTCAAATTTAAGTTACTCTAGTTAATTACCAAATTGAGTTCGTGTATCAAAATACTCCGCTCAATAAGCTCGCGAGCCTTATCAAATTTTAATTAATTTACATTTTATTTTATAATTATATATGTTTACAATAATATTTTTATTTTTATTGTAAAATTTAATTTTTTTTTATACAGAAAATTGAGTCGAGCTCTAGCCTTAATTAGTCTACCGAGTTGAAACTCTAGCTCTTTACACGAAAATCGATCAAGTTCAAATTTTAAAACTTTAGAGCTGAGTCGAGCTTAGAAGATTAGACCTCTACATGCAAGTAGATCATTTGAACACATTATCATTTTATTGTATTAATATAATAGGAAGATTTGAGCAATTAATATTATATTCCTATTTCTCTTTTTAGCACACTAAGTCACTAACGACTCAAAAACGAGTAAAAGACTTAGTTTTATAGTATATTTTTAAAATGTTAAATTCCATTAAAATAATAAAAACTTCAAATACTAGAATGTAAATTCAGAAAAGTCCATGCACCAATATGTAAATCTTCCATTAATCAATAATGATTACCTAGCTTTCTATGGCATGCCCCAAAACGAAAAACTTAAATGAAAACTTAAAAAGTACAATAGCGATCAACATTTTTTTGCAGATACATACGATGTCTTTTATTGCTCTTTGAAACCTGAATCTAGGAACTTATGGCGACATTTCTCTAAATAAATGATTGGGAACACTCTAAATTAAAACTTCTGATACAAAGTTACAAATCAACAGTACAACTCTAATCTAATAACTGAACCGACATCTCCGTAAATTGCAAACTCTGTAAATCACCCCTCTTTTCTCACTTGGTGTACAGAACATCCTCCCATGGGTGACGGTACAGTGGCTGTTTCAATCTCTTTTGGTCGAAGGTGTGCCTGAAACAATAGCAAGTATTTATCATATCATACGATATACTTGTATTCGAGTGAATACCAGCGATCTTACTCGTTCCTGTCTAAACCAATTAAGCAACCACAAATGCACAAAACCAGTGTTTTAAGAACGGGACCAGCCGGTTCAACCAGTTCTACCAGGAATTGGGTCAGTTCGGTTCAGTTCTTTCCTCAAAGATGAAATACGGTTCGACCTCTTTGAACCGTTAAAAACAGCAAGAACTGGAAACTATTGAACCGGTTAAACATTTAGACTTGTTCTAGAAAAAAAAAGCACATATTTATAATATATATATCATATTTGTTAAATAAAATTTTAATTTTTTATTTAACTGGTTGAACCATAACCAGCGGCCACACTGGTTCTGTCACCTGTCAGTTTTTAAAACACTGCATAAAACTCTACATTTAATTCAAATAAACGCCAAACCTAAACCACTTGTGGGACCTTAAAGAGCTCAACCTTAATTTTTTTTTAATGAAAATGGCTAATTAAGGTACTGTTATCCTGTCAGTATCAGGGGGCCTGCTTGTCATGTAAGAAGATATATAACACCAAAACCAAATGTTAAGGATAAGAAAACTTCAAGTGCAATCCAACTCACCCGATGAGACCAATGGAACGTGCCAACACAAAGAGCCCATTCAAATACCCAATCTCAACAATTTCGTCAATCTCCTGTTTGGTGAACATTCCGCTGCCCGCAAGCAGATCCAAAAACAGGGACCCGATTGCACCATCAACATTGAGAACCAGGTTATTAGCCTTTGATAATGTGTAGGTTTCTACTTGAACGGCATACTCCATGTATTTCACAGAAGGGAAATGTGTGCGTGCAAACAGCTGCAACAGCTCTACTCTTTTATCTCGGTTGTCGCCTCTCTTGATCCTTTACAAAGAAAGTAATAAAAGTTCTCATAATTTAGATTTGCGATGGCAGTTATGTAAACATTAAAAGTGAAAAAATATTTAACAGTCCAAGGTTCTCCATACCTGTGCCCAATTCCAGGAACGCGAATACCCTTCTTTTTCATGCCTTCGACAAACTCGTAGGGAGTTAGGCCCTAACAAGAGTCAGAAAAGAAATAAACCACAAGAAAACAAAGACAAAAAAAAAATTGCCAAAAATGAAATCGAGGAAAATTCACTAGCGCTCACCCTGTCGTAAGCATCCTTCAAGTATCGAGCAGCATCATCAATGGCACCACCAAATCGGGGACCAATTGTGAGCAAACCTGTCCCACAAGAACATGATTCAATATTTTGTTCCACTAATAGCTTTCAGAAGCCCAATTCTCTCGGATGTGTTTGAAAGAGAATCTAACAATCAAACGAGAAAACCATCAAATGACTACGCTTTATACCTGAGACGAGACTGGAAACTAAATCCTTTCCTGCCCTTGCTGTTACTATAGTGTTGTGTGCACCAGAGACACAGGGACCATGGTCAGCACATAGCATGATACAAATCTGTTTATAATTTGACATTAGTTAAGAAATCAGTAATCACATATGCAATACCAATGCAAGTCGAACTTTTTAAAGAAACAGATGAATAGAGAAGAATAGAGATAACAGAATTTTAGGGAACCTGCCTCAATAAAATGGGTACAGTAACGTGGAAGGCTACGTTTGAACCATAAAAGTGAGATGACATCACCAACACCATAGCCTTGTTCAACGATGGATGACATGGGCACACCAGCATAGCATGGCTCCTCACCTAACAAATGGATCAAAAGATAAGTTCCTTGCATTACATCATTCGTTTCAGACAAGCATCTAAACATTATTCAGGACATGAGTTAAAGTACCTCTGTCATCAGAGATTGTAGAGATGATATGAGTTGGTGCCCGAACTTTGCCGCTCTTAATTGCAGAACTAAGATCCTCGGGGATTTGTGGAGGTTTAACCTCCTTTACAGCTGAAATCTTACCCTCTTCCTCCTATCATTAAAATAAAAAAAATAAAGAAAAGCAGTCACAGAGGTGGATTTGGAGGTTTAGGGAACTCAACCAGCCCACATATCAGTTTTGAGTAGTTACACACAGACATAAAGTTAGCAGAATGTAACTAACCAGCTTCTGAAATGTTTCCTTAATTGCAGTCTCAAAAGATTCATATGAAGTGGGAACAACAGCTCCAGCGTCCTGTAGTGCCTGATTTTTTGCTTGAGCAGACTCCATCTCACCTCCACTCTTAGCACCCTGTAGAGTACACCATGGACGATTAAGAATATTCCTCTACTACATTAATGGTATCTGTTAATTAGTTAACAGCCAGGTGCAAGGCATTTGAGGTAATAACTCACAGCATGACCAAATTGTACTTCTGATTTGAAAAGTCGTGCACAAGTTCCACTGACCCAAGCAACTACTGGTTTGTTCACCTTTCCCTGTTTGAGGGCTTCAACAAGGGAATACTCATCTCGTCCACCAAGTTCCCCAAGTACAACAATCATCTTAATCTGAGGCAGTAAAAAAAAATTGATTGGAGAAGATGACAATACGAAATGCAAAGAAGCATTCAAGAGTCACTTTCCACTTTTACCATGAAAAAGAAATTTAAGGCTGTAGTACAAATTCATGACCAGGACCAAAGAGATACCTGTGGAATGTTGTTAAATCGCAACACATGATCGGAAAGGGTGGAGCCTGGAAACACATCTCCTCCAATAGCAATACCTAAAGTATTTCCAAAATAAATGCCAAAATTTTAAGTTCAGTGGTATCTGTATGCATTTAACTTGCTCAAATTAAGTACCTAGCATGAATCAGTACCTTCATAAATGCCATTTGTTACACGGGCAATAGTGCTGTATAGTTCATTTGACATGCCACCCTACAATATAAGTCACACACTATTCTCAAACGTCAAAACCATCAACCAAAAATCATGGGCTAGTCACAATGTATTGATAGGGTAAGACACCATTACATGACGACAATCTACAGGAAAGCAACACAATGTCCTTCCTTCAAATTTTAGGAAAAAAAGTTACTTTGACCAGTCATTTTATAATTATACAATTCAAATAGCTAGATGAGGCCTAATACTATGAACCGCCTTAAAAGCTTCAAACAATTAAAGAAGTGCAAAAAACTTAAGACCATAATAAAAAAGCCATGCTAAAAGTCAAAAAAAAAAAAACATATCATTGCTAGATTCTTCAAGAAAAACAACAAAAGAAGCTCCAAGAAAGAAACTAAATTTATTTTGGCATTATTGTTGAGTATTGGAACTACCCATTTTGAGGAAAATAACCATAAATCTTAACATACTTAGCATTTATTTGGGTTATTTGCATATAGAATCCTAACCTTTTGCTATTGTAGCGATTTAAGCACAACGTTTAAAACTTGGCATAGAGAAGCTTGAACTTTCATTTGTTGGCATTTTACAACCTAAAGTCATTATCTAATGTCGTTTCAGTCACTAGAAACTGCTAAAACGACATTGTTTGAAGAAGAAAAAATTCTTTGGTGCTAGAAAATGTTAAGAAATGAAAGATTGGGCCTTTTTCTACCAAGTTTTAAATGTTGTACTTAAATCGCTACAAACGCGACTCAATGAGATTTTAAATGGAAATAACCTTATATATTATCACAGTTTGGAAGACTTTTATTTTTCCTATCTAACATGGAAAATCCATTTGCCATAAGATTCAAAGGATGTATGTCAAGGAGAAATAGGAGATATGAAATCGACACGTACAGATTTGGAGACAAATCCAACAGATCCAGGTCTGTACAGCTTACAAGCAATTATGTTATCAATTGTTCCAGCAGTGTCACCTATTTTGAAAGCTCCAGCCTGAATGCCTCCAACAGTAGCTGGGCCAATGACAACCTGCAAAATCATCATTGCAAAATTAGGACATGCAAAAGACCAACCAAAGGAGAGGAAAAGGCATATCCATTAGAACAATAACTATTCGGATACAGAACTGTTCAGCCAACATGTTTCACCTAGTTCAGCTCAATTCAAATCTAATGGTCTTAGCATCATGATCCCACCTTATTGTTGGCCCGTGCGTATGCTATCAACTGTTTGGTATCTGATTCAGGAACTCCCTCGGCTATAATAGCTACAACTCGAATAGTAGGCTGTTTCAGAGCAGCCATGGATGATGCAGCCGCACTGTGAAAAAATTATTATGTAAAATAGCTATAAGGTAGGGGAAAAAAAGATGGCACACCAACTAGGATATTAATAAGAAATCAGATGCTAACCTTCTAAATGATGCAAAGTTTATAAATACATCAGCGGTAGGGTGTGCAGCACTAGCAGCTTCAATACTGCAAACAATAGCAGATTGATTAAGAATTCCAAACCTCAGAAGAGCCCGAGAAACATTTTATTGTAAAAGGTGATAAGGTTGGTCATATTGCATCTACTATCTGCCTACAAATAAGTAAAAAATGATGTACATACAGACTCATGAACGATTGCTTCAATTCAGTAAATAACAGACAAGCATTGAACTTGTCAGTTTACTGTTTGACCAAGCAGTAAACCAAGATCATTTGACTCATCCATTGTATTTGTACATTAAATTAATTGTTATAAAGTGCAAATTCAAACACAAAGCCAAATTCAACAATTTATATACAGCATACTTATAAGGTAATTTTAACAGAAAGTGCACGTTCTGATGAATTGAAGCTTGATAGCAGTCAGATAGTATGATGCTAAAAAAAACATCTGATTTGACACATTCATTAACCTTCTCAAAACTCTAAATAATCGAAAAGAAGTAGCTTACGTTGAATGTACAGGAATTGCAATTTCCTCTTGACCAAAAAACAATTTCTGGAATCCCTCCGCGCCTGGGTTAATAATTCCAGCCACTGATGGTGTTTCTCTTCCTACATTAAGATACAACAATAACAGATAAATGATCTAACTCAACAACTAAAACTTAGATTCAATCGCGAATCAAACTGAAGTAATACCGCAAAGAAAGTCAAAATCGAGCATGCGTTGGATAGGAAGCTGCTTATAATTATAAAACAAAGCTTGTGTAGTACGAGAGAAGAGTTGACCGGTAGCCATACTGTAATACACTCACTCAAACACACCTGCTAAAGATCAAAAACACAACAAATTAGACAAAATGCTTCCAAAATCAGAAAACAAACAAAAGAATTAGTTTGTTTGGTACCTGTTAGCTAATCTAATTCTTTTATTTAATTATTAATTATTAATTTTATTATATATAACCAAAACAAGATCTACTTCTTAACAAACAAGCACACCAAACGAAACGAAAAGTACAATAGAAGATAAAGAAACAAATAAAAGATCATAACTACCAAACTGCACCTAACTTGAACCTACTACGCACCAGATCTCGAATCAAAGAAAAAAAACATATAATGTAGCTAATTAAAAGAAAACAATCTTGAATATCCAAACTCCAATTCGTCAAAAAAATGAGGGACCTGAATTGTTTGTTTGATATTAAGTAATAAAACAGTTGGAACTAAAGAACAAAACAGAGTATCTAACAAATCAACGGCATTGATTCCTCGAATTCATCCAAAAACAAACAGAATTGAGAGAATCAAAGAATGAGACAGAATTTGGAATCGTACAACAGATCTCGAAATGAAAATGAGGAGAGAATTGGAGCGAGTTAGTTAGTAGAAGTTAGTAATGAGAGGAGTGTTTGGTTTTGGTTTTAAGAGATAGAAGCTAACCTGAACCAGACTGAGTCACTCCGAGTTGGCCTCGAGGATATCGCCGATTGGAGAAAGAGAGGAATGGGTGAAAATTTGTAGACGGAAGGAGAGGGAATTATATAGAGACGCTGCAGCAACGACCATGAGAGAGAGCGAGGGAGCTACTCACGTGGCAATTAGTTGTTAGCTCATTCGCTCGAATCAAAAAGAACGATGAATTACAGTAGTGTTTTTAAAAAACCGGTTTGGCCGATCTGTTTTAGCCATCGGTTCACGGTTTTGAGTTCAACTAATTAAATAAAAAATATTCTTCTCAAAATCTATTAATCAATTTAGAAGTTAATTATTATGTTAATTGAATTTTTTTATTAAAGAGTAACTCGTAGTCTAATTAAATAAATAGACTATTAATTTTGGATATTTCTATCTTTATGCATTATATATTTATATGCATAATTAAAGAAATTATAAATTAACGTAAATACATATGTAAAATTTTGATGAGTGAATAAATTAAAAATAGTATTGCCACTCTACAATGAAATGAAAAAAATGACCAGTTTTTACTATTTTATCTGTTCAATTATTTTATTTATAATTTTTTCAGTTGAAAAATGTTGAATCGTATTTTGATTTTTACAAAAGAACCAGACTATAGTAATCTCTAATTGTTCATCAAATCGATTAAACATGTTACTCCGATTTTTAAAACACATATTACAACCATATATATAATAATCAATCAATTAGTTAAAATATAATTTAAGTAGTACTCCCTCCGGTCCATAATATTTATTGCATTTAAAAAAAAATTGGCCCATAATATTTGTCATTTTATAATATCAAAAGAGCATTAATTGCTTTTTTTTCATATTTGCCCCCCATTAATTTATTGAAAAAAATACAATAAACAAATAAAAATAATAGTCATAAATGCAAACAAATTTTAATACAATAAACAAATAAAAATAATAGTCATAAAGTTAACTTGGTCAAAGTATCTACAAATTAATACATATGAATTATTTTTTTAATTCTTGTGTCAAAGTCAAATGCGATAAATATAGAGTGATTATATCTGAGAAAATATAATTTAGTGATTACCGGTTAATCAAATAAATATAATTATAGTTTAAAAAATATAATTTATATAATTTTTTTATCAGAGATAGAATCTAATTATTTTGATATTTAATTGTTAGGTTTAAATTTTAAAATTTTAAAGTAGTGTTAAACAATTGGTATCAGTGGAATTCAAATCAAGATCTCAAAAATGTATTGGAGTTAGACTATGTTTCACAAGCAAATATAATTCATATCAATTCTATTTAATATTATAGTATTAATTATTTTACTAAAAAATACCTTTTAAAATTTTATTTATCTATTTCCAGTTCAATAAATTAATTTATTAGTTTAATGTTTTTTTTTTCTTTAGTATGCAGGCAACTTTTATTGGTGAGAGGAGAAGTTGGGAAGGTAGGTTGATCCATCCTGAGCCAGTCGAAGCCCTCAATTGAGATATTAATTTACTTCATTTTTTCCATGGTTTGACATTTTATATTGAATTTCGAATTTAAGACTTCAGTTGAACTCGAGTTAGATGTCATTATTTCGTAATTATATACTTTCTAGTTAGTATAATTTTAGAAAAATTATTATGTAGGAAGTTGATTATTAAGAAAATACTAGTAGATTTCAAAAAAAAAAGTACTAAAAAAATTATTGATTTGTTTTTTTGACTTTTTAGGAGGATAAATTTTATTTTTAATTCATTAAATATTGAAAATAATAATGCTCTAATTAAACAATTAAAGTAACTAAATTTAAAATTTTTATTAGATTTTGCTACACATCATGTCTAGATTTTGTTAAAAAAGTTAATTTTTATTTAAAGAAAATAAATTAAACTTTCAACTTCGAAAATACAATAAAATAAAATGTATAAAATGAATCAAGAATTTTTTTTTAACTTTCAAAAAATTATACGTTTTTCAATCAACTTACCCTAGTCTAAGTAAGGGTTTAAGGTCTTTTTTTGTTCAATTGTTGTAGCTAATAGATGTTACCGATAGATACTCGATGATAACTTATACATCTCATATGAGTTTGGTGAGATTTTATTTTTAGTTGTTTTTGTTTTTAATATGTTAAATAACCATAAATGATATATACTTGTTTTATAATACTTTTCTAAAAAATCATATTACAAATAACTTATATTATATTTAATACAAAAAGTTAAAATTATTTCTAAAAAAATAATTTAAATATTTAATTAATTAATTATAACTACTAAAATATGATTATTTTAATTTTATATAACATATAAATAACAACTCATTAAGAAAAAAGGTGTACACAGCTTTATAAATAGTAAAAATTATACATATTAGTATGAATAATTTATGTAAATGATTAGTAAAGTGAATATTTTTCTGGTGTTGAAAAATAAAATAAAATAATTTTATTTATTAGCAGTTGTTTGAGTTTAAAAAAACTAACACTAGTTAATATATACTCATTTTTTTAATTATTTATTTAGCTAAAATGTTACATATTAAGATAGTGGGTGTTTTGTCTTAAATTATAAAAATACATACTAATATAATCTTTTTTATAAATAAATGCATTGTAAATTGATTTATAGAGTCATTTATTAAGAAAGTGTTAAATTTGGAGGATAATAGTTAAAGTCACATTGAAATCCTAGCATGACAGGTCATTAGAGATAAATACATTTTATTAAATGAATAATTAAAAAAAGTAAAAATCGAGAGAATATACTTTATTAGCTTTTTAAAACTCAAACAATTGTTGACAAATAAAATTATTTTATTTTATATGTCAAAAACAAATAAATATTCATTTTTTATAAACATATTTGTTTAAAATTGAACATGAAAAACTATAAAATATTATTTTCTAAATATTTATTGTTAGCAAAATATTTATAGCATTTTTGCCCATCTTTTCCTTATTTCCTACGCTACCTATTTTTCTAATTTATTTATAAAAATATTATATATATAAGTCTTATCTCATTTTAAGTTAAATTTTTATATAGCCACTCTTTTTTCTCTCTCTTCTCTTTCAAAGTTCTCTTCTTTTCTTATTCTTTTTCGTTTGATTTTCAGTTTGTCTCCTCCGACTATTTTTCTGTTCGTCTTTTCCGTTCACTTTTACGTTCGCGCTTCCATTCGTCTACTTCTGATGGATTTCTCGTCGTTTTCGGTCGTTTTTCCGTTCGTCTTTTACGTTTGCGCTATGGATTTCTAGACTCTTTTTTTAGATTTATGTAATTTTTTAGATTTTTTATAATGATTTAAACATTTTGTAAATAAAGTATTGTAGATCTATAATTTTTTGTTTGTAAAATTGTTCTATTATTTATATAATTATTTATTTTGTCTTTCTCTTATTCATAGATTTGTTAATTGCTACTGATTTTGTAAAGAACAAATTGATTTATGGTGTATTTGTAGTAATTTTATAATAGATTTACGTTTTAGTGTATTTTTGGTGTATTTATAGTGTATTTCTGGTGTTTTGGTGTATTTCTTCCGTTTTTAGTATATGTATGGTGCATTTACAGTGTTTTCATGGTATAGGCCATAAAAACACTACAAAATGTCATAAATACACTATAAATACACTAAATATACACTAATCTTACACTATAAAAACACCATAAAACACTATATATACACTATTGTTACACTAAAAAAATTCCAGGAAAAAGTCAATAATTTTTTTTTGATTAAAAACTGAAAAATAGGGCTGTGCAATCGGTTGGTTCGGTCGACCGAACCAAAAAAACCAAAAATCAAAATTAGAACCGAAAAAGGTATTTGTGAAATTTAAAAAAAAAGATATTTTTCGTAAATAAAAAAAGTCAGAAAAGAAAAATCAAAACTTGACAGGTGAAAGTGTAATTAAGTTTCCGAAACATATATTTCAGGAAATTACCACAAACTTTTGGCCTTTCAAAAATATGTTGATTTCACCATTTTTAATATACAATAATTACTCAATCATTTAATAAAAATAAAATTTTAAAAAACCACACAATCAATATAACATAATGTACTAGTACTTTTATAAAATTAAATTTTAGAATTTATGTGATCAAGGATATATACTAGTACTTTTAAACTAACCACTAATACAATCATTTAAATAAATTAATACACATTATTTCAAGTAACATAAAGTTTCTTTTATTTGATGATTTAGTCTTCCAAATGAGATAGTCCGAGCTATAAAAACTTGAGAAGAATATACATCGTCATACTTGCACTTATAGGCAGCAGAGGTGAGCACGGTTCTGGGGAATCCGGAAATTGACAAATCTCTGAAACCAAACCAAAAGTCGGGAATATTAAAAATTGGATCTCCGGATCCGTACCAATAATCGATTTGGCTCGGTTAGGAGATTTTATTTTTCGGTACGGTTCGGTACGGATATCACTAGAAACACGGATATTGTTTCATTTAAAATATAATCTCTACTATATTATAATATATTATTTTGACTTTTAAAATTAATTAGCTACTAATTCATTTTTTCATATTTTCTACTATCACAAATAAATAATCATCAACAAAATAAAAGGGCACAATATGTATATTATCGTTCGATTTAATATCAAATTTTTGATTATTTGATAAGGGTACTTTTATTTATTCTCAAGTCTAAATTATATCATTTTTGTTAAAACTATGTAATTTGGTCAATAATAGAAAATAATAAATATGTAAATTGTTCATATCAATTTTCTGAAAATGTTTTTAATAATTATTAAATATTTAACAAATTCATATAATTTTATAGAATAATTTTAATGTTTAGTTATTCAAAACTTAATATGAATATAATAATCAAATTAAGAGTAAAATAATATAAATATATATAAAATATAATTTTGGTTCTTCGGGTATAAGTTCGGTACTTCGGTTCAGTTCGATTCAGTTCGATTTTCGGTACGGTTATTTATAAAAGATCCAGAACCGTACCAATAAAATTTTTGGTACGGTTCGGTTCGGAAAAAGTCAATGGTCAACGGATATTTTTTGGTCCTGGATATTTTCGATCCGTTTTTTGGTTCGGTTTTGGAAATATCCAGGATCTGTGCACACCTCTAATAGGCAGGCGCATCTCCAAATAGCTCATTAGTAATTTTAAAATTGAATATAGCAATCTCATCGATCACAAATTATCTATATATAAGCATATTTATTGATAAAATCCAGTTTTGATTTTGATTTTATTTTTCATACACATTAATTGCTTGACTGTTGGAGTGGAGTTCCAAAAATAATAGGACTCTTTTTACATTTCTTTTATTATTTCATAAGAGATTTAATTAACCTACTTCGCATCTTAAGTAATTTATCGATGCCTATAGAGTTAACAAAAATATCATATTAAATGGTCTGAAAATAATACAAATCATTAGAATTGTAAAATAACATCCCTTGACACGAGATCCTTTTTGATTGTTAATCCATCATGCATGTTTGTTGCTTACCACAAATTTTGAAGGGTAAAGTACCCAAAAAAAGCGTTATTTGCATAATAAAAAAATTATGGTCATTTTAATATACCAAAACAAAAATATTGGTAGTTTGCCAACTCTTAAAACTTTTCTTTTTTTACAAATCATGTTAAAGTTCATAATAATTTACATTTATTTCTTTTTTTAATCACTAAATTTTAGTTTTCAACAGTATCTTCTTTCCTATAATTTTAGAAGGTCTAATGGCCCCCGGCGACCTTTTAGCCCCTTTTCGATCCTAGCTTAATGTTAAAAATTTGTCAATCACATTTCATCGTTTGAATTGTACCTCAATTTTTTTTACTTAAATGATAAAATCATTCAATTAAACATGTTTAAAGATAAAATTAAATTCATTTTTCATTCAAAAAAGTACAAATAGGTCATTTTTTCTAAAAACTAACTAAAAACATAATCAAATTAAAACTAATTTAAATTCTTAATTAATTAAACTAAATCTAAATAAATTTTAAACATGTACAATTAATATATGCTATACACGGAGAACGTTTTTGATTTTTTTTCCAAATAAAAAAGACGTCAATTTAATATTTCAGGATACAATTGAAACGATAAAATGTGAAATAAGATAAAATTGACAAGTTTTCAATGTCAGAGTAATGATCGAAAAGTAATTATAAGGTCGAATTTTTTTAAAGTATTAAACCTTTTTTGAATCATTTTTAATGTATCAACGCTTTCAACTGTTCTTTTCAATATATATATATATATACACATTTCTTGCTGGAATTTGATTGAAAATAAAATATATATAAGATCTTATAAAATGGATACGACGCTTACTTGCTTGCATGCATTTATATGTAACATGATGTACATGATTCAAAAAACTTATACTATAGAGAACATGTCATTAATTTTTTTTTTTGATAAGAAACATGTCATTAATTTTTAATTTATGCAATAATTGGAAGAAATTTGTGAAATATATAGTACAGGTATGGGTGAAATGGTGATGACCCATTTGGTGGTTTTCTTGGAGTGGAAGGGCATTTTGGAATAATTAATTAACAACTAACGACCATCAAAGGCGACGACCAAGGATTGGCAGACCTACCACTTTTTAATTCATTGTTAGTACGTGGCACATGCCCATATATATTTTCTAATAAAAGAAATTCAACATTATTCTTAAGAAATTATAACAATTTAGGCATGCATGAAGGTGGGAAAATGCGCATAGGAAATTAGAATGATAATTAATTCAGAAAAAAATAATTGGTTCGCAATAGAAATAGTCAAATTTCTTACTTTTTTTCTTTCAAAAACACAACCAGTAAATTAAACAAAAAGTCTATAATTAGGGATAATTTACAATAACTGTCCCTCAACTATTGTCTCTCTTCCCAGATTGTACCTAAACTTTAATTTATATCTCCCAAACTATACCTAAACTTTAATTTATATCTCAACTGTCCTAAACTTTATTTAATAACTTGATTTTCACTATCGCTAATTTTGCACCATTTTTCGTTAATTTCAATGACATGGCGTTTGAATTGGAGTCCTACATAGACGTCTAAATGTTAATTTTTACCACATCATGCCATGTGACAATTTAAAGCGTCCATTAAAATTGAAGAAAACAATGCAGGAATAGCAGAAGGAACAATCCAATTGTTAACTACAAGTTTAGGAACAAGAAGGGTATGAATTAAAGTTTATGCACGATCCAGATAGACAAAAGTTTAGGGACAGTTATTGTAAATTACCCCCCCATATTTAGTAAACCTAGAATTAATCTCATGTAGAGTAAACTATTGTCATTATCCGAGAGACATGACAAAACCATCATTTTAACTTTTTAAGTATTGGGTCTAGCTAAACTAATGCAATAACTTGAAGTCTTCGCTGATCAGAAGTTTTATCCAACTTAATACGCTAAACATATGTACATTGACTAAACAATATATATACAAGTTAACCTTAAATCAAAGCATAAAATAGTTTAGTTTGAACATAGATTTATAGAATGGTGGAATTTTGACTTGGCACAAAACTTACACTAAAGCTGTAATTCTATATTTAGGTCAATCTCAACTTGGCTTTCGATTCCCATGCAAATAGATTAGAAAAAATGACACAAAAGCTTTCCAAAAGTTGACTATGGCTTAGATATTAGAATTGGAGATTTATAATACTCAGCACTCATCAGGGTGAAGAGTGCGACTTTCAAAGAAATTGGAGGTAAAACAAATCTTGCATATTATATGAGCAATTGGGAATTTAGTTTAAAATATCATATTATGGCTCCATTTCTTGCAAAAATAAACTCTCTCCCCCTTCTAAATTAAAAGGTACGTATTTAAAGTTTTTTTGTCTCAAATTATAGACACTCAAATATCTATATGATTAAAGAAAATTCACGATTAAAGAAAATTAATTTATCAATCAGAAGAAAGTAACTTACTATTTTAAGAAGCAAATTTATTTTTCAAAGAATTGCAACTTATAGATAAACTGAGTTTACCTAACCACTCTAAAACTTACACCCATAAGTGTGACCCACCTAATAAATGGCATTAAGACTTTTTTAAGTTCTATAGTTATGGCTGTGACATTTATGATCATAACTATAATTAATCATAATTACAAGTTTTAAATGGATTTTGAGCTACACAGCAATTCATGATTTTTGACCAAACTAGTTTATAATACATCATAGTATCACGATTCTGCAGGAAGTCATAAAATGGAAAGTTAAATATTAAACAATTAAAATTAATAAATAAATGAAAGATATAAATTAAACAGGTGAAATACATAAATAAAGAGTGGTGCTCCATTTACAATACATGAAGTCCAATCTGACTATGTGTTTAAAGAAACAAAAAAAATGTCCAATCTGCCTTTAGAAATTAATATTTTCAGAAGGAAGAGGACCCGGTACAAATCACATTAGGTTGTCATCCAACAGGCAACCACCAAATTTTTAGTTCAAATCCTTGCAAATTACTCCGTCTCATATAATTATTAATAAAAATCAATTTATCTAGACAAAATGGTTTCATTTAATTATATATAAAAAAACACACTTGTCCGTTTTTGATGTAATAGTAACTTTTTTCTTTTAGAATCTTTTGTTTCTTTAATGAATTCTAATACAGTTAATGAGAATAAAAATGACAATTAATCATTCAAGTAACAAATGAGGGTCCATAATTTGAGATAAGAATAGTGGAAATTAGTATTGTCTATCAATTTGAGACGGAGGAAGTGTGAATTTTGTCAAGAATCAAGAATCATTATGTAGCTCAAATTAATCACAGTTCAGAATTTTCAACCATGTTACTAAAGATTCATGGAGGTCTGCCAATCTGCACAATTTTATTCTCATGTGCTATATTTCCTATAATTCTAACAGCTATTATTGAAAATATTCTTTTAAATACTATATGAAACGGTATTTCAAAGTGTGAAATACAATAAATAGCTCAGTGTTTAAGTGTCTACCTGAAAATTCTTTTGTCCTTTGCAATTATGTATACGTAGACTTCCCCTTCAATCCAGCCTATTCTATCTCCCTTAGCAACACAGAAAGGGCCTTTAAAACCACATGAATTGATAGCTTTTGGAGAAAAATTTGAGGATTCAGACAGGAACCAAACTGTATCAGCTTTCCTTGGAGAAGAAATCATAACATTTAACTGTTCCAACCAAATTAAGGGCCTCTTTTACTGCCTCTAAGAGATGCACGGGATGATCCTCAATACGAGGAACCTCGTCCTTACATTGCATGGATCTCAAGACCCTTCCAACAATCTGCAGTTACAGAATCATTAATATCTTAGTCATCAAAATCCGACAAGTATAGTAGTTGAAGAATCTGCACTAGCACTGGGAGAAGAAAAATACAGACCTTGCGTGCATACCCACCATAAGCTATCCCGCCAATTAAAGCATGCCGTGAATTATATGGCGATGCTGCTGATTTGTTATCTTCTGATTTATATGGCAGAGAAAATATCAAAAATAGGACTACACCACAAAAAGGACACAAGGAACAAGTAATGAAGTTACCGGTAATTGATACTGTTTGGAAAATCCCCTGTTTTCTTAATCCATCCACCGTGTGAGCATTTGTACCGCCTGCCAATTGAAAGTAACCTACCATCGCAGCATAAACGTAGGCTTTATACATATTGTCAGCCAAACTAACAGCTCAAGATAACTATGAGTTTAAAAAAAGACCACGAGGCCTGTCTTTGGCAGCAGCCAAACGAACAGCAAATGCAATCGATTCCCTTGTTGCACCCCGACCAATATCTCCACTCATGGGGCGACCATCCAACTTTGATTCACAGGCAACATGCATTATTAGAGAATAAAACTAATTTCGGATGGTGAATTTTGAAAAAAGATTCAACAGATTGGAAGTGACAAGATGGAACCTGCCATAGATTGAGACAATTCAGCTGATGTCTCATGATCAAGTACATAGTGTTCATAGAAGAAACAGTTGAGTCCCCAGAATAAGGTAAGCTAACCTGTAGCCAATATAAGGTAATTCTAATCACTCAAAAACTCAACGGAAAATGCAGCTGGCCTAGTACTTGGTGACTGATATACATGTCATCACACTAGGCTTTAACATTTAGTAGCAAATGCCTGGTCCTGTACTCACTGCCACTAGTTTCAGGTATCTCAGTGAGGTTCCCAAACCATCCCAAAGCTCCTTGAAGGGAGCCATCTGCCTACAGAAATGACGAACATGCAGTTTTTTTAAGCAATGTGAAACTCGTTTGTAGAAAGAGATTAATTTAATATCAAAAAAGAAAAATTGTGTAAAATCTTAAAGCTGTAACAATAACCAAAAGTATCTAAGAGGAATGTTGCAACCTACAGGTTACATGAAAGTAAATTGAAAAGAAAGGTAAATATAATTGACATCTTCATGTGAAGAAGCTCGAAGTATCCATTGCAGCACATCTATGTATGCATTTTATCAGTTGTAGACTAGTACCTTCCACTTGTATGTATCTCTATTGCATCAACATCATTTCTCTTCAGAAGTTCAGCAGTAGCAGCAGCATCTCTTACGTATGTGACCGCTCCTAGACCATTGTGAACAAGTTGGTTTTAAATTGAAATGATCATAATTATAATAGTTTAAACTGAATAGACAAAATCCTATATAGGATGCTTGAGGACCTGTGGCAAGTACCAACGTATCTAGGAAAAACAGAAAGCCAAAATATTGAATAAGGTTACAAATGGTGAAACAGACTACTCACTTATTTTATCATAGGGGCATACAGGAAAGCAGCGGCCACAACCATAACATCGTTCAGTTATGACTCCACTCTGCTTATCAATGCCGATAACATTATATAAGTTTGGATCAATGGAAATGATATAAGTAATTAATCATAAAACTTAAAGTAAATCATATAAAGACCTTCATATTGGTACCATAGGGAAATTTTGCTGTTGATTTTACTTCCTCTAACGATATTGCATCCGCAGGACAAACATTCTCACAGGGCCTTGAACAGTCCGATGGACAATCCTCTGGATCAAATTCTGATAAGAATTAAACTAAAGTTATATCAACTAGATTTATACAGATCATAGCTATGACCTCCTCTAGAGATGGAGGACTAGAGTATAGTTTGTCAGCTGATAAAGCTTGCTGCCCTTTGATAATTATGATTGGCCATACCTTGGCAAAGGAATTTGAATGCAATATTATCATTCTGGCCCATCGAGAATCTAGACTTTTACATCATGGAATTCAACACAAAATTTTGGATATTATGAGCGAATTGATAGGGCCAAATGGTTCTGACATTTACACATCTGATAACTTGAAATTCTTTACCATCCATTATAACTCAAAATACATGTAGAAGAATATAAAAAATGAACTCATTAAAAAAAACAAAGGACTTTAAATGAATGCGAAAATTCACCTGCTTTGCGAAAATGAAGATCTTCATCATCATTAACACTAATCATAATCCAAGGCCTACGAATATCCATAATATCTCTAGCAGCTTCTATTCCTTCATTCACAGCGCTGATTATGGATTCATCAGCAGCACAATCAATGCAATCAACTGCAAAATCATACACCACTAAACCCTTAGTTAAAGGAAAACTATTCGACGCATCCGTTGCGCCATGTCATTCGTGCAACAAGCCAATGACGCGTTAGCCATGTGGGAAATTCAATGATAAAAATAATAATTAATAATTAATAATTAAAAGATTCCCTATCGCAAATGCTCATTGGATGATATGGCACAACCATTGTATGAGATAAACATTCTTAGTTAAAACACATGGGAGATCAACAATTCAAACAAATACAAACTTAAATCAATTATGATTACTAACCTCCAGCCAAAGTATAAACCAGAGAAAGATTCCTGATATCAACAGCATCCTATAAATAGATAAAACGCTTGATTGTCGAGATATCAAAGTCTGTATTTCGTAATTATGCATAAATTAGAAAGAGTGTAGCTAGGGTTTTAGATTCTCAATACCTCAAAGCTTGCACCACAAATAAGTTTGACCCAATTGCCGTTTTGAAGTGATTCTTGAGGAGATGATACCGTTGAAGAAACCTTTATCTTCTGTAGAAGATTTTTGACATTATTGAGACATCTGCTGTTCCTATCACTCACTTTTCCTGAAAAAAAAAAACACACATAGTACAGTTTAAATTAGAATTAAAATTAAAATACGGTTAAAATATTAGTAGAAAATTAGTAGAAACAGAAAAGAGAATAAGAACTAGATGAAGCAAGGAAATTACTGTAGTAATTACCGTGATGTTGAGGTAAAATTGCAGCATTAATGGAGAAGCTCAGTGCCATGCCTATCCCTACGACGAGGGGCAGAGGTAATAATTATCGTTTCCTTATAGAAAGAAAGCGAGCATTTTAACAGATTTTGGCGGTTCGTGAGAAGAATGAAGATCATTACAGTCTTTGGGCCTATTGGGCTCTTATTTAGAAGGTCCATTAGAAAGAAAGAGAAGTGACCGTAGCTCGGGGTGAGCATCCGGTCGGTTCGATCAAAATTCAACCGATGATATCCACACCAAATTAACTGATAGACCGGATAGTTAAACTAAACCACCGAATATATCATTATAACTGAAACCGAATCGACTAAATAAAAAAGAAAAAAAATCTCAAAAACGGCCGACCAAATTATGAGTAATTCGGTCGGTTAAAATTAATTTTTGGTTTATTTAGTTGGTACAATTAATTTGAATGATCAAGATTTCAAACTGAACTGATAACCGAAACCAAAATCTGTTTATACTAAAATTGAACCGACCGAACCTAAACTTTTAGCTAATGGTCAATTAACTCCAAAATTAACTTTATCATCCATTACTTTTTAAAATTTGTGAATTATAATTCAAATATCCCAATTTTAATTAATTGATAAAAAAGTTAGAGGTTGATGGATTAAAATTTGAACTAATTGATCATTATATTAAAAATTATGAGGCCAACTCCTAGAAGTTAAAAGATACCAGGATTATAAGTTCGTGTAACTCGTTTGGAAGTCTGATAATAGGAGATCGATAGTAATGCTTGAAAGATACTATGACAAAGGTATTAAACAAATAATTTTATAACTTAATAATGTTTTACAGTTATATTAAGTTTGATAATAGCTCTCAAATTAGGCATATCCATGAATTGAGTTTGCATAACACCATAACCCTTAACAAATCTAAAATAACCAGTACCAGAAACAACTCCAAATTCCCTTGTCTCCATTGAAAAAATATCAGATCCTTGAATTTCCAAAGTGCTACCTTTATACCCTCCACCACTAAAAATCAGTGAAAAAATCATATACAAACCTTTCCCATCAAGTTGAGAGTTCATATAGGTCCCTTGGGCCCTACCAATAGCATTGGACTCAATTGTGGGCCCATCTGTAATTAGATCATCAACAACTGCAAGTGTTCCAAATTTTAAGATGTTGAAATTGGTGGGCCCATCTTTTCCGGCCACCGTGATTGCTGACGTGTCGTGGCCGGTAAAATAGTCATGCACGTAGACTATAAGATTAGTTTGTTTACGGTATTGTTGTTTAGGGATGGTGTAGGCTAAGTAGATAATAAATAAGGTGAAGATGAAGAGGAGAAAATTGTTGGACATTTTGCTATTTATGGGTTGAAATTAGTTTTCAGTTGTTAGAAGGAAATCAATTGATTTGTGGGGTTTTAAGGGTTTGTTATAATAATTTGATGGATGATGAGAATATGCATTGTGAAGAAAACGCCATTGTTCATGGAGGAACAAATGACAACAAGATCAGCATATTTTTAATTTTTTAATTACAAAATGGTTAGGAAAACTAAGCTTATTTTTTGTCTCATAAGTAAAAATTATTTTCTATTTTACTTAGATACATACAATTTAAATTTTAAAAAAAACTATGTCATACTTAGTGAAACTCGTTCCTAAAAATTATAAAATCGATACAGGTCAACCCTTTAAATTATGTTTGTATATAGTACTACTATATGTTTAGAGAAAGAGTTGATTTTGCACGATTTTGTAGGTATAAGGATTGAGTTACAAGGATTGAGTTACGTGGAACTAAAGTTTAGAGATATAAATAATCTTTGAATAAAAGTTGAAGGTCATTTGTAACTTTTGACAATAATAAATGTTTTGACTTAAGTACTAATGTGCTCTGTCAACTTGTGAGTAATAGACAATTAACATATAAATTAATTTTATAAGCTTTAAAATTGGCAATTATGGTTAATTAATCCCATTTTTACAAGTTAGCTTACAAATTAAGGGATAAATTACTAATTAAATTGAGAAAATAAATTGCAAAAATGAAGTTAATTGATCACAACCACTAATTTTACGACTATTTTTTTTTATAAAATTAAGTTATATGCTAATTATTCACTATTTATAAATTGAGAAGGCAAATTATCACTTAAACTATAAATGTTTCATTGATGAAAACGCCATATATTTGGAACCATAATGAAATTCGTAATTTATATGCATGAATGTTTAGACAGTGTTTCTTCCTCACAAGAAATGAAAACTTGCACTTTGTTAATTATGGAGTAAACTTTTTAGTAAATTATTTTAAAGCCCCTGTTTGTCAGATCATCCTTTGGTCCCTCTTACTAAAAAATCAAACGATTTGATCTTCTATTCTTGATTTTATCAATAATTTAGTCCCTCTGTCTATTTTTGGCGTTAGTCAACCAAGTTGAAGGATTTAGAGGTAAATTTATTTTGAGAATTGTCGGTGACCGAACCGACCGAATGTGTACCTCTAATCTTTCGTTAAATTTTTTGTCCGGTATACTTGTTCTTAAAAATATAATTAAAATCCAATATTAATTTTATTAATGTAAAAGTTAGTGCTAAAATAGAAAGAGATTTGAAATTTTGAGATTATTTTGTAATTAAGCCTCAAAAGAAACATCCTGATTCTTAAAATAAAAAAAGAAACTCCCTAATAAATATGCATGTTTTAAGGAACAGTTAATGCAAAAAAGACCCAATTCTTACCATTTTCCCTTCCGTTTCTCTCTAATCACCACTCTTCTCCTAACATCCACTTCACCCCCAAAACAAACACAAAGCATATCCAAACAAAAAAACAAGACAGAGAAAATTTTGGACAGAGAATTTTCTTCTCCATCCTCTTTTCTCTCTGCTTCCTCTTCCTCTCCAATGTCAAACAAATTCATGTTTCTTGCTCCTCAAGCTACCCGTTTTCTCATCTGATCCCAGTGCAGGAAAACTTTTTTCTGATCCTCACAAAGCCCTCCGTTTTCCTGCACTTTTCAGCATTGTTTCCTAATAGAAATGAACCGTAATGTTCTTGTTTTATTTTCTTTTATTTCGTTCTTTACTATTAGTTATAAAACAACCCTAGTTTCATGCAAAGACCCGGATTCTTACGTCCTCGCCTGTGGCGCGCCGAGCGACGGCACCGACGGCGACGGCAGAACATGGGTGGCCGACACAAAACATGTTAAAGCTCCTGGGAATTCAATTGTAGCCGCCGCTGATACTCAAGACCCGTCGTTGCCGTCTACGGTACCGTACATGACCGGAAGATTATTCACGAATGAATTTACGTATACGTTTCCCGTTCCGTCAACTAGCCGGATTTGGGTCAGGTTACATTTTTATCCGGCAACGTATAGCTCTCTTGATCCTAATAACGCATTTTTTGACGTTACTGCGAATAAATTACAGCTTCTTAAAAACTTCAGCGCTTCCATTACGGCCAAAGCTTTAACAATGGCGTATATTATTAGAGAATATTCTTTATCACCGGTTAATACAGGCAATCTTGCTATTACATTCACGCCCACAAAGGGAAATTCTGATACGTATGCTTTTGTTAACGGAATTGAAGTTATTCCGATGCCGGATATTTACCAATCCGCAGGGATGGTCGGGTTTAGTGATCAGACGGTTGATCTGACTGCATCTTCCATGCAAACTATGTTCAGGTTGAACGTTGGTGGGCAGTTTATTCCTTCAACTAATGATTCGGGTCTTACAAGAATATGGTACGATGATACACCGTATATATTTGGTGCTGGTGTGGGTATTACCAATCAAGCTAACATTAAAATTCAGTATCCTACGACAGATGTGCCTAAATCTATTGCACCGTATGATGTTTACAGTACTTCGAGATCGATGGGGACGGATTCGAAGGTGAATGTGAATTTTAATCTTACTTGGTTATTTGATGTTGATGCTAATTTTACTTATCTTGTGAGGTTCCATTTTTGTGAATATGAATTGACAAGGGCTAATCAGAGAGCTTTTAATATTTATATTAATAATCAAACGGCTCAAGAGGGTGCTGATGTGATTGGTTGGGGAGGATCTAAGGGTGTCCCTGTGTTTAAGGATTATGCTATGTATGTTGGTGATCAAGCTGGGGATGATGAGTTGTGGGTTGCATTGCATCCTAGTGTTGAATTGAAGCCTGAATATTATGATGCAATTTTGAATGGGTTGGAGGTTTTTAAGCTTAGTGATCCTAATGGGAATATGGCAGGGCCTAATCCTGTGCCTTCTGCAATGTTGCAAGTTGCTGAAGAAAAGAAGAAATTTAAACCGAAAAGCTCGAATGGCGGTCCGATTATCGGTGCTATTGCTGGTGGGGCAGCTGGATTAGCCGTAGCGGCTATTATATCGATTTTCGTTCTGAGAAAGAAGCGTGGTCTTACCGGAAGTCAGTCCGGGAGTCATAATTGGCTGCCGCTTTACGGTCAATCCCACACTTCAGGAAGCAAATCAACAATTTCAGGCAAAAGCACTGCTAGTAGTCACCTATCATCTGTTGCACAAGGTCTATGTCGCCATTTTTCGCTCCCCGAAATCAAACACGCTACGAAGAATTTCGATGAGAATAATGTGATTGGAGTTGGAGGATTTGGAAAAGTTTATAAAGGGATTATTGACCATGGAACAAAAGTTGCAATCAAAAGATCAAACCCATCTTCAGAACAAGGAGTTAATGAGTTCAATACAGAGATTGAGATGCTGTCTAAGCTGAGACACAAACATTTAGTGTCATTGATTGGATTTTGTGAAGAAGATGGTGAGATGGCTCTTGTTTATGATTACATGGCAAATGGAACCATGAGAGAACACATTTACAGAGGAAATAAACCTACCTGTTCCTTGTCATGGAAGCAAAGGTTAGAAATTTGCATAGGAGCTGCTAGAGGACTTCATTATCTTCACACAGGTGCCAAATACACAATCATTCACAGAGATGTGAAGACAACAAACATTCTGTTGGATGAGAAATGGGTAGCGAAAGTCTCCGATTTCGGATTATCGAAAACCGGTCCCAATCTCAACAGCCAGAGCCATGTCAGCACAGTGGTAAAGGGTAGCTTTGGATATTTAGATCCTGAGTACTTCAAAAGACAACAACTCACAGAAAAATCTGATGTTTACTCATTTGGGGTTGTTTTATTTGAGGCATTATGTGCTAGGCCAGCATTAAACCCTAATCTGGCTAAAGAACAAGTTAGTCTTGCAGATTGGGCATTACATTGTCAAAAAAAGGGTATCATTGAAGATATGATTGACCCCCATATTAAGTCTGAAATTCAACCAGAATGTCTCAAGAAATTTGCGGAAACCGCCGAAAAATGCCTGTCTGATCATGGAATCAATCGTCCTTCAATGGGAGATATACTATGGAATCTTGAATTTGCTCTTCAATTGCAAGATAATCCTGCTGGAGCTAAACTGGTCTCAGAAAAGAAAGGCATTGATACTTATGGAATAACCAAACAAATGCATAGCATTGAAGAGGAGAGTTCACACAGTGAGGATACGGATGAGTTCAACAACACTGAAATTTTTTCACAGATAGTCAATCCAAGAGGAAGATGAATTGGAGCAATTTAATTTTCTGTTATTTTCTGTTGTCATATTATTTACTTTTTTTTTTATTTTCTTTTGTAATCATCACCTTTTACAGTTTCTTCTTCCTTTCTTGAAGCTATGAACTAATAATAGTTAGGCTCTTTGATGAACTTGCAAATCTTTTTATGTAACTTCTCTGTTTTAAATGTTCCTCTCTTGTTATTTAAGCTTCTTGTGGCTTGTAATCTTCTTGATTTGCCTTAATTTTATTTTACAATGGATATGTGATTATTAGTTACAACAATTTAGGCATCAAATAGAGTTGATTCAATTGAATACCGATATTTTGAAAATTCACAAAAACTGTCTCAAAAACTCATAATGATGTTTAAATAGTAAAACAAATGAAACTAATCCGGATATAAAAGGAAATAAAATACGAAAAATCTAAATAAACTGTCATAATCGAAAATGGCAATTTTAGAGGCCCAAACGATAATTTGGCCGAAAAGCGAGTGACATGAGCAAAGCTGATGTGTTTGGCCCGTTTAGTCGTCTAAATCGCACATCTTCAACTTTAAAAAAATTATAAAAATGCCATTATATCAGTTTGTGCTCCATTTTCTCCGGAAAGTTCAACTCCGCATACACAACCGCATCAATTTTATTGGGCAATCTGAATATTAAAGGATAAAACGAGACAAACTGTCAAATCTAATATTGTAATATTGACATCAAGACAAACTTGACCTTAATTAATTTTTGAATAAAGGTACAATTCACCCCTCAACTTGACGAAATATTAAAAAAATTATTTTAGAAATTTTTGAATCAAACAGATCGGCAACTGAATTTATAAAAGGCCAATTCCCATTACCGATCAAAACTCAAGGTGCCTTGTCCTCCATGGATCTTCTGCACAAAACTTTGATTCGGAGCTCTGAATTTTTTTCTTGTGATATCAATTTTTAAATCTTCAAATCACTCAATTTCACTTCTTGTAGCATTATCTTTTTGTCTAATTAAGGTAATTATTGCTCTCTCCTCTTCAATTTATTGAGTTTTTTAATTTAAATTTAACTTTTGATTCAGCTTGCTAGAGTTTGTTTTTGTTAATTTTGTTCATATTATAATATTATAATGAGTTATTAATAGATACAAAATTTCAAAAATCTCATGTCACTGAAAAGAAAGAGACCACATGGGAAAGCTTATAAAAGAATAACAATTTCACTCCTTTATTGAACATGCGTTTGTTATTATAAAACCAACATCCCACCGATTTTAGCATCAGAGTGAATTCGGGGGCCCAAAACCCAAAGTTCACCCTCTTACCAGTTCTCCCATTTATATTATACATGAGATCCCGTAATCACAAGCCTAACAAATAGATCTGTTCATATTGAATTTGATTGCATCTCCGGATCCACCAGTTATCATGTAGAGAGAATTAGCTAATTACCTAAATTAGGGAAATATTAGCATTTGGTAACCCTATAATTTTAACTTGATTTACATACCTCAAGCGTGTCAGCCACTTATTTTTTTACCCTGCCGCTTTATTATTTATACTCCACTTATACCTAACATGTTTTATTCATAGTTTCTTCTTCTTTTTTTTCTTCTTCTCTTCTTCAGCTCATTTAAAGAGAAAAAAACAACAACAAATCAATAATTAAATTTAAAATCTTCAATTCATAACAATTTAACAAATTAATTTCTCTAATTCTATCATTACTTTTTAAAAATTTATTGTGACTTTCAAATTTAATTTCGATCCGCTTGAATTTTTAATTCGTACGTAATCAAATAGTTTCAAATTTCACTTCGAATTCAAATCTAACGATCATAACTTTCTCCAAAAACAAAGAAAACTGTAAATTATTAATTTATTTGTTCTCATTAAAAATCTATTAAAAACGGTTTCAAACAGTTTCAAATACAATTTCAATTGCAGTTTCAAACCGTTTATAAAGGTTTCAAACAGTTTAATACAATTTCTAAAAAACGCTTTCAAACAGTCTAAAAAAAATAACAGTTTCAAAAAAACAGTTTCAAATCGTTTACAAATGTTTCGATTAGTATAAAACAGTTTCAAACCGTTTACAAAGATCTCAAACAGTCTAAAACAGTTTCTAAAAATACTTTCAAATAGTCTAAAAAATAATAGTTTCAAACAATATAAAACAGTTTCAAACCGTTTACAAAGGTCTCAAACTGTCTAAAACAGATTCTAAAAAATACTTTCCTATAGTTTATAAAATAACAATTTCAAATAGCATCAAACAGTTTCAAACCGTTTACATAAAAAACTAACAGTTTCAAAAAAACAGCTTCAAACCGTTTACAAAGGTTTCAAACAATATAAAACAGTTGCAAACCGTTTCCAAAGATCTCAAGCAGTATAAAACAGTTTCTAAAAACACTTAATTTCAAACAGTTTAAAAAATAACATTTTCAAACAGTATAAAACAGTTTCAAACCGTTTACAAAGGTTTCGAACGGTATAAAACAGTTTCGAGAAAACAGTTTCAAACGATTTCTAAAATTAATTTAAAACATTTGAAAACCAGGTCAAAATATCATTAATGAAGAACATTACGATTTTTTTAAAAAAAGTTGTAAAAAAATTCTAAAAAACGGTGCTACAATAATTTAAAACAACATGGAAAAAAAAGTAGAAGAAGACTAAGAAGAAAAAGAGAAGAAGAACTTTCTCATCTATCACCATCATATTATCTTTTAAACTCTTTTTTTATTCATTTTTTTTTCTTAGAGTTCATTTGTATAATGTGAAAAATAGAAAAAACAGATTCGAAGAAAACGAAAAAAAAAGTGCAGAGGAAAGAAGAAGAAAAAGAAGGGAGAAAAAGAAGAGAGAGAAAAAAAGGAAAAATGAGAAGGAAGAAAGAGAAAAAGGAGAGAGAAAAGGAGAGATAAAAAGAAAAAAACGAAAAAAAAAAAGAGAGAGGAAAGAGAAAAAGAAGAGAGAGAAAAAAAAGGAAAAATGAAATATGCATGTGTTTAAAAGAAGGAGAGTAAAAATACAAATAAGTTATTTTACTAATTGAGGTACAACTAAAAATAATAGAAAAATGGAGTGAAAAAGTAAATTTTTGAAATTGAGGTATTTAGAACAAATAAGTTAAAAAAAGGAGTATTTTGTGCAAATTCCTCTATCATGTATTATACTTCCATTTTGTATTTTTAATGTCAATTTGATTATTTATTTCAAGAATTGATTATTTATATTATGCAATGATTTTGTTTAATGAGCTGAGACTAGTGATAGATCCAAGAACGTGCAAGTCAGCTTTATCCCGTTCGTAGGGCTTTCCTATGAAAGAAGATGGATCTTGAGCTTAGGCCCCGAGTCCAATCTGATGACAAAGTTAGCAAAGGGTATAATTGGTATGTTCAAAGTGTATTGACAAGTGTGAGATATTATATACCCCTCAAGAGTGGCTTTGGGCTTTATATTTATAGGCCAGCGCGTGGACCTTCTCTTCCTTCAGCGATACGGTTCCATCATTAACTCCCCTTTTGATACCCATTTTAGTTAGATATTTATATCTATTTCTTTTTCTGAAATGGATTGCTTGCTAACTGAGTTTTTGGCCCGATAGTGGATTTGTCCTTTTTTTTGCGTGTGGTCTCTTATAGGCTGTCATGTTTTATTTAATACGCTTAACACCTTTTTGGATTACTGCGTTGTTTCATTTCCACTTTCCATTTCAAAAAAAAAATTCTAAAACCCATTGTTGCCTAATTTTTTTGTTATCTTTCACATTCCTTTTGTCTATCTCTTTATCTTTCTTCTTTATTTCCTTTTTCCTCTCTTTTTTGCTGCTTGTTCATTTCTCATGACTGATGGTTATCAGACTGTCATTGCTTGTCACAACCCAAAATATTGAGCCGCAACCGGCGCTAGGGAACGGGAGTGGTAGCTCCGGAACCCGTAGCAAGCCTAAAATCACAATTTATTTTTTCGCAAATAATATAAACAAACAGCGTAACACAACAGAAGCAAATATATAACACATATAAACATTTACACTAACTGTTCTGTTAACCTCGCGGGCTCTAGTTACCGTACCCTGTACGAACTGGCCTCGCGGTACTATATACATCAGTTAGTGTCTCAAAACATCACACCGGCATCTGGGGCCGTGGATCATATACAAAACACGTAGCCTATTAAGAAGCATATAAACAAATACAGCAGTTGATATATACAATCAAAATGAACTGCTGACTAGGCTACTATTCTGTTGACACAGGACCACTACTGCAGCATTAATAGAAGTCATAAACTAATATACAGATGACTTCTGCACTCCAAAATTGGCCTCTAGCTAAGTCCACAAGCTAAGCACCTGAAAGACATCAAAGGTGAGGGGTCAGTATTTGGGGAAATACTGAGTGAGTTTGCATTTACTAACGGTATTATTATAGAAATATAGCATCGCATTTTAAATCAACATTAATACAAAAATACATATGAACAAGTACTCGATCCTTTCGAAACTAAAATCTTGAAACATAACGTAACTCACTAATATTCAAATCATACTGATTCCAATAGTCTAACCCGGGAGCGTTCACGTTCAACCACGTCAGTTAGAACATATCTCTTAATCCCAAAGTGGCACTAGATACGGGGCTCAGGTTACTCTAACCGAGTTCACTCTCGTGGGGCTCAGGTTATTTTAACCGAGTTCACTCTCGTATCCAATTCATATTTTTAACTTTCATAATCATATCATCCATGCATATCAGATCGTACCTCATAGTCAGACACGCTAGACTGACACATTACTGGTGATCACACAGCCTATTGACACCCAATAGGTAGCTAGTTTCGTTGGATCGTATACTAGGTTCTTGTACGTAAAAACTTATTCCAAACATATAACATATCGGTAATTCAAATATATATAGTGCGATGCATATCAATAACATATAGATAGTAATACCAAAATAGTATCAATTGATAATACACGAAAGTAAAATGCAACTCACAGTGACCGCAATCCAAGAAATGATATGATCGATCTGATAGTACACTCTTGTCAGTCCGCTTCCACTGACTCCACTACTCGCTGACACGTCTGGTAAATCGTTAATAGTTAGACGTGATTTCCGCATTCTTATACGTATAATTCTTTTAAGTTTTAGGATTTAGTTTTGTTTTACACTTATTTACGTATTCAATATCTCTAGTCGTATAAACGACTTAGCGAATACAATTTCTCATAATTGAGAATCGCTTAACGTCCTTGACGTTTTCCATTATTATTATTTATCTAAAACGTCGAGCTAATCTCGAGATTAATGATTCTCAAAGTCCGAAACCCGTCTTTTCACGTCCAATTACTCTAAACGTCAAACACTTAGGTCAATTATAGTTTGTATACGCGTGGGGGCGAGTTGGGGTGCACGGGTGTGCGTTTTGGTGGGTGCACGATCGTGCAACCGAGTACACGTTCGTGCACCTCAGGGGTACACGTTCGTGTACTTACTGTACACGTTCGTGTACCATGAGAAGTACACGTTCGTGTACTTCAGTACACGATCGTGTACCTCGCTAGGTGCACGTTCGTGTACATCAGTACACGTTCGTGCACCCGTGGTACACGGTCGTGTACCACGTGCACAGCCCCGGAAATCAGATTTTCCGGGGTTCCGCCACAATCCCGACGTGCTAAACATACCCACGCTCGATACCCATATCTCGGTTTCTTCAAAAACGCCATAATAAACCCAAAAACGTCAAATTCAATCCAAAATCATAATCTCATGAAAACAGCCCACAAAACCATCGTTTTCATGCCAAAACCCGACCTCTTACCTTAATTTGATGGCCGGAGGTGATAGAGCTTTCGGTTCTGAAGAAATCGCCGCTTGAATCACTCGAATCGGATGTCGAACAGAGAAACGGCGGTGAAACGACGGAAATCGATCGGTAATCTCTCAATCTCTCTGGACGCTTCCTGATCCTCAAATTCATATTTTCATTTCATATATAATCCGGCTAAAGTGCCACTTTGGTCCTTGTTTTTTTTGCTTACTATCATTTATCCTGTAAACTTTTCAATCATACGATTTAGTCCATAGCTAAATCGATAAATTCTTTTATTACGACTTATACGTATTATTTATATCCTATAAATAATACAAAGCCCGATATTAACACTTTCCCGCCAAAATCCAATATTTCAATTTTCGACACAAAGTGGCTAAATTACCACTTTGGTCCCTGCACTTCATTTTAGACTTTTCTTGACATTTTTCCTTTTAATTCCAATTCTAACTTTAGAATTGAAATATAATCTTAATTTTCTCATAGTTAACTTCTCAAAACCGACCTACTTGAAACTTATTTACTTTATCTTTTCAAAAATTCTTCTGATATCACCACTCTGGCGAATCAAAACTGGACACGTGGTCCAATTAGCTAATTAAATATTTTGGGGTATTACATTGCTACACTGAAGAAGTATCTCTGTGTCTTATATGAAGAAGACCTTATCACCTTTCGGAGTTTGTATGGCGCGCTTGATGAGTTTGGCATGTTTGTTCCTGGTGCCGATGTTCTTCCTAACGCTGTTCTTCCTCCCCTTCATTCATTTGTTTTTGAAGAGCAAATGTTGGTCGGCCTCCATTTTCCTTTGGACCATTTGGTGCTACGATTTCTTAATCTCTGGGGTATCACTCTCTCTCAATTGCATCTGAACGCCATTCACCAAATCATTTGTTTAAAGTCTCTCTATTTTCTCCATGGCGAGCAATTGACACTGACCCGGATGCATTATTGGTTTAACTCTCCTTACGGCTATAAAGATTGATGCCTTTTTACTTTAAGTTTCAGGTCCATCCTGAAGATGTTTAAGGACATCTCGAATTTTTCTACAGAAGTGGAAGAATAGATGTTTTCTTATTTCTCATCCCAATGAGTTTTTCGGTCCTTGACGGTGGCGCTCTCATGTTGAGCAGAAGGCCTCCTTAGATGTTTCTTGGTCCGAGCGAGCTCTCATGAATCAGATAGATTATACTTATTGTGAGAAGCTGATTCAGTACACTACCTTGATTAGTGACTAGATCTGGTGTTTGGCCACTCCTTCTGCCCCTATGTTGGAGGTTATTGCTCCTTCAACTGGTACATGCTTATTTCTGGTTTACTTTTTGGTGTGTTTAACGATCTCTATTATCTGTTTTGTTTATGTCTCTTTTCTTTTCTCTGTGTCGGTCAGTCTTTGCCGACTGTTACTTATTTTGCTACGGGGGTTGTGGTTCCTGCCGCATCTCAAAAACGTCCTAGCGATGATTCTTTGCCTTTGCCAGCAAAGAAGAAAAGCAACTGTAGGGATATGCCTCATTCTTCTTCGGTATTATCTGCTTCCGCTGGTGGGACATCCTCGTCCGCTTCTGCCAAAGTTTCCGAGGATGCTCCTTCCCCCTTGGCTCATCCAGTTTTTTCAGCAGCGATGACTATTTCTGTGGCTCTAGTTTCCCGTCCTCTTCATGGAGATGCACAAGTTTCTTCCGCCTCCTCTCTTAAGGCTGCTGGTAATATTGTTGTCAACATCCCTAGCATTTTTGTTCAAGCTAGTTCTTATTTTATCATGCCCTACGGTAGTCGGCGCAACGACTTAGGTGTTCTTCGTACTTCAGGATTTTATTGGGAGGATGGAACATCCCTCGCACTATTCTCGCCTTTCGGACAATGATTTGTATGATTCTATTTGCAATGGTTCCTTCACGGTTGTCGACGGGTTTCGTAATGACCAAGACCTATACATTGCCCAAGAGTGCGAGCTAGTGGCAGAGAGGGTTGATCTCCGTTTTGAACACCCCCAATGGCAGATAAATGTAGCTTGTACCTTCTTTTGACTGGAATTTTTCCTAGTTAATTTGTTTTCACAAATTTTTGTTGATCATTCTTATTGTTGGCAACATATTTTGATATGGTAGATATAATTTTCCTGGGTTTGCTTCATCTCTTGTGTTTTTCTTTCTTCACTTAATCATATGTTGATGTTGTTGTTGTTTCTGTTTTGTTTCTCAATTCTGTTGCTCTATGAGAATTATTTCTCAATTATTTTTGGCTGTTTTCCTAGCAAGACATGTTTCTCGAATTATTTGGTCATTGCCTTATGAAACATGTTTCTCAAATAATTTTTATATTCTTTTTGTCGCTTATATCTTGGTGCTTTCTATTTGGAGGTCGGAACTTCATTTCTTCTTCTTTTATTTATGATTGTAAGTTCATTCATAATACATTTTTAGATTCTCTACATTCCAGAAGATGAGTACTTCCTCCACTTCTCTTGTTTCTAATTGGTATGCTCTTCTTCTCATTGCTTTCTTTATGCGCTATGATCCTTCCCAATTACTATCTAGCTTGCTTAATCCCGTGTTTCCTTTTCTAATCTTCGCATCTCGTAGGACCAGGTCTCCCACCTGAAACTCGCGGGATCACACCCTCTTATTGTGGTAGCTGCTTGGCTTCGGTAAGCCTCTACCCTTACGCCCGCCTAATTCCTTCTTCTACGAGCTGATTTACGGACAAGAATTTTCTCTCTTTGTTTGTTTCTTTGTTGTAGTGTTTTATTCTCACTGTTGGCATCCCTATCTCTACTGATATAACAACTTCCATTCCGTATATCAGCTTGAAGGGAGTTTCACCCGTCCCCTTCTTTGGTGTTGTCATGTACGCCCATATGACATTGTGTAGCTCTTTTGCCCCTATTTTCTTTGAACAACTCCTGCTTTTGAATGGTGTCACTGGCCTGGCAAAGAACTCTGTAATTTCCTTTTACTTCATCCAACCATTTCTTCAGTCCTTTGCATATTGTTCGGTTCGTGACCTCCACCATTCTATTTGTTTGTGGGTGTGCCACTAAGGTGAATTTTAGGTCGATTTTCAAGTTCTCGCATAAGTCTCTAAATGAGGCGCATTCGAGCTATTTACCATTTTATGTTACCAGCATTTTTGGTATTGCCGAACCGACATTGCCACTTATCTCTAGAAAAACTTTGAAATTGGGAGTGCAATATTTATTTAAAACATTAAATTATTAAAGGTCTTATAAAACAGTAAAATGGAAGAATTCGCATGTGTCGTTGGTGAAGAAAGCGGGCGCGCTGGTTATCATAAAGTCCCATCCTTTTGTGTTTGAGTTATACAAACCTTATTTATAACAACTTTCAGGAAGAAGACTTGATTTAACCACTTGATATTTGGTTGATATATTGGTGTATTAATCGTATAAAAAATACATTTTTAAAAAAAGCTTAATCGAGCAAAAATATTCCACTTCTTTTAATTTTTTCGTTTATAGTCTCACCTTTCAAATTTTTTAATTTTATCCTATATTTTAATTTTGTATTTCAATTTTAGCCTTTTAAAATCTTTATTTTTAGCATATATTTCAAGTTTGTGGCGGTTAATGGTCTCACGTGTTTTAGATGAGAAAAAAATGTATATTTGACTACAATTGAAATATGAACGAAGGATTAAAAAACTCCTCAAACTTGGCACAAAGTATCAAATACATCCAATGTCATGAAAATGGGTTAAAATGGTCCAACAGTTGCAAAAATGGATTAAAAAAATCCAAAGAGAGTGGATAAACCACCCCCTAAACTATATCAAAACCGGATCAAATAACCCCTCCATTTACCGAAAACCACTCCATTCCGACCATTAACCACCACAAACTCACTGAAAACCATCATACCCTACCAAAAAGTGTCGATAACTTTTTTTTTAATTTTTTTATTTCGGTGCTCCTCTTGCGGAAGATACTGGTTGATGAGCAGATCTACTTCTCGCCGGAGGATCAGGTGCTCCTCCCTGAGGATCTGCCGGAAGAGGAGGAGTTACTCCTCCTCCGAAAATTTAAAAAAAAAATAAAAAAAATTAAAATTAAAAAAAATTATTTTCTTTAAAAAATCTTTTTTTTAACTTTAGATATTAATTTTTAAATTTTAAAAAATATAAGGACTATTTTGGACTTTTTATCAAGAGAGTGTGCTTCACACACAGTGTGAGAGTGGGCGAGAGCGCGTGGGGTGGGTGGGGGTGTCTGACCTGGTTTGCATAGGTGTGGACGTTTTTGATCCGGCTTCATAACATTGGGCCTATTTGATACTTCGTACCAAGTTCAGAGAGTTTTTTTGTATCCTTTGTTCATTGATATATGTTTAACGTTTTTAAAAAATTGAGTCAAAAACGAAAAAGAAAAAAAAAGGGTTTTCCAAGCAGGTAAACTAGAATTAACAATTATCAAATGAATCATTCAATAATCTGATCTGAAATATCATAAAGAATAACAGAATTCAATGTTAGTAGATTTTCACAAAGTTCAAAAAACGCCCATAATCATTTATAATTAATGCAATACTACTCAACAGTTGCATTTAGAACTCTTTTAAAGTAATCTGCTCAACCTTAGTTGACAATTAATCTTCTAAAAGCTTCCCAACCTGACAATTAACCTTCAATCATTTTTAGAAAGAAGTTTAAACTTCTATTCATACACTCGAAAAACGGGTACCAACTAGTTTAAGTCTTCTTTTGCCTTAGGTTTACCCTTAACCTGAACATCTGTTGTAGGAAGAAACCTAATCGGATTTGCCATACTTTTCAGATACTCCCTCATGTGTTCTAGAAATTTCATTAATATAGTCTCGTCCTGAACAACATAGAATATAGATTAAGAAATCAAAAACATGTTTATAACTAAAATAAATATTTTTAGCTAACAATTCTATCTCTGTGGCTATGAATGTTATTACACATTCAGTTGCAACTAAGGCTTTTTTTTCTTTTCTTTTTTTCTTCAAAAACAATAAAATAAAAAAGAGAAAAAAATATTCCAAATTGGAAGTGGTTTAATTATAATAGAGAAAAAATAAAAAAATTATTTTTAATTAAAGATATTAATTTGATTTTGAAAGATAAAAAATTAGAAATGTTTAAATAAAAAAATTTGGAAAGTTAAGTTGGAGAATTGAAAAAGAATTTAGGTTAAAAAATTCTGTATCCACAATGTTAAATTTTATACATTAAAGAGAATTAGAAAAATTTAGGGATTGATTTGATAATTTTATAAAACAAGAACCAATTTTAACTTAAAAAGCGTCTTCTTCTTCCTTAAAAGTAGCTATGGCTAAAAATTGTAACCTGCAAAACAAATCTATAGAAAAAGACGATGGGGCGGCTATGGTAAAAAAAAAAAATCCTCCAAAGACTTACACCTGACAAGTGGGGCGTCCGCCGCAGCTCGCCCCATCGTTCCTCCGCCATTCAAACCATGTCTTGTGGTCTACACCAGATATCCAATTATTTTTAAATGAAAGAAAAGAAAGTATAAATCTATTAAGTGTAAGAATATAGGAGAAAGTTGCGTTCATAACTAACAGTCATTAACATTTACAAGATCATCAGAATATCTGAACAGTAGTTATACCCACTCCCTGATGAGTTTTCTGCACTCCTTTGGACCTCGCAATTAATTAATTTTGTATATTCTTTCTTAATTGATTTTATATACAATTTGATTCCAATTTTGACCATGTACTGTATCTTTTTTATTATTTTCTCTCATATATAATTTCGTGCACTCCTTTTACGTGGACACAATACTAAATAGTTGCATTCAATATGTTATTACTTTACTGTTATTTAATTATTCAAATAAAAAATAATTTTAAAATTTCTATCAAATTTGAATGTGTGAAATTTGAAAATTGAAAAATCGGTTTGTCTAATTATACAAATGATATATATTTAACAATTTAAACATAAATAAATGATACAAAATAATTTAAACATAAATAAATTACTTTAAGAGATTTTTCTATTATTCATTCAATTTACTATAAAGTAATAACATTAACAAAAAAAATTAAAAAATATCGATCATACCAAACTTGAGTAGAATTTTCTAGCTCTGTAACTTGTTTTTTGTTTGAGGTAGTTTTAACTTGATAGATATTTTCCATCATCTTAAATTTTTGAAGTGAAGAATAGTAAATTTTATTCTTTGGGAAAAGAAAATGGGTACTGTTTTAAATTTTTGACAAAGAAAATGGGTACTGTTCTAAATTTTTGACAATTGAACCTCCATTTATACTAGTATTTAATTAACAAATTGATTAGGAGAATAAATTGAAATTATTTAGAAATATATTTAATGCAACTATTTAATATTGTGTCCACGTAAAAAGAGTACATGAAATTATATAGAAGAAGAAACAATTAAAGAGATCAAGTAGGGTCAAATTAAATCAAATTGTATACAAAACCAATTAGGAATAGAATATACAAAATTAATTTGAACAAAGGATCAATTCACCCCCTCAACTTGGCACGAAATATCAAAAGAGTCATTTTCGTCGTTTTTGGTACAAATCAACCCAAAAGTTGCGTTTTTAGCTCAATTCAGCCCCTCTGACACAAACATTCTATAAAAAGAGAGTGAGATTACTAATTATATTAATTAATCTTAATTAATCACAACTAAAATTTTAATTAGACACAATTAAAATCTTAACTAAATCTAATTAGCATAATTATTTTAATTAAACACTCAAATCTAACCCGCCGGAAACCACCCCTACAACCCGCCGGAAACCGCGCCCGAAACCCGCCGCCCCAATCCCATTCCACCGCAAACCGCTCCTCAGGCGAGGAGCCGCTGCTCCTCGCCTGAGGAGCAGCAGATCTGCTCCCGAGGAGCAGATCTGCTCCTCCAACGTGGAGGAGCTGCTGCTCCTCCACGTTGGAGGAGCAACGAGGAGCAGCAGCTCCTCGTTGAAACGAGGAGCTACTGCTCCTCGATTCAGGCGAGGAGCACAGCTCCTCGCCTGAAATACGATCTCAGGCGAGGAGCAGCAGCTCCTCGCCTGAGGAGGAAGAAGCTGAGGGGGGTAGTTGGCGGCGGCGGATGGTGGTCGGAAAATGGAAGAAAGAGGAGGAGAGAAGAAGGGAAGAAAAGGGAGGAAGAAGAAGGAGGGAAAAAAGGAAAAAAAGATTCCTTCTTTTTTTATTAAAAAATAAATTAATTATTAACTTTTTAAAATTAAAAGATAATTGGAAAATTAAAATTATTAAAAATTAATTTAAGAGATGAGTAAAATATTGAGGGTGTTTCTATTATTTTTACAGAGAGTGCATCTCACTTGCATGAGTGAGAGTGGGGGAGGGGTTTTTTGAGCTAAAAACGCAACTTTTGGGTCTGTTTGTACCAAAAGCGGCGAAAATGACTTATTTGATATTTCGTGCCAAGTTGAGGGGTGAATTGATCCTTTGTTCAAATTAATTTATGGTGGGATCCGAAGGAGTGCAAGGAACTCACTAGACTGGGTATAGCTACTACCGAATATCTGGCTTAAAAAGTAATTTACAACGTCATTCTTGTTTGAAAAATCTGAGCACAAACCTTAATCAGTAACTCAAGAAATAAATTGAACTTAAACTAAAGAATACAAATTGCATATTGAAAGATGTTAAATCCAGGCAACACTTACATGATTTTGAGTAACTTCAAAAATAAAAATATTCAATATAATAAAATATGCAATACTGAAACTTAAAGAAAAACATGCAATCTTTACTTAAAAGATACATGGTATTTAAATTTAGACCTAATGTCTTAAAAAATTCTGATCTTATAGTCCCTTTTCGATCATACCCTGACGTTGAAAATTTGTCAATTTTACCCTATTTCGCATTTTATCGTTTTAATTGTATCCCGATGTTTTTAAATTTTTGTCAATTTTTTTACTTAAATGATGACATCATTCAATTAACCATGTTTAAAGATAAAATTAAATTCATTTCCATTCGAAAAAAATACAAATAAGTCCTTTATTTTTAAAAACTAGCTAAAAACCATAATTAATTTAAAATTAATTTAATTTCTTAAACTAAAACTAAATAACTTTTAAACATGTACAATTAATATATGCTATACATGGAGAACGTTTTCAATTTTTTTTTTAAATAAAAAAGACATCAATTTAATATTTCAGGATATAAGTGAAACGATAAAATGTGAAATAGGATAAAATTGACAAGTTTTCAACGTCAGGCTAAGATCGAAAAGAGGTTATAAGATTAGAGTTTTTTAAAGGTATTAGGCCTTAAATTTACTACAAGATTAAATAATAAAATCAAATTGAACTTGAACTTGAACTAAAGAAAATCAGAAAAGATGAAAACTGGCTTCTCTTTTCTTTCTCTTTCTTCAAGAACCATAAAAAACTTTTCTTATCAGGAGCAGAGCTAGAACTTCAAGTCAAGTGGGGCAAGGTATCACAAACACGAACGCGAAAAAACAGAATATTTGAATACAGATATTGTGAAACAATGGTATTTTAAATTTTTCGATGTAAAAAATGAAATTTCAAATCCAAAATGTCAAGTATTTGAACTATTTACAATGTGGGGACACGTCAATTCATGAATATATAGTGTATGTACTACTTATGATGGAAATACACAATAAACGATAAATAATACGAGCGCATTAATTTTATAAATATATATGTTGAACTACAAAGTAGAAAGATAGGATACTTAATCCTTTATTTAGCATTGTTTTCCTTTTACAATTTGAAGTCTAGTTTTTTAATGGATTAGGACTTAAATTGTGTCTGAAAGGTTCACTACAAATACATGTGATGACCCTATTGTAAATTCACAACAAACATATAGAATAAATTATCTCTCTGTCCGTGGAATAGATCGCATTGATCGAACTGCGTAAAAAAAATTGTATGATTTTTTTTTCTTTTTTATTTTCTGCTGCGCTAACAGTTTTTACGAATGATAATGCACATATATCATGATAATTAGACTATTGAACCTAAGCTATGATTGAAAGGAAAGGAAAAAATACTTTAAAAACAATAGTTTAACTTATTTAGTATAGTAGTGCAATATTTTATCTTATTTTGTTATTCTAGTTGTAGTAGTTTACCTTATTTTGTACTCTAATTGGTTTATAACACTAATACTAATTAAATAGCTATTTTAATTATAGTCAATTATTAAATTACTAAAACCTCTAAATATCTAATGAATTAGAAAGGGCTATTAGCTAAAAATATCCGTCTCTTCCATCCATACTTTTATACATAATATAGATATAGATATGGATATGATTAAATGCTTTAAAGTCAAGGATAATATACATAAATATATGTTTCCATATTTTAAATCTAAAATGTTTAATGTCTCGAAAATTTTTGATCTTTTATCTCTTTTTCAATTTCAATTTTACAAGTATTAAATTAATCTCTTTTTTATTGGAAAAAAGTTCAAATAAGTCATTCATTTTGAATTTTTCAAATAAAAAAGAGTTCAAATTAGTCATTTATAAGGTTTTTTTTGAATTTTTTCCAATAAAAAAAATCCAATTTACAAAATTAAGTACAATTGAAACCCAGAGTTGCCAATGTAGGTACAATTGACGATTTTACAATGTCGCGATGAAATTAATAAGAGGCTAAGAGTTTGAAGTTTTTTTGGACATTAAGCCAATCTAAAATGGTGACAAAACTAGTAACAATGTCAAATTTATACATGAAATACATACACACGAACTATTGAGTAGTTTTAGAAAATTTGTTGCTTTAGGGTCAGCAGAAATTGGCAGTTTTGAAAGCAAGAATGTACATGAAGGAGTTGGAGTATGCAAATCTGATCATCTGGCTATTTTTCAAAGCTTTTCCTCCATTAACCAAGCAATCATCATAGGATAATCTCTTGAATATTGTTGGGTTTACCATTCTTGCAGAGGCAAACCAGCCACAATGGAGATGAATATTTGAAGGAGCACATCTTGATACGCTGCATGTGCTTATAATCTGAACTATGTACTGTGGTATTCCTGAACTTGAATCTCTACTTTGTGATATGCTTATATCTCTGTTTGAGCAACTACCTGATATACGTTGATAATAATCACAGTAATTAGTTACCAGTTTTAGGGGAAATTGATTCTTAAAATACTCAAACTATCACACTTTAATTATTAAACTTTAATTTCATTTCATCGATCATGAGGTTTTTCAGGATTTTTTATTCAGTTTTGCATGAAAACTAGACATGTATATATATATAATTTGACAAAAAAACGTTCCACTAATTAATGTGAAATTATACACTCGTTATAAACTTTCTTAGATAAAAATAAGCAGAAGTACTTGATTGACATACATGGGATATTAAACTCTGTAGGTCACTAAACTTTTCTGAAATTACAAAAAGGTCACTAAATAATTTTTTCTTATAAAATGGTCACTAAACTTTATTTTTTATTACAAAAGGGTACAACCAAATCAGGCCGTTTTCACACAAAAACACAACATTTTGCTTATGTGGCAAACTGAAATTACAAAAAGGAACATAGCTCAATGACCTTTTTGTAATAAAAAGTATAATTCAATGACTTTTTTGAAATTCACAAAAAAATTAGTGATCTTTTCATAACAACAAAATCATTTTTATAAAAGGTATAGTTTAATGACTATTTTGTAAAAAAAATTTATTTAATGAGCTTTCTGTAATTTGAAAAAAAATTAGCGATCTACGGAGTTTAATATCCACATACATGTTAAAAACAATAAGCATAGTAAGTAAAAAGTGATTGTCTCGTATGTATTTTTAGTCGTTCTCGTTGAAATAAAATTAGAATTAATAACCAACATAAATCGAATTAAAGGTTTTGATCATGATTATTTGAATATTCTGAAATTAATTACCCCATCTTCAGACCCAGAATATAAATCTATTCTAAGAAGTTGTTCTTTTACCGTGAAACAAAAGCTTTCTGTTATGAGCTGAGTACGAATATTGTTGCATTTTCTTGGTCATCGTTAGTGAATAATTATTATTTTCATCATATGACTGTAAGAATTCAGTCTCTATACCTGCATATATAACCCAAGAAGTTGATAGTTAGAGACGACAAAAAAATGAAAAGAGAAAGTTCAGTAATAATATATACATATATACCTGATTGACTTCCAAGAATCAAACCTGAGCCTGTAATAATAATGAGCATGATAATCAAGTAACGGTAGCAAAAATGAAAAAAACTCATGATCATTTTCAAAGATGACACAGTAAATAACAAGCAACCGTAATGAGGAAGAGTTGGGTATTGTATATATGTAGAAAATTTAGGGTTTATTCATGAAATGGAAGCAACAAGGAAGATAAGGACCACTGTACCAATTTCATTCTAATCAAATTGTCTATTGATATTTCATCTCACAGCTGCATTATATTTATTAATGTCACAAGACTCACAACAGCAGCCATTTAATGCACAACGCAAAAGTGATACCCTATTTCTGTACACCCAGTCCCTATTTCAGACAAAACTGCCCAAATTTACCTTTAGATCATCTGTGCCAAGAAACACTTATGTCTGTATAAAAAATTATGTTAGTATATATAACGACTTCCCAACAAGAAAAATTTCTTATATACAGAGAGTTTACACAAAAATCATTTGTATTATTTGATGTGTAATTTATTCAAAATAATTTAATACTCTCCTTCAAGAGATTCAATTGGCTTAATCATTTAATAAGTGACTTATGGAAAATTATACAACACAATCGTAACGACATGTTATTCGTTCAACAAACCAATAATCGTTAGCTATGTAGAAAATTGAATGATAAAAAAAGTATAATTAAAAAATTTTCTATCGCAAATGCTTATTAATTTGTTGTAAAAAATGACGTGGCCCAACGGTTATAACAAATTTATTCATGACATTTCTTGATGCGGAACATATAGACCAACCAGCTTGTTTGCTTTTCTAGACAAATAGATAAAAAAGTTAAGTGATAATTTCATAATTAATTCAACTTTCAAGTTAATTCCTCTAATTCAATGATTAACCCCTAACAATCAATACTCATGATTTTTGCTCATATTGTTCGTTGCTTTTCGACATAATTCCATTATATGCAGGCTTTAGAATTATCAATTTTACAATTTTAGAAATATTTTGATTAATTTTTTATTTTGATTGGCTCACTCCACAGATGACATGGTGTACTAAGTCTACTTCAGAATTTCTAATTAAACTGATCATCTTTTATAAAATAAAATACAAATAAATATAGAGAACTGTTGTGTTACATCACATCTTTGTAAACAAATCCAGAAATTGTGCAGCTCATATATCTTATTGACGTAAACAGCTCTTTTTGGGTCAAAAAACAAATATCCCCTTTTTCGTCAAATACATTAATTGATTAACTTAATTGTACTTCTTCAATGGCCTTCTAACTTCGAAATTCGATTTCTTTGTCTCTCCATCTCTTTCAAATTCAACTGCACGCTGATATGGTAGAAAGTTGCAGGGAAACAATGGCAGTGGCAGTGGCAGTGCCCAGACTTGGTTATTGCATATGTAAATTTAACTTTTCCATTTTTGCCTAAGCCTACAGAATTCCGTCCAAACACTATCCATATGACCATGGATTAGTTAAGGCCATGTGGGTGAAATTTAAAAAATAGCAGTTCTGTTTGCTGTTCCTCACTTCTACATTCAAGTTTAAATGAATTTAGTTTCCGTTTTAAGAAGAGGAAATTGGCAATGGCAGAGAGTTTATGCATGGTTTTCTATGAAGATATCACGTGCATGGTTTAACAAGGGCCAGGCTTTTTACATGCTATCTGTTTATGTTCAACGTATACCTTTTCACTTTTTTTCATCACATGTGTTTGCCTTGATTTGTGTAATTGAAGAGTTAAAAATCATTAATCAATGCGAATACACTATTTTCATCAATCTCAAGTGCCTAACGTCAATCGAATGACATTGTTTTTTTTTTATATATACTCCCTCCGTCCCGTAAAGATAGAAAAAGCACTCATTTCACAAGAATTAAGAAAGTACTCCCTCCGTCCCGTTTAAGAAGGGACATATCTCAATTTTTTTTGTCCCACTTAAGAAGGCCAATTCATGATTTTTGTGCCATTTTATAAGGAATTCTCTCTTATACCCTCATTTTCTCTTTCTATAATTAAAGCCTAATACTCTACACACAAATTACAAGACAATAATTAATAGTAGTTATTTATAGCTAATTTATGACAATTTGTCTATGTTATCCTTTCTAATCACTTAGTTATGTACACTACTCAAAGCCACTTTACTAATCATACTACTTACAACTCATTTATTTATCTTTCCAAGAATATGCATTTAATGTTTTATGATAAGCATGTAGGGGTATTTTGATAATTTTTGACTTAACTAACTCCACTTTTTCTATTTTTATGGGACAAAAAAAGGTGGTACTTTTTCTATCTTTACGGGACGGAGGGAGTATATATATATATATATATATATATATTTTGAAACCGCGACTAATTGATCCTAAAAGGAATGAATAGAACTTATCGTATCATTGGAGAATTTGAAAATTATTTCATTGTTGTAGCATCGTGCCAGACATTATTTAATTTCTTGGCGCAGAGAGTGAACACATGACAGATACAAGACCGAGTGAGAGAATTTTAACGGTAGTCTACTTCAATATGAACCCACCAAGCAAGTATGTAGCAAAAGCCAACACTCTCGACGACGAAGCAAACCGAATGATTGTTCTAGAATATTTATTCCACAAACGCTCTCCTTCTAATATATATATATATATATATATATAAAGTTAAATGCTTCTGATGTAATATTACGTCACGTCAATTCTAAGCAAGTCATAAGTGTATTTAATAAAGAAGAAAAGGATCAAATTGATAAAAATTTAAAAATTATAATATATTTAACAAACGTAGTATAATTATATAAATAGATAAATTTTACTTTTCTTTGTTTGTATCACCTACTTCTCTATTTAAACAAAACAATATTTATTATCGTCTTTCTTTTATAATATCACGAGCGTCGTCCCCATACATGATGAGAATGGATATCATCCTCAAATAAATTAAAAAGAACACAATAATATCTTTATGTGATAAAATCAATTTATTAACCTCATTTCATTCATTAAGATTAAATAGATTAAAAATTTACAACTTCGTGTAAAATTTATGTAATTTTATTATTATTTCCTTCCAGTTTGAATATAGATTAATGACATTAATATAATTTGATTTATCAACGATTTTACATATTTATGATGTATTTCAAAGTGATTGGCTCAGTCCTCGATGACATATATATTTATTGGACCGAATTTCTACTCATTAATATTGAATGAGTTGCTCGATAAAATTATGAATCAAAATCTCTTCTCTCAACTTCCAAATCCTACCACCACGTCCAAAGAAATTATATTATTGGTATGTGGATTTTGGATTGGTACTGTAGAGTCTATTATTAGTAAGGTGTCCCATTTTAACTCTTCCAGAGTTTGATTTCTAATTTATATATAAGATTCTCATTATTTTATAGTGTCCTATATATATAATATCTCTATGCTAATTACTAACTGACATTAATAAAATGATTTATTCCTAATATTCTATGTGATTATTTCTACTTACTTCGTTGACTATTGATTATTTTTAGACACTCTAACTACAAATTAAACCAACTAATCACACAAATAATTGCAACTTCAATTCTGAAATATGCACAATTTTAAAGTTTAAAGATGACTCTATCTCTTCTCTTCATCACCTTCCTCCTCACCAATGGAGCTTCACTAAAATCACCAAACCCTAATTATTGCCCTCCGTTTAACTGCGGTAACGGCGTCATCATTAGCTACCCATTCTGGCACCAAGCCCAACAACACGAGTACTACTGTGGATATCCAGGTTTTAATATTTCCTGCCATGCTCAAACTCCAGTTCTCCATCTCTCTAACAATGGTGATTTTTATTACCCAATAAAAAACATAAACTCCTCGAATAAATCTGTAACTGTCAGCTACACTGAACTAAACTGTCCGAAGCTAACACATGATTTTGTTCTACGAAACTCCTTGTTTAACTACACGATTGGCAATAAGATTGTGAAGTTCTTTTATAACTGTAGCTTATACCCGCCTTCACTTCCGCATGTTCAATGTCTGCAATATGGTGGTAAGAGATCATATGAGTTTAAGGAAGGAGAAATTCCGGAGTTTGATTGGCGGAGATACTGTGAGTCAACTGTGGTTGCTCCTGTTCTTGATGAGGGAGTGAATGGTGGTTTGTTTGGGTTTAAGTTGACATGGAAGCAACCTGCGGATGGGAAATGTCGGTCGTGTGAGGCTAGCGGTGGATTTTGTGGCTATGATAATGGCTTAACTGATGATTTCTTTTGTATTTGCGACGGTGGAAGACGATCAATTAGCTGCCATGATAGTGGTATAAACTTTCAACCAAATCTTTTAATTTTATCCAAAAACGCCAAATATTTTTTAGTACTATTTTTAATTCTAACCAAAACTCTAAATTTCATCCAAAAGGCCAAACGTTTTTAACTATTTTCAATTTTAACCTAAAAAATTAATTTCATCGAGAAAGGACAAATCTTTTCAATTTCCATTAAGACAAAACTTAATTCAATTGAAAAATACTTATTAAAATTATTCTGCAATTGGCAAAATTAAATGGTTTGTTTATAATGTAAAAACAGTAAAAATGATTTTTTTTCTATGAACTAACCTATTGAATTGGACTTATAAAGAATCATACTACAATTGATGAAATTAAAAAATTGATTATAATTAAAATTTGGCCTTTTTAGATAATATAATTGTTTTTGGTTAAATGCAAATAATATCATAAACTAGTTTTTTTTAGCATTTTAGCACAAAACTTTTATTTTACAATTTGAAACAATAACTCTCATTCTTTTAGAATTCAAATCATTTATTGGAAATCCGATCACTCGATACTGATGTAAACTTCGAAACACATAAAATCATACTTTTGAATTGTGAAAATGAAAAATTGGGACAAAACACACTCTATATACAGTCCACTCTATGTAGAGCTGGAAAACCTTCAAATCTGAACCTTGTGATTTGTTGTGTTTTATATGGTTTGTCAGGTAATTTTGTTACAACTGCACAAGAACCAAATTATGCTGCAATAGGTGAGAATCTCCTCTTATTGATAAATTAGTGTAATTATGACATGAACTAAATTGTAATGATTAATTATTTGAATGGTTTTAGCTGCAGGCGGACTAATTTCTGGAGCTTTAATCATCATTGCCGGTACTGTGTTTTACTTGATCCAAAGGAAGAAAAAACTCGGCTCATATAAACCAGTTTGAATAACAAGAAAGCACCCAGTTTTCTGTGTATGTGAATTTAGTATCAATACTATCATTAAAGCTTTCAATTGGCAAAAGGTTCTGATTGGCCCCTGTGGTCGGAGCTATAGAATATTTAAGCCCTTGAGGTGGATGCCGGCTCACTTAAGCCCCTCTGGTTGTTAAAATTGGTGCAAATAACACCTGCGCGTTAACTCTGTTAGATAGTCCGTCAATAAGTCTGACGTGGCGTTCCTTTTTTATGACTAAATGTCTACGTGTCATTGAATAAATATCTTATTTGATACATAATCTGAACTTAATAATTTTGATGACAAATGTGTTATTTATCCACCATTTCTCTCAACATTATCATATAAACTTAGCCTAAAACCATACTCCTTCTCCTACCTCTACAGCCGCCGACAATTTTCCAGCATTAATCAAAGTCGGATTATCAAAGCTAGCAAATGTTGCAATTACTCAGTTAAAATTACTGCTTTCCTTTTTTCTTTAAACATCTTTCACAAATTATGGCGTCAGAAATCGAGGAACGTATGGATGGTGGATAAGATTGACGTGGACGTGAACCCACCAGATTCGTTCGTGATAGAGGAACGGAGGAGACGAACAGATTATGTGTCGTGGCGGAGGGGGTCGATGGGGACCGATCTGATGAGAGAAAAGTTGGAGACTGGAGGAACAAAGGAAAAACGGAGGAAAAGAGAGATGCGCGATGGTGACGAACGGAGGAGATGAACAAAATCAGCGGCCGGAATAGATGTTGCATGTGGTGGGAAATTAGAATTTTTTTGAAGTCTAAACAATCATTACAACAACAACTGATTGCTTAAGTAAATGTGAACTTTGATCGCTCTGTAATTTGTTTCTTTCTTATTTGAATTTCTTTTGGATTGTAATTTAATGACTCTATACTGCGATGGTGATGATTGAATGTGAGAGCAACTTTATGGGTATGAAGTTCATATTTTTCTTTGAAGTTTAGTACTAATTTTATGGCTGTTTTTAATTTGTTGATTTAGAATGTGGTTTAGTAGTTTGCGTTGTTTCTTTAATTTGTCATTTTAGTTGGTTTTGGTGATCATTATTAACAATGGTTAACTTAGGCTGATTTGTGCTTCCATCGCAGCGATTGTAATTTACTTAGCTGTTTGGAGAATATTATGTTGAGAGAGATGATGGACAAATAACACATTTGTCATTAAAATTATTGTATATTACACTTTTTTTATTATATTGGGATTATGTATCAAAAAGCCCTTATTTAATGCCACGTGGACATTTAGTCATGGAGAAGGAATGCCATGTCAGATTTGTTGACGAACCATCTAACAGAGTTAACGTGCTGGTGTTATTTGCACCATTTTTGAAAACCGTAGGGGCTTAAGTGAGCCCGCATCCACTTCAAGGGTCTAAATATTCTTAAGCTCCGACCACAGGGGCCAATCAGAACCTTTTGCCCTTTCAATTTTAATGTCAAGACCTTAATGAATTTTTTTCCAGATTGTTTGTAACTGTTTTTGTATGATAATATGGACCAAATTGAAACTATAGGTTGAATTTTTGTACAAAAAAAACACTAAAAACTTGCTCCAATTTTTAATTTGGTTTCGTGAATGTTTTATTTTAAATCATAAAAAGATTAAATTGGGGATCATTATACTTGCAATTTAAATGGACCATGTCATAAAAGAATGTACTTTTTTTTTTGGAAAGATTAGAATAATACTCTATTTTTTAAAATAATTTGATTTCCTACTTTAATAAGCAAAAAATAGATAAAATACCTCACCATTTTAATGCTTTTATTTTTTTACTCTAAAACATGTTTATATTATAATTATACCTACTTTTTTTAATTTTTTACTCTAATTATATTTTTCTTACTCTTATCATGTTACAGTTGTCATATTTTTATATGTCTTTCTCTCTCCTCTCTTTTCTTCTTCTTCTTCTTCTTCTTCTTTGTTTCCTATTTTTTTCGTCAATTTTCTTCTTCTTCTTTGTTTCCTTTTTTCTTCGTCAATTTTCTTCTTCTTCTTTATTTCTTCTTCATTTTCTTTCTTTCTTTTTCGTTCCTTCATCGCTCCGCCGCCGTTTTTCCATCGCTCCACCGTCGTTGCATTGTTCTTTCATATTTTATTTTAGCAAACTTTTCTTTAATTCATGGTGATTATTGCGATTTTTATAATATTCAGATCTAAATAAATTACTCTTGATTTGTATTTCAATTTTAGATCTAAAAATCTGCATGAAAACGATGTTATGATGAAAAAAACGATTTTCTGCACAAAAACGATTTTCTGCAAAAATCAGCATCTGATTATCATAACACTGCAGAAAAAAATGATTTTTTATAAAACAAAACAGTCTCTGATTATCATATGAGTATCACTGTATTATCATGTTGTTATCATACAATGTATAAAGAAAGATTTTCTACAAAAAAAATTGATTATCATGTTGTTATCACTGTATTATCATCTCGTTATCATAATATAACCATATGATACTGAGATGATAATGTATTATTGTACCTAAATAATAATGTTATGACGACGACATAATAATAAAATTATGATAACAGTATGATAATATGATACCTATATGAAAAATAATTACATAAAAATTATGATAACGAGATGATAATGTGAAGAAAATAGTATGATAATGAAGTATAGTAAGGTCATATTATCATACTATTATCTTCACCTTATCATTTTACTATCATAATTTTTTGTAATTGTTGTTTTCATACATGTATCATATAATCATACTATAATCTTCACATTATCATCTCGTTCTCATAATTTTTTTGTAATTATTTTTTTCCATGCAGGTATCATATTATCTTTACATTATCATCTCATTATCATAATTTTTCTGTAATTTTTTTACATACAGGTATCATATTATCATACTATTATCATAATTTTATTATTTTATTATCATCTGGTTATCATACTGGTGTCATGAATCTTTTTGTAATTTTATTTTCGCGTACGTTATCATCCAGTTATCATAACCTTATCATAATTCATTATCATCTAATTATCATACTTCAGTGTTATGATAACGACATGATAATCAGACACTATTTTATCATACATTATCGTAGATATTATCATATATGTACCATAAATATTATTATCTCATTATCATATGACACTATTTCTGTAAAAAAAATTCCATGTAAGTATCATATTATCATACTGTTATAAGCTTGTCATTTATATTATCGTAAAAACATTATCATACTATTATCATTATCGTACATTTGTATTATCATAACCTTATCATAATCATATAATTAATGTTATGCGACATGATAATAACATGATAATCAGACGCTGTTTTTCAATAATAAAATAATTTTTTTTGCAGTGTTATGATACTTGCATGATAATGCAGTGATGATACTCATATGATAATCAGAAGCAGATTTTTTTTCAGAAAATATTTTTTTGTGTATAAAAACGTTTTTAATGCATATTTTTAGATCTAAAATTGAGAAAATTCAAGAGTAATTTATTTAGATCTGAAAATTAAACAAATTGTATTAATCACCACGAGTCGATGTGAAAATACTATATGGGTTATAAGGCAAACCGGTTTTTGATTTGTGAATCGGAAATTTAAATTCTTTAAAGCGGAAAAGAGAATTTAAAGACACAAGAGATTTAGAGTGGTTCGGATCAACTCACGATCCTACTCCACTACTCAATCTAAGATTGAGATTTTAAAATCCACTAAATGGGATTGTGCTTTATAGATAAGCACCAACTTTACAAAGAGATTTCTTAGAGATAATCTCAAACTCACAATTGATTTTTCAAGGATAATCAAGAACCTACAAGGGTTGAATTTTTCCAAAGCTAAACTCTAACTCACAATGATTAGGAGTTTCCAAGATTACTCCAAAACTACAACAAAACTAAGTGATTAAAATTGTATGTTTGTTGTTTCAAGGTGTGTAAATCATTAACCTTGAATCATTGCAAATGGGTTTATATTTATACCCAAAGCAATCCCCACAAAAGCTAGAAACAACAAAATAGCTTTTGCAAAAACTGGCTCGGTCGCGCCCGTGATGTACCCATCGCGCCCGTGATCCATGATGAAGACAGAATCTTCAAACGGCTAGTGCCATGTGTCAACACATCATTGGGGGGTTCAGAAATATATCCGTTGAAACTTCAACGGTCTGATTTATCGCGCCCGAGATCCGTATGTCGCGCCCGTGATACTTATCGCGCCCGTGATCTTTGTGTTGCGCCCGTGATACCTCCAACGGTCACTTAGGGTTTCAGCAGATATGAATATCGCGCCCGTGATTAACTTTGTAGCGCCCGCGATATGCTACTGGACAGCTTGAGGATCAAAAACTCGATTCTCGCTAGAAAGCTCCGAATCGACTTCCGATTGCTCCTATGAGGTCCTATACACTAATAAGCAACATTAGAACCCTCATAGTTGATTGTCAAAGTCAAAACAAAGGAGTTTGAAAGGACAATAGTCCAACACGATGAAAAAACGCTAAAATTGAATATGAAAAACGGCTGAGCAGCGGCGGAAAGATGGCGGAGCGACGGCGAAATGATGAAGGTGAAGAAGAAACAAAAATGAAGAAGGAATAAAGAAGAAAAAAAATGAAGAAAAAGAATGGCTGGAAAAAAAACAGAGAAGGAGAACAAAATAAATGGAGAAGAAAGAGAAAAGAAGAGAGAAAAAAAGAAAATAAATGACAGTTGTCAAATATGGTTAGAGTAAAATAATAATAAAAGGTAGGTATAATTATAATATAAATAGGTGTCAGAGTAAAAAAATAAAAACATTAAAATGGTGAGGTATTTTCTCTATTTTTTCCTTATTGAGGTAGGAAATCATATTATTTTTAAAAAGAGATAATTTTCTCTTATTTTTTTCACAATAGATTTCAAATCAAATTTAAAAGATTATGGATTGGATCTCCAAATCCGGAATAACAGTATGGACCAAAATGACAAAAGTGTAGGATATATTCATGAATAAACGGAAAATTCTTATCTAAACCCGGTCCATCAATTTTCCATGCACCTATCCAATGAGGTGATAGAAAATCAAATACAATTTTCTCTCTTTTCTTATTATTTTTTCTTCCTTCTCATTTCTCTAACACCTTATTGAATGGGTTCATGAATTTTTCATAGACCGGGTCTAGGTAAGAACTTCCCTGAATAAACTAGTGAAAAATGCTAATTAAAAAGAAGCTAACGAAAAATTAATGAGTATAATTTTGGAAAAATATTTATTTTGAATTCATACACTATCATACTTTTTTTATATTGGTTATCTCCTTTTTTATTTGTCAAAATTCAGTCTTTTTTTTGTCAAAAGGCTAAAACCAGATGTTTCGCTTTTAATTTTATAGACATGAGGTATCTCTTTCACGGAAATAAAGCACGTGTACTATATGTGCCGCTTATACAACCGAAATAAATCATTTACTCATTTTTTATATTAATTTTTTTGAATTAGATCTCCACACTTTTATTTTTGTTGAAAATAAATCTCCTCAATCGTTTTTTTTTAATCTGACTTGACACTGCTAATAATATTTCGTGATGGAGGACCTGATGTCTACAAAATAAAAAATATAAGAACTTACTGTATATAATAGTCGAGGTACCTAATTTGAAAAACTGTGATAATATAGGAACCCAAATTTGTATTTCGCCTTCAATTTCAAGGGTTTAAGGGTTTAGCAGTTTTCGGCTCAGCATTTTATCAGTCACTCTCCTTTTCCCTGTCTAATGGAATTTCTCTAACCAAAAAAACCCGCACTCTTACTCAAATTCTAGAGTTTGTGCTAGTGATTGAAAAAAAAATGGATGATTCATTAATCGACGACGATTTTGGCGAAATATACATTGACGAAGAAGTTCAAGCAAGTTGTGCAATTAATTCTTTCTCGACAAACTTTGCTACATCAAACACTGCACTCCCCAAAAACGACGTCGTTGATGAGAAAGAAGAAGAAATCGAATGTGAGAACAATACGAGCCATGGAGAATTTGACGTTAATTTGAAATCAGAGTCGAGGCTACAGATTTCGTGCAGTTCAGATGAAGATAATGAGAGCGATGATAGCGAAGATGATTTGAATATAGTATTGAATGATGATGATTGTAAAGCTCTTTCAACTGCCAATAATGTTGTTAATCAGGATTTTATTGAGCAGGAGGAGGAGGAGGAGGATCCCTCCAAGGTATTTAATTAATTTGAGATTGATGTACTTAATTTTTTAGATTCTTTTAATTTAAAGCAGTTTGTGCATTTAGGTTTTAATTCTAATTTATACATTGTTTTGATTTGCTTTGCGTCATTGATTATGAAAGAAGCTCAGTTTCTTACTCTGGTGCTGTTGTGCAGAATGGAAACCCGTGTGGATCATCATTTCCAAGTTATAGGAAGGCCAATGATTCTATAGAAGTAGCTTCTTGTTCTTCTAGATATGCCAACATAAAAAACAGGGGCGGTTCACTAGTACCTTATTATGATGGGTATCGTTTCTCACTTCCACATTATAGGTTAGTTAATTTAATCTTACGTTATCATGATTTCAGTCTCGTTAATTCATCTGTTAAATAGATTTGGTATTTCCTTTCACAATCTATTGTTAATACTTTTTTGTTTCCTTCACTTCAGAAATATATTCGATGTTGATATTGATTCATTTGAAGATAAGAGATGGAGGTACCCTGGAGTCGATATATCTGAGTTTTTTAATTTTGGTTTCAATGAGGAAAGTTGGAGACAATACTGCATCTCCATGGTAAATTTTTCTACTTCTGTTCTCTCTGGTTGAAAAAAAGAAGAAACTTGCATTAGGGTATGTTGTTTGCATACCGTCAAGTGGATTTATTAACCTGCCTTCTGTTACAATCTTTTTTTTGCATTATGGTCATAGAGGTGTATCTATATAATCATTTTCATACACCCAGTTTGGGGTCATACGACTCATATTCGGATTGAGAATCGGCAGATTGCACATGCTTTGGGTTAGTCAAATGTCCTGAGATTTATAGCAGGGTAGCAATCTTGCGATCTATATTATTTCCCATATTGTAACTTCTTCAATGAACTGTTTATCACTTTGATGACTCATATAAAATGACTTGAATTTGTATAATAGGAACAATTGAGGCAGCATTCTTACATGCATAACAGGTCTCCAAATCAGGAGTTTTTTAAGCGTAATCAGGTAAATCTTATTATTCATTATTATTTATATATAAAATTATCATTGTGGGTGTCACTTTATGTGCATTTTGACAGCATACAAGCGGATTCCAAATATGCTGTTTTTGTATGAAAACAGGCTTGTGAAAATGTACCTGAGCATGAGAGTGCAGCTAACGAGACGGTAGCTGTGGGTAATCAAGCTGGATCTTCAATGAAATGTGTAGATACTGGAGAAAAGCTAATGGGGTTGGTAAGTTCAGGTCAATAATTCCTTCTTTCTTCTCCTGATTTTCACTTTGGTTTAAATTAAATCCTCCTTGAATATGCTTTTCTGGACTCCAGCCAAAAGGTCGAGCGATTCAGGTTGAAGATAGCACTGTTGAACGCGAACCCACAATAAATTTAAGGCCACCATGTACTTGGGACTCTGATGTTGTGATACAGGTATAATGTGTTAGGATACTTCTTTATCAACATTGACCTTTTATTGCTTATTGTGTTTCTACCTTGCTGGTTTCAGATCAATTTGCAAGACTCCGATAAGAATTGCTCCGGAACAAAAAAGGAGGAATTTCACCATATAAATAAGAATGTAGATGAGAAATCACAAAGAAAGGATGTGGTTATGGATGATATAAAAAATGCCCACTATTCTGGTATTGTCAGTGAAGATGAAGCTTCTTTGAAATCTTTGGAAATCAAAAGGTGTTTTCCCATGAATATGAGTTGTTTTTTTATTAAAATTCATAGTGGTATCCTAAAAATCCAACATGTGGTTAACCTCCTCTGTACAATAATAATTTCTATATGTTTCCTGCAATAATTTTGGCGCATGGCTATTTTCCAATGTTGAAAATGGTGAAAATGACTGTTAATAATGCTGCACCTGATAAGTCACATTCTTTAAACAGAGTATCAAAACATGAAGCATTTTTCTTGTATTCGAATTAAAAATACAGTTGATGCATTTCGATAATTTTACTTGGTCCACATTCAATGCCTAGTCAAGGTTATTAGTAGCTCAACATTTTGACCTTTTCTGGTTGCTTTTATATTGGAGGATTTTGAGGTTACCTTCATTTTCCTTTCCACATTCGTTTTCCAAGTATACTGATAATATGTGTATTGTATGTAATTAGGTGTATCCAGCCTCTATCAGAGTCTAATCAGATGCTGCTGGATCCTGATAACCACGTTGAAGCTATAAAGACGGTGAAGGCCGGAAGAGCCAGAGTTACATGCAAGTCAGATCAATGCCCGACCGAGACAGAGCTCTCAGTAGGAGACAGAAGTCAACTTAGCTTGTCATTGTCATGTTCTGAAAGTGATTCTGAGGCATCAAGAGACAGAGTAGAGAGTGTTCCTGAAGTGTCTGGTAGTCCATTCAGAAGGTTATGTTCAGGCTCTGTGCATCAAGAGTCGGCTTTACGTGACAATGAGAGCCCTAAAAATGATGACACAGTAAGAAGACCTGTTAATAGCCGACAGCATTTGAAAAGTAGAGGTTCCATTTGGGAGGGAAGGAGGCATCAAAAGAGTAGACCTCGTAATGTTGCTGAAGAGAGAACCCACTATGATACTGATAGTGATTGCTCTCCTATATCTGATCGATTATCCATTGATTTGCACCGAGAGGTAGAACGGCTGCATGATTTTGGTTATCATAGTGGGGATGATTCCTCTTATGATAGGGATGCAGGTTTTTCTGGTCGTTATGGTGTTGACAGGTTTTCTGGCGACAATGTCAAACATCTTCATAGAAAGACATACCATCAGAGCCTTGGGAAATCCCAGGAAAGAATGAACTGGAATGCTGGCAATTTTCATAAAAGAACTTTTTGTTTAGATGATACAGAAGCCATGGACAGAGATTTGGCTTATGGTGGCAGAAGACTCTCTGCCAAGGGCATGGTTCCTTTGACTTACAGGGAATCAAGGAGATTGATTTCCAAGAACAAAAAGTTTAAGGAGACGGACATCCAATGGAGAAGAAAGGGTCATCGAATTCAGTATGGGATGAAAACCAATGGTGATTCTTGTTTGCTCAATCATAGAAATATAGAGGTTGATGCCATGATGCTGAAAGAAAATGGGAGATCTATTCCATTCAGCAGCCAGAAAAGGGATTATTTGGATGAGAAATATGAAGGGGACATTCCATTTGTTGGGAGAGGAAATTTTTGTGGAAGAAGAATTCAACATGACTATGGCCCCTTTACTGATATGGAGAATTCACAGTTGATGGAAATAGAAGATGAGCTTTGTGATCTAGATCAGCATTCTTCCTCTTGGTTACAAAGAGAATACTCCACAGCTGACAGAGGAAGGGAGATGAATATTATACCACCAAGATATGTGAGACAGAGTAGAGAAATTTGTGGTGGAAAATACATGGACAACGATTGGGTTGATGGTTATAATGATGTAGATAATGCGCAAGATGGTATTATATATTCTGATGAACACCTTGATCAGAAGAGAAAATATAGTTCGCGTTTTGGTGTGTTGTGCCAAATGCAAGATGATTCAAAATGGAGGCATCAAGAAGATGAATTTAATACCAAAAGGTCATCATGTTTATATGAAAAATCTTCTAGATGTGAAAGGAGTCGTGCTAAATATGCTCAGGATTGTATGGTGGTTGATGATGTGAGGCTGGAGTGGAATAGGTACAGTATGTTTAAAGGAGAAAGAAGAGTTGGCTCCCTTAATAGAAACCAAATTATGATATCTAGAGGTAAGCATGAACAGACAGCCAGGAGATGCAGTCATCCAGTTGACTTGATTCTTGGGGAAGGAAAGGTAAACTTGGGAAAACTGGCATCAAAACCCTGTATAAGTGTATTCATATATATAAGTCTTCCACTAATGAGTGAGTCTATTTTATTCCTGTTTATGCCATCTTAGTGCTTGTTTGTTCTTGTCTCTTTTCAGTCTTACCTTTTCACTAATCCATATAGTCCTAAAGGTCCTTAAGCTTTTTAGCTTCACCCTGGAATGCTTTTGTATCAAAATAACCCTTCAGGCTAAAAAGTTTGTTTTTCAATCTTAAAAAGCTCTTGCTGCATGTTTTTTCAGCTCTTATATGGTTTTCTTAAACAGTGTGGTTAAATACTCTGTTAACATGCTGCCAGTCTCTTGGAAGATCAACATGATATTTGAAACAAAACATTCTTCTTGTCTATATTATCAACCATTAGAAAGTTGCCTGAAAGCAACTTCTTGATAATGTTAATGTATGTGTAGTTGCCTGATCCTTACTAAATCATGATAATTACATGCCCTTAAAACTTTTAATTTAGGCCTAACCATTTTTTAACTCCAAATCATTGTATTCTTTTTATCAATTGCGACCAAATCTCTTAATATAGCAATTATGTCCAATCTAAAAGGTTTATTGCAACTATGTTCAAACCTTTGTGCTCCACTTTTTAAATTCAAACCTTTGTGTCCTTTATCAATTGCGAAGAAACCACAGATGTGATCGGATTTTTTCATAATAATTTTTTTCAAAGTTGGAACACATTATAAAAGTTTGATCGCAATTGATAAATGATGTAAAGATTTGGATTTAAATGGTGGGACACGAAAGTTTGGACACAATTGCAACAAACTTTCAAATAGAGATATAATTGTAAAAACTAAAATGTTTGGTCGCAATTGATAAAAGACGTGAAAGTTTAGATTTAAAAAGTGATTTTGCCTTTAATTTAGTCGTAATGGAGAAGTTCTTCAACAAGAGATTACATATTATCATTACCCCATACTTGTATTAACTCTATTAGTTAAGTGTTCATTAAGGACCGCTTGTGCTGCAATAGACAATGTAAATACTATTTGGATTACTATAGACCTTCTCTGGTGGCTTGTAGAGCATTCAAAATAGTGTATGAGTATAAATGAAATCATGAACCCTAAGTCTTAGCTGTTTTTCTTTCCAGGTGGAGTTTTGATCTGAGTGGTTTTATAAGGATATTTCTTATGATAGCTTTAGCTGCTACCTTTACAAATTTTTTTGCTCATATATAGCTGTTTATTTAACCGTTTGATTATGATTATAGCTAGTTTATCTTATCTGTAGTTAGGTGAGATTGATTATGTTTTTCATGGTAATTACGTTCTTGCTTGCTTGTGATGTATTCTGCTAAATATTCTCATTTTTTTTTCCGTCTATTTGCAATTTGGTGTATGCTAACATCTTCCTCCAGTAAGTATGCTGATGGACAGTTGATTTGATGATATAACTTATGATGTATACTGCTGCAAAATTTCTAAACATCTACGTTTATCCACAGATGTTTAGGTTATATTATCTGTTGTTAGGGGTTATGCGGTAACATTTTCTGTGACAAACACATTCTGCAGTCATCCGGGAGATGTTCCAATGCTGAAATTCCAATGTCTAATGGTATAGCTAAAAGAGCTTGTCTGAAGTTTACCAAGGAGCAAAGAACTTCGAAGAATTATAATGGAACTCTCACCGGAAGAGCACAATCTGGCATTGCAAAATTTAAAGGCAACCTAACCGGTAAGAGATGGCATAAGTTTCCAGTTACGAAGCAGGTTGGACATTTAGCTGTTGAGGAAGGTCAGATTGTAGAGGATGTGTTGGAAAAAGAACAAGCATCTGAAAATGCGTTAGTTCCACGCAATAAGAAACCTTTTCACAGTGAAGTTGACACAAATAAGATATTTGATGACAAACAGATGCTGGAAGTAATAGCAAAGATGGAAAAACGGAAGGAACGCTTCAAAGATCCAATTGCATTGAATAGAGAACCAGAAAAGTCTTTGAATCAACTAGTTGCTTTGACAGCTGATACATTTGAAAGCAAACAAAAGAGGCCAGATCGGAAGAGGCGGTGGGGTGGCAATTAAGTTTTTGCAATCTCAGGTAATCGCATTTCTTCCATACTTCACTGTAAATGATATGTACATATTCGGAGGTTTGATGTTCTGCCTGGAATTTCCTGACAGATCAGAAGAAACAAGCCGGTACTTGTTGTGATAACGTTAATAAATCTCGGACATAATGAGTGAATCATTTTCAAACATGATGCCGTAAACATTTATTGGGTTTATCTTATTGAATGCACCTTTCCATTGCAGGAACTACTACTTCTAAGGGGCTTAATAGCTGCGCAGTACAATCTGCTGCACAATTGCTGACCAAGTTTCTTCACCTGATTTGTAGTACAGCTTGGATGGATCTCTTTGTAATTAATAGCACATCTACAACGTTGTACAGGTTAGGACATGATTATCAAAAAAGAGTTTGGAACTTGGAACAGGCTAATATTTTGAATAAAGTTTCATCCTTGTGCTTGTTTTAGCGACGTCGAAAATTAAAAAAATTAAAAGCAATGGTTTAACACCTCTTTGTTTTTTATTATTGACCTCATTCTACTGCACTTTATGATTTTTCGTATGTTATTAATTATTTTAGTAGTTATTCGACACTGATAAACAAAAAAAGGACCCATTTGCATATGTGAATAAAACATTCTAAATTTTCATGACTATACTATGGCTTTTGGTTTTGGCTCTGGTGGGTGTAAGAGTAGTATAGCAACTATGAGATAGTTGTCTCCGATAGCCTATGATTTTCCACCAACAAAATATCTCCACATGGCTTCAAAAATCTGCCAGCTAGGACTGGTTAAGCCATACGAGATGTGAGCTACGTGGACACTTCTAATACACTCACTTCTCTGACTGCAAGTACTCAATTGCCCTCTCCACTTTTCTCCTCTCCTTTTGTAATTTCTCTTAAAAAAAAAAGATAAATAATTTAAACAAACTTTATGGTTCTCGTGAAAATAAATAACCAAAAATATTTTAGAACTTTTTCTATAAAATAATTTATACAAAGGTTAAATTCGTCAATTTATCCATTACAAACCCCGCCCAATGTTTCTCTTCCAGGCAAACTGAAACAGTTTCATCCGTTAGTTACAACAACTAAAAAAAATGCATTTATTCTCTGCTTCTTCGTCGACATCATCATCAAAAGCAGCAAGTTTGAATCTTCTAACTTCCTCTCAGAACCCAAATAACAAAAAATACTTAAATTCAACTTCCAAATTCTCCTTCAAAATCCCGACCAAGACTACTTATTTAACCCCATTGTCTTCAAATAACTCCTCTCCGATTCTCGAACAAAGACCACCACTATCCTCAGAATTTCAAAACAAAGAACCTATCAAAGAAGCAGAAAAAGATTCATTTGAGGGTCTGCCTGTAGTTCGCAGACCAGCAATTGAGCTTCCCAGTGAAAATTCAGACCAGAGTAAAGATGGTGGTGGTGGTGGGCTTATTGATGCAAATGATGTTAAGAAATCTCCAGCTATCATTGATGCTGGTCTCGAGAAGTTTGCGAAGAAACTGCCATTTTTCGAACCGGAGAGAATGGAGGTAGATTCTTCTGCTTCTTCTTCTCAAGAGAAGCCTCTTCGTGTGAATTTGGACCTGGCTCTGTATAAGGCTAAGGTTTTAGCTCGGAGTTATAGATATGCAGATGCTGAGTTTATACTTGAGAAGGTACTAATCAATTGTGACTTTGTTTCTGTTTTGATTTATGTATATATAATGAAATTGGGTTTTTATGTGATTATTTTTTTGTTTGAAGTGTATAAATTGTTGGCCTGAAGATGGAAGGGCATATGTGGCATTAGGAAAGATACTGAACAAGCAATCAAAAACAGCAGAAGCTAGAGCTGTATATGAGAAAGGGTGCCAGGCAACGCAAGGAGAAAATGCCTACATTTGGCAGGTCTGTTTATTTGTTTGATAAAAGCTTTTTATAATTCAAAATCTCAAAACAACTTTTAGAAAGATTCACTCTCACTCTAGATTTAGTTAAAGTAGTTTAATCCTGAATCGATCACCGATTCTTTTAAGGTTATTATCTATGTTGTACTAAAAAGTCGAGTTCTATATTTAGCCATTTTGTTTTCACTTCTCGAAATGGTTATGGACTCAGAAATTATAAATTATAACCTATTTATATAACAAAAGTACGAGCAAAGGGTCATTGCGGTACCCGAACTTGTGCATTTGGGTTTCCATTAACTCACACTTAGCCATGTTAATCAATTAACGGCAATACTCTTTATTTTAATTCAATTAACCCTCAAATTGTATAAAATGAACGCGTTCACACGCGATGACCCTATTTGGGGGTTAATGACCTATAAATAGAGAACATTTTCCCTAGTTGATCTAAAAATAGAGAGTATTGTCTCTTATTGATTAAATGGCTAAACGTGAAATAATTGATCATGAATCCATGATGCACAAGTTCATGGACTGCGATTACTATTTGTTCAAAAAATATTGTTTCATTGGTTGCAGTTTCTCGAAATGCTTCTGAACTCATAACTTTATATTTATAATCTATTCTGTGAAAAACGTTATTTCCCGTTCAACATTTTCATTTGTGTGTAAACATATAAGGTCTTATTAAAGTTTACTAAGTCGGTAGCTATGCATCTGGAACAGTGCTGGGCAGTTCTAGAAAATAAGACGGGTAATATAAGAAGAGCAAGAGAATTGTTTGATGCTGCCACAGTTGCTGACAAGAAGCATATAGCTGCCTGGCATGGTTGGGGAGTTCTAGAGCTAAAACAGGGAAATGTCAAGAAGGCAAGACAACTGCTTGCTTATGGCATCAAGTTTTGTGGCGGAAACGAGTATGTATATCAAACGCTAGCTTTATTAGAAGCTAAAGCCAACCGATATGAGCAGGCCCGTTACTTGTTCAGGCAAGCCACCAAGTGTAATCCAAATAGCTGTGCGAGTTGGCTTGTAAGTGCTTAGCCTATTAAACAAATTTTCTATATCAAACTAAACTTGCTGTCTCGGATTTTAAAGCTTTAACAAAGTCCATATATGCATTAACCTATTTTCACATTAGGCATGGGCACAAGTGGAGATGCAACAGGAAAACAACCTTACAGCGAGGCAACTTTTTCAGGTATATATCCCTTACTAATTTACGACCTAAGTTGCACGGAAATTTGTCGAGTTCTACATTTCAGCGTTTTTTTTTTCAGCGATAATTCTGAGAACTCGGAAATTTTATATTTAACCTATTCTCGTAAAGGATGTCATTTTAGTGATTCTCGTTTCAACTTTTTTTAGTTTATCTTTTCTGTTTTCGGACAATATAGTTTATGACCGACCAAAGTCCCTATATCTATTGGTTACAAAATTGCATTACATTTGCAGAAAGCAATACAAGCGAGCCCCAAAAATAGGTTTGCATGGCACGTATGGGGAGTTTTTGAAGCTAATATTGGAAATGTTGAAATGGCTAGAAAGCTTTTGAAGATTGGTCATGCACTCAATCCAAGGGATCCTGTTCTGCTTCAGTCTCTTGCATTACTGGAATATAAACACTCCACTGCAAATCTTGCACGAGTTCTTTTCAGGAAAGCATCTGAACTTGACCCAAAACATCAACCAGTATGGGTTGTAAGTAATCTCTTCCTGCCTTAACAAGAAGGATAACTACACCAACAGTGTCGGAACTTTTTAATATATGCTATTTGAATGTCTTAACATTTTTTTTATATTAGTGTCTTAAAAAGTGTATCAAATGAGTGTTTTTGTCCATTTTCCGATCACCGGATTACAAACAAGGCCAAAAATTATTTTTATTTGATATTGTTTGATATTTTAATTCCATATAAACAAAGTGTATCATTACACACACAATCATCATTTTGTTTACTAATATGACGTATAAATCTAAGAAAAGGAAGTTATTTTTATTTTTTAGCACCTCGGACTGAAAGGCACTTGTTTGATACATTTTAAAAAAGTTGAAACACTAATACAAAAATAAGTTGAGACACTAAAATAGAACATTTGGAAAAGTTCAGACACCATTAACGTAATTTTTCCTAACAAGAACTATATATTAAAGAAATTTGATCCATTTTCTTGCTGTAAACCAAAATTGATTTAGAGTCCAATTTGTTTAGGCCTGGGGATGGATGGAATGGAAGGAAGGAAATCTATCTAATGCTAGAAAGCTATACCAGAGAGCTCTTTCAATTGACGCGACCACTGAAAGTGCAGCTAAATGTCTACAGGTAATACAATAACCATATGCAGTAATGATGTTATGGCTAGCTTAACACACGTTCTAATTATTGCAATGCAATATGCGGCAGGCTTGGGGTGTTCTAGAAGAAAGAGCTGGCAACATTTCCTTAGCTCGTCGATTATTTAGATCATCGCTGAATATCAATTCTCAAAGCTACATAACATGGATGACATGGGCTCAATTCGAGGAAGATCAGGGGAACTCTGTGCGAGCTGAGGAAATCCGTGACCTTTATTTCCAACAGGTCAGTAACTTCACTCAGTCTCCGAAAAACTTTTAGATGAACTAAGTTCACGGTATAATATTATGAACTTTCTGCTGATAGTGTCACAGTGACATATATAGGTTAGAATTGAGTGTTCTAGTAAATGGGTTCACCATAAGAATTTCTCGGGTCTATGAATAACCGTTTTTTTCAAACACGTAGCTTTTCATATTCATTCCATTAAACATGCATTTTGTTGTATGCCACAGCGGACTGAAGTTGTGGACGATCCTTCTTGGATTATGGGAGTTTTAGACATCATCGATCCAGCACTTGACAGCATAAAGAGGCTCCTGAAATTTGATAAGAATAAGGAACAGAAATCATTCAGAGCTATACCGAGCGAAATTGAATCTAATGCTGATGCACCTTCTAGTAATACTGCTGATAATGGCAATGTGATAAGAAGTGGAAGCGGATTTGATTTGGATTATTTCATCAAAAAAAGATTGTCTTTAGATCCATCAAAGCTAGATGTTCAACTGGAAACATCACAAAATCCAGCACCATGGAGAGATTCGCGAAAAATATGGAGATCTTCCGCAAAATTGTCGAAAGCCTAAAAGTTTGATGCAAACTCAACTGTGAATGTAAATTTAGGCCAAGTTTCTATTTTCAATTTTGAAAAGTTGGCATTCATCGACACTGATAACCACAGCAGAATGTGTACACAATCTGTATAGTGTTTCGTAATGAAAGGAAAATAGAAAATTAATATTTCACATCTTTAGATTAGTCATAGATGGCAATTGACAAGAAGCTTTGTCAAGATTACTGCTTTATATTTGTGATCCTTCAAAGTCTAGCCAAAAGTGCAATTTATCATAGTTTTATCAATTATTGGTGATCATTTGAAGTCTTTAACAATGAATTCAAGGTTGTTATTTACAAGGAAATGGTTGAATGTTTTTTCCCATACCATTTAACCAAAACAATTTAATTGCTTGAAAATTTTGTTTATTTATTTTGCATCTTCATGCAAAACACATGAAGCCTAGGATAGGACTTTTACCTGATTGTTTTTAACTCATTCGGGAACTACAGTCGCTACAAATAAAATTTTCCTTGCTAAATTTATGTCAGCAGAAGTTTTCTGATGTCAGTGATGTGAAAGTGAAGAAGGTCAAAGTGCTCGTCGCCAGATAACTTTAATCCGTAATTTAGTGACACGATTTTATCGCCACAGGGGTCTAAGAGTTGTCTCGGAATTTTTACAACTCGTTAGCATATACTTTAGCTACGGAAAATTTGCCTTTCAATTTTGCATCTATATATTGTTCATGGGAATGATGGAACAACGAATATTAATCCATAGATCGATCAAATAAAAGCTGGTAATATTATATATATAACTACAAATTGTGGAAATTCTAGCTTTTAATTTCCATAAATTCATATATATCAAACTTGAAGTATCAATTATATTATGCAAAACTCTACGGTTAATAAAAATAATTCATAGATAAATCATATAAATGTGAAACAATAACAGTGTAGCTTCAATACAGTCCATAAATTGTTACACTCTACCAAATATATATATTTTATATATGCAATTAAATACTATATATTAATAGTCTAGGGTACATAATTAAGCTAGCAAGCTCTGGTAAACCCTAAAAATCCCTTGGATCAACAAATAAATTATTCCCTGCTTGACTCGTCGCCATAAGCTCATCATTGACACCATTAACTTTCTTCAAATACCAAAGATCATCGATAAACGACATCGAAAATTGATCGTGTGGCACATACTGCATCAGAGGATCAGTAACACCTAACTCAGTAATAATCACTTTACAATCTTTAATATTTTCAGCCAATCTTGATGTAAAACTCCAAATAGATTTCATAAGCTCCTCTAATCTTGCTCCTTCACCATATAACCCATACAGAAACAAGAAACCGAATGGCTTTTGCAGTGAGTCAGAAATTGGTAATTTAAGACATGGGAAAATCTTGTCTCTTGCATGGCTTAAAGTTGCATGAAAAAACTTATTAAATGGATGATTATTAGACTTTGTAATATGAAACCTATACGCCTCACAAGAATTCCATATGCTAAAAATTACCCATGAACTTGGATTATTTTGAGCACTAAAATTTTCTTCACCTTTACCATTATTATTACTCTGATTATTGTTGTGCAAGATTATAAAATCTTCTTCTCTAAAATATGACACCCATGTCCCAAGACTTAAATTCTCCTTCAGAATTGCTTCAATATCTTTTGGGTATATATCTTTGTCTCTTAGCTTGTTGTTGTACAAAGATATTGCTTGGTCTATTTGTAGCTTTTCAATCTTGATGTCTTCAAAGGGTAATAAAGTTTTTATTGGGGGACTAGTTTGTTGAACAAATATGACGAGTGAAGCAAAGTTGATGTAATTGCACTTGTAAGTGAAGAGATTGGTTGAGGCCACGTTGTCTTTTTCAGTAGCTAGGAAGGTGTAATGAGCTCCATTTTCCACTAGCCATTCCTCAACTGACTTCACCAGTTTTAACCCAATTCCCATCCGACTAGAATCAATAGTTGGAAAAAGAAAGTTATGCTTATATCAGTTAATTGACAAAATAAAAGAAAAAACAAAAATGTGGTTAAACTTTATTTTCGCATGATGTAGTGATTATCGAGGATGTTTCTAATTATATTTTTCTTTATTGAAGATATAGCTTCCGCGTTTGAGATTTAATATATTTCTCCTTTTCCGATAAAAACAAAACTTTATTTATTGTTCTTTCTATATTCTAGTTCTCCTTTTCTTTGAATGGCATTACCACTTGAGCCATATGACATATATGTAATTATGGATTTTCTTTCATCAAGAAAAGTAACCATTTGATCAACTTATGAAAAATTATCGAATATTATCTTATTATGTTTTTTTAGAACGCTTTCCAAACCTCTGCATTCTATATTTTTAACATATTCCTATAAAAGATATTAATTTGTTCTTATATATCATTTTGATATTATATATACATATATATGGCTTCTATTTTTTGTGCTACAAAATATATATATATATATATATATATATATATATATATATATATATATATATATATATATATTATACAATTAAAATTAGAGATAAAGAAAATTATGTAGAGTAAATATATGCCGAACTCTGATAAATAAGAAGAAAAAGCTTGTTTATTACATACACATCATTCAATCAATGTTTTCTATTTTAAAAACGTGTAGGGATCCCTGAATTTAGCTTTTGAGAAACAAAATTTTAATTTAACCATAGAGAATTTCAAAATAACACGATTTTATAGTGTCATTGTATAAGTGAACTTTTTAATCTGTATACGCATCCGTGGTATATGGAGTGTGCGTATATTAAGTAAGTAGATTATCATAGTCTAAATTTAAAGAGAGAGTGAGTAAATAAGTACCGATGTTTGGGAGAGACTCGAAGGCCAAGAATGCAACCCAACCTCACACAGGTTGCTTCAAATCTAGTAATACCCACACACTTGATGCATCCTCTTACCACACCAACAACTTCTCCATTTTCAAGCAGCTCCGCCACCTGTACGCCATTTTCAATTAACCACACAATGATTCATTTATACATGCATGCATGCAGATTCTACTATAAGTACAAAGAAAGAATTTCATAGTTAGTGTAAAAAGAGTAAATAACAGAAACTTATTTAATTGCTCTCTCACTACTAGAAAACAGCTTTCTAGCAACGGATATTTCTGTCGCTAAAAAGTTGAAATCCATCACTAACAAATCAAAAAAAAATCGTCGGTAATTTGCTATTTTCTAGTAGAGTTTTTTATGATGTATATATACCCACCAGCATAATATGAAGGGGATAGGAGATAATCCTAGATAAGGGGTCACCCATCATGTTGGTGAAAATGGACACTTCTTTATTAGACCCTATCTCACAGTTCTTCTCAAGTTTCCCTACCATTCTCATATCTTTCTCTTCATTGTAATCTCTTATTCTAATTTTCTTCTCCAACTTGTCAACCATCATTTTTCACTAAAACAGCCAATACCTTTCTTCCAAGATTTGAAATATATAGCAAGCAAAAACAAAATAGATTTTTTGAATAGTTCAAGTCTATATAACTAACTCTCATACAGCAACCCACCTCCTTCTCATATATAACTAAAGTATTATTTTTTATCTTATAATGTATTATAATTTCTTGTTTTGAGCTCTAGTATTATTTGCAGGCAAAATGATCCTTAAAGTCCAAATATTTACCAAAACTCTCCATTATAGTTCAATCTTTATAATGTCTCCACTATAGCCCAAGTCGTATCATATTATTTCAAAAATGTCCAAGATTAAAAGATGTGTGACGCAGAGATTGAGAACTTTAATCTATCATCGATCTAATTTAATTTTTATAATAATTTTTTTAAGTTAGTATCTTGTATGCATTAAATTCTTAATTTAATGCCACATGGACTTCTTTTTCATGAGTGGCAAATATGTGGTGGGCCACTTTGGCGCTAAATTAATTACAACGCATTTTTTTGATCTTTAAAACAATATAATACGATTTTGGACACATTTTTTCGCTAAACGTTTGGTCTTTTAGAATCTAATCTTTTTCAGTTTTTGAATTCTTGATTATATTTTAATAATTAAACTTCTAATATATTATAATGACATAATTTTTGATATATTTTTAATATATTTTCTCTTACATGGACAAACAAAAATTGAAAATTATACTTTGAACTAAACAAACTATACACTTTACTTCAATATTGATATTATCTTTTGAATGACATTAAATAATTATGGAGACACATAATATTTGGTAGTCACATAAGTAAATATTCGTCTAAATTTTATCTAGTAACTTTCTGTTGTAAGTTTATTAAATTCGGAAGTCTAATCATAATCAAATTGGAATTCTGACTGTCCTGTTACTTGCGCATCCAATTAAGTTCTTTTGTTCAAAACCACTAACTTAGATATTTTTAATAGTTTGTAACAAATTAAAGGGATGAAATGAAATTTTTAGTTTGTATATTAATGCCCATAATTAACAAATTGTATTTGAGCTGCTCGTGAGTCTGCCTAGCTTATATATATATATATATATATGTAATTTATAGTGGCGGATCCAGAAATATTATATAAGATGGTTAAAATTATATTGAAATTTTATAAAATGAGTAAACTTGACAACAAATAAATTTTAAGGTGGGCAAACTATATAATTTAAGGTGACAAAATTATATTTTTAAATTTCATATAAACGTTTTTTAGAAGGACTCAAAATTATAAAGTGGGTGGTTGCCTACCATACGCTATTTCTAGATCCGCCTTTGGTAATGTATGTATATATATGGTAGTGCAGAAAAAGAATTAATGAAGCTTTTAAATTTAATAATGTAATGAGACATCGATATTTCTAATCAGTGCTGTTTTTGTTTTTTTGATGTCGGTTGAAGTGGACATAATTCTGCAGCCTTTTAAACCACAAGTTGGCGCTATTATCCAGATATGGTCGGTACATATTTGGCTTCTTACTTCACATCCTTAATTCTTTAATCAAAAATACTTTTCGCATATGATTGCTAAAAACCGTTATGAGTATGCTCGAGTGTTAAAACCCTAATGAAAAACTTTTGTTGTTTTAAGTTTTAACAAGTTTTAATCGAGTTTAGTCCAAATTTACTTGAACATTAATTGACTCCAAACATCAAGCAATATATTTAATAAACTTAAGAGACTTTTAACTAAAGATAATACTAATAAAATTATTGTTGATATTTATTAGGTGAATTGTTAAAATCTTAATTCATCAATTATATATTTGAAATATAATTTAGTGGACATTCACATGCGGTGATTGAATAAATAACGGCACTTTAGATGAATATTTTTTTAGATGTTTAATTTTCAGAGAACATAAAAGGGATAAATTTCTAATTTCATAACATAACTATATATGTTGCAAAATTTTCCTAAAATACATTACATATGTCGCAAAATGATGGTCATTTAATAAGTAAAAGATTATACCATTATTTAATTTGTTTTATGAATACATGATGATTATTGTACCAATTTTTTTAAGCTGGTGATATAAGTCCAAGACAGTTCGTCGGCCAAGTTTTAGTTGATGAATACTTCATGAGCACCAAATTTATCATAATTTATATTTTGATTTTTTTAAACATCAAACAATTTAATATCTTTTTTTTTATTTTGTCAACAATTTAATTTTTTTTATTATTTTCAGTGTATTAGTCAATCTAATCAAATAACTTAGAAGTAAATTAATTTCAAATTTAAAGGACGAAAATGTAGACAAAAATAAAAAAAATATTTACACTCTATATCATAATAACGTAAAATATTTACAAACATGTTATCTTATACTTTCTCTTTCCAAGAGTGTTTTTCATATTTCCAAAAATACAACATTTATTTCTTTTATTAACAACAATACCATTTCTCTCTTTTTTTTCAATTTTCTTCACCCAAACTCTAATTTTATTTTCTCTCTTTCTCCATTAATTCCACCGGCTAATAATCATCGACGGTCCTCGACCTTTACCCTTAACTTCCGTAAACCCCCTATACTTTCAAAAGCTTCCCTAAACCCCCCAACCTTTGTGGCGGCGCTTATTCACGGTACTTATGGACGATAATACCCCTACAAAAAAATTTGGCGGCTGGCGGCGCAACAAAAAAAAAATTGACGGCGCCACATCATCATAGGTCCAAAAATATTCAAAAACCCCAAAACACCCTTAATTTAATCAAATCAAAATCAAACCAAAACACCCTAGTCTAATCTAACCAAACCCAAAACAGCCTAATCAGACCATATGACCAACAACCGCCGCCGGTCCGGCCACCACCTCCAGCCGCCACCTCGGCCGCCACCTCCGGTCGCCACCGTCTGTTCTGATCTGTTCTTCAAGAACAGATTTCACATCTGTTCTTGAAGAACAGATGTGATCTGTTCTTAGAACAGATCTGGAAATCAGATCTGTTCTAAGAACAGATCTGTTCGTTTTCAAATTTTCAATCTCAATCTTAATCCATTTTCAAATTTTCAAAAATCCACTTAGAAATTTTAAATCTTTCAAGACAATTTTTCTTTTTTATATATTGGTTCTAATCTTTCACTCCACTACCCACCACTCATTTCTTACAAAGAAATTAATTTCTTGATTAGGGTTTTTTAAGAAATTCAATTTCGTGAATTGGGTTTCGATAAATTCCAGTTTTAGCCAAGGGATTTCTAGTAATTAAATTTCTTGATTAGGGTTTCATTTCAATTGAAAAAAAATGAAAGCTTCATTGAAATTTCGTGAAGAGCAAAAGCCGTTATTTAGAGCTAAAGTTCCATTAAGCATATTAGGGTTGCCATTTCAATCAGGTGTTGTAGTTGGTGAATCCAAAGAACTGAGTCTCAATCTCGCCACGTTCTTTGAATCTGGACCGTCGATTAAGGTAGCTTATCGTCCTAATGACTCTTTTAGCCCGTTTTCTCTGATTGTTAAGTCGGGTATGGGCGTTGTTGATCTGTTCTAAGAACAGATCTGGGTTTTCAGATCTGTTCTTAGAACAGATGGTCGCCGGAGATGACGACCGGCGACTGTACCGGCGGCGGGTGGATGGTGGATGGTGGTTTGGTTAGTTTGGTTCATTTTTTTTGGTTTGGTTGGATCGAATATGATTGAATTTTGGTTTGATTAGCTTATTTTAGGGGTATTTTGGGGCTTTCATTTTTTTTTAAAAATTCTGACATGTCAGATGACGTGGCGCCGCCAGCCGCCAATTTTTTTTTTTTTGTAAGGGTGTTTTCGTCCATAAGGACCGTGAATGGCGCCGCCACAAAGGTTGGGGGGTTTAGGGAAGTTTTTGAAAGTATAGGGGGTTTACGGAAGTTAAGGGTAAAGGTCGAGGACCGTCGATGATTATTAGCCAATTCCACCACCACTATCAATCCACTACCACTATTGCTTGCCACCATCCGCCGTCGTCGAAAGGTTGCCGCCACCGCGAAAAGCCGCTGTCATCCTTTACACCGTTGCCGCCGTAGCTGTTGCTCCATGCTGCCGCCGCTCCTCCATGCCGCAGCCGCTCCTCCATGTCGTCATTGTTCTTTTTTTTAAATCAAATATGAACTTTTATGGAATCATATTTATTTGTATAGATCTAGTTTTTGTATATATAGATCTATTATTTTGTTGTTGTTTTATTTGTAGATCTAGAATTTATTGCATATGATTTCTCAGTTTGTTTTTTATTCTTCATCATCATCTCCTCCATTCTTTTGATTTGAAATTTTTTTTTCCAGATCTGATTTTTTTAAAACGTGTATAATTCGTATTATATACGGATTATATACAATATTATATACGAACTATATACAATAAAAATATATATGTATATTATTTGATTTTATATACGAATTTTGTTCTGAATGTATACAAATTCATTTTTTTGTACACAGAAAAGCCGTATTTTGGTAAATATTTTTAAAAAGATGGTATTGGTTGTAAACAAAATTTTGAGGTTGTTTTTTTTTAAATATTTTCATTTTTCCCGGTATTTGTAAAAAAAATCTCAAAATACAAATGGGAGATCATATCATTTTCTAAAACAATTTAACACCAAAAATAGAAAAAATAACTAAATCGATAACGGATATAAAAGTGAAAGATCAAATCGTCTGATTTTTAAAATAGAGAAAATACAGTATGAATTATTTTATATGTAAAAGCTTCAGGAGTAATTTGCTCATAATTCATTTGTTGTTTCATACTCGGCCTTGGGACAATTCTGTGTCAGAAATGCTATAGTTCTTTTTTGAACTAATTGTTTAATTATTAATATTTTTAATATAATGTTTTTTTTGTTTTTTTGTAAGAATTATTTATTTACATGCTTTATCCCACTAATTTTCAAAATTCAGAGAAATTAATAAACTACTATTATTTTAAATATCACATTTCCCATATAAGTGGTAGAGCCATGTGAAAAAGGACTTATGCATCAATCATTCAGGTATGTTTAAACTTTAGTTGTTCTGATTTTCTAGCTTTCAGAGATGATATTCTCATTTATCATTTAGTGGGAAATGGTTCACATCTTCATGATTGATTTTTTTGTCTTTAACTATAATTTGTTTGTTGTAAAAGTTCCACATTATGCAACGACTTCAAATCTCAATACCGAATACCAAAAAGATAATTAGAATTTTTTTGATCATTTTAGATTTAGCAATTATGGTATGGATAGTTTCAAATTTTATCTAGTTCTCAGCTGTTATAATCAAATACTTATTTGGTAATTGGTCATATTATTAGGCCATTTAATCCAAGAGACGGATTAAACAATTCCTATAAAATGGTGGCATGGGTCTATAAGTAAAAGGTCATTTACATATCAAAACTCAATATTCTATGTTTGTACTATCTCATTTTTTTAAAAGGTCACATCACACATCTCAATTTTCTACACTTTTACATCAATGAGTTAACTCGTGCACTACTCGTAATCAACTCAAAATTTAGCCAAGAAAATGGTAATATTTTGGATCAAAATTGTGCTTTATCTCGATGTATGGCTGGTGATGCCTTGAATGTTTTGACTATTGTTAGGGTATTTCGGTTATATGAGTTGGAAGACGGTAATGTTTCTACTCGCTTTCTGTTATGGCCTCAAGCATGTCGGTTGTCTCGATAAGTGACATCTCGGTTACTTTTGATTGTTTACTGCGTGATACTCTTAACTAGGTCTGTACCATGATCACACATTGTTATTATTGGACTTAGTAACATTTAGGGTTGCCAAGGTTATTTCACCATGTCGTACGTTATCAATATTCAAAACATATTTAAAAATTGACTCGAATAATATCAGGTTGAGCTCATGCACAAGTTACTCGAGTTAGTTATCGAATCAAGTTCGAGCTATTCGAATTAACTACCAAATCAAGTTCGACCATCAAAAAATTCAACTCGATAAGTTTCAAGCCTAATGGAGTTTTAATTAATTTATATTTTTATCCTTACCTTTTACAATTATATTTATATTTACAATAATACTTTTATTTCATAGAGTTTAGGTCGAGTTTCGAGATTTAAAATTTAAAATCGAGTCAGCTCAAACTCAAGTTTAACAATATTTTGACTATACTCGATTGCACCCCTAATCAACACTCGGAAGGGTTTCTGTAGTTGATCTAAAGCTTCTGATTTGGATCTGCAACAAGAAAAAAATTCAAAAAAAGTAATGAGTGATCATGTCACTGAATTTTGTTCCAGAAAACATGAAACTTGGAAATTGCAATGATAGTAAATATGCAATTCAGTGATATAGAAATCTGAGTATGGGCAATCTTTTGCCTTAGCTTTAGGTTGAGCATGTATATGCCAAGAAAACAGGGTCCCTCCATGGGACCAAGAGATTCAAGTCTAGTCCCATCTTGATATACAAACAAAAAAAATCTATTCATGATTTTGATTCTAAATTTAAAGAGTTACCTTATTTAATCAAAAAAACAACTCCAATATTTGGAGTTGGTTAAATTTGAGTTCAGTTAAAGCTTCACAAAACAGAGAGTGAAAATCCTCAAAGTTGACTAGCCTCCTGCCACTTAAGAGCGACATCAATCTATTTTAGAAAATGTATACTAATGGAAATTGTTAACTGAAATTTGCCTGTTACGATATTTTTTTTAATTAGTAAATACCACAGATAAAAAGAAGATAATTTGGGTTTCATAGTGAAAATTTTCTAAAAATATGCTATTGAGTTACTAACAAGCAAGGTGTGAAGAAGGAAAAAATATAGAATAACCGGTGAAAATAGTAATGGAAATTGGAAAGTTTATAATTTTCGGAAATTAATAAATAGTTTGTTGAAATAAACTAGGCTAAACTCAAAATATGTCAAACTCAAATGTATTATACAAGATCAAACTGAAGCTCAAATTCTCTCGAATCCGATTAGATTTAGATTTTCAAGTTTGAGCTCAGGCTCAAACCATATTCAATCTACTCAAATTGTAATTTGATTCAAATTTAATTAATAATACAAATAATTTTCAAGCTCAAATTCGGAAAGTTAATTACTAAGGAAGTTAGTGTGGAGAAAATTAATATTTTTATTACTTGATTCACTTAGTAACTTCCAGAAAAGTTACATTTTATTTTTAATTAATTAAAATATAAAGACAATATTACCCCCAATAACTAAATTAATTAATTAAATATAAGGTTATAATCGTATTTTACTTAACTTAACTAGGGAAGTAGAACTTACCTATGTTTTGCTCGGGAAGTCATTTCTCTAGTTAAAGGGAAGTCAGCCCTTCAACTTTTCGGAAAGTAGATTGACAAAAATGAACCAAATAAAAAAAATATGCTATTTTCCGGAAAGTTAAACTTCCTTAGAGAACTTACCCCCAACCAAGTAAGGCCTTAATCTACTCAAACTTTAATTTAATGGGAAGTTTAGGTATTTACTCCAAAAATGAAAATATTTGCATATTTTACCTCAACACAGAAAAGTTGCAGAAAATACCTCACGTTTTTTTCAGATTTATGTTTTTACTCTGGGTTTAAAAATATTTATGATTTTACTCCGTTATCATCTGGTTATCATAAATTCTTCTGTAATTATATTTTTGCGCACGTTATCATCCAATTATCACAATCTTATCATATTTCATTATCATCTAGTTATCTTACTGCAGTGTTATGATAACAACATGATAATATACTGATACTGAGATGATAATCAGATACTGTTTTATCATAACATAATCATAGATATTATCATAACATTATCATATTTCATTATCATCTAGTTATCTTACTGCAGTGTTATGATAACAACATGATAATATACTGATACTGACATGATAATCAAATATTATTTTATCATAACATAATCATAGATATTATCATAACATTATCATCTTGATACCATAAATATCATCATCTCGGTATCATATGATAATGTTATGATAACGAAATATGATAATATTATGATAACGATTTTATAATCAAACATTATTTTATGCAGAATTTTTTCCCCCGCAATGTTATGATAACTACATGATAATACAGTGATACTCATATGATAATCAGAGGCTGTTTTTTTATAAAAAAAATAATTTTTTCTGCAGTGTTATGATAATGTGATGATAATGCAGTGATACTCATATGATAATCAGATGCTGTTTTGTTTGCAGAAAATCGTTTTTTGTGCAGAAAATCGTTTTTTCATCATAAAATCGTTTTTCATGCAGCTTTTTAGATCTAAAATTGAAAAAAATCAAGATTAATTTATTTAGATATGAAAGTTAAAATGAATTGTATTTATCACCACGAATTAAGAAAAAAATCGCTAAAATTAAATATGAAAGAACGGCGGAGTGACGACGAAACGATGGCGGAGCGACAACGGATCGATGAAGGAACGATGACGAAAAAAAAATAAAAATGGAGAAGAAAAGAATAAGAAGAAGAAGAAGAAGAAGAAGAAGAAGAAAAAAAATGGCGAAAAAAAAGAAAGCAGAGAAGAGAAAGAAGAAGAAAGAGAAAAAAAGTGACAGATAGTATATGATTAGAGTAAAAGAAATATGATTAGAGTAAAATAATAATAAAAAGTAGGTATAATTATAATATAAATATGTCTTAGAGTAAAAAAATAATTATAGTAAAAGGGTGAGGTATTTTCTCTATCTTTTCCTTTTTGAGGTAGGAAATCCTATTATTTTTAAAAAGAGAGTATTTTTCCTAATTTTCCCTAATTTAATTTGATAATAAAAGCAATTTTTAAAAATTGTCATATTTAACACATTTAACGAAATCACTATATTAATTTAATCAAATAAGATAATATACATCGAATAAAGAGTCAATGCGTCTCCTAAATTTGTGTCACGGGATCATCTAACCCAATCTATACTTTTTTGAGCAATTAATCCCAAAATTTTTATTTTTGGGTCAAATAACCCTATAATTTATATTTTTATTTTAAAAAACAGTTTAGTATAGTTATATCGCAACAATTAGGTTGTGTGCATAAGAGATTTGTACAACTCGAAATTAAGTTCCAACTCAAATAAGATTCAAAAATAGAGTCTGATCTTGAGTAACTATCTCTCTCATTTACACCCTTTCGTGTCATGGGCAGTCACAGTGCCAACAAGCAACAAGTGGGACAGATATGAAGGGCACATAGCAAAATCACGTCAAGTAACAACAAAAAAACTGTTAATCCTAAAGCAAAGAACAAAACATTCAGTCAACAAAACCCAGGCCAAATCTGAAAAATTATGAGCACAAATTAATCACACTTCCCAGCTGTACGTATCTACAAACAGAGAGGTACCGTCCCCTCCAACTGGACCAGCAGCAGCTCCGTCGTACGCGCCAACCGACTCCACGTAAGCAGACACACGACGTTCAAGCTCACCATCCTGATCCTGACCGTCCACAATACTGCTCACTGTCTTCTTCTTCCTCCGCCGTTTGCGGCTGATTTTAAAAGACGACACAAATCCGACACCTGCAGTACCACCGCCGCCGCCGTCTAAACAATCTCCGCCGTTGGATTCAGAGTGAGAGCACAGCAGATGTTGATCAGCTACGGTCTCGATTGATTGAATGGGACATTCCTGCATACTCAGAGCATCCAAATCTTGCTTAACCTGATCAACGGAGACGAGTGGAGAATAATCGTACGGGTGGAAATTGTCCTCGAGTGTGGAGCGCTGTAGCTTTATCAAATCAATGGTGCTCAATGCGTCGTACAATACACTCTGTTAATCATTAGAGAGTTGAAATTATCTGCACTACTGAATGTGAAAACTAACAACAGAAAATAAATAATACCTTGTGACGCTTGTGTATTTTCTTGAATCCGTGCAGAAAAATTACCTGATATTTTTTGTTTCAAAAGAAAAATTAATAAAGTAATGGATATTTCTGTTTGGTTGCAAAGAAAGTAACAGGAAAATGGAATTTAATTACCTCATTGAGCTGATCTATGCTGAAGGAAGAATCACTATTAGGATTTTCAAGGAAATGCTCATAAACTTCAAGCGTAAAAGTCTTCTTTTCTTTCATTCTGTGTTTGTTTCTAAGTAACAAATTAATTTTTGATTTGCGTTTCTGTAATTTTTGTTCACTGTACTACTTATAACCGCCTCATAGTTTTAGACTTTTAGTGGCGAAATCAACCCTGGTTTAAGCTTAAATAAGTAAGACGCCTGAAATTAAAGTGACTAGCCTAGCCTTCCTTGCGTTCTGCAGGTTTGGTGTTAAAGTTTGCAGTGTATTCAAAAATTATTGCTTGATGGCAAAGAAATTAGTAGCAACCTCTTAGCTGGTGACATTTGTTAAACTTACTGATCTTATTAAATTTATTAATCTTTTATTCTTTGCAAGATGGTTGTTTTCATAAATCTCTGAAAACTCATACTCGTTCGATTCTTTTTAATTGTCTATTTAGTCAAATATTTTTATCTCTAATTAGCTAGTATTTTCCAAATTTATCATTTTTTAAAGAAATAACTCTATGAGTCTATGCTTCAATTTATAATGCATTTAACTAATAGGGTCATATTAGTATTTACTTTTATAATTTAAAACAACACTCACTATCTTAATAGTACTTACAATTTTGGTTTAAATGGACAATTAAAAAAAAACATGAGTACTTAAATAACAGAGTGAACTGTTTTGGTTACCATTTAATTTTTTTGACAAATAGCTCTAAACTTAATCACAATCAAGTTCGTTGATCAACCCAAAAGCACAAATTTTAGGTATTCTACAGAATATAGCTTTTATTTGTTAAATATAATGTTACTATTCTTTGTCTCTTCCGATAAGCCATATGAAATTCCATCTCAAATTTGGCATTTTAAATCATCATATGATTCAAAATGGCTATCATTCTTAGTCATTTCTCTGACTGCCGTGGTGGTTTGCTCTGATAGCATGGTTATCAATCTTACTCGGATCTCTTACTACTTGTGGTGGTTTGCTCCGATAGCATCTTCAAAACATTGACTAATGCCCTCAATCGATCCCATATGTTCAAGCCATACAGTGCTGCTACAAGTGATTGCTGAAACTCAAAGCCATTCTCCGAAACAGGATACTGTGATTGATAGAGTGAAAACAATCAATAAACAGAACTAATAAGACGAGCACATGAGCCATATGCTTTTAGAGCTAACCTGAATGGGTTTTGGAATCTTCGTTTTAATATAAGGCCACCATCTATCCTCAACAACAGCTTTCGCAAGACAGCAAGCTCGCAAACCTTCTACACCAGCAAATCGTCCAAAACCGCTATCTTTTACACCACCAAATGGCAAAGACTGAAAGATCAAAACACATTAACCAGAATGAGAAGATAAAGATAAAACAGGTGGTTAAGTCAACCTAGATCGGTGACTAAGGCTTTATATCAGATGGGAAAGCAATTAACTAATGGAATGAAACAATAAATTCTCTTCCATATTAAATAAATTTGTAAGGCTAATTAGTGGGGAACAAAAAGAAACTACGTCATTAGGATAAATTGATTAAAAAAAAAATGTACTCTGTCTCATTTCAGAGAAGAGCAGTGAAGAAAATTGCCAATGGCAGTGCTGATTCTAGAATCCAAGCAATTTTCATATATTTTCCACGTAAGACTTTTATCATGATACATAATAAATTGATGGAAAAGAGAACTTGACATAAAATGGTTACCTGACACATGTAGCTAGATGCAAAGTCATTTACTGCAGCAACTCCACAGTGTATCTGGGAAGTAATCTCCTTGGCTCGACGTTGGCTACCAGAAAATACAGCACAACCAAGCCCATATCTACAGTCATTGGCAAGCTCAACAGCCTCTTCGTCGGTGCTAAATTTCATTATTGGCATGATGGGTCCAAAAGTCTGCATGCAACATAAGTTATTATTGCAGTTGAGCATGTAGTGAATATTAAAACGAGGTTGTCATGATTAAACAATCAAAAAAAAATTATGATCTACATCAATTATTAAACGAAATGAATGTATAAAATAATCAAGAGTTGTAGTTAAAACAAAGCCCTACCTCTTCTTGCATCAATTTCATTGTGTGATTTACGTTTACAAGTATGGTAGGGGGGAAATACTGATCCACTGCACCTTCGCCTAAATGACCAAAACTACCTCGAGCTTCAATTACTGCTCCTTTGTCTATGGCATCATTTACAAGGTTCTGAAGCTTATCAGAATGCTCTTGTAAACATATTGCTCCCATATCATACCTTCCAGAAAGTGGTGGCCCCTGAAACAATAAGCAAAAGTGAAGGAGAGATGTCATATAAGAATATAAGTCATATAGAGACTCAAAAAACATAGTTCTGCATGCAGGTTGCTCTTGCTTAACCAAGTCCTGAATGACCTTGAGATATATGAATGTACCTCATATTTTCTAGAAGAATTGCAATTGCACATGATAGAATAAACATATGAAAGAAAAATATTGTTTTCTCATTTCAGGAAAACCCTCATAAGGCAATCAAGAAAAGTAGAGGACATATAAAGTGCAATCAAGTTGCATAAATAATCAGATCTTCAGTATGTCCATCAGTAAGGAAAACATCCACCCAAGAAAAACTTTCATGCTAAGAGATAAATCAGTAAAGGCAACTACTGCTACCAAACATTATTACAACTATTTTCCTGGTTTGGGTAACTGTATAAGAAGGTCAAAAACTTCAGCTCATTGTGTCTCTCTATTGCAAACAGAAAATTCAAAATAAAAAGAAATAATCAACCGAAGTGTTCAAGAAACACAAAGAAACCTAATCATTTTTTACATATCAGTAGTAATTCCCAGGTATCCTGCTTTCTTCACTCTGCTGCAAATACATGCACATTTACTATACTTAACAGTTATTTTTCATTTCTCGTTGTTCTTCCTCAATAATATATAAATCACTGAATTTTGAAAAAGACAGAAATAAGAAAATGAAAGAACTACTTGGATAGCTTATGCAATAACACTTTTTAGCTGAGTTCCTTCATTGTGTCCAAGTTCAGCAGCACCTTTCATTATTTCATTATGCTTCTTGCTACATGTGTCATTTAAAGAGCTATTACAATGGTGAGTCTTAATAAGTGACAACACATATCTATGTATCACATGGACAGAGTGAGAGAGACAGGCAAAGTAGAAATGGTGATGAATACAAGAAATTAGTCATTGTTATCAGATATAGCCAGAGTGCAGCAGAAAGGTTCTAAACACCAAACAAGTTGAATAAAGAGTACTTACAGCTGAAACAGATTTTACTATTTTAGCAACCTCGCTGACAAATGAAGAATAGATATCCTTATGGACATAAAATCTTTCAGCCCCAGCACAATTCTGACCACTTGATTGAAGAGCGGCCCTGACAGCAATTTGTGCAACCTACACAGGGCATAATATTTAATAGAGGGAACAATTCAAGCCAACTAGACATCCAAATAGATAAAATGGATACATACATGAGGCACATCAACATCTTCACAGACAATAAATGCATCTTTCCCTCCAAGCTCAAGTGTAACAGGTACAAGTGTGTTGGCAGCACTTTTCATTATCTGCAATGAAGTTGTAGTTCCAGCTTATGAAAAATACAGACATGAATGCAGTGAGGCAGCAACTAAATTATGTGAAAATATGAAAAACAGTTGGAGCTAGAAGGAAAGAGTAGAATACAGGTTTTGGAAGAGATGATACACAAGGGTTTAGTATAGTAAAATCCCTATATCATTTCTAACTTCTAAGGGAAGAAGGATAAAATGACACATGCAGATTACAACATGAAAATCCCTGCATATACACAGGAAGAAAGCGAGAAATTATTGACATTTTTCTACGACATTATTACATTGAAACAGAAAATAGAAAAAGGATCAAACATGGTGCAAGTGATGAGCATGCTCGACATTGATATAGAAAGACTAAAAACAATGTCTGGTTAAAAGAATGAAACATACCATCTTACCCACGCCTGGTGATCCAACAAATATGACTTTGTCAACTGATGACACGAGTGCCTCTCCCGTTTCAGCAAATCTATCCAAAAATACCTTAGCCTCAGTTAGTTACACAATTGTGATAATTTCCAGATTAAAAATCTGAAACAGCATACCCTGTTATAATGTCAACTAGATTTTCAGGAGCTCCAACAGCAGCAAGTGCAGCTTGGATTATTCGGAAGTAGAAACATCCTGACCAACTTGCATTTTCTGAAACCTGCACTAGTAATTACATAACTTCTCTTTAAAATTACTCTTTCCTAGCTCACCAAAAGAAAATCACATGTATAAGAAAGGTTCTCAAAAAAAAAACCATGTTCAAACAAATTTAAGAGTGCGTAGAACAGATTATCTAAACTCAAACTATTTTAAAATGGAAATAACTAAAATTAGCAACAGAGGCAGCTTTATCATTTCATAACAACAAAACAATGTCACTCGAAAAGCAACTTAATTAAATGCAAAAGCTTTGACATTAAGCACCTTAATCACAATGCTGTTTCCTGAGAAGACTGCCGCTAACATTGGATTAAAAATGTTATGAAAAGGATAGTTCCATGACACGATAGCACCAACAACACCAAGGGGAAAAAACTCCACCTTGGCTCTCTTGTGAAGCATTGATCTCCCTGAAGATCTGCAAACATCAAGAAAATGAAAACAAAAGGGATACAACAGCATATAAAATGTTCTTACAATAAAAGAATAATGAAGAGGGATATAAATTAAGTACCGATATTCAGGCTTTAGCCACTGCTCACCCTCTGAGAGAAGCCAAGTAATCTTCTCACAAGTTGTCATTATTTCCCCTAAAGAGGCATCCACCATTGTTTTCCCAGTATCACGTGAAGACACTCTAATAAAATTTACCAAGGAATCAGGACATGCAGCAAGCCTTACAAATAATGTAGCATGAAATATCATATGAAATGCACGCTGAACATTAAAACAGGTCCTTGATATTTTGAACAAAGCCTTCAATGATATTGAATTTGCAAATCCTAATTTCCAATAACAAATTTTTTCTTTGCTAAACCATCCTCCATCCTTACTCGCATATGAGCTCTTGGTGCTCGATAATATATTTCAGAAGTATCCGCAAAAACTGCCGCCTTTGCTTGAAGCTGCTCTTTGCCCATACTTTCTGAGCCTTCCTTGCTTGCGTCACACGATCCTTGACCTGCCACAAGCATATAAAAACCCTCTTACCCAAAATCTACACATTTATATTGACACGTGATTTTGTAATGTTTCTAACCTCAGCAGGTGATAGGGCCGGAAAAAATCCCAAGTATTTCATGGTTGCAGGTTCATAACACTGTACTTTTTTCTCTTGTTGCTGTGTCCTTCCTCTCGGAGGTATCTGAGACACAATTGCATTTAGAAACACAATAACCAACATACACCAAATTCACACATCATAAATTAAAAATAATAATAACAAACTTCAAAGTCCATTTAAAGCAAAGCACACATAGGTGTTTATGGAATACATCATTTGCAAGAATTCATCCCATATTTTCGCATTTTAATTATTAAAGTGGTAAAATGTCAGCTTAAAAGTTTTCAAACATGAGAATTTATATTTAGAGGCTGACGAATTCTTGAATTTTGAACTTCCGAAAGTAAGTGATAGTTAGAAGCTGAGGGATTCAATAGATCATTCGACTCGTCTCTAATACTTCCTATTCCACTCTGAAAACCTACTCAGTCATTTAAAAGAATCATTTCTATTCCATTTTTAGCTCGAAAAAATCTAATTAATCAAGTTAAGCTAATTAAAAGCATCAATTCAAAAAAAAACTCAAAAACAAATCAAAGCAAACTACAATAAACACTTACATAAATGAAGCTATTCTCTTCTTTCTGATTCCCATCCAAAACTGCCACAAAATTCAAATCCACACTCAACTATTAACCATCAACCAAAACATAAACAAAAATTTAAAAAATCATAAAAAAAAAACAAATTAGTGATTACTATCAGAGGCATCGACGTCAATTGAAGGCACATTGGGCGGGATAAGCATCAACAAGAACCGGCAGACGGCGTACGCAAATACGAGAACGAGTATCGGCCACCAGAATGCCATTTTTGGCGCTTATTACGAGGATTTTGCTGTACTGTTGTTAGCTCAAAACCTAGGGTTTCTAATGAACTGCAAAACTAGCACATGACATTAGTGTGATCAGATCAAATGCTGGAATAAATCTCTCTAACAATGAGCGTGAATTAAAAAATTATATTTTGTGTATTCGTTTCTGAAATGGCAGGTTTTGTGGAGTATAAAATAACCGAAAGAAAACAAATTAATTTTGCTCTTCTTTTAGTTGGCCCCCTGGTAGTCTGCTGATGGTCCACACTAACTCTACACACTGTACAGTGGACCACAGTACACTAACTAAGCTCTCTATAATGGTATCTTTTAAATAAGATTTAAGAATGATTTTGGTTGAAATTTAAGTGTACAGTCTTACTTAAGTTAAGAATGAGTTTACTCAAATTTAGTGTGAGTGGACCAGACCACTATATAGTATATACACTACACTAAGCTCTCTACATGTCAAATAGTAAGATTTAAGAATGTGTTTATTTATTTATTTTTCAAATTAGGAATATAAATAAAATGAAAATATGGATATGAATGAAAATGGATCTAACTATTTTTTATATTTAACTTTGATTAATAAAATATTGTGAGAATGAGTAACAATGAAAATGGATCACTTCAAAATAATGAGACAAAACTTCCAAACAATAACTTCAGAACCTCAAAATAATTGCTAAGTCCTGCAAAAGAGTAGTAAAGGGAAGTATTGATTTACCCACACATGACATGGATTTTAATGGACATTCTTTCTTTTTTTTTCTTTTTTTTTTGGTGACGAAAACTCATTCTATTTAGCCGAAACTTAATATCATTGTCAAATCTCGGGATGTGGACCACCGCAAGCCCACATACCTGGTAATTATGGACTATAATGGCATCAATCCAACTTCAACCACTCCATATTAAGAAGAGAAAATTACACCATATCACTCAATTTTGAAAAACTTTATGTTAGTGACTCAAGATTTTTTTATTTGCAACAATCCCCTTTTTTTAAAAATTCATTTGCATGTATACCTGAATATAACTTTAGTACCAATATACCCTCAGTGTACATTAACCTTTGTCCCCCACTCTAAATCCAACGACCCACATCTAATATCAATTATTTCAATTTCTTCAAGATCAACCATTATTTCCACTCACAGTCTTGCTCCGGCGACCGCCAAAGACGGATGTTCATGCTCCAACAACCGGCAAGTGATGTCATCTCTCTTTACTGAGAAATTAGAGTTTAAGGATTATGAAAGGTTGGATGGCCGGAGGTGCTGGTACGATAGGTGATGATTTTTGGTTCAACCGGGTGATTTCTGGTTCGCTTGAAAGTGGTCGATTGTGGTCGGCGATCCGTGGTGGTTCCTTCGTTGATTGTCTAATAAGAATTTAATTTTGATGTTCTTTATGTGATAATAGATTGTAGTTTATTTTAATTTTTGTTTATGAAGGATTTATGTTGTTGATTTTTAATTGAATTGAAATTTTTGTTTATTAGTAATGAATATACATGGGTGGCCGGAGTTTGATATCACTGTCTTTTTGATATGATTGTAGATGTTGTTACAGCCGCAATGGCGATGGCCGGACATCCGAATATTCCAGTAAACTGTTGCAGAGACAAGCTAGCCGAGTTTTGGTGTTGAGGTATACGAGGTCGACGCCTGAATTTACAGAGACTTATATAAATCGGCTGGACATTTGACATCAGAGGTCGGCGGTACTTCGGTGAGAAAAAAAGACAGTGAGAGGACTTATACTTTTGAAATGGCTGATAAAGATGTGAAGCAAGAATAGCAATACTAGAAATACTAGAAATTAAGGGATTTTGTACACTAATTTTACTAAGAAGTATTGTCGTCTGGATTTTTGTAGTGATGGACATGCTAATCATGTGGAATTCATATTTGTTATTGTTTGGTTGATAATTGATAGCTGTGGTATTGTTATAATGGCGTCTTATTTTGTTGAAAATAATATATTCCAGTTGCTATAATAATATTATTAAAAGTGATGACATGTTATATTTGTCTAATGAAACTTACTTGACCAGAGCTATCTTACTAAATTTTTTAATAAAATTTGAACCGAATATAAACCTATAAAATTTGAATCGGATGTGAACCGGATATGAACCGGATATAAACCTATATCAACCGAACTACCTTAATTCAATTTTAATAAAATTTATTTTACTGCTGTTTACAATCTTAAATGACATTTTTATAGAGAGAATTTTGAGATTTAGTGTAATATACAAATTAAATATCTATTTTAAGTGAAATGTTTTTGACAGTCTATAAAACCGAAAATCAACCTAATGTAAACCGGATGTGAACTTATATCAACTGAATGAACTACCTTAATTCAATTTTTAATAAAATTTGTCTTGCTGTTCTTTACAATTTTAAATACATTTTACATAGAGAGAAGTTTGAAATTTAGAGTGATATACAATTGGATATCTCTTTTAAGTGAAATATATTTGACAGTCTATAAAACCAAAATTGAACCTGATGTGAACCGGATGTGTACCTATATCAACTAAACTATCTTAATTCAATTTTTAATAAATTTGTTTTGTTACTCTTTATAATCTTAAATGAGTATTTTATATAGAAAGAATTTTTAGATTTAGTGTAATAACAAATTGAATTTTATTTTAAGTGAAATATATTTGACAGTATATAAAACCAAAATTCAACCTGATGTGAACCGGATGTGAACCTATATGAACTGAACTAATTAATAAAAACTGTCTTGCTACCTTTTGCAATCTTAAATGACATTTTATATAGAGAGAATTTTGAGATATAGTAATATACAAATTGAATATTTCTTTTATGTAAAATATATTTGACAGTTTATAAAATCAAAAATCAACTTGATGTGAACCGGATATGAACCTATATTAAGTGAACTACCTTATTTCAATTTTTGATAAAATCTATTGCTTTTTACAATCTTTAGATCCCCTTCTCTATAATCATTTTAAAAGAAATCGCGGCGGTCGGCGTGCACTTAATGTAAATTCAGCATAGACTTGATATCAACTCAATAAAAACTAAATGTGAACTAATTTAAATCAAACTCTTAGTAAATGTGAACTAATCTAAATCTAAGTTAAAGTAAACTAATCTAAAATGTATTTTAAATTGAATAAAATCAGCTGAATTAATTTTAAAATATTTTAATCTTCAAAATTTGGTGCAATACAAAAAAACTCAAGATCTTGATTTGTGAACAGAATTCACATCATAGATTGTCATTTTCTAGAGGTGCTTCATACTGAATTATGTTGCTAAAACATCTGCTGTCCAAGTTTCTCAAAGTACATAGCCTAACATATATGGCACCAATCTGGGGGGAAACAAAATCATACATGGCACCAACACAGTTTTCAAAAGTCCATTACCTCCACATTTAGATAATATCCAAATCAAAATTACTACAATTGCCACAAACAAAAATTGTAATAGGGATATCAAATAATATGTTTCAAAGTTCATAATCATCGCTGTTGCCATCTCTCCCTCTATCCCATCTCTCCCTCTATCCTCTTATCGCTTAATACAAATCTTCCTTCTTATTTCGTTCAGTCACTCCATCGATTCCGATCTTCTTTTAAAAGGTACTATCGTTCACCGTTTATCTCACTCTTTTACTCTCTGAATTCACCTCTCTCTTTCCTCTAACGTCCGCTCTTTTTTTTCGCGCTCGCCGGAGCTCTTTTCTTCTTGCAATACACCGTCTCTACCTCCGCCGCTTTTGTTCGGACTTCCGGTTTAGAACGAAATGCGATGACATTTTTGCTCCTTGTTGCTTTGTTGTGCTTGATTCTGGCTTTTCAACCTACTGATTGATGCTCTGCAAATTTGGTGAAATTGTGTTACCGGAGACCATGAAACAGATATGACGGCAGAAGAACGTTTGCGCGATCCATGATAACCGGCGAAGTCCAGTAGCTATTTAGTGGTGGATACAGATCTAGTTGTAAAGGTTTACTGATTTTAGATCTAAGAAAGCAAGAGTTGATCGGCCATACCTCTGCCGGACCGCCATTTCTCTGCCCACCGGCGTCGTAGCTCCGTCAAAATGCTGCATCCATAAAATTGTAACTGTAATCTACTATTAAAATTATTATTGATGTTGCTTTTTCTTGAAGGGTATAAATGTCCTATTTTATTTTAATTTTAGTATATTCTTGGTTACGAGAGATTTGTGAAAAGTTTTTTGTTTTTTTGAGAGATTATTGTCAAAATTAAAATGCTGAGGTAAAAACATAATACAATAGCGTTTTTAGGGGATTTGTGTAGATTACCCTATTAAGAAAGGGTGTAGCCGGGGTTTGAACCTGCGACCTTTGGCGCCCAGATGGCCGAGGTTTAGACCATTAGAGCAAACCCGTGCGGGCTTCATGGACATTTTTTCGATTCAATACCTCCACGATTATTTTTTATACAATCTGAAAGACCATTTGGGGTATGGCAAACCGGTTTTTGAGTTGTGAATCGGAAATTTAAATTCTTTAAAGCGGAAAAGAAAATTTAAAAGACACAAGAGATTTAGAGTGGTTCGGATCACACAACGATCCTACTCCACTACTCAATCTAAGATTGAGATTTTAGAATCCACTAAATGGGATTGTGCTTTATAGATAAGCACCAATTTTACAAAGATTTCTTAGAGATAATCTCAAACTCACAATTGATTTTTCAAGGATAATCAAGAACCTACAAGGGTTGAGTTTTCTTAAAGCTAAACTCTAACTTACACTTGATTTTTCAAGGATAATCAAGAACCCACAATGAAAACAATAAAATGCTCTAACTAACTAGAACAACAAGCAATCAATATGAAGAATTGATGCACAATAAGATTGAGAGAGTTTTTGGTAGTTGAGAGCCTTTTTGATTTGCAATAATTGTTCTAACAATGCTCAAGCAGTTAGAACAAGTATATAGAGGCTTCTTGATGATGTGTCAAAGTCTCATTGGTCCAAGCCATTTTCTTCCCGTTATTTTCTCTTGAAAATCTTCAATAATGAAGTGCCAGATCATTCTAAACGATCGTTCGAAAGAGTGTACGATCGTTTACTTATAACGGTCAAAAGGATTTGAAAAATATCACTAGTGAACGATCGTTTAAACATTATAAACGATCGTTCGTTTGTTTTAAACGATCGTTTATTGATCGTTTATACGATCGTTCCCTAGTCTGTCTTGAAAACGAAGAACCAAAGCTGAGTGAAATATTTTGAACGATAGTTTAAAAATAAACGATCGGTAAACGATCGTTTAAAAATGAACGACCGTTTAAAATATAAACTTCACAAAACGCTTAGAGAACGCTGCACAATGCTTGAAACAAGTTAGATTTAAATAAATGCCAATTGATTGAATATATCAAAATAAGGTTAAATGACACATGGTCCAACACAATCTTCTTCCATTTCCGTATTAATCTTCAATACTAATGCTCTTTATGTATTTAAATTATGTGTTTCTAGCTTAACTCTATCTACTTTCTGTTTATTTGTTGTGCAAAGAGATCAAAAATATTGAAGTGGGAGATTAAAGAACTTGAGAAGGTCGACTAAGAGCTTAAAGGGGAATTTTTAATTTAACTTATTTAACTTTTTTTTATTTCTGATTATAACAATTTTTATAATGTTTTCTTTATTTTATTTGTGTCCTTTTCTATAATCATATTGTTTGTATATACTAGAGGTGGCAATTTTCACCCATACCCATTTACCCATCTATACCCACCCATTATATAAAGGGTATAGGTTATAAAAGGGTAGTTATATGTTAAATGGGCAGTAAATGGGTAAAACTCTTCAAACCCATTAAAATAAGGGTTATAAAAGGGTTTGACATGGGTACCCACACTTTACCCATAATAATTCAATAAGTAAAATTAATTGAATGACACATGTCAATTTTGGAGTATTTGAATTTTTTTTAAGGATATTCCTATTAAATAGCACAATCTTTAGCGTTTTTTGCGATTTAAGCCACTACTACAAATTGTCTCAATTGTTAGCATAAGCTTTCCAATCTTTTTAATTATTAGCCCATGTCCCAATTCCGGTATCTGAAATTCCACGTGGCTCGCCGGATTGCCTCGTCAGGGCCAACATGGCCTCTTTGTGCAACGTCGTTTTGGATTATTCTTACCTAATAACACGAACTACCATTTTCTCTCAAATATTAGCACAACCTTTTAAATATTTTTAAATTTTAGCCTAAAATCTGTTTTCAGCTATTGGAATCTAATGTGCACATTTAAAAATAACTAGTGTCGTTTCATGTGTTTCACACTTGACTCGCAGTGTGACTCTTCAAATTATTAAATATTATTTAAAATAATAGTTAATTAGGAATAGTTTATCTTATATAATACTTTGGATGATTAATTTAATAGTTTAACATTTTTAATTGATAATAAAATTTTATAATTATATATAAGAATTTAAATAAAAAAATCAAATGATAATTAAAATATTAATTTATTGAAAGTAGTTTACCTTATTTAGAATTTTATATGATTTACATATAATTAAAATACTAATTGTTAAATATTCATAATAGTTTATTTTAATTAGTATTCTAAACAATTATCTTAATATAGTAGTTTAATTGAATTAATACTCTAAATTAGTAATTTATTTTAGTTAGTACTCTTTTTTTAATAATTATCTCAATAGTTTTTAATTAATAATTATAATTTATAAAGTGAAGAGGATAATAACGTAAATGTGCCTGTACCCACCTCCACCCCCACCCCAACCCGTGGTTTCATATATAGTACTAGCGTTTCGCCACGTGTTACAAATGTGAGCGACACTTACATGATCCGTTATTTAAATTTTAAATTAATTAAAATATTAAATATAATATTTTATTTGTAAATAAATTATTATAATTATTTTTATTTAAATAGAAACTATACCACGTTTGTGATATTAATTAATAAGACCCGTTATATATAATATTAATTTATTATTATCACATGTTATGCACATGAGCGACATTTATATGTCTCGTTATATGTATTAATGTTAATTAAGATATTTACATGACTCGTTATTTAACTTTAAAATTAATCAAAATATCAAATATAATACTTTGTCTTTAAATAAATTATTTTCATTTACAATTGAAATTAATTAAAATATTAAAATATAATATTTATTTCTAAGTAGTAATTATTTGCATGAGAGCGACATTTATATAACCTGTTAAATATATTTATATCAATTAAACTAATTTGTTGCACTTATATGACCCATTATTAAGATGAAGTAGATGCTATTAACACAACTACTAACTTATTGTACTTATATGGCTTGACAGTTGATAACATACATAGCATTCAGAAGCTGTGATTAACAGTTGATAGCATATATAGCATTCTGTAATAGTTGATAGTAACATAACATACATATTATTTAGAGTTTGTGAATTTATGGTTGTGATTTTAGGGTTATAAATTTATGACTGTGACGTAGGGTTAGTTGTGATTCCAATAGCCGAAAACAGATTTTAGGCTAAAATTTAAAAATATTTGAAAGGTTGTGCTAATATTTGAGACAAAATGATAGTTCGTGTTATTTGGTAGGAATAATCCAAAACGACGTTGCATAAAGAAGCCACGCTGGCGCTGACGAGGCAATCCGGCGAGCCACGTGGGATTTCAGATGCCGGAATTGAAACATGTGCTAATAATTAAAAAGATTGGAAAGTTTGAGCTAACAATTGAGACAATTTATAGTAGTGGCTTAATTTGCAAAAAACGCTAAAGGTGGTGCTATTTAATAGGAACACCCTTTTTTTTATAATATCAAATAAATTTTAAATTTCAAAATCAATATTCAAAAGTCATAATAAACCAAAATAATTTTTCAAAAATAATTTTTTTTTTCGGAAAATATTTTTTTTTTGGAATTTTTTTTTTGAAATTTTATTTATTCAGAAAATATTTTATTTCCAGAATTTTTTTTCCCAGAGTTTTTTTTTCCAGAATTTTTTTTCCAGAAAATACTTTTTTTGTTGGAAAATATATTTTTTCCATGTTTTTTTTTTCAGAATTTTTTTTCCAGAAAATACTTTTTTTGTCAAAAAAAAATTCCCAAATTTTTTTCCCGGATTTCCAGAATTTTTTTTCGGAAAGTATTTTTTCCTAGAACATATTCTCTCTAAAAATTATTAATTCTCACAAGATGTACAATTAAAATGTAATATAATTTAAATTTTAAAAAGTCAATTTTTAACATTATACATATTAAGTGAGTTAATGGGTGGGTTAGGGTAATACAGGATTACATGGGTATGGGCACCCATATAAAATTAAAACGGGTCATAAAATGGATAGATCACCCATTTATAACCCTACCCATTTAAACCAAACCTATACCCACCCATTTGCCACCTCTAGTATATACCAAGTATCAAAGGAGGCATTACCAGCACAATCCAAGTGTGAGAAGTTACAGGAGCAGAATTCTTAACCCACGACGCTTATCGGTTTTATTCACTATTACTTCTCTTTTTTTGATAACACAAGAAGGCCAAGGCCGTAGACAAGAAGAACTACAAACTCCTACTCATGCGAGGAATAGAAACACTAGCATTGTCTTCAACGATGAAGCTATAAATACCGTTCGGAATGTTGTCATACTGCAGCAGTCCCACGTTGTGGGAGAACCCGAAATTGGCCATACGGTTAGCCCACCGGTTGCCTTCCCTGTGAATGTGACGGATTGAAATGCACCACTCTTTGTCAATCATCTTCATGATAGCTTCTCGGATGTTCGCATTGGCATTTGCTCTGTTGTCTCTATTGTTCAGACTATCTACTCCAATTTTACTATCCATTTTCAAAATGACATATCTGAATCCTCGGTTCCAAGCAGCTTCTAAACCATCTAGCGCACCCCATAGCTCGGCTTGAAGAACCGAACAAGCTCCAATATTTCTACTGAAGCCCAAGACACAATCTCCATTTCTGTTGCAAGCCAACCCATCTGCTGCTGCCACACAATCTGGATTACAGACTGCATCGTCGGTGTTGATTTTCAACCATCCTTAAAGAGGGGGATCCCAACCGATAAGATGACGGACTTTACTAATTTTTATGTAAATCCTCGGCTCAGGTTTCATATATGCTACTCCCTCCATTTTTTTTAGTTGTCACTTTAGGATAAATTGTTAATATTAAGATAATGCTTTTTTGTTTTAAATTATAAAAATAAGGACTTATATAGTCCTATTTATTAATCCCACTAATGAACAATTTAGTTTTAAAAGTTGAATTGCTTATTTGATGAAGTGATTTAATGTTGGGGTATATATTGAGTATAATTATAAAAATTAACTAGAAATTTTAAAATGACAACTATTTATGAATAAATACAGTTTTCTAAAGAGACAACTAAATAAAAATAAAGGGAGTACACAAGTATGGACTTTACACTTTATATATGCGGGTCCGGGCTGCTTTTTCGGATTTTATAAAAAATTGCAAAAATATGAAAGTCGAGCCAGTCATAGGGCTTTTTTGGGCTTATATTCGGGCCAGATTTGGGACAAAAACATTAGTGTCCAAACTCTGTGCTAGAGAGACGGGCCTGACTATGTGGACCGAGTACCTAAGCTCATGAATGTGTTTAACGATTACAACTCTACAACAACTGAGAAATTGTTACACAATTCTATTAGATAAGCTGCAAATCAGATCAAAAAAAGAGAGCTAAAATTATGAAATTGTACCTGAATTGAATGAATAAATAAAAAATAATGAATCAAGTTAGAAGATTAATAATATGATTAGATGAGCCGCAAATTAAACAGAAAAAATTTGAATTATTATCGTATGTGGCAAAAAACACAGGAACGTGTTAAAAAAATACATTTTTTTAATTAATTTTTATAAATTTGATTATTTTTAATGTATGTTATGGATAATTTTAGCTCAATTTTCTTGATTTTGAAAAATAAATTTGTTTTGTATAGCGATGGAAGTTGGAGAAAACATTTTCAATTATGTTAGAAAAAGAAAGATATATTTGAAAAATATAAACTTAAAAATAGTGGATTGTGCTAGTTTATATTTGGCAGCATATACATAAAAACTCCTAGCCGAAATAAAATATTTATGTAAGAATTCGACCCCCGACTCTTTCAAGCTGTGATTTGCCTATCCAAAAAATATGTAATAGTACTAATTAATTTCCGTTAACCTTTGCTAACAACAAACATAGAATACATCTATCTCTGATAGAAAAATAATAAAATAAACTAACATATCTCAAGCGATGTCACAAAGAAATGCGCTAAATTTATTACAGGGGAGCATTTTTGTTTTTACAAAAGTTAGAGAGTTTGGTTTGTTTGATTTAATTTCAGGGGGATTTTAGTATTTATTCCATTAAATAATATGGTGAGTGCCACGTAAGATTAATAAGATTATGCATTATGATATCAGCATCACCAACGACGTGGCTTTCTCTATTGTTGATGCTCTGTATCTCTAATCGGACAAAGTAAGACAAAAACAATAACACGCGGGATTTCCATCATTCGGACAGTACATCTCATTCCTGTGCTTCTCACTTATTATAATCGTTACTTCACACTCATCATCCACCACTAAATCCCATTACATATTCCAATCGCACGGCTGCTACAAACGCAAACTCTACACTTGAGTAACACTCGAATAAATCTCACCACACACATATCTTGCTCTTCAATTGCGGTGAAGTGGACCGAACAAGTGGCTACAAACAAAAGAAAGACCACACAAAACCGACAGAAAAAGAAAACTAAACAATCAAGAAAAAATGGAAGCAATCACAGAGAGAAGAGTCGGGGTGGCGATTGATTTCTCAGAGTGCAGTAGAAAAGCTTTAAAATGGGCGGTGGATAACATTGTCCGTGACGGGGATCATCTTATTCTCGTTACTGTTCGCCCCGAAGGCTACTATGAAGAAGGCGAGATGCAGCTCTGGGAAGTCACCGGATCCCGTACGTAGTAGTAGTACCGATTATCTTTAATTTGTATTCTGTTGGTAATTTGATCGAATTGCTGATCGTTTATATTTGTATGGTTTGTTTGTGTGTGTTTGTGTGGCAGCTTTAATTCCCCTGCATGAATTTTCTGATCCTGCTATGATGAAGAAGAAATATGGATTCAAGCCTGATCCAGAAACTCTTGACATAATTAACACTGTTAAGAACCAGAAAGAGGTTTATAACTGCCTTTTACTCATTTTTTTGTTGGCAGCACGGACACTTTATTCAATCACTCTTTCGGATTCCGAAACGTTTATTCAATCAACCTGTTTCGGATTCCGAAACGTTTCGAACACTTGATACGAAACTTCATTTAGACCGTTTCACCTTGTCCAAGTGTTCTGTTTCTCTCTGTCTGTGCTGTATTAATTTGTTCATCTCTGAATTGAATTAATTTTGTATATGTGTAACTAACTATAAAAATTCGAACCCTAATTTGGTGGTGTGAGCAGATTGTTGTGGTTACTAAGATTTACTGGGGTGATGCTCGTGAGAAGATATGTGAAGCTATTGATAAGACTCCTTTGAGCTGTCTTATTATTGGGAACAGAGGTCTTGGCAAGCTTAAGAGGTTCAAATTCAATCCCCTTTTAATAGGCTCCCTTGGACAAAAATTAAATTAAATGTCTAATCTTTCATCTTATATCTTTGGTGCTTAACTTATCTAGTCTTGTGAATATTGTCTGTTCCTTTGTTCGTTTGCCTGCATACATATCATTTTTTATAAATTCTTTTGCTGCTTAAAAAATAATAAAGGAGATTGAATATAGTAATTGAACTTTTCCTACTTATTTTTATCTGTTAGTGGTGTGTTTGGTGTAAATAAATTTGATAAACGTTTGGTGGAATTCGTTATAAGTGAACATAATTTTGTTGGGTTTGCTTAAAAATTCATTGGATTACTCTTATTTTAAACTTTTGTAGATTTAGTTGTCCTTATAGTAACTGAATTGATTTACATATGAGATGAATTTTAAAGTAGAATTGATCGAAATGAGGGGTAAAAAACATTTACTTTTAAAATGTGCCAATCATAAAGTTTTTCTCCTCTTCATGTCAAGTGTGAAAGACATGCTCATGAGTCATGATCCTCCTAATGAAAGCACAAACACTTCATTCGATTAACAATTTTTGATTTCGGAAACGTGTAGAATCTTGGCGTTTTGGACATGTAACTTCATTTTTAACATAATAAACCTTAAAATAACACCGTTTTGCCATATCTGTGTCCAAGTGTCCTGTTTTCCCATATCGATGTCCAATCTACATAATGAAAGTGATTGCATGTTCATTTTTTTTTCTTCCAAACAGTAGTAGTCTAAAAGAAACATTTTCGAAGTGCTGTAGTTCATTTCAACAATGATTTTGCGCTCTTGTGGTCGATTAACTATTTCGTTTTTCACGATGGATTTGCTGTTCTTATTCCGCAGGGCTATAATGGGCAGCGTTAGCAACTATGTGGTGAACAATGGAACATGCCCTGTTACAGTTGTGAAGATGTATGACCATGAAACCTAGGCCGTTCCCTTTGCTCCTTAATAAATAATGAAAGTGCAAACATTGTCGGCTTTAGATGAGCTCGGTTTTTCTGCTCAATAAACTCCTTGCTTCAGTTCGATGTGTGGTTGTATTTTAGTTAAGGTGATCAAGTTTGTAGTCGGTTTATGACATATGCGAGTGTGAGTTTGTGTCTGAGCAATTTCCTGGTAATTCAACTCCTGTGAGTTTGTGTCTGAGCAATTTCCTCGTAATCCAACCCCTGTGATTATAATCCTCTAGGTAGTAGCCAGAGTGACTGATCAAATGTTATCCAGCAACCACTAGGATGTTTACAATGTACTAGTTTATAAATTTTTGTTCAATAGTCAAGATCGGAATATAAATTTTTGTAACTTACATGCTAAAGATAAATTCACATTGTTAAGGAATGAAAATATAAATGAATTTATAAGTGTAAAGGTTCAACCACTTATTAACTAGTTTTAGTTAGGCTAAACCCATTTTGAGGTCCATAATCTTTCATTTTTAGTTCATCAAGTCCTTCAACTTTTATTTGTCTTTTTTAAATGTCTAAACTTTCATTTTTTTGATTCATCAGTTTTCTCAACTTCTATTTGATTTCTTCGGGTTTTTAAATTTTTATTTTTTGATTTATTAGGTTCTTTAATGAAGATCCATTTAAGGACCCAATGCACTAAAAAATAAAAAAAATAAAGACTCGGGGAAGACAAATAGAAGTTGAAGGATTTGATGAATCAAAAAATGAAAGTTTAAGGATCCAAGGAAGATAAATAGAGGTTGAGGGACCTGATGAACAAAAAACGTATAGTTTAAGGACCTCAAAATAGGTTTAGCCTTCTAGTTATTAGGTCATGGTTGAATCTAAACACATTTCATATGCATATGGGTTGTCACATTCTCATATATATAAAATTAATTACTCTCATCAATATTTTTTATATGGTATCAGAGCGGGTTTGACCTGGGTTCTTAATTTGCCGGTTGTCCGTCTGAATGTTCATTTTTGACGGTCCGGTCCGGTGTTTCCGCTACGTATTAAATTAAAATTTCAGTTTCAGGGAGAGTGAATTTCAAGTGTCAATCGGATGTTCAGTCCCCATTGCACTTAAGAAGAGTGTTAAAAATAATCCCACATTGTTTAGGAATGTAAATATAAATAGTTTATAAGTGTGAAGGTTCAATTATCTATTAACTAGTTCTAATTATTAGGTTATGTTTGAACCTAAACACATTTAATATGCATGTTGGTTGTCACACTCTCACTTATATAAAATTAAAATTTCTAATATTACACTACAATAAAAATAATATTATATTTTTTTATTTAAATTTTTTTTATTCCACTAAATACTTGTGATAACAGGGTATGTTTACTTACAATAAATAAATCAAAAATTCCTAATCTCTACAGTTAATGTACGATTCTAATTAAATTTAATATTATATCAATAAAAAATGCAAATTTTAAACTTCAATTAACGTGTTTGATTTTCATGACACGATAGAAAAAGAGACGATACCTTGTATAAAACTCAAAATATATTTTAGCATTTTTATTATTATTAATTCTTAAATACCAAATCAAATAGTATTATTATCAAAAATAATATTAAATCAGCCCCTAAAACTTGAAATTATAGAATTTAATAAAGTACAGTTTAGTCCTTCAATTTTGTAAAAAAACACAATTTAATACCTAAACTTTAACACATGCCAATATCACCCAAAAATCATGCCAAACTCAAAAATCATGAAAAAAATATCTATTCATATTATAAACTTTTCTGGATTATATTTATCTCTATTGTTGAGGCGTTTCAATCAAATGACTAAAAAAGGTCAAATCTTTCATGAAAATTTCACAAAAACTCTAAAACACAAGATATCGTTTCAACTATGTCAAGCTATACGATTTTGTTTATGTGACACTGATGTGTGGCATTGCCAAATCAGCATCATATAGGTGTCACATAAGCAAAATCGCATAATTGGACATTATTGAAACGAAAACCTGCGTTTTAGGACGATACAGATAAAATTGAAAAATTTAGACTTTTAAAAAATTTACTTCAAAGATTTGACCTTTAAATGTCATTTGGCCTTAAGTCTATATTCAAAAAGTATAACTAGTTAATTTTTTTTATAATTGGATATTTTTTTGTTTAAAGCAATATGAATAGTAAACGAAAGTGGAGTAAGTAGTTATTTTCATCCAACACATGACTATTAAAAGATAATATATTTTATTAGTCTGCCAACGTTATTTTTAATTATAATTAATTAAATATTTTTTAGTAGATGTTCATTAAAATAGTAGGTTATAATTATTTCGAAATATATGTATTTTACTATTTTTCTTCAAATAGCCCCTACCTTGATAAAGTTTTATTTTTATTTTTATTTTTATTTTTGTCAATTTTTTATTTTCATTGTTTTTTATATGACTGGAAAAAAAATTAATTAATAAAAAAACTGAAAAAATACAAAAATATTAGCACACAGATCTCTAAATAATATATTAATAATTTTAGGTTACAGATTAAGCCAAACAAATAACTCATCAAGACTCTATTCAAATATAGAAAATAGCACCAGTGAGCTATGACTCAATTGGTATAAGCGCTAAGCAGCAAACTGTTAGGTCGTGAATTTAATTTTCTCCACAAGTGCTTTTGTTTTTTTATTATAAAATAAAAATAAAAAATAGTTTGTGTTTACGACTACACCCCCATGTCGAGAACCCCGTGTCCAGATTGCTCACCACATTGGCTTGCGCAGTCAGACCCACAGATCCAATGACAGTTACCCCATTTGTTGCAACACATGCCATCAGGGCATGGGTTAGTCACAGAACATGGCTCCTCACCTCCTACAGTAAGAAATACAAATTAGGGCATAGACTATATCTTGAAATATAAAGTAAATACAAAAATATTAAAAAGATCTAAATTTCCTCACCACAAGCGTAAACACAATTACTTTGGCAGCCCTCGCCACAGTAAGATTCAGCACAACCACAGTAACCATATTCGCTGCAACATACTTCACCAGGGCATGGCTTAGTCGCTGAACACTTGGTAAAATCTGATGAAAAATTAAACAACAGACAAAAACATAAGACATATTAAAAGAGCACCGATCATGTTTTAACGTCGATATTTGAATCATAAACTATGAATTAATCTTGAGCAAGATTAGCACGATTAATTCATAAAAAATTAAATGGAAAACATTGAAATGATGTTTACCATCATCAGTTAAGTTTTTCGGACCACCATGACCTGACGAGCCTACAATAAACAGGGAAAGCGATAAAGAAAACACCACAATTAAACCACTAATCTTCATTTTTTTTTCTAGTTTGTGTATTTTTGTTTTGATAACAGAGGTGCATTTATAGAGGAAGACGTGCTTCTCATTCTCATTTTTAACATATAGTAACAAATATGTGCATGGGTTCCAAATACGAATATTATACTATTTATTTAATTCTTGATAATGACAAAAATTAAAATATTTCTCAATCCGTGTAAGATTCATTTGAGGTCACAGTCAACTTCAATGTGCTAGGTAATTGGTTTTAAGGGCACCCATTTTTATTATTATTTTGGCAATTAAATTTTTTATTTTTTTTATTTTAGTTACTAAATTTTAATTTTATTTAAATGAGTTTTTCAGCAAAAATTAATGTGGCAACTCGGATACCCGTTCACCCATATGACTCCTGAACTTTTTGTCTTTCAATTTAACGTATTATTTAAGCCCTCGTTTTTTATGATATGCCGGGTCAGATGGCGGCCCAATCAGCGTATTTCACCATATTAGCGCATTTGTGCCCCATTCTCTTTTCAGAGGTTAAACAAGTAAAATTTACAAGTTGAGATGTCAGATAGATTAAACTGAAAGATGAAGAATAAATTAGACTAACAGATACAAGTTCAAGAATCAAATGATGCATTAAACACTCTAAAACACTAATATATGTAATTTTTTTTCTATAATTAGCTAGGGAAGATCTAGGGGAGCGCTTGTGGGAGAAATCGATCCCAAGACTTAATAGATTGATGCCTAACACTTATATCATTTGAGTTATAGTACATTCGTGTCTACTGTAATTCTTTCTAAATTGGCCTACATGTACACTAGTTTAATACATCTTTTGACTCCTGAACTTGTATTCTTTAACTCATTTTATCCACTGTCTTTTAATTTAACATATTTAACACTTCAACTTTGTAAATTTTACCAACCTAAAACCTTAACAAAATTGCGGAAAGTAGTTAATTCATAAATGAGACCCATTGCCATTGAAAAGATAAAATCCTTTTATTAGTGAGATTGGTTGGACGGCAATTTTCAAATGCATAGTTGTTTACGCCAAAATTAAAAAATGGCCCGAATGCCATAAAGTCCATATTCTATTAAAAAGATACAAAAAGCTACGTGGAGAAATTAATTTCAAGAGATTTGACTTTGGAGAAATTAATTTCAAGAGATTTGACTTTGGAGAAATTAATTTTAAGTAGTGCATATATAGTGTATAAGTAGTGTATTTTTAGTGTATTTATGACATTTTATAGTGTTTTTTATGGTTTACACCATGAAACACTGCAAATACACCATAAACACTGTAAATGCACCATAAATATACTAAAAACGGCAGAAATACACTATATATACCAAAAATACACTAAAATGTAAATATATTATAAAATTACGACAAATGCGCCATAAATCAATTTTTTTGTTTACAAAATCAGTAACAATAAACAAATCTATGAATAAGAGAAGACAAAATAAATAATTATATGAATAATAGAAAAATTTTATAAACAAAAAATTATAAATCTACAATAATTTATTTACAAAATATTTAAATCATTACAAAAAACCTAAAAAAATATACAAATCAAAAAACGAGTCGAGAAATCCATAGCGCGAACGGAAGAGACGAACGGATTAGCGTGAACGGAAAAGACGAACGAAAAAACGACCGAACACGACGAGAAATCCATCGGAAATAGACGAACAAAAGCGCGACCGGAAAGACGAACGGAAAAGACAAACGGAAAAATAATCAGAGGAGATAAACTGAAAATCAAATGAAAAAAAAGAAAAAGAGAATAGAGAACTTCTAGAGAAAAGAGAGAGAAGAGAAAAAAAGGTGGCTATGTAAAAGTTTAACCTAAAATGAGATAAAACTTCTTTATATAGTGAGTATTTTTTATAAATAAGTTAGCTTATTAGGTAACATAGAATAAGAGGAAAAGATAGGCCAAAATGGTGTAAATACTTTACCAAAAATAGATATTTGAAAAATAATTCCATAAATAAATATCATAAATTATTCGTTTGTATATTTGTATTTATTGAACATACTTTATAATCTATATTTTTAACCCAACTCTTTTAACACACCTTACATGATAAGGTTTCATTCGTCCAATTTTCCATCCAAAAGTGTATATTTCAAAAAACAGAATTTTATCAATCCACTCTTTGATTGTCACGTCAGACGGTACAAAAAGATGAGTTAAAAGTATTGTGTTATATAGTATTACTTTTTATTTATATCTGTATTAGTTTGTACTAAAATAAATACATCATTGTTTATAAAAAAATGCACTTTTTTGCTAAAATTTTATTTCATATAATGCTTTAAAATGTAAAATATTTCACTTTTTTTTTGAAAAATAAATAAATCACATGATAGCTGTTAAACAAAATTATTCTAAAAAATAACTATCACCAAAAATCAAATATCTCTTACTAAACATTTTCATCTTTCCCCTTAAAAAAGATAGAATTAATTTAATTGTTATTATTATTGAAACGAATTAAAATAACAGTAGAAAACCTTAACAAAATTACAGCAAGTGTTCTTTTATTAGTGAGATTAGTTGGACGGCAATGTAAATTACTAAATTGTATCCAGCTGACTCTCACATATTATAATTTTTTTTTTGTCATAGGCTAAATTTTCATTAATAATAATGAAAATACAATAAAAGAATGGCTCTTCAACAAATTGAAAGAACTATTCTACAATAATGATGAGTGCTGTAAATACAGTCATCGATTAGGGCTTTTCAATCCACCAAATGGGTCACCCAATACATTTATGGTTCCAACGTTAAAAATACGATCTTGAGGTCGCTCTATCCGTGAAACTTCAAGTCTTATCTTCAACATGAATCCACAAATTAGATATAACAAAACACAAACACAACACTAAAAAAATATTAGAAAGAAGCAACCATAAAGACTTTATTTTTCAAGTTGAGGATTAAGATCCGATCAAAAAAGTTTTAAACTTTTATGATTCGAGTAAAAATCCGTCAAAATCGACTAAAGAAAAAGAGAAGAAAAATTTCATTAATAGATTTTTGAAGAAAACCACTAGTTAAAATGAGAAGGTGGTTTTCCGACCACCAAAACCACCTTCAAACTATGGTTCTTCATCCATCTATAATAAAAGGATCTTCTTTATTCAACAATCACTAAAAATCACTAAAAAGAGAAAGCAAAAGGATGGAGGAGGTGGTTTTCCGGCCAAAGGCCAAAACCACCTCCTCAAAACTATGATTTTTTATTTGGGTGTTTTAGAAAGAAGGGAGAGGATTTTTCTAGAGAGAGAATTTTTCACATATTATAAATAAATAAGTGGAGAAATTTTTAGGTAGACTCGGTCCATCACGTTATCAGTGGACTAAATTAATTATATCATAACACCTCATTAAAATGAGGATATTCTTATAATATCATTATTTAAAAGTGTATGCAAATAATAAATAAAATTATAAAAATATTCTTATTTTAATGAGGTGTTATGATACAATTGGCTTAGTTTACAGATGACAGTGATATACAGAATCTATATAGAATTTCTCTAAATAAGTATACTGCAGCAGTGAGACTCACATGGTCATTAAAATAGTTATTCTCCTTATAAGGGGGCTCACATGATCATTAAAAGTAATTGTTCTTTTATAAATGATATTGGAAGATATCATATGATATTGATCTTCTAAAAAAAACTCAATTAATGTAAATTTTCTCTCGTTGACTCTCATAAATTGTGAAAATTTATGTACTTCTTCCGGGATCTATTTTATTCTATACAAAAATTAATTTTTTTAATGATAGTAATTTTTTCGTGCGGGCCGGGTGTGTATATGTGGAATTTGATTTATTTTTATTTTTGAAAAAAATGAATCATAAAGTAGCAATTTGCCCCTTCAACTTATAAGCAATGGGCAATTAACACACAAATTAACTTTGTGAGCAAATTAGTCATGAACTTGTATATTATAGGCAATTAGCCCCATTTTGGCAATTTACCCCCTAAACTTGTATGTTATTTGTCCCTCAATTGGCAATTTGCCCCATCAAATTTTAAATTAATTTTTCAAAACGGGGCTAATTGCCCATAATCAGCAAGTTCATGACTAATTTGCTTACAAAGTTAATTTATGTATGAATTGCCAATTGCTTACAAGTTGAGGGGGCAAATTGCTACTTAAATCTTTTTAAAAACAAGCCAACGACTTATACACACGAGTTTAGCTCATGAGACCTATCGCTTTTGGGCCAAATTTAATCGTTTATACCTCTAAAATTGCAATTTATATTTATATTTAAAATACAGTTGGCTAAAGAGCTTTATCTATAATTCTTAATTTTGATGATAATTAACGCCCACTAATTTTATTAGCCCAATTGTTGTAAGGTCCATGTTATAGAAGTATCTTGAAAGTTCCTTATTAATTCAAGGAAAAATGATTGGAGGATATTGTAGGATTTTGGAGGACTAAATTGAAAGAAACTCTTTATTATTTGTACTAATATGTAATTAGTACAACTTTCACCTCACTTGTTTGCACACACTTGCACGCACTCTTACTCTTGTGCATACACTAAGTACAAGGGTCTTTACATATTTATAGCCATAATATGGCGGTGGGTTATTTTCTAGGCATTTCTTTTATTTTGCTATCCTAGTATTTAGAATGTGCTAGATAATGAGAGTATGTCGGTGATTCTTCTAACACTCTCTCTCAGCGACTACTCTCGATATTTTTAGAACTCCACGTCCGTCTTGATCGACATAACCTTTACCCCGAATTTTGATTTTTTTGTGATTCATCATTCCTTGTGACTTGTCGTATTCTTTTTGTGACTTACTTTTAACATGTTGTTTCTTGTGATCGGCACTGTTTTCCGTTTTGATACGCTTGCTTTTCTCGCTTAATGTGGCGATCCGGTCTTCATTTTCTTCATTAATTGAATAATCTAAAAATTCTTCTTTGACGGACTTGTGCTCCTCTTTTATCTGCTCTTCTGTATTCTGTAATATTTTCTATTTTTCTTTTTCCTTTTTTTCTTTCAATTTGAATTCTTCTTCTTCTTCTGGAGAATCTGCATAAAAATCTGACGTAGTCAAATCCCATTTTTCTTCACATTCATACGATTTTTCGAGATGCTCCAACATCACAAATATTGCTGGTGAATTCTTCTCATTTTCATTATCACATTGCTCCGCAAACACATAGTCTTTTATTTATTTCTCAAGTGCACACGAAGCTTAAACTTCAAAGTCCCACTCTTCTTCGGTTTCCATTAGTGGGTGTGTGGATGCTATATTCGCTTCGACTTTCTTATGCCAACAATCGCGAGCGTAGTGAACTCGTTTGCCACAAACGAAGCATTGATTATTTGTACGTCGTCTCGTCTCCTCACGACGATCATTGATGGTCGTCTTTGCCAATTTTCTTGCATTGGCGTTCTTCCTCCGTTGTTGGATCTCACCCTTTGTGGATCCTTACCATTTTTACTACTGAAGAGGGCTCTCTCCTCTTCTTTAATTGAGGTTATAGACATTTGCTTGTCTAATTCCTCTTGATTTGCCAAGACATTTTCTAACTCATTCAAAGTTTGTTCCTTTGACCATCCACGGGTTTCCGTCACAAGAGCATTGAACTCTGGACGTAGCCCGTGAGTGATTATTCTTCGCATGCGTGTCTCCATGATTTTATTTTCAGGATCCAACTTTGATATTTCTTGGCATAAAGATTTAACTTTGGTAACGTATTGACTTACCGTTAAATCTTGTTGTGATATCGATAGCAACTCGTTCTCGAGTTGTTGGAGCTTGACATCATTCTTCCGAGTGTATATTCCTGCAAGAGTGTCCCACGCCTCTTTGGGCATTTTCGTGTCCTTGACATGTTGCAGCAAGTCGTCCTCCACCGATATCGATAAAGCATATAGAGCTTTACCGGCCCTGACCTTCCATTTTTTAAGGTCGTCTTGGCTTGTTGGTGGTGTCGTTTCACTCCCTCCGACGATCTCCCAGAGATCTTGACTGAGCAAATAAAATTGCACACGAGTACTCCATGTGCTATAATTATTAGCATTGAGTTTTTCCAGGGTACTCACCGAGGTTGAAATATCTGCCATTTCTTTGGCTATTTTCTCTAATTAACCAAATCACTTGGTCCCTGACCAGTACTCTGCACGGTCCCTGACTGCGTGCTAGCGGCGTTTCAATGTAACACGATCTTGGATCGCCTGTTTGACTTTCACTTGAACGGGTGCCTAATCGTCCCGCTCTGATACCACTTGTAGAATTTTGGAGGATTAAATTGAAAGAAACTCTTTATTATTTGTACTAATATGTAATTAGTACAACTCTCACCTCACTTGCTTGCACACACTTACACGCACTCTTACTCACTCACTAAACAAAGCACCCACTCACAATTTATTTGCTTTCTCTCTTTCTCTTGTGCATATACTAAGTACAAGGGTCTTTTACATATTTATAGTCATAATATGGCGGTTGGTTATTTTCTATACATTTCTTTTATTTTGCTATCCTAGTATCTAGAATGTGCTAGATAATGAGAGTGTGTCGGTGATTCTTCTAACAGATATTTTAGCCATTAAGCAAAGTTTTCAGCTCAATCTGAGTACCCAGCTTGCACTTGTATTGCTGTCAGGCTGGCTCACTAACAAACATATAGCAGCAATATACTATTGTCAAGCTGCTACCAAACAAAATATTCTCAAACTAACATGCCAGCTCAGCAATTTAAAACTCTTCTATTTGTCACTTTGTACACCTTGCATTATGGATAAAGATGACTCATCTCCTTTGTAGAAGATTTTTGAAATCTATATAAAGATCTCCTCTCCATTTGCAAAGGGAGTGGACTTTTAAAAAAGAAATCAAATCAAATTAACCACCATCTTTGTGCTTAATATATATATTTTGGTTATACCTCTTAAAAGAACTGGGGGTAGTTTTGAATGAGAGTTCCATACAACAATCTGTAAACACTTGTGAGAATTAGACTAGCTTCTGGGTAGAACAGGGTTTACATTCTCAAAAAAAAATAGTTTGCTGAAGTTAAACAAATTAGCTTGTAAGTTATAAACTAACTTCTGGATAGAATTAGAGTGGTATTCTTAAGACTTATTCTCTAGTTTGTAATAGAGATTGAAGAGTGGAAACTTTAAGGATGGGTATCTTTAAGGAGTGGATGTAGGCAGGGTTGCCGAACTATTATAAAAATCTAACTTGATCTTTTATGCTTTATAGTTTAACTTTCAACTCATTTAGCTTGCTGATTAATTAATTTTAAAAGAATTTTTCAAACTAATATTTTTAAACCTCTGTATTTTATATATTACTAAAATAGTTTTTCTTCTCATCTTACTTAAACTAACAAATGTTCTTATATTTACTAAGCTTAAACTATAAACTATCTAAATTATCTTGAGCTAACTTAATAGCTTATCACATTTTTTTTTTTTAAAAAAAATAACTTTCAATTCACCCCTCTCCCCTCCCTGCTACTGGACCCAACAAGTGATAATCTTATTTTCAAAGATGTTTTATGATATTTTGTTTTGATAATTATACTGATGTTAGAGGTTCTATATCTATAGAGAAAGATATACTCGTGATTTTAGCTAGTAAAATGGTTCTCTTTTTTAATATAAAAAGCGTGCATGTAGGATAAAACTCTATTAATTTAAATATAAATTAATTTAAATTATATTAAAAAGAGATAATTACTTTCAACCGTCTAAAATTTGACATAGTACACTAGTTAGATGCTGACATTTTAAAAATTATATTAAAACACCTCTCAGTTTTATAATAATACTAGTTTCGCATTACATGCTATGTACGTGGCTCGTAACGTAACTCGTCAATAATATATTAGTCAATTTATTATAATTATATCAATTTTTTTTATTTATAATTAATATTAAATTAGTTAAGAATTTTTATAAAAAAAATATAATATATTCAGTTATTGCAATTTTTTTCCATACTGAATTTATTATTATTTTGATTTTATAATAATCATATTTAAATAATTAATTTAATTTTATTAATAATACTTTTATAAAATTAATAAGATGGAAATTTAAATAATAACATATTGACCAAATATAATATTTTAATTTTGTAGTTCAATCAAACTAAAAGATAGGTATTCCTACTAATTTGAAGACAATTTAGTTATTTTTTACATATTAAAAACTAAATTGGAGATAATTTAACTACCTATTCTAATTAGGACTTTAATTACAATAGTGATTAATTAAATAACTAATAAGTTAATGACTATAAAACACTTATTTAATAATAAACTAAAAATGCTTATTCAGTAAATTTGTCTGCCCCCCCAATCCGTGCTTTTATATATAGTATAGATAAATATAGATATAAATATAGATTATACTAAAACACTCTTCCGTTATATTTTTCGTAAGTCAACCTTTAGTTAAGAAAAATAAAGTACTATATACCCTTGAAATTTAATATATTATACTAATCGGCCAATTATTTTGCAAACACTGACTTTAGCATCGGAAAATTAGTCGGACAATTACCGTCTGATTAGTTTCTACTCTGTTTTACAGGTTATACATTAAATTAGAAGACAGACTCCATCAATAATTTTAATTATTTTGTTAAATATATGTCTAAAAATATTTAGACATTATGCTCTGTTTTTTCTATAATTAGAAAAAGAAAACATTTGTGAAAACATTACATTGAATAATTTTTGAATTGGAATATTTAAATCAAAGCTTTAATTTATATCTATTTTAAGGTTTTATGTAAATATCTAAATGCCCACACCTAGATTTGACCTTTGTTTTTTGCTAAATCACTTTCCGATCTTCCAAATCCCTCAAGATTTTATTTACCATATATGGATTTATATATTTTTTTAAAATAAAAAGTTTGACAAAGTTTTTTTTTTTTTTTTTTATGTAAAAACTTAAGTTTTATAATGATTAGATATTTCACGCTTTTTAAAGTCAAAAGGAAGTGTATTTTGTTTAAAAATCGACCATAACATGTGTATTATCGAAGTTTGGATTTTCTTGTATTTATATTTGAAAGATTGTCTCCAAATTTAATTGTTACAGCTGAGGTTATTCTCTAAATTTATTGCAAATTTAAGATTTTTTTATTGTAATTAGTTAGATCTGTAAATTTTATTCACTTGGTTAGATTTATGTTTAGATGGCATATTATAGATATTGTCAAAAAAACTCCAACTCATTGTATTATCTAATTTAATTATTATGGCTAAATGTAAAATTATTTATAGTTGTATTTTCATGGATGAAATAAAATCTACTATCTTTGATAATAAAAAAAATGGAAGATGTTGTATTAGCTTAATAAAAATATTGCCTTGATGACGTTTCTTTAATTATTTTGATTTTTCATACACATGAATTTTTTTGATTTTTTTTAAATAGTCTTTTATAAAATAATTTATATTATTACAAAAAAATGAAAAAAATTATTACCAAGACTATAATTTTATGAAATTTTCTAAAATAAAGAAAAAGTAATTTTTTAAATTGGTAATAATTATTTTATGCCTAAATATAATTTAGATATTATGCTCCATTAATTTTATAAATTGAAATATATATATCCATTCTCAATTATTTGTATTTTCGTAATTTATTTTATAATTGATTATTAGTTTTTGATTTCATGAATGGTTGTTTTATACAATTGGTATTTTATATCAGTTTATAAAATATTATTTGAGTTTGAAATGAGTCAGGTGTTATGTATTTGAAGGTTAATAATCACCCATGAATCTTGACTTTAGGACTCTCTTACACTAAGTTTCTTAAATTTAAAAAACGGTCACTAAACCCTTAAATTATGGGTGACCGGCTTATAAACCCTTTCCGTCCAAAAATGTCTAACGCCATCAAAGAATGTTGAGTTGTAAATAAGTTTAGCGACGGATTGTCGACGGATACATCCTCGACAACGGCTGAAAACAAGTGGTGGCCGGATGTTTAGTGGTTTGATTGAGTTTGCGTGGTTGGATTGAATTTAATTGAAATGGGTTTGAGTGGTTTGGTTGGGTTTAATTTGACATATTGTTTATTTTTAATTTTTTATATTAAGTTTTAAAATATTTTGAATATTTAGGATTTTTTGATGAGGTGTAGGTGTGTTTAATTTTTTTCAAAAAAAATAGTGATAACTCAACATTTTTTGACGGTGTTAGTTTTTTTTGAATGGAAGGGGTTTACATGCCAGTCACATACTATAATTTAAGATGTTTAGTGACTGTTTTCAAAATTTAGGAGGTTTAGTGTAAGGAGGTTTTAAAGTTAGAGGTTACGAATGATCAGCCTGTATTAGAAATTAGAGAGTTGATATATTTATTACTCTATAAATAATAAAATTACAGATTAAAATCTCTAATTTGTTTTTTTAAACTAAAACAATTAAAATTATGAAAAATGAAGTCCAATAGCCATCAACTATAGAAAACTCCACAAAAAGACACCAAAAATAACAACAATGGTTGGTAAATAGCGGATACAAATAAAGTAAGCAATAACATTCTGGTAAAAATGGATCGTTATGGAAGAAACGACGCCATTTAAGTTAAACAATCTCTATATATCAGATGGTGACCCTATATTCCAGCTTAACTGCCTATTTCTAGGCATAGCAATCCCCTCTATTTCTTCTTCCCATTCCTATAATTTCATTTATTTTCTCATCTTCTTCGTTTTGCTAAGCAAATTGATATTAAACCAAGAAGAAATGGAGCCATGCAATCCTCTAAATAAGCCACTCATCGCCTCATTCTTCTTGTTTATCAACTTTGCACATCTCATTTACGCATCATCGGAGAATACACTGGTGGTTCGTCCCTTCTTAAAAGGCGGCGGAGGCGGCGGAAGTAGCGGGGACGATTCAATATACAAGAATTCACATTCTCAACCCGTCGTCGGTGGTTCATCAGGAACCTCAAAACCTAGTGATGGGTTGAAGAAACTATGCGATAAAACGGATTATCCGTCTCTTTGCATGACAACACTCACGCCTTTCTTCAAGGGCAAAACTGATATCATCTCGGTGCTTCAAATGTCGATAAACGCCGCGATTCAACAGACGAAATCGGCCATTTCCGTGGCTCAAAAACTGGTTAAGGCTCCCGGTACGCCTGGTGAAGATGTATCCAACCTTAAGGAATGTATTGAAACGTATACTGATGCGTTGGATAATTTCAATAATGCAAAAGAAGCGATCCCGGAGAAAGATACCGGGACCATTAATACGATGCTGAGCGCTGCGATTGCGGATTATGAGACGTGTAATGACGAGTTCGGGGGATCGGGCAGTCCGATTGGTAAGTACGGGGAGAAACTTACGGATATGACCAGTAATTGCTTGGTGTTTGCTGCTATGATAAAGTGATTTGTTATGAAAGTGTTGTTCTAAATTTCATATGAATTTATGTAGGAATAATGTTAGAACATTTTTTAGCCACATTTGTTTTTAAGGTTAGTGTTGTATTAGTGTGCATTTGTTGTTATTCGGGGAAAGCAATTAATCGTATGAATGAAAATGAAAAGATTGGATTATTGTTTATGAAGTTCAGTGATTTGTTCTACTTTTATATTGTTTTACCATGGATAACTCTTGCTTGCCTATTCCAAATGTATTTTAGACTATAAAAGTTCAAACATTTTTTATATTTCTATTATAGATTGATTTTTTTCTTTATCTCTTATTATATTTTCCAAATAAATGAGTACTATTTTATAAAGTAATTATTGATAAAATCTGATAAAAAAATTATAATTTATGTTTCTTAACATGAATAATTGTCCTAAAAATGAAACAGAGAGACGATACAAATAATTTTTTAAACAGTTGGAAATGTTAAATTTTCTGGTAAATATATTCTTTAGTATTTTTAGTCAAGTACATTAGCTAAAATCTAATTTATGATTATAATTTCAAAAATATTCATGGAATAACTCATTCTGTACCTAAACATTTTTAATTATTTGGTCTTTAAATTGAATTTGTTTTTTTTTTCTATCTTTCAACTTATCAAAAACGCTTTTTCAAGTTTTTGAATATCAAAAACAAATAAAAGTTTGCATTTTCGAATATAATAAAATAATGTCATGTTGTCATTGAGAGATTTAAAAATGCTAAGTTAAAGGACAAAAAAAGCCAAAATTTAATTTAAGAACCATATAATCAAAAGTGGTAGAGTATTATTTAAAAACCTGAAAATGAGTTTTTAGTTTTTACAATGTTCATCCAAAATAATACACTAGATCAATCGCAATTGGAAAAAGGGTCATTTATGTCCCTAACGTTTGTCTATAGGATCAAGTGAGCCCCTAACGTTTAAAAAGGTTCAAATATGTCCTTAACGTCTTAAAAAGTGTACAACCAGGCCCTAATTTTGACTCATAAATGAGACGTTAGGGGGCTGGTTGTCAAAATCGGAGGCCCTGGTTGTTCACTTTTTAAGACGTTAGGGGCATATTTGAATCTTTCTGGATGTTGAGGGCTTACTTGATCTTCGAGACAAACCTTAAGGGCATAGATGACCCTTTTCCCATCGCAATTGTTCTCAATTTGGTGCAATATACGAGATCATCTTTCTTTTCTACTTGATAATGGTGCAATGCATGAGCTTTAATTAACGAATAATGTCTGTTATTAAAGGAGCGGAACTAGAAATTTGACCCTAACTTAAAGACTATTAAATTACTCCATCTGATTTAAAAGCTTAGTGGAATATAAAGAAAAATAAAATAAAGAGAAAGCTTAGTAAAAGGAAAAAAAATGGAGCAGATAAAGAGGCAGAGTGTCAATGTTCAGTGCCAAAACCAGTCTCAATATGGCAAAACTGTAACCCTAAACTTTTTCCAAATTCCCCGAAGGAGAAAGGAGACTCACTGAGCTCTAACTCTACAGGACTCGCCATTTATCTTCTTGCTGCCGTTTTAGGGTTTCATGCTGCTTCTTTGCTACGTACGTATTTACATTCTATGGGCTTTTGTTTTTAGTAGCTCTTGTTCTTTATTGGATTTGTTTTGATAATCAGCATTGTACTCAATAGTTTAGTTTTGAGTTTCCAAGGAAGTGTTTTTTTTTTCTGTTGGAATTTGGAAATTCAGCTTTAAATGCATGTAGAGAAGTTGATGAGAAAGTGATTTGTGATCAACTAGAGGAAAGTACAATGATTATGTTTTTTCTATGAAAAAAGAGAAAGTAGGAAACTTTATGCTTCTGTTGTTCTTCTGCTAAAAAATGGAGAAGCAATATGAGTATACGGTCATCACGGGCCTGGTACTTGTGCGTGATGTCGATTAACTCACACTTAGTCATTTCCAATAGGGACCATAATGACCTAATTTGGGAGTTAATTGACCCAAAATAGAGAATATTATCCATAATTGACTTAAAATTAGAGAGAATTGTCGCTAATTGATTCAAATGGCTAAGTTTGAGTTAATGGACACCGACGCACAAGTTCAGGGACTGCAAGCCAAGTAGTTTTAAAAAATTTCCTTGGCTTGTTGTTTCCTCTAAATTTGTATATGTTCTTTTTTGGTCCAAATAAATAACAATTCAGTTTTTGCATGACTTGAACTGTTTGGATTTGAACATTGTCTTTGGTGTATTTTAATCCTTTGTGCTGGTATATATGGGTGTTTGTGATCATGCTAGGTAATCATTTTCTTGATTTCGAGTCATTTTTTATCCTACTTAACTTCAACTTATTATCAACAATTTCAAAAATTCAGTTTTTGAAATTTGTCTTATGGAGCGCAAGGCAAAGATATAACACCGGAATTTATATGTCTACTGGTCTAGCATGGTTTTATTATGTATTTGCAAGCATTGTTTACTTACAGTTGCTCTGCTGCTATGTATTAATTCTCAGGCAAAAAGAGGTGCTATCACTTGAATCGGTTGATCGTCTTGCTCATGTTTCTTCTTTTGAGATAACATTCTTCAACATTAACTCTTTACACACTATAAATGGATGATTTTGGTGGGTCCTGGTGTGATGGTTTTTGCTTCTCTGTGCGGAAGAAGAGGAGTAGAATATCTCGTCAATGTTGTTCCGACTTGCAGAAATTTTCCCAGAGCTATAATTTTTCGCCACAGTCTGCACGATATTTAGGCAGTAGAGGCTATGAAGAAGAGTGTTTTGTCAGGGAAATAGCACTTTGTTCTGATGGATTGAGAAGTGAGAACAGGCTGAAGAAGCTTAAGCTCAAACTTGGCGGTGTTACTCATACTATACACACTAAATATGCATCAGAAGCTTCTCAGTGTTTTAATGTACCCCAGTCACAGGAGAAGGTTAAGCTTCAAGTCTCATGCTCATGGTTCGGTTTTAAAATGCTTTACACGATGAATTTTGTTGCCACCAATGTTTTTCCTATTTGCATATTGTGAATTCAGACAGAATCTCATACTAATATAACAATGAAAGAGACTTATTAGGTGCATTGTGGTCTAATGATTGCAGTATTGGCTTGGTAATTTTTTTAGCAAAGGTTCATTTTGCTCCTCCAACTTGAGACAAAAGATCAAAAGAGTCCAAGTTTGTGGTTTTGGATAAGAAAATTGAAAGCTTATCAATTTTGGATCATTTTACACCCTAAGCTGATGACGATCTGACGTCATTCTTGATGGTTGAAGGTGTAAAATGACCAAAAATTGACGATCTGCGTGTTTTTGTCCAAATTTACGAATTTGAGCTCTTTTGATCTTTTGTCCAAGTTGGAGGGGCAAAATAAACCTTTATTGCTAAATTAATAAGCAGACTTTTTTTATATACTTATGAGTTACTTTTGTGACTGTTCTAGGATTATAATTTCGGAAAACACCAATCTCTAAGAGAAACAGTACATGGGGATAGTCTGTATGCAAATGAAACCTACAACCAAGAGCCAGTTCGCAAGAGTAATCAGGTTCCCAAGAGACGTGTAATTGATAAAGGGCTTAATGAAGATGATGTTGATGGAGATGATGAAATCCGTTACCTTGAGAGACTCAATGCCGCTAAACTCTCTTCAAATGTTAGGCGAAGGGCGGACAGTATCTATGCTGATGTGAACAATTTTGAACTATCAAACTTGGGGAATGAAAGATTAACAAAGTTGAGGTCAGAAAGATTGTATGAGGATAAAGATTATGTGGAAGATGAAGAAACTATTTTTAAAAATGAGCCAGAAAACAAAAGCAAGAAACTAAGATTCGCTGAAGGTAGAAGTAGAAATGGTGACGGTCCCATCGAGTTCCCAAATGGTTTACCTCCTGCCCCTTCTAAAAGTGAGGGTTTCTCTAATTTTCTGCAGGACAAGTTACATCTTGCAGCCTGGGTCTTTATCTTCAGATATTTAGTAACCTGTTTTATTTCTGCTATGTTTTGTTTTTCAATAATGACAGAACAAAAGGCGAAGCTTTCTGAAGTGGAGCAACAACTGAAGAAAACAGAAGCTGCACAGAGGCGTAGGATGCAGTCGGAGAATGCAGCTAGGGAGGCCGAGGTTTGTTTATCCTCGACTAGTTGTTTTCACTATCCATGTTCTTAAGATTTTAAAAAATCAAGACTAATGTTTAGTATTATTTAGGCTGAGGCAATCAGGAAGATACTAGGTCAAGATTCTGCACGAAAGAAGAAGGAAGGCAAGTTGAAGAAACGACGTGAAGAATTGGCTCAGGTGCTTGAAATTGATGAAGCCTCGATTTTTGTCTGCACTATGTTTTTCGCATGTGTTCTAATCAATGATTAATATCACTTGACTCAGGGACGAGGTGCCAACTCAGCTATTCTAGGGTCAGGTACTATAAGATTAGTAGATGGCCCTACTCGAACTGTGGTTATGTTTTCTGATGACATTGGTCTCCCACAAATTTTCAGTTCAGCGCCAAGCAGGTACAGGACTTGTTGGTTTATGCTTCATATCATTTCTTGTTATTTCTGTTAATATGCTTCAAGTTTGAGCTCTTCCTTTTCAGTTATCCTCCACCCCGAGAGAAATGTGCGGGTCCGAATTGTACGAATGCATACAAGTATCGCGACTCAGAGTCGAAGCTTCCGCTCTGCAGTCTCCATTGTTACAAGGCAATACATTATGCATTGCAAGATGCAAATTGTAGTTAGCTGTTGATATCATTCTAGGTCATTTTTTGGTCATTACAGAATTTACTGATCTCTAATTCCATGCTCAAAACTAGCAAGCTTATCTTAATCAATTCCTTTATGTCTCATGAGCTCTTACCATGTTAACAGTGCAACAATAGATAAGGGAGTAAATCATTTAAAATAGTAAACTGATCTATTTTGATTGAGTTTGGTTATAGATTTTGGGTAATTCGGTTGGTTTGGCTGGGTTAATAAACAAATTTAGTACGGTAAATTTGATTAATTGAATTTTTTCAATTATTAATATTACTATTTTTATTGATTAAGAGCAAATTACTATGACACTCCTCACATTTGGCATAATTCATACTTTAATCCTTTTTATTTGAAAATCGAACGATATAGCCCCTCACTTTTGTTTTTGTCAATGATTTAGTCCTTCTGTCTATTTTGGATGTTAGTCAATGAAGTCAACAAAACTATTTAGTCTCCCACTTTTGTTTTTCTCAACGATTTCATCCCTCACTTTTGTTTTTGTCAACGATTTCGTCCCTCAAATTTGAAAATTAATTTACCCCTAAGTCCTTTGACTTTGTTGATTAATACTAAAAATGAACGGAAAGACTAAACTGTTGACGAAAATAAAAATGAGGGACCATATAGTTTAGTTTTCAAATAAGAGGGACTAAAATATAAATTATGTCAAATATGAGAGGTCTCAGAGTAATTTGCTATTGATTTAACTAGTTAATGATAGATTCATTCAGTTCATTTGTTAAAGAAATAAAATAAATTAATTTTGATTGATACGTTCGGTTTCTAGCATTGAAACCTCTCATAGCCCAATTTCTCAAAGTCAGGCCCAATAAAACATTTACTGGGCCTATAACGCCGTGGAAAAGCACCTAGAATCCCCGCAAATAGCATTAAAGAGCAACTCCACCTCATCCAATAAACAATCGCCACGTATCTAAAGTCGCATCACATGACGTGTCAACTCAACAGCTGAACTCCTCTTCTCCAGCTTCCTTTTAATTGCAATTAACAACAATAACGAATGAAGTACCACACCTCAACATTTCGTGGGTTAGTTTAAAAACAAATAAAACACCACTTTAAAATTTTAAATCATTTTAATCTCATTTTATTTTTATCCAGATTGACGGTTTTTACGTACACCACGGTTCTTTTCGGTAACCTAATCGAAGGATTTAATGGCTGAAGATAAGTATAATCTGAAGAATCCAGCGGTGAAGAGGATCTTACAGGAGGTTAAAGAGATGCAATCTAATCCCTCCGATGATTTCATGAGCATGCCTTTGGAGGTTTGTTCTAATTCAATTTTTCAATTCTAATTTGTGGATTGATTTTTAGTTTTGATGTGTAAATTTTTGCAAAATTTAGGGATCCAATTGCAAATTATGATAGATTTGGACTGCTAGGGTTTGAATTTTGTGATTCGTTGATTATGCTATTGCAGAATTAAATTGAATAGGTTTTTGAATTGTTATCATTGTTGTGTTTTTAGGAGAATATATTTGAATGGCAATTTGCAATTAGGGGTCCGTCTGATACTGAATTTGAAGGAGGGATTTATCATGGAAGAATTCAGTTACCTTCAGAATATCCATTCAAGCCTCCTTCCTTCATGTTGCTCTCCGTAAGATCTTATTCTCGTTGTGATTTATTTTATGTTTTCCTTTAACTTATGCAATGTGCTAACAAGTGTCTGTGCTTTTCTTTGACTCTTCTTGCAGCCAAATGGGCGGTTTGAGACGCAGACGAAAATATGTTTAAGTATATCTGATCACCATCCTGAGCACTGGCAACCATCGTGGAGTGGTAAGTTTTGCTAGTTTAAGATTTATAGCGATTTTGGTATCTGGGTGGTTCGTATTCTGGAGAAACATCTGTATTGTTAGGCTGTTTTCACTGTCATTTCCGATAAGGTTGACGGAAGTTAGAGATGAGTTAAGAGTAAAGAGTTAGACACAATTTTGTGTTACTATTATTTAAGTTGGAAAAATACAAGTGAAAGTTGAACTTTGCATTTATGTGTTGGTATTTCTAAAACAAATTGTAATTGTGAACCGCATAACTAATGTTGCTTGATTTCAAACATTCACCTTTACAGTACGGACAGCTCTAGTAGCGCTGATTGCATTCATGCCTACCAGTCCAAATGGTGCATTGGGCTCACTAGACTATAAGAAGGAAGAGAGACGTGCTCTAGCAATTAAATCTCGTGACACATCCCCTAAATATGGGAATCCTGAGCGTCAAAGGCTCATTGATGAGGTTTCTTTCTTTTGTATAACTTCCTTTTTCCAGGTTGTGTATTTATTTCCTTTGTGAATCATGTATTAATGAACTTCCACTGCCGCAGATTCATCAGTATATGCTAAGCAAGGCACCGCCTGTTCCCCAACTAAGCCTCTCTCAGGATTCTGAAGATCACTCTACCAACAAGGAGGGCGAAGTCCAATCAGGATCCACGGAAGGAGGAGATGTAAGCGGAGACCTTCCAAATCCGGCAGATGGTGAAAATCTGGCAGTTGGTGATAGGATTGTTGAAGAAGTGGTCGTGGCTCAAGGTCCTGTCAATGAGAATCCTGGTACTGTGGGAGTTCGAGCTTCAACAGAGATTCCTGCTAGAGGTTCAAGTGAGTTATTGCATAGGCCAGAGGCAAAGGTTCAGAAACCAGCCGGTGATCACTTGTTTACATTGGCTGCTGTTGGACTAACCATTGCAATTTTTGTTCTTTTGCTGAAAAAGTTCATGAAGTCCAGTGGACATGGTGCTGTGTTCATGGATGGTGGATCGTAAACCAAGTGATATGTTCTGGATTGGGAGTTAACTATTTGTTACTCATAGGGAAAAAGGATAAAGAACAAATCTGAACAAGACAGAAATTCTACCGAGTTTTCCATTTAGAATTGCATTATTTGTAATATATTATATTTTTCTATTCACATGCTCAATTATTGTAAGTAATAATAACATTTGAGAATTGGAGCATGGCTACAATTTGTAAGTATTCTTATGTCTTTATCTAATTATTATCATACAGCTCAGAGGTGTCGAAGGGTATTCTAATTTTCTAGTTGTACAAGCTTCTATTTTGATTAATATATCTTCTTGTTGTGATAAATATGGAGCTTTGCTGAATTCCTTTTTCTTTTTCTGCTCGAAATTATAATCGATAATTTGATTATGCAAGTAGATTGCTCGAGTTTTGCATGGAATATCTTCAAATTCTGAATATCAGTTCAAAAAATTGTCTACTACTATTTTTACTAAGCTCTTAATGAGCTTTGCTCAGACAGTTTCTTCTTCAGATATGCCAGGTCTCTAAAAATAGTTATATTCTGCATCTGCCCACAGAAGACAAAATTTGCAGGCTGAAGGGATGATCTTTTCTTGGATTTTCCGTACAAGGTTAGTTACTTTGATAATTTCTGAATTATATGTTGCCAAAAAGTTACATCAGTGATCTTCTTTGTACTAATGTATAAAGAACATTGGTATTTAAATATTCTATGGAACATTTGGACAAAACCATGAAATTTTTCCAAGTCCCTTATATTATCCTATATGCTATCCTAATTCATAGTAGGAAGCAGACAAAATTTAACTGGCCTAATGTACTTCCCTGTCGCGAACTGTTTGTTCGGGTGCTTGATTCTCTAGATTTGCCGGTTGATACTCTTAGGAAGTTTTTTAATTTAATTCTTATACTCTAATAGTTCTTATATATTAGCAGAACAGCATAAGCTATAAATCTAAGCTGTTCGCTAATCACTATTTTCTTATATCTCATAGCTGATATCCTCAAGAATTCAAAAGTAATGTGGTTTTCTGATATATATCTAAGCTTTTCTATAAAAAGGATATGAGAACCGAGTTGATGTGTTTGAAAAAATTATGGCCCGTGTTCATCGGTTATCGACCCATGAAATTGTGAGGATATCTAAAGCATGGGTGAGTGAAATTTCATCTGAAAAGCTTACTGACCTCTCAACAATTCAACATTTCTTTAATTCATCTCAGTTTGGTCTTTCTGCGGAGGAGATTAAAGATACCGAACTTGTACTTCTTCTTCTAGCTTCTGCTCACAAGACAGGCAACAAACAATTTGATGATGCAAGCAAAGGACTCAACTTATGTGATTTCTTGTCTTCTGATAAAGGAAATTCAGTTCAAAGAGTTGTTCATTATTTTGCTAAAGCTCTTCAACAGAAGATTGCTCGAGAAACTCGGACAGTCTTGTCGGACGAATCTGAAAGCAGTGAAAACAATCCTTTGTGTCCTGCAGAAATAAGAATGGGTGCTGATCCTGCTCTCATTTCATGCTGCTTACAGCTTCCGTGTCTTCAAGCGGTTCATTTTGCTGCAATCCAAGCAGTAATCGACAGTTTAGAGTCCGCAAAAACAGTACATTTCATTGATCTTGGAATCAAAACTGGCTCACACTGCACGATTTTGATGCAAGCTCTTGCAAATCGACAATCATGCGCGATTGAGCTTTTAAAGATATCTGGTGTAGGAATAACAGCATCTAGACAAAGAATTGAAGATGCAGGTAAACGTTTAGCCTCTTTTGCTCAAACTCTACATATACCCTTTTCATTCAGAACTGCCATAGTTGCGAACATTAAAGATCTCAAAGTCGATATGTTCGAAATAAACGATGGTGAAACTGTTGCTATATTTCTGCCAGGTATCCTGAGATTCATAAAAGCACAAAAGGGTGCCTTACAGAGTCTATTAAGAGTGTTAAGAAAGTTAAATCCATGTGTAATGGTGATTATTGAGGCTGAATTGAATCACAATTCGCCATGGTTTATAGACCAATTTCATGAATTGTTGCTTTTTTATAGCGCGTGTTATGATGGTGTTGAAGGCTGTATTGCTCAGTGTGATCCAAACAGAATAACAATAGAAGCATGTCTGGGACAGGAGATTAGAGATGTTGTTGCTGTTAAAGCTGAAGAAAGAATTTTTAAGCACATGAAGATCGACGAATGGAGAGATTACTTTATCAGATTCGGAATGGAAGAAGCTGAAATTAGCATGTCATCGTTCTATCAAGCAGAATTGTTGGTGAAAAGTTCTGCTTCTGGAAAATCTTGTTTGCTTGTTAAACACGGAAAATGTCTTCTTACAGGTTGGAAGGGAACTCCAATTTTTTCACTTTCAGCTTGGAAGTTTCAACAAAAGTATTCAAAGAAAATTTGTGCCGAGGAGTCTTAATGTTATAATAATTTTACTGTACTTTGTTGATACTTTTATCGCATAGTTCAATAAATTTCTGTTCAGTTCTTGCTCTAAACTTTTTAGTATGCGAATGCTGTAGGGTAGCATATAAGTTTAAAATACACACCGAGTATCAGTTTGACATATTAAAGTTAAAAAAAAATATCAGAGGATTTTAATTAATTAAAAAAATTAATTGACTGATAGTTTAAATAATTTGATGGGAATCAATGGACTTAAATTTAACTTATACAAACAAATTAACTAGAAGATGTTAGGGTCAACCATAAAATTACCTCAAAAAATCACTTAATTTTAAAAGTCCGCTCCAAGTCAAAATATTTCAGTTTTACCAAAAAATGAATTTTTTTTCATATTTTAAATACTTATTAATGATACATATTTGATACTTCAAGAGACATATTGTCAATATATTTCTAATACGGGAATATACAAAGCGAAAACTTTATGGGTATTAAATGAGAAAAAATTCAAAGAATGTATTTTTAAATTTTTACTGTTTTGGAATTTTCTGTATTTTTTTTTCTAAAATATTACTCAATTAATTCATTTTTCAATCAATGCAATAATTCAACTAGAAATTCTATTTTTTTATTCTAAAATTACTCAATCAAAGCTAGAGAGCTGGGCTTAAACTAGATACAAACAAAATTTGGGCTTCTTACTCAAATAACCAACATTCAAATTTGATTTATTTTTATACCGACTCATGTTTGATATTTAAAAACTACCATATAAAAAAGAATTTATTACTTTTATACCATTCATATAAATAGAACCCTAATAACACAAACTCTTATAATTACAATTATTTTCCCTCTCCTCATAATTCTCTCTACTTTCTTTCTCAAGTCTCAACTCACCTTTCACACACTCAAATCGTCGTTCCGCCTCCGCTCCGCCGTTCCGCCGTTCCGCCTCCGTCTCGCCGCCATTTTTCTTTTATCTTCTTAATTTTAGATCTGATTTTTTTTATTTTTTATATCATTTTCAGATCTGTAATTTATTTATTTTTTTACCATTTTTTCACCATTAAACATATATAAAGAGTATCTTTAAAGAATCTAATACTCATTTCATGTTATGTAGAATAAACTTGTGATTTTATGGAATAAAATTATGTTATTTCTGCATTTTTTTTGTATTTTGTTGTATTTCTGAGTTTTTTTTATTCTGCAGAACGATTTGTTGATAATTACAGTGTTGTTGATTTTATGTTGACTTTATATTATGTTGATATCAACTGATTTTTTTTTTGATTTTAATCTTGACAAATAAGATAATATTGTTTGTGAAATAAATTAAAAAAATTAAATTAAATCGAGACTAAATAATGATATGGTAGTATCGGGGACTTAGACAAATAATGATGTTGAATTATTATAATGTCACAGTGTTGATATTATGTTGATGTTCAGTTGTTATTTTGTTGATTTTAGTATTGGTGAAAAAGATAATAGTGATGTTAAATTATTGTATTGTTACAATGTTAATCTTATGTTAATATTATGTTGACATTATGTTAATATTTAGTTGATTTTAACATTAACAAAAAAATACACATTATATGTGAAATAAAATAAAAAAATTAAAATTATATTGAAATAATATTGAAAATATAAAAATTAGTGTGAAAAAAGATAGAAAATTTTAAATCAGTTAGTTTATTTCATATGTTAATTTTATGTTGATATTAAAACTGACGAAAAACATCAATAGTAAAAAAAGTAAAAAATTTAAAAATTCAAAAGTTAAATATGTGATAAATATTAAGTACATGAAAATAATGGTGAAAAGAAAAATTAAAATAATGAAAGAAAATATCGGAAAATGAAAGTTAATATAAAAAATAAAGTTAAAAGTAATATAAAAAATTAATATAAATTATAAATATTTAGAAAAGATAATAAAAAAATAAATGTTAGAGTAAAAACAGTATTTTATAGGCCAAATGTCGTAAAAAAGCCAAATCTTTCACAAAAGTTTCACAAAAGTCATGACCTTTCAATTTTGTCGATTTTGGCCAAAAACTGATTATTTGGTTTCACAAAAGTTCTGACCTTTCAATTTTATCAATTTTGGCCAAAAATGGATTATTTGGTTTCACAAAAGTCCTGACTTTTCAATATATGTGCATGCCACATAGACGCCACATAGGCAAATTGAAATCAAATTGAGAGTTGGCCACAATTGAAACCAAATAATAAGTTTTTGAATCGACAAAATTAAAAGATAAAGACTTTTGTGAAACTTTTATGAAAGTTTTGGCCCTTTTTATAATATTTGGCCTATTTTATATAAAAAGTCTACAGAATTTTTGGATCAATGGGCGGCCCATTCTGAAGCAAATACTAGCAGCAAAATTAGGGTGAAGCGGTGGGGTGAACATAGTGATTGAATTAGAGGCACCACGTATAAGCATGTTTGCCACTTGTTTGAATCAGAAGAGAACAAGTCAACCAAAGAGCTCCAACTGTAACACAACAATTCTTGGATTTTGAATTTTCTCTCATTCTTTAAACCGCAGAGTCTCATCTAAAGAAGTAATTCAAATTACAAAACAACCGGAATATGGAGACGATGACTGAGAGGTGGATAAAGAAACACCTTCTGATATACACCGGAGCCACCAGACACCCTTTTATTCTCAGTATTCGAGATGGGTCTGTTGATCTCTCTTCGTTTAAAACATGGCTGGTATGTATACACTATGTTCTTTACCATATGAGGTAATACATGCTTTTTCGATTTCATCACGGGCTTTAATACGTCCCAATTGTATGCGTGAAGTTTTATTTTTTTTCGATTCGATACGCGTGGTCATAACTGACTTGTGACTAATAAAAATGATGCCCATCCCTGCAAAATTATACCAAATATGTATTAATTGAGAAAAAAATAAAACCTAATACATATAATACAATTGAGACGTTTTAAAGTTTGTGATTATGTTGAAAAAACTTTAATATTATACGGTACCATATTTATAGAATTTTTTTTATTTTTGGTCAATTTTTTAAAATTTAGTTTAAAATTTGGACACAGGAACAGGATTATGTGTTTGTTAGAGAGTTTGTCCCTTTTGTGGCAAGTGTATTGATTAAAGCTTGTAAGATATCAGATGATGGGGGTGACATGGAAGTGGTGTTGGCTGGTTTGGCTTCTTTAGATAAAGAGATTCATTGGTTCAAATCTGAGGCCTCAAAATGGGATGTTTCTCTTTCTAACATTTCTGTCCATAGAACAAACCGGAACTATTGCAGGTATCCTAATATTTTTTTATGTTTTTTGCTAAATTTTGTGTATGTGTTTTTTTAGGTTATTTGTATATAAAATCTCGAACTTTTAATGTGATCTAAGCACAATATTTAAGACGTGGCATCCCACATTCCATCCTTTTAGAATTTGGAATTGTGTAGCTCATTGCCGTTTTATGAATTTTCAAAAGCCTATTTGGCAAATCGGACTGAGACATCTTGCCACGGCTATTTAAGGTTATTTGCATATTTAATTCCAACCTTTTGCATTTGTCGCGATTTAGGCATATCATTTTCAATTTGGCTACTCGGAGTCCAATCTCGTTTGCCATATAAGCATTCCATAATAAGCTGGATATGTCAATGGACTGCACAATGCAAAATTTAAAAACGATAGGATGTAGAAAGTTACGCTTTAGTAAATGTGCTTAAATCGCTAAAAAGGTTATAGAATAACTCTTTTTTGAATTGATAGTTAAACGTATATTTAGCACAGAAATGAAAATTCTAAAATGAAAAATGTCAAAATTAAATTTAGTGAAATTGCAGCAATAAATGGTTGGTCTAATGGATACTTCTGTTTTGTGAAAACTATAGAAGATATTGAGTTTGAATCTCTAGATGGTCTAAGAAAATTTATTACTTTTATAGTAAACGTAAGAAAATGAACTACTTTTGATCATATAGCTCATATAGACTTGCAAGGCCTCCACATGAAAAAAAAAATATAGGGAAATTGCATTTTTACAAGAATATGTATGTTATAATATAATATTTCGGCTTTTTAAAAGCATTTTTGTAAGTGAAAACGAAATGTCGAGAAATGCAGAACTCCATAAATTTCGGGAAATGGATATGCATATTTTTGAAATAGTTTAAAAAGAAATACTCTCTCCATGGCAGATTTCTTGCGAGTTTGATGTTACCAGAAGTTGATTATGCAGTGGCCATTACAGCGTTTTGGGCCATTGAAGCTGTATACCAACTGAGCTTTAACCACTGCCTGGAAGACGGCAACAAAACTCCATCAGAATTACAGGACACCTGCAGAAGATGGGGCAATGAAGCTTTTGGACAATATTGTAGCTCTCTCCAGAAAGTTGTCGATAGGTGTCTCGATAAGGCTCCGGAAGATGTTGTGAGAAAAGCTGAAACTACTTTCCTTGCTGTGCTTGAACATGAAATCGAGTTCTGGAATATGAGTCGCGGGGGACCTCATAGTGGACAGTGAAAGGTTTCATGTCCTAAAGATTTTTGTTTTCAGCCTAAGATGTGTTTTTCTGCTGTGTAAATATTTTGTTGCTATTGTGCATAAATAAGTTACAGGTGTGCTCTTTTGTATATGAAGTTATGAGCATTGATGAAGTTTTGGTGTAAATATTTTAGGGAGCGGTTATTGTGTTATAGCTTTTTCTACGAAACGGTATAAAATTTTAAAATAATTACCGAACTATAATTTTTTTACAAATGGTTATCGAATTAAAAAAACTTACAAAACAGTTGCCAAATTATAATTTTTTACATAACACTGAGTGGTCTGTTGTCAATTTATACATCTTTGTCTTGTTTACATTTATAATTCGGAATAGTTTTATAAAAAAATATAGTTCCATGATTGTTTTGCAAATTTTTATAATTTGTCAACTGTTTAATAAAAAAAATAATAGCTCGGTAGCGGCAACACAGCGGATTTTACCGACGAAATGAAATCCGTCACTGAATTTATACTTCCATCAACTAATTTAGCCACAAAATCAGACGAAATATCTAACTAACGGCGGATTTCCGATAGATTGCTACAAAATTAATCCATCGCCAATTTCTGTCATTTTTCAGCATTTTACTCGACATATCAAAATAAGCATATAAAATGTCATTTTCAAGTTTGTTTTTGGTAAAATATGGTGACAACTAATCATCTCCTTGACAAACTAATCGTACTCGTTGACATTCAATTCTATTCTGCTTAATGCAATTTCTAGTATTAAATTAGTTTGGGTTTATCACAATTAGTGAAGATAAGATTGACTTTGTCTTTTCAGGATTAGCTTTTTTTGGGTGATTTTTCAGGATTAGTTGATATCTATCAATTATACCTGAAATAGATAAACACACATATAGCTATTATTAGGCAAATGTCATTCTCACAAATAGTTGTGACTATCACGCTTGTGATGGGTGATCAAAAATCGAACCTCACCGCAGAATCAAACCAAATCAAACTAAAATTAAGAATGAATTGATTAAAGTAGTTAATATAGTCTAATTTAATTTACGATTTATGAAAAGTTTGTTTTCCGGTTTTGGTTTGTTTTTAGTGCTCGGTTCACCAAACCAAACCAAACCAAAAAAATCAAATTTCCATATATATATATATATATGTGTGTGTGTGTGTGTGTGTGTGTGTGTGTGTGTGTGAATAAATTATAATACTAAATTTATCATTCATTAGCACTTTTATTAAAAAAATTATTTTAAATCATCACTAATAATCATATATTTAGTAAAAATTAATTATAAATCTAGTTTTAAAAATATATTGATAAAAATATATAACTATTGACAATGAATTAAAAATTTGTATTTTTTGGAATGATGAACCGACCGAATTAAACCGAACCAAACTAAAATAACCGTAAACCAAATATTGTGAATTTTGGTTTTGATTTTTATAGTTGGTTCAGTTTTAGTCATTTGCAAACCGAACTAAATCGGATTATGCTCATCCCGACTTGTTTTTCAACAAATAACAATAGCATTTTGTATTTTTTAAATAAAGATTTACGAAAGCAAAACTTGGTAATAGTCCAACATTGCGGAACAAAACAAGTATACATACAAATTCAATTCTATCAATGCAATGCATTTGGCTGATCAATTGATTAATAGGATTATGTTACAACGGACCCCATTGACAGATTTCTAATTCTTGGACGTCTCTAAGTTAAATTAGAGGTAAAACGACCTAAAGTAGTTCCTTCAAGTTTCAAATTTGATGAATTCAAAACAAAAAAAGTTTCAGAAACTTCATCATTATACGAGAGGAATTCGGGGTTTAGATTTTTCCGGTTTCTTCTAAATCATTTCATAATTATTAGTTTATTTTTAATTTTTTTTCATTTTATTTCTATATTCAATCACTATTAGAGTGTAGCCTAATGGACAAATCGCTCGCTTATATTTGAAGTCAAGAGTTTGAACTCTATTTCACAGGATAGATTGTAATGCGTCGATTGTGCAGCTCATCTCTATCTATCAAATGGTTGAAGAAAGACAGTTACAATTAAATTTTTGATTACTGTTTAAGTTTAACACAATTTTTATGTAGCCTAAAAATGATTAGATTATTGGATTAACACATTTTAAAATCACTTAATTTTATATTTTTAGTTTATCTGATTCTTGAACTTATATTTGGTCATATTTGATACTAGAACTTTATATTTTTACTTTATCGGATTTCTGAATTTCGATTTGGTCTTATTTGATTTTGATTTTTGATTTTTTCGCTTCCTCATATTCCCAAGCAGATAAAAGTTCAGAGATTAAATATACTAAAAAAATATAAAAAGCAGGTACCAGATAAGATTAAATATATAGAAACTTAGGACCAGATAAACTAAAAATGTAAAATTCAGGAATCAAATAAGACCAAATGGAAGTTTAAACACCACATAAATTAAAAACCTAAAATTAAGAGACTTTAAAATAAATTAGTTCCAAATTATTTTGCTAAATACATTCACTCAACTCTAATGTTTTTAGTACCCATCAAAATTTTATAAGATTTCACATATCAAACCAAAGTCTCCAAACCAAAAAGAACAATTACAACAGCAATAAAGATAATTAACTTCAACAAGAAAATGGGAACCCAAATCAGATAGCCAGACAAATCCATTAGCCAATTCGACTTTGAACAGTGATCATTTCACTCTTATGTCTAACATTGATCATCACTCTTTCGTCTAACATTGATCTAATCATGAAAAACATGCCAGAAATATTAAATGTTAATTAGCATGAGCTTGCCATAAACTCAAAAAACTTCGGCTCTGTAATAATTTCAAGATCGTTATTCAGGCTGCTGTCCGTAATTTCTCTATGTTCTTGAAGCATCTGGTGCAAGAAAATCAAATATCGCGTCAGCTTATTTTCTTTAGCCTTCAAAACTTTGTTCTCCAACTCAAGAACAACATGCATTTTCAAGAGAGCATTATATTTTAGATCATCTTCATATAATTTTCTCTCTAACTCAGCTTTCTCAGTGATCAAGTCCTCCATTTGCTTCTGTCTCTTCATTCTTGATCTTCTTGCAGATTCGCGATTCGAGATCATTCGCTTTCTTTTTTTCTCATCCATGCTCTTTTTTGGTGCATCTTCATCAGATTCTGAGTCAATAGTTATTATAGTATATGCCATTTTTCTTCTTCTTTAGAATGTAAAATATGAAAATTTATAAAAAAGTTCAAGAAAACATGTAAAACCAATAAAGAAGAAGAACTGATATGGAATGATATAAAAGCATTAGATGATTTCAAAGTATGAAAAGTATGAGTCCTAATTAAAATGGAGATTTATTCATATTTTGGAGAAATGGTGAATTAAGAGAAGGGAACTATATAAGGACATATATATCCAAAAGAAGATGATATTGATAACTGATAAGAAACAAGAAAACTGAAGGATTTTAAGGGTTTCACTGGTATTTATATATAGGAGTTAATAAGAACAAAGATAAGGTTCACATTGTATAAATTATTGTTAGTTTTTTCATTTTTTCAAAGGATAATCTATTTAAAGGGAATCGTTCTTCTTATCAATTAGATTGACATATTGATTAATTATTAGCAAACTAATTTTATATATCTATATTTTTTAATATTTTAATTAATATATCTATAACAATTTCATCAAAAAAAAAATAGATCATGAAAAAGTTTGATAATCTGATCCATCAGTTTCACAAATTACCTACCAACTAATGTTACGAAATTGGCATCAAATTAGAGCAAGTCTTTGAGGGACAATAAGCAAGGCCCACACAATCCATAAAGTACTGTTGTTAGCTCAACATGAACGGCAAAAGCCCACCAATGGGTTTGTGGCAATAGCTAGTTTTTTTTTTTTTTTTATCTAGTATTTGTCTTAATTTTATTTGTAAAAAAATACTCTAATTTTTAAAAATTATATTTTTATAAAAAAAATTATTATTTTTTTCTCTGTTAATTTATAAAAATACTATGTTTTTTAACTGTTTTAGAACAATTTTAGTATATATTTTTAAATTCTGTTGAAAATAATTTTGAAACCTTAAAACGGTTTAAAAAATAGGTTGCAGATTACTCCCTCCGTCCCACTCTAATTGACAAAATATGGAGTTTTTAGTGTCCCATTCTAATTGACAAAACTAACATAACTATAATTTTTTCCTTTATTTTTCCATCTTTACCCTCATTTAAAGTCATGTCTTTTATGGAAAAATGGTGAATTTTTAATAAAAATTTACTAATACTACTAATAGCATTAATTAGCTCTATTATCAATAGAAGGGTATACAAGTAACTCTCTATATCATTTATTAGTTTGTATTGGTTATTGTAATTTAGTTATTTTGTCAATTAGAGTGGGACGGAGGGAGTATATTTTAGAAACTGTTTGAAATTTATTAAAAAATTGTTTAAGATGCAGCTTCTAAAACTGTTTCAAATTGTGTTTTTAGAAACCATTTAAAACTATAACAAGCACTGGAATAAAAAAATAAAAATTAAGACGGATTGAGATATGACTAAAAACTTACTTTCGAGGTTGAGTTTTGCAAATATATATTTTTAGATACTTTTGTAAGGAATTTTTTTTTTTGCTGCTGACACTCATTTGTATCTAGCTCTACCCACATGAGCCAGGAAAGCCCAGCCAATAGCTTCAATTTTTTATATCTAGCCCTACCTACCAACTTTGTATTTTATACATTTAAACCCTCAGACTTTGTACTTAATTATTTATATGAAAACCCCTAAGAAATAACTAACAGTAAAATGATAAATTATCAATTGATTCTTTATATATGTATATATTGTGATTAATTAAAATAAGACAATATTTGTTAGATGAATAAAATAAGACAATATTAAATGTACATTCATCAATATCAATATATTAAATTATGTAGTTAACCAGCTCAAGACATGTATACCATATGTATATTTTGATCTCTCATAATATACAATTTAAAACAATTCCTAAATTTAATTTGTTTAATACCCCTGAAATTGAAGAGGTTGAATATAAAAACTAAAGTTTAGAAATTAGAAATTACAGGTCCAAGTGATTATATATTCTTTTTAACTACAAGTTTACAAGAAGACTTTTAAGAATAATATTAATGGAATGTATATTATTTTATTATTACTAAAAAAAAGTGTTTAAAAATATTTTAAATATCTGACGTAACAAACATTATATAATACACCTGATATGGATAATAATTTTCAAGAAATTCTATAAAAGGTGCGTATGTCAAACTTTGTCGTTATTCTGCAAAAGACCATTTATGCATAATGCAAAGCGTTATTCTGCAAAAGACCATTTATGCATGATGCGAAGTCTAAATTTAGTAATAAAATCCATTCGGAAGTTCTTGTATTATATCATACTCCCTCCGGCCCAATAGAGTTGTCCACTTTGCCTTTATCACACAGTTTAAGAAAAGCAATTATTGTTTATGGGTTTTGTAAAATTTTCCTTACTTTCCTTATCATACCCCTATTTAATATAGGACCCGCTTGCAATTTACTCATTAGTTTATTTTAAATAGGGGTAATATAGAAAAATTAAGTGTAAAAGTTAGTTACTTTTTGAAAGTGGACAAGAGTTTTGGGACAAAAAAAATTCTCAAAGTGGACAACTCTATTGGAACGGAGGGAGTATTTATTTAGAATATCCTTGTACCATCTTTTTGTTCGTCGAATCCCTTTACTTACCAGATTTTTCTTCCAGTCCATCCACTTATAAGACTTTTTATTTTTTAAGCCCCTTTGTGTGAACTGAAAGAAAAAAAATTAAAAATAGAAGGACTGAAAAAAACACAAAGGGCATCAAATTTGGATTTTGCCAAGTAAAAGGACTCCAACGTGAACAACTTTCGAGTAAGGCCCTCGCGAATAAAAATACTAAAATAAAGGGACTTCTGTTACCTTTTGTAATTTACCTTTTCTTATTCAAAAAATAATAATTATATTACTATCTATATACCTTCTCTCCTAAAAAAAACTAATAAAAAAAAGAAACAAGTACCATATACTACTGCATACGACGTCGTTTGAGAAAGCAAATTAGCACACCCTCCAATTCACGTGTAGTTTACTCCTGCCGGGTAATCCAAAACAATTTTCTCTTTGAGAAGATATAAAACGTAACGTTTTAATCTTCTTCTCTTTTTTCTCTACAAAAACACCACTCTCAAATCGCTCCTCCTGCTGAAAAAACTAAAATAAAACAGAACAAAAATTCATAAAAACACTAGAAGGGAGATAACACAGAGAGCTCCCATAATGCAAATTTACAGAGAACCCTCTTATCGCGCGTATATAACACTCTCTTATCTCTCTAAATTGAATAAAAATTATAATTGATTCTATCTCTGGATCCTCATCCTTATACTACTGGAGTGTTCTTCAATCCAACTCGTGAACGGTGAAACGCACCGTATCAGTCCTGAATTCATACTCCATTGCTAAGGTGCTTCTGTTTTAATCTAACTTTTTCTAAGTAATTGTTTTTCGATAATTAGATACTGATATGCTATGTAGCTCCTTATTAATGCGTGCTTATTGAATTAGATTGGTTATTTATGTTTTGTTTTGTAATTTTTAGATTGTAATTTGGTAAGTTAGAGTTTGAGATGTTGAATTAGGGTTTGTTTTTGGTGATTTGCAGTGGAATGCATTTGGATTTTTGCTGGTTAGGCTTTCAAAAAGTAGAGGAAATTATCATCCTGGATTAATTATTTAGCACATTATAGAAAGGTCAGCTTTGAATTGTGAATTTTCTTTTTTTTGGTTGATTAATTGTTATTAACTAATTTGAGCTGTTTGAATAATGTTGTCTGGTAATGAAGCTGTAAATTTAGAGTCAGATTGTTGTTTGCTTAACTAGTATTCCGTTTCTTGAAGTGTAGGAATGTGTAGATAGTTCAGAAATCTGTATGCTTAGAGAAAATATTATTTTAGGATTGTGGACATGATCGTGTAGATGGCTGCTGAAATTTGTATGCTCGCGAGTCATGACAAATGTTTTTTTAGGATTTTGTTAAACTCTCTGAAAGTTGACAAATGTGTCTATTTTGAGAGATTCATCATCCACTTATATCTCAAGAAGTTCTCGTAACCAAATAGCTGGTTGTCTTAACAAAATATAGGCCTTTTTTTTACACTGGTCAATCTCCTTTGGCTTTTAAAATGGCAATATTACGTTACAGAGCTTGGCAATTTTTTTTCTTTAATTGATAAGTTGACATTCATTAGAGAATATCTAGAGGAATGTGTTTGTTTTCTTCTTAACAGGGTAAAAGAATTTCAATGAGACCTTGATGATTCATGGTTGCCTACTTTACTAATCTGATTGATGCATTGGCTCACTTCGTGTTTCTGCTGTATTTTATAAGTAGCCTATGTACAATGCATCATATATTGAAATTGTTTTCAATCAATTATTTATATCGAGTCCGTGGTCTTTGTTGCAGGAATATGGCCCTCCGGAAGTATATTCCTTCAGGTGATGAACCTTCTCTTGGAATGAAGCCTTTGAATTTTTCTAAGAAGGTGCATCAGAAAGCTCAACATGCAGATCCAGAGACAAGAGTGCTACCTGAAGTAGATATCAAAGAAGTTTACTTCTTAATTATGCATTTCCTTTCAGCCGGGCCATGTCAAAGAACATATGAGCATCTTTGGAATGAACTTCTTGAACATCAACTTTTGCCTAGGAGATATCATGCTTGGTATTCAAGGAACAGATCACCTGCTGGAGACAAAAATGATGATGGCACATCATTCCCATTAAGTTATAGTACGTTAGTGGAGAGGTATGTGTTGTGCTTATTGCCTCCAATTCTTTCCGTCTTTTAAAAAAATATCATTGTTTCTGTATTTGTCTTAAGGAAAAAATTACATAAATGTATTTTAATTGATATGAAGTTGTCCTTAGGCAATATTCTCGTTTTTATGGTTCATGTTTAGAGATAATTACTTGGTTACAGGGTTCTAGTATACACTATACACAAGACAGCATATCTGTTCTTTCAAAAAGGAAATAACCTCTTGAATCAATGGCCTGATATAGTTTTTGCTCACCCAATGCCTTTGACATACTCCTTTTTCTTTTGCATCTCTTAGGCATCGTCATGTCAAGCAGGATCATTTGGTAAAGCTTCTGAAGCAGTTATTACTTAATACCGATGCTGCTATGAATGGGTTAGTTGATGGCAATGCAGCCTCTCCATCACAAGGTTTAGTCGAGGCAAAGGTTCTAAATGCTGCTCATGTTCCGACACTTTTGGGAACAGGCGCATTTTCACTTTTGAGTGGTAAGTGACCTGTTGTTAAGCCTTTGATATCAAGCATATCTGAGTTTTTTGACCCATTGATATACTCGCACGATATCATATTTTGTGAACCTTTTTTTTCCAGTTTCTTTCTGTGAGACCATCTGTTTACGGGCACATAATAGAGTTCTCATGGTCATTCTGTTTTCTTAAAGGAACTAGATATTTTGCATTTATATTCTTAACTATGGTGTCATCCTTTTCTTCAGATGATAGAGACAAGGGCGAAGATCAGGTCAAGCATCCTCCTGCTCATATGCGGTGGCCTCATATGTCTGCAGATCAGGTCCGAGGGTTGAGTTTGAGAGAAATCGGCGGTGGTTTTTCAAGGCACCATCGTGCACCTTCTATTCGTGCCGCTTGTTATACTATTGAAAAACCTTCAACTTTGGTACAAAAAATGCAAAATGTCAAGAGAATGCGGGGACACAGAAATGCTGTTTATTGTGGTATGGATTTTGTTAATTTAGATTAGGCAGTTTAGAAGTTCATGTTTGCATGGAAGTTTAACATTTGCTGTAAGTCTGAGCTGAATTGCAGTCTCTAAGTATTTGCTTGCTAGACATTACTGCTGGTTTTCTTTATTGATATTTAAGAAAAAGTATGTATTTGCATCTGATTTTTTTCCTTGACATGCATCGTACAGCTATCTTTGATCGCTCAGGTAGATATGTTATCACTGGTTCTGATGATCGTCTTGTGAAAATCTGGTCCATGGAAACTGCGTTTTGCTTGGCCAGCTGTCGTGGACATGAAGTGAGTTTGGACATCTTCACAAGCAAACATGTCAACTTTTTTGGCTTTTTTAATTTTTGCCTAATTTGTTTCTTTCTCTTTTCATAAAAGGGTGACATTACTGACTTGGCTGTGAGTTTTAGCAATGCCTTGGTGGCTTCTGCTTCAAATGATTGTGTAATTCGAGTGGTAAGCTTCTTTTGTTGTCCAATGTACCAAGGGTTTTTTATTTTTCTTTAACTTGATCTATGACAAGTCTTTTTGAACACTGGCAGTGGCGTTTGCCAGATGGGCTTCCAATATCTGTTCTACGTGGACATACTGGGGCTGTTACTGCCATAGCATTTAGCCCTAGGCCAGGATCTATATACCAGCTTCTTTCGTAAGGCGTAATCTTGATATGCTCCCGATTTTTTCTGTTTGGATTTGTTTGGATTATTGGTGATCATGCTAATTTTTAGCTGACCTTATCGATTTCTGTGCATATTTTACAAATTGAGAGATGGATGATCTTGGTACATTTCTAAGAAGTCATTATTTTATGTACACAAGCCTGTTCTTTTACCACATCATAGGCCTAAACTGTGGAATTTAATAATGGATCAAGGAATTTAACAGTCTATTTTACGAATTTTCTATTCCTGGATAATCATGAGAACTTTCTGTGCTAAGTTTGAATTTAGGCCTACTTCATTCTTTGCTTCTGCTTTGGAATTGAGACATAGCCTGTGGGCACTATTATTCTTGAACACAGATTATTTATCAAGGCTCATATCTTGCAATGTTGATAAGGACTCTGTTTTATTTTGAAGATGTTGATAAGGACTCGTATCTTCTATTTTTTCCTGTTATTTTTGCTAAATTCACCTATCTGTTTCCCCTTCTAATCTAGCCTATTTTTGTTAGTATCTTTCCGAGAATATTTATTTACAAAGTAACTGTAATTGGTATGTGCTTCTCTGCTTTAAACCAAACCTCAGCTCAAGCAGTCAAATTCTCCTGGTGGGGACTGAGGCTTGGTTGAGCCAAGCCGACTTGAGCTGGCTTTTTGTTTAACTTGAATACAACTTTTTAAGGTACACAACTTGAACTTGTAAGAATAACCTTAAATTCTAGTTACTAACTAATGCTAAATTTCTATGTGATTTTAGACATTTCCATGATGCTGTGTTGGACAATAAGCTACCATCTTACCTTCAAAATAGTGTTACGTACACCTAACGTGCTTTTAATTATTGTCACTTTTGCTTATGCTCTGCACTTTGCAGGTCATCTGATGATGGAACGTGTAGGATCTGGGATGCTAGAAGCTCTAACTTCAGTCCACGAATATACGTTCCTAGGCCTTCAGATTCTTTAGCTGGTTTGTTAACTTTTTGTTTAATACATAATCATTTATCGATGCACTGGTTCATTTATATGAAGAACCCACAAGAACAGTGGAATGGCTGCAGGAAAGAATAGTGGTTCATCCTCAAATAGTGTTATTCAGAGCCATCAGATCTTTTGCTGTGCATTCAATGCTAATGGAACTGTATTTGTCACCGGAAGCTCTGACAATCTTGCTAGGGTACACAAATTTCCCACAAGTTTTGCTTAATTTTGTTCTGTTTTCATTTTAAGTAGAGTTTGTAAGTGATAGTTGTGTCTTTTTATTTATTGTTTTGGTAATTTTGAGATGTCTTGCAAATGATGAGCATTTACGTGCAGGTGTGGAATGCTTGTAAACCAATCACAGATGATGTAGGCCAACCAAATCATGAGATAGATGTTTTGTCCGGTCATGGGAATGATGTCAATTATGTTCAGTTTAGGTTGGTGTGACTATTTTACAAATGCCATTCTAAAAAAGATTACTGCTGAAATATGTTCTGCCATGTTTTATAGTGGCTGTGCTGTGGCATCTAGATTTTCTCTCTCTGACAGCTCAAAGGAAGAGAATGTTCCAAAATTCAGAAATTCATGGTGTGTGGGCTTAGTTTATATTTGTACTTTGTCCTAGGAAATTTGTCACTACCTTATAAGTATTTATTCCACAGATTAATGAGTAATTTTTTGTTCAGGTATTCTCATGACAACATAGTGACCTGTTCTAGAGATGGCAGTGCAATCATCTGGGTTCCAAGATCACGTAGATCTCATGTAAGCTGATAATCTCTCAAAATAGGTCTCTTACTTTTTTTCTACTTTCTTGCTGTTTCTAATGTGCAGTTTAGGTCAATTTTTTGACTTTCGAATAAAACATGCATGTTGCAGGGAAAAGTTGGACGCTGGACTCGATTATATCAGCTGAAAATTCCTCCTCCTCCAATGCCTCCTCAACCTCCACGAGGAGGTCCACGTCAGAGAGTTTTACCAACTCCTCGTGGTGTAAACATGATCATTTGGAGTATAGATAATTGTTTTGTCCTTGCTGCGGTCATGGGTAATGTTGTGCGTGTGTGTATTATTTTTCTGATTGTTATGCAAATGCTAATATGCTTGGATACTGTTAGTGAAAATAAAACTGTAGTTGCACTGTCACTTAACAATTTGAACTTTCGATTGAATTGGTTATTTGATATGGTCAGAGTCTCTATGATAAAAGGTTTTACAGTTCGACCTTTGACAAAATCCATTTGATTAAACTAAATGTTTGAGCGGCAAGGTGGACCTGTGATGGTTCACTCTTCAAACTCAATGGAAACTCGAACTCGCATTTGTGTGTGTTAGAGATAATAAAACTAGACTTGGAGACTCACTCAACCGTTTGAATATTTTGGTGAATTGATAATAGGCCTAATGCTTTAAAAAATCCTGACTTTTTAGCCCCTTTTCAATTCTACCTAACGTTGAAAACTGATCAATTTTACCCTATTTTGCATTTTATCGTTTCAATAGTACCCCAATTTTGCAATTTTTGTCAATTTTTTTACTTAAGTGATGAAATCATTTAATTAACTAAGTATAAAGATATTCTTAAATTCATTTCCATTCAAAAAAGTACAAATAAGTCTTTTATTTTAAAAACTACCTAAAAACCATAATCAAATTAAAACTAATTTATATTCTTAATTAATTTAACTAAATCTAAATTAATTTTAAACACCTACAATTAATATATGCTAGACATGGAGAACGTTTTTGAATTTTTTCCAAATGAAAAAAACGTCAATTCAATATTTCAGGGTACAATTGAAACGATAAAATGCGAAATAGGATAAAATTGACTAGTTTTCAACGTCAAGGTAGATTGAAAAGGGGCTAAAAGGTCGGGGTTTTTTAAGATATTAGGCCTTGATAATATGACAGATACAAATACTCATTATTCTGCTGATGCTTTATTAGCTCCATGTTCTTTGTTCAGAAATAGTTGTCAACGTTCTCTTGTGTTTGCCTAGCTTGGCTATTGCACTAAACAAATGTTTCTTTTTAATAAGTTTTAGAACTATTCGATGGAAACCCCTTACGACTTGTCAGGTTTCACTATTTTGGCATATAGTAAGCTGATCGTATGGCTCTTCTCTTTCTCTTCTCCCCTTTTTGAACTTGTTCTTTGATGTGTTGATCTGCATTTTAGCAACTTGACAATCTTGGCTTAATAGCATGATTTTTAATATACAAGATGCATACTTGTTCTTTCTGGCCCTTGGTAACTTGTTGCATTATTGGCTGAATAATGTATTTGCTTATGCAGATTGCAGGATTTGTGTTTGGAATGCTGCTGATGGTGAATTAGTACACTCTTTGACTGGTCATACCGATTCCGTAAGTAGCACTTCATTCATCTGTTTTTCATCTTCTGCTCTTATTGTGATTAACAAAGTGGCAGTGATAGGGATGTTTATTGGTTGGGTTGAGTCCATTTTGCTAAAAATCCAGTCCAACCCAATTTAAATATACTGGGCCATGATGTTTCAAAAAAGAATTTAATCCAACATCAATTATCTTAGTTTGGGTTGATGATTTTTTTTCATGCATTGGGCAGTTGCTTTGTTGCCTTTTTGACTAATGTTTTTATGCATTATTCAAATTTTATAAGTTTTTTAACTTAATGGATTTCACCCAAATTGGTTTGTTGAATTATTCTTCTACTATTATAGTTCTGTTCTAATACTAAAGTAGAAATGGCCTATTAAGTAGAAATGCCTATTGTTTAGTAATGTGTTAATATATGTTGGTTTGCTGAGCAGTACAATAATTAACAACTTGGAAATGATTTTGAATTGTAGCCTTAGAAATTTCTTATCATCAAGAAAAATTAGAGAATCTGTAACCCGATATTGTCCAAAAAAAGAACAAAGTATGGGACTTGATTGCTTATTGATAAGCAATTTCATGTGTTAACTAAAAGTAAAAATCAATCGATTGACTATCCTTCTGCAGATGAACTCTGACACTCATTTCATCTCATTTGCTAATGCAGTTAATTGAATCCAAAGAGGTCAATATTAACAATCAATCCAACTGATTGTTTTGAATAAATTAATAATAAAAAAAAAACTGACTGGATGCGGTCGAATTGATTAGGTTTCTTGGAATTTGGATTAACCCAATTCTGTACATCTCTAATTGTGAACCTGGGATACTGCAACATGGCTAAATTAGGGTATTTTACTTGGATTTCAACTTCCGACATGCTCTTACTCAATGAGCAGAAGTTTTAGATTTGTTTTTTTTTTTGGTGATTTTCTCCTCATCCCTTCTCTTGCCATCTTGTTATTTGCAGAGTGAAGTTTGGTTATGCTTGTTTGCTATTATGGGATAACACCATTATTTATTCTCTAACTTTTCACTTATGGAGTCAAAATTTCTCCTGATCATTATTTTTCATTCTCGGCAGACGTATGTTTTGGATGTCCACCCTTTCAACCCACGAATTGCTATGAGTGCTGGTTATGATGGAAGAACTATTGTCTGGGATGTGAGTTTTAGATTGTTTGTGGCTTCTCTAGCATTTGTTTTTTAAATTTATTTATTCAACAAGTTCTTGTTCTCTATCTTTAGATATGGGAGGGAACAGCTATCCAGATCTACGAGATTTCACATTTCAAACTAGTAGATGGCAAGTTTTCACCGTAAGTGCAAATTAAGAAATGATGATTTCAGAACATTTTTTTCTCTTCAATATTGAGTTTTATGGCGCTGCGATCTCTCTTAGGCTAATGTTTATATGTTGTTTTTACAATTACTTTGTGAATGCTTTTGTCTAATAATATTGTCCAATTGTGCGCCCTCAAGAAAATTGACGGGCATGCCAGTGAAGTTGGTTATGATTTTTTAACTGATGTTCGTGTTCTCGTGTGCCTCTTTTTGTGTTAGGGATGGGACGTCCATTATACTTTCAGATGATGTTGGTCAATTGTATACCTTGAACACAGGCCAAGGTGAATCCCAACAGGATGCTAAATATGATCAGGTGCTGTTTTTTCAAAATAATTTATTATGCTTTACTGTACACTTCAATGAGAGGACTGAAATAGTATATGATACTAACTATGAGTTCACTTTACAGTTCTTCCTTGGTGATTATCGGCCCTTGATACAAGATACCTATGGCAATGTACTTGACCAGGTTGGTTATCTAACCTACTGGCTTTAGTAAGGTCCTTTATTGTGGATGAAATCATGTTGTGCTGGACTTTCCACTATTAATATTAGTGAAAGTGTTATGGTCCCGCCAATAGGATCTCGTCACAGGTCTATTATTCGGAAAATCTCGTTGATTTCCCTTGTTTGTCCTGATCTTAGATAAATCTATTTTTGAGATGTTAATGGTGATTTGTTCAAGAGATCACCAACTCTCCTTTTCTTTATTTTTGACTGAATTATTGATTACTTTATTGAATATAATCTTCTCCTTTAAATAGAAAAGAAAATAAACTACAAAAGGAAAAGAATCCCTACTTAAGAAGGATTCCTAATAAGCATAAATATTACTTCCTAAATAATAGAAAACAAAATACTTCTTAATTGAAAGTTTATATTTTAGCTAACCAAATAGGAACTCTGTTATTACAGCTGTAATAAAACAGCTGTTCATAACAGAAAGTGAAGCGTAGGAAAAATGAAAATCTCTCTTTAAAATTAAGAATTTATATATTGGCACGTCTCATTTTCTTTAGTTTAAATTTCATGATTATCATGTTGTCTAAGAATTTTTATGTCAAGGTCATTTATCAAGTGAGTATATTTGAATATAAAACTATTAAAAGAAAGTGGCCCTTAAGTTTTAATATCTTCTTTGAGGCTTTTAATTGGTGGATTTATCATGTTTGGCTACTTTCCAATTTTTTTAAAATTAACTAATAACAAATGGTTAAAGAGGCCTACAGCTGCAGGCTTGGTCATAAGTTTCTTTTTTCTGTATGTTGTGTAGATCTTCAACTACTATTTTATAAAATAATTTATATTAAGAGTAATCAATATTGCAAAAAGCTATAAAATTATTGGTAAGGAATCAATTTAATATATAAGGACAAAGCGTCTAATTCCCCTTCACCTTGTGTCAAGGGTCAAACTAGCTGAATTCTTGCCTCAAACCATGCCAAGTTAGTAAGTCAACCTAAATACCATAGTTTCTATCTAATTTCTATCTTTTAAATTCTAGCCCCACAGGGATCTTGTTGGTCTCTATGAGTTTATTTTCATGTTGAGGATTTCGAATTGAGGAGCTAAGAATACTGGAGCATGTTTTATCTGATAGTTGCTGCTTGAAAAAGGAAATCCTGCTGGCATGTCAAGCCAGGGCATTGGCAGGTCAGACTGTGTGCGCTGGCAGGCCAATGGCCATACCGCACCCAAACTTGGTGATGGTAAAGAGGAGGCGGTGATGGTAAGAAAGAGGAGATGTTGATTGTCTGTAATTCTTATTTCTAACCAAGAAAGGAACAATCAACATTAAACATAAAATAATTAGAAGCAATGCTAGTTAGTGATAAGCAATTGAAATGGTGGTGATAGAGAGAAAGCAAAGGTGGTAGTGATGGAAGAGAGTAGATTTAGATGGTGGTAGGGAGTTAGAGAGCGGTGGCGATTGCATATGATGACGAGGACTTTGATGAGGAAAAGAGGCTTGTTTTGTTAAAGAACTTATGTTTCTAACAAAAGAATTTGTTTCGAAATGAAAAAAAGAGTTAAATTAGGTGTATAGATATGAAAAAAAAAATTAATAAAGTTTTTTATCTTGAACTAGTGTTGTGCTGTCTCCATTTCTAGAATGTTTGATCAATTTGAGCATGATTAGAAATTTTGGGCTAATCTGCAGAAATAGATCAAATTCGGCTTGTGTGATCCCTTGGCACTAGTTAAAAGAGGAATGTGACCCTTGGTCTTTTAATATGTCAAAGCTTTTAGGATGTCAGCTTTTTAACTAATGCCACCATTTCTATTTGCCTGTGCTTCTTTGTTGACTTTAAATCATATGAAACATCTGACTCAGGAAACTCAGCTTGTGCCATACCGGCGAAATATGCAAGATCTTCTATGTGATTCAGGTTTATCATCATACTGTAATCTTTATGCTGTCATTTCAAGATGTACTGTGATTCTTTCAATCTTATGTTGCCATTGTTTCCTGAGGAATTGTAGGAATGAATCCCTATCCGGAACCGTATCAGAATATGTACCAGAAGAGACGTTTAGGGGCTTTAAATATCGAATGGAAGCCACCTTCTATAAAATTTGCTGTTGGGCCTGATTTTAGTTTAGACCCGGATTTCCAAATGCTACCATTGGCAGACTTGGATGTAATGGTTGAGCCACTTCCAGAGTTTGTTGATGCCATGGATTGGGAACCAGAAATTGAAATGCAAAGTGATGATAATGATTCTGAGTACAATTTGGCTGAGGAGTGTTCTACTGGGGATGAGCAACGGAGTTTAAATTCTAGTTTATCAATTGATCCAGATTGCAGTACAGGAGACAGTGAGGTTGAGGGCAAGGATGGTTTTCATAGACCTAGAAGGAAAAAGCAGAAGGCTGAAGTAAGTCTTCTTTTGATCAAATTTGTTTCAATTTATTAGTTGCAGCACAGTATTGACTTTGAATTTTCTCCCTCTCTTGTGTTTTTTGTTCCTTTTTCAGATTGAAATAATGACTTCTTCAGGAAGGCGTGTTAGAAGGAGGAATTTGGATGATTATGATGACAATGCCTTCAGAAGTCAGAAGACCAATAAATCAAAATTTGGCCGAAAAATTTCGAAGAGAAAGTGTTCCATGTTGAAGGGTTTGAGGCCACAAAGAGCAGCTGCCCGCAATGCCCTTACTTTGTTTTCAAAAATTACTGGAACAGCTTCAGATGGAGATGATGACGACAGTTCAGAAGTTGATCCATCAGAAAGTGAATCCACAGAGCAGCACTCGAACTTCCAGAGTGATGAATCTGAGAGATCTTTTCAAAATTCACAATATAGGAATTTGAAAGGGAAAGAAATCTCATTGGAAGAATCTGAAGATTTTGTTAAATCTCATGAATTTCTTGAGCCTCGTATTAATGCTGGAAACAAGAGAAAACTAATCTTTAAACTTCCGGTTCGAGACTCCACTAAGGTTCTTATCTCAAGGAGTAGAATAGATAACAACAACCAAGTTGATTCAATTTGCTCCTCATCATATACAGTTCCTCAGGGAGTCGCAGGGGAAAATGGGGTTCATATGAGATCACTAGATTTGGGTTCCTCTTCTGGTTATATGAACGGCAGCACAGTGGTAGGAAGGAGAACGGAGCAGATAGAGGGCTCTCATTTTGATTTGTCTGAAGGATACAAATATGGGGATATCAAATGGGGAGGCGCCAAGGCCCGTACTACCAAACGTCAGAGATTTGGAGAAGCCATGTCTTCAGCTGCATGTTCCAGATTTAGAATAGGTTGTAGTGATCAATTAGAAAAGGAGAATACCACCAATGGATTTTCAAAACTTCAGGACACTTGTGGCACATTATCCCCCTCTGACATTCAAACTTGTTCTCATAAGACAGATGAACTGACAGCAACCAGTTTAAAAGATGCTATGCTTGGTACTCCTGAGGTTGAGGCTGATGCGGATAATGGTAAAAAACACTTATTCTTTGATGGATGCATGGATACTGATGAACTACCTAATTCAGCTTACATGGCTAATGAGAATGACGACCCTCCTGAATTTAAAGAGGGCGGTAGCAGTTCACCTGTGTCAACAAAATTACGTATAATATCAAGGAACTGTCCAGTAGATTCTTCTAATCATGGAAATGAGGAGGGTTCACCTGTTAGCCCTGCAGACATGAAAGAGAATCCTGTTCCAGAAGTCCCTGATTGTGACAGGACCAACAGAACTCCTGTCAATAAGCATGACGAGTTTCAGGTATCAGACACTCACATTATCGAAAATTCCTTTGCCTCACTGGATGACTCGATGCATCCCCAATCTCGTCAAAAAAAAATGTATAATGTTGTTTATAGAAGATCAAAGTTAAGTAGAGATAGAGCAAACTCAGAAGATGATAGCGGCATCAGAGAGAGCATTTCACATGCCAGTACTGGTGAACACAATGTCAAAGGTGACTTGCAAGAAGAGACTACTGATGGAGCTCATGCAGTTCATTCCGCACGGTTAAAGGAATCTACAGGTGAACCAGTGAACTGTAGTATCAAGCGGGGACAGGAACTTGAGTCAGAGGATACATACAGAAATACCCATAATGGTTCCGTTAGCGGATGTCAACTTCCTACTGAAGAATGGGGATCAAGCTCAAAGATGGCAGTTGGTGTAAGATCCTCCAGAAATAGAAGGACCAGTTATATTTTTCGCGATTCAAGTCCAGTAGATATGAAAAAATCACGTCAGTCGACCAAAAAAAGTTCATGGTTGTTGCTGTTTAAGCATGAGGAAGGCTCTCGTTATATCCCTCAGCTTGGGGATGCAGTAGTATATCTAATACAGGTTAGTACTAAAAGATTTTATTTACTGTGGCATATTTGCTCTTGTTTAGATTAATTGTGCTGTATGGTTAATAAATGCAATGGTGTATATGGAAATGTTAATTTTTCAGGGGCATCAAGGCTACAAAGAGCAATGCAATTACCAAACAGAACCGGGGCCTTGGAAGTCAGTGAAGGGTCATATTAGGCCAGTCGAGTTCTGTAAAGTTGAAGGCCTTGAGTATGACACAATAGCAAATGGAGATAGTTGCTGCAAATTGACACTTAAATTTGTAGACCCTACTTCTGATGTGTTTAGTAAAACATTTAAACTGACACTACCTGAAGTAACTGAATTCCCAGATTTTCTTGTTGAAAGAACCCGGTTTGACGCTGGTATGCTGAGAAATTGGACAAGCAGGGATAAATGTAAAGTCTGGTGGAATAATGGTGATGGAGAAGATGGTAGCTGGTGGGATGGCCGGATTACGTCTGTAAAGCCCAAATCTCTCGAGTTTCCTGACAGTCCATGGGAGAGGTATAGTATAAAGTACAGAAGTGACCCCAAGGATGAACATTACCACAGTCCTTGGGAACTTTTTGATAACGAAACTCAATGGGAGCAACCTCATATTGATGATGAGATTAGAAACAAGCTGATGCCTGCCCTGCTCAAATTAGATCTATCAGGCAAAAAACAGGTAATTAAATTTCAGCTATTTTTGAAATATGTAACTGCTGGATCAAGTTAAGAGTTTTGTAGGGAATTATTCTTAATTCTATCCTGAATATTTTCAGGATCGTTATGGGGTTCAGAAATTGCGCCAAGTATCAGATAAAACTAATTTTACAAATAGGTAATTACTTGTCTTTCTCCGTTATCCTGTCATTATTTTAGTGGGTATTTTGCCATCAGATAAGCTGTACAAATGGCTGGGGCTCTCTCCTTCATATATTACCTATATCCCAGCAAGTTAAAAAAATGGAAGTTGCAAAATTGTTGGAGTGTATCTTGATACGCATGAATTTTGTTCCTTCGGTCCGTGTTTTTTATAGTTTCTGGTCTATTTAGAAACTTAGTAGTCTTAGATTGACTTGTCAACTAACCAATTCACCCAAAAGTTCAAGCCGGTGGGACTTTAACTATGATTTTATTATTACCTTAACACATTATGGTACACGAATATTTGTTGGACTTGAAAGTATAAACTAGTATATATTCACTTCATCTTGTACATTTAATTATTCAAAGGGGCTGTCAAGAATCGAACACTAAGCCTTTCAATCATAGAGATCTGCTACCATAGCCAATAACTAATTCACCCAAATATTTAAACTGTTAGGCGAGACTCGTTTTATTAGTATCTCTAACAGATAGGTTTTGCATGGCAAATTCCATAGGCTGCAATTAAAATAATAGCTGATGTCTTCCATTGGCATGGCTTGTCCTGAGTAATAAACTGCATAAGGCTCTACCATTTGCATTTTGCTAGCATTCAATTTATTACTCCTAAGTAAGCTTTTAAATATTATGTCTTTATTAATTATAGTAAATCATATTTGCAATACTAGTTCCAAGAGCACAATGCAACAACTTGATTTACACAAGGATGATTATGGTTTTTTCTATATAAATCAACTCATTTGATTCAAATAAATTAAATTTGAAAAAAATTGTATCTACATTTGCATTTTACTATTATATAGATTAATATTTGGAATAGAAAGAGTAATAAACTGTCTATCGATTTGCGGTAGATGGGATAGAGAGAGTAGTTAATTGCATATGCTTCTACATTTGTATTTTGCTAGCATATAGGTTAATATTTGAACTTGGCATGAAATGTTTCTTAGGTTTCCTGTTCCGGTGACTCTCGAGCTGATTCAGTCGAGGTTGGAGAACAACTACTATCGAACATTTGAGGCGATGAAACATGATATTGAAGTTATGCTGTCGAATGCAGAAATTCACTTTGCAAAGAATGCAGAGCTTTCGAAGAAAATAAAACTCCTGTCACAGTGGTTTCAACGGACGTTATCATCATTGTAACCCCTGCTTAAGTTTCTACCAAATTTTAGCTGGTCCGAATGAGCTCTTCTTTTTCTTTGTAGATAATTCTTTAACCATTTTTTTCACAAGGTTATAAGCTCTTTCTTTTATTTATTTTGAGCAACTGCTCTGTTTTTCTTCTCGCAAATCCAATTTTGGGTAGGATTTTAAATCTCCCCAGTAGGTTAAATGAAAAAAAATCTAAATGTGAAATCCGTGTATTCCGGTGGGAAATTTCCCATCGAATTCTTTTTGTATAGACAGTGCCATGCATCATCCTTAATAAGATAAGTGGATAAGGGTAATCTTTTTACATTTTCTTTTAACTTTTTTTGTCATTATTATTTTCAAGTGTTAATTTGTAATTATAGTATCTCTCAATTTTATTTTTAAACATAAAAAATATGCGTTCATTTGTCTGCATCACCTCAAGAAATCTTGATCTGCCAGGTTAGTTGGCAATTGACAAAAAAAACGTTGGACTATAACTAATTTTGTTAATCAACAGACTCCACATTATTACCATGTCATGGATTGTTCATGTTTGGTTCTAGTTCAGCTAGTCTCGTGTTAGTTCATCTAGATGCTAAACGAGCAATACATGAAAGAAGACGAATTTGATTCATCTTTAGCTCATTTAGGTGCTAAACAAGACAAGCCTAAACTTGATTCATTTGTTCGATTTGCTTACCACCTAAATAAACTAATTTTATATTCAAGTAAACCTGTCAAGAGATTAAGAAGAATCATAATACCGGGAATCAATTAATAAAATACAATAATTCAACCATTATCTAAAGGCCTAATGTCTTAAAAAAACCCCGACCTTTTAGCCCCTTTTCAATCATATCCTGACGTTGAAAATTTGTCAATTTTACCCCATTTTACATTTTTGTGTTTCAATTGTACCCTGAAAAATTAAATTAACGTCTTTTGCGTTTGGAAATTTGTTTAAAACATTCTCCATGTCTCGCATTTATTGATTGTATATTTTTAAAATTTATTTAAATTTAGTTAAATTAATTAAGAATTTAAATTAGTGTTAATTTGATTATGGTTTTTAGTTAGTTTTTAAAAATAAAGGACTTATTTATACTTTTTTGAATGAAAAAGAATTTAATCTCATGTTTAGACTTAATTAATTGAATGATTCCATCATTTAAGTAAAAAAATTAACAAAAATTAAAATATTGGGGTACAATTGAAAACGGAAAATTCAAAAGTGGGTAAAATTGACAAATTTTCAACGTCGGGGTGGAATTGAAAAAAAGTTTAAAGGTGAGGGGTTTTTGAGTGATTAGGCCTTATCTAAAATATCAATAACAAACAAATAATAATCGAGGTCATATGCATGTCATATCACAAAATTCCAAATTGATCTAATATACAAACACCAGCTCGTGGGCTCTTAAACGAACTCATAAACGAGAGCTCTTAGGCGAGCTCATATACAAACTGTTTGTAAATATAAATAAGCAGAATACAACTAAACTCAAACTCAAGCCGTTTAAATAAATGATCACAAATCAGAGTTTGAACTCCTTCATTTAGACTAACGTACGCGCTCAAACCGAACTCTTATCGAGTCTAAACCGAGCTGCTTGTGAGAGGCTCGGTTCATTTACAATCCTACTTGTGTCATCCATAATCACTAAATATATATGTTGTCTTTACTTTTTACTCGAGGTTTCCTTATTTTTACTTAAGGTTCCTTATTTTCAATTTTAATTTTTCCCTCAAATGAGCAATAGAATAATCAAAAAATATAAAGACCAATCACCAATGCCTATTTCAAGCACATATCTATACTAATTAATAGCGTCCGAAATTTATAATATGAATGCAAAGGACAAAACTAATTTTAAAATAAATTCCAGAATCATTTAAAATCAAAACAAATCAAATGAATGGTAAGAACACTAGTAATTCAAAAACAAATTCCAGAATCAGTTAAAATCAAAACAAAGGTTCTGTGTAGAACAAAACATTTTAGCAGAATGAATGGTCAAAGAGCAAGTTAGGGTACCTGTCGGCAGTTATCTTCCAACTTCAAAGCATAGCCATACTGAATGTCAAAGCTTGGAAGATACTATAACCTGCAGAAACTCATCAACATAGTTGCAACCAAAAACCGTACCTTAGCACAGAGTAATCATAAAATTTTGCACCAGGTGTTAGCCAAAATATCATGATTTAAACAAGTTAACTTGAATGTATGAAAATATGCAACATAAAGTTGCAGAATTGAGAAGGCCGAATTAGCCATAAACATGATACATCTAGAGTTTTATTTAATGTGCAGATCAATCTCTCCACCGATGCCCACAAGTCGGGTTGCAGCAAACAAAGAACAGCGTCATACCTTCCTCTCCCCTCGCAGTTGCCTGCATGTTTTCATTAAAAATATGTTATTCCCTCAATTTTGAAAGATGGTGCATATCTTTGTGAGATAGTATTCAAGCAACTCTATTTTCCAATCTCTGGCAAAGTTGTAAAGTTAGTTAAACATCATTGACAACACATGTAAAGTAACTTCGCAAGGAAAGTGATTCTCCAGATAAATGCAAGACAGACTTGAAAGTAACTTTCTTGTCAGTTGCAAGATATTTCCTACTACAATAAAGAACAATGCATAAATAATAGTATCCATGAATTGCTAGTCCTAATTCCGGTCTGGAGGAGTAAGAACAAGATAGCCCCAAAACGTTACCTGCTGATAAAGATTAAAGAACAATGCATAAAGAATAACATTCGTGAATTGCGATCTAGAGGAGTAACAACAACACAATTGCTACAATTACGAATTCCTAAGGAAAAACAGCCAAGAATTGCTGCACATGGCTAGTATTGCTTTTCTTTTATGTAAGGACCAGATTTACATTTACTCAGGACTTCTAGTCGTGGTTAAAGTAACTTTGAACATTAGAATGTATTTATGAAAAGAGAGGGTAAACACCAATAATCAATTTCTTATTCTGATCTTAGCTATACTAGTCATCAAACGAAACAGTTTAGGAAATACAACAACAAAGAGAAATGTGAAAATCAAGTACATTGTTTGAACATAAAAGAAAGAAAAAAAGAGCAGGAATAAACCGTTGTGCCCTAGATGTGCAGACTAAATAACCAATAATACTCCTATTTTCTTATCAGTAAGTGCTATTATTATATTTTTACCCTTTCAACGTCTAATATGAGGAAGTTTTTAATTCAATTCTGTTAGTCAATCAATTAGTCATGTTTGGAGAATTCATAATCAATAGAATTAAAAATCTTTCAACTTCAGAAAGAAAAATAAAGAATACCAACGTTCAGATAAATTTGCTAGAATTGGGTTCAATTAAATCCGTTTACACGATTTAATTAATCCAAAGTGTGCCTAAACTTATGGACATCATCAAAAGCTTATAAACTGTTAAAGAGAACAGAAACTAATAAGAAGAAGGAATGTAAACCTGGAAGAAGACGGCTTCAGGATGCTTGCAGACTTGGCACACAACAGATTTAGTACGAGGAAGTGTTGGATCGGCAGCAACATCTTGCAATACCTGAGTTCTCTCAGCTGCTGAATGATGCACCTCATTCCTATACACACAGTTATTATCAGCCACCTCCTGCAATTAAATTATGCATTATTAATTAATGTTATTAGGTTCTAAAACAACTGCAACTAATTAATAATCTAATATTACAACCCCTGTATAACTATTTTTTTCAAGATTTTTATCTCTAGTTAGGTTTAGAAAACTTGTTGTATTACTTTTTCACTATATTAATATAAACTCCAATTCCGTCAAAATAAAATCCCTAAGTTCCTGTAGAGAATTAGCTAATAACAATTACAATAATAATGACATTACTTAAGATCATCAATTATAACCTAAACTACAATTCATATACAAAATTACTTGAAATTGAAAGAAAAATAGAGACAAGAAAGAACTAAGACCTGATGATCGCAGTTACGGCAAGCATAGAGGAGGATTTTCTGGTCCCTATCTTCTTTAGGATAGAGAATGTTGTTGCTGCCATTGATTATTAAAACAATTAAACGAAAAATAATCAAATTAAACGGTAAATTAATGATGAGAAGTAAAGAGGACGAACAAATTGCATAGATATAGAAATTAACAGTGAGAAATTACCACTCGCGGCAAAATTTCATGGTACTCATCTTTGAGAGAAGTAGAGGAGATAGTGAAAACGCAGGTGTGAAGCTCGCAGTGTAAGTGAGAGAGAGAGAAGGGGTTTCTATTTGGCGGGCTCAAGGTTTTTGTTAGCAAAAATTTCTGAGGGGGCTAAAATAAACAGTCCAAATGAAAACAAATTCTTATTTGAATTAATGGTAAGTTTTATTTTAGGCAAAAAGGTGCCCTTGTAGTTTTTATAAAAGTACAATCAGCCTTTTTACTTTTTAGAGTATAATTAAGTCCTTTTTGTTTTTAAATCGAACAAATAACCCCTTTCGTCCAATACCATTAGACTCACTCATTAATGACTGACATGTCTCTCATAATCATATAGGAAAGAAGTTCAAAAATAATTTCAATGTCTAAAATATTTACCGAAAATTTGAGAGGGTAAGCGTCCCAAAAGTAAACTATAAGGATTTATTTTCTCAATTTTAAAACAACGAGGGTTTAATTGTTCAATTTTAAAAATAGGAGAGCTTAATTGTGCCCAAAAAAAGTAAAAAGGCTGATATGTACTTTTGAAAAAAAAATCGGGAATTTTTTTATACCTTTTGCCTTTATTTTAATTGATAAGTTCTATTTATAAAATATTTTTGTTTTAAATTTTTGTTTTTTATCCTCTTTAATTGATATATTTTATTAAAAAGATTTTTAGGGAGATGAGATATATTTGATAAAAAATAACTTATGAGTATGAAACTAAATTATACATTATTTAATAAATTATTTTTATAAAAATATGACTTTTGATAAAATTTAAAATTAAATGCTAAAAACTAACTACTTAATAAAATAATTACTGAAATTTTAAGTGCTGAATTTTAATAAGCTTCTTGTTTTGGCTATTAAATAATTTAAGATATCTCATGTGTAATCACTCTATCTGATAAAATTAAATTTTACTTCAGTAGTAAAACACATAGACATAGGTTGCAAATGATATCTCTTTTGGTGTATATCAACATGGATAAAACAGATGTTATGCATCCTACTCTACATTACCAACACACTCTGATTCGGAGCTTTAAATTCTAGTGCACAGTATAAATGATCTTAATCTCTCCATCGGTTCCCACAATTCGGATTGCAGCAGACGTAAAACAATTTCACCCCTGCATTAGAAAAATTGATAACTTTGTTAGAACTATCAACCATGCAATCAATAATCCAATGATGCATGCCTTTTGTTGCTCGCCAACTGGCCATAATTATAATGTTCGCAACTAGAGGTGAGGAGACAGCTAGCCCAAAAACCAATGGATTTAGAAGAAAAAATTACAATGAACTGGTTTCTCACGAGGTAGAGTTGGATCTGAGGAACGTCCTGCCATATTTTAGGCAACTTAAGGAGAACTTCAGAACTAAGAAACTAACATTGAATCAGAACTTGTTTTTAATTGGGCAGGAAGTGAGACTTGATGATGCAATTTCGAGACGCATAGAGGAGGATCTCTTGATTCTTGTCTTGCTTTAGGTAACAAATACTGATGCTGCAAATTCAAAAATACAGACAAACTTATAAGAGAAACATACAGATAGTCCTGAAAATGAATGAATTGGAATTCTCATCTTTATAACATCAAGCCAGTCATGCGGAGTCAAGACTAACTCAACAGCTAAAGGACAACATGCAGAAAACAAAAATATTAGGTAGGAACAAAAGGGAAAGTCCTACATTGAATTAATGATGCTTACGAAATAATGAGCGTTTACATGCTAAATACAGGTATAAACATGATAAGACAGTGTGTATTAGTCTCATGAATTACACATACAATAACGAAGAAGAAAACTAACCAATCAGGGCAAAATCTGAAATTCATTTCAAAAAAATGACGGACGCTTCAGTAGCGACCTCATCCTGAGCGACCTCATCCTGCAAGCATAAGAGATGGTTCGCCCTCTTATTCAGTTCTGATCCTTAATTTATCTGCCATCTCAGTGAAAAAAATATATCCAGAGTACAATTGCCACAAAAGGTACCACATCCTTATTCATTTTTATGAACACTACTTTCAAACAGCAAGAAAACTTAAATACATTCAAAAGAAAGATAAAAGTAGAGGGAGACGCACAGGAACAAAGAACTGCTGCCAACACCACCAATAATTAATAGCATTCACAAACATATAAAAGAAGACATCAGCAACCAAAATGAATTTGAAAATGTTAATTGAGCTACATTGACTGAATACTATTACATCATAAAGCAACAATGCAGCAAAACAACTAAAAACCAACACATCCACCAACTTAGTGTGTGCTACTGGTGCAGGTATGAGTGAAGCTGATATGAAAGACTTCTAATTTCTTCTCGATAATCTCATTTAGCGCTTCCTGCTGTGCCTCCTCTTCCTCCGGCTGCCCTTATCATCAGATTCAGAGTCAGACTGGGAGGACTCAGAAGTAGAACTGTACTTCCTGCGGCTCACCTTTTTCTTCTGCTTCTTCTTCCTCTTTTGCCGCCTCCTCTCCTCTTCAGAATCAGAAGATGAACTGTCTTCCTCAGAAGATTCAGATTCTGTAACAGATGACGCCCCACTGTCAGTCTCGAAAACTGAAGCCTCACTATCACTACCAGAGTCAGAATCGGATCTATGTTTCCTCTTGCTTTTCTTGGATGATTTACCCTTCTCTTCCTTATCATCTGGATTATCCAAATCATAAGAATTAGCAAGCTTCATCCTCAGCTTAGGGTTCTTAAGCTGCTGTGTCCGTGACGGTCGTGCCATATAAACCCTTTCATTCTTGCACTCATAAGTCCAATGTCCAGTTTGATAACATTTCTGACATTGTCCGGTTCCACCGGCAGTTGGCATCGAAGACTTAAGATCTTTTCGTTCACCCAGCCTAACTTGTTTTTCTGTACTCATCAAATACATCTGCCGCTTCGCCTCCCTTTTCTCTTGCCATCGGCTCGGCCCTTCTTCCTTTTGTCCATAGGCATTTACATTACGGGCAGCTGCAGCTGCAGCCCTTTCAGCCTGCGCACGACTAAGACCTTTTGCAGCACTCATTGCTGCAGCCTTAATCCTGTCGGCGGCATCCTGATTTTTCTCTTCTTTCGTACTCGACATGATCTAAAAAACAACAAAAACTTCAGTTTCTTTAACGCAAAAAGAAAAACGTGAATCCTATCAGCGAAAATCTAGCTAATATGCAGTTGACAACCACGAAATCAGCCTACTAACAGCTGAAATACTAATAAAAGAATAAAATCTTATCACCAAATTCTACTTCGAGGACCTCAAATTTCTCACAAAAAGAACAGACCCACAACAATTTGAGACTCGGAGAGCAGAAACCCTCACAAAGACTATCTAATCAATCAATCAATCATGCAAGAAAATGTAAATGAGAGTAAATAAGAACCCTAATTTTATACATAATAAGGAAAATTCGAGACCTAAATTCAAAATATCGAAAAGAAAATCGACCAAGTGCACCCTAAATTGTGATTGACGTGTTCGAAACGAGAAAAGCTAGAATGTAATTACCTGAGTTGCTGCTCCAAGAACCGAAGATAGCGAAAACAAATACTAAATTAGCTTAAAGGGATCAAATAGGGCGGTCGATTCTTGATTTCGACTATCCGTACGTTTTGAGCGTAAGATATAGCAAAAGAAGGAAGTGATTAAAGTCCAAGTATAAACCCGTATTCAATAAATGTTTATTTTGCCCCCTCAATTTGACACAAAATATCAATAAGAACAAATTAAAGCCTTTTTTTATTTTCTAAATTAACCTACCTTGGTTTTTTAATTTCAAAATACCTTTCTTTCTATGTTAAACGTTTATTAAGACAAAAATCATTTCATCTTCTTCCTAGATTTATCCTTTTTGTTGGTATCTGATTCATTGATTTTTATTAATTTTTGTATATTTATTGGTGTTTTTATAGTGTATGTATGAGGTATTTTTTTTAGTGTAATTATAGTTTATTTATAGTGTAATTATAGTTTTTTTAGTGTAGTTATAATATATTTTATGGTGTATTCTATAGCAGAATTTTGGCGTATTTGTGATACATTTTTAGAGCATGTCTCATTCGAGACAACATGTCTCAATCGAGAGACACGAGTTAAAAAAAATAAAAAATAGAACAATATCTCGATCGAGACAGACATGTGTCTGTCATGAGTGGAAAAAAAAATAATGTCTTGATCGAGACATGATCGAGACAAGCATGTCTCAAGCCAAACATGAGTTTAAACAAAATAAGACATGACTTAAAAAAGAGAAAATTATATGATAATCCCAATCCACAAGCATGTATTATCCTCCTAATGTAGTACCTTGCAATTTCAATCCTCCAAATATTTTCCATGAAAACAAACACGGAAAGAAAAACAGAAATAGAAACGAAGAAACGATTTTTTCAAAATATACAAAGACGAGGGAGGAAAATAAAAATAATAAAAATATAAAGATATATCTATTAATATTATTAAATACAAAAAATGGTTATATTTATAATAACATGAATAAAGTAAGTTATTTAAATATAATTAATATTTAAGCTTATAATAAATAATAAAAGAAACTACATATAAATACTGTGTTTTTAGAGAGAGAACTAAATTTATGTTTGTGAATTTTGAATAACAATGTGAACGGACATATTAGAATTTTTATAGGTAATTTTTTTCAGAAAACAGAATTTTCAAACGTTTTTATCTTTCTCAAGATTTGTGTATTGATTTTTTTTTTGCGTCATGTCAAATTTAATTGTGCCATAGTTACCTCATCGCATAAGGTCAAAGGCAGCACTTAACATTAAGATCAAGAGATTGAAGCATTTTTATTACTTTAAACATAATAAGATGGAAGAGATTGAAGCATTGTTATTCGATTCGGAGAACATCTACAGAAGTCGAGACCCAAAATGTTCATGCTCTTCAATAACCATTATGATTAAAACATCTTGCCCAAAACAAAACATTCTGGGAAAGAGCATGACCAACAAAGTCATCTACTTAAAACTAACAAGTGTTCGTATTTTGCAGAGGCGTAATTAAAATATCCCACCAAGTAGATTTGCAGCAGTGGAAATTGCAGCTCCGGTAATGGCACATTGCACAATTTGCTCATGGGAAACACCGTCTGTCGTAAGCGCCAATGTCATGCCTGTTACTGCTCCAGCTACTGCACTGTTTTTCTGCAACAAATTTAAGTGAAGAAAATTACGTTATCATATTATTATAACTAACGAAATAATTAGTAGAACGATCCATTTATATAATTACCCAGTCGTGCGTTCCACGAGCCTCTCTTAGTCCATAAGTAAGACCTGAATGTACCCCTGCAGCCAGTCCTGCACCATTAACACACATTCAATTGTCACCCTTATGCCAATACTTCTACTTTATTAATGATGTAAATTCGATTTCAATTAACATTTATAAACTAACCCCATTGCAAGGATTCTTTTCCTGTGCTCTTCACCTGACAAACAGAACCAACAGAGAAATGTAATGAAAAAGGGCGTCGAGGAAAGATTCACGCGCGCGTAACTACATTAACTACTAATCATCATCCTACACCTCGAACAAAAAAAACTTATGTTCATTCATAATCTAATCTGTAACATAATTGGATTAAAATATCAATAATTCGAGTTAACTTGTTTTAATTAGAATTGATGTGGCTACTATAGATCAGTAACCAAATATGCCACATATCACATTATTAATAGAAAGTTCATGATCCCAAATGGCGAACTGAATTCCCCTAATAATTTATCCGAACAAAAAATCCATAGGTTACAGCTCGAACTACCGAATTTTTAAACATGTTGCTCAAAGCAATAGATTTCTCAAACATCCAAATTCCACTAATTCACGAAAAAACACGACTTTTAAACATGACTTTTGTTCAGCTTCACCCTGTTAGCAAATCCAAATTCCTATAACACAAAAAAAAAAACTAATCAGCTAATCAAAATGATGGTTCAAGACTCACCAGGGCTTCCAGAGATTTTCCATTGGTTTCTCCTGCAATGTGCACAGGAAATCACAGTTTAAGATAGGATAATCAAGCAGCACACAACATTTTATTTAAATTAGTCTAATAATTAGTTTACAATAATACGTACCTCTAAGATCAGGGAACCGGCTGCGCTTCTTGGCAGAGCCAGCAGAAGATAGCTCAGGTGGTATACCACTTGAAGAATCAAGGCCACTGCCTAAATCAATTTACAATCAATCCAATATTCATATTAATTATTTAAAAATAAGAAAAAGTATAACAATAGCTTAAATTATATAATTACTTTCAACAGCAGTAAAATAAGCTTCCCGCGACACTGCTTGAGCTGCTCCAATCTGTAAAAAAACCAATTAAATATTTACACAAGCTAACTGAATAAATTAAGTAAAGTGATCAAAATAACAAGAAATTAACCCCAGCAGCTTTGACAAAACTCTCAGCAATACGGTTGAGGAGAGGGTGGCCAAGATCAAACATCCAGTTTTTTTCAAAACCACGTATCTCGTCCATAAAAGTTTTTGTTTCCATGTTACTGCTCATCTTCTTCTTCGGATTCTTGATATAATTAAAATTAAAGGTAATGTGTTTGGTTCTTGAACCAGTTGATCGATCAATTAGAGAGCTCAAGAAATGAAGCGGTGCAAGTATGTAGAGACGAAGGTGATGGACACGTGTATTTGAAGCCTTTCTTACGTGTCATATTTTTGTAACCAAGTTTGCGTTCTTCGTGGCGAGTCCTGCTGGGATCTACTTCGATCCACATGTTCTCCTTTTAAGTAGTATAGCTTTATATAGTGTGGGTCATGCCCAGGCTTTGGAGGATTCGGGCTTACAATTGGCCCTTTTAATTCTTTTAAATGTTCAAGTTCAATTTAATTTAAGTTCAATTTAAATTAAATTTTGTTACTTAAATTTAGTTCATATCAAAATTTAATGTTTATTATCCAAGCAAAGCTCTATTTTGGAATTGAGAATCACTAAATTTTTTTGTGTGATTTCATTTGGTTAAGATTTTAAATTTATTTTAATTTAAACAATGAATTTAAAATTACAAACAAGTTTTATAATAATTTAAAGCTAATTAAACTTGTCTATGTGGCAAACAAATCCTACCTCATCATAAATAATAAAATTTCTTTCGTACTAATAAAATATAAATATAATGAACGTAAAACTAAATATACATGATTGATATAAGAGAAAACATGATTTGAAAAATCCAGATTATTATTTTAGATTCAATTTGGTTTGAAACGGATAAAAAGAATTGTGCTGTTTATAATTTTAAAATGCAATGCTTATAGTAAAAAACAAAATTACCGAAATTAAATGTTACAAAATTTAGTGATTCATAAATAGTATCCCTCTATTTGCTTTCAGAAGCAAAGTATTGGGTCCAATAATAATCACCATACTTTGTTTTTTTTTTCTTTCATTTTAATGTCATGGGACTCGAATGGTAGCTCACAGATTTGGTGGTCATCATTTGCAGGACATTGAATGTTAAGCAGACTTTTCTTTTGACATATTCTTAGTGTTGGTCTAATAGAAATAGCTTACAGTTTCACCCATACTCTTCTGCTCTTCACGTTTTATCCATCTTTTGTCTTAATTCAGAATTTATTTAGTGTTCGCAGGCCAAATAAATGTACTCAAAAATCAATTTCTTGGACCATCTTTAAACTCAAACTTTTTGATATGATTTCTGATAATAGAGTTTATATTCATATCCCAACATTTGCTTTTAGACTCCTATAAATAGAAAGAGACTGGCTAAAGCACATGTCAGCTTCTTTTTGTGATTAATAACTTGCAATGTTTTTAGGCTTAATCATACATTCAATATATCTCATTTTTTATATTTTTTGTTTATAGTCCTAACTTTCAAAATCGTTAATTTTAATTTATTTTTCGAGTTTAGTTTCAATTATAGTCCTTTATTCAATATAGAACGAAAAAAATTCAAATACGCCCTTCATTTTGTTCCAATTTGCCTTTTTATCATCAAGAATTTCAAATATAAATGACATATTTGAACATTTTTTTCACTTCAATTTAAACAAAGACTCGAATTGAAACTGAAAATTGAAAAATAGACTAAAATCGAAGATTTTAAAAGTTTGAAACACAAACGAAAAAAGTCAAAAAAGTGAGAATTTATTCAATGATTAAACTTTTTTTATTTATGGCTAAATTTATTTATTTTTAATTGAAAGAAATTTCACATTAGGTTACAATTAATGAAATTAAAAAACTTGCTTATAAATAATTTTTAAAAATTAGGTCAAAATTTACCCTTTTGAAAAAAATTGTGCCATAAGTGAAAAAAGTTAAAATATAGAGTAATTTTTAGCGATTAGACCAAAGTGTAAATATGAAATAAATATATATGTTCGATTTTATGGATAAAATAAAAAATAAAAAGTATGTAAAATTATCAGTAAATCATATATTAATACTATTATTTGAAAATAAAATTTATATTTAAAGCTCGACAAGCCACTTTTGCTTTTAGACTCCTATAAATAGAAAGAGAATGGGCTTTTTAATGTTAGCTTCACTTTTTATTTTTATTTTGTAATTTTGTTTTCAAAATGTTGTATATAGCTGAATATTGGACTGATCAAGCATTTAAAAGAACTGTAAGAAACCAGCACATTTCTCTTGCTTTTTTTTACAAGTAGCAGCTTAGCTCCTTTATAATTTGGTCTGCTATATTAAAAATTTAATGGTCGACGATCAGATGGCAAACATATTTTAGTATCTTTTTATTTTTGTATGCAATGAGCATCCTCTCACAAACAATGGCGTTTCAAGTATTGATATTGATCTTGGTTTTGTCGGAGACAAGCATTGCAATGGACATTCCTGCCAATTTTGTCTTCGGTGACTCACTGGTTGATGCAGGAAACAACAATTATATAGCGTCTCTCTCCAAGGCTAATTATATTCCAAACGGAATTGATTTCGGCAGACCGACCGGTCGATACACCAATGGCAGAACCATTGCTGACATAATAGGCAACTTCATTTTCTTTTATATATGTGATAATACACTGTATATTTATGTAATAATAACTTGCAGAAGTTTTTTTACTATCTTACAGGCCAAGAATTAGGTTTCACAGATTTCACTCCTCCTTACTTGGCTCCCACGACAGTATGTCCTGTAATTCTGAGAGGTGTCAACTATGCTTCAGGTGGCGGTGGAATTCTTAATCATACTGGCAAGATCTTTGTAAGATGTTCATGATTATGTCTAATTTTCATGATTTATGTAAAGTCTGGTAGTATTTATCAGAGATGTGTTTTCTGTCGGCAGGGCGGAAGAATCAACTTGGACGCGCAGATTGATAACTTTGCAAACACTAGACAAGACATAATTTCAAGAATTGGTTCTCCTGCAGCTCTGGATTTGCTTCAAAGAGCTCTGTTCTCGGTTACAATCGGGTCGAATGATTTCATTAATAACTACTTTACACCAGTTGTCTCTGCACTCGAGCAAAAGTTGATATCTCCAGATGTGTTTGTGGACAGCATGATAGCAAGATTCAGACTACAACTTACTGTATGAAGTTTGGTTGCATCGTTCTCACGGAAACTTATCTAAAATCTTACATTTCGGCGTTTCAATTTTATTTTTGAAATCACTTTTAAAATTTAGAAACATTATATTAATAAAATGTACATATGAAACATGATAATTTTGCTAGTTTTTCATTTCAGAAGTTTTTCGATTCAACATTTTCATTTTCGTGCAGCATAGTGTCTCTTTCTCATATCATCCTCATTAGTCGAATTGAAATGCTCCGTAATTTTTTTAATTAACTATATGCAGAGACTGTACAATTTGGGTGCTAGAAAGGTGGTTGTGGCGAATGTGGGGCCGATTGGATGCATACCATTCGAAAGGGATACAAATCCATCCGCCGGGAATAATTGTGTTAGTCTTCCTAATCAGGTAGCTCAGCTATACAATGCACGACTGAGAAGCCTTATCGCGGAGCTTCAGACAAGCCAGAAAGGATCAACATTGGTTTATGCAGATGTTTATCGCATCGTAGATGACATAATACAGAACTACGTTTCATACGGTACACAACATCAATACTCTAGAGTCGATTCCTGCACTGAGAGCCACAGTTCACGACTTTGCAGTAGGACAGCAATTGAGAGTCCAAACACGGTCAAATTTGAACTCAACACGACTTTGAATTCGAAATTTGATAGACTTTTATTTTAAGAGTACAAATTCGAGCACATTAAAGGCCAATTGGACTCGGCTTAATTATCTTAATTATATTTAAAAATTAATTGTAGTATAAAAGTAAAGATATAGTATAATTATATATATGTTAAAAGAAAAATTCTAAATTTGGATTAATCTCGCGAGCTTATTGAGTCGGGTATCTTAAAATTTGAATTGAATTCAACAACTGATTAGAGTAGAGTTAACTTGAGGTCGACTTGATTAATATCGAATTGATTTTAAATAACTTTTGAATGAGTTCATTCAAATTGGTTACACCCTATTTTACAGGTTTTGAGAATGCAAATGGATCATGCTGCTATTTAGCAGGGAGATTTGGTGGTCTAGTACCATGTGGACCAACATCTAAAATTTGTGCAGACAGATCAAAGTTTGTGTTCTGGGATCCATACCATCCGTCCGATGCGGCTAATGTCCTCATCGCAAAGCGACTGGTCGACGGCAACTTGAATGACATTTCACCTATGAACATTCGTCAACTCTCGACGGTTTAATTTTATCAGGAGATCTTAGTTAGGGAATTAAACTATTAAGTCCTGGCATGTAGTAAAAGGTGTAGCTACTTGTTTTGACTTGTGAGATGAAACGCATGATATCTTAAATAATTTACACATTCCAATGCTGGAAGATGATAAATTATGCCTATCCATGATTTTGTCATTATTTTCTTTCTCTTGTACTGAAACAGCACAGAATTTAATTAATTCCTACTGAATAATTTATTCACTGCCAGCTCCAAGTTCTGTAATGGGGCTATATTTAGTTAAGGATTTAATTGATGTGTTTCGAGATTTTTGTGTGTTTTGTTTTGGCCCAGTTGATACTCTTATTATAGTTATAAATGGGGACTGGGGACAGAGTAGACAAACTGATCTTCTCTTTAAAATACTTAGGACTTGGGTAACTACATGACTTGTGCATGAGAAGTTATAATTGCAATTAGCAAGAAAAAGATGACAACTGTTTAAATGGGTTCCATTTGATGGGGTGATTAAATTGGAAAAAAGAAGGCGCATGTAATGATATTTTCTTTGACAAAGTTAGGATAAATTATACTTATTAATAAGATAATATACATTTTTTTTATAATAGGAAAAGAAGAGTATTTGGAAAAGGATTAAACCTACAATTTTAGCAATTTACTATTCAGTGTTTATATCATTTGAGTTATAGCATGTTAAATCAACTATTATATAAAATTAATTAATTTCAAGGTAAATCTAATATGGTGTTAGAGTCTTATTCATTCACACAATTTAAAATTTAAATTCTTTGAATTTCATTCCACCCACCCAATACTTGAACTGAAATTGGTTATTTGTTCCATTCGCGTTATGCATTGTTCGATAAATATACAAGAAAAAGTTTTAATTTTATTTTCAAACTATATTTCAAATCAAAATTTTAATTTTTTCAAATTTAATAATTTCTATCTTTATTTTGTTAGTTTTTTAAAGTTAAAAAATAATTTTCAGTATTACTCTTTAATTAGTGTGGGTCTTCTTCTTTTCTTCTTCTATTGTTTTCCTGTGTTTTCTCATCTCTTTATCGTTTATATACAAATATATGTCTAACGTTTTTTTCTTTCATCTTATTTCTCATTTTTTATAAGTTAATTATTTTTCAAAAAAAATTTTGACAATTTTCCTCATAATATTCAAAAATATCTTCATCTATTTTTCTCCATCTATTTCGATTTTTTTTCTCAAATCATTCAACTACAATATCGGCATCCGGCGATTTGTCATGAGTCTGTCTCTTTTACTCTATCATTTTTTGTAATTGTTTAATTTTTTTATAAGATTCATAATCTAACTGTTATTCGAAATCTGATTTTTTGTTCATATATTATTTTAAATCTCATGTTAATATGCTTAATTACTAACAATTTTTCTTTATCTATTTTGTCTTCAATTCTGTTCCTTTTTCTATATATTACGTATTTTTTAAAATTATATCTTGTTTTATTGTTTATTTTGACGCTATTGTGTATTTACACAAAAAAATTATTAAATACACCATAAGTACACCTATATAAGTATAAAAACACCAAATAGAAAAGGACACTTTAAAAATATTATGAAAACACCAGAAACGCCGACGAGAATGATAAAATCAATGAAGGAAAAGAAGACGATTATATGCCGACGAAAATGTAAAAAAAAACATTTTTTTGAAATCAAAAGACTAAGAAAGGTCATTTTGAATAATAAAAAATGTATGAGATGTAAAGGTGTCAAAAAACTGGCTATCTTCATAAATAAAGTCTAAAATATAATATTTTAGGAGATTCCTCTTATAAAAAATCCTACATTTATAAATTAAAAATACATAGAATTGCTAAAGATACATTATTGTCGTCGAAAACGATCAAAAATCTATTTTAAAGAAATTGGAAAAAATGAAAAAAGATCAAACAAATTTTCAGGTCTGGCGGATAATAATTATCCACAATACCTCATTTTAAGCATTCTTACACTAAACTTCTTAAGTTTTAAAAACGTCTGCAAAACCCTAAATTTAGGTTAGCGGGCCCTTCCATCCAAAAAATGACTAAGACCGATAAAAATGATAAATTGACACTTTTAAAAAAAAATTGTACACACTCTCCACATCAGCTGACAGCTCACCAAAAATTAAAATATCTAAAATATCCTTAAAAATTTAAAATTTAATCAACCAAATTAAATTTATCCGAACCTAAAATGAGATTTCATTGGTGATTATTAGCCCAAGCCAGGCCCAGCAATCCATATCAAAATTCAAAAATCAATAGAGATAATTAGCCCATGTACGGGCTTTGACCAAATTAATGAGAATATTACGGGAGCAAAAGTCCAATTTGACTTTTACGTTTTCCACAAAATATTTTTGAATTAACAATGTTTCCTTTTCACAAATACAAACTTTTAATTCAAAAAATACCAAGCCTTTATTTGTCTCTATCCACGATCAATTGCATGTATCCATATATCATTGATATTTCCTAAATTATCTCCCTAATTAACTCATCTTTCTTATTTACAAAATTTTTCCCATTTTATTTTGATTTTTGATTGAAAAAAATTTGAAATGCTGAATATTAGGTCTTCCTCAAATCAAACTCCTTTCGAAAAATCCCAAACCAAGAAAATCTAAATGAGTAAATCGAAGAGGGTTGCTAGCAAACATAGGTAGAATTCACTGAACCTCCATCTTCGAGTAAGAACCGTAGAGTTCTTACTAATCAAGAAGACAGTGATGGTGATTTCGAGGCTTTCACGGTCACCAGCGATGAGAAGAACAAACCAGTGGTTACTCTTTCTCTCTCTGTTAAGGTATTTGAAATTTTAATTATATATTTTTAACATCCAATTTTTATTGTTTATCAATTTTTCTTTATTTATGTTATTGTTGGGTGTTTATGTGTCTGTTCTTTGTTTGTTGGTTTTGAATGTTTATGCGAAGCATATGATTTTGTATATTTTAACTAATTATTGAATAATATGTAGAACTAAATTTAATATAATGGTTAATTTATTGTTGTTTTTAGGTATATTATATGTTTTTCTAATTTTTTTATGTTTGTTGCTAGTGTTTATGATTTGATACCTGTTTATGTAATTTTGGAATAATTACTTACAAATATACTTGTTAACTAATGATTATTTAATGGTTAACTGATGATAATTTACTAGTGTTTTTTATTTGAACAAAGGGTCAACGCGCCCCTTAAACTTGTGTCACGGGGTCATCTAACCCAATTTATACTTTTTTGAGAAACTAACCCCAAAACTCTTCATTTTCGGGTCAAGTAACCCCATAATTATATTTTCAAAACGCGTAAAATACAAATCGAAGGTGAGGGATGAAAAAAGTAATTAGATACTTTCCTAATTGTTGCGATATAATTATCCTAAATCTGTTTTTTAAAATAAAAATATAAATTATGGGGTAATTTGACCCAAAAATGAAGAGTTTTGGGGTTAATTGCTCAAAAAAGTATAAATTGGACTAGATGACCCCGTGTCACAAATTTAGGGGGCGCGTTGACACTTTGTTCTTTTTTATTTTGATCCAGAATCTTCCAATTCCAGCAGAATTTTCCATTGATGGCCATCGTGAACGTATTGCTTTCCTGTTTTATCATTATGGTAAAATGAAGCAATCCAGTAACATTGACAACGATGAGAAGGTGGAAGCAAAACCAAAGCTGGGGGGGGGGGAGAAGGATTAGATGTCCTTATAGTTTCGGAAGTTTTAGACTTTATTTTTAGTTTTAAATTGACAATAGTTGTTATTTTGTAACTGATTTTTAGCCAAGTTTGTTTGTCCTTTATTTTGTTTTGAAAACAAGATGTTATTATCAAACATATATTTGATTTTGTTTACCATTTACTCACTTTAAGTATTTTATTATTTCATTAGTTTATCATATATGTAGTAAATTAATAGTTAACTCATAATTAACCATTACTTAACTAGTAATATAACATAATAATAAGTAGTATATTTTTTGTTAACTAGCAGCAGTTTATTATTATTTTTTGAAATGATAAGAGGTATACTATTGTGGAAAATTCTTATCAGACTATTAGTATATAATTTATGTGGTATATTAATAGTTAACTTATTAGTTAACTATTAGTTAACTATTAGTTAACTAAATTTTAATTACTATACTGGTTAACTAACAGTACTTTACTATTATCTTTTAAAACGGTAAGAAGTATAATATTGTGGTAAATTTTTAAATGATAAGTAGTATACTATTAGTTAAATTATAAGTAGTTTACTATTATCTTTTTTAATTGATAAGAAGTATACTATTAGTTAACTATCAGTTAACCAAATGTCTACATAAAGATACCTTTTAATCACTAAGTTTATTAATAACATACGATATGAATACATACTTTAATAAAAACAATAATCTCAATTTAACAGTACGTAATTCAAATACAACCATTAAAAACATAATTGTTCATACACTAATAAGATGCTAAAATTATCTTCATTTTGGAAGATTACGACATGTCTTCTTGTCATTGCCCCCGTATATCGATAGCTTGCTGATTTGATTCCAACTGATATTTAATGTTTATTCAGTTTTCCCATAGTTAACTTTCAGTATGCCATGAATAAATGTTTTCAATGTCTCAAAATCCGCATCGTCTTTAACTAAAATTCCTTTGATCTTATAATTTGAGTAGTTTAGATCTTGCTCCCATACTCCATCATAGTAAACTAGTACCTTTAATATGGTCATTCCTGCACTGACATGATATATATTTATTAAAAACACATTAGTTAACCTTTAGTTAACTATTAGTTAATTTTCATAAATTTATAAAACAATTTTGAAAATGTTTTTTTTGGAAATAACCAATTAAAGAGGCAGGTTTTAAACTAGTTTATATCATAAAAAAGCCATGAAATTGATGAAAACAATATATTTTTTTAGTTTTCAAATACAAACATGTAATTAACCAATTACAACACAAAATTTCAGTTGTTCATTGTTTTTTATTTAGTTTCGAATCTACATAAAATCATTGCGTCTTTCAAATCATTGGTTCACATGTAATTCGCCAATTAGAACACATCATTTCCTGAAAAAGCTTCATATTCAGTTAATTACATAATAAAATATGATTTTGAGAACACTAACCTTTTTGATTTGATGAGTTCTTGATTGTCTTCTTTGCTGAATTCTTTTTGTTTCTCAATGAGTTTCTGATTTGCTATTTTCAAATGGTGTTACGTTTTTAAAGAATCATTGAAATTCCATTATATATGGAAATCTTGTTAAATGCAACGTTATTGCTCTTTATAAATCTTGAAGATATTTGAAAATATATTCCCAATATGTTAGTTTGCCCATTTGTAGAAGATATTAAAAGTCATAATATCTAGTTTCCTTATTTTATGCAAACCGTATTTCTTATATTAAAATTGATATTTGTGCAATTTGAAAGTTGGTAAATGTATTTTTCAACTTTTCTTTTTGCTCTAGTAAAATTTAGATTATTTTGACATATGTAGGGTATTTGTTAAAAAAACTCAAATCAATATCAGACATTTTAATTAGAGTTAATTAGAGGAAAAACGGGAATCAGCCAAATTAATTAGCTAAATACGGTCCTAAGTTTCATTTTAGAGATTTAGACCTTCTTTTCTTTTTTTTGATTTCTATGCTTTCTGGTTTTGACAAATACGATCTTGTTTTTTTGTTCTTCAATTAAAAATTCAGTTCAAACCCTAACATAACAAAAAAAGCGGCAACATTCGACACAATTCCTCCGCCATCACTGAAGCAGAGGTCGCCTTCTCCTTTCATTACTAGGTTTGCCAACAGAATTTAAATTTCTGACTGAAGCGGCAAGCGGCAGCGGTGACGACGGAGCGGAGACGAAGAAGCGTGGCGGTGAGAAAGGTTTTCATAGACAAATCTCTTTCTTTTAACACCCCACAACAAGAATGGGATAATTCTCCATGATGAAGAAGCTCTACTCCATTTTTTTCTATTATTTTTAAAGTAATGGTTAATTTCAACTCTACTTCTTGAGTTTTGTTGGGTTCATTATGGAGGTTGGTGGTAGATTGTCGTGGATGTTTATGGATCTGCTATTTTTTTGTTGTTTGAGTGTTTTGCTGGTCTTTGATGTCGATCAAGAAGCTACAACAATTTTTGATTTTTGGTGTTGCACAACCTGCACTCTAAGTGTTTGAGGAAATGCTTATGAGAATTGTAATGTTTTTGAGTGTTTGGCTAACCAATGGCTAACATTAGGTAAACCATTGGGTAACTTGTAGAGAAGATGAGGCTGATGCCATTCAGTGAATTAGCCAAGGAGATCCGCTTGGAGAAGGGGATAGCGGTGCTGCGACAACGTAAAATGTTTATGGATTTGCTCATTTTTTTGTTGTTTGAGTTATGAGAATTGTAATGTTTTTGGGTGTTGGGTAACCAATGGTTAACATTAGGTAAATCGTTGGGTAATTTGTAATAAATTTTATTTTGAATATATTATTCATAGTTATGCGAGACTGCGAGAAGCGAAATTGATGATCAGCCTGCACTCTCGGTGTTTGAAGAAATGCTTATGAGAATTGTAATGTTTTTAGGTGTTGGGTAACTAATGGTTACTATTGGGTAAGGTAACTTTGTAATAAATTTTATTTTGAATATATTATTCATAAAATCGTTAGGTAACTGGTTGTCGTCGCCGGAGATGGCGGATCTGTTGTGATAAAATTTATTTTGTTGCTATTTTACCAATCGTTAGTTAACTAATTTTTCTTTTATGAACGATTGTGATGATGTGGTAGTGGTTTGATTTTTGGTGTTGCATTGTCTGCACTCTAACTATTTGAAAAAATGCTTATGAGAATTGTAATATTTTTGGGTGTTAAGTTACCAATGGTTAACATTAGGTACACCGTTGAGTAACATGTAATCAATGTTATTTTGAATATATTATTAATAATAACGTTAGTTAACTGTTGTTGAAATTTATTTTGTTGCTATTTAACTAAAGGTGTACTAAAAGTACATCAATGATCTTGTTTTTAGTACAATGTTGGTTAACAAATGGTTAATTAATAATTTTAAATTTTAAAAAAGACGATTTAGATTTTATTTGACGGTTGATGTGGCTGTGATGAAGATGGATGGATTTGTAATCGGATTTTCAACTAGTTTAATGAAAATGGAGATTTGAATTTGTAATAGTTTTGTTTGTTGGTTAACCAACAGTGTTAGTATACCGTTGGGTAACCAAAATCGTATTTCTGAGATTAAAAAAAATATTTTTAAGAATAACAAAAGTTATTTTTGCAAAAAAAAAGTTCAGATTGTATTTTTTAAAAAAGATATTTTGAGCTAGTATTCTTGAGAATATTTTTTTTTTTTTTGATATTTATCTAAAAAACCCTTTTAATTAGTGCTTGGCTCGTGTGTACGTACCTCGTCTGGATTGGGCCCCTAAGACCCTACAAAACCAGACAAAACGACACGTAGCGTGCGATTCAGTTGTACTTCATTTTTATATTCCGCGAAATGCTGTTATTGATCTTATCTTTACTCGTCATCGCCGCCAAATGAAATCGTCACCGATAAGGCAATTAGCCGCGACACGCATTTCAACGCACAAAATATTCCATTATCATATTTTTCTGAATATACAATTATTCCATAACCAGAACCCATCTAATCACAATCTAAGATAACCGGAAAAATGGCCCAGTCCGACCTCGCAAGCCTAATCCTCGTGACCCGAGGCCAAAACGGCGTCGCAACGATCACCATCAACCGTCCGAAATCCCTGAATTCATTAACCAGGCCCATGATGGTTCGTATGGCTAGGGAGATCAAGGCCTTGGCTGTTGATGATTCGGTTCAGGTCATTATTTTGACAGGATCGGGTCGGTCATTCTGTTCGGGTGTTGATTTGACTTCTGCTGAGGACGTTTTTAAAGGGGATGTGAAGGATGTGGAGACCGACCCGGTTGCGCAGATGGAGCTTTGTAAGAAGCCGATTATTGGTGCAATTAATGGGTTTGCTGTAACTGCAGGTTTTGAAATTGCTCTTGCTTGTGATATTTTGGTGGCCTCTAAAGGTGCTAAATTTATGGATACCCATGCCAGGTTTGTGTTTAATGTTAATTTTATTTATGTCTGTTTAATTAATTCTTAAATGCAAATTAAATTAGTAGTATCTCATTGCTGTTTTTGCCAATTTGAGACTATAACTCATCTCATTGAGGCTGTTGAGTTCTTGAATTGCGCTAAAAAAATTATCTTGGTGATATTTTTTTTGTCAATAGATAGAATCTAATTACATAAGTTGTTATTAGTTAGTTGTTAGTCGGTAGATGTTAAATTGGCCTTCAACCACTTCGTCCTACCGAGACTCGAAGTCGAGACCTGAGGAATGCTCTTGCAGGACCTAGGTAGCCCTCACCAGCATCTTGGTGATGATTTAGAATAGATAAAGTGACTATTAATTATGATTAAGAATAGATAATTGAATGAGTTGTAATTAATGTTGGATAGAATTGAGATTTTATTCTTAATTATCTAAACTAAAATGAAAAAATTAACTGTATTTGGTCAAATAGCAAGGTTGTTGAGTGCTAAAAAATCATCTTTGTGATGATTAAGAATAAATAAAGTGACTATTAATTAATGATTAAGAATAGATAGTTGAAGGAGTTGAGATTAATGTTGGATAAAATTGAGATTTTATTTTTAATTATTCAATCTAAAATGGATAATTTGACTGTATTTTGGTCAAATAGCATGTTTGTGGGGCAAAATATATTTTGGAGTTAATGTGATGGACATGAATTGATATTCAGTTCTCTTGTAATTACTGTTATTGCAGGTTTGGAATATTTCCTTCATGGGGTCTATCACAGAAGCTGCCAAGGATAATAGGAGCTGGTAGGGCTAGAGAAGCATCACTAACTGCGATGCCAATAACTGCAGAGCAGGCTGAGAAGTGGGGTTTGGTTAATTATGTCGTTGACGAGAGTGAATTGTTAAAGAAAGCTCAAGATATAGCTGAAGCTATAATAAAAAATAACCAAGATTTGGTGTTGAGATATAAGGCTGTCTTAAATGATGGCCTCAAACTGGACCTGGGGCATGCTCTTTCTTTGGAGAAGGTACTTATTTATTATGCTATGTCCCCTGCTAAAATGTATTTGAACAAACAGAAATATATTTCTTGTTGCACCATATTAACTCCTTTATTGATAGATATGTATGAACCCAATTCGCCACGTAGTATTAAGAATGTTTCCGTATATGTATGACATTTGGTATTTCGTTATATGGGTGATTTTCCCTGTGTTGGCCTGCTAGTTTTATACTCCCTCCACCTATTTTTAGTCGTCGTTCTAGTTATAAATAGATGGCATTTGAGAATTTTTAAATGACTTTTACTATTGTATTCCAAATCTGTCCTTGTGTCTTAATAATTACTACAATTTACCTTGAAACGACAACTAAATAAAGTTGAGGGAGTAGATTAATTATCTTTCTGGCTGCCCAAGTTAATTTGCTGCGGTTATACATCATTTGAGTGACTTAACATGGGTTGGCTTGCTAATTTTTGTTTATTAGGTGGGAATATTATATTCCATTGATGATACAATTCCTTTGATTTTTTCTTATGCTTTTATATATTTGTTTTCAAATGTACTATGTTGTTGACTTGTTAGTTGTTAAGCATTTTACTTGGTTTATTTGAAGCTCACGAGAAGTAGTTTCGACTTGTTAAGCATTTTAGTGTTACTGCTGAAAGTTTGACCTATTGTACTCGTAATTTGAATGGCATTTTAGGAACGAGCATACGACTATTACAACGGAATGACGAAGGAACAGTTTAAGAAAATGCAGGAGTTCATAGCGGGTCGGAGTGCAAAACCTTCATCCAAGTTATAGGTTTTGTTGATCTAAATATCCTTTTATATTTTTGTAAAAAAAAGAATAAAATTGTTGTTAGCCCCTCAAATGTGGGAAGATGAAATCAAATAAATGTTGGGAATGCAACCAGATGTATGGTTGCTTTTGTTGTGATAGCAATTTTAAGAATTTCTCCTTTTTAGATTATTGTATTCATTGAATAATTAATTGTTTTAAAATTGTTGTTTGATTTCCTTACCATGACAATACTCCATATTTTTCTTTGACATACCCTAATTCACCCCCAGAAATTTATATAGATCATATGGCTTTTAGATTAAACCATAACTTGAAATAAAATTTAACAAGTAAATAATTATCTATTTCCTGCATACTAACTTTCCGAGTAATTAATTTCCTAGGAAGTAATATTTTCCGGGAATTGAATAATTTCGAACCAAATACATGAAGATGGATATGTCTGTCTTAGCCTATATCTTCTGTTTTACACAAGTTCAGTTATCTAACTTAAAAAATTAATAGAAAAAACACACCTCTTTTTTCTCTCTAAAAAAACCCTAGCCGCCAAGAGTTTTCTTCTTATTTTTTCTCCGGCTGCCGTCAATGGTTTGATTTTTGTTGTTGACGGTAGCCATCCCTTTATTTATGTTATTTTAATTTGATAGAATATAATAAATAGCGACTCTTTTTCATTTTTTGATGGATTAAAATCTATCAACGAAGCGCAATTCATTTACCAAGAAGTGAAGATAGATCGAAGATCTTTCATCAATAAAATGGAATCGTTTATGAGCTATATTAGTTTTATTTGTTTTTCATTATTTGTTTTTTTTCTGAATGTTTTATGTTGTCCTTTCATTATGAAAGGTTTGTTGTCCTTTCTCTGTGAAAGGTTTGTTGTCTCCTTTTTATGTAGGAGTTTGCTGTCTCTTTTTTATGAAGGAGTTATCAAGTGGTGATTGAATGGAATGCTCTGAGTTTGTGGGTGATTGGATAAGTTTTGATCGACGAGTGATCGAAGACTGCACTTATTTAGCGAAACAGTTAATAATTTATTTTTATTTTCGTAAGTAAGATCTGCGAATCAGGCAGCATGTTGTCTGTTCCATGTCAGGTCATCGGATTTAGTTTTCGAATTATTCCGAATTTCTTACAAATGTAACTGTTTCATATTCGATTTAATGAGATTTGATGATTTCAAAAAAAAAAAAGATAAAGAAAATTTGAAAGCAACGGTCAAATGCATCGGGCCGGTCATGTTAACACCATAACAACAACTACACATCAACAATTCTACATCAATTTCTTGTGCAAATCCTTAGAAACCTGCAATTTACTTCATGCAAAATCTATTCACGCCAATCTCATCAAAGCCTCTATTCCCTCTTCCATTTATCTCAGCAATCACCTTCTCAATTTTTACGTCAAATTTGGGGACCTCAACTATGGTCTCAAACTGTTCGACCAAATGCGTGAGAGAAATGTTGTGTCTTGGTCCTCTGTCATTTCTGGTTTTGTTCAACACGGTTGTTCCAGTCAAGCTCTCTCTTTATTTTCCGGCATGCACCGCGAGTCTATGGTTTCTCCGAATGCGTTTACTCTTGTAAGCGCGCTCCGTGCTTGTTCTTTATCGGAGGATTTGAAAGATTTGTACCAAATTTATGCGCTTATTATTCGGTTAGGATTTGAATCCAATGTGTTTGTTGTCAATGCATTTCTAACTGGTTTGATTCGACACGAAAAGTTGTTAGAGGCTAAACAGGTATTCAATGAATGTTTAAATAAGGATATTGTAACTTGGAATGCTATGATGGCAGGGTTATTACAATTATCTTGTTTAGAATTGCCTAGTTTTTTGTATCGGATGTGTTATGATGGTCTCAAGCCTGATCATTTTACTTTTGCCACTATTTTTACTGGATTGGCAGCTGATATTTCGGATATCAGATTGGGTTTGCAAGTTCATGGACGGCTTATCAAGAGTGGTCATGGTGCTGATGTTTGTGTTGGAAATTCTCTGTTGGATATGTACTTAAAGAACCGGAGGATGGTGGACGGTGGCAAGGCTTTCGACGAGTTGAGTATTAAAAATAAGCGATCTTGGACCCAAATGGCTGCTGGATTTCTAGAATATGGAGAACCGCGAAAAGCTCTCGAGCTTTTCGTGGAAATGACGCAGACGGGGATGGAGCACAACAATTTCACTCTTGCCACTGCCCTTAATGCTTGCGCCAATTTGCCTTCCGTGGAGGATGGAAAGAAAATTCATGGATTGAGAGTGAAGTTTGGTTCTGAGGTTGATGTTTGTGTGGACAATGCTCTGCTCGATATGTATGCAAAATCAGGATGCATGAAAGAAGCGGAAATTGTGTTCCGTATGATGCCTTGTCGATCTGTGGTTTCATGGACATCTATGATTATTGGGTATGCACACAATGGTCAAGCTAGAGAAGCTCTGGAGATTTTTGATGAGATGAGAATGGAGAATATAGAACCGAACTATATCACTTTTATTGTCGTGCTTTATGCGTGTAGTCAAGGAGGATTGATCGATGAAGGGTGGAAATATTTTTTATCTATGTCTAGTGATTACGGAATTTCTCCGGGAGAAGATCACTATGTGTGTATGGTGAATCTGCTTGGTCGCGCCGGGCATATTAAGGAAGCTAAGGAACTGATCTTAAGAATGCCGTTTAAACCAGGGGTGCTTGTTTGGCAAACTTTAGTAGGTGCTTGTCAACTTCATGGTGATTTAGAAACGGGGAAACTAGCAGCAGAGCGTGCAATGCATTTCGATACACTTTCTTATTCAACTTATGTCACATTGTCTAACATGTTTGCTGATCTTAAAAACTGGGATAGTGTAGGAATGTTGAGAAATCTTATGGAGAATAGGGCTGTGAAGAAAGTGCCCGGATCCAGTTGGATTGAAGTAGGGGTGTAAGTAGAAACATGACTAATCTCACGTTTCGTTCAACTCTAAAAATCTAAAAGCTCGAAATGTATTTGAACTCAATCGAGTTTTATTTTAGGAGATCGGACTCGTTATAATATTTGAGACTCGAGCTCAACTTCACTTGATTTGATTATTCATATAAAAATTAAAAATTAAATTTTAATATGAAATTAAAGTATTATTGTAAAAATACATAATTAAAAAAGAATAAAAAATAAATCAATTAAAAGGAATTGGGCTTGTAAGTTAGAGGGAACTTTAGGTTCTCTCTCTAATATTTTTGTGCTCTCACTTCTCTTTAGAAAAAACTTCCATTTTCTCCATCTTTTTGAGGGTGGGAGAAGATGATCTTTCCGGCTAGCCGGAAAATCATCTTCTCTCCGCCCATATTACTAAATAGTATAGATCTACTCTTTATTTCAATAAATCTTTGTTAAAAACTTTAATTTTGAGTGGGGTTTTTTTGATTTTATCATGTTGTAATAATTTTTAAGGTCTTTACCACCTCTTTTGCTTTGATTTTTTAGATCTACAAAGAATTTTTAGTGTTTGATCGTTCTTCAAAGTCAAGTTTTTGTAGATCTAAAAATTGGGAGGTTGTGACTTTTAACTTTATAGATCTAGATGATGAAGATAGTTGGTTGGCAAAAATACTACGCTTCAACGGTTCAAGCGGATTTTCCGTCTCATCGGAAGAAGAAGGTCGAACTCCCCGTCCGACGGTTTATCGTTGTGTTAAGTTTGCGGGATCTATGATTAGACTTCTTTTTAATTTTGCTTGTATCACGTTTGTTGCCTTTTATTGGTTGCTTAATCTTGAAAGATCATATAAAAAATTATTGTCATATGACTTTCACTCTTATATTGTTATATTCATCAATAGATCTATCTTTGGAAAAAAAAAATTGGGCTTGTAAGTTGAATGAGCTTAGTAGTTTGAATCTCGAGTTCGACTCGATTTGATAAATCGGGTCGATTTCGAATAATCTTTGAGTCCATTTTGAATGGCTCGCAAGTTGATTTGATTTGGTTACTTTCCTGAATTGAAGAAGAAACATAAAAGATAAGATTTGTTTTTTAAAAAATAAGCATATAACAATACTCCAGATTCAGTAAATATTTGTATCATCGTAAAATAAAGGCTAATCCCTTGGAAAAAAACCTCACCTTTCAACTCTCTTCGTTTGCACCCTCATCTTTCAAAATTCCAATTTTACTCAAATTATCACATTTTATTTTCAATTGCACCCTAAAAGTATTAAATTAGCCTTTTTTTACTGGGAAAAAGTTCAATCGATAATTTATATTTTAATTCATTTTTTAAATAGTTCTAAATGTTTAAATTTCAACTATAAAACCATATTTTCTAAAATTTTAAAAGTTAATTTTTTTTATATTAAATATAAATCAATTAAAAATATCATTAAATAATTACACAATCAAAAATCGCCACTCACATTTTTTGATCACCGCTATCCATCCATCGTCGGAAAATAATTCGTCAAAAATTAAATAAATATTTAATATATCTTTTTTATATATATTATATAATTAAATTTTAAAAAAAATATTTTTTTTCTAACCGTACCCACCACCGTTGGTGGGCCTAAAAACAACAGACCCACCACCGTGGTGGGTCTGTCCGCCGGAGAAGACGACCAAATGGTCATCTTGTCTGGTTAATTTTTAAAAAATAAATAAATAATTATTTAAAATATAAAAAATATTTTTAATATTGATTTAATTTTTGGACGGAGATAGATGAGCGTTGGTGGTCGGAAAAAGATGGTGACAATTTTCGGTTGTTAAAAATTGTTGAACATTTTATTAAAATTTTTAATTTAGTTTAATTAATTTTGTGGAATTAAAACAGTAAATTTGAATAAAAGTGGACATAAAATTTAGTAATTTATGAAATATTTTTTAGGAAAGTTGAAATTTAAACATTGAGAACTATTTAAAATATGAATTAAAATATAAAATATCGATTTCAACTTTTTCTAATAAAAAAAGACAATTTAATATTTTTAGGGTGCAATTGAAAGTTAAAGGTGGTAATTTTGGTGCTATTTGGTGATTTTGAAAGATGGGGTGCAAACGAAGGGTTAAAAAGTAATGGGTTTTTCAGGGGTTAAGCTTAAAATAAATGGTTATTTTTTCTGATTTACTATACCCATACACGTGACGTTGAGATTATTATAGATAAAATATCTGAACATTTATAATTTTACTGAAATCCCAGGTTTCCTGATTCCGCAATTAATTGGCCATTAAGCATACGCATGAACCCGTATTATTCACGAACTCTGCTCCGTCATAACAAACAGAAATCACCGTCACAAATTCCACGTCAAATGGGCCCATATGGAGCCCACATTATGAATTAGCCCATTAATCATCAGAAGAAGATCTTTACTAGTAGGACCCATTTAACCATAATAAAAACAATTCCATATCAAATTAAAACACCATTAATATAGTCTCCTAAAAAAAGCTTATTCATCTCTCTCTCAGCTTGCTAATGGCTCAACAGGAAGCAGATGTTTTCCTCAAATTCGACGTCGTTTCAGACGCATCAGACCACTATTTCTTCAAATCATTCAACAACATATCCAATAAAGTCCACAAAAAAATCATGCAAGAATGGAAAATCCTAGAAAAAGACCTACCGGACTCAATCTACGTCCGAGTGTACGAGAATCGCATCGATTTACTACGGGCCGTGATCATCGGAGCCGCAGGTACACCGTACCACGACGGACTCTACTTTTTCGACATTGCTTTTCCATTCGATTATCCACTAAAACCGCCGCTTCTTTACTACAACTCATTCGGGTTACGAATTAACCCGAATCTTTACAGCAGCGGGCGCGTTTGTCTAAGCCTAGTGAACACGTGGTACGGTAAAAAGATCGAGAAATGGAACCCTAACGAGTCAACCCTGCTTCAGGTTTTGCTTTCTATCCAAGCTCTAGTTTTGAACGAGAAGCCGTATTATAACGAACCGGGTCATAACATGCGGCCGGGTCGGGTTATTGTGGAAAAGAAATCGAATCTTTACAGTGAGGATGTATTTGTGTTAGCTTGTAAGACAATGCTGTTTAATTTACGTAGGCCACCAAAGAATTTTGAAGGGTTTGTTCGTAGCCATTTTAGAGAGCGGGCTTCTATTATATTGTCTGCTTGTAATGCTTATGTTAATGGCGGAATTAGAATTGGGTATTATAATTATTCGGGTTCCGGTATTGCTACTACTGAAGTGTCGTGTGATTTCAAGGCAAAAGTTGCTCAGTTATATCCGCAAATGGCGTCGGCTTTTATTAACAGTGGGGCTTCATTGGAGAGTTCGAGACGGATTTTGACGGTGGAGGTGAAAACGGCGCCGTTTAAGGAACCGGTGGTGATGGCGAAAAAGAAGAGTGGGATTGTTACGAGGGTTTTTGGCAAATTAAAGAAGGTTTTAGGGTTGAAGGAAAAAAGTGGGAAGAATAGTGTCGTAAAGAAGACTACTTAGTACAGCTTTCGTAAGGTAAATTCGAGGGTAGAATTAATTTTCAGGGATGTTTTGGGATTGCTTTTTTTGTGTTAATATTTAATTTGTTTTAGGTTATTTTTCTGAATTATTTAATGAAAGAGTATTTATTTGTTTATTTGAAATATTAAAAAATACTTTTTTAACTACAAAAAGAACTATCTCGATGGGCTCTTTTTGCAACATTATGTGCCACCCAATTACACTCTCGTCTCACAGAAACAACATAAAAAGTCACAAAATATTTACACATCTCCTTGCAATCATGTAAGGTAACTTCCACATTCGAATTACCCCTCTGCTCCCCTCTCATAGCTTCAACGGCTCTTTTTGCATGGCCCTCATAGCTTCAACGACTCCCTTTGCATTGCCCCAATTTAGCTCAAAATTATGTATGCCTTCGTGGTTCGAAAAGGTGCATATATGTTTCTAATATTTTTAAATGGGCTCATTCAGCCCTCATGATTCGAAAAGATGCATATATGTTTCTAGGGCTTTTTACCCAATATACTGAAAATTGGCCCAAGTTTACTTTTATACAGTCTAAAGCCAAAGTTTACATTTCATACCATCCAAAATTAAAATTCTAACCTAATTTCTTTAAATTCTTACTTTTCTACTGTTTCTTCTTTTTCTCTTGAAGTTTGGCGGCTCCTTCTTCTTTTCTATGAGTCCAGCAGAGTTTCTCTACATTCTTATTCCTTCGCTTCCGCCGTTCCGCTTCCACCATTCCGCCTCCGCCATGCATTCCGTTTTTGCTGTTCCATCTCCGTCGTTTTGCCTCTGTCGTTCCACCTTTGTCGCCGTGCCATCTTTCTTTTCTCTTTTTGATTTTAGATCTGAAATTTTTTGTTCTTTATGTCTTCATTTTCAGATCTGTAATTTGTTTATCTTTTACTGTTTATTCACCATTAAACATGTATAAAGAGTATTTTTAAAGAATTTCATACTTATTTCATGATATGTAGAATAATTTTGTGATTTTATGTAATAAAATTCTGTTAACTCTGCATTTTTTTGTGTTTTGTTGTATTTCTGCGTTTTTTTATTCTGCAGAATGATTTGTAGATGATGATTGATTGCTGAATTACTGTAATGTTACAGTGTTGTTGATTTTATGTTGATATTATGTTGATATCAACTAATTTTTTTATTTTAACATTAACAAACAAGATAATATTGTCTATGAAATAAATGCCTCCTGTAAGTTTGCGGAATAGATGTTTATTTGAAAAGCAGCACGATGGAATGTGGAGTGCACATATTTGTTTGAATGATTGATCTCTTTGTGTTTTTTTCTCGATAAACGTTCTGAAATTCCCTACATAAACATATGTTATTGGTATTCAGCCATTTTTATATAACTTTCATTTTCTAGAGTGTTATTTTATTAGAATATACTAAATTCATTTCGGCATTTTTGAAATTTGGTTGGTTTTTTTTCTCCTTATATTATGTTCTACGTACAAACTTTATTATAAAATCAATGTTGAATTTTATTGATGTACAATTATTTAAGCTATATTAATCAAAATCAACGCAAAATCAACTCGATGTCAACCTAAAATCAACCTACAATTAACATGCACATATCCCTAAAATTAATTGACGATCAACACAAAATCAACATAAAATCAACATGTGTATACTATTTGTCATTAAAATTAATCAAATATCAACTCAAAATCAACACAAAATCAATATAAAATCAACATGTGTACATTATTTATTGTTGACATTTTTGTCAGTTTTAATATCAACATAATATCAACAACATTTAATAAACTGGATAGTATTAATTTTGTAAATCTTTTTTAACACTAATTTTTATTTTTAATATTTATTTATCTTTATTTTTGCTAATAACTAATCAAAATTTATTATTTATCATATATTTTATTTTTTATATATATCAATATAAAATCAACATTAAATTAATCAAAGATTAATAAATTATTTTTTCAATCTAAAATACCAACACAAAATCAACATAATATCAACATAAATTCAAATTTGTAATATTATAATAATTCAGAATCATTATTTATATTTTTTACCTATACCAAAATCAACACCATGTCAACACTATATCAACATAAGATCAACATTGTAACATTACAATAATTTAACATTATTATTGTCTTCTTCACCGATTCTAAAATCAACAAAATATCAACCGAAAATCAACACCATATCAACATTGTAACATTACAATAATGCAACATCATCATATGTCTTCTTCCCCGATGCTACCATATCATTATCTAGTCTCAATTTAATTTAATTTAATTTTTTTAGTTTATTTTACAGACAATGTTATCTTAGTTGTAAATGTAAAAATAAAAAAAAATCAGCTGCTATCAACATAAAATCAACATAAAATCAACAAAACTGTAACATTACAATAATTCAGCAATCAATAATCATCAATAAATCGTTCTGCAGAATAAAAAAAACGCAGAAACACAAGAAAAATGCAGAAATAACAGAATTTTATTCCATAAAATCACAAAATTATTCTACATTACATGAAATGAGTATTAGATTCTTTAAAGATAATCTTTATACATGTTTAATGGTGAAAATAACAGTAAAAATAAACAAATTATAGATCTGAAAATGAAAAAAAAAAGAATTAAAAACTTCAGATCTGAAATCAAAATGATAAAAGAAAGATGGTGGAACAGCGGAGGCAAAACGGCGGAGGCAAAACGGCGGAGGCAAAACGACGGAGGCAAAACGACAAAAATGAAACGGCGTAGGCGGATTGGTGCGAAGAACAAATCTGAAATTTGTGTGAAAGATGAATTGAAAGAGAAAGGAGAGAGAAATTTGAGGAGAGAGAAAATAATTGTAATTATGAAGATTTGTGTTATTAGGGTTCTATTTATATGGATGGTATAAAAGTAAAAATATATCCCTTGCATGGTAGTTTTAAAACGTCAAATATGTGTTGGTATAAAAGTAAATCAAATATGAATGTTGGTTATTTGAGTAAGAAGCCCATGTTTCTAATGTTTTTAAATGGGCTCATTCAGGCCCTCATACTTTACACGGTTTTGAAAAATGTTAGTGTCCTAAATGAATTAATTTAAAAACATTATGAATATATATGCACCTTTTAAAATTATGAGAGCGTATATGATTCTCGATCTAAACATTAAGAGCATATATGATTCTTTTTCTTTTTTATTAAAAGAATGTAAAGTTATCTGTTATGTAAATAAAAGACTGACTTGACGAGGAAGGATGTGACTTGTATTGTTTGTTTTGGCTTTATTTTACTCTCTCAATCGATAAGTGTTACCATTTGGTTCAATTGATGAGTGTTTATTGAGTAGCTTTTAGCTTTAAGAGCACAAAATACAATCATTTAGGAAAGAAAAAAACCATTTTGTTTGATCCTTGAAATCAATTAGGATTCATCAAATTCATGCACTTCTATATTTTCAACTCCAGTTGAAACTCTATAAATTAATGTTCTTAAATTAGAACTATCAAAATTTCTTAATTAAGTAAGATATTAATTAATCAAGAAATTAATAATTAATATTTTATATATTTATCAAATACCTATTTTTCAAATGAAGAACCCAATTTGCAAAGCACCCCTCGATGTGTCACATTATTTATTATCTTCATTGTTCAATTTACTACTTTATCAACATTAAAAGTGATATTGATCTAACAAAAAGATAAAAAACAATTCTGTAATTTTTCAAAAATCTTCAAAAATCATTCATGTATTATGTAATAACTAATTATTAATTTATATTTTACACAAGATCTATATGAATTATAAAAAAAATTATAATTTTAGCGAATTATTAATTTGGCATATTATTCCCGAATCAGGATTGGTTAAAATTATTATCTAAGAGAGATAATTAAATAATCGAGTATTAATTAATAGAATTTCAATCGTAACAAGTTATTTTGACAGTTTGGTATCTCATTTCTAATTTCGTTAACGATTTAATCCCTCATTTTTTAATTTTATTAAACAATTTGGTACCTCAGTTTCAAACAATTTTGTACCTCACTTTCAATTTCGTTAACTATTTGATACCACACTTTCAATTTCATTAACGATTTGGTACCCCAAATTAACAAAAGGACCTAACAGTTAACAAAGTTGAAAGTATGGGACCATTAAGTAAGATTTTTAAACAAGTGGTATTAAAATGTGAATTATGATATATGTGGGGAAAGTTATAGTATTAGTTTGCTCAATTATTAACGTTAACTAGCAATACATAATTGTTTTTTTTTTTTTACCTTTTGTTAAGATAAAGACTTGAGAATTAAAAAAACTAAAGAACATGTAGAACTCCAATTGATTTCTGAAGATCAAATATAGTCATTGAAAAAAGATCGATGAATTGTTATCCCAAAGTGTGTGTTACAGGAGGTTCTGGCTATATTGGTTCATGGCTTATCAATAAGCTTTTACACAAGGGCTATACTGTTCATGCTACTTTCAGAAACTTGGAAGACACATCGAAGGTTGACTTTCTAAAGTCTCTTCCAAATGCTGAGAGCAACTTGGTACTTTTCCAAGCTGATTTATATAATTACAATGACTTTGAACAAGCAATTCACGGCTGTGAATTCGTTTTTCATGTTGCTACTCCTCTGCAACATAATCCTCAATCCTCTCAGGTACGTTAATTCTGAAAATACAGCTCTCGAGATGAGATTATCATTAAATGTTATGAGTTATTGTCATAAAATATTCTCACATTTCGCGGTTTTTTTTTTCGATTTAAGGATCCATATTTAGATATGGAGATAGACCCCAGAGATAGAGATATGTATCTTTCTATTGATAGATGGATATATTGAGAAATGGATCTTGATCTGCTTTCAAGATCTATGAACAAGAGAGATCCCTAAATATCTAACTGAAAAAAGAGATAGAATAAATAAATGTGAACATAAGCATCTCTTTTTTATGACTTCCACTTATCGATCCCGGCCCGGAAAAGTGACCGACCAGGGCCCTATTGATGATGAAATAAAGGGTTTATATTTTGCTCTACTTTTTATTTTTTAGTGTAAAAGACTTCAACCTTTTATTTTTTGGCATTTATAACGCTTTATACGATTTCGTTTTGGTCATTCAAAACGGCCAAAACGACATCATTTTTATGAAAAAATGGCACTGACCTATACGATAAAAAGTTTGGAAAGATTGAGATATATGGTGCCAAGTTTGGTAGATTATGCTTAGATCGAAAAAAAAAACACAAAAATTTGAGATATTTTATGACAATAACCTTAATGTATTTAAATAACAATATGTTTGAACACTCAAGAACAGTACAAAGACATGGCTGAAGCAACAGTGGCCGGAGCGAAAAACATAGTTAAAATTTGCATTAGATCAAAAACTGTCAAGCGTTTTATCTATACTGCAACAGTTCTAGCAGCTTCTCCATTGAATGAAGATGGAATTAGCTTCAAGTGTTGTATGGATGAATCATGTTGGACCCCTCTTCATTTATCGTTTTCTTACGGCAATGGCTTTTGCAAGAGTTATACTAAAGGAAAGACATTAGCAGAGAGAGAAGTTTTGAAGTATAACAATATGGAATTAGATGGTAAGAAACTACAAGTGGTAACTCTTGCTCTTGGGCTAGTAGGAGGAGATACTTTTCTATCTCATGCGCCTTCTACTATACAAGCGATTTGTTCACAAGTTTCAGGGAATTTACTTGGTTATAATCATGGATTGAGGTTCCTTCAACAAGTTTTGGGTTCAATTCCTATGGTTCATGTTGATGATGTGTGTGAAGCTCATATATTTTGCATGGAGAATTCAGAGGTTGAAGGTAGATTTCTTTGTGCTGTTGCCAATCCGACTAGTAGAGATATTGCACTCTACTTTCAACAACATTACCCTCAATGTAAGATTGATGATAGATTTATGGGGGAGACAGAAGAAGAGATAAAGTTTGATTCCTCAAAGTTGTCAAAACTAGGTTTTGAGTATAAATATGATTTGCAGAAGATTTTAGATGAAAGCTTAGAATGTGGCAAGCGATTACGAGTGATCTCTCACCCGTAAATAACTGTTATACTCCTTTCTTGATCAGAAGTCTTTCAAGTTAAGAGTATGGAACAGTTTTAAAAAACTTCAGTCTGAATTTATGAAATTACAGCTCTAGACATCAAGCGGTACCTATACCCAGAAAAGGTCCTAGTGGAGCTATGTGAGATGTATAAAATTGTATTTTTCATTTTTTGCAATTTAATTTTGTGATTCACTATAGTAAATATTCATGTCCTTTTCCATTTTTATGTTGCTAAAGCATTGAATTTGTGACAAAAAATCAAATATAAACGCATAATATAAGTACCTTGAGATGGATTTTGCATTTAGAGGATTGAATAACATCAGGGAAAGTATCATCAACCAGTTAACATACCCTAATAGTATAACATTAATACCCTAGATTAACCATTGATTCACTCTTTAAGTTTGCGGGTTAAGCAATTTTACGGTAATAACTCAAGTCTTGTTCAAACTTTTCTAGATTGACGTACAAACTAGGAGGACAAAAGTTACTATCCTTGCATGTTAACAAGCATAAACCATTTGATTGCACTTGCAGCTCAAATCATAGTAAAATCGTTTCAAAATTGGAAGTCTCGAGTTCAATTAATAGCCAAAGCAATAATTTACACATTGTATTGTCAGCAAGATAAAATAATAAATACCCTCTAAATCAGCAAAATTTACATTTGTAAGGGTTATAGCAATTAGCAAAACAAATGAGTTTGGCTGCTTACATAAACCAACAAGAAAAGCAAGAGGCCAGTTAACCTCAACTTGCACAAAGAATTGAACTCTTTACCTGCACTATATGCAACGAGTACGAAATGCAGATTTCAAATTTGAAGAGCTTCCTCTACCTTCTCTTCCTTGCAAAACCCATTTCTAAATGCATTATCAGTGGCGGCATCCAGAATAATTCCCTTTTGAGCCATCTCGTTCAAAAGCTTATCTGCTTCTTCCACATTTCCCAATTTGCAATACCCATTTATAATGGTAGTATATGTAACTTTATTAGGACGTGCGTTTTTCAAAGACATATTCTGCAAAACGCTATCGGCTTCATGCATCTTCCCGAGTTTACAGTAACCACCAATAAGTGCATTATAACAGACGACATTTGGTGATAATCCCTCATTTCTCATTTCATCAAGAAGTTGATTTGCATCGTCAACAAGGCCAATATTGCAGAGTCCATGTATAAGAGTAGAATACGTGAAAGAAGTTCGTGGAATGCCTCTGCTTCTCATGTCATCCCGAAGTCTAAAGGCTTCCGTCATGTTCCCCTTTTTACAATGCGCTCGAATTAATATATTGAATACTACAGAATCTAACTCTATTTCCATAGAAACCATTTCTGCAAACAACTTTTCACACTCCTCAACTTTGTCGGCTTTACAATATCCATCAAGTAATGTGTTATACACAATATTGTTTGGTGTCAAACCTCTGTCAGATATTTCCTTCAAAATACAATTAGCTTCATCAAATCTCTCCAACTTAACCAAACCATTAATAAGAACACTATAAGTTACAAGATTCGGCTCCACTTCCAAACTAACCATCTTTTCCTTAAACTGAAATGCCTCATCCAATCTCCCGACTTTACATAACCCATGTATAATATTAGTATACGTAACAACATTAGGAGCAACGCCCAATTCCTCCATTTTCCGAAACAAACCAACAGCGTCATCCACTCTGCCTCCGATGCAGAACGCATTAACCATAGTACTGAACGAGTAAACATCCAGAGCGGAACAACATTGGCACATAATATCAAACACTTCATAACTCAAGTTTAACTTCTTAGCTTTCACTAAAGAATTCAACAAAATATTACAACTCTTAAGAGACGGTAACAAACCCTTATTCCCCAATAAAGTAAACAACTCAACAGTAACACCAAAACCTAAATGTTTAAAATCCGTACTGTAAACATGTATCAATATATCCACTACTCTAACAACAACATCAAGCTCGGAGATTGAATTCAAATTAGCAAGTATCAAACCAAGCTCGAAATGCCTCTTACAAAAACTATTCTCATACAAAGCGGGCAATTTTCCGCCAACTAACTCGACTAAAACCGACCTAGCAGACGTTAATTCATCGCAAGAAACAAGTAATCCAATCAACAGGCAATAAGAACGCACAGTGAAATGAAATTTACAATTCACGGAAGCAAATTGAAAGAATTCTAAAGCAGTTTTAGGGTTGAGTTTTTCAATATTCGTGTTCGCTACGATAGAAAGAAAACAATTATCGAAATCATACGGTGATAAATGAAGTAAAATTCGTTTACTCTGAGACGAATCAAAAATTGGGTGAGAAATGATAGAATAAACCGAATCAATTAAACTCTGCTTTGAAACGACTTCGTTTTGTTCGGTATCTGGTTGTTGCACTTCTGGCTGAGGATGTGTTAGGTGATGGTGATGAAGAACTGTTACGGAGGCTAAACGACGAGACGTTGAAAGGTTAAAAATGGATTTGAGTGCAGATAGCTTTGCTAAATGCATCATAGATTGTAATTCACCAGCGATTGAATTTTTCTTTCCATGATAGTTTTTGAAGAGAAGATTCAAAGTGAGAAACGATGTCGTTTTAAGAGAGGTCCGTTAACGTGGCATGAACAGTAGTGCCGCGAGGAAGCTGAAGGCGGGGAAAATTAGGGTTGAGTTGAGTGAAGCTGAGAGAGAGAGAGAGAGAGAGAGGAATTGGGCCTGTGATTGGGTTGGACTGTTGGTAATGAGCCCAAAGAAAACTTCAGATTGATTTCTTTTGAGAAAATTACAGGAATGGGCTAATATCGGGCCTTTTTTACATTTTTGCTAAAGCTGTCCAATTCTTTCAGTTGTGCTAACTTTTTCTTTACATTTAATGTCACTAAACGGTAAAATATTACATCTCATACGTGATTTGATCCTAGCCTCACTTTATTCCTTTTTTCTTGGAATTCTCACCATTTTTCTTCTCTCTTTCACTGCTCTCACCAGTTTTCTCTTAAATATTTAACAATTCCATTTTCTTCTCTCTTTCACTGCTCTCATCATTTTTCTCTGCACCATTTTTCTCTAAAAATTACAGGAATGGGCGACTGGGTTTTCTACGTTGCGGCTGAAACAGGGTCGCCACTCGACGTTTAGGCCGACGATGGTGGGTTGGTTTGGGTTGTTTTGGGGGTTGAGTTGGTGGATTTCGTTGAGCCATTGTTGGTGGACGTGGGATGGGGAGTGAGTTAGGAGAGTGTGGATCTGGTCGGTGAAGAAGGTGATTGAAGAATTTTAAGTCAGATGGTGATCCTTTCACTGAAGAATTTTTTCAGATTTTTCAATCTGTTTACAGGCAACAGATTTTGATGCTCGAAAAGCTGCAATCTAGAAAGAATAAACTTGATAAGAAACTCAAGAGCATTCATGCTTGGAGAAAAGTGTCGAATATAATATTCGTCGCGACTTTTGCTGTCGTGTTGAGCTGCTCTGTCTTAGCAGCAGCTATGGCAGCCCCTCCTGTCGCGGCTGCACTTGCTGCTTCTACGCCAATCCCGTTAGGCTCGATGGGGAAATGGATTGATTCGCTATGGAAGAATTATAGTACAATGCAGGTTGGTACTTATGTTGCCATTAAAGATTTGGACAACATTCGGGTTCTCATTGATCGGTTGGAGATAGACATTGAATCACTGATGCTGAATGTAGACTTTGCAATTGAGCAAGAAGCTGTAAAAATTGCAATTGTAGCGATTAAGAAAAAGCTGTAAGTGTTTATGAAGCATATTGAGGATCTAGGCGGGCAAGCCGATACCTGCAGCCGTGATATTCGACGAGCAAGAACCGTAGTTCTGCAGAGAATCATCAAACACCCTCATAACTGATATGGGTTTCTCTCCATTGTCACACATTGTTTAGGCAGAAAGATACTTGTTAATTTCCATTTTGAAAATTATTTATTATTTCATTATTGTAATTATTACTTATTAGTACTAAACAATTGTTTCAATTATTGATTTCTTTATTCAGAAACTTTATTCTATAATATAGTTTGGTATACAAAACAAACTACAATAAGCTGCATTTTATAAGTTTAGTGGCTACCAACATTTTAGAAAACTGAGTGGCCCTGTACGTACATTGAAATAGATTACATACTAAGCATTCGTGGTAAATCTGCCTTCTATCATGTAAACCAGTAAATGAACTTTGTTTCTTTGATATATAATTATACATGAGAGATATATCCTTAATAGTATACGCGTCATTTCCTATACATATCCAATACATTTCCGACAGATCATCAATACATACCAAAAACAGCTTATACATATCAGATACATTTCAGATGTATTTGTTAGATACATCTTTCATATACAATTAAAACATGATAAATATATCCTTATTACGTATTATTGATAAATATTTTGTACAATTTACAGAGCATGTGGCATATTTTTATTTTAATATATGTTATAGTTCATATTTTGATCACAAGTCGATTAAATTATTTAGCTCGAGAGAGTGTTAGAAAATGAGACCATCATTAAAGCATCCCCTCGATACATTGCAAACTGATTTTTTTTTAAATTATAATTATTTTTATAAAATAAGTGTTAAGTTATTATACATTATACATACATCTCTAATATATAATTGTAATTTTCATATTAAAACAGATGGATTATAAAAGTTATATTTAGTATGTATTGTTTATGTATCGTAGATGTATTAGTAAAATTATATTTAATATATATTATTTTTGTATTTTAATATATATTGTGTATAAATAATATATTAAAAACGTATCAATTATGTATTTTGTACTACATGATATCTATTAACACATTATTATTTGCTGATTTTTTTTCTCTATTATTATTTTTGTATAATTGATGGCTCAATAGTGTATTTTTTTTAAATGTATCAAATATGTATTAGAGCTATTTTTTAAATTTATTTTCATATATAAATCAAAAAAATTGTAAATAATTTATACTTTTTCTTATAAATATGTTTCTGATATATTGCTGACATATCGCGGATACATAAATGATACACGTGAATAATTTTTATACATGATATATATTTTTAATATGATATATGTATTTGTTAGATAAATCTCTAATATTTAATTTATACATGACATTTATTTTTTAATATGATATATGTTCTAGATACATTTCAGATACACTCATATATTTTGATAGATATATTGAAAAAAATAATGCTTAAAATAAGTTAGAAATATCTTCTACATACATACAAAATACACATAATTTTTAAGTGTTAGGCAATGGAGTTAAAAAAATGCAACAAAAAAACCTAAATTATAAAGATATTTATATCGAGTAACAACTTAAAATGTTATTGATGCGTGAATTTCAATTAAAATATATGATAGATGTAGATTTAATTTAAAATATGTTATGCATACACATTAAAGACACATTATTAATACATATAAATAATATGTGTGTGTGTGTGTGCATATTTATAATTAACAAAGAATAAGGCGGTCATGAAACATGTAATAGGAAAAATATTTTTTTATGGATACATTTTTTTAACATAATTTATGTATTTTTAAAGTATGTGATACATGTTTCTTTTAATTTTAATTAAAGATCGTGATACATATATTTTTTTAATTTAAAATATATTATACATACACCTTAGAAACACATAAATAGTACATATTAATAATATATTTATTTATTTCTGTTTTAGAAATATAAAAAAAATCAAATATGTCCTTGATACATATCAGATACATCGCGGATACATAAATAATACATGTGAATAATTTTAACAAACTGACGCGACTGACGCGCGTGTCAAACGCATGTCAGACGCGTTTCTGACGCGTTTTTGACCAATTCTGACGCGTTTTTAACTTTTTTTTATTTGTTTTGAGTGTGCCATGTGTTGCATTCTTATTGGAAAGGTATTATATGTAAAGTTTCAATTTTTTTAAGTGTTCCTGTAATATTTTAGCAAGCTTAGCATTTTTGTTATTTTCTTCCTTTTTTTGAATAGTTTTGTCATTTACTCATTTCTTTTGAGCTGTTCAATGGATCGGGTACCGTCTAGAGACTAGAGCCGACCCACTTGAACCAGATTTAGTCTTTAGAGACTAATTTTGAGAAAATTGCAAATATAGTCTAAAATAGGTCATGATTTTCAAAAGTATCTTTTCTAACAAAATTATTTTCATATTGTAAAAAAGTCTAAAATGGAGTATTTTTTGGCTTAATGCCTTAAAAACCCCCGACCTTTCATTCTTTTTTCAATCCTACCCTGACGTCGAAAAATTTTCAATTTTATCTCAATTTATATTTTTTCATTTCAATTGTACTCTAAATGTATAAAATTAAACTTTTTTTATTTGACAAAAGTTCAATAAATTTTTTAAAAATGGTCAATTTAATATAAAAAATTAATCTAATGCAAAAAGGGCCAATTTAGAAAATTTTTACCAAATAAAAAAAGGTCATTTATATGCTTTAGGGTACAATTGAAATAAAAAAATGCAAAATAGGGTAAAATTGACAAATTTACAACATCAGGATAGGATTGAAAAGGGAATGAAAGGTCAGAGTTTTTTAAGACATTAAACCTATTTTTTAACTGTGCTTCATGTTTTTTACTTTATACATTTTCCACGTTTCTGTATCAGAAAGATATCTTCAAGATATATATGTTGTACTTTTAATATGCAAAAAATGAAAAAGTAAAAGCAAAAAGATAACTTTTCTAGATTTAAAGCATAGCTTTGAAAGTTATGAGGTTTTCTTAAATTTTGTATTTCTCCTTTATTTTTTTATTATATTCAATCGAGCTTAAATTCATATTAATCTTGTTTTCATATATGTATTTATATTTTAATTTTAGTTAATATTTTATATAAATTTGAATTTTTTGATAAATTTAATTTCTAACCGAGCATGAAAATACATAACAAACTTAAATCATATGAAGACTAAATTTAAACTTGCATAAATAAACTATTAAAATCAGTATGAATATGTTCCAAAATTGATTCACGACCAAATATTATCATAAAAGTAACGAATTTCAAAAGAGTGGATGTATTGAAAATTGGTTTTTGAAATTTATATTTATAGAGGGGAATTGAACGAATGAAGATGGTGGGTGAAATAACATTCTTTCATTGTTTGCTATTGAATGATAAATATTTAAAAAGACATATCCTTTCATGTTTTAGAAGTGAAATCAATAGATTTTGTAATTGTTGTAATTAAACAAGTTGTTTTAGAAAATTCCATACTAAAAAATATTAAGCGATTTATAAATGAATATCAAATAATTCTCAAAATCCATGAAATTTCTACGTTAAATTGTGAACAAAATCTTTTTTCTTTTATGAATGGAACAAAATCTTAATAGCTACAAACAAGTCAAGATGTATCCCTTCTCTCTAAAAAGTTTTCTTCATCTCCATCCTTTGAAGGGTGGGAGAAGGTGATTTTCCGGTTTCGATCGAAAATCACCTCCTCTTCGCCCATAAATAAATAGATAATATATCGTTTTCCTCTTTATTGAATAAATCTCTACGCTTTTATACCTCTCCGATATGGAGTTTATCCTTTTTTTGAAAGAATATTTTAAAATTTGAATTTTTTGATAAATTTAATTTCTAATCGAGTATGAAAGTACATAACAAACTTAAATCATATGAAGACTAAATTTAAACTTGCATAAGTAAAAGTTAAACACCATTAAAATCAGTATGAATATGTTTCAAAATTGATTCACGACCAAATATTATCATAAAAGTAACGAATTTCAAAAGAGTGCGATGTATTGAAAGTTGGTTTTTAAAATTTATATTTATAGAGGGGAATTGAACGAATGAAAATAGTGGGTGAAATAGCATTCTTTCATTGTTTGCTATTGAATAAATATTTGAAAAGACATATCCTTTCATGTTTTAAAAGTGAAATCAATAGATCTTGTAATTGTTGTAAGGCTTAATTTCTTAAAAAACCCTCACCTTGTACTTTTTCTTCGTTTATACCCTGACCTTGTAAAAACACCATTTGTATCCAATTTTGGATTTTATGTTTCATTTCTACCCAAAAGCATTAAATTGTACTCTTTTCATTTGAAAAAGAGTTTAAAACATACTTTTTTTTTATTTTTAAAAATACAAATAAATCCTTAAACTTAAAAAAATAATCAAATACATTCAAATAATTAATTAATTTTTTAATTTTATAAAATAATAATAGAAAAATTATTATTCTTTTAAATTTTTTTGTCGGAAATATTTTTTAAAAAAATAAAAATAATTTAAAAAATTTAAAAAAAAATTCGGAAATATTTTAAAAAAAATAAAAAAAATTATTATTATTTTTATTTTTTTGAAGAAAATGGTATTTTTGTACTATTAATAACATTAATATCTAATTAGTATATAAATTAAAAATGAAGGATTATTTTAAACTTTTTTCAAATGAAAAGAGTACAATTTAATACTTCTGGGTAGAGATGAAACATAAAAACTCAAAATTGGGTACAAATAGTGTTTTTACAAGGTCAGGGTATAAACGAAAAAAAATGCAAGGTGGGTTTTTTTTAAGGAATTAAGCCTTGTTGTAATTAAACAAGTTGTTTTTAGAAAATTCCATACTAAAAAATATTAAATGGATCATAAAGAGTTTTCTTCATCTCCATCCTTGAAGGGTGGGAGAAGGTGATTTTCCGGTTTCAATCGGAAATCACCTCCTCTCCGCCCATAAATAAATAGATAATATATCGTTTTCCTCTTTATTGAATAAATCTCTACGCTTTTATACCTCTCCGGTATGAAGTTTATCCTTTTCTTAAAAGAATATTTTTTGAGTTTATGTTCATTTTGTGGTTTGTTTTCTTAGATCTTATGGATCTAAAATTTTGTAGGGTTTTTCTATCTAATCTCATAGTATTTCATGAATAAAGATGATCGGAAATACTCAACTTCAACGGATCTAGCGGTTTCAAGGTCTAATCGGAAATGGATCATACTCAAGACCCCCGCACGCAACGGGACTTTGTTCTTATCGTTTGCGGCCTAAGATGGCAATTTTAGCGGGATCAACGGCTTGTTTCTTTTTATTTTCGATTAATATTTTGCTAGTTTTCTTTGTTGTTGTATTTGTTTCCTTTTGTTATTTATTAAGTTTTTGATAGATTAAAATTTGAAAGATCATATAGTTTTAATCTTGTGATATGACTTTCTAAATTGTACTTTGATCTTATTCTAACGAATTCTATCTTTTAAAAAAACAAACAAACAAACAAGTCAAGATCAAAATTTGAAGACCATGCTCAAGAGACAACCACCCAACAAGAAGATGAAAACCTTGATGCCATAGATAATCTAGATAGAAAGTCCAAATTGATGGTCTCAATCACTTATGAATTTTTGCTCCAAAATTTGCCACCATATAGGCCCCATTTCATGGCTCCCCATTTCATGGTGCTTTCAAGAATTGCAAGGAGCCAGCTCTTGAAATCCTGGAATATAGAAAATGTAGTGTTCCCTCATTTGCCACATGTTCACAATTACTGAAGGAAAATCTTATGACAATTTGCTGTTGCTTCATGAAATCAGAAAGGGACACAAATATTCATTTGCGCTACATTTGATCAAAAATGAACTGTTTTCATGTCAATTTAGTGTCAAGTTTTTGATTGTATACAGGTTTTTACACTGGCAAATGTAACATCAATTCTTGTCAAGCTCATGCTAATTAATTAAGATTGTCAATTGATTTTAAACCATAAACTAACTTGAAAATAATTTGATCTTGTTTTTTATATTTTAGAGATGTTGGTTTTTATATTAGCCAGCAATATTATTGGACTATATTTAATGAAAGGCAACTTTTTAATTCAGTCACTTGAATCATTTTATTGATAAATTTTATAAGTTTGGAAGACATAAAATTTTAATTCAAGAAAGTTATATTTTCCTACGATTCACTAGTTTATGTTAGTTTTATAGTGAATTTGAAAGAACAAAAATAATAGTGCCTTGTGTACAGTGAAATCTCATAATTTTTTCAAAAAAAAAACATATATGTGAGTTTATATTGTTGAACACAATAACCAAAAAAAAAATGAATTCTAGATACCTATTTACGAGTGAATAAGGAAACATTTCCTTACCAAGCCACAACACGCGTCGTTTGTTCGGTCGATTGGATGATTTGATTCTACTTGCATAGAGAGAGAGTCACGAAACGTTTTAAAGAAAACAATCAAATACACAACTCTGCTGAAAATCTTATTGGTTCATGTGTTTTTTATTAACAGTTCAAGGATATCATTGTTTGATAATTTTTAAAAATACCCATTTAAAATAGAGTTTTCATGGTTTGATTCTTGATATTTGATCCTATACTATAAAATAAGCATTTAATTTTGCTATTTTGTGCTACAACATTGGCACTTTGTAAAGCGCTATCCAGTCACAAACCCGTTGATATAGGTTTTATTGTATAAACATATTAAAAAAATTCAATTTTTCTCTCCATGAAACAAAAGAAAATCAAGAAATCAAGATGACTTTTTAAAATTATTTTAATCTTTTTGAAAACTGTCTGTTATGTTTAATTTGAGTGGGACTTTCCTTTGTCAAGTTGCTATCATTTGCCACAAAAATGTTATTAAGAGGTCAAAAACAATAAACATTGGAAGCTCTTTCAATGGTGTTCTATACCATCCAAGTGGATGTCACAATCTTTGTATATCAATTGTCTCCACAAAATTTTCATAAAAATTTAGGAAAAATATTAGTTATTTCCTTATTTACCAAGAAAGCGCGGCATGGCCTCAACATCTCACACCATTGAAAATACTCCCTCCGTCCCAATAGAGTTGTCCACTTTGCCTTTATCACATAGTTTAAGAAAATCAATTATTACATATGAATTTTATAAAATTTTCTTTACTTTTCTTGTCATGCCCCTATTTAATATAGGGTCCACTAGCAAATTACTCACTAGTAGATTTTGAAGAGGGTTAATAAAGGAAAATTGAGTGTAAAAAGTATTAGAAAAGAATCTTTGTAATTTTATTAACTCAGCAACTAAATTACAAAGAAGCATAGCTCAGCTTATATAGCAGTACAAAGTAACTGCCATGTTACATGTGGCAGGAGCTGATTAGCTAACAGAGAAGAATAAGAAAATACACGAGGTAATTGCTGACTCTAACTAACTCTGACATACACTAACTGCCTTGGAGAGTAAGGAATCAGCTGAGGTTGCACATACACTAAGATCCCCCCTCAAACTGGAGCATACAAATTTTGTAGATTCAGTTTGGAAGCAGCTGAGATGAACAAAGCAGGTGGTAATGCTTTAGTTAAACAATCAGCAAGCTGCATTGTTGTAGAAACAGGAAGGAGTGTAACAATGCCATGTTGAATCTTCTCACGAATTATATGGCAGTCAATCTCAATGTGCTTTGTACGTTCATGGAAAACTGGATTGTGAGCCAGTTGTATGGCTGACTGATTGTCACAAAAAATCAGGGCTGGTTGCATTGAGGGCAACTGTAGGTCTGCTAACAGATAAAACAACCACTGGACTTCACATGTAAGTGATGCCAAAGCTCGGTATTCTGCCTCTGAAGAAGATTTGGAAACTGTAGATTGTTTCTTGGACTTCCAGGATATGAGAGAATCACCAAGAAAGATACAATAACCAGAGATAGACTTTCTGCTATCTATACAGGTTGCCCAATCACTATCTGAGAAGCTCTTAATTTTCATTGATCCAGTAGCAGGATAAAAAAGGCCTGTGCCAGGTGAGCCTTTAAGATACCTAAGGAGTCTGTGAGCTGCAGCAAGATGTTTCTCAGTAGGTTTGTCAAGAAATTGGGATAGTTGCTGGATAGCAAAAGTTATATCTGGTCTAGTGTTAACCAAATAAACTAACTTGCCAACTAACTGCCTGTAAGAAGTGCAATCTGAAAGCAGAGGACTATCAGTAGCAGAAAGTTTGGTGGAGTTGATCATTGGAGTACTGACTGGTTTGGAATTAATGAAACCAGTGTCTTGAAGGAGGTCAAGAACATATTTTCTTTGACAAAGATTAATCCCATGAGATGTTCTTGCAACTTCTAATCCAAGAAAGAACTTTAGAGGTCCCAAATCCTTGATGCAGAACTTGGAATGTAAAAACTGCTTTACTGAATTGACTTCTTCCATAGAGTTACTTGCTAATATGACATCATCAACATATATTAGTAAGGCTATGAAAGATTGAGATGACCTTTTGATGTAGAGAGATGGATCTGCTGCGGCATTTTTAAATCCTTGAGAATGAAGAGCTGTGGTGAGTTTAGCATGCCATTGCCTACTGGCTTGCTTAAGGCCATATAGAGACTTATGAAGTCTGCAGGCTTTTGTTTTTGGATCAGACACAATAAGTCCAGGAGGAATTGTCATGAAAACTTCTTCATTTAAGTCCCCATGCAGGAAAGCATTATTAATGTCTAGCTGTTGAAGAAACCAATTTTGCTGTGCTGCTACTGCTAGCAAAGTTCTGATTGTGGTCATCTTAGCCACTGGAGAAAATGTCTCAAGATAGTCTAGACCCTCCTGTTGGTTGAACCCTTTGGCAACTAAACGAGCCTTGCATCTCTCAAGACTGCCATCAGCTTTATATTTCACTTTGAAGACCCATTTACAGCCTATAGGTCTCTTGTGGCTTGGAGTATCAACAACTGTCCAAGTTTGATTTGTTGCAAGAGCTTGTAATTCTGTATTAATGGCATCAATCCAGCATTGATGCTGTATGGCTTCAGTATATGAAGAAGGTTCAACTGGATTGGAAATATTTAGAGCAAAGGCTTTATGAGTAGGAGAAAGCCTGTGATAAGATATCACATTGGCAAGGCAGTGTGGTGAAGTTGTTTTGCTAGGTAAAGTACATTGGTAATCTTGAAGGTAATGAGGTGCTACTTTTTGTCTGGTGGATTTTCTGAGAGCTGGAAAGTCAGATTCCTGAAATATATTGTCAGGAGAATGAAAAGAATTGGTTGGTGGTGAAGAGGGGTTGGTGAAAGAATGAGGTGTGGGAACAGAAATAGGATCAAGAGTAGGTAAATTTGGTGATATGAGAGGGGTGGTAGATGGTGAAGGTGGAGTAGAGAAGGGAAATATGAATTCATAGAATTTCACATTTCTGGAAATGAACACTTGCCTTGTTTCTAGATTGTAAAGTCTGTATCCTTTTGTAGAAGAAGGATATCCCAGAAAAACAGTCTTAGTAGCTTTAGAATGGAACTTTGTTGGCCTTTGAATGTCTGTAGTACTGGCATAAGCCAGGCAACCAAAAACCTTCAGATTGTCATAAGTAGGCACCTGTTCATAGAGTATTTGAAAAGGTGTCTTTTGCTGCAGAACAGGTGATGGGATCCTGTTTATTAGATATACAGCATGATGTACACAATCTGACCAGAAGGAAATTGAGAGAGAAGCCTGAAATTTCAAAGCTCTTGCCACATTTAATATGTGTTGATGCTTCCTCTCAACAAGTCCATTCTGTTGAGGAGTATAAACACATGAAGTCTGGTGTATTACTCCTTTTGAATTGAAGAAATTATGCATAGCAAACTCAGCTCCATTGTCTGTACGAATAACTTTGATTGTGGCAGAAAACTGTGTCTCAACAAACTGGAAAAAATTTTCAATAATTTTCCTGGTTTCTGCTTTGGATTTCATGAGAAAAACCCAAGTGTATCTGCTATAATCATCAACCACTGTTAGAAAATACTTGTGTCCATACATGGATGATTGAGAAGTTGGACCCCAAATATCCATGTGGACTAAAGCAAAACAATTATGAGTAGTAGATGTGCTCAAAGGAAAAGACAATTTCTTTTGTCTAGAAAAATGGCAAATATCACAGTTTGTTACATGCACTGGACACTGAATAGAAGGGTTTACAGATTGTAAAAGCCTTATTCTAGAATTAGAAAGATGACCAAGTCTAAAATGCCAAAGAGTATTAGCATTAATACTGGAAATAACAGAAGAACAACAGGTTTTATTTGAAAAAGAAGGAGCATCACTATCAGTTGCAATAGGAGCTAGATGATAAAGCCCAGCTATTTTCTTAGCTAAGCCAATCTTCTTCCAGGTGGTGAGTTCCTGAATAAGACAATTATCAGTGTGGAGTAACAAGAAGTAATTGGGATCATCAGTTATCTTACTAGCAGAGATAAGATTAAACTGAAAATGTGGAACAAAGAGTGCATTTTTAAGTATGAGTTTTGAATAAACTGTGACAGTTCCAATATGTGTTACTGGTACTTGATTTTTGTTTGGAAGGTTTATAAAGACACCACTAATAGGTTTGTAATCAGTGAAATGGTCTAAAGAGCATACTATATGATCAGTAGCTCCAGTATCGATTAACCAATCAGTTTGAGTGAACTTAGCAGATAATAAGCAAGTATGAGCCATACCTGAACAGCTTGGCTGTGAAGCAAAGGATGCAGAAGCATTATTAGCATGAGCAATATGAGGATTGGAATTGAGCAGTGGAGCAGCGGATGAATCATTCTTTTGCTGTAGCATGGCTAAAAGTTGGGAGCATTGCTCAGGAGTAAATGGAAACATAGGAGTTGTAGCAGCAGCAACAGGAGCAGAGGTGTTGTTATTGTTCCATTTTCCAGAACCAGAAGCAGTAAGATCATTGGAATGATCATAAGTATCATGATATTCATCATGAAATTCAGAATCAACTTGATTGGCATGACTGGGAGTCTTAAATTTTGCGAAGAAACCTGGAGGATATCCATGCTTCTTATAACATCTATCAATTGTATGATTTGTTTGTCCACAGTGAGAACATAACATTGGCTTCTTAAATTGTGGAGGAAAAAATTTCCTTTGAAAACCAGAATTCACTTTGCTATAGCAAGCATTGTGATCAGAACTTGAACCTTGTGCAGCAAAAGCATTAATATCTCCAGAATCAATATTATCAGCTTTGGATGGACTAAACTGTCTCTCATGTCTCAAGGCCATAGAAAAGGCTTTATTTATTGGAGGTAAAGGTTCAAGGAGTAAGATATGAGATCTAACACTCTCAAAATTTTCATTCAATCCCTTAATAAACCTAATCACATAGTCATTATCCTGATATCTTTTAATCACATCATAACCACCACAGTTACAGCTTGGAATGCAAGAGCAACTAGGTATAGGTCTAAAATTGGTAAATTCATCCCACAAAATCTTCAGATTTGTATAGTACTCTGAAATAGACATGTTATTCTGTTTTAAAACACAAATTTCATACTGTAAATCTGCAATTCTATCAGCATCTCCTTGAGAAAACCTTTCTCTAAGATTATCCCAAATTTCTAGTGCAAAGTTGAGAAAACTTACACTTTGTGCAATAGATGGAGTCAAAGCTCTGTAAATCCAAGAAATCACCATATTATTACACCTCTCCCAAGCTTCATAATTTCTGTCATCATGTTTAGGTATAGGAATAGATCCATCAACAAATTTCAACTTATTCTTCGATAATAAGGCCATTCTCATAGCTCTGCTCCATGTGTGATAATTCGTAGGGTTTAATTGCATTGTAACAAGCATTGTAGAGGGATTTTCACTGGGATGAAGATAATAAGGACTTGAAACTGATTCTTCAAAGTTAACTGCCATTGTTGAGTAACAGAAGCTCAAACAGAGAGCTTGAAAAGAAAAACAGAACAAAGAAGAGAGAAAACAATACTGTTTGGTTGCTGAGAATCAGAGAGAAAAAGAACAGAGAATCACAAAGAAAAGAAACAAAGAAATCAGAGAAACCGCTCTGATACCATATTAGAAAAGAATCTTTGTAATTTTATTAACTCAGCAACTAAATTACAAAGAAGCATAGCTCAGCTTATATAGCAGTACAAAGTAACTGCCATGTTACATGTGGCAGGAGCTGATTAGCTAACAGAGAAGAATAAGAAAATACACGAGGTAATTGCTGACTCTAACTAACTCTGACATACACTAACTGCCTTGGAGAGTAAGGAATCAGCTGAGGTTGCACATACACTAAGAAAAAGTAGTTACTTTTTGAAAGTGGACAAAAATTTTGGAACAAAAATATTTCTCAAAATGGACAACTCTATTGGGACGGAGGGAGTAATATTCAATGAATAAACAAAGAAAATGTATGAATATTTTGTCTTTAGATTTTTTTTTTTGAGAGAATTGTCTTTAAAATTTTATCTTCGTAAAGTATATGCTGTTAATTACTTTCTAAAATTATTGTTTGGGGTCAAAAAAATACTACTCCCTCCGTCCCATTCTAATTGACAAAATATGAAGTTTTTGGTGTCCCATTCTAATTGACAAAACTAACATAACTGTAATTTTATTCTTTAATTTTCCATCTTTACCCTCATTTAAAACCATGTCTTTTATGAAAAATGGTGAGTATTTAATGAAAATTTGACTAATATACTAATAGCATTAATTAGTTCCATTATCAATAGAAGGGTATATAAATAATTTTCTATGTCATTTATTAGCTTGTCTTGGTTATTGAAATATAGTTATTTTGTCAATTAGAGTGAGACGGAGGGAGTACTTGATTTTTTTAAACATTTAATACTACTTTTTTAAAATAGCAATTTTTGAAGCTTAAAGGAGTATTATTTTCAACAGCAACAGCAAACACATGTAACATGTTATTAAGTTGCATGCTAAAATGTGGAATTAAATTTTCAAAGGAAAAGATATCACAAACTCTTCAAGAAATTCTCAACAATACAATAATATCCTAATACATTTAGATATCTCATACATAAATGAATACGATATTACTAAATATATTGTATTTATTTATGGGTAAAGAGTCATGGCGGTATTTAAATTTGTGCATTAAAATCAATTAGCACATTTAATCATTTTAATCAATTTTAGACAATATTTTTTATTTTTATATTAGTTAATCTCACATATATAAAATAAACGAGTTTAGTGACCGCGAAGATCCAATTTATTATGTGTCAATTGACTCTAAAAATAATTAGCCTTGTCCTTAATTGATATAAAAAGTAAATTGTCTTTAATTGATTTAATATGAGTGAGTTTATTATAGGGGGTGCAACCGAGTTGAGCTAACTCGCAAGCTACTCGGTATTGACTCAAAAAATGCTCGAAACCGACTCGACTCATATCGAGTGGAGCTCGAGTTCGAGCTACTCGAGTTAATTATCGAGTCGAGCTGATGAGCTTGCGAGCATAATCGAGTTTCGGTTAATTTATCTTTTTACCCTTTTTATTTATATATATTTATAATAGTACCTTTAGTTTAAAATTAAAATATAATTTTTAAATATTTATATAGATAATCGAGTCGAGTCGAGCTCGAATCTCAATTATTTTATCGAGTTCGAGCTCGAGCTCCCAAAATGAAACTCGATCAAGTTCGAGTTGAGTTTCGAATTTCAGATTTTAGAGTCGACCTCGAGCTTGACAGTGTTTCGACTCGGCTCGGCTCGGTTACACCCCTAGTTTATTAATACGGTTGTATAAATTCAGGGACTTAGATGGTCCTTTATGCAATTGTTTAATGATAAAATAAAACAATGCAGCGTTTGTATGTGATAAGTAACTGAGTCACTATTGTTGGTCAACTTAAACAATGTAGTGGTTGCTTAATGATGAAGAACTCAAAATACTAACCAAATCTCTATCCCATGGTTGATTCTTCAAGTGGTGAAATTTCATATTTTTTTCTTAATTAAAATGCTTATGCTTCAGTGAGACTGAATTCACATACCATTAATTTTTATTGTCCCCATAGTGAGATGCTTCAGTGAGAGCCTATACTTAGGTTATGTCCTCCACCATACTTGGCTTAGAATTCATACACCATTATTTTCAGGCTCTTCTTATAATAATTTAATTATTTTTTTGTGTTTTTAATTGTAAAATTAACTTATATGAGAGTTGTTGATATCATGATCTGGATCTAGATAAGGATTTTGGAAAAATGGATATTATAAATTACTGAAAATGGCTAAGTAGGTTCTTTATTAGCTAACCCCATGCTCGGTATTATAAAATAATTTCCATTGTTCCTTATAAATATGTTGAAATGCTCAATTTATTGTTTGGTGTTTTTAATAGAAAAATGTGTTCCAACTTCAAGGACCTTCATATAAAAAAAAGTATAATCAATTTAAGATAAATAAATTTAAAAAATAAATTTAACAGCATGATCCATTGATTTTATAAATCATAATAATTATATTTATAAAGTAAATAAAAGAAGTTAAAACACTTAATTGATATAGATAAAATATTTTTAAATTTCTTGTTTTTTATGATAAACTATATATAGTTAAAAAAATTCTAAACTTTTAAAATATTATCTATTTCATTTTAAAATATTCTTTGAATTATATTTTATTTTAATTAAACTCTTTATTTTCTATTTAATTCTCAAATATAATTGTTGTAACTTATAAAATTAAAGAAATAAACTGTTCTTTCAAAAAAAACTATTAAAATCATTTCTTATAAGACACTGAGTTATGTTTTATTTTAATTAAACTCTTTATTTTCTGTTTAATTCTCGAACATAATTGTTGTAACTTATAAAATTAAAGAAATAAACTGTTAAAATCATTTCTTATAATTATAATTGTGAAAATATAAGGAAATTCCCAACAAAGAAGTATTCATAATTTTATGTGAACTCCAACAAAGAAGTATTGGAATATCTTTTTAGGCCAAGTTAAGTTTTCAGGTAAAGCACTTCCATTGGCAACTTAGTTATGACTTCTATAAAATGAATTTTAGACTTCAAACTCAAGGTCACTCAAAGTTCCAATCTAAAAAAAAAATATTTACATTTCACCTAAGTTTAAGACAACATTCAAGTTCTATTTTTTATACGGTTCATAAAATTTTTTAAATGACTTTCAACTATAAAACAATATTTTTAAATTTTACATTAAGACTAATTCTCATTCGAACTGTATAGATTTTTTTACGGAAAGCAAGCACTGAACTCCAAATTTTAAACTGACAGTTTTAATCCGCGATAGAGGAACCTCACCCCGCATTCTTTTTCCCTACTTGAAAGCTTTTTACCTATCAACCACAGTTAAAAAAACACAGGCAAATAGGCCATATCAAGAACACTTGTTGAATATGTTAAATTGTTGCACACACACACAACAATAGAAACAAACTAGCAAACAAAAAACATTGAAAATAACACCCAACAAAACTCTTCCCTACACCTTCATCCCCTCTCTACTTCTAAACAAGAGAAAAATGATCCCTTTTCTGTTCCTCTACAACCGGGCACACCATTTCTCTAACCTCAGCCAGCCAGATTAAAACTTTAATCATTTTACCAAGGACCCAGATTGTGTGTCAAACATTAGAACTAAGAGCAAGTGTAAGTGAGAGATGTGGGATGCTTCAGGCATTGATGAATCTGTTTTCTTCATGCTTTGGGCCATTTAGGCAAAAGGACCATTTTAGTACGAAGTTTGACTCTGCTGTTGCCAATGGTAATGGTGGTGTTAGTAAAGAAGGTAAAGATGGTTTGCTTTGGTTTAGAGATAACTGTAGATATGGTTGTGGTGAGTTTTCAATGGCTGTCATTCAAGCTAATCAAGTTCTTGAAGACCAGAGCCAGATCGAGTCTGGTTCTTTTGGAACTTTTGTTGGTGTTTATGATGGTCATGGTGGCCCTGAAGCCTCTCGTTTTGTCTGTGATCACTTGTTTAGACACTTTCAAGGTTCGTTCTTTTTTCTTTTAATGAATTGTCTTGAGTTCAAATATTATTTTGATAATTGGGGAGGGGAACGCTTGTGGGAGGAATTGAATCCACACCTAGCAGATTTATTTGAGATATTGCTCATTAGTTGAGTTCAAATTATGACAATTTCTTTAAATGAATCTTCTTTGAATCTTTGATGAATCCCCTTTGATTTATGGTTTTAAATCAGCCACCTTTCTTGAATTTCTGTGGATTTAGTGGTTTATAACAGTTGGTAGAATTTCTCAATTAAAGAGTTGGCCTTTTTTGTTAGATTAGGTAGCACGGACACGGAAAATGGTATTATTTGAATGTTTTCTATGTTAAAAATGAGGTTTCTTATCCGAAACTTGATGTTTCGGAAATGGGAAACGTCGAATGGATGAAGTATCCGTGCTATCTTTATATAGCATCATTTACAGTTTAGATGTAACTGAAAAAGTAAGTAGCTTCTTGATTCAAGAATTAAGATTTTTGCTTGTTTTGTTGCTTTAGATTTTAAAAAGTATGTTACTGAGTCTGACTGAAAAATTTGCTTTTTCATGATTTGCAGCTGTTAGCTGTAGCTTTCTTGATTTTGATATCCAAGTAGAGTTCAGTTTTTGGAGTGTTCTCCTTTGTTATTATCTTGTCAATTCTTTTCCATAACTGTTAAGAATTTTTCCATTCACAGTTTGTCTTTTTTGTATAAGCTTTTGAAAGATTGCTGCTTTTTTATTGGGTTTTTATGAGACCATCAATTAGGTGGTTAAATGTAAATTCTGTTTGACTATTATTTAGTTGGTGAGTCATTGTATTGGTTTCAAAAGTTTCCAACTTTTTTCTGTATGGAAATGCTTTTATTTTCTTCAACTATAAGGTCTTTTTTTATTTTATGTTTTCATAAAAAAGGTTTGTGGGGCTTTGTAAAGGAAATGTTGTTTGTTATTAACTTTAAGGAGGAGCCATTCTTATGTTGGCATTCTTAGGATTTGTGGTTATGCAGCGATGTCAGCTGAAGCACAAGGGGTTGTGACGGCGGAGACTATTCAAAGGGCTTTTCGAGCAACAGAAGAGGGGTTTACTGCTCTTGTTTCCGAGCTATGGACTAGTTATCCCCAAATTGCAACTGCAGGGACTTGCTGTCTAGTTGGAGTTATATATCAGCAAACGCTCTTTGTGGCAAACCTTGGAGATTCTCGTGTTGTCCTGGGAAAGAAAGTTGGCAATACTGGAGCAATTGCTGCTATACAATTATCAACTGAACATAATGCTAACCTTGCAGCCATCAGGCAGGAATTAAAGGAATTGCATCCAAATGATCCCCAGATTGTTGTCCTTAGGCATGGAGTTTGGAGAGTTAAGGGGATTATTCAGGTTATTTGAAATATCTAATTCTTTGGATTATGTCAAACAAAGGCATATATCCTGGACAACTCGAAATTCTCTTTCGCATTTATGTTTTTGCATGCATATAATCTGCATAAAATTTTGATCTCTTGCTAGTACTGAAAAATTATTTAACTGCTTGATTGGATATCTGTAGGCCTTGGAATCACAGTCGGAATCTTTTTTTCTAATTTAGCTGTGAATGTATAGAAATATCTTAAACCGTTTATAGTAGTTGCTAATACAAAATTAATTCCTCTGCGTGTATTTTCCTCTATAGGATATGTAATATTATATTTGTAATACTGGTTGCAGAGTTTCATAATCTATAGAGTCTAAAATTCTGTGGAAGTACGTACTATATGAGCTCTAACATACACCAGGTTTTGCAGAAATGCATTGCATTGTTCAAGGAGAACTTTATGGATGTTGAATGGATTAGAATGGATCAGAATCGATTAATGCATCCGAGGACATAAGTGTAGTAAGAAAATATGTCGGCCAATAAGTTGTTTGAACTTTCTTTTCTCTCTATAGTGGCTTGTAATTTTCAGAATCACCTAGTTAGAAAATAGACAAAACTAACACCGCATTGTAGGTAGAAGTTTTTATGTTTTGATCATAAAAATGAGTTTAAATCTCTGTTCATTCCCCTGATTTTCGTGTTCTCTACGAGTACAATGGAAGTCAAATTTTCTTATTTTGTGTAGCACAATATTTTTCACATTGGAACATCAAGATCTTAATTCATTATCGAGTTTCATAATAAGTAGAGATAAACCATGTCACAAACTTCATTATTGACTGTTGATGCAGGTTTCTAAATCTATAGGCGATGTATATCTGAAACATGCGCGGTTCAACAGGGAACCAATTAATGCAAAATTCAGACTCCCCGATCCAATAAGCTCGCCTATCTTGAGTGCCAGTCCAACTATCCTTTCCCATCCTCTCCAACCAAACGACTCCTTCCTTATATTTGCATCTGATGGTCTTTGGGAACACTTGAGTAATGAAAAAGCTGTAGATATTGTCCATAGCAATCCACACGCGGTAAGAGTTCATATTTTACTGTTTATGTCTGTGCAATAACTTTTGTCCTCGTTAAAATTACGTCAAAATGGAGTAATTGCTTCGTCATCATCTTGAAGATTTCGTGAAATTGTACTATAATGTCAAACACTTTTGTTTGTGTATGTTGCTCGAATGTTCTCTGCATATTTTGGCATTGTCCATACTCAGAAGATTGGTAGCATCGAATCTTGGCTAAGATTTCTAATAGCCAAGTCATGCTCGTAGCGTATTTTTGTTACTTGCTTATATTTCACTACGTGCACTATATAGTTTGGGATATTTTTACGCTTATATATGATACAATTGGTAATAATGAGTTGTATTCATAAACTTTTGAATGCAGGGAAGTGCCAAAAGGCTTGTCAAGGCTGCCCTTCAAGAAGCTGCAAGAAAAAGAGAAATGAGATATTCAGATTTAAAAAAGATTGACAAGAAGGTTCGTCGTCATTTTCACGATGATATAACTGTGTTTGTTTTGTTCTTAAATCACGATCTTATATCCAGAGGCACACTGCAAGATCCTCCAGTCTCTGTCAGAAGCGCGTTAGAACACCGATAATATTCTGAAACTGATTTGTTTATTTGCGCGGCATATCTCTTGCGCACAAAAATGTAGAGCTGCATTGACACACGATTGTACTACTCGGATTACTAATATTGAGACTACTTATTTATGAAAGGTTTTGAATTTGTAAAATGTTATTTATTAGAAAATTATGTTTTAATTAATTCATGATATTAATATCATCTTCCTATTTTCTTTGTCCATATTTCAATTATGAAGAACAGTTGCTAAGATCATATGCAAGTATTGCCTGTTCGAAACAGTTAGGACATGATTGTTTAGCTTAGTGACTGACAGATCCTTGTTTTAAGATTGATCTTGCTAAAAAAAAGTCGTGTGCTTTGAATCGAATCACAATCTTTTACCAGATATTGGAACTAATTCTGATCAAATAAGCTTGAATTGAAGCTTCAAAAATGATAAATTGATAGCTGCCATTATGACTGCCAATATGCAGGAGTGTAACCAAGTCAATCTAGCTCGCGAGCTATTCAAAACTCAGCTCAATGAAATTGACTCGAGCTCGAATTTTTAAAGCTCGTTTAGTAAACGAGTCAATTTCAATCTTAATGGGAGTAGCTCGATAAAATTAACTTGAGCTCAAACTTTTAAAGCTCGTTTAGTAAACGAGTCAATTTCAATCTTAGTGATACTTGACTCGAAAGCTCACGAGTAAACTCGTTCATATATTTGTATCTTAATTTGATATATTATTATTTTAATTTTAATTTTAAAATTTTAAATATTTAATTTGTATATTTTTTTGTTAAAAAATAAATATGTTATGGATAACCATATTTCTTTATATATATATTTACATAAATGTAGTATTTAAATTTTTATTAAATTATTGAATAATTTAATTTTGAAGTAAATTTATTAAATAAAAATGAGGTTTGATTAAATTATTAAGCTCGTGAGCTTTTGATAGGCTTGAGAAATACTCATATATGAACTCGAAAATAATTTTCTTAATACTTGACTTGACTCAACTCATTAGTCTCATTTACACTCCTGCTAATACCCTCAAAACGACGTGTTGTCTCTCCACATTTTTTTTTTTGATAAAAATATGTTGAACTACAAGTTCTTTGTATTTTTTATTAAGAAGAAAACGACGTCGGAACAACGTTTCCAGGGGGGGCACAATCCTAAATATTGAAAAATGTAGGGGAAATTTAGAAAAAATAATCCGGAATTCGCAACCATAACCAGTAGTTCAGTGAAGTCACTGTTTGCCGATGACCTAAGCAGCGGACCGCACTGAATTTTCCCTACCGTCCGACCGAAGTTTTCTGCCATGAATTTGTAATTTGTTTCTCTGCAGCTGATTAAACAACTAAATATGAATAGTAAATCGAAAAAACTGTTAATAACGGTACTCGTGACGGCACTGAGTCTACTTGTGAGTAAATCCGAGTCAGCTCCTCAAGCGTTCAGGAGAGACCCAGGGCATCCCCAATGGCACCACGGCGCTTTCCACGATGTCAGAGATAGCGTCCGATCGGACGTCCGTCGCATGCTCCATACTCGTGCCGAGGCTCGTCATTTCCTCTCTAATTTTGTTTTCATTTTTAGATTTGATCGTTATTGCTATTATTAATTTGAAATTGGAATGGTTATTTTATGTGCAGGTTCCGTTTCAGGTTCCTTTGGAAGTGAATGTGGTGCTGATAGGATTTAACGGAGACGGAGGTTATAGGTATAGCTTAGATACGCACAAACTGGAAGAGTTTTTGAGAACTAGCTTTCCTAAGTATAGACCTTCTTGTTTAGAGACCGGCGAGCCTCTCGATATCGAGCATCATGTTGTCTATAACGCCTTTCCTGTAAGTTTTCTATCAAGCTTTGTTTTGGACTAATCAATAATTGAATTTTTGATCTTGTTTAACTATAGCAATTTAAGGTTTTGTGGTGATGAATGATGATGATCGTTATAAGTTGAAATAAATGGAGTGTAGTCACTAGCTAGTCACTATAAGTTTCCGAACGTGAGAATTGAGTTCTTATATTATTGTTATGTGTGCTGATCGCAATAGGCAGGTCAGCCAGAATTGATTGCGCTTGAGAAGGCGTTAAAAGAGGCAATGGTTTCTGCTGGGAATGCGAGAGAAGTGAGTAGCATTGTAAATTTGGTGAAATGTGTTATTGTATGTTCTCATCATACAAAGTTTTATTGATAAAGTTTTTTGTACTTCTATGTTCTAGACTGATTTTGGAAGGGAGGTGCCTTTGTTTGAGGTGGAGGCAACAGTTGTGGAGCCTGTCTTTCACAAGTTTTATTCTTACATATTTGACCTGGACGGTACTTATGCTTCCAAGGAGATCGATAAACCTGTTCCTAATGCCATCTTTATTGTAAATTTTGATAAGGTACGGTCTGCAATCTTTATTGTAAATTTTGATAAGATATGGTCTGCAATCTAGTCATTCATAAAACTTGGTATTTGAAGAAATAATAGAGCTTACTCGCTTTTCTTCTGGATTGTTATAATCTCGGTGTGAAATCTGTTTTATGATGTTTTTCCATATCTATGACATTTTTCTTTTTTACAGGTAAGAATGGATCCTAGAAATAAGGAAATTGACCTTGACAGCTTGATGTATGGGAAAATTCACCAGTTGACGGATGAGGATATTAGTAAACAAGAGGGAGACTACATTTATCGCTACCGATATAATGGAGGAGGTGCAACTCAAGCTTGGCTCAGCTCAGACAGGTATTGTTGTAAATATCATTAGTATATTCATGTTTCGGGAGTGGTAAAATGAATGTATAGACACGCACACAGGCCATAGAAACTATATGCAATCCATATCGAGTAAAGTGAATCAGACATTGATGTTTTGTTGTTGGGTTGGGGGAAGCAGTTTTAACAGGTGAAGCATTTCAGCCTGCTATCATGAGTCACAGTGTTAAATCAAGTAATTTAATAGTATCAGTTTGTGCAATTGGAAGCATATTCCATTGCACCTAAGATCTAATACCAGATGAGAACGCTTAATACCTGATGAGAACGCTTCTTGCTAATTTCTGTAAATTGTCGTATCAGAATTTAAGTCAAAGTTTGCGTCACCAAAGTTCAAATGGTGTTCAAGTTACAAATTCTTACATCATAAGAAGGTGGACTCCATTGTTCTCGCCATCTTTACATTGTGAATTTTAAAGCAAATTTTGCTGTAGTTGTACTTTTTTTATTAGAATTTCTCCTTCCAATTGGATTCCACATCCATTTCTTATTTTCTGTGGAAAATAATAACTATAATATTGAGAATGCCTTCTCCCTTTCTCTCTTCTCCCCCTTCCTTTTATATTCCGGATCTAACATTTTATTATAACATTCAGATTTGTTGTGATCGACCTATCAGCAGGCCCTTGCACATATGGAAAGATTGAAACTGAAGAAGGAAGTGTCAGTTATAGAACGTTGCCACGGATACGAAACATGATGTTTCCCAAAGGTATAGGTGCAGTCAGTGATCACGCTTCTTCTGATATATTTTCTGGACAACTCGCTGCTTTGGTAGCAACGGCAGTTGAGCATCTTGTAGCTCCAGATGTTAGGTACCTCTGTCAACTCTGTCATGAATTTGAATCTTGTTGGGCTTTGTTCTTGGATTCATTATAATCTTCTGGCTATTCTCTGTATATGCTTCATTGGATTAGGTTTGAGACTGTTGACCTGGCAACGAGGTTGCTAGTACCAATTATAGTGCTTCAAAACCACAATAGATATAATATTATGGAGAAGGGTCATAATTACAGCATAAACATGGAAGAAATTGAATCAGAGGTGAGCTGTTTTATACGGATGTTGTTATGTCCACATTTAAATTCTAGGATACAAGTTCCAAATAACATGTCTGCTATATATTATTTTGAGGCAATTTAACATTCAGCTTCTGTTAGATCTCCAGAAATTAAATGTCAACTTATTTTTGGATTTTAGAATCAAGTGTTTGATATATGGTAGTTGAACAATGTAAAGTGTTTAAATCCTGAATGTGGATACTTTTTCCCTTTCAAGCTGAGCTGACCGTGTCTGTTTACTTGATCGCTTCTTATCCAACCTTGATAAGTAATTGAACAAATGGAAAAGGGAACTTAGAAATTCTTTTGTCAGGCAGGATTTAAAGTTGCATGACATCATAGGCTGGGCATTTCTTCAACCTTCATAGGATCCCTTATTAAAAACCTCACTATAGGTTTTCAAAAAAATTATGTTGTCTGCTCTTGTGTTGTTTTCAGGTGAAGAAGTTGGTTCATGATGAGCAAGAAGTTGTAATAGTAGGTGGTATACATGCATTACATCGGCATGAGAAGTTGGCTATTGCTGTTTCAAAAGCAATACGGGGGTTTTCCTTGCAAGAAACTAAAAAAGATGGCCGATTCCATGTTCATACCAAGACATATCTAGATGGCGCGATACTTAAAGAGGTGGGTTTTTTCTCCATGCCATAGTTCTTGTTCTTCCCCAACTTACTTACGATTAAGGCTTGGTTGAGTTGACAAAGTCATTTTTGTTATTGGTTGTAGTTGAATTTCTTTTTCTATAGGGCTGTTATTTGTTGATGAATATTATTAGCAATTCAATTTTCAATTCTGAAGTATGATATCAACTATGAGGTATACTTAACATTCCCATGGCCAACCCTGGTATGCAAGCCCCTGCAATTTCACGGTCCATAGAAATTACAGAAGTCACATTTGGCGGCAGAAGGAGTTAATTTTGCTCTTCTATTGTTTTCCCATATTGTAATATGCCTATAGACTGCATGTGTGTTCTCAATTCTGTTTTGTTGAGCCACGAGGCTGTTCTGACTTGCTTGCGTATTTCTTTGCTCTTTTCCTTTTTGATAATGTGCTAATAGGAGGACTGAAATCATGCTTCGCCTTGAAGTCGTTATCTTGAAATTAAGGTTTATGTGCTATTTTGCAGGAGATGGAAAGATCTGCTGATATGCTAGCTGCTGGGTTACTTGAGTTGGCTGATCCATCTCTTTCGAGCAAATATTTTCTCCGCCAGGTCTCTTGATAATCATCATACTTGTATTTTATACTTGAGATAGGTGATGGTGGGTTAACTAGATCATTGCTGTTTAATTATCTTGCATTTGCTAAAAAGAATATGTGCCACAGCACTGGATGGATGAGCCTGATGGTTCAGGAGACTCCATGCTCAAGCATAAACCTCTTTGGGCTAGTTATGATTCAAGACATGGCAAGGAGAACAAGAAGAAGAAGAAGAAGAAAGAACAAAAGAAGCAAGGAGATCTTTACCGCACTTATGGAACAAGAGTTATTCCAGTGTGAGCATGCACCTGGTCCTCCAATTGTCATTTTAGACAAGTCACATCATATGACCTTGTGAAGTTACTTTTAACTAGTTCTTTATATCAATATTCTTTCTAACCTCAGAGTAGTATTGATGTTAAGAATTAGTTTTTCAGTTAATAAATTTGTTTCATTTCCTATGGGTCCGAATTTCTTGTCTAAAGATGGAAGTGAACATAATCTTGATACAATAATGCTATGTTGCTTTTAATCATTTATCATTCTTAAAGATTGGTCTTGTACTGCAGCTTTGTGCTATCTTTGGCCGATGTGGATTCGGACCTTATGATGGAGGATGAAAGCCTTGTTTGGACAAGCAACGATGTTGTCATTGTACTTCAGCATCAACATGAAAAGGTACCTCTGAGGTGAGCAAAGATGCTTTCTGATTAGCTGTGTGATTGGTCCTTTCTTCACATTGAAACCATTTGCCTTTGTTATAATTATCACCTCAACTCAGAGGTGGTCACTTGCAATTTCAATCATGTATTCTACCATTTGCCGCATAATTGTCTTTTTCTTTGGCATGTATTCTACCATAAAGACCTGCTAGGGCTCATGTAGGTTGTGAGTCTTGTGACCATATGCATCTTCAATCAAGTGTTCATTGATCAATAAGCTTAGAAACTTTTATCATTATATGTTCACTCTATAAAATTATTTTAATTATAAATAAGTGAGCATTTTGTTGCTTCCCTAGTAAAATTTGGTATCTTATGATTATGTTTATTTTATATTTTGTTTCGCAATTTCCCTTGGAATGGTGATGGTGATACTGATTCAATTATTTTCCAAATTCACATGCATGCTTATTTCATGGAATGGTTCTATATCTGTAACAGAAAGATGGTATGACTAATTATCATCGATAGCTCAATTCAACTCATGTAAGCTTTAATCCCCAAGTACTTGGGAGTAGAAACACAATTATTCTATAAATCTGAATCTCTTACTACTCTTTTCTGGAAGAAACAACTGCCCTATATTTTTGTTGCATTGGTAAACCATCCATTAGCTTTTTCTTATAGTTTAGTCTGTGTTTCCTATAAAGAAATAGGCTTCAATACTTTTATATTCCGCTCATGTCTTTTAACTGTTCATTTCCTTAATTGCTTGTTGAGACAGCTATGTTTCAGAAACAGAGAGAAGGCATGCCATTCCTTCACTAGCACAGCGACATATATTGGCAGGGCTTGCATCTGCTGTTGGTGGGGTGAGCGCACCATATGAGAAAGCATCTCATGTACATGAAAGGCCAATTGTGAATTGGTTGTGGGCAGCTGGTTGTCATCCGTTTGGACCGTTCTCTAATACTTCTAAAGTCAGTAAATTATTACAGGATGTTGCCTTGGTAAGTGGAATTTTATTGTCAATATTTTCTGATTCTATTGCCACTTAATGAACTGACATACCTCCCACTTTTTACAAAGTAAACAGCACGAGCCGGTTTAACTGGTTCGGCCATAAACTAGAGGTCAGTCGGATTCAGTTTTTCCCTAAAAATCAAAAATACAGTTTAACCTGTTTGAACTGGAAAAAATCACAAAATCCAAAAACCATTGAACCAGTTAAACTTTAAAAACCGTCTGGTTCTTTATTTACTAGTTATACTGAACCATTTTCTAGTTTTCAATTCATTTGCTAGTTAAATTTTTTTGTGTTCAAAATTTAAACATATAGATGTATTCTAACAAAATATATACATATTATATATGTTGTGTAACTATATTTATTTTATGTTTAACGGGTTGAAGTAGTGGTTGATTGGGTCGAACGTGAACCCGTGGCCACACTGGTTTGGTTTAAAAAAATGGTCAAAAGTCCTTTAATTGTTTGGCACTTTATTAGCTTCCATTATTTATCTTGTCGCTGATATCGTCAACATATTCGGTTGGCAGAGAAACTCTATATATGCACGTGTGGATTCTGCACTTCATAGAATTCGCGATACATCAGAGGTAAGTAGGTTTCAACTCATTATTAAAGCATTCAGATTGACAATTTAATGCCTAAAAAATCCTTGAATATTGCAGGCTGTCCAATCTTTTGCGGCAGAATATCTGAAAACCCCTCTGGGTGAAGCTGTGAAAGGCAAGAAAAACAAGACTACGACGGAACTGTGGTTAGAGAAGTTTTACAGGAAAACTACTAACTTGCCTGAACCTTTTCCCCATGAATTAGTCGACAGATTGGAAAAATATCTCGATGTAAGTAGCTATTGATAGGTAACTGCTCGAATTATGAAATCGTGCAATCATATGACTTGATTCTGTGTGCATATGAATGACAGGGCCTTGAGGAACAGCTTGTAGATCTGTCTTCTCTGCTGTACGATCATAGATTACAAGACGCCCATATGAATAGTTCCGAAATTCTTCAAAGCTCTATGTTTACCCAGCAGTAAGTTTAATCAAATTAGTAAACCTGAATCTAGTTAGGCTGAATTTGATCGGCTTTATGCTTTGTAATGAAGGTATGTGGATCATGTTTTGGCGAACGAGAGGGAGAAAATGAGATGCTGTGAAATCGAGTACAAATATCCCGTGCACTCTTCACAAACTTATATCTATGGAGGAATTCTTCTTGCTGGGTTCATTGTTTATTTTGCTGTCATTTTCTTTTCCAATCCTGTCCGTTGATGTCCACAAGAACTCTGGATCAAATTTCTAGATGTTTTCATCGGATGGGTGGGGGAAAAATTGCTTATACAGAACAGTGTTCAATAGACAATTTTGATGGTCTTTAATAGTGTAATACAAATAACATAGAAGAACTGTCTTCTTAGATTATCTACGGACATTACTGACTGATTCATTAAAATCCATTCTAATTTATTTCTACATATCTCTGTATAATTATACGTACTATAAACTTTATTTGTAACTAACATAAAGTTCTAAAAATTAATCATGTTGATGTTTTCAGTGTATTTTTGGCAGGACAACCGCTCATTTCAAGTCCTTTTTAGTTTACTGGCGGTCTATGAAATGTATCATCTCGAAACTCATTCAGTGTATATTTTAGAAGTTTAACCATGAAATTTCTTTTTTAATAAGTAATCCAATCGAAATTTGTTATATTATTTAATATTCCCAATCCAAAATCGATTATTTATTTGTATCCCAATCAAAATTCGTTATTATTTAGCATATCCAAAATTAATCCAAAATTGATTATTTATTTGTATCCCATCAAGATTGATTATTTATTAGAAATTCAAACGAATTTCGCTATTTACAACTTTTCTAAAGTACAAATAAATATCCTTAACCGTTTTGTTCTAACTTGTCTAAACTTTAATTTGATAGTCGGATAACAAGGAAAACAAAAATTTAGTATAATCATTTCATTAAAGTTCATTCTCTGAAGTTTCAAGTTGATCAAATAAACAGCAAACATTGAAAAAATGGATAAAAATAAATTAATGATCAGACATAGCTTTCTAGGCTGCAAATGTGCATCACATAAGCTTAGCTGTTGTCAACAGTTAGCTCAGAGCCCAGTGCATTTTCATCATCTACAAAACGAATTGTTCAACAATCTGAAAAATTGAGAAATAAATTAATGATATATAGGATCCTCAGAGGTCATGCTTGTGAGTGTCATCAAAATAATCAGGTCTCAAAGATTTTATGTCATCATAGGATCCTAATTAGCAAATCTGAAAATTAATTTTTAAAAACAATCACAGAAATTAAAAAATTAAAATGATGTTGCAGAAACTAAATTCACTTGGACTGTAGATAACTTAGGCCAAGTGACTCAACGTCTGCATAAAAATCTTAGCCTCTTAAAATTAAAAAATAACGTAAGAACCCTAAAACAAAATATTTAAGAAAATTGATTTAAGGATTTACCAAGAGGCGTTTATACATGAAAAATCGAGAATTTTTGGAAAATAAAATCAAATTTCAAATGAAACCTACAAAGAATGATTCGAACTGACGAGAAATAATTTTTTACAAAGAAAAGCCAACTTCGAGCGATAAAAGGTTAGGTTTTGGGTCTGTTTATATAGTGCTAAGGAATTTAGGATTAATTAGGGTTTTGCCATGTATGATACCAAATGACCAGAAACACCTCAATTATTTCGTTTGTAGCCCAAGCCCAAAGTTCTCGCTTTCTCAAAATTGTAAGGCCTGCTTTTACATGTTTGTTAGCCCAGTTTATCTATAAAATTTTGGATTTTTATAAAATATTCATTTTGGTCAAACTGTTTTTAAAAATAGGCTCGTTATTTTTTATAAAATACACTTTTTAGGTTTTATTATAAAAAAAAGGAATTCTTAGTGGATGATTAATAGATTTTTAATAAGTTTTTTAAAAAGCATGTATATATAATAAAGAAAAACGAATTTCATTTGAGTTGAAAAAAATCTAAAAGTGTAGAATAATTTAATGATTTGATATTTCTATGATGCTTCAATTAGCTCAAAGATCAATTGATTATCTTTAAAATAATTGGTGGAGAAAATGTATAATTTTGGTTTGAGTATTATTTTAAATTTGACCGAGTTAAAAAAAAAAGGAAAAATCAACTCGCGTAGGTCGGTCCATCTAAAGGTCAATTTTATTACTATTTGGGGAACAAGTAGAGCCACTTATTTAATTGGTTAATAATGGCGCTAAAATAATTTTGCTATGAAGCTGCTTTAGTATATTCTTGGCAATGCCAATGTGAATGCTCTCCCATCAACTTGGTTAATAGTATAAAATTGATTTTTATATATTTTTCAAATACTTTTTTAATAGTATTTTAAACAAAAATAATTAAAATTATTGATAAAATTAAAATTTACATATTTTAGTACAATAAATTAAAGTGAGTAATAATCAAGTCAAATCAACCATAAAGACTCATATTAATCATTAAAATTATTACTCTCTGCTTTTATTAAGTTAATCCATGTCTCTTATTTATAACTTTAGCTTTCATTATTATACTTTAATTAATTAAATTAATTTTGTCTGAACATAATTTTTATAATTAACATAACTTCATTCTAATTTTGTCATTTTATATTAAGATTATAGATTGATTAAATATGACTCAATCATGTTTAGTCTAATTAAGACAATCCTAATTTAAAAATATTTAGTCATATCAATTTAGTTTTAAACTAAAATTTAGAATAATTCAGAACTATTTTAATTTTTATGCAACATTCTATACTTAATTAAACCCAAATATAGGTAATTACACTAAGCATTCACCACTAAACAAAATAGCTTATGAAAATTTAGATGTTTAACAATGACCACGGCAAGAAATGAGTCAATAACAACATTATTATATTAGCAAAACTACAAGAATCTTGCCATTTTTCTCATGGTATTACCGGAAAAAATGATAATTAATTAATTAATAACATTGACAAACAATGAAAATTACAAGGATCTTTAAGTAATTTCACTTCTCACATCACATGACTACAAATCTACCAATCAGCCAAGTATGACCAATCAAACAAACAAAAATGTCTCACGTCACCACATACGTAGCACAGTTATCCCACGTGGCATCATCTTGTCAACCAAGTCACCCCAAATTTTAGTGGACCCCATAATTCTCTTATATATTCACGTGCGTACTAAATCTTCTCCCATTATTTAGCTCTCAAAAAACTTAAAATAAAAACCCTTCTCCTCTGCTTTTACATTTCAAAACAGAAAAAAAAATGTGTCCCTCTGGTAGAACTAATTTCGCAGCTTCAGGCGTCAAAACGGCGTCGTCGCCAGATTTCAGGTCAGCATTTGATGTTCTCGATGCAGACCGCGACGGCAAGATTAGCAAAGAAGATCTCAAAATGTTTTACTCTGGCTACTGCTCAAACGACGTCGTTGAAGACGAAGTTGTATGTTCGATGATGTCCGTCGCAGATTTTAACAAGGACGGGTTCGTTGAGTACGACGAGTTTCAGAGAGTTTTGGACGGTAATGTCAAAAAAAATGAGAATCAAAATACGAAGATTAATTATAATAATAATGGAGTTATGGAAGAAGTTTTTAAGGTGATGGATAAAGATGGAGATGGGAAATTAAATTATGATGATTTGAAGAGTTACATGGAATTAGCAGGATTTGATGCGAATGATGAAGATATTAAGGCTATGATTAAATTAGGTTGCGGCGGAGGTGAAAAAGATTGTGTTTCTTTTGATGATTTAATCAAGATTTTATCTCTTGATTTTTAAATTTAAGGTCTAAATTAATGGTCCTTTATTAATATTATTATGTCTATTCTGTATGATTTTTAGCATTAATGGACGGATGCTAATAAATTATAATGTTTCTGATTCAAGAACTTGTATTCTAGCGTATAAATGAAGTTCTTTGTGGTTTTGTATGTTTTGACAGCTCAAAATGAGTTTGTATTTTTTGTTTGGTTGTGTTTGCCATTTTTGTTGATCCAAAAATATTCGGTGAGTTTGTGTGGTGTATAACCACTCGTTTGATACGAGGCTATATTCTGGGAAATTTGAACCAGTAGTTATGATTTTTGATTTTGCTTGTAAACAGGCTCTTTCATTATAGACCATTAGTACTAGAGGTATAACTGCGTTAATCTCTTTTGGGAGCTACTCGAACTTCGGCTCGATAAAAGACTCGTGTAGTAAACGAGTCAGTACCAATTTTAGTGATACTCGACTTAAAAGCTCGCGGGTAAGCTCGTTTGTATATTTAATTTATATGCTCATTTGATATATTATTATTTGAATTTTAAATCTTAAATATTAATTCATATATTTTTGTTAATAAATAAATATAAAATAAATAATTAAAATTCATTTGTATAAAGAAATTTGTTTGAAATTAGTTTTAATTTAAATATATTAAATAAAAATGAAACTCAATTAAATTCGTGAGCTTTGATAAACTTGAGAAATACTCAATATATAAACTTGAAATTAGACTCGAAAATAAACGAGTCATTCTCAATCTTCTCAATACTCGACTTGGCCTGACTCGTTTACACCCATAAATAGAACCAGAAATGCAAGTCTCTTGTGGCAGGACCAGGAATAAAAGCCAACAGCATATTGCAAACTTGTCAATTGCATATTGACATTACAACTGAATGAGCGGGCAATAGAATGAGACAAATTCGAGAGTTTTGGACCGAAAAAATTGAACTATCAATGTATAATATAATTTATTATAAAAAATAATATTGAATTCTTATTTTTCAAGAATTTATAATATATAAAATACTATTAATTGATCTATATTTAATATGTAAGTCAAATTTTTGTTATTGTTCCTTTAAACTTTTTCTAAAATTCCTTTTTATATAGGCTTAATTTCTTAAAAAAAACCCACCTTATATTTTTTTTTCGTTTATACCCCGACCTTGTAAAAACACCATTTGTACCCAATTTTGAGTTTTTATGTTTCATCTCTACCCAAAAGCATTAAATTGTACTCTTTTCATTTGAAAAAAGTTTAAAACAATCCTTCATTTTTAACTTATACACGAATTAGATATTAATGTTATTAATAGTACAAAAATACCATCTTTTTCAAAAAATTAAAAATAATAATAATTTTTTTTAATTTTTTTAAAAAATATTTCGAATTTTTTTTTATTTTTTTAAAAATATTTCCGACAAAAAAATTAAAAATAATAATAAATTTTTTAATTTTTTATTATTTTATCAAATTAAAAAAATTAATTAATTATTTGGATGTATTTGATTATTTTTTAAGTTTAAGAATTTATTTGTATATTTTAAAATAGAAAAAAGTATGTTTTAAACTCTTTTCCAAATGAAAAAAGTACAATTTCATGCTTTTGGATAGAGATGAAACATAAAAACCCAAAATTGGGTACAAATGGTGTTTTTACAAAGTCAGGGTATAAACGAAAAAAAAGTGCAAGGTGGGTTTTTTTTAAGGAATTAAGCCTTTTATATACTTAAGTAAAACCCAGAACCAAACCATAGTGAATGAAATTTTACCCTTTTCAAAGAAAAAATAAGACACTATAATAATTTAGAATTATAAAAAAGTTTACTATTAAACTAAACTGAACCAAAAACTGATAGCATGCCCCAATATATAAAGATGAGCAAAACAATCCACTAACTCTTGGTTCACAAGTCATAGATTAACTAAATAAAAACACCAAAACTGCAATTACATGAAAAGATGCCATGGGATTCTAAATGCTAAATTCTAAATTATAACATGACTATTTTTTATGTTAAGAGCTAAGAAATGATTACACCAAATCTATTTTCCCCTTCTCCAAAGGCTTCTTTATGAACTTGTAACATACAAATGTAAGCAAGTCTCTCTCCATCTCTGTGATTTCCGTACTGCCAAAATGTAGATATTCATAGGTTAGCCTAACTCATGCGACAAACTGAAAATAATTCAATGAGTGGAAGATATAAGATTGCAGACGTGCAAAACCCCTATTTACCTGTACTCGGGTTCAAATTCCATGCCGGAGAGGTACTGATTGGCTTTGCAAATAACAAATGTGTCAAGCCTAGGTGCTGGCACTGCGGAACATAAGAATCAGAAAATATGATCATAGATTTTTCCTGGTGAGAATTTTTTTCCATACATCACAAATCCACAAAATCAATAAAACAAAATGAGAGAAAGGAACTACAAAGTATGTCGCCCCTTATGTGGCAAAAATTACAGTTTTAAACTAATTTTTGAGGGTATAATAGGAATAAGTTTATTCAAGAAGATACTCCGCTAAATATGATGTAAAAGAGATATATTCCTCACGACTTCCAATTGCTGATCATAATCAACTCAAATGACAGCTACTAAAACACAATGTTCTCCAAAGTCTTCCAAATGCTCAAGGAAATACAAAAAATTGTGCCTATCCAAAAATCATAAACACAAACCATAGTCTATAGCTTGATTGTGTTTTGACTAAAATAAGCAGATTGCATATCATTAACCAATATTGTAACAGAAGCAAGGCTACTTTAAGCTGCCCCCATTTTCAAGAATAGCCTAATAATCTGATCAAAACTTAATGTTATTTAAGCAACTGTCAAGCCTACACAAGTTATAGAAGATCAGAGGTTGAGACTTATGTTATACTATGTTGATCATGCATGCTGCAAAACAAGTTTGGGCACTAAACTCCAACCTAAAGCTCAACAAAATCAGTATTTAAAGCACAGTATACCACAAGAAGCAAAGCAAGAAAAGGGAACGCTTTATAAGTCTTCAATTATCCTATCCACAAACATCACCTATTTCATCAAGATACAGCAATAGAAATGTGAATTCTAGAATGAATACTTCTCACGCAAAAGGCTTCAATAATTATATAAACTGCTATACCTTGAATTCATCTAAAGAATTAAAAAATAATAATTGAACAAATCGGTTCAACAAACAACTACAGAAAAACTATTGGCTTTGTTACACAGCTAAGTAACAACAAATAAACTTTGAAATTACCCATGTCATCTTCTTCACTTGTTATGGATTGTTTAAGTCTCGATTGATAATTATCAGGCAACTTTGATAGAACAGTTTCATCAAAATGGTTTTTGAGATCATCCTCGCACCTGCAATCACAAAGGTGGTGTCATAATTATAATCCTAATAATCCTCAAGCACATCCTAGCAAAATGAAATAAGCAATGTAACTAAGTAACACCTTCACCTTTCTGCAAACATCTGCTCCTGCACAGAAAGCCTGTTTCGATGCTCATCAGATTTTTGAATGTGAAACAAGTATTCCTCAATCTGCCATAAAACTTGCACAATAAATCACATAAGCTAAACTGGCACTTGTTTCTGCAACACTAGAGGTTACCAATGAATTTAACCAAACACAATTACTAATAATTTCAGCATCCGCCAGGACCACCACCCAAAAACATCACAGAGCAATAGTTCATTAAAACTTATCAGCCAGCCAGACAGACCTTCTGGATTCGAATACGGAGATATGATCTCAACAAAAACTGGGCCCTATCTAGGTCCATCTGGTAAAGGGACACAGTTAGAGGATCTACACCGTCCGTTTCAGATATTTCTACATTTTCTTCCTGTAATGAAAATAAAAAAAGCACCAAATTAATCAGAAATACCATTCCCATACATTTCCAAGAATATGCACATTAAGCATGACACGCATAACTGCAAGTAATATAAATTACAAAACATAAACCTAACATCCAATGCACCAATTAAAAAGCTAATGTAATCGACAAGTTGTTTACCATGAAGTTGCTTGGAAAATTAACAGAATAACAATATAGGGCACCGTGCAAGGATAATTGTTGAAACAAATTGCATCTAAAAGTTAGGGTTTAGAGAAAGAAAAATCATACCGCCAATTCAATCTGTTCTTTAACTCTCTGAACCAAAGAAGTTTCATGCTGAAGGATCTCAGGTGCAGCTTTCTCATTACGCCAAGCTCGTTTCAAGAGCTCAACATCAGTCGTAGAAATCAATGACTCATAATCATCCATCATCCTCGCTTGACTTGTTGATTCCTCTCCAGATCCAGTATTGGCCATCTGGACTGATTACTCAAAGTCAATCTGATTGCTTCTTTTTTAAACTGCCTGAAACACGAGGGGGGGAAATGTTCAGTAAATATTTTAAAAATAGAGAGTGACGGAAAAAACTGTGTGGAGGTGCAATGCAGTTTAGAGGAGACAGATCACGAGTTTGTGCGTGAATCTAACACCATTTGATTAGCTGGAAATTGACGGCCTTAACTATGGGGTTCGAATCACACACAAACTAGAGAATTATCCCATCTTTTTATACATTTTTTCAGATGAATCTTGGGCTTAAAAAACAATAAAGAAGCAATATCATATCAATATAAATAGCTAGTCAGGTGTTCTTTGATGAGGTTTGATACTAATTCCCTTTTTATAAAGACATATGGCTGAGACCTGTGTTTGTTTAATGTGATTATATTTTAGCTCATAAACTAAAGTGATAAATAAGAATCCAATACCAAAGAGGCAAAATTATAAAAAAGAGGAAAAAAAAGTTAAAAAATGGATCAGATACTGCCATCCACCATAATATAGTAAATGTTAAATGTGTGGAAAGTTGTATACATGAAGACTCTTCCGCCGGTTCTGGAGCCAGCGGGTTCGGCATTCCTAGTGTTTTTCTCTTTTTAAACATAAGCATTCTTAGTTAATTATATGGTAGAAATTAGGTAAAAAATCATTTCGAGCTCGACTTGTTTAGCACCTAAATAAATAAAATATGAGGTACAGCTAAATTCATGAAACCCTGTTAACAAATAAGATAATAATTATACCAAACAATTAATTTTTCAAACACGTACTAATTCAATTATTATCCAAAACATCAATAACAATGAAATGTCTGAAGACACAGCCCTAATCAGCAGTACATTTAGAAAACATAAACATAATAAATAAAATATATAAATGAGCAAGAGACAGAATGAATGAGACATTACCTGAAGAAGGAAAACTGTGAAATCGGAAGGAATATGGAGGCGGAAATGGCACATGCCGCACAAATACCGGCGGCGGCCGACACACGCAGCACTGGAAACGGATGCGGGTAGAAAGAGCAGTGGAAGCGTGGTGGCGGAATGAGCAGTGGCAGCCGCGGTGGACTGAGCAGTGGAAGGGGATGATTATATGTCTTTGCCTTCTTTTATCAGTCTGCTTTTCAATGTCAAAAACTATGTAGTATTTCCTTGTATTTTTTTTTTCTGAAACTAAATAGCTGTATCAAATAAAATAAAAAATATAAAAATTTACATTATTAATATCTTACATTAAATTTAAAATAATGAATCTATAATGTAATTATTTAATTTTATAAAAAAATTATATAATTTTATTTAAATATATACAACTGTTAAATAAATGTAATTAAAAATTATTTAATAAATAATAAATCACTTATTCTATTGTTAGTTTCATGGATTGGCAACTTTAAAATAACATGTTCCAATTGAATTGTTTTTAATCCGGTTTAAAGTATTCTTTATACCGAAAGCTTCGACAGTATGAACTTCGATAGCAAAATAGATTGTTCCAAGGCTTATCCCTTGAAAAACCTCTCACCTTTCAACCCCCTTCGTTTGCACCCTCACCAGAATTTCCGATTTTATCTAAATTACGACCTTTCGTTTTCAATTGCACCCTCAAATATTAAAATCACCATTTTTTAGTTTCAATTACACCCTTAAACGTCAAGTTAACTTTTTTTTCAATACTTAAAATTTTAATAAATATTTTAAATGGTTCTCATAGTTATAATTAAAACAAAAAAGCCATCTTTCTTAAATTTTCAAAAATAATAAAATACCTCTAATTTTAATTTAAGCAAACAAAAAAATTAACCCAACCCGACGACCGACCCGAACCACCGAATCATCTTCTCTGAAATCCCGGTGACCGGAAAACTTTTCGGTCATCAGAGCAGATTCAGGATGGATCTGTTCTTCATGAACAGATCCGGATGACCAGAACATTTTCCGATCATCGTGAATTTGGAGAAGATGACCGGAAAATTTTCCGGGTGGCGGCGGTGGGGTGACGGTAGTGGTTGGGTCGAAACGGATTATAAATTTTTAATTTTTAAAAAATAAAAAGTATTTTATGTTTAAAAAAATTATGGCTTAATACATCTGCATGTCCCTGCACTTTTCTGTTTTTGCACATAAGGTCCCTGCACTAAAGTACCCCATTATTAAATCCCTGCACTTTAACTTCCATCATCCTAAGGTCCCTCTGTTAAGGTTCTGTTAGCGCGTGCAGTACACGCGCCGTTAATGAGACTAGTATTCAGTTTTGTAGTTTGATATATACAAATAAAGTCCCTGCACTTTTAATTTATACAAATAAGGTCCCTACACTTTAATTTTATGTAAACAAAGTCCTTATAATTGTTTTCATATAAAAATTATTTTAATATATATATTTTAAAAAATATATGATTTTTAATTAATAATATAAGATGTTAATGCAATTTAATTAACTTTTTATAATGTTTAAATTAACAATAAAAATATTTTTTAAATTAATAAAATTATTATTATTTATTATTTTTATTAGAAATTGAAGCAGTCAGCTTTGTTTTGTAAGTTTATATAACACACTCAAATTCAAAATTGACATATATGAAGATCGACGCCTGTTTACTTTTTTTTTGAGAATACGTCTGTTTACTTATATAAGTGCGATGTTGTTATATATTATTTAAAAAAAATCATTGATATAAAATATCATTTTAATAATTAATAAATACTATTAAAATTAGTTTTATTTAGATTAGTTAATATTTACTTTTAAAAAATAAAAAATCTAGTTCACTTTTATTTTTTAATATAATTAAAGAATTAATTAATTTTATTTTTTATTTAAAGTTAAGTAATTTATAATTTAAAGATTTAATAAAATTATATTAACAATTATTTTATCAAAATAAATATGATTTAAATATTAGAGTATATTTCGTGAATGAGGCCCTTACTCAAGAAATATTCAACATTAGTTTAAAAAAAATTAAAGATAACATAGAAAATTATTAAGAAATTAGAAATTCATTCAAACTTCCGCTTGATATGTCTCCTTTAAAAATGGAAGTAGATAGCTCGAACTTGTAAGTTTATATAACATACTCAACTTCGAATTTGACATATATCAAGATCAACGTCCGTTTACACCTTTAAGTGCGCTGTTATCATATTATTTAAAAAATAAAATTTATCGGTATATAATATTATTTTAATTATTTAATAAAAAATATTAAAATCGTTTTATTTCTCTAAGTTAATGTTTATTTGTTAAAAAAAATTAAATTCACTTTTATTTTCAACATAATAAAATAAATAAATAATTTTTTTTATTTATAGATGAATTATAATACATTAAACATTCAGTAAGAATGAATGAAATTTTCAATAAAATAATAGCTAAAAGATATAATTTTTGACATAATCTCAACATTTAAAAGTGCAGGGACGTAACATTAAAAAATTAAAAGTGCAGAGATCTAAAATTAAGAAAACTGAAAGTGCGTTAACGGCGTCAACACTCGTCTCAATAGAGGGACCTGGGGATGATGAAAGTTAAAGTGCAGGGATTTAATGATGGATATTTTAGTGCAGGGATCTTATGTGCAAAAACAGAAAAGTGCAGGGACACGCAAATGTATTAAGCCAAAAATTATTGAATGTAAGTTTCTTTAACGGGTCGAATAGTTTCGACAAATTTATTAAAATATCGGATCATTGTCAGTTAATCTCATAGAATCGAGGCGACGTATTTACGGATATAATTTTCTATAACATAATATTATTTATATTAAATACAAAATTAGCATTAAGTTTTATAATTTTTGAAAGAAGTGTTTTTTTATTTTAAAGCACTATTTAGATTACATGTTAAAATATAAAGTACTAATTTAAATATTTTTTCAGTGAAAAGAGATCAATTTGATGCTTGAGGGTGCGATTGAAAGCAAAAGGTCGTAATTTGGGTAAAATCGGGGATTTTGAAAGGTGAGGGTGTAAACGAAGGGGGATTGAAAGGTGGAGGAGTTTTCAGGAGATTAGCCTATTTTATATTGAATTAATAATTGTCTTTCCTCGCTAACAATTCAAAATATATTTTATTTCAGCATTATATCATATCAGAAAATCATTCTTGTTTGAAATTAAAAATTTAAATTTTATCTTATAAGTATAATTAAACTTACAAATGCTTTATTCGACATTTACCCTTTTATATATTTTTTTGCAATTCGCCCTTGCAAATAAATTATAAATTAGTAATTAGTAATTATGTGCATCACATAGCTACATAATGATTTTATTTTACTAGTTTTATTATCAAGTAAAATAAGTTGTTTAATCTATAATTTAAAATAATTTATTTTATAAAAATCATCACAAATTCTCCCAACAAAGCTATTAATTTGCATTTACTTTCTAGTTTGGGCGTTTGTGAACTAGTTACTGGGCTAAGAAAAGAAACTTTTGAAACAAAACCAGAAACGGCCCAAATCAGCAAGCTCATAGTTTTCAATTTTAACGTCTCCTCTGCTCTCTATCTAGGGCTTTTTACACAATCAACCAACATTGGCTAAATCTTTACTTTTATACGGGTCATATTTTCAGCTATCTAAACTACCATGTGCGGACACAGTTCTTACTTTTATACGGATTGTATATATTCAACCCTAATAGTAGAGACATCATAATTTCACTTTTTTCTCTCTCCTCATTATTCAATTCTCTCTTCCTCTCAACTCAATTTTCTCTCTCTTCACTCATATTTTTTTCTTTCACTTTCAGGTCACCTCTTTTTTACTGTTCTCCGCCGTCTTCCGCTGCGTCGTGTCCTCTGTTCCTCCGCTCCTCCGTTATCGTTCTCATCATCGTCTTCTTCGTCATCTTCGCCAACAATATCATCTCATCTACTCGTCGTCGTCATCTATTTGATTTCAGATCTACAATTTATTCATAATTCTTCTTCTTCTTTTTTATTTTCAGATCTATAATTTTTTACTGTTTTTTCATGATTAAATATGTATACAGATTATATTTAAAGAATATAATGCTAATTTCATGTTATGTAAAATAAATTTATGATTATATGGAATAATTTTTTGTTATTTCTTCATTTTATTTTTGTGTTTGGTTGTATTTCTGTGTTTATTTATTCTGCAGCTCGTTTTTTTGATGATGGTTGATTACTGAATTATTATAATGTTACAGTGTTGTTGATTTGTTGTTGATTTTGTGTTGATAATTAGTTGGTATTCCTTGATTTTAACATTGGGAAAAAAAATTTAATTTTTTTTGGCAAATTAGATAACTTTATCCGCAAAATAAACTAAATAAAATAAAATTTAATAAGGACTAGATAATTATATGTTAGCATTATCATGTTGACATGTTGTTGATTTCTTGTTGATATTTTATCGATTGTCACAATTTTTCAAAAAGTTATGTTTTATTTTATTCCTTATGTTGATTCGTTGTTGATTTATTGTTGACATTATTTTGATATGTATTTCAACTTTTTTTTATTTTCAATTTTATGTTGACATGTTGTTGATATACTGTTGATAACATGTTGATTTTTCAATCATTGAAAGAAAAATAAAGTTAGTCTTAAATTGATGTATTAATGAACTATTGATATGTTTTTGATAATATGTTGATTCTTTTTGACTTAAATCAATCAATGTTCTCATTTTACAAACATCTTGACTAAATTAGCATTAATTGTTGATTCTTTGTTGATTTATTGTTGACATTATGTTGATAAGTATTTTAACTTTTTTTGATTTTCAATTTTATGTTGACATGTTGTTGATATACTGTTGATAACATGTTGATTTTTCAATCATTAAAAGAAAAGCAAAGTTAGTCTTAAATTGATGTATTGATGAGTTGTTGACATATTTTTGATAATATGTTGATTGTTTTTGGCTTAAATCAATCAATGTTCTCATTTTACAAACATTTTGACTATATTAGCATTAATTGTTGATATCATGTTGACATTATGTTGATAACTTGTTAATATGATAGTAGTAATTCTACTAAACAACAATAAAGGTACAAAATGTTTAAAATAAATGAATCAGATAAAGATGTTAGCAGAGTAAGTAATCAAAACAATATGAAAAAACAACAACAATAATTCAAATGAAAAAATAAAATTATTCTTACATATAAAAATAAAAAAATATTAAATATACACCAGCGCAACAGTTCACAAATTAAAGAAATCGATTTCAAAATATATTTTTTCCTCAATTCTCTTTGCAGCTGCACAGTTTCTTCAAAATCACTTGTATAATTGTTTTGCATTCCACCTCTCATACCTAACTAAATTTCGACAAAGACGGTTATGATACAGTTTCATTTTATCCAACGAAAGTTTATTTCACAGACAATATTATCTTATTTGTCAAAGTTAAAATAAAAAGAATCAGTAGATATCATCATAATATCAACATAAAGTCAACATAAAATCAACAACACTGTAACATTACAATAATTCAGCAATCAATCATCATCAACAAATCGTTCTGCAGAATAAAAAAACGCAGAAATACAACAAAACACAAAAAAATACAGAAATAACAGAATTTTATTATATAAAATCACAAAATTATTCTATATAACATGAAATAAGTATTAGATTCTTTAAAGATACTCTTTATACATGTTTAATGGTGAATCAACAGTAAAAGATAAACAAATTACAGATCTGAAAATAAAAAAAAGAACAAAAAATTTCAGATCTAAAATTAAAAAGATAAAAAAAAGATGGCGCGGCGAGACAAAGGCGGAACGACAGAGGCGAAACGGCGGAGGCGCAACAGCGGAGGCGGAACGGCGGAAGCGAAGGAGTAGAAATCGTGAATTTTTTTTCACAACTCAAAAGAATTTACTGTTATATAAGCAAGAACGGTTGAGATAATGATGAAATAGAGATGAAAATGAGAGAAGCAAGAGGAGTCATGCAGTAATGGAGATAACGCACAGCAAAATCGTGGAGAAGAGAAGCGAAAATGGCGGAGAAGAATGAAGAAACCGCCAATTGAGAAGGAAAATAAGAAAACGGTAAAAAAGAAAGAAATCCAAAAAAAAAAGGTTAGATTTCATAAAATTGATGGTGTGAAAAGTAAAGATATGAATTGGGCCGTATAAAAGTAAAGTCTAGCCCAAAACCTGTATTTTATATAAAAAGCCCCTCTATATAACCTTATGGTTTCACTTTCAACTTTCCCCGAAGAATTAGTTGAAAATTTGAAATTATTTTAAAAAATAAACCTGAAATCTCCCGCCAAAATCAATAACAAAAAAGAGAGTCAAAAATGAAAGACGATCATACTCCACAGAGAGAAGATATCGCGAATCGAAGAGCTAAGGATTCTCGCTTAAAGAAGCCAAACAAGGTTTCGATTTAGCTTTCGCATTCTCTGTTTTTTTTTCTATTTTCATTTTGATATTTTACTTATTTCACTTTGCAGATCGTTAAGAGAAGCTTAAACGGTCTGTTTCCGCTGATTTCTGAAGATGTTTCGTCTGATACCGCGAAGGATTCATCCGATTTCTCTCCTGTTTCGGTGATCACAGGCGCTAGTTGCTCCGATCGAACCGTACGGATATTCTTCTATTTTCTGATTCCTTTCAATTTCAAATTGTATTTTCCAGTTTTCTTTTATAATTTAGTTTTAAGGTTTTTGAGATAAAGAAAAATAACTAATAAGTGCTGATTGTTTAAGCTATATAGTTTGTGATCATTTTATTTGATTTTGTGATGATTATTGCGTTTTTTTGTTAGCTGCTAGTTATTTTTTATTTTTTAAATTTCTGTTCAGAGCTCTGAGTTGAATGCTACTTCACCGGAAGTAATTTCCGTCTCTAAGTCCAGCTGCAGCAGTAGCTTTCAACAGGTAGTTTTCTGATGTGAATGTTTGAATGTTATATGTTAAAGTAAATTATGGACATTAAAGTTTGCACTAGTTTTCCTATTCGGAGCATTTCAGTTTTTGATTTTTGGCTAATTTTCCTTTTCAGATTTCTGACCTAGGTTTATCAGAAGCCTCTACTTCTTGTGAGCATACTCCGATTTCTACTATTAAAACCTGCTTCGATAACTCAGGCAATAGATCTACGGAGCGGTCATTCCAGAAACCAGACAGTTCTGTGGAGCTTGACCTGGTATCAGAATTTCCTAAACATGCTCGAAATCAGGTATTAAATTCTACTGGTGTGGATCAGCAGTCGAAGAAGCTTTTAGATACGCTTGTTAAGGTTCTTTTGGATGACTTCTACTCTTTGCCTAAAGAGACAGACTGCCATTTTCAACTTGCTTCTGCATCATTTCGCCTGATGTTTCTTTTAGTCTTGCTCTGGTGCTTTCTTGCTTATTTGGTGCTTTTTGGATTGCGATCTGATAACTCTTATGTTGGACCAACACCAACTTGAAGTACTTTAAGAAATAGGTATGATTCTCTCAGTCTTTTTGAATCAATATTGAGTTGTTTGAAATATCTTGGTTCTATGTTGATACAGTCTTTTTATTCTGTTGTCTTATTGATATTCGGCTACTTGGTTTTTCGTATATTTGTGGTAGTTCATGCTCAAATAAGCTTCCTAAAGTAATGCTTAATGTTTTTGAATATGATTGGTGTGCTTATTTGCATTGCATTAATGCTTAATCTGAATTCCTGATGTGACTGTTCTAAACATATATCTTTAGGTTTTTAAGGTCAAGGTATTGTGTAATCGGAGGAGAAAAGATTGCAAAGTGCTGTGTGATTTGCAAAACAATTCTATAGCTATGTATATGATGTGTTTTTTATTTGTCATAAGTCGTGGGAGGGCCTTATATTACCTCATAATGCCAATGCTTTTGGCCAGGTATATCTGTTTGGCTATGATATCACTTTGTTTGTAAAACTTGATCTTTTCTGAAGAAATCTTGTTTTTCTTAATTGCCTAGTAGCATTGACATTACATTTGGCACGGTATTCCAGAGTCTGAATACCCCTCTCCCTGAACTGGATTAGAGTCTCTTATTACCACCCCCATCAGATGATTTGCCTCATGCCACTGTTTGGCCATCTTCATTGGTTCCAAATTAGACTATATCGATATTGAAAAGTTGTTTTCTCTCTTGTAAATCAGCTTTCATTTCTTTGAGCTCCAAGGCCAATGTCCATTCTATTTTGAATGGACTGTTTCCTGAATAGCGAGTCTATGCACTGCTCACTTCTTCATAATTGGTTAAAACACCATTCTGATATGAACATCTGGTTTGAGTGGCATCAATATTGACTGTCAGAGCATGAGAGCTCAGGCATGCTAAGTGAAATTCTCTCCATCTTGTGATAATTGGTTGAGGGCCTGCCTAAAGAACCATATCCTTCCTTTTCAATTTGTTCTTAAATCAACTGGTTGTCAATAATTGTGGTGATTCATGGTGTTTATTATCTATGAAAGTCATATGCCTCCAGATTTCAAACATTAGAATAACTTTCAAGTCCATTAAAAGAACAAAGTTCACCCAGCTAGGGTGTCTAATTATCAGATCTTTCAATAGACATTGAGCTTATGTGGGACAATGATCTACTCATTGTAGGGTTGAGTCTATCCGAATGCATCCTTATCTACTATGATTCTGTTGAATATTAAATTGAGCATGTGGAATATTATAGCTCTTTTAAAAAAAATGAAGAGATGTTATTATGGTAGTCAGGTAGCATTCCTATATATGCTTTCATGTAGTAGATATTCATTGTTTCCTATATTTTCAAGAGCTAAAGGTTTAAAATTTCATTAGTTTTGAAAATAAAACTGTATAGTAAAAGGCCGGGGAGTTGGAGGAAAAATAGAAGACGCTGTCAATAATAATAATTGATATAGTGAAAAAGGAAGGACCATACAGAAATCAATTTTCTGCAACCCTTTTGCAGTTCTTCACAATAAAATAAAAATGTATACATAATCTTTATTCTTCCTACTTTCTTATTTGTTTAGTTAACGGCTCTTCAACATTTTACTACTCAATTCTTGCTTTTGAACAGCCTAACCCTTACAGGATGTTAAATCAAAGTGTTCTGAGTTCCTTGATGTCAAGCCTAATTATCTATATGAGACTTATTCAGCATGTTGCTAATTTGCTAGTTTTCTGGGTCTTAGTTGCAATAACTACCTTTCTTATAGGCTCTACTATGGGGAGAGTATGAATGGGATAGGCTAGAAAATGTGCATTTTTCAATTGACTTCTATATTCATATACAAGTATCAAGCTGACTGCTGATTAATGTTGTTAATTACATTATGTGCAACTTGTCAATGTCATTGTTATGAATGTAATATTAGAAGCGTTAGAAGCACATAATGGTGACTTGTAAATGAAGAATATGGTACACAATTTATATCTGCCACTAACACAACGTTAAGTGATCTTTCAAGAGGATAATGAGAAGAAGCATTTAAAAGCTGAATAGTAGCATTCTTAAATTGATAGTTTCTATATTATGATAAACGACTGCGTAACAAGAACTTGGAGGCTCTTTTGTGGGAGTAGTTAAAACTAAGCTATAGCCTCTCTTATGACGGTTTAGACAGATCATAATGCAATAATAAGATAAGTCAGAAACTCCCTAATTTTTTTGTTGGTTATCATTTTCAGATTAATAATGTCTTCTACTATTCTAGCATACAAAAATCTTTTTCTTTATTGGTCATTTCATTCCGACTTCCAAGCATCATTTTTTTTAATGGATGAGAGACCCTGTGAGACCCCTTCATTTTCATAGGGCAAATTGGTAATAAGTTTGGTGTAATCCATAGAAGTTTTATTAGTTTTATAAATTAGATAATGAAGCTTAGTGAGCTGTCCTTAAAGGCAAAGATTTGCTGTAATCCACTCGTATTAATTTTAAAAATTAGTCTAATAATAGTGATAATCATTTCTTAATTGGTAAGAGAGGAGCAAGTTGTACTTTAAAGCAATGGTTTAATTAATAATATAATCAAAAGAAAAGTTTAGGTTGTTAGTGAGGCTTGTTTATGACAATTATTTGATGTTTGCGTTTTATCAATAGGCATCTGATGCCGGAATCTTGTTCAATTATGTAGCAAAGGCGATTTTGGTGTTTTTGATGATGTGGTGATTTTGATTGGCATAGCATTTTGAGGCAATTACAAAATAAATAATTTGGTATTTTTAAAATTATTGAGTTTTTTTTAACTAAATTCGCCATTTATTTTGAGTATGGGGACTTTAGAACTTCAAATAATATTGCTGAACAAGATTTTTTAAGTATGTTCTTTTCATGATGGATTAGCTTGCTGTGGAGAGCATAATCGTCATTACCTACATCATGCAATATTATACTGCACTAATTCTACCAAGTCCTGCCTAGGGGGTGTGCATTCGGTTCAAACTGAACTGAACTAAAATTTATTCAAATCAAATCAAACCGGTCAGTTTAGTCGGTTCTGAGTTTGTTTTGTTTTTTCCGGTTTATATCAAACTTAACTGATTTTCTTATATCTAAAATCAAACCAAACTGAAAAATCAATTTTATTAATACTGAACCTAGATTTGATTTAATTTTTGGTTTGATTCGATTTTGCCCACCCCTGTTCTGCCAGCAAAAAACTAACTGTCAAGCATGTTATGAATATACAGTGCTCCTATTCCATACTTATTGGAAGATTTGTTTAATTTGCTTAGCATGGGACGGCAGTTGCATATTTTCTTAATTTTAAATGTCCGACTTCTTATGCTACATTCATTGTGTGCTTAAACATGATGAAGCCAGCTCATTGATCAAGAAATGTTGGCAGGTACTAAACAGAACACAGGCTCAACCATGATTACCAATTTTTCAACTGACTATAAAAGAAAAGCTGATGTGGAATGGAACCAGGCAACCAGCTCCTTTTGGTACACTTAATTTTCATTCTATCTCGTACTGAAATTGTTTGCTTAGTTGAAATTGTAGCACTAATCACTACACTGAACTTGTTTTAAAAGCTAGATTCCTCACTAAATATTGATACATGTAGATTGTCTATAAGGATAAATTCAATTACTGACGAATGCTTGCATTATTGTCCGAATTGAAGATCTCACTTACAATCACAAATTCACAACTGTTAAAGTATGGGTTCACTTAAATTTAAGGATTGAATCTGAATCACTCTTTACAATATACTACATGCAATAATTTCCTCATTTTCTGGTTGCTCTTTGTAGTGCTTCCTGCTTTATTGTGTCTCGCACAGTTGAGGCAGTCTCTCTGGCATGCCATAATGTCCAGTAGTCCTTAGATTATAAAAAACTTAGTTCTACTTTTTAAGGTTTGTTAATTCATTGTCTAATAGTAAACTAACACACACATGGTAATCATGATCTAGATGAGACTTGGGATTAGGTTCATGATTACTACTAAGCATTTATAGACCAAATCATTAATTTGTTTATCCTAAAGTCAGGTTAGCATTATTCAAATCCTATGTCTTGTACTACCTAATGGTTATTCAAATATTGTTTTAAAAACTGAACCGATGAGGCCACCTGTTCCGGTTCAATGTTGAGTATAATTAAATGGAAAAAAATTAAATTTAGATAAGATTTATGGCCCAACATCCGGTTCGACCAGTTCAACTAGTTCAATCCAATTGAACCAAATTTCTGGTTTTTAGGGATAGTTGGTCCGAACAACTAGCTGATTTCCGGTTCAACTAACTCTCTTTTGGTCATTACTAGAAAAATGCACGGTAGAATCATGGTTTTTTCCCCACTAAAATCCAGAGTGGGGATCACATTGGTGTGATTAAGCTTTCATTATTACTTAGTCAAAGATTAGCTTTGCTTAAAATGTTTCTGTTGTTTTTCATGACAGATACAAAAATATAAGTAAAACATCTTGACCTTGTACTAGATTATTATTTTTGCTTGCCTGTTTAACATTCTTGTGATCTCATAAGCTTAGCAGAATCTGTCTGTCTTGATAAGTACAGATGATGGAATAGAGAATGACTAAAAAAAATCAGTTGTGGTGAGGGTAAATTTAAGTGAGGAAACCAATAGCTAGAAATGTGGAACATAACTGTCCACACCTCACCAAGAAGCAAAATTCCAAAAAATCCTTAAGATAGGAAAATGGCAGAAGAACAGCCTGCATTGCACATGCATTTCTCTTTGTTTATAATTTCTTTTCTTGTCATCACTTTCATTAATCATTGCACGGAGTGATAACAAAATACTACATGACCCATGCCTAGTGTTTTAAGAACAGAACCAGACCGATCGGCTGAACCAGTTCGAACTAGAGGTCAGTCCGGTTTGGTTCTTCGGAAAAATAAAAAAATGTGGTTCAACTGGTTGGTTTTTATAAATTTGATTAGACTTTATTTATTGAACCGAGGGCTACACCAATTCGGTTTGTAAACACTGCCCATGCCCAGCCCTACATTACACTGTTAGTGGAAACCAACGCCATATATTCCTTCCAATCATTTACTGCCACGTCATTAGCCCCATACAGTTTTATGCAGTCCTGTTACTGTTTTTCCTAACTTGCTTGTCTGGATTTTGGAACCCTTTGCCTCGTTTGCCAGATTTTTGGGTTGAAAATTTCAAAAAGTCAACTCTTTTGGTTTGGTTCTACAAGTGTTTGTTACCTATATATCTAGAGTGATTTTAGATGGAAATATAAACTGTTTAAATTTATACTAGAAGCATTTAATTTGTATTGCTGTAGTTTTTGATGAGTTATTGTTCAGATTTTAGTTGGAAATATATGTGAACTAATCACCTAGTAAAAACGAAAAATGGATAAGTTTTGCCAAACTTTGGAGACAAAAAACTTTTGCTGCACTTTATACACTATGAATGCACATGGGGAACTAACCATGGCAATAATATAGAATGGATTTCATTTTTTACCCTTTTCCCCCTTCACCAATAATTTGCAATCCGATGTTGGAATAAATAGTTTTTTTTTACGAGGGAATAAATAGTTGATCTAAGAAAAACATTCAAGATGTTAGATTTCAGAATTTAAAAGCTTAAAAGCTTCATTTACCTATCAATTCTGACATTTAATAAGAAATTCCTAAATTGAAGAAAAAATTGACCCAAGTAACTCTATATCAACTAATAATTTCTGAAAGTAAGGACTTTTCTTTCATGTGGAAGTATCTTAAAAGAGTATGACTTTACAGTACTGCTGATGGTGATCTACTCCAATAAATAACAACTATAAAAAGTTCATTAAATTGAACATTAATAGGGTAAAGCAAATTCTTTCACCCATAAAAAAATGGGATTGAGTATTTTCTTGCCAAACATAACCGGTTAGTGGTTAGTAAACTGAATTGTACTGAACTAAATTTTAAAATGTTTACCACTTTGTTATATTTCATTATATGAATAAAGTGTTTATGTTTGCTTTAAGTCGATTCTAGCTTTGAATATTACGTTCTAGCTTTGAATATTACGTTATCTCAGTTCATTTAAATTCTATAGCGTTGAAATTTAGTTCAAACTTTAGTTTGTGTCCATTCAATACGAAAAAGCCAAATTCAAATTTATTCATTTAAATGAACTACAACGAATTAGAGACGAAACCGAAATCTTTTCTTGGTGGGGTAAAAAAAAAATAGATATTTTGGATATGGGGTAGAAATTTTGTCAGAGGTAAAAATAATTTGAAAAACAAATATTAGGCAGGGTGGTGGTAGCCCTCTTAGCCTTGTCCTTGACACGAACCAAGTTTATTTAGTATCTAGCCAAATTCAAAGCTTTAATTAACTTAAAGCTATGTAAAACAAACTCCTAATCGAGTTAATATATGAGCTCACTCATACGCTCATATATGAGTCCGTTCGGATCTCATAATCAAATGAGCTTCCGACCCTATACATGATTTGCTGGTGAACATAAACGAGTCAACACCACTAAAATCAAGCTTTTATATAAATAATTGAATATATGTTCAGATCTCGTTCATTTAGACTAACAAACAGCCTAAGCCAAGCTTTTCGAACGTCCAACCGCTGAGCGGCTCAATCCACAAAGGCCAAAAGGACCAAGTCTACGAGTCAAATCATGACCATATAGAACCAAATGGCGTACTCACCCACCACCATCATCGCATTATTGAAACGAAAATAGGCCATAAGCCATAAACCTCTATAAAGCCATAGCCCAAGGTGCTAACCTAAACCAAAACCACAAAAAATAAAGAATTAATTTAAAAATTAATTCTAATGGACGCGTGGTAACTTTTGATTCCTTTATAAGCTTCAAATATCATTTCTCTCTCAACTTCCGTCTCCTCCCCTCCCCCCCCATAAAAAAGAATTCCGTTCCGTTTTCTCACCACCTCCCACTCCGTTCCGTTTCCTCTCTCTCTCTTCCAAAATAAAGGTAATAATCTTGTTGATTATCAAGAATTATCACTGTAATTCTTTGAATCTGATTTATCTTTTTTCGATTCAGGTACTCAATTGAGAATTTATTGCATCAAAATCAATTTATTCGTACAGAATCGAACCGAATCGATTCATTTTTGAATAATCATGGCCTCAACAACATTGATCTCGAATCATAATCCTGTAACAGCATCAAACACATCTACAGATCGATCAAAAAGAAGAAAAAAGAAGAAATCACAGCAAAATCAAGCCAAAGAAAATCAAATTCAAGGCCATGCGAAATGGAAAACCGAAGCTCAACAGAAAATTTACTCGTCCAAACTCGTTCAAGCTCTCTCTCAAGTCCGCCTCACTCCGCCGTCTCCTCCGCCGCGCCAAGGCAGAGCTGTTAGAGAAGCTGCGGATAGAGCTTTGGCTTTTGCAGCTAAAGGGAGAACCAGATGGAGCCGAGCCATATTAACCAGCCGGATCAAACTCAAGTTTAGAAAACAGCATAAGAGAGCGCATAAAATTGTGGCTAGTAGCGGCGGTTCGGTTATTGGAACCGGAAGTAACCGGTCATCAAAGAAGCCGAGGGTTAGTATTTTCCGGTTGAAAAAAAAGAGTTTACCGACGGTTCAAAGAAAAGTTCGTGTTTTAGGCCGGTTGGTTCCAGGTTGCCGTAAACAACCGTTGCCGGTTATTTTAGAAGAAGCTACTGATTATATTGCTGCTCTTGAGATGCAAGTTAGAGCCATGACTGCTTTAGCTAATTTACTCTCCGCCTCTAGCTCCGCTTCACCGCCGCCGACAACGAGTTGATGAGTCTTTTCACGGCCTGCTGTCGATTATCGGTTTATATTTGTTACTTCTATAATAATCTATATTTTTTTCTAATTTTTATTGATCTCTATTCCACTTTATTTGGATAATCGATCTCTTGTTAAATATTTTGTTTTTTATTATAATTTTTCGATTTTTAAAGTAATTTCTATCTTACATCACTTCTTTCATAAGTTTTTAGTGATTTAAAAAGAAATAATTGACCTTTTATTTTCGATAATCGGCGAAGAAGAAGCGTTTGTGAAAGATTTGAATTTGCGACTTAACAGTTTGTTGTTCACCGTTTATACTATTTGAATTATAGTTCATCGGTAATAATTGACCTCTGAAATTTCTTTATTTGATTTATGTGTGTTCCAATTACTCTTTGGATATGGTTGACATACTTGATAGATTGTATATTTCTTATCAATTTCTGGGGGGATTTTGCTTAATTAGGTAAGATCTATGGATGAAAAAGGTGATGAAATTAAGTTATTAGTACTGTTTTAAGTATTTATCCATTTGGTAATATAAAGAGGAGCATCTTCATCACTATATATCCAGAGAGAATCGCATAGGACATCTGGAAATTGAGAGAAAATGACACCCACAATGCATTTAATTTGGTGAGGTGGGTGAAGAATGAGGATTCTCATCTGGTTTTGTCATTTTTGAGTTTAGGATATCTACTCTCTCAATTCCAATTGGTTACCTAAATTTTACTTGACATATTTTTTTCCAAATTATTTTGACATTCAATTGTGTATACAAAATCAATATGCATAAGAATTCTCCTTGAAGATTACATTTACATATTTGGTTAAAATTGAGAATTGATAGGTATTAAGTTTTTTTAGAATAGATGAATAAGATTGTATAGATACTCAATTGATACGCTATATCTCAAACGATATAAGCATTGGACATCAAATTGCAATTTATTTTGAATTTTTTTTTTCTGTATAAAAAAAAAATAGGAGTTAAAGAATTGAAGAAGAAAAATAGAGAGAGAAATAAAAAGTGATAATTAAGAGTGCTTGATTATCCTAATTAATGAGTGGGAGCGATGGGATGAAAAGGAGAAATTTTTGCGTGAACCTTGTTCACCACGTAGGATTGTGAACCATCCATTTATCGGGTGACACGTGGCGTAATTAATATGAACAACCAATCATTTAATAGCCTTATGTTTTAAATAAAAAACCTCTAATTAATAGGTCATTAATGATTGGTTGTTCATATTAATTACGCCACGTGTCACACAATAAATGGATGGTTTACAATCCTACGTGGTGAATTTGGTTCACACAAATATGGGTCCTTTTTTTTTTTTAGGTTTGAATCACAAGTGCCAAAATAGAGTAGTGGAGTTTCTTGGATATCCAACTCCACACTACCTTCTCTATTCCGCAAAGCACCAAAACTATTTAATGACAAAACTAGCAAAGGTAACATGTGAGGATTATAATTTATAATTTATATTTTTAGGAATAAAAATCAGGACATTCTTGGTTTAAATTTAACTTATTGTTCTTTTATTTGAAATAAAAATATTATCTTTCTCATTTTGAAAAAATATCCATTTTATTTTTATCACATATTTTAAAAAACAAAAAATTAATAGTATAATTTTTATAAATTTATTTTTATTTAATAGCATTGTTTTAAGATGATATCAATAAATATCGGTTGATTAATGAATTTTAAATAAAATATTATAAAAAAATAATTTTAAAAATTGATCTATCACATCGATTAACGTTAGGCAAAAAAAGAAAAATATGTGTTAATGATTCCATTTTGGTGCGACATTAAAAAGTATAAATAGCGACAAATAAAATGGGATAGAAAAGTAGTCAATTAAAAGCTAAATTATTTTTATATTTTAACAAGTTTCATATCTTTTCTTTTGCAGCTTCTTGATTAAAAAATTAAACTACGCTTTTTTATTTTGGAAACATTAAATTCCGCCGGTTTAAAATTTAGGTTTTAAATTTCCTTATATTCATTTGAACATGAGATTGAGGGGTTATCAATGAATGATGTAAATTAAAAAATCTAAATTTAATTAAATTAATCTATAATATTTATTTTATAATAAATGGTATAAATTAATAAACATAACCCATCATGTTCATATGAATATGAGGACATCTCAATTCTAAAATTTACAGATTTAATAAAAAAGAATATAGCTAAATTGGTTAAACCGGGGCGGTTCTTGAAACAACCGCTGATAAGAGCAAAATAATCTGGTTCGAGATCTTGTTCTACTGCTAGTAAATCAAACTTATATATGAAGGGTGTCTCTTAACTTAAGGGGTGCACGTGTAATTGAAGGAGAGACATGTACCCTAAGCTATCACATTCGTTGGCAGACCTTATTGTGCCACACGAGTGCTTTTGTTTCATCGCTATCACTTTGGCTGGATTTTGGAGTGAGTGAGAGACCTCTGCTCACTATATATAAGACATTTATTAGACTTTCAAGGACCACCCTTCATTTTCTTAAATTATTTTATATTAATTTGTTAATTTTATTATTTAAAATAATTATTTTTAATCTAAATAATTCATTTGCAACACCATTCTTAATTTAAATCCACTATAATTCTTCCTATCTAAATATCAACATAATATAATTATTCTGAATTATAATTATATCACTAAGTGATGAATCACCAAATTAAATCTGAGCTTTACCGACCTGCACACCACAAGCAAACAGAGGTCAGAAGGAACTCCGGTGGGGGTCACCGGACGTTCACTCCGACGCTCAAGTAAGGTTTTGAAGTAGAGGAAGAAGAAGAAGAGAAAAGAGTGTGTTTTCAGTAGAGAAAAAGAAAATTACCTAGGGTTTGTCCTTAAACCCTCTATTTATAGTTAGGGTTTAAGGACAAACCTGCCTTGCTGGCAGGCTGTGAGCCCAGTGGTCCCAGGAATCAGTTATGCTGACGTGGTAGAATATCCCTGCGGGTGGCACGGGTTGTTAGGTGTGTCAGAGGGAACATTCCTCACGTACCTGTCAGAAGATCTTCTGTGGTCCCAGGATCTGGTACACGAGTGAGCGCTCTTGGGCAGGACCTCGGAGCCCGGATAACTTGGGAGTCAAGTTGTCATGGTTCCTATATTTGAGAGCAGCTCAGAGCTCGGGCCAGATGGCCTTCGGGCTTTCGGGCTCAGGGGCTCGGAGCTTGGTTTAGGTCTGACTTGGACATACTTCAGAGCTCGGGTAAGATTCTTGGTCCGACCTTATCAGGCATGATTGTCTCGGATGATGTTTGAATTCCCATCGATCCGGTGACCCCCCAAGTCATGCGTTCTATGGTTTCAAGAAGGTCGGACATTGTTACCAGGTCGGTGAAATGCTTGACTTAGCGATGTTCGTTCCTGGCGAGGTTGCTTCGCCCCTACTAGATGTGCTACGTTATCACTAGTCCCCCCCAGTGTGTCGGATATTTATGTCCGAGATGGTAGTTTTATCCGAGTTATTAGGTCACGTGATTCTGGGTGTACTTACTTTGTTTTTGGGTGATCTCTGACACCGAGCCGCTTGTCAGGAAGATGGGTGAGCTGATATGGCTATGTGACAAGACCTGTCCTTTCGAGTTGGTGTGCATGACAGCTGTTTGGGTGGGTATCTTAAATGGCGGTTGTGCTTCAGCGCACGTCTTAGCCACGTGTTTAACAGTTATTGCTAGTGCAATTTTCTAGGAGACGTTATGAGTGGAAAGAGAGAGAAAAATTAAAGGCGTGTCCTTTCAGTTTCCCTCTCTTTTCAGGTATAAATTTCATTTTTCAAACATTTAGAAACTTTTTCATTTCTCTGTTTCTCTGAGTTGGACAATTAAAAACTTACAATTTCTCAGTTCATCGCCTTCTGAGTTTCTCTGTTTCTCTGAGTTTGAAAACCTTTTTGTTTGTTCTTCGCATCGTTGGGGAGATTTTGCTGGTTCTGTCAATTGAAGTTGTTCGCTGCTGTGCTTGTTTTTTCTTGCGAAGGATTTACTGTGCTCTGTTGTTTTCTCCAAGGATCATCTGTGCTATATACAAGTGAGTATTTCTGAGTTTTTGTTTTAGTTCTTTGTTTCCTTCAGTTTTGAATACGTGTTTGAATTTCTGTGTTCTTAGTGATAGGCCTCTGGTTGTGTGTTTGATTTCTGATTTCTGCCTTTGTAATTTTGATTTTGGATTTCTGAATCATAGAGAGAAAGAACTCCCATTGCGTTTTGTGGTCTGTTGATTTTCAAAAATGGATGAAACTTGTTCGTGTTTGCCTTGTTTTATGTATTTTAGTACTGTGACTTGCTAGATCTTTTGTTGTTGATTTCCAGAAATTGAAATGCTTTGTTGTGTTTGATTTTATGTTTTGCTTTGAGCGATGAGTTTCCAGAAATTCTGGAAATTCATCGTGATGTTCTTCATGTTCTGATGGTTTCACCCCTTAGGAACTCTGTCTTTGATCCATAATTTCGATTCTGCAATAAGTTTATCTAGTTTTTCTATTTGAAACTTGTCTCATCCGAGCTGGTTTCTGTGTCTATAGGTATGTCGGGTGAAACCTTAGATCATGAGGAAGGGAGGGGTTATGATGATCACGGTGTGGGCACAGACGAGCCGTCTACGGAGTTCGTAGTCGTTCGCCCTCTCCGAGGTAACACCCCGGATGTGGAAGAGACCGGGACCTCTCAACCTTTACCGGTCGAGAAAGGGAAAAAGAAGAGACAAGCTCCCGAGGCCAGCGAGAAGAATGATGATCGTGATATCAAGGCCTCCCGGTGCACCCGGGGTTATCTGAGAGCAGTACGGGAAACGTTCGGTATTCCTGTCGAATACGAGCTGTCTTTGGTGCCCGAGGGGCAAAAGCTGAACGACGTGCCTCCTGCGAACACCATCATGCTGACCCTGGAGCATTTACAGTCTGGGATCCGGTTTCCCCTGTGCGAGGACTACAAGCAGCTGAGCCGGTACTTCGAGGTTCCCCTGTCTCAGATTCACCCTAATGGGGTTCGACACTTCTCTTGCTTCTTGAAGCTCTGCGAGAAGACCGGGGTGGTTCCCAGCATGAGGTTATTCTGCTGTTTATACCTCATGTCTCTGAAGGACCGGAACCACTTCGCGTACCTGCGGTTCCGGAGTGAAAGAAAAGCGGTTCCCGGGGGGTTGATCTCCGGAGTGATTGATTCACTCCGGGATTTCAAAGAAGATTATTTCCAAATTACCCATCCTTCGGCCTTTGATGGGATGGTCACCTCGTGGGTGATCAAATGCTACAAGCCGGAGAAGTGGTTCCACATCCCGGGACCTCTAGAAGATAACGACATTGCGATCCTTCAGGATGATGCCCCTCCGGGGAAAAAAGCACAAGCTGATGACTTGTGCCCGAAGCTTGCTTTCGACTACTGGAAGAATTCAGTGCCCGGTGCTGGGGGTTTGTTTTTGTCCTCGTCGTGTTTGTGTTTGCTACTTTTTGTTGTTTGTGTGTTGTTTGTTTTTGTTCCTGTTTTAAATTTGGGATTTTTGTGTTTTTGCAGTGGAGAGCCTCGATTTAGGAAAGCTTGCTGGGAAGAAACGCAAGAGGCCGGCGAGCCGAAATGTTACACCGGCACCTCCTCCTCTCCCCAAGGCTGCCGAGGTTCCCAAGTCTCCTGCTGCCGAGGCGCCTGCTGCTAAGGGCGTTCCTGAAGAACCCTTGCAGGGTATGGACGTTGTTCCTCTCCGGGTTCGTTTGCCGGAGGGAATCGAGGTGCCAGCGGGTGCCGAACCTGTTGGGAACATCCCGTTCGTCAACTTAGACTCCACCGAGACGGTGGATGGCCCAGGTCGGGATAAGGCTGGTCCAGAAGGAGCAGCTCCTGCGGCTGCTGGCCAGAGTTCTCGGGCTCCTGCAAACCGGGCGCCAGACCATCCCGAGATTTCTTCGGGGTCGAGCACTACTGCTCCTGGTCCTCAGACCATTACTCGCGCGAGCTTCGCCGAGTGGGTTAGCAGGCACAACGATGGTTTGCCTGCAACCTTGAATGAGCTGGCCATTGCTGGAGATGTTGCTCGGGTCACAACAATGCCCGCCGACAAGGAGCATTACAAAACGTTTAAACCTGAGAATTTATGGGCGGTGATTTCGTCCTTCTGCCTCCAGGTAAATGCCTTGCGTTTTTCATTTGTGTTTATCATGTTTTATGTGTGTTATATTTTTTTCTGATTCGGGATGCTTTTCCCTCTCTTTTCTCAGGCTTCCCAGATGTCGTATATGGCAGATCAAAACCAGAGCCGGATGGAGGTTGATTTTACCTTGGCCAAAAATCTTCTACTGACTGAGCAGAGGAAAACCCGGGAGGCCGGAAGACGAGCGACCGAGGCGGAAAAGAAGGCCTCTGAGGGGGCTGCTCTGGTTGCGACCTTGGAGTCTCAACTGAAGAGCTCTGAGGATCGCCGGGCTGAGGACCTCGGTGTGTTGGAGAAGCTCCGAGCCGAGGTGGCCCAACTTGAAAATGAGAAAACCTCGGCTCGTGAGGACTTTTCGAAGCAGCTGGCAGACCTGACTACCCGGAATGAGCTGGCTTCGAAGGGTCTTCGGGAGACTGTGTCTGATCAGAAGAAAAAGATCGCCGAGGTCACGAAGCGGGCGGAAGAGGCTGAGGCCCAAGTTAAAGACGTCATAGGTCGGGAAGAGAAGATCTACGAAGACTTCCGCCGGATTCTATATGTGAGCGAAGTTCAGGTGGGCGAGTATGTCCGTGGACGTTTCGGAGCCGACCTCGACGTGTCCGACTTTGTGCTGGATGTCGAGGAGTTGGGACGTCGAGCAAAGGAGCTTCCCAAGGATTATGATGGTCCTGCCGAGGTTGAAGACTATTTGGTTGATGGCCAAGATCCGGGCTCCAACCCTTCTTAGATAGTCTTTATCATTTTTCTTGCCTTGTATATATTTTGGAACAGTGTTTTCTTTTTTGTACTCTTTTTTTTTGAATATTGAGCCTCGAGCTCTTTTTATAAGATTTGGATATCTTCTTTATATGTGCTTTCCTGAATGAATGTTTCCTGTGAACATTGGTGTTGTTTTTTCTGAGTGAAGTTTTCCATTATTTTGTAATGTTGAGCTCCGAGCTCCTTTGTTATACTTTGAATATTTTTGCAAAATTTGGTCACTTTGGCCTTAGTATATATATCTTGTTTTTTACCTGCCGGTTTGCCTGTTATCTTTCTGAATGAAGTTTTTCATGGCTAACTTAGCTTAGTTTCCAAGTTGGTTCCAGTAGTACAAATTTTCTAGTTTCTATGTTGTTTTTATACATGGGCTCTTGACTTAGACTTGGAATAAAAAATGCTAGGATAAGTTCTTGGTTGTTCATGGGTCAAGCTTGAACAAGTTTTGATCTATTGTCTCGGGGTGGACAGCCTATTGTCTTGGGATGACCCGGAGTTGTTGTTGCTCGGGGTCGAGAATTGCTCGTAGTACGCAGGTGGCATCTAGCCCGCTGGCGGCGTATAGCCCGTTGGTGGCACATAGCCCGTGGATGGCACATAGCCCGTGGATGGCGCATAGCCCGCTGGTGGCGCATAGCCCGTAGATGGCATATAGCCCGCTGGTGGCACATAGCCCGCTGGTGGCACATAGCCCGTAGATGGCACATAGCCCGCTGGTGGCACATAGCCCGCTGGTGGCACATAGCCCGTGGATGGCACATAGCCCGTGGATGGCACATAGCCCGTGGATTTTTTACCGAGTAGAGTGCTCGGGTTTTGGAAAAGACATGAATTCTTTTTAATATTTTTTATTCATTGAGGGGAAAAACTTATGTTTGAGTTTTACAAAAGCCTAACTCAAACATAAGTGAAAAAACCCCTAGGTACCTCGAAAATGAAAACAAGTAACTACTGATAGTATTTCCGAAGAACCTGGGAGTTCCAAGTTCTCGGGAGCACTCTGCCCGACATGTGTGCTATTTTATAAGCTCCTGCTCGTCCGACCTCAGTGACTCGATAGGGGCCTTCCCAGTTAGGTTCGAGCTTTCCTACTCCAGCATTTCCCTTAGCAATGTCTGCCCGTCGTAGGACCAGATCGCCGACTTGGAAACTCAAGGGTTTAACTCTCTTGTTATGATACTTAGCCATTCTTTGCTTGTATGCTTCGATTCTTAGCGCTGCCTGTTCTCTTCGCTCTTCCAGCAGGTCTAAGCATAATTTCTGTTCTTCCTCGTTCTTAGCCTCATCGAAGAACTGGACCCTTAGAGTTGGCATCCCGATTTCCACCGGTATCATTGCCTCGCACCCATATGTTAGAGAAAACGGGGTGTCTCCTGTGCCTGCCCTTGGCGTGGTTCTGTAAGCCCATATGACCTTCGGTAGCTCTTCCAGCCACTGTCTATCGAACTCCCCTAGCCTGGCCTTGAGCCCTTTTAGGATCGTCCGGTTGGTTACTTCAGTCATCCCATTGCTCTGCGGGTGAACTACTGACGTGAAGCGCAGGTCAATGTGCAAGTCGTTGCAAAATTCCTTGAAGGCTTGGCAGTTGAACTGCTTTCCGTTATCAGTTACCAACGCTCTGGGTATACCGAAACGACACACAATTTGCCTCCAGAAGAAATCCCGGATCCGAGCTTCTGTGATGGTGCTCACTGCCTCTACCTCGAGCCACTTAGTAAAGTGATCTACTGCCACTATCAAGAACTTTTTCTGCCCCGTGGTTGGCGTGAAAGGCCCCAGGATGTCAATTCCCCACGTTGCAAATAGCCAAGGACTGGTAATAGGACACTGCTCTGTAGTAGGAGCATGTCGGATATTCTGGTGTCTCTGGCAGTTTTCACACTTCTTTACTATCTCCTCTGCTTGCTTAACCATCAGGGGCCAGTAGTAGCCCTGCAACACTGCTTTCTTGGCCAACATGCGAGGAGCTATGTGTGCCCCGCAAATACCCTCATGTATCTCTCTCAACACATACTCTCCTTCCTCAGCTGTCAAGCATCTCGACCACGGGTGGGTGAATGACTTTCTGTACAAGACTCCGTCGAGGAACGCGTAGTACGGAGCTTGTCGCAAGATTTTGTAGGCTTTATCCCTGTTTTCTGGCAGAGTTCCATCCATCAGGTAGTGGGCTATACCTTGCATCCAGTTTTCCAAAGGCTGAGTTAGAAAAATGGTTTCATAGTTGTCAATACTGGAATGCTTTTGAACAGAGAAATGGACTCCTGGTATCTTTTCGTTCACTGTTGCTGCTTTGGCCAATACATCGGCCTCTTGATTTTCCAAACGAGGAACTTGCTCTATTAACCATTTTCCTCCGAGCTCCTGAATCTTGTTCAAGAAGAACTTGACTCTGTCCACGTATCTCCTCATTTCCGAATCCCGAGCTTCAAAAGTACCCAGAGTTTGACAAACGACTAACTGAGAATCACTCCTTATTGTTACGTGCTCGGCCTTGACCACGTTTACCATTCTCAATCCGATCAACAGAGCCTCATACTCCGCGGCATTGTTGGATGCCGGGAAATTGAATTTTACCGAGCTTCGGAGTGTGACTCCGTGAGGGCCTTTCAAGACTACGCCTGCCCCCGATCCATCCAGATTTGATGCCCCGTCGACTTCTAAGACCCACCGTAGAAGTTGTTCATCAGGTTCTTCAGGTTGGTCGCTTGCAGTGGTCTCAGCTATGAAATCTGCCAATACTTGTGCTTTCAGAGCCGGTCTTGGTTCATACCGGATGTCATATCCTCCCAGCTGGACCGACCAGCTGACCAGCCGTCCCGACATCTCTGGCCTCTGCAGCGCCTTTCTCAGAGGTTGGTTCGTACGTACTACAATGATGTGAGCCTCGAAATATCTCCTTAGCTTTTCCGCCGCCACCTTCAATGCCAAAGCAAATTTCTCGATTTTTGGGTATCTGACCTCCGGGCCTTTCAAGACCCTGCTGAGATAGTAAACTGGGGTTTGCAGACCCTTATCCTCCTTCACCAGGACTGCCGCTGCTGTCTCGTCATTCACCGAGAGATACAAGTACAAGATTTCCCCAGGCTCAGGTCTACCTAGCACCGGGGGTGTGCTGAGGTAAACTTTCAGCTCTTCAAAAGTTGTGTTACACTCCTCTGTCCACTTGAAATTCTTTGTATTCTTCAGGATTTTGAAAAATGGCAAACATCGTTTGGCCGAACAACTCATGAATCTTCCCAACGCCGTTATTCTTCCATTCAACTTTTGTACTTCCTTCACCGAGCTGGGTGCTTTCATGCTCATTACTGCCTCGATTTTCTCCGGGTTCGCCTCGATGCCTTTCTCCGAGATGAGATGCCCTAGAAATTTCCCCGAGCGTACTGCGAAAACGCACTTTTCCGGGTTCAGCTTAAGGTTAAAACCTTTCAGTTTTTCAAAAGTTTCTGCTAGATCTTCTGCATGTTCCTCGATCCCTTTAGATTTCACGACTATGTCATCCACATAAACCTCGACATTTTTGCCCAGTTGATCTTTAAAAACATGATTCATGAGTCTTTGATAAGTTGCCCCAGCATTTTTCAAACCAAAAGGCATCTTCTTGTAGCAATAGGTCCCCAGATCCGTTGTGAAAGCTGTTTTTTCTTCGTCATCTTTACTCATCGGGATCTGGTGATATCCCTGAGAAGCATCTAAAAATGCATAGACCGCAAATCCGCACGTCGCGTCCACCAGTTGGTCAATGTTTGGCAGAGGAAAACTGTCCTTTGGGCAGGCATTGTTTAGATCAGTGAAATCTATACAAAGCCTCCATCTACCGTTGGACTTCTTGATCAAGACTACATTAACCAGCCATTCAGGGTAGTCTACTTTCCTGATGAACCCGGCTTTCAAGAGCTTCTCCACTTCATCTCGGATAGCAATCTGTTTCTCTAGAGAGAAAGTTCTTTTCTTTTGCTTGACAGGCTTGCATTTCGCATCCACGTTTAACTTGTGCGAGATGATCTTAGGGTCTACCCCCCCAATATCCTCTGGCTTGTTGGTAAACTCTTCCACATACTGTTTTATCCGAGCTATGATAGCTTCCCGGTGCTCGTCTGGCCAATCTACCCCCAGCTTTACATACATCTCGGATCCCTCTGTAAGTTCAATCGTTTCTAAGTTTTCTCGGGGTTTCTGCGCTTTTTTCTCTCTGATGAGCAGCTCTGGTGTATCGATGTTCATGGTTTCCACCGTGCTGCCCATAGTGGCCATGTAACATTGCCTAGATAGGGTTTGGTTTCCCCTGATAGTTATGACCTCGTTTTCCACTGGGATTTTCATCATCAAGTAACGAATACTAGTCACTGCACCTGTGCTATACAACATAGGTCTACCAAGAATACCATTATAAGCAAGAGGCATGTCAACTATCATGAACAGTGAACGTACCTTCCGTGTTGGTTCCGCCAGGATCCCCTCTGTTCCGTCCTCCTGAGGTATTTCGATGCCGAGCTCTAAGTCTAGCTCGACCATGCCCTCTGGGGTGACCGGAGCTCCCCCCAGCCCCAGGAGAGGAATGTTCACAGGCTTGAGGTCAGTCTTGGATCCTCCCATTGTCAAAAAGACTGACAGAGTCAACAAGTTAACCGAGCTTCCATCGTCCACCAGCAATCGTTTTACCCATTTCGATCCAATGATGGCTGATACTATCAAAGCGTCTTCATGAGGAAAATCTACTCCTTTCGCATCCTCTGGCCCGAAAACAATGTTAGGCCATGGCGACCCAGTAGATACCGACATGACCATCTTTTGCTTTTTCTTTCTGCGTTTGCGACCGTATTCGGATTCTGAGGTTCCTCCTGAGATAGTGTTGATTACTCCCGTGACTTGTGTTTTCTTTGATGGGGATTGGGCTTCCCTACTCCCCCCGGGCTCCGACCTGACCGAGTTGACCCTCGTATTTCCTCGGTCTTGGCCCTCCTTGGCCACAACAAAATGTTGTAATCGCCCCTGGCAGACTAATTTGTCTATCTCGCTTCGCAAACGTCCACATTCCTCCGTTTCGTGGCCATAACCATCATGAAAATCACAGAACTTGGATCGGTCTCCATCTTTCACTAGCCTTGGTGGATAACGAATCTCTTCGTTGTTGTGCTTGATCCAGGATAGAATCTGCTCCCTTGGTGTGTTAAGTGGCACGTATTGTCTCGGTACTCCCGCTCGATCCACATATCCTTCCGTTCCTCCTCCAATACTGAAACTTGGCTTAGTACCAGGCCCCGTACTTGGCGGACTGGTCTGAGCATTGAATGGCTTGTTACCTCTGTACCCCGAAGTCTCGTTCAGAGGTCGGTACCGATCTTGGCTACGGTTAGATCCCTGAGTATTCTGCGTTTTACTGGGAACCGGGCTAGCCGTCCCATAAGACTTCCTCTGCCTTTCCTCGTCAAGATTGATATAATTCCAAGCCCTGTCCATCAACTCGGTGTAAGTGTCAACCGGGTTGGTGATCAGGCTGTCTCGGAAGACTTGCATGCTGGTGTTATCTTTCATAGCATCAATGGCGGTATCATCGTTCAAATCTTCTATCATGATCGCCTCGGCATTGAACCGAGCAATGTAAGCTTTCAAACTTTCTCCCTGCTTTTGAAAGCATTTCTTCAAATCACTGGATCTTTTCTTTCGTTCGATGCTCGGGGCAAAATGAGTTTTGAAAGCCATAGCAAGCTCCCTGAAACTAGTAATAGAGCCCTCCTTGAGGTTCTGGTACCACTTTTGCGCCGCATCACTCAACGTTGAGGGGAAAACTTTGCACACTGTGGCGTCCGAGACACTTTGAACTCCCATGGCAACCTGAAAGCAACTTAAATGAGTCATCGGGTCGGATTTACCGTTATATCTGTCAATGGGCGGATATTTAAACTTATCTGGAAATGGGTCATCCCATATAGCCTTTGACAAAGGGCTAGCAATGCCACAGGTAGTAAAAGGTCGGGACTCTGCCTTGTGCCCTTTTTGCCTATCTAGCTCGGCCTGGACCAGACGAGTAACCTCGTCATGCAAAGTTTTCTGATGTTGTGACGCTGCACCCGAGCTATGAACACTTTCTGCCCCGTTTCTCCTGACCGGTGGAGCTCCTGCTCTCGCGGTCCGCAGAGGATCTGCCTCCGGGTCTGGGTCTCCCCTCCCCAAACCAGCGTCTCCGCGCTGTGTCCCCGGTGGTAGATTCTCGTCTTGCACCCCCTCCCTTCGAGGAGGAGGAGGATCATTCCGACCTTCGTCTCTCGGAAAAGGGCGATCATGCCGACCTTCATCTCTCGGCAAAGGGCGGTCATGCCGACCTTCGTCTCTCGGCAAATTAGTGTCACGATGATCTTCGCCTCTTGGTGCTTGATGCTCTGTGGGACCCCTAGGTCTGGGTCGTGGGTGGTCGCTCCGACCTTCTTCTCTCGGAGGACGACCATCCTGAAACTCAGCAGCTTGGGGTGGAGGGACCACGAGGGTGGCCGAGGGATTGTAACTTGGGTAATACTGGGACATGACTGCAAAGTGCATCTGCTGGGCCTGGTGCAGCTGGCGAGCCATGTATTCTAAATATTCTTGAGCTTGTAAGTCCGCCGGAGGTATATCCTGCCCCGAAGTTGTTCCTGTTCCCGTAGCCACCAGTGTAACGTCTACCGGGAAGTTGAGTTGAGTGGGAGACAAGGCATTGTGGAGGAAACTCTGAGGCACGGTGGTTCCTGGGGTTGATAAGTGGGTGTGACTTGCATCTGAAGCAAAAGGGTTTGCCCTTGGATAGTTTTCCAACCCATATAAAGGCACAAATCCAGCTCCACTGCCGGAGGCCCTGGATCCTCCCACCTGAGCATTCGCCGGAGGAGTTAAGCCAGTGATCACAGAGGTCCGACCACTAGCAGAGACTCCACCAACCAAGTTAGCGTCGGTAACCGTAGTTCCCAGAGGATCTACCCTGTCCAAAACAGGATCATCAGCCATTGTTTCTTGTCAAGATCTGATCAGCAACGTCAAGAGAACCAGAGTAGAACAGGGGAATACAAAACGATTTTTCCCACAGACGGCGCCAAGTGATGAATCACCAAATTAAATCCGAGCTTTACCGACCTGCACACCACAAGCAAACAGAGGTCAGAAGGAACTCCGGTGGGGGTCACCGGACGTTCACTCCGACGCTCAAGTAAGGTTTTGAAGTAGAGGAAGAAGAAGAAGAGAAAAGAGTGTGTTTTCAGTAGAGAAAAAGAAAATTACCTAGGGTTTGTCCTTAAACCCTCTATTTATAGTTAGGGTTTAAGGACAAACCTGCCTTGCTGGCAGGCTGTGAGCCCAGTGGTCCCAGGAATCAGTTATGCTGACGTGGTAGAATATCCCTGCGGGTGGCACGGGTTGTTAGGTGTGTCAGAGGGAACATTCCTCACGTACCTGTCAGAAGATCTTCTGTGGTCCCAAGATCTGGTACACGAGTGAGTGCTCTTGGGCAGGACCTCGGAGCCCGGATAACTTGGGAGTCAAGTTGTCATGGTTCCTGTATTTGAGAGCAGCTCAGAGCTCGGGCCAGATGGCCTTCGGGCTTTCGGGCTCAGGGGCTCGGAGCTTGACTTAGGTCTGACTTGGACATACTTCAGAGCTCGGGTAAGATTCTTGGTCCGACCTTATCAGGCATGATTGTCTCGGATGATGTTTGAATTCCCATCGATCCGGTGACCCCCCAAGTCATGCGTTCTATGGTTTCAAGAAGGTCGGACATTGTTACCAGGTCGGTGAAATGCTTGACTTAGCGATGTTCGTTCCTGGCGAGGTTGCTTCGCCCCTACTAGATGTGCTACGTTATCACTAAGTATAAAAATAAATTTAAATTTGAGATAGTTATAAAATAAAAACAAATTTTAGCATGTTTCATAACTTTAATATAAATTTTAAATGTTTATAATTTTAAACAAAAGCTATCAACATTTTATAGTCCAATATACATAACAATTTTGCCATATAAAGTGCTAATCTAAACTCCACAACAATGCACATGGACATTTTAATTAATTGATTACTGTTTAAAATTGTAAAAGAAATTAATATTAAAATTAAAATTTTGAGTTAAAATTATAAAATATGTTGACATTTATAACTAGTTTTTTAATTAAAAATTACAATAATTATCATAAATTATAAAATTAACAGCTATAATATTATTAAAAATATTTATTTTAATCTGGTGAAAGATAATTAATATACAAAATATTTTTGCTTATAATAAAATTTGAAAATGAGGAGTCTTAAAAGTGATGATAAAAAATTAGAAAGCACATGGTAGTGTTCAGGCATAAAAACAAGCAGACTACACATGCACCCATGTGCCTTATTTAACCCTCTTCTCTTCTTCTGTCCATCACCTCTTTTTTCAGTGCTCAGAGCCGATCAACTCAAATACCCACTTCAATATTTTTAATACTGCTTTTTTTTTTGGATGAATTTTTAATAGTACTTAGAATATTAACCTGCCAATTTTGACCCCATTTATTTACCACAATTTATCAAACTATAGGTTAGTAATTATAAAGGGAAGAATTTTAGTTTGTTGGGGACAAAATAAAATATTACTAAAAGAGAATAATTCTTTTTTGTTTGTTTTTAATTTTAGTGTCGCCGTCCACCACTAGTTAATGGGTGTCGAATTCACTCAAAAGTAGCTCGTTAATTTTGAAAAGAAACACTTAATGCAATTCGTGTCACCACCTTCAAACGCACATGTTGCAATCATATAGCTATACGAAAGAATTCGCATTTTCATTTCATTTTACGATAATTACACATAAAGTTTTATGTATATATTTATTAAAAAATCGTCTATATTTTTTTTTGATGAATAAATCGTCTATATTAAGATTGGAATTTTTATCACTACAACACAATAGTTGATTGAAACTGAAAATTTAGTAAAAAAATTAAATTATTTATGTTTTTAAACTTTTATATATATATCGACAAATTTGTCCAATATTCATTTTGGTTGGCGTTTTCATGTTTATTCACATAGGGATTAGTATTATACTCGCTTGTAATTTAAATACAAGTAGAATTAATTTTTCAAATTAAAAGAAAATTGATAGAATAAAAAAGATTTAGTTAAGTACACAAAATTTGAAGTTAATTTTTTTTAAGACAAGTTAATTAGCTAATATGCCTTTTTCTAAATACACCGAATTGATTAAGCAATGTGAAAATTTCCTCCTAAATTCTACCATTCCTTTAAAAGAAGATATACTATTAGTTTACTATCATAGACTAAGGTAAGCCTTGGTCCTTATACTTCTTAAAAATATAATTTTAACTCTCAAACTCTTGTTTAGAAAAAACAAATCTAAATAGATTGGCCTCATTTTTGTTATCTGTAAACTGTGATTACTATTGTCATTGGCTTATTGCTCAATTGATGTACAGTTTTTTTTCCTTTAGCCTCCACCTAGTCATCTCCTTTCATGACTTTGGTTTCTCAAAATAATTTTAACTTTAAATAAACAAGAAATTTAATTAAGCTCTTAAATATAAGTTGAATGTTGAGTATCTACGAATTATCAAAAAAAAATGTTTAATATCTACGGTGCACATGAATTTGATTTTTGAGAAATCTGTTTTAATTAACCAACATTTTCTCAACAAATAATTTGTACAAAAACTAAAAAGAAGCATCTTAATATTAAAATCCCACCGTCATCTACCAGCCAGACTCCTACTATAATTATAATAGCTAATTAAGAAATTATCAAAATTAATCATGTTCTCAATAATTGATATGGCAACCTAAAAACATTAAAAAGTGAAGGTCATCTACACAATTAAGAATATCCCATCAAAACCCTGTTAAATTACCTTCATAAATTTAATTAAAAAAACAAAAAGTAATTTAATTGAAACTTTCGAGATAAAGTGTCAATTTCTGGTTGGCTCAAACTCCACGAAATGCACAAAAAATGGAAAGATAAGTGTCGGTTTAGCTTTGGCTTTGCATCTCGAATCTTTATATTTTGAGTTGCATGCATGTGGCATGCAACATTTCTGCTGCCATTTCCCATCAACCTACCCTAATTAATTTACTTACAATTAGGGCTCTTTTCAATTATACTCCTATTTAATTATTCTATAAATACTCTTACTTAATTATTATTCAATTAACAACGCATTCTTTCAATTTTCATTAGCTACATATATTGTCTCCTTTTCTTTTCTTATTTGACAGTCGATTATTGATAGATAATAGTGTCATAGTTAGAAAATTTAGTCGGAAAGATAAAACGAGTCAAAACGGTGTTGTTTTGCGTTTAAAAGAAATAGTCAAAACAACATTGTTTTGATAAAATCTTTTAAAGAGTCAAATTAATGTTTATCGTTGATTTTCTTCTTTTTTATAATGTTTATTTCATTTTTTATATGTATTGTATGCATTAAGCTTATCCTTTGAATGTTGATAAAATACAAATTGGTTTCATGCACAAAACATATTAAGCTTGTCAGTTACGTATAATCCTTGGGGTTTTCATATATGAACTCAGAAAAAAAAACAAAAAAAAAAAATATAGAATTGTAGAGTTAGAGGCTTCTTTGATCCGAAGAAACCTTATGTTCTGTCTCGGACTAATTTAATAATTAGGTGAGGAAAATATAATATTTAGGCTCGACATTACATGATCTTTTAACATACCAAACAAGTGTTATGTTTAAGTTTGATTAAGCCAAAAGCAACAACAATCTTAATTATGAAGATATTATTGAGCACTACTTCAAAAATCTTGCATTATATCTAATTAAGCAACTGATCAGTATTTCATTTTAATTATTGACAAAATGAAATTACTAATTAATGATAATGAAGGGAAATCGAAATTATATAGCTAGATCCCTTGTTCAGTTTATCTTCTCAGAATATAGCAATGAGATTCGACTGAAAATTCATGGTCGGATTGTCCATATACTTTGTAATTTTTCTTTATAAGATGGAAAAGAAGCCAGTGCAGCAGAAAATAAACTATTTTATTGTTACAATTTATAGGGATAATTAATTGATCCATAAATTTATTTTTCTTTCAAAAATTCCATCAAATAAAAAAAATTCAAATAAAATTTAAATTAATTTAATGATTACTTATTAAACCATAATAATGTTTTACTTTTTTAAAATAAGGTAAAAATAAGTTTTTAAATTTAGAGACATTAAATTAATTAAATTTAATATATTTTGGTTTAATAAAAATTTCAATACAATATATTTTTATCTAATTCTAAATTTTAAATGTTGTAATTCAAAATCAAGTCATACAAAAAAATGAAATTATAGAATTTTTAAATAGAATTGAACTAAAATATATTATATCTAATTAATTAGTTAAAAAATCAAAACCAAATCTAATTTTGAAGTTGCTAAACTTATTTTAAAAGAATAACATAATAGTTATAAGTATGTAACTTTTTATTGAATAATTATAAAATATGTTTTATAGTTGAATTATCTTATGTTTTTTAGTAAGAAAACTAAGTTTAATTAAGGGTCAAACTAATTTTTTCTAATGAGATATTTCACGGATAAGGCAGTGTCAATAATTTTTTTTTGTGACGAGGACTCATTCTCATAAACCAAAACGCAAGATCACTGTTAAACACCATATTGTAACATTAATACCACTTGTTAATGTTATGGTATCAGTTGTTATGGTCGGTTTGTGATCGGATTGATATGCGCAGCGGAACCGAAACCATCTGATAGGTATTTAACTATAGATTTGATCAGCAAATAACAATATATCGAAATAAATAAATAACACAAAAGATTTGGGTGGTTGGCATTAAAACGTACATCAACGAGAAAAATAATCGAGTCATCTCCTAATCATCATAATGAATATAAAATTGACGGAGAATCACCAAATAAAGAACATATCTCTAATAAATATGTCTTGTAATAAAAACTCACAAAATGTTCAACTTTCTATAAAAAATAACTCAAAAGAATTATGATTAATTTATATTTTTCACATAACACCTTCTTTTTTCTTTTATTTACATTCGTATTATTCGGTTCAATTCTACTTTTTAAATTATGAATAAGGTAAGGTATTTATAGTGAGTAAATAATTAATATGACATTAGGAGTATTAATACTAATTGGATTATACTTCTCAATTAGCTATCGATAACAAAGTTATTTTTGACTCAAATACTTCATATAAAGTTTTAATATAATTAGAATTTAAGTATATTTCAACACATCGAGACGTGACAATGAATTTTGATCAATCTTCTATAGAAAAATGATTAACTTTGTAAAAATTATGAAAAAACTAATAATTGCAACATGATATTAAAAATATCTCTAATTAATGTCATGAATACAAATTTAAGATTCTTCCACCAAATTGATAGGAATTTAAATTTGTTTTCTAAAAATGTATCTCAAAATAAATATATCACTCATCATATTAAATATTTATATAACTTAAAACTCTTTCAATAAAGTTTCAGTTATGCAATACCTAAATATTATAAGAAATGTAGATATTTAAAATATAAAAATAATAATAGCAATTTTAACATATTACTGAAAGTGATATTTCCTCAAAAAAAAGTGATAATAATTATCTTTTTAAAAAATCAATGACAGTTTGTATCCCTTCCCTAATCTCCACACCCTTTTGGTGTTTTTTTAGGGTAAAAACAAAAAACAAAAATACAGAAAAGTAAAATTATTTAGTCACATGTGGGATGTCATGGCACAGCCCAACATCCAAATATATTGCAACAAAACTTTTCAAGCAAACCAAAACTTCCTCTTTTCTCTCTCTGTATTATTTATTCATTTATATTGTTTTTTGATAATTGAAATAGGAAAACATTTGTAAAAAAAAAAATGAACCTTATCAAGGTTTATATCATTTAGAATATAATTTATTAATATTTATTCATTTATATAAATTGCTTAAATGATTTTATTAAAAAACATGGATTTCTGAATGCAAGGGATGCTGATAAAAGTGGGGAAAAAAATTAATCTAAAAAATGCTAAAATTCACCTAAAGTATTTAACACCCACATGGAGGGGTCATGGATTTGTCCATTAGTATCCAAGAAAACAAAAATAAAAGAATGAGAAAATGGATTGGGAAAAACAATAAGTAAATTTTGTGCATGAAACTGGATATTCCATATGGATATAATAAGAGTGTTGTTGGTGGTGTTTTACATATTTTAATTTTGACTTAATCATTTAAAATAAATTTTTTATTTGATATTAATTTTTTTTTATTTTTTTATTAAACCAAACTTTTTAATTCATCTAATGTAGCCTAATTATGGTAAATATATTTTAATTTAAAAAGTTAGGTTTGGTTATAATTAATAATTTTTTTAATTTAGCTGACTACAATTGAAATTTTTAATCGAAATTAGACTAAAATCGACCAAATTAAAAAGTTAAATTATAAATTAAAAATTTTAAAATAATTATAAACTTTCAATAATTAGACCTTAATTTTTCCACCATATACTCTATATGTCCCGCAAAAATAAAAAAAATAACACTTTCACGAGAATTAAAAAGACAGTTAACTATAGTTAATTTATAATAATATTATCAAATTATCTCTTTTAATTTTTTAAAATAAATCTATGTATTTAATTTGTACAAATAAAATGCACATTTACTGTTGATAAGATAATATTTTAAAATTAAATAACTTAATATTTGTATCTAATTAATATATATATATTATATATTTCTATCTTTGTGATATAAACAAACAAAGTGATCATTGTTTCTATCTTTATGAACGGATGAAATAGTTTATATACTAAAATACCATTAATGAATGTTTTTCCTGCATTTTAAATTATGTTATAGTATCACAACCTCATTAGATTCTTTTATCTTCTTCTTCAACCTCAATCTATGCATATTTTAGTAAGGTCTTGTGCGAGTACTAGAATAAAATTGATATTTAATAAACTAATTATTCCCCAAAAATTATAAATGTAACTGTATTTAATAGATTCCATACTTGCTTTCAGTTAAATGACAACATGAGACTATACTTTTTTTGATCAACAAGTAAAATATTTTCAGTAGGTTGATTGTCTCATTTGCATATAAATACAAGGTCTAATGGTAAAAAAATTCAAATCTTTATAACTTATTGTAATTTAAATTAAACCTTTTAATTTTTGTAACAATATCCAAATTGCATTTTTTTTGTAATAATAGTCAAATTGGTGGTCAAATTTGTTGTTTTCAATTAAAATATTAGGCTATTATTATTTTTTGATGAATAATAGTATATTAAAAGTCACAACAAGTGACAAAAAAACTCAAAAAAATTTACAAAAAAATACAATTTGGCTATTATTGCAACAAAAAAATACAATTTGACTATCATTATAAAAGTTAAAAGGTTTGGTTTTTTTCACCATTAAGCCTCAATACAAAACAATGATGGAAAAAAAAGATACAAAGACATTTGCAAACTTCAACAATGGCGGGGTGTTACATTCATAAAAAAAAATGGCGGAGTGTTACAAATAACTATAAACCAAATTGATCGCTTATAGAAAAACTATTGAGAGGCAATACAACATGACCAATGTTCAATTTTCAGGTAATCATTTAAAGAAGCTAAACATTTTTTTTTTGTAAGTTTATTGAAAAAATTTAAAGTTCACAAATTTATTTCAATTTAAAATTTTGCTGAAATTTATTTAATTTTTTTCAATCTATATAATTTTTTTTTGGATAAATGCTTGTTTATTATGCTAAACCACAAGAAGTGGAAGGTAAAGGGAGAATCAAACAAATAAGATCATTTTACAAAGCAATTCAAACATCGAAACACATCGCTACTTAAAAAAGGAAACCGAGGATGAAATGAAGAATATTTTGTGTCAATTTTTCAATCTATATAATTGTGTCAATTTTTCACCTCAAAATAATATTCAGTGCCTATTATGTATATTTTGAGCTTAAAATTTGTTTTTTTACTTCACCATTAAAAAGTATAGAATTTATAGTAAAATTGTCTGTTACTCTTTATTTTTTTAGTTAGGAGTTAGATTTTTTAGTTTCAAAAAATAAATCCTGCTAATCAAAAAGTTATTATAAAAGTTAAATTGGAAATTGAGATTTAAGTGATGAAAGATCAACATAACAAAATTAATTAAAGAAATGAATTTTTTTATAAAATAATTATTAAATTATAAAAGATTTAAATTTATTATAATTTTTTAAATAAATTAAAAATATTTACCCTTTCTAGACTATTAAGTCAAATTTTTATTATAGAATTTCATTTTGTTATGGTATGCTTTTGAATGGAATTATCTATTTATTATTTATCTCGTTTCCTTTTAAACTGTTTAATTAAAAGTTGTAATTTTGTTCGCCTACAAAAGTTGAGTAGTTCAAATGTTCTATCAGTGTGATTATAATAGATGCTTATATTTGTGGAGTTTTTTTTATTGAGTCTACTCTTAATTGATAAATGCTTCTGCAGTCAATTTTAACTAAATCTTTCATGGAAAAACGAATCATATCTGGTTTGTCAGATATAAAAACAGCGGTAGGATCGGAGAAGAGTGCCACCGGAATCGTAGGTTGATGAATTTTGAATTTTGATTTATTTAATTTGTAATAAAATTAATTATATCCTTAATTATTACATAGGACTTATTTGAATTTTTTGAAAGTTAAATGATCTGTTTGATTTTTTCTAAGTGAAAAAGAACATTATTTTATTTTTCTATTTAGTTGTTTTGAATGGCTGCATCCTTAGAGTCAGAGTAATAAAATTGTTCAAAATTAAAATTTTGGGGTATAATAAAATTTAAAAATATAAAATAGGATACAATCGACAGTTTTTCAATATTAAGGTGCTACTTAAAAAAAATTCAAAAGTTTGTGCTTTCTGAATAATTAGATCCAAATCTTATAATGTAGGTTAAGGTAAGTTAAGAGTAAGGGCCAATGCACCTGCCCAATATTGCTTAATGGGACCCAATAATCTTTGTGATTTAGGGTAGGATTAGAGATCATGGATAAGACTATAGTATATATATCACATTAATGTTTGCTAAGGTTTGGCTTTTAATGAATCATGTGAGAAATTGGTATTGCTTAATTAGTTCCTATTAGCTTCTGCGTAGTGTAATTTTACTTTTCTTTTAAAAAAGCTTCGATAGACACTATTCAGAATTCACAACTAATTGCTTAATTGCATATTTAATCTTCAAAATCAGATGCTATATAAAGCAATTTAGACAATATTCTAATAGTTAAATAGGAAAATCACAACTTAAATTATAAACATAATTAATTGAATGCTATTAAAAAGATTATAGAGGCAGAAAAAACCCTGAATTAAGAGTGTTTATCTTATATAATGGTTGTGTCATGTCATATTTATGACAAGCAAATGAGTATTTGTGATAGGAAATTTTTTAATTACTTTTTAACTATCAAATTTTTCACATGTCTAACATATTATTAGTTTGTTGTATAAATAACATGGCACAATAATTATATTTTATAAAAAATACGAAGGATTTTGTTTGGTTTTATATCAAACTTTCAGGCATTTTTCACTTTTTTAAAATTTAAGACTTTGATTTGATTTTGGATCAGAAAATATGGAGCAAACTAAATAAAATACCGAAACCAAATTTTTTTACAAAAATAGTAACGACTTGGTTTTCCATTTAGTTAACTTCGGCATCGTCGGTTTTGATCGATTGAAACATAAATTGATGAAGCGACCAATACTTAGCCCTATTAACATATGCTATTTGATTTTTATTTATTGATCTTTATAAATCAATTGAGATTCATCCAGTCTCAGGACTTTTATATTTTTAATCAATAAGTCTTTATCTTAATATAAATGGAACGAAATAAAAATTACAACTATGCCTCGTTAGTTAACATTCATAATTGGCCAATAGGCTCAAAAACTAGTTACCTTTACTACTTTTTTTTCAATAGCACCACGACGTTGTAATTTCGTCAATTGCATCCTATTTCGTATTTTTATGTTTCAATAGCACTCTAAATTAGAAAAAAATAGATGATTTTATTATTATAAGGATAAAACTTTATAAAACAACCAAATTTAAGGGTCATTTTATGCCTTTTTTATTTGGCTAATTTTTAACAAGCCCATTAACTTAAATTACAATCAAACAAGCCCTCTTCTCCACTAATTAAAAAAATATATTTTTCCCGACATCTCTTCCGGAAACTTCCTCGACCCGCTGCCGCTTTCCATTACGGAAGATCGTCTTCCATGGAAGACCAACTGCTTCTAGTCTTCGATTAGGGAAAACAAGCAGGTCGTCTCTGGTAGCGGTGGTAACGGAAAACGGCGGCGACATGAAGGGAAGCGGTGTCGGAGACAATTAATATATATATTTTTTTATTTTATGAAGAAGATGATTTGTACGTATAATTTACAACATCATATAATATTTAGAATTTTTGAAAACTGTGTAGGATTTATTTTAAAATTTATCCAAATAAAAAGAGTTTAATTTGATATTTATTGAAACGTAAATATGCGAAATATGGTACAATTGATGAAGTTCCAACGTTTTTGAAAAAAATCTAAAGGTGAGTAGTTTTTAAATATATTAGCGTTTACAATTTACAATGAAACAACAAACATTAATTTACATGTCACTAAAAACCAAGTCAAAGTATAATTTAACTGAGAAAATATGCTTAGACTCTCACTTGTTCGTTGATGAAGTATAATCTTTTCACAACTGGTATATAAATTGCAAACGTTAACTAACAACATGTTGTAATTCTTTTTATTTTTGCTAAGATAAGGACTTAACAATTCAAAAAATTAAATTCCAGCAACATGACAAATTTTAGTTAATTCATAAGAACTCGATAAATAAAAGAAAAAATATAAGGCTTAATCACCAAAAAAAACTCTCACCTTTTAGCCCCTTTTCAGTTGCACCCTGACGTTGCAATTATGTCAGTTGCACCCTAATTCGCACCTTTGGATTTCAATTCCACCCTCAAAATTAAATTGGACTCTTTTTCACTCAGGAAAATTTCATAAAAACCCTTATAAAGTACTCGTTTGAATTTTTTTTCACATAAAAAGTTAAAAATTGATGACTTATTTAAACTTTTTTCGAATGAAAAAGAGATCAATTTAGTACTTGAGGGTGGAATTGAAAACCAAATATGCGAATTAGGGTGCAACTGACAAAATTGCAACATCAAGGTGCATTTGAAAAGGGGCTAAAAGGTGGGGTTTTTTTCTTATGTAAGCCAAAGTATAATACAAGGACCTTTCAGAATGGATTTTGCCTTTGCTTAATTAGCAAAGATAAACCTATATTAACAGCCTAGCTAGTTAGGATTAGATAGCTAGTTTTCAACTTGCGGTCTATTATGACTAGGATTAAAACCTTATCATAAGTATGTAATGTACCTAATTAATTGAGTGTCAATTTAAAGTGTTTATCCCACATAACGGATATGCAACGTCATTTTTACAACAAGTCAATAATAATTTGTGATAAAAAATCTTTATTTATTGTTTATTTTTTTATTATTAAACATTTGCACATGACTAACGTCTCATTGGTTTATTGTACGAATGACGTGACGCAACCGTTGCGTTTGTATAGTTATTCGTCAATTTAATATTTTGTCCACCCACTAAACGGAGACATCTTGTCCTTAAAGGCTTGATTTTATTGGCAGGCTACACATTCCCTTTTACTACCTTTAATTTGTTGCTGTAGGCATGACGGCTTTCAAAGTTTCAATCATCACAGAAGCACTTTATTTGTTTTTTTTTATCAATAATATACTCCCTCCGTCCCAATAGAGTTGTCCACTTTACCTTTATCACACAGTTTAAGAAAAGCAATTATTGTTCATGGATTTTGCAAAATTTTCCTTACTTTTCTTGTCATATCCCTATTTAATATAGGGTCCACTTTCAATTTACCCATTAGTAAATTTTAAATAGGGGTGATATAGGAAAATTGAGTGTAAAAGTTAGTTACTTTTTGAAAGTGGACAAGTATTTTGGGATAAAAAAATTTCTCAAAGTGGACAACTCTATTGGGACGGAGGGAGTAGTATGCATCAGTGTTAGAAATTAATTAAAATAACATTTTTAAAGAAATTCACCAACAAAAGGCTGGGTTGAACCCCTGACCTTCCGAGAAATGTACGGTAAGTGGCTACACTCTAATGTACGAAGCACTTCATAGCAAATAAACAAATGAAGCACTTCATTTGTTAGTTGTAAAATTCGATTTGCATCCTATAAATTCATGAAAGTTTCGGTATTGGTGGGTCGGATACCCGTTTGATCCGTTTGCACCGAGTTCGATCAGTTAATTTTTTGAGAAAAATTAATAAATACCCTACATGTCTATATTTAATTAGATTTTTACTGTTGACCAAAAAAAAGTTGATGACATACTTTTTAAATTTCCAAATTGCACAAATAACTTTATGATATTTGAGGATTACTGTCAACTATAAAAAAGGAAGGAAGTGGTTACAAGAATCAAAATCTCCTACAAAATCTCAAAGCATAAATATATAGCAATTAATATTTAACAATCTTTAATAATCCTTAATTATAGTAACTGATAATTTGAATTATATGCCATAAACGGTAAAAGGAAAACCAAAAAAACAAAATGATTAAAAAATTAAAACAACAAGCATTTGAGAAACAAAAAAAATCCAGCAAAACAAGAAATTCATCAACTCATCATAAGCAATCAACAAATATAGCTCAAATGGTATAAGTGCTAGGCAGCAAATTGCTAGGTCGTGGGTTCGATTCCTCCCACAAGCGCTCTCCCCTCCCCAATTATCAAAAAAAAAAATATGAATACACAATATAAATTTATTTATTTTAAAAAAAATTTATATACTATCAATTTACATGTAGTTCATTAATAAATTAAATTTAATAAAAAAAACTATTAACATCATAAAAACATTTTTAAATAAATCTAATAATAATATATCCTAAAATTAACAGTACACCAAATTAGTTAACTGTCAGTTAACCAGTAGTCACTTATTAGTTAACTTTAATTAATTAAAAAAAGATAATTAACATTATGTATTCATATTTTAGATAACCAACACAAGTATAGTTAACTAATAGTTAACCGTTAGGAAACATATAATTACCCCCTAATTATTTTCAAAATTATTCAAATATAACAAAAAACAATTGAACATCAAATTTCAATTATTTTAAAAATAATCATACGTATAACAATAACTGTTAGTTAACTATTAGTCACATATTAGTTAACTGTAATTAAAAAAAGTAATTATCAATATATTCATGTTTTATATAAAATCATACAAAGTTAGTTAACTATTAATTAACCATTAGAAAACATATTGTTAACTTTAATTATTTTTACATCATTGCTAATATCTCAATTACAATAAAAAAAGACAACAGTTGCCGGCCACCGCGCCTTCATTCATCGTTCGTTTTCGTTCATCGTTCGCCTATCTTCGTCCCACTCCAACGACTGCTTTCTTCGTTCAACTCAAACCGCCTTCGTTCATCGTTTTCTTCATCAGTTTGACAGAAAAAAACTGCAATATAAAAAATAACAAAGACGATTCAAAACTTTAGAAATGCTTGCAGAATTAAAGTTTACCCAAAGTTAACTATGAATATATTAAAAAAAATAAGATTATTGATGTACCATTAGTACACCATTGGTTAACCAACAAAAAAATCAAGTCATATAATTACAAATCAAAAACTGTTGTTGCGTCGCGGATCTGATCCCCAATTCCGATTTATTCATCATGGCGACAAGAGGTCCTTCATTTTTTTGTAAAATAAAAACACTGGTTAACTGTCAGTTTACACATAGTTAACCATTGATTAACTATATCTAATAAAAAAATAATATTAACATCATAAATTCTTGAATTCGAGATCATTTATCAAAATCACCAACAAACAATTCAAAAATATCCTTAAAAATATATTATAAACAACATAGTAATTAACAACAGTCTACAATGATGCATACAAATTCATTCACAACAAAAAGCAATAACAAACAAAAAAGACAACAAATAACATTGCATATATACATAGAAATAGATAAAAAATAGGGAATAAGATAAAATATAAAAAAATACCTTTACAACAATAACCATATCAACAACAACCATATCCTTTCGATTATCAATGATATTCAAATCTTCGAAATCGCTATTATCATCTTCTTTCCGATTAAGAACTTTATGGTTCTTTTGCCGTCAATTTTTTTTTATTTAGAAATTGAAAGTTTTTTAGTAGACAGATATTTTGCCAAAACCTAATTTTGACCATTATGAAATTAATTTTCTTCTAAATTCAAATTGAATGAGAAGTTTCAGTGAATGGGTTAATGGAGAGAATAAGTGGAGAGAATAAATCGGAGAAGGTTTATGAAAAGGATTTGTTTGTTGGGAAAGATTTGGTAAATGAGAAGATTGAGTTAATTTCGGAGAGAATCTAGGAAAAATCAATCACAAATGGTAACATGCAAGGAAATTTTGGTTGACACGTAATAATAACTTTGTATTTTGACAATTAAATATTTGTATTCGTGCAAAGGAACAATCATAAATTCAAATTCAATTTTTTGAAACCGTAAAATGTTAAATGGGTTTTTGTCAAAGTAATATTGAGATTAATTAGGTCCAATATAGTATCTAGGCTAATTTTCTCTAATTTTTTTCACCAATTGTAGCCTGTATTCGATTCGATATTGGACTCGCTTTCATATGTCTGGATTTAAACTAATATTTTCTAGTTAAATTCTATATAGATATGAAAAATTCAATATGAATCTAATTTATGGACCAAACTTATATATTCTATCTTTCTAAAAAAAGACAATTGTCAACTTTGTCATTCTCACACGGTTTAAAAAAAATAAAATTTAACAATTTAAATTTTGCTAATTTTTTTATTTTTTCTATTATACACTTGTTAAATTTATGACCAATACAATATCTAAACCGAATTCAATAAAATTTAAACTTATGTGTAAAATAAACCGATCGGATTGGACCTGGCGTAAATTAGCCAAACTTGGGCTATGATCTTGTGTACAAGTTTGAATTTATTTGAAACTAGAACGAAGCCCTCGCGATGCTTCGGGCCATAATTTTGATACATGTACTCATTCAAACTTTTCTCAATAGCTTTTATTTCCTCATGTTTCTGCCAAGCCTGCAAGTGAAATCAAATTATATGTCAGCTGAAGCCACATATTTATCTCAAATGGAGAGTTATTTCAATTTTTTTATAGAAACTGAAACTACATAAGATTTAAAATCATAATATATCCATGGAAAACTACAAATATAACTCGTAATGATAATCTCCGTATATTAGAAAAAGATGAGGCAGCAGTGTCATAACAAATGAATATACATGCAAACTGAAGTTTTATTATGCACATGATGTTCAAAACTATCATAAAGATGAAATACATCTTGGTTATAATAGACGTTCCTATATTTTGCTAGCATGATCTCCAATTATGAAATGATACAAATTCTAATTATTTGACCTTATTATCGAAGAATTTAATACAATGCAAATTAAAATAAAAATTATGAATGTATGACGTTTGACAAAATAAAAGTACCATTATTAAGCTTATGTCAAATAAAATGGTACAGATGGCATAAATCATTGTACCATGTACCAAACCTTACTCAACTCTGATAACAATCATACTATAGAGATGAGGTTTTGCTGCACACCCTAATTGATAAATGGCAACAAACATCAGATTCAGATTAATGTAGCGTTTAATTTATAGGCTTTAATAGCTTTCTAAAGCATTAATCTTTGCATTCTTACCAAAATTTGGCTTGAATACACCCCGTTCGCCTATTCACCTTAGATTTGCTCTCCGTAATGCATCGTCAAACTCGATGACCTTCAATTACCACAAACATAGAATCGCAGTTAAAATTCTAAAACATAAACTTCACGATAGTGTAGAATTTAATTAAATACAATAATTTAAAAAATTACACATTAAATTTCAAATTGCAAGGTGAAACTGCCAATAAAATAGTAAAATGTAAAGTGGACATGAAAATTTAGCAATTGTAAACACTAAACTAAAAACTAAAATAAGAACACAAATTAAAATCAAAAGTAGGAGCAAATTCAAAACCTTAAACTACCAATTGAAATCCAAACATCTATCAATACATTAACAACCCTACTTCAAAAAATATCATTATCTCAAATTCAATCTCAAAACATCAAAAATTAGTAAAACTCTAGGAATCAGCTTAGTACCATTGATAATTTTACGAAAAGATCTGCAATTCTATCATTCCATGATCTAAATAAGCCTTATATAATGAAGAATCAAATTGGACATTTACTCAATATACCTCTTTTCACTTTGCCTTTTCAGAACTCCGTACTAATTATCAATTTAAATAACATAGAACAAAATAAACCAAAAGCACAGCGAAGAAATGAACAAAAACAAACACTAAAATAGAAATCTAACATAAAAGATCAAATATTAAAATAAAAATCTAACATAAAAAATCAAACACTAACAGAGGGTATACTTATTATCAATATTTTCAATTCAGAAAAACATTCACTCACAATAAACTTATGCCTATGGATTCCAATTATCTTGATGGACATCTATGAGTAACCTTCATAAAAAAATTTGTCCCCAATTAAGTTTAATCATCATGCAATTTGTTGATAATAAATCCATAAATAATTTGATTATAAACTTGAAAATAGGTTTTGATATTAGAAGATGTGAGATTAAAAATGCAATATACTTATCTCTAAATTCAAGATGAATTAAAAATAACAATAGCAATTATCATCAAATAAACAGTTATTGTTGTACACACTTGAAAAAAGCTCGTAAGCCAGAGATTTAGAGAGAGCAAAAAAAGTATAATGCACGATGATTAATAGTAGCAAAACTCCATGGATAAAGCACAACCTCCTAGCCGACCATTCAGCATTATTTGTGCAGCCTCCACAGCTCTAAGCACTATCAAAAAAACTCCATAACTCTCTTAGACTGGTTTTGTGGGACTCAAACGATGTCGTGGTGGACGTTAATCGTGATGGACGGCGGGCGGCGGTGGGTGATGAAAGAGAAAAATACGAAACTAAATGATCTTATAAAATTTGGAACAAAATTTAGAGTAAATTCTTTTTTGAAGAACGATAGAGAGGAAGATGGATAAGAACGACAGGAGCAATAGAAAGATACGATTGAAAAGAAAAGGGGGATTGAAAGAGTAATTAGCAAAAAAGAACGGGTTAAAAAAGAAACTGAGATAAGACACAAACGGTATACTCAGATTTTTAAAGGGTAAAGTTGCCAAAACACTGTTCCTGCTACAGTGTTTTTGGTCCAACTTTAATGTAATGTAATAGATGTTTACTAGTCTCTTGCAGTATGAAAATTTAAGGAAAATTTTGAATTCCACATGTAAATAAATATAATAATGGAAAAATTACACAATTTATATTTTTTTATTATATACTCCCTCCAATTTTTTAGTTGTCCATTTAACTAAAATTGTAAATATTAAAAAAGTGGGTTTTTGTCTTAAATTATGAGAGTAAATACTCAAATAACCCTACTATTTAATAAATGTTTTTATAAATTGAGTCATAAGTCATTTATTAGGGGAGGGATAAATTTGGAAGATACTAGTTAATGTTATCTTAAATTTCTAAAAACACAACTATTGATGAAAAAACACATTTGTCTAAAGTGACAACTAAAAAAAATGGAGGGAGTATTTTTTTGCAAAAATATTTATTTTTTATTTTTTAACAAAAGTACTCCTTTTTTCTATATATTTCTAAAAAAGCTAGTTTTTTCGGCCACGTGCTACGCACGTTAACGATATTTGTATGACTCGTTTTTTAATATTATAATTGTATATTTTTTTAATAATATTATTATTTAAATTTTATTAGACTTGTGTTTTTTTATTTGTTTTTGTTTAATTATTATATAAAATTTTAATTTTTTTATTGGAAATGTTAAAAAGTTAGAATTAAGCAATAGATTTAATTTTTCATATTGTTGTTATTAAAAAATGATAATATAATTGAAGCAAATTTATATTATTTTTCATAGTAAATAATTAATAAATATAAAAATATTAAAGTTTTAACACAAATATTATAATTTGATTATTTAATATTAGGCTTAATCACAATAAAATGCCAAACGTTTACGCGAGGGGTCAGTTATAGCCAAACGTTTAAAAATCGGCACATATAGCCATTTTTGACTATTTATGATTCTTTTATAGCCATTGGTGAATCGAACCGAATTTTATACCAACAAAGCAGCCATGTCATCGCCTAATCATCAAAACGGCGTCGTTTTAATTCATAAGTGTCATATTTGAACCCAAATCAAACTTGGTTCGATTAAAAACAATTAAATTTTATACTAATCAAATTAAATATGGGTTTTCTCCATTATCTGGGTCTTCTCCTTCAATGGAGAAGACCCAAATTTTGGGTCTTCTCCATTGAAGGAGAAGACGATCTGTGGTTCTTCCCCTTCAATGGAGAAATCCAGATTTGGGTCTTCTCCATTGAAGGAGAAGATCCAGATCGGTCTTCTCCATTGAAGGAGAAGACCAGCTATGGGTCTTCTCCATTGAAGAAGACCGAGCTGGGTCTTCTCCTTCAATGGGGAAGACCCAATTTCTGGGTTTCTCCATTGAAGGAGAAGACCCACAGCTGGGTCTTCTCCTTCAATGGAGAAAGACCAAATCTGTTGGTCTTTTCCATTGAAGGAGAAGACCAGTGCAAGTCTTCTCCTTTAATGGAGAAGACACAGATTTGTCTTCTCCATTGAAGGAGAAAATGGACAAGACAATTTTTTTATAATAATTTAATTTTGATTTAATTATTATGTGGTTTAATTTTTTTTTTTGAATCGAGTTTGGTTTAGTTTAAATGTGGTACATATGATTTTAGTTTAATGTTGGTGATGACATGGCTGCCTTGTTGTCAGTAAAATCCGGTTCGATTTACTAATGGCTATAAAAGAAGCAGAGATAGTAAAAAATGGCTATATGTGCCGATTTTTAAACGTTTGACTATAACTGACCTCTCACGAATACGTTTGGCATTTTATTGTGATTCAACCTGAAACTCGTCATATTCTTTTATATATAGTGATATATCTGTGCAATTCCTTTTAGGATTAGGAATTTAACACATAATGATAGTTGTTGCACAATTCCTTTTAGGATTAGAAATTTAATATATAATGATAGCTACTGCGATAATTATTTTTAATATGTTTTCTTTATGGATTAGGAATGTCATCTTTTCTATTTGTTAAGTATAAATATTCTTATATGTCACAATTAGGAATATCAACTTGAATAAAATATGTAGAGGGTAATAGAAGTGTTCCCCCGCGAATACACTTTTATATTTACTAGTTTCGCATTACGTGCTATGCATGTGGCTCGTAACGTAACTTGTCAATGTATATATTAATAAATCTATTATAATTATATCAATTTTTTAGTTATAATTAATATTAAATTAGTTAAGAATTTTTGTAAAAGTAAATATAATATGTTCGGTTATGAAATTTTTTTCCATACTGAATTTATTCTTTTTTTGATTTTATAATAATTATAATTAAATAATTAATTTTATTTTATTAATAATATCTTTAAAAATAACAAGATAAAAATTTAAATAATAATATATTGACCAAATACAGTATTTTAATTTTGTAGTTAAATCAAATTAAAAGATAGGTATTCCTACTAATTTGGAGACAATTTTGTTATTTTTACATACTAAAAATTAAATTGTAGATAATTTAGCTACCTATTCTAATTAGGACTTTAATTATAATAGTGATTAATTAAATAACTAATTAGTTAATGACTATAAAACCTTTATTTAGTAATAGATTGAAAAGGATTATTCAGTAAATTTGCCCGTCCCCCCCCATCCGTGCTTTTATATATAGTATAAATATAGATTATAGATAGATATATATACAATAATCTACCAAAAGCATATCTTTAGAAAAATAAAAATAAAAAAAATCATATTTCTATATATCAAAAAAAAAAATAAAACAAATATATTTTTGCAAATAGTTTGAGGAAACCATAAAGAGCTATATAAAAGTAACGCGGGGGCCTCATTTTCGGGCTAATGAGCCATTTTCATTCCCCACTATTTCTGTCGTCTGACTTAAATGGCAGGCCCGACAATTCACAAAGATTAATGTCTAAGCCCATTTGATGGGCTATCCAGCCCAGATAATTAGACTATGGAAACGACGTCGTTACCACCGGGCACAAAATAGCACACCACTGTTTTTGCTGCTCCAGAAGAACTGTAGAAGAAGAAGAAGAAGAACAAAGTCTCCTCAGTCCCTAAACACTCTACCCAGAAACTAAAAAGAGAAAAAAACTCAATTACTTTATTTAATTATTTAATTAAAGATTGACGAAAATGTCCTCATCGTCAACAACAGAAACGGAGAGAAGAGGAATACCGGGAGCTCAATTTGTAGAAGATGTACAAGTTTATCTCAATAATTCTGGCTTTGATGTCAACTCTGCCCTTTCATTTCTCCAAGAAAGGTTTTGTTTTTTGTTCTTAATCTAGTTCAGTTTTTAGTCTTAAAAGATTCTTTAATTAAAGATTTTTTAACTCTAATTTTAAATTTTATTTGTCGCAGGCTTCAGCAGTATAAGCTGGTTGAGATGAAACTTCTTGCTCAACAGAGGGATCTTCAGGTACTTTTTTTTTAATTTACTTTTTTTAATTTTTAGCTATTGTTAAGTAATGTTTAATGTGATTGTTTTAATTGGTTAATTTGGGGGACTAAAAACTTATATATTGATGCTATGCTAGTAGGTATGGAATTCAAATTCAATTGTGAGTTTGTTTTAAAAAATTCTATGACTGTTATATGCACTTAACTTCTAGGTTTATTGTATTCAGCCTCACCGACTCGAGGCTTTATTTTAGACATTAGTGTAAATCTAATATCTCTTTGGCAAGAGTAAGCAAATATAATTTGCCCATTTATAAATGTTCAATGTTACTGTATTGTAATTTGATTGGTTCTACTTTTTGAATCTCTACATGCTTGTTTTTTGTTTCAATTATCTTAATTCGAACAATGGGAACTATATTATTTGGATTGAAGCCGGACCTGAAAGGTTAAAGTGGGTCATGATGCGGAGATGAAATTTTGTTTAAAGTCCATCTTACTTTTGTAGTTTACTAATCATTTTGAAAACTCTCTTTTCTTATTGTGGGTGTCAGGCAAAGATACCTGATATTGAGAAGTGCTTAGATATTGTTGCCACTTTACAGGATAAGAAGGGCACCGGTGAGGTTCGTTTTTTGCATATCCATATTTTTATGTTACCTGTAGCTTTGTTGCATGATCTATTTTACGTCTATATTGTTAGTATAATATGACTATTCCTTTATAGGCTGAAGCATGGCGGTGTAGCCATGGCACTTTTATACTTGGGTGGAAAATTGTTTAATAGGACAGCGAGTAGAGAATAAACACTAGAGACTTAAATACGTGATCATAAGTCATGCTCTCATTGATAGATGCATGGATGGATTCCCAAACATAACTTAATTAATTAAAGCTGTTAACAAAAGCTTCTTGTTTGTTGTTTACTGTATTGTGCTTAGTGTTGTGCAAGAACATTGTTTTTCTGTCCATGATCTGATAATTTTGGTCTTGCTGTCGGTTGCATGTTATCCAGGATTAATATTTTTGTCAGTTTATTGTTTGCTCCTCATAAATGTTGAATTTTATTTCCCTTTTATACGGAGCTTTTTATGTGAGCTTGTGTCCATCGATTCCTTATGTAGGGAACAAAAAGTAAAAGAAGAAGTACTACTGTTTTTTAATTGGATGTTCCTTATAGATTTTTTCATTTTTCAGAAATAAGTTACCTTTATTATGTTGGGCTTGCTTAGAGTAAATACCTTCAAGGCTTCAACTTCTTTATCTTGCTGTTTGCACTATATTAGTTAGAAATTAGAATGTATACCCAACAATTTTTTGCAGTCCTTCAATCATCACCAATTTAAAAAAAATGGTGCAACCTCCTCATGTTTGAAGCCAAGAGATATTGAAAATCTCTCCTTTTTATCTCTACGTGCAGTCAAGGGACAAATGATATTCTGGAACATTTTGCTGTCTAACCACTAACTTCATTTTTTAAAATTTCTGCTTTATTAAATAGTGTTCCTGTTTGAAGCTCTCAATAGGAAAAACTTATGGTTTCTTTTTATTAGACTATTCAAAATATTCTAATTTAAGAGCTATAAATCCTAAGCAGACCAGTTTTTTCTTGGTCGTAGTCTTTGTTTGCTGGATATCAACATTGTATATTTATCCAAAGGCTGCCCTTATGAACTCTATATTAGTTATCCTTATATGCACTTCTTTTCCTGATATGCACAATATGTTGAAAGATTTCCTCACATTACGCAACTTCTTCATATGTTAAGTGAAAACGGATGAAATTACTTATTGATGTCTCTGATTCAGTTGCTTACTAAAGTGCCAGGCTGGTCTTTTTAAATTACGCCTGCATTTAGTATAAGAAATTAAATCTACTGTTCTCTCAGTATTGACGAAGTCTTCTTCAGTTTATATAGCTTGCAAGAACATGTAGTCTATAGCAGTTGGTTACATGTTCCCGACTGATGTAGAAATTCCTATTGCTTCAATTATCCGGAATTTGTTTTATGCTTTTCATTGGATCTGAATTTTAAATACAGGCACTTCTTGCTGATTTTGAGGTCTCTGAAGGCATATATTCGCGGGCAAGCATTCAGGATACAGACTCGGTGTGTTTATGGCTAGGAGCAAATGTCATGTTGGAATATTCCTGTGAAGAGGTTTGCACCTTTCATATTAATCTGCTACTGAAAGACATCTGTATCCAGTGAAGGATGCCATTATTTTTATTTTGTTGTGTAGGCCATGGCTCTTTTGCAGAAGAATTTAGATAACGCTAAGGCTAGCTTGGAAGTTCTTGTAGCCGATTTGCAATTCTTGAGGGATCAAGTAACAATAACACAGGTACTGCTAATGAAGCTTGTATATGAGATGAATAGTCTAAAACTGATGTTTATTATTTATCTTGCATGGCCATTGGTTCGCATAATAATTAGGGTTATTTGCAAAAAAAAGCCCTACCTTTCACCTTTTTAAAGCTTTAAGCACCACATTTGAAAGTTGGCAAAAAAGAGAAAACCTTTCATTTTTTGGCATTTCTAGTCCAAAAGCATTTTCCCTTCACCAAACGACGCCGTTTTGGCAGTTTTTTTTTTGAACAAACGACTCCGGATTATGGCAATGAGCCAGAAATTGTCTAAATAAAATAAAAGGTGGAATATTTTTTTTGCCAACTTTCAAACATGGTGGTTAAAGCGCTAACGAGAACCCTAATATTTAATTATAAAGTGTGAAGAGTAAACATGAAAGAAGCAATGCAAAGTACAACATATAGAAGTCCAAAAAGCTCAATGTTAATTTCATGCATCTTATTTGTATGTAAAACAAATAATCATCAATTTTATTTTATTTTTACTATTTAAACTATTTGTTGTCAGGTTACTATCGCTCGAGTCTATAATTGGGATGTTCATCATCGTCGAATGCAGCAAACTGCTGCTATTTCTTCCTCAGCATCATAAAAAGAGTCTTCTGCAACTTAGATTAAGAGGCGATGATGTATGTTCCTGATCTTTCATTGTTTAATTTTGGTTGATGGAATGTCCTTGTATTTTTCTGATAATGCAAATTTTGGTTCATGGGGTTTGCGGAGTGCTGTTGAAAGTATGATTTGATATAGGAACTCTGTTGAAGAAGACGGATTTTGTATTTTTAAACATGATATAACTTCTCAGTATGATGAGCAGCAATGTCCTTATTACCCTAGTATTTGATATCTCATTTGATGTGAGCTATTCTTTTGCATTTGTTTAGGTTTCTAAGAATTGAATATTTAGGGTCAGTAGTTGAAATGATGGGAGTTGAATAAGGTTCAGTCCTGAAAGTGATGTATCAGCAAAAAGTTGAACTACTTAGATAATATTACCGTTTTCTCTCTATATTTTGAAAAATCGCTATTTTCTCCTTACACGTAACTTAAACGTCTCTTGTAATAGATTTCAATTACTAAACATCTACTAATATTAGGGGGAAAAAATAATAATATCTAAATATAAGGGAAAATAATAACTTTAATCTAATTTCAGGGGTCGAGAACTCGATAAATGTGTCTTTACGCTTATGCAAGCATCTTATTCTTCCTCCTCAAAAGGATCGTAGGTCTTGGTTCTTTTCTATTTGAAAAATGCCATTTTTAGTCAAAAAATGACATGATGTTGGAGTTTGATCAAGTCAAATTTAGGATTCACTAGCAAAGCAATTTATATTATACATTTGTTTTGTTATAAACTGCATAACATGAGGTTGAATGTTGTAATGTGAAGTCGCGTGGTGGCAGCTTTGGTGGTCTTGACGGCCATAGGTTTCACACATGAACCTCTTTACGTTTAGAGTTTTTGCAAACTTCTAAGCAAATTATTTAAGGAATCTTTTGTCTTCTATTCATATTCCCAAACTATATGCAATTTGATGCTACTTGCAACTGTAGGCTGTAGCCCCTGCCCATGCTTTCACTCGTGGAGCCAGAACTTTTATTCGGAGAAAGAAAAAAGTAAACAGATTATTCTGTTTTTCATGCATGGTATATCATTTGTAATAATAGCCTCTTTCACAAATAATTTCAAACCAAACCCGGTTTACATAATCAAACCACACAAGTATCAGAAAGTTCGAGCTAGATAGCCGAGTTAATTTTAACTCGGAACTTTTTGAGAATTGTACTGTTTGATTGTGTAGATTGAATTTGATTAGCAGTTGTTGTGGAAGTTTGCTGTCACCGCTTTAATATTTTTAAATTTTTTATGTTCGGTCAAATAACAAATAGAAAAGACGGCCCAAACAACTAAACTATCCTTAAGAGACTTCTGGGTAAAGGTAGACAATTGCCCACCATACGCGCCCCTCTCTACGCCCCGCATGCATCGAATGACCGAAAGTTAATCGGTTTAATATTGGTTAGGATCACTTCATTTTGGCACCGAACCATGGCGATGACTATGAGTACTTTGACATTTTTGTTTAGGACAGTAGCTATCAAGGTATAGAAGGTAGATGAAGTTGAGAGGTGATTTGTGAAGTGAAAAGGTTGTGGGTCATTGTAATCTTTCCTATTTAATTGTCGGCTGCAATTTATGTGTCGGTAAATCCTTGTCCTGAATGCCGGTTTTTTAATGGCCAAATCGCTGCTTGCATTATGGTTGCCTTCGCTTCTAACTAATTCTCTCCTATAACTGTTGCCCTCAAGATAGTCCCCTCCCTTGTCCTCGTTGCCTATCAAGTTTGGGATTTAATTTCCCATTTTCATTTATTTGCCTACCTAATAATCATTCCTTTTGTGATTGTTTTATTTATTTTTCTTCTAATTTCCACCCAATATTCCATTTCATCACTTCATGGAAAGTATATGCAACCGAATAGATTTTTAGATAAAGAAAAAAAATAGTAAAAATTGTATCATATTTTGAAGTTATGGTTACAACAATGTACTGATTAATCCTAAATTATTAAATTTTAAAAAATTGGATCATACTTTTTATTGTTTCTTAATAGAAAATTTATTTTACTTATATTATATAGTAGTTTATAATTTAATATGGAAATTTCAATGTAATTTTTTTTGTACTAATAAAAATAACCTACTATTACTAGGAGTGTCAAAGTGAATCATGACATCTAAATATGATTCGCCTGACGAAAAAGAAAAACAATAACGGATTAAGATTAAGTTAAATGTGTTCGTATTATAAACAAATAAATTTGTTTGCGACACGACCTAAAACACGTCGGATTGCGAATAAGCATGCCAATTCATTCAATTCATTAATGTCACGATTTAAAATGTTATGTGTTGATGTTATTATCGTGTCAATTCAAATCAACACATTTAATTATATCTTAATTTATTAAAATTAAATTGTGTAAATTTAATTCATATCCTTAAATATAATACTAAAAGTAATATAAAGTTAATCGGTTACGTAAAATTGTGAAAGAGTTTAAATTCAAACTTTCACACCCAATGCGCTATAGATTTAAAGATATGCGATGTGCAAAATTTTGATAAAATTCTGGGATCAATTTTTCTTACAAATGCTACAATTTCTCGCTTTGTTTTAAAAAAAAAAGATCGCATGTATAACCTAAAAAAAACTACAACTATTTTATGTGTTTAGATAAAAGTTGATAATAAGTAAATTTAAGGAAACGAATTTTGATTTGACCGCATATGAATATCAAACCCGATGTAGAGTAGAATCTAAAGCTTTTTTCCTTGTTAAGGTTCAACACTGAATCAGACTGCAGACTGCAATACCCAAGAAAATAAGAAACGGCAGAGAATATGAAATTATAATATTAATAAACCAAAACAAAACCAAGTGAGTCATGTTCTGTAATATTCAGAGGGAGTTGACCTTTTGACGAAAGACAAGGGTCCCATTCTTAGAGATTAGATGATGCATTGCCATGTGGGTTTGACAACCCTTCCAAAAGTCAACAATAACACACTTCTTAGTTCTTCCTCTTCTTCTGCTGACATTCTATTTCACATCACTACTCTTACTAATTATTCTTCATTAGTTTTCCACTTATTTTATTATTTTAATTAAGTTTACTTGTTTTATTAATCTGATTTTCAGATTTTGATTCCTGAAAATCTGCAATTCTGTTGTCACGGGTTTTATTTTGCTTCATTCTATGATTTTATTTACGTGCAAGTTGCATGTAGCCAATAAATTAATTAATTAACAAGTGGGGATAAGTACTTTGATTCAATATTGTTAATTTTAAGATTAATCTTATTATAGTAATTTGGAATTTAAGACTCAACTTCTTATACAATGGAAAATTTGTAAATATTGTACATCTTTTAATTTAGATACAAATCATGAGTTTTCAACTTAATTGATCATGCGTGCTTTGTGAATATGCAAATCTAAGATCTTTTTGATTCAGATTTAAATGTTTGAGAAATGATCAGAAATATAAAGCATAATACATCATGTTTTAATATTTTTTTATCACAATCAAACATCGTTGATTTTAATTTTTCGGCTTATCTCTTTTCTTTTAATAAGATGGACAAAATATAAAATATATATTTATAATGTGGACAAAACAATTTTTTAAGGTGGGTTTGTGCAAAATTATATATACCGTCGGATTCATATTAATGATATCATTTAATGTTTTTTAAAATGTGTCTACTATACACTTTATATAATTCTGATTATATCTTTCTTGACATTACATGCTCGATCACCCTAAACTATATATAAATTGATGACTTCAGCTCATGATAAAATAACAAATCAGAATCTAAATTTTAGTTTATAGGCAATAAAATTAGAAACAATTTTAAACTTTATAAATTAAGAGTCCACTTTGATGATAAATTAAGTTTCATTTGTTAGAGTAACGTTTGGAATGTGAGAATTTTTAGATCTACCATCATCAATTATCACCTAACATTTTTAACTATAAGCATTTGATAAAAAAATTTACTAATCTACTATAAGATAATTAAATTCATATGCAAATATAGATTTTAGGGATGGATTGATTTATAAATAGGAGTTGTAAGCACATGCAAACCAAAGGCAAAAAGCAGAAAAGGAGAGAGAGAATCGCAAATATATATAGAGACGTGCACGTAAATCCATACAAATTATTTGATTTCTGTCATTACTAAACCAAAATTTGCCCTTAAACTGGATTTGTCATTTTCTGTTAATTACGCGTTTTCTACTTTTTATCTGTTAATTAAATTTATAATATGTTGACTTTGACTCTGCATGTGCTGCCTCTATCATAGTATTATGATCAATGAACTCGTCACTATTAGTAATTGATTTAATATTAATAATTAATTCTGATTAATAAACAAACATTACATTATTCTTTTCAGGTTTCAAAAATATTATTCATATGGTAATTAATTAATTAATGCAAGGAGATTAGAGTAATTCCAATTGCCGCAATCATCGCTTTGTGTTTTCACCTATTCATCTACAAATATAATCAAGTCAACGGGTTTGATTTATTTTTAATAATAATTTTTTGGCACCTCATCTATCGAATTTAATGAATTAAACCTATGTTTACCAATAATATATTTGTAGTTGAAAGTCAAATTTCTAACATAATATTACTATTATTATCAATTTTGAATAAAATTTTGGATATATTTATTGTTAAATTGCGAGATTTTGAATTCAAACTTTTAATTATTAAATCTCAAAATGTCTAAATAGAACATTATTAGCGGATTATAAATAAATTATTGTTTTTTGGTGTTGCAACGATCTGTGTCCGAAATAAAAACAAAAGTAAGTTTGGTTGATAGTGGAAGATTGACATTGCATTTTAGGAATTATAAAATTAATTCAGTCGTTCAAGATGAATGAGATGCATATTAAATAAATATTACTGCTTTATATATTGTTCTTGTAAGTTGTAAGTGTCAAAGATTAAAGTTGGGGTTGTTGGTTTTGGCAAACAAAAAAACTTATTATTTTCACCAAACTTCATCTTTTGACCATTTTAATAAAAAGCAACATTATTGAGAAAAAAATAAGTACTCAGAAATAATAAAAATGCAAATATTCATAAAAAATTATAAAATCATAACTGTAACACCAAGTTTATATTTAGAGAAAAAAACATAATTTTTATAATAATATAAATATTCATAAATTTTATAATAATATAAAATTTTGATAAAATTGGATTTGAATAATTTCTTATAAATTTATAAGATTTCTCTAATTATGGATTAATTTGTTCTAAAAATAAGCTAAGAATTAAATATATTTTAATTTTATCAATTAAACCTTTTTTTAATTGCTATTTGCATATATTTTACACAAATCGCAAAGTTACTAAAGAAATATATATATATTATTATATATGAAATTTTCTTACTTAATAAAAATATAAGCATTTTTTATTATAATAATTAAAAGAGAGAGGTTTGAAATGAAACTTTTTGAAATTTTGAATACAACATTTTTACTACTACAAGTACACGGACTTCATAAAGTTAATTATTGACTGAGTCTAAATAGATTAAGCAAGTGTAATTAAGTATAATGAGTGTGATTGGGTTGACCATCATGACTATGCAGTCTATAGGAAAGAACTAATAGTCTAATTGATAAGATATTAAATTTGTGAGCATAGGATAAGTTGAGGGTCTAAAAGCAATAAATAATTTGATTCTTAATCCAAATAAACAAATGGAAAAATCTAGACAGGATCCATTCACAAAATAAAAATAAATACACAAGGAATAAATTGGTTGTTTTTCTAGAATCTAACCCTTTCATAATTAACCTAATAAGAATTTGAAAGTTCAGTTTACAACCACCATTAGTGGATGATGTGAACCTTAATCTAGAAACAGAATCAATTATCAATCTTAAGTTAAAAAATTAAAAAAAGTAATCCTTAAAATAGTATTTTTAATGAATTTAATTATATTTTTCTTATAGTATAATTAATAATGGAACCTTGTATGTATCAACTAAGTATGAACCTATGATATTTAAATAGAGTCAGTGAGCTTCTGCATGATAGGCAATTTAAACTTGTTTAGACACTATAAAAGGCTGTTAATAGCATCTATTATTTTAGATCTTGAATTTGAGTTCTAATGTCCATTATCTTATAATAAATTCAAATAAAATAATGGGCTTAATATATACCTGAAATAGTATGCTTCTGTATTGACCTAAATATATAGTGCTCTTGTTGATGGTATATTTTGTGTGGATTATTATTGATTGTTCTATAAGTAGCATTAATTATTATCTTGAGTATATATGTTTAGAAGATCAGTTAAATGAATCTCTACCTTTAATGTAATAAATTTTTTTTAATGATTTGCAGTATATAGAGTATAATATTCTGCAAATAGTACTCTGTATTAGCAATTAGATACATAGGAATATATTTATGATTTTGAAATGAATAGGTCGGTGAAGAATAATTAAGACTTGGAGATTCGGCACAAAGCTAGGTTCAATCTAAGCCTACAACTATAATAGTAGTATAATTTTCCCCATAATAAAAGTTATTAATATAAAATCTTTATATTTGTTATTACAAAAAAGCTAGTCATTGATACATTTGGGAGTTACCTGCATTATCTTTTTTTTATTTTTTTGATTGCCCACAGTGGCGGATCCAGACATTTTGTGTGGTGGGGTCTATATATTATAAATTAAAATTAAAAATTTAAATAATTTTCTAACTCTATTATTCTAAACAATAAAAAAAATTATATTATAAATATTAAATAAAACTTAAGTAAGCAAATGAATAAATATAAATACTTTAAAATTAATAGTTTTTAATAAATTAATATGTAAATAACTATGAATAATTTTTACTTGTATATTTATATTTACATATATTAATTTTGTACTTCCATTATTTATAACTGTAATTTGCATTGAGTTCTACTTTCAATTTAGAATTTGCAATATACACTTGTACCCATTTTATTAACATGAAATTTGTATTTCTAGTTAACACTTGGGACAACTTAAAATTTTAAAAGAATTTATTTATTTTCCTTGTGTTTATAGAAAATATTAAATTTATAATGGATAAATAGGTAAATAGATTAGATAACATATTTTTGTTATTTTATGGGCTGAATTTAACAACTAGAGTCCATAATAGTTATTTAATTTTTTATTAAAATTTATTAATTCATATATTAGATGAATGACTTCCTATTAACATATGTAGGTAATGAATTAGTAAAAAAAGGTGGGGTCCATGGAACCCACCCTTGTACACATAGATCCGCTACTGATTGCCCATCCGGTTTTTAGAGTTTTGCCTTGATAGATCCGGATCCGATTCACATTGCGCACCTGATATGGTATGGGTAAGTCTGCCAGCAGAATTTTTCTGCATTATTATTTTTTGAATGAATAGTTACTTGAATTATAATTTTATTAATTCGACCAAAATATTTAATCCATATATTTTTTACGAATTCAGCCAATTAAATGTTATTATTTCACACATTCTTTTTTCGCTTTTCATTTCTTAACTTCTGATTGATTGACTCCATGAATAATGTATTGTTCGTGGAGGTAAAAATTTCCACGCATGCTAGAAATTTGTATATTGTAGTAGTATAATCAACATCAAAAAGAAGAAATTAATTTAGAAAGAAGAAGCATTCAAAAATATATATTGAAGAGTTGTTGACCATATTATCTGAAAATATGATTGAATTATAATTTTATTAGGTCTAACCATGACAAAATATTATGTCTTTTTGATTTTCTATAAATTTATTAACTTGATAATTTCGTTGTAATTACATTCAATTTTTTTTATGAATAGTTCAATTTTTTAATTAATTAATTTAAATATCTCAATCTTTCATCACCTCGGTATAATATTTATTTATCTTCTTTATTCATTTTAAGTTTCAAACTAACTTTAAATTTTACAATTTTTTTTAATTTTAAAACTAGGAGTTAAAGTTTGCTTATTAAAAGATTAATATAGAAATTCAATTGAAAATAATTATATTAAATGAATACTTTTTTATATAATAGCAAAAAATATATTAAATTTAAATATATTTACAAACCTAAAAAAGAATCTGATAAATTTATAAAAAAAGTCAAATAATTAATCAAAATCCATATGCGTATGCTAGAAATTTACAATCAATCTAGTATACGTGTACAAGTTAGAGGGTCGACATAAACTACGGTCCATAAAATGCAAAGATAATAATGTACGTAGAAATTATGTAAGGTATGGCTGTGGAAGGAGATGAACCACATTTATGTAATTACTTACTCCATTAATTGTTATATATATTTAAAAAGATTTGACCTATTAAGCATGTTGACCAAATATAAAGATTCCCAAACAAAAACTTATCAATCCATATAAATCTCCTTCTTATTAGGACCCATAGGCATAGCCACACATTATTTCAGAGTCTCAGACAGTTGGTCTCCGATCATGCCTCTGTCTGTGCATAATAGAAGCTGCATTTCTTCACCAATGTTGCTAAGTTAACTAAGGTGTTGTGAGATTAGTCGCAGCGGAATAGTAGAAAATTAATTAAAAAATCAAACTTATGATAAAATATAGAATCGAACTAAAAATAAATACATGATTTACATGGTTCGTCAATGACAACTCCACGAATAAAGGAACGAGTTTTATTCACTAATAGATGAAAAATACAAAAGAACGGTAGAGATTTTTCTAATACTCAAATCTAATAATAAACCCAAATAATATTTTGGACGTACTAATATGCCTCACAATCTTAAATTCTACAAGTCATAATTTGTTTATTTATAGAGTTCTAAAAAGGTTAAAGGAATAAGAAGTTCAAATTCAAAAAGGATTTAAACTTTCTTTTCCTACACAGACCCAATAATAACATAATCAACATCTAACACATATTAGAATAAATTAAAGTATTAAAATAATTAAAATTCTAGGAATAGTCCTAACATAAGGACGTGTTAGGGGTTTATTTTTAAAAGAGAAATGATTTTTGATATTCATAATTTTAATTAATTAAATATATATATTATTAAATATACTTTGTACATTTTAATCTGACAATTTTGCGAATTGAAATATATCCAAACTCAAATTATATCTATTTTTGGGGTTAATTTTTGTAAGTTTGTAATTTCATAATTGATTTACACAATTGATCTTTAATTTTAGTTTACCAAGGGTTATTTTTTAAAATAAAGATTATGTTCTTAAAAATAGGTTTAAATTGATAATTGAATATACTTGTCTTAATTTGCAAAATTGACGGACCAAAATGTCCGAATTATTTTTTAATGATATATTTGACAAAACTGTTAAAATCGCGTGGATAAAAAAAAAAGCATTTCGCCTTTTAAAGAAAAAATGTTAATAAAAAATTGAAAAAGATAAATACAACTTTAAAAAGTTATCAATTTTAAAAGGTAAAATGAACTTATGTACTCAATTTTTTAATATATTTACTAAATATATTATAATATTTAAATGTCATCTGTTTAATCGATTATTTACTTGATTTTTATCATATATATGAATATATCGATGACTCGTTTGAACCTGACGTGCTATAATATTTACATCTCTATATGTATAAAATTTATCCTACTTGATATATATGATATCATGACAGGTCAGTTTTAAACGACTTGTAGGTATATTTAATAAAGATATAAAAAATGCTGAAACAAATTGATAAGAACTAAAATTATAATATATTTGACAGGTGGATAAAATTATGAACAGCTAAATTTATTTTATAAATGCTTTTTTATGAGTGTAAAAGTAGTGGAGCAAATATATGTGAAAGTAACGAAAACAAAAGAGAGAAAGCTGATATTTACCTGTCGAAAACTCGAAATTGCGGTGTTTAGTGTTTGTCTCTTTATTTGGATCCCATACTTTACCATTAAGCAACTTGTTATTTTTCATTTTTATAGAATAGAATATGATTTTTTCACTTTATTTATAGAAACTAGCAATTTCGGTGGATGAACTATATATGTGCATTAATTTACCTATTCTAGCTGTGTATAGTAATTAATTAGGCTTAGCTTATAAAAAGGTTCTCGTATTTTTAATTTATCCTTTTTAAATTTATATCTTTATTCAGTTCTTTTACTAATCTTATTTGAAATATGTAGGTCATTTTTTAAAGGAAAAAGAGCATGCATGACTCACTGTGAAAAACTGAGTGAGATTGGATTTAAATATCTACCTAACTCGGCATGTTAAAAAAAGTAGTCACATCGGCAAAAAAAACGCTGTCATATGCGTTTATAAAAACGAATTCTACGCCAACATATTATTGAATAACAACCTAGAATGAACTAAATAAATAAAAAAATTAGAATACTTAGGATGTTTGTTATTTTTATATAAATTTTTTTAATCAAGTAAATATGATGTACAAATAATAAAAAAACATGTTGAATAATACTCCCTCCGTCCCATAAAAAATAGGCTTAACCAACTTAATTTGCACAAGAATTAAGAAATGAAAGTTAAATTAGTTATTTATTGGCAACTTCCTACTATACTCTTGATTTATTTATTTAGATATTTTAAATTTTATTACAATCTATTTTGGGTACAAGAACTGTTATTGGAATTGTAATATAATCCTGAAAAACTAAGTTTATTATTAATTTTTGTAGTGGATAAAATAATAATTAATGATGATTAAGAGAACATAGCAAAAGTGGTTGAAATTAATGAGGGACAATAGTGATAATTAAAATTGACAATTCAAATTAAAATAGCAACTTTGCCTATATTATGGGACGCCCAAAATAGAAACTTTGCCTGTATTTGTGCGACGGAGGAGTAAATTTTTTAAAAAGAACTATATAAATAAAAATATGAAAAGTATAAGGATCTTTTATAGATTAAGCCTAATTAATCAGCACAATAGTAGACATTTAGGTTTCACTGCATTGGAATACGTAATTTATAATAATCCGCTTATATTTGAAAACACAAATATTCTCAATTAGTTTAATTTAATCGGAATTGATGAGTCGTTGTTTAGAAGATTTTGATATTTCTTTCTGAATATCTTAATATATTGAATTTAGAATTCAAATTATTTTGAAATGACAATGCAATTATCACAGCAAATTGTCGCGTCATCTACTGGAAACTTACTAGGTAAAAATATGCAAAAACATCCATTTATTTTCTCTCTCTCGAAATAAAAAAGAAGTTTCAATGGTGTGATATTAAAGAGAGGGGCCAAGAGAAGCAAAGAAAAAGTACGCTAATTTGGAACTTTCTTTATGATTAAGACATTACAATATTCAATATGAAATGATCATGTAAATCATTAATTTGCGATTTTTTTTGGATTGTAAGTTGAATTTGAAATTTTAATGTATTGAAATTGGAACTAGGCCTAGTGAATATAAATTCCAAATTTAATTCGACTCTTTGTAACTCTAACTAAAAATTTAATTGCAATAATTTTAGCCCAAAATGAAAACTGATAGCAATTCTAGGCAAATTTATATATAAAAAAAAGAATTTAATTAACATGAGATATCATATATTAAAAAATAAAAATTAGATGTTTTTGTATTTAAAAATATGAAAATAAAGTAAAACTTTAAAATATACACGAATTACCTTAATTCATCGTTTAAAATATTCAAAATTCATGTTTAACAATTATTAAAATTTATTGAAGCATCAGTAACTAAAATTGCTGAAATTAAATATTTTGGTTATTTTTTTTTAAAAAAAAGCAAAAATGTATGAGATATTGTCCCCGTTGAATCTTGCAATTATAACCAATGAGTTTTAACTCAAACTATATAAATATAAATGTTAGACAACATTCTGCTAGCTCGTGGATTTCTCCCGCAAGCACTATCCCTTCCAATTGTAAAAAAAAAAAAGTGTTGCAATTATATGTTCAATTCCTATTAAATCATAAGTGAAATGAGTTTAAGTTACAATTATATCAAAATTAAAATGAGATGTCATCACATGGTAGAATTTATACCAATCATCTTCCAAGACTTAACGATATGTAATTCCTTTTTACAAACAAATAAGAAACTTCTAAATTTCTCTTTATCTACTTATTATTTAGGATAAAATGATATGAGAGTACAAAAACAATATTAAGCGACTAACCAGCAAAAAAGAAAAGATGAATATATTTATATGTGTAGAGCCAAAGGGCGTGCTCTGGAAGCAAATAAAAACCCTAAAATTTTAAGAATATACTAAAACCGCGTAAAAGTGCATGTGCTTTGAAACAGAGATCGCAAACAAAGTCTCTATCTCATTTTTCTTATGCAAACAATACAAAAAGCATCAAAATCAGAACAATTATTATTTAATTGTCCATCTAATGGTATATATTGTCCCACATCGATCTAACATACATGTCACAGCTTTCAAATTTGATCGATGGTAAGGCCACACTCATTTTCCTAAAAAGAAAAAGGCAAATTAGATCCTTGTACTTTTAAAATTTCATTTATCTAGTCATTTTTTTAAATTTATTTTAATTTGCATTATGTGTCTTTTTTGATCGGAAAAGGAGCGTGCATTACGCTCACAGTAAAATACATTAATCGGATTTAAATTACTATCTAATTCGACACATTGGCCAAATAAGATATGCACATAATCAAATTTAGTGAGCACCATAGAAACAAAAGTTTATGAATAGAGAGCCTATTGAATAAAAAAAAGACTAGACAAATTAAAATTAAAAAGCATCTATAGAGGGGTTTTGTTATTTTTCACGTGAAAATTGTTAACACATTTTAATAAGTTCCTTTCATAAAATAAATCCATTAAATAAAAAATGAATAGTTTTTGACCTATAGAATAGTAGAAGTTGAAGGAGGATCATATAAATAAAAAAAATTAAGAATACAATGGTCTTTTAATTTATTAAGCTAAAGAAAAAATTAAATATATTCTTTTTTGATAACAGCCTTCTAATTTTTTTCAAAGTTTAATTCAATTATTTTTTCTTTGTTGATAGATAAGTTTTTGGAATGATATTCCGTAATATCCAGGTTGTACCTTTGAAATGACCATTATGGTTTCCTTTTTTAAGTATATGGCCATTATAGGTCTTTATAGTTTTAAAGACTTGAATTTTTTTTGGCTCCTCCATAATTCAAAGTCTTGCAAAAACAAAGTTCTTATTGCATACCTAAACTTTTTTTTCTTTATCAAAAAGGTACTTTAAGTTTTAGCATTAAGTCTTTTAGACTAATTCCATGCAATAACTCAAAATTAATGTGTCAACTCAAGTTGGCCCTATTACAAATAAATTTCTTTTGGAAATTTCGGTTAGTTTTTTCTAGAAGATATAGCCACCAAATTAAATGATTAATTATATTTACTAATTTATCTATGGATGGATTATCATTGACCTATTCTTCGTCAATCTATTATGCAAATTAAATGAAGCAACTTCATTGACATAAGATTTTATCGTCAAAAAAGGGACATTTTTAGCTAAAAGAGGAGCAACAACCGCAATCAAATATAATTAAATATCACAAATAATAAAATAATATTGTGTCACTAATTGTATTCCAAATAAATTAATAAAAATAATGAAACTATGTAATATAATTAATGATACAAAGAAAACATGTAAATTCTTTTGATTGAAACGGTGTGAATAGTGGTCAATTGACGGTGTTGCCTTGTCGGGGAAGAAGCAAGAAAATAAAATGTTTGTGAAGCTTTGATGACGTGGAGATTGTGTCAGCAATTTCCCATTTTTATGTCAGCACGTGCGAGAAACTTCTCTTACACGATCAAAATAACACGGTATTTTTCTTATAGTAACTCTTTTTTTGTTCCAAGAAATTTGATTTTTCCTTTTCTCATAAGCTAAAGTTTTTTCTGTGTGTAAAAAGTTTTAGTTCGGAAGTTATATTACTTAAATGACCTTGACATTATTCACTTGCTTTGGATGTCTCCAATTGTCAAACTAAAAAAGGTTGATTTGAGCTTCTAATTCCTAATGTAGATTGTTAATTTTTTTTTTTATGGATTTTACAAGATTATTGCATAAATTATCTATCTAAAACTAGTAAGAGTAAAATATTGATAGGTCCTCTAGATTTCAATAGGAAAATAACTTCCTAAAGTGGATGAATATTATAAATTCTTAGAAAAAAATCAATTAAAAAAATTATTTGTGTTGATTTATATTTTTATTTTGATGATGTCTATTATATAAATTTGTTAATTATTAGATATATTTGAGAAAAGTAAAGAAATAAAAAAATAACACTAGTTTTATTATATATTTCAAATTTATAATTTGGCCTTTGTATGCAATTTTTTTTTTTTTTGGTTAAAAGGGCTGGCCAAAGCCAGAAGGAACTAAGATCTACACATCCGAGGGAAAGAAATTCCCATAACATCATCCAAAATCACACTCCTAACTCCATCTAATATATCAGTGTAGACACCGATTCCAAACGAGTGAGAATAACCATAGTTCGCCAACCAATCCGCACACCGGTTTCCTTCTCTATAGGTATGCTGAACTACGACCTGCCAATCTCTGCAAATGAGGCTCTTCACAGCTCGAACTAAATAGGCATTGGCATTAATGCCAATATCATCTTTCAAAAGGGCTTCGACAGAGAGTTTACTATCCATCTCCAAGATGATGTTCCTATAGCCACGCTGCCAAGCTATTTCTAGACCATCAAAGGCACCCCAAAGCTCAGCTTGAAACACCGAACAACAGCCTATATTCCTGCTGAAGCCAAACAACCAATCGCCATCGCTATTGCGAGCAACACCACCTGCGTTGGCCTCGTTATTCGACCCTCGAACAGCACCATCGCTATTGACCTTAACCCAACCATGAGGAGGAGGATTCCAGCCAATAAGCTTTTCATATTTAGGACCCAGGCCTGGGTTAGCAAGCTGGACATAGGCTTGAGCTTGTAAGGTATATCCAACAATAGAGTGAATCTCCCTAACAATTTCAGTCGAGCTTCGCCTCTCGCCATTGAAGATGACATTGTTGCGATGTTTCCATAAGCTCCAACAAGTGACACCAAAGGTGATATTCCAATTATCCATCCTCAAGTTATAATTCTTAACCTGCAAATTATCAAACAACCAATCAGAAGTAGCTGAAGGAGAAGAAAAAAAATTCTGTAACAAGGAAGCATGAATTAATTTACGCCAAACTTTCCTTGCGAATAGACACATAAAATCATTGTACTATTATCAAGGAAGCATGCAATTTATCAACAAATAAAATCTAAAAAATACTATTAACTTAATAATTAAAGGAACAATTCAAATAAATTGTTGACTAACTCTTAATTTATTTAATAATTAAAATTCAATTAGTAAGTGTATTTTCAAGATTATTATATACAAATTTGGATATTTTATACAATATTTCTGATATGAAATGTTTTTCATTAAATAGATTTTTTATTAAGTATGTTAAAGATTAACAAAGCCAGAAATCATTGTACCTCATATTATTAAATTGTATTATAAACAATTAAACATTGTTACAATTGTAAGCACAGACGTCACAGGTTATTGTAGTAATTTAACCTAATAATTCTGCCGTTAAAAATAAAGGCAGTAATCACATGCACACGAATTAGCAGACACCCTTTTTATTTTTCACCAATCCACGTGTAGCCAAAGAGGACCTTGTTCAGTTTACACGCAACCGGTTAACCCAGTCAAAATATCCGCGTAAAGATGAGGTGGGCCCAACGCTAGTCGTTTAGCAATTAATGCAAAACACCGGCCCAAATCCACCACCTTCCGTACCTTATATTTAACCGGCAACTGGCGGTCAACTCTGAAATGGGAAACCTCTTAGTCTAAGCTGTTGTCCAAACTCCAAATCCAAAAACACCATTCACACTCAAAAACATCAAATAAAACATCAAAATTTAGTGATATATTCAAATGAAAAGTTATAATATAAGCTTTTGAGTTTTACATCAATGGAGAAAATTAGAGAAAATATGATAAAAATGGAGGCTACACCAGCAAATTCTGCAACATTTTTGGGTGAGACTAACGGTAATAATAATAGCAGTAGCAATACGAATAATATTACGAGCTCTGCTTTACAATTCTCATCATCATCATCATCATCCGCTACAGCCGCGAGTATTTTTGACACGATGATGATGATGCCATGTGATTATAGTTTCGGAGGTGATCAGAAGGGTTATTCTTTAGGTTTATTAGATTTGCTTGATGGGAATACTCAAGATTTTGGTGCTTCTTCTTCTTTATTCGATTGGTTTCAGTTTCAAGCTCCTATTTTATCCGATCATCACCACCACCAACAGGAAGAGCAGCCGCTGCCGTCTCCGGCGTCTACTGTTCCTGAATCGTCGGAGGTTTTGAATAATCCGGCCACGCCGAACTCTTCCTCGATCTCCTCATCGTCTAATGAAGCTGCAAATGATTCTTCACAAGTTGTTAAAGCCGCAGAGGAAAATGACCAAGATCAAGACCAAGACAAGAACAAAAAACAGTGAGTTTTGTTTACTATTACTAATAGTTTTTTTAAGTATTGGTGTGTTTTTTTTCTTTTTCTTGATAGATTTTTGTTATTACAATATGTAGTTTAGTTAGTTATTCAGTCAGTTAAGCTATTGAAAAGCGAAAAAGTCTTCAAATGAGTGGAAAAAGAATCGTTTTCTTTAGCTAATTCTGTGTTTTTCTTTGCAAATTTTAAAAATGGATTTTCGTTTGAAAGTACTGATCGAAGTGTGAATGAATGATTTATAAATGGGTATAGGTTGAAACCGAAAAAGAAGAACCAAAAAAAGCAAAGAGAACAAAGATTTGCTTTCATGACAAAGAGTGAAGTTGATCATCTAGATGATGGTTATAGATGGAGAAAATACGGCCAAAAAGCAGTCAAAAACAGCCCTTACCCAAGGTATATGTTATAAATTTTTCATATTCATCCAAAAAAACATTATATTATTGTTGCTTGTATTGCAAGAAAACCAAAATGGTTCCATTTGATCTTGTTTTAGTGTATTAACATTGTAAATTTCTGTTTTTTTGAACATTTCAGGAGCTATTACCGTTGCACCAGTGCAGGATGTGGAGTGAAGAAGAGAGTAGAGAGATCATCAGAAGATAATACAATTGTTGTCACAACTTACGAAGGACAACATACACATCAAAGCCCAATTACACCAAGGGGTAGCATCGGATTTTTGTCTGATAATTCATCAAGTGCTGCCATTTTTGCTGCTGCAAATTCTTCTTTTGTTCTTCCACAAACTCACCATCATCATCATCAGTTTCAGCAGAACCAACATGCCTATATGTACACTTCATCACCTTCTCTTAACATTACTACCAGTGATTTTATTACTCCTTCTCCAAGTTTTGTTCACCAAGAGAGACGGTTTTGCCATTCGCCGGATTCTTTGGTAAGAGATCATGGTCTGCTTCAGGACATCGTGCCGTCTCAGATGAGGGAGAAGTCTGCAGAGGAGCATAATTAGAAGGGTATTTAATTCTCTAACTTATCGACTTAATTATGTAGATCATCATATCATCATGATCGTCCGTTTTATGATCTTATTATTGAAAAATGATGATGATGATGATGACTGCCCTTTTTTAGCTTGATTAATTATGCAGGGATTAGTAGTTTTCTTTCTTTGTTTTTTTTTTTGTTGTATCCAGAGATCATTATGTTTTTATGGATATAATTGGGTTTTTGTATCATCCTTTTTCCATCCCCACTTTAATAGTATAAGTTATTCAATTATCTTTGAACTTTCGTTTCTTCTTCTTCTTCTTTGGTTGGATAGTTGAATATTAGCAGTTTTAGGGTTAGGGTTTTCTTTTTCTTCAAAATAAAATATAAAGAAATATGACTAGAATGGTAAAATGTTGGTAACTCAGATTATGCTGGTAAACCCTAAAGATGATGTTTGCGGGTAAAATTGATTCTCGGAGTTATTAAACTATCATTCTATTTTATTTTAATAACCAAATTTCGATTTGTTTTGTTTTATTTTAGTTAGTTTTTTATTTTATTTCAATAGAAGCTTTTCATGCTAAAATGTGACAATTAAATTTGCTTATTTATTCATCAAACTTTTTTTTTGTTTATTTTTACCGTCTAGTGGCAATTGATTTTAACTGGTTTTTCTATATTTGACAAATATTGGATAAATTAGCAAAACCGATTGTCATATAAATATTATTAAGTAAAAACTGTTTTTCACTTAGTGTATGTTTATCTGAAAACCGTTGTCATGGCTGTAGTTTCTGATTTTATAAATCAGTTTGCGGGTGATGGTGAAGATTGAGCGAAGAACGGTACTTTATTGGCGAAACAGTTAGATAATTTATTTTTTATTTTCGTAAGTAGATCTGCGAATCAGGCAGCATGTTGTCTGTTCCATGTCAGGTCATCGGGTTTAGTTTTTGAATTTTTCCGAATTTCTTACAAATGTAACTGTTTCAAATTCGATTAATGAAGTTTGATGCAATTTTCAAAAAAAAAAGTTAAATTAAAATTCGATCACTAAAATAAAACAATGGTTTATAACTCCGAAAAACAATTACCCGATGTCCGGAAATTGGGAAGTTATAACAATAACACTTGACCAGCACTATAGTCTATACATTCTTAATGAATCATGGCATTTTAAGGTATATATAGAGATGGGATTTGAAGGCATTGAATGTTGATTTGAGCAAAGAAAATGGAGATTGAAGAGAGGATATGGTGAAAGATTTTGGTAGAGATATGGTGTTGCTTTAAGCATTGTTGAAGACAAAAAACTTGTCTTTTTTTTACCTTGTTAAGTCATTGTCCATATTGCATTGTCGTTCCTAGGTTTGTTTAGTTCATTTCTCATGATATGTTTATTTTGCTACTTAAAGCCATACATGATTTGTAGATGACTGGTTTAGTCATGTCTAATCCTTCGCAATGAGAGAAACCACTTGATTCATAAGCCATTGCGTTCAGTACTATCTCTCACTTTAATGAAGATCCTATATAAATTATGCCTCCCCATAATTCACTGATTATTGATTAGACACATATTCATAGATACATGTATCTGTATGGAGATTTAAAAATAACCAATTCACCCTAAAGTTTAAATTGTCATTGTCGATTATATAAAATTTCAGCGATGTCGTTATATTTAATAAATTTTCGTAAGCGAATGGCCATTAAACTTGAAGCGGCTTCGTAAATAAAGAACTATTGAATTTGAAGTGTGAACAAATATATATATATATATATATATATATATATTCTAATACGTTTAATTAGTCAAATGTAAATTATTAGCAATTGAACTAATCTTCCAATTATAATGACTCTAACGCCATATTTAACAATCAATTATATGAAGCTCCAAGGATAATTTTGTCTCTAATTTGAGTATCATTCGAAAATAATTTTAAGGCACATTTGTCCCGTCATAAAAGAAAAATTCTATAATTTTAATTAAATTGGACTTTGAATATAATTGTCTCCAACTTGTCAAATTGACGGATCAACTTATTTAATTTTTTTAGGAATATATATATGATAAAAGGTATATGGATATATAAAATCATTTTGCCTATTATATATAATGTGCAGCTTCCAACAACAAGATCTTTTAATTGGAAATCAAATTTCCATTCTTAAAAGTTAATTATGGGATTGTATGAAGAAATTGAATTAAGTAGAGATTACCACTTGGATTTTAGCCAGCAATTTATTTTGAAAATTTGCAAAAGTAATGATGAGATGATGTGGAAACGATTATTTTTTCCAAAATGTACAATCAATATCTCTAATATACCAATAAGCTTCATCTTCTGAAGAATATTAATTTTGTTCAAAAAATCAAATTTTTAGAGCATCTCCAATGCACTCTCTAAATATATCAAACTCTTTAATTTAGAGAGTTTCATGCAAAATTTGAAGTCCAATGGACTCTCTATAATTTAAATTTAAAGAAGAGAGTGAGTTTGGCTCTCCACATGTGGAGAGTCAAATTCACTCTCTACTTCTTATCTTTTCAATAAAATTTCAAATTCAAAATATATAGACTATCTTTTTATTTTTAAAAATATGTGTTTTGATTTTATTTTAATATAAAAAATATTAGAAATAAAAATTACAATAAAAAAATAAATATAATAATTAAATAAATTAATACTTATTGAATAAAACGTTATATTTAGAGAGTCTATTGTAATAAAATTAAAAAATATGCTCTTTATATGCAAGATGCTCTCTATTTTATAAAATATGCTCTCTCAAATAGAGAATACCATTGGGGATGCTCTTAATAATGGAAGTGTATATATATATGTACACTATAAAATAAATATATATATTAATATAATATTCCTAGCATCCGGAATTTATGCATATTTTCACACTTGAAGATCTTGTTCCAAAGTGGAGCTAACGTAATTCGCTATATATACGTATTTGTGTGAAAAGAAAGATCTAGCTAGCTAGCTGTGTATGCATTGCATATAATTAACAAAAAAATATCGTGTTTTCGGCTTTTTTTTTTCGTTCATGTCTCAATATTCTAAAAACGTCAAACAAAATATTCAATTTTTTGAACTTTTTTTCTTTATGACCTAATCTTTCAAAACATTAATTATATATAATCAAATTTTGCTAAGTACATTTCAATTATAATCGGACAAATATGTCAATTTTTTTTCATTTACGATCAAACCTAGTATATTTTTTTTGTCAAGACCTACTTATCAAAATTAGATTAGAAACTAAAAAGTTTGGTCTGAACAAAATCAAAAAAGTATTGACTTCCTTTTTAAGAAATTGAGTTGCCGGATAGAATTGAAATTTATTTATCGGAATCATGTCAAAGATAATATTTTTAAAAGGTCATACCATAAATGAAAAAAGTCAAAACGATTGAGTATTTTTAGTTGATTGTGCCTTAACTATAGCTAGGTCGGGTTCTTTTTTCATAAAGTAATTTTTTTAAAATAGAGGAAAGAAAGAACTTGATAAATGATAGAAGATATATTCTTGAAATTATATATAAATGTGTCCATGCTATATAGCTGCAGTGAATATTCTTTAGTAATACAAATAAATGACGGGAAAGGCATAATTTTTGCCTTTAAGCATCGCTTTGTTGGAAAGTGGAAATAATGGAAAATTGCAACCCTAGTGTGTGTTTAGAGTAAAAGTTCCATCAATTTAGATTTGTATAATTGTGTGCTTAATAATATATCTCCATTTTTCTTTCTTTTTTCCTTAAATGATCAACCCTCCATTAAACTTGTTTAATAAAATCATTAGGATTTTAGTTTTAGATTTTTAAATTTGAACCACGTTTCTACTAGTGGCTAGATTATACTTATGGAATACATATTTATTTATTTAAGTTTCAATATACAAATATATATTATGCAATACCTTCACGATATGGAATTACAATATTTTTTTTTTTGAAAGATATTCCAGCAGTTAAGCTATTCTTAGTTATCTACGTATTAATGAGAATTTATATAAAGTTAGTTCTTGGACATTCATTAAAAAAAAGTCATTCATTGGCTATTTTAACTTTTAAGAGAATTTATAGGATGAAACTAGAGTTGTTCATGGGCCGGGCTTATAACGGCTCGGACCGTATTTGGGCAGATTCGACTTTTGTATATACAAGTTAAAACTGGTTCGAGTTCGGTTCAGATTTTAAATTTACTATTCAAATTCAGCCCGGACATACTACTTTTATGGGCTAAGTATGGGTTTGTGCATGCCTAAGATTTTTAGTAATAAGTCCAAGCTCCTTTATAAAATACTGGGTTTTTTTAGACTCAGACTCGGGTCTGATTTGAGACACAAAATGTTGTTCAAGTCTAGGCCAAGACGGACAGACATGGGTGAACGGATATTCAAATTCATGAATAAATATAGATAAAATTGTTATTAGAGGAGTGCAAAGTTATATAATATTTTTTGTTAAATTTTTAAACATGTAAGATGTTTTTTGAAACTATAACTTCATTTTTTAGTATCAACAAATGATATGAAAATATGACTATTAAAATTTTACTTATGTTAATTAGTTAAGGATATATGTCTTTATATTAATTTTGGGTTAATTATAAATAATTTATGATATTTGTATGAAATTATAACTCTATCGCGTCATTTAAAAGTACATAATTTCATTAACCATCAATTCTTTTTGCAATTGCACTACTGTTTCGATGTCTGGTGACTTTTCAACTGACGGGCAATAAGAAATCTATTTGATAAGATAATTCAGCATCCATATATTACATATAAAGTTTCATTCTGTATATTAATTATTAATAAATTTACAATCTTTATATAAAATTACAAGTCTACCATTTACATAAAAAGTTTCTTTCCACATACATACAAACTCAATAACAACAGCTAATATCATCGAATTTTAAAACGACAATAAAAAACAATGTGAATGAAATTCCAAAAAAGCGAAACCTTATGATTTTTTGAAATTTATTCAAACTTTTTATATGTTGTAAATCTATCACAATTTGGTAAACTTGCTAGAATTTTTTTGAAAAATTATTCAATTAGGTCTAAGTGGTTTATAAATGTGTAATTCTTTTTAAAAAGATTTAAAAACAGAAGAATTGTCAACTGCGATTTTATATGATGCAGGTAAATTAATTTTTAAAAATATTACATTGATTTTTGAAAATTGAATAGATTTTTAATAAATTGATCCGTTGGAATATATTAAAATTTTGAAGGTTTGGATAGATTTTGCAAAAATTATAAGAATTTGCTATTTAGTAAGAGATTCCTGACATTGGTAATGGGCTAGATTATATGTATTTATGCCATTGGTAAAGGAATTAAGACCATGTATGGTGCGTTTATTTTCCAATTGATTAATACTTTCATTCTATATACATATATACTCGAATCAAATACTCAAATATTAATCTCAAGCTATTTGATTGATCATCAAAAGCTTGTTTCTCTCCATATATGTTCTAATTTTTCATACAACAAAAAGTTATCCAATATATATTAATGAATTATGAATTAATGTACAATAAATTATATATATATATATATATATATATATATATATGTGTGTGACGGAGACAAAGTAAGACCAGACAGCGCCGGACCCTACTCCAAAAAAATAATTATAAAGTTATTTTGAAAAATCAAAAAATAAATAATTTCTATAAACAATTTTTTAAAAGTTACTTCCTCCGTCCCATAAAAAATAAAAAAAAAACATCTATTTTACAAGAATTAAAAAAATAATTATTTATAGATAATTTGTGATAATTTGTCTAAATTGTCCTTTCTAATCAATTAGTCATGTACACTACCCAAAGCCGCTTTACTAATTATAGCACTTACAACTCATTTATTTATCTTTCCAGAATATGCATTTAATGTAGGATTATTTTGATAATTTTTGGCTTAACTAACTCCACTTTTTCTATTTTTACGGGACAAAAAAAGGTGGCATTTTTTCTAATTTTTACGGAACAGAGGGAGTATATTTTAGTGTACATTTTTGTGGTATATTATAGTTTTGTTAGAACCACTGCTTTTGTAGGAGAATGTATACTGTGAGAAATAAGTGTGTTTTATTTAGGCAGGGCTAAATCCGCAATATGATCATTAATGACTAAAGTTATAAACCTAGTCCTTGAGTACGCATAATTCATAATTGGAGGGACTGTTAGCGTTAATTTTATTGTTGAAAGCTCGTCTAATAGCTTAATTTTTCAAGTGAATGGATTATTTAACATAGTGCCAGAGTATTTATGGTCGAAAGTCTAGATATTTGAGAATTTCATTTGATTAATTAAATACACAATATAAAATAAATATGTGTTTTGTTCATGCTTTAAATTCAATGGTGCGGCAAAATGTATTAGATATAATATTATTTTTGAAAGTTAAAACCCTTCTAACAGTTTGAACTTTTAGGTATATACTACGTTTATGATTAAATGATTAATTGATGAATTGACTACATATTCACATATTTCCAATAGTATATAGGCATGGGAGCTTTTTTTTTTATGAATCTCCCCGAAAACGGCTTTCACTTTTGAACACGTTTTAAAAAAAAATTGAAACAAAAATTAGAAAAATGAAAAAAAAAAGACGTTTCGATTTCTAACAATTTTAGAAGAAAGAAGAAAATTATTTTATAAATTTATGTAAACATAAGAGTTGGAGTAAATTATTTAATTGTACGTCCATTTCTTGATTATTCTCCTACAAAAAAAAATACTAAGTTTAAAATATGTATAAATTGATCAATTATACATCTCAGTAACATTACTTATACCCTAAGAAAAGAGGCTCAAATTCTTCTTCTTCGTTAGGATATTAAATTTTCAGGGTCCCTATTTAATATTTATGTTGCTACAATTTGATTTTTTTTTTCAAGGATAGAATTCATTGATGAAGAGTAAATTACATTGGAAAGTCATATAACAAAATAAACATATGATCTTTCAATTTGATTATGAAACTTTAATTTATATCAATTTAAATTGAACTTCAAATCACAAGCAATGAGAAATTCCTATATGATTTTAAGTTAAATTGAGTCTACATGGTAACCGGATCTTGCCCTATGTCATATTTTCTCTTTAACCAATAATGGATAGTAAATTTCTACAGCCATTAAACTTTCATTTAGTGCAAGAAGAAAAATTTGTTGCTCAATTTGGCGTTAAAATCACTAAGAAACTTCTCATTGCTCGTACTTCTAAATTTTAGCGTCTAAATAAAAATAAATAAAAATGTGATGACCGATGTGAAATGGCACCAAAAGCTCCCAAAATTCAATACCCTGACACTGCTACGTACTGCATGAAATGAGGTAATGAAATGGAACAGTTCAAAAACCGTATCAACCAAAACCTAAGAATAAGTCTCAACAGCCATAGTCATAGGCACAAGAATCAGAAGAAAAACTTCTACGTACAATATCAGGCTTGAGATAATAAAAAAGATACCAAAAAAAGGCATGCATAAGGGAAGCACATGACATTAGGTAGGAATGTGTAAAAATCGAACCAAACCAAATAATCAAATTGACCTGACAAATTTAGTTCAATTCAGTTAGCCGATTCAGTATTGGACATTAAACTTTTTAGATAAATTTAAATGTAATTCGAACCAAAACAATTGAATCAAATCGAAAAAATCAGATGAACCGACTAGTCCAGTTTGTTTAAGTTGAAATGTTTTTCTAATTCCTAAAATTTTGGTTCGGTTCTATTTTAAAAAAAAAATTACTGCCATTTGGTTCGGGTTGAACTGAACGCGCTCCCCCTCGCATTAGGTATAAATGAACTTGACCTTTTCTAAGTAGTATCAAGTTTTGTCTCTTAACCACCCACAAGTACATGACATAATCTTCCCCGAAGGAACTTCTATATATTACATAGGAATTACAATCTCCAACACCAATTCACATGCAGCAAGCAGAAATATTACAAAATGGCCAAACACAACTTATTAGCTTTCAGTTTGATCATAATGCTTAGTTCCATAGTTCCAACATTTGCAAAAACCACAACACCATTGAATGAAACTTGTGTAGATGACATAGGTTTTAATCTCCAATTCAGCATTTACCAAGAAAGCTGCCCAGATGCAGAGGCTATAGTTTATTCTTGGGCTGAAACTGCAATTTCTCAAGATCCAAGAATGGCAGCTTCGTTGCTTCGTCTTCATTTTCACGACTGCTTTGTTAATGCACGTTTTCACGCTAAATTTGCTATCTTTTAGTTATTTATATATTTTGGTATGTTAAATTTAGTTGGATTTTGATTGCAGGGGTGTGATGCATCAGTGTTGCTGGATGATACTGATAATTTTGTTGGTGAAAAAACTGCACCACCTAATTTGAATTCTTTAAGAGGATTTGAAGTGATCGATTCCATTAAATCTGATCTGGAATCTGTCTGTCCTGAAACTGTATCCTGTGCTGATATTCTTGCAATTGCCGCCAGAGATTCTGTGGTTCTAGTATGTTTATATCCTGTTTACTTACTTTTTACATGCATTAAATTCTCATAATTCCAAAATATCAACTGCACTGTTCAAGTGTAGATATATCATAAATTATAAGAGAAGATTATAATAATCACCCTGAAGTTAGGCCGAAATTACTGCTTTACCCCTACATTATAAATTTATCCTCCTAGAATTATAATTTTATTTGATTGAAATCAGTTGTCTAGTACCAAGATATCCCATTAAATAATTTTTTTTTTTAAATAATTAAGCTAATCTTAGAAATTATTGTGTATGCAGTCGGGTGGACCGAGTTGGGAAGTTCAATTGGGCAGGAAAGACAGTCTGAGTGCTAGCAAAGCTGCAGCTTCTAACAACATTCCAGCTCCAAATTCTACGGTGGCAATATTAGTAGCTAAGTTTCAAAATGTTGGACTCACATTAAATGATGTGGTCGCTCTTTCTGGTATTGTCATAGCTTGTCTCCATATTAATTTACCATTAGGCACTTGCCGAAAGTGTTGTACTAACACTCAATGTTTGTTGCAGGTGGGCACACTATAGGCAAGGCCCGATGCTCAACTTTCAGATCTAGACTACAAGGACTGAGCGCCTCTATCGGCGGTCCTGACGTTAATATAGAATTCATTCAGTCGCTACGACAACTATGTTCGGAATCTGAGAGCACTACAACGCTAGCACATCTCGACTTGGCTACACCAGCGACATTCGACAACCAGTACTATATCAATCTTCTTTCGGGTGAAGGATTACTCCCATCCGACCAGGCCCTTGTGACCGATAATGAGCAATCGCGTAGGATTGTTGAATCCTATGCAGAGGACGCGTTATTGTTCTTTGATGATTTCAAGAATTCAATGCTAAGAATGGGAAGCCTAGGGAAACTGACTGGGAACAGTGGGGAAATACGTCGGAACTGTAGGGTTGTTAACTAAAACTAATGCTCATGAACTTAACCTAAATAAAAGAATCTCGTATTAAAGTATGAACTATCCTGTAGAAGGGAGTTTCAATAATTAATTAACTAATTTTGATTATTATGACACTTAACGTTTCTACTCAAAGCTCAAGATCAATCTAAACGAACTTCTGCTGCATAATACAATACACAATGTTACATAATGCATTTCCTGTGGTATGCACTCATGATGCATATGATTAATTTGCTGAACTGGGATTCTAAATTCCCACAATTAACCTAGGAAACTAGAGGATTGAGATACCAATCCAGTTTCACGCATCATTTTGCATTCAAGCTCGTAGCGGTACCTGCTTTTGCATGCACCAGTATAGCGAACGAGTTAGCTACCATTCTCTTACTAGGAACCAAATAGCAGCTTCTTTTTCCCATGTGCCTCCCTAGAATGGACTGTGCTCATCTATTTTATGATCCTGGAAGGAAAAAAAGAATTGGAATTCTAACATCGGAGGAATGATTAATTCCAAAATTTATTAATTACGGTGAATTTAAGGGATATACAGCCATCTTCTGAGATAATTTACTTTTTAAAAGAGACAAAGCCTTTGGTCATTTATTCCTTCACCATTATTTCCAACATCATCAAACAAAATTTAGAGTTAGTTGTAATTACCTGAACCTGGAGTCTTATTCTTCCACATCCACTCCTGAGCAGACTGATGTCCCTGTAGCAGAAGATGTCTTCAGAAACAAAATAAAATTATAGAAAAACGAGAAACATTTAAAAAATAAAAAATGGAAGTGTGATGGATCATTGACTGAATTAGATGCTGCAGGTAATTGTGTATAAATATGTTTTTGAAAAGCCAAGAAGATGCATAAGACAGAAGAAACAAGGAGTATTTAATTCACTTGCAACATAATTGAGTTTAAAGAACAGGCAGAAGCCATATTTTCACCAAGAGCACCCACTTATCCACTTCTTCCATTTCATTCTATTGTCAAATTCTTGTTACATTGTATTCTGTAAGTTGACCTATTTTGCACACTCGTGGCGAAAATCACTTCCACAAATTGCCATAGATCAGGATCATTCCAATAACAAGAGCATCCAGGGAAAAACAGACTTAAACTATGATGAACCATTTTCATAGTGGCCACATCCGCAAACTAATAATTTGCTAATAGCACTTGCACAATCCGATGCCAATGCAAAAAACTAGATTGCTACACATTCTATAAGCAGGACCTTTTGAATCATATTACTACATAAATAAAAGATTAATGAACAGCAAGAGCAACTACCAAACTCAGTCTTCATGTCAAGTTCTTAATGATAAGAGCAACTACTAAACTTGATCTTCATTTTAAGTTCTTACTGGCTTTTTCTAGAAGACCAAAAAATGTGAAGACACATTCTGGAAAGGTATTAACGTATATCAGCAAACCACATAAACAAGCTCTCCTATGATAAATACCTGAGCATCTTGTTGGACTCGAACTCCAGGAGCAGCATACTGAATTTCAACATAACGGAATCAGCATTGGAAAACCAACTTTATAAGAGCCAAAAGTTATATAACCACTGACCGGTGAAGGAAAAGAAAGCTGTTGCATCTGCTGGTGCTGGTGCTGGTGCCGAAACTGTGTTTGAAACTGAGCTTGATATGGAATCTGTTGTGCTTGTGGCACTTGTTGAGTGGGCTGCGATTGAGGGTTTGAATGGGTTTGAGGCTGTTGAACTGAGGGTTTTTGTTGCAGCTGCTGTTGTGGTTGTTTTTCAAACAAATTCAACTCCTCTGGTTTCTCCCACTGTTCACCACAGAAAACTCATCATTTTTTTAAAGATTAGAAGCCAGAGTAGAGAGAGAAATTAAACTAACAAGTTTCTCACCCGGCTTTCTCGAGTCATACTATTATAATAGTACGTGAACCCCTCAGGTGAGGTATGCTCTGTCCAATTACACTTTACAGGAGTCATTGACTGCGCAACAGGTGCAGCAGAAGCAGATAAAGTAGACGCAGGCACCTCTGAAGCCTGTGTAATAGGAGGAGTGCTAGCAACAGATTGTGGTGCAATCCCTGGCCACTAAACAATAATGATACAGAAATTACACGTCTAATTAATTAAGACAGTAATTATGTCAAACAGTAGCATGTATAGTGATCAAAACAATGTCACATGATCTGGGGATATAATTTATCTATATCTATCTATACTATATATAAAAGCACGGATGGGGGGGGGGACAGGCAAATTTACCGAATAATCCTTTTCAGTTTACTACTAAATAAAGGTTTTATAGTCATTAACTAATTAGTTATTTAATTAATCACTATTGTAATTAAAGTCCTAATTAGAATAGGTAGCTAAATTATCTCCAATTTAATTTTAGTATGTAAAAAATAACTAAATTGTCTCCAAATTAGTAGGAATACCTATCTTTTAGTTTGATTGAACTACAAAATTAAAATAATATATTTGGTCAATATATTATTATTTAAATTTTTATTTTATTATTTTTAAAGATATTATTAATAAAATTAATTTAATTATTTAATTATGATTATTATAAAACCAAGAGAAGAATAAATTCAGTATGAAAAAAATTTAATAACCGAATATATTATATTTACTTTTACAAAAATTCTTAACTAATTTAATATTAATTATAAATAAAAAATATATATAATTATAATAAATTTACTAATATGTTCATTGACGGGTTACGTTACGAGCCACGTGCATAGCACGTAATGCGAAACTAGTACAATTAAAAGTACATAGCCTGGTTCTTTCATTCAGAATACAAGACGTCAAATGCAAGGTATAGCAAAGCCTCAGTCGCTTGTCATTCACTGTTATGATAAGCCTCTTCTCCCCTAATGAGATGCATGCAATAAGTTAAAACCCAAGAACTCTCAGTAATACCTGTTGTTTAGTAGGCTGGGAACTTTGCTGCAACAATAAACCTTGATTTGGTGGCTGCATCATCTGCAATTGTTGTTGCAGTTGTGAGAAAGCCTGCTGAGATGACTGAAAGGTAGCTTGCAGAGTTTGAGTCTGTTGTGACAACATCTGAGCTAACTGAGAAGGGGACTGTTGAACAGGTGGCAGCATTTGCTGCTGGGCCGGAGCAGGCAGTTGTTGATTTGTACCAGCAGACACAGAATGAGCCTGCGGGTTAGCATTCAATGGCGGTTGTAGTCGTTTCCCCTGTTGGTGTTGAGGCTGAGTAGACAACTGACCACTCATGCCAACAAATTGCTGTGATGGCATTGGTTGAGTAAAAGGCGTTTGTCCAGAATGGGAAGTTTGTGTCTGCAAGTAAGATGTAACTTGAGGGTTCAATTGAAGAGAAGGTGGAAAATTCTGAGGAGATTGGAGGGATTTTTGCAATGGTGATATTTGTTGACCAACACGATGGACTTGCTGTGAAGACAAATTAAGACCCTGGGAGAAAGATCAAGTATTGCAAGCGGTCAATATGGGAAGACAGTAAAAAAATATGCAGGCATCAAAGGTATTACTCACAAACCTGTTGTGTTGTGGAAGAAATTGCATGTCCTGAAGGAGCACCATCAGAAGGGCCAGTAAAGAGACCACCCTAGCAAACATAGCATGTAACAAATAATTGAGCTAAAGGGCACCAGAGGCCAGATATTCTTGCTTATAGGGCAACCAAAAATTCTTGTGTTCAAAGAATGAAAGAAAAGTAACATAAGCAATGCGTCAAGACCCACACTATAACAGCTCAAACGAAACAAGAACCAATGGAAATTCAAACTTGAACAGAATATCAAATCACTATATACCACTGAACATGTATATAACTTCCGAAACAGCAAGATAACATTCCAGTTCAATGATTAATTTAGGAGCAGCTGTGCATCTTATCACCCACATGAGCTTACCTTATTCAAAGGTGCAGCAAGATCACCCGACATAGGAGGAAACTGACCGCCAAAACCACGGATACCAGAATTAGGGGAAGGCCCCATATTCTGCGGACTTATTGGCTGCCAAGCATTAGGTAGAACTCGATCACTCATGGAGTCACCAAAATTGGATGGCCTAACATGAATAAGTAAGAAAAAAGACTTAAAAAAGCAGGCAGCAGTAGAAGAGTATGACATTGAAGTGATGAAGCATTAATTTTAACCACATCAAAGACATAGGAGAATACCTAGGTCCTGGAGCTTGAAATTGAGGGCCAAAACCTGGACCTCCTAATGCAGGACCACCCCTAAAAAACAAAAGCACTCTGTTGAAAATTACTAACACCTCAAGAAAAGTATATATAATCATAACCTCAAAATAGCCAATGCACATAAAACCTTGTAAAATCTTTTGTCGATTCACAACAACCCACCCAACCCACACACACAAAAAAAAAAGAATTAAAAAACAAAGGCCCACCCAGTGCCTCATATATATTAACCGCCACAGCCCGAACCAGACCAGAATGAAAGAGAAATTGTTAATAAGAGCTGTATGTAAAAGAAATGATGATCAGCCAAACAAACCTCGAATCTCCAGGCCTAGGCCTCTTAGGATCAGCAAATCGAACGGTCAATGGTTGATCACAACCCTAAGATTAAAAACAACACCCCTCGAACAGATTCAGAAAAATCAACACCAGAAAAGATGAATAAGGAAAATATGTGCAATGCATACCCTCATTATGTAAATTCCATTAAGAGCATTTATAGCTGCCATTGCCGTTTCTCTTTGGGAGTACTTAACAAATCCACATCCTTTAGAATGAAAAAAAAAAAAGGAAACATGAACATCATCAAAATTAAAAAAGAAGAACAGTACATGAGTGCTGACAAAACTGATCTACAGAGTTGATGATAAACGCGTGTTAAGTTTTTTTTTTTTTTTTATCAAAGGTGGAAATCGACTCTTTGGAGTCTCATGTTAGTTGTTAGTTACCGAGGCGTGGTTCGAACCCACAACCTCTCGATGCACTTAGAGACGCTTTAACCATTCAGGCTAGGCCCACATTGGCAACACGTGTTAAGTTAACCATCTCATAATTTACAAAGACTGAATTAGTAGATGTCAGCCATAATTTTGCAGATATAAAAGATAGCTAATATTATTTTTTTCAAACAAAAACGAAATCATAAACCATACCACGACTTTGTTTCATTTCATCACGCATGAGATAGACATCCTCAATATGGCCATATGGTGAAAAAATCTGAAAAAAGGGAAGATCAGTTTAGCAATTTATATAATTTTATGCTGTTAAGTTAATAACATTATTGTCGGAGCCTCGCCTAAAAGCTTGCCCTTTTGGGTGGATTGATTATTTGACATAGTACCAGAGCTTCAATGATCGAAAGGTCTAGAGTTCAACCTTTGGCAACTCTCATTTGGTTGATTAAAATATTCAAGCACAAAGTGAGGTAAAATTGTGTGCTTGTTTGTTCACGCTTCAAGCCCAATGGCATATGCATGCAGGGGTGAGTTAAGAAGATAAAAAAACTATTGTTGAATCCCCACCCAAAAGCTTAAATGCCTTCAAAGAAAAAGTTTGCAACTACAACTCTTTATAGGCATCGAAAGGACAAGTCAGTTTCTTTGATCATCAGATCAGAAGAACAAGTTTTACAATTCCAATGGGGTGGAGGGTCTGTCAAAAAGTGTTCATTTAAGCAGCATTATAAACTTAATCAATTGACTTCAGGACTTACTTCCTCAACTTCCTTTTCTGTAGCATGTTTGTTTAAGGACCCCACAAACAATTTGTACTCAACTGCACCTACCATATAAAAAATGAAGAGTATTAAAACTAGAAATAATATAATTTCAAGGTGAAAATAACACATACCCGCTTTCCTACAAAGCTTAAATCTCAGGAGAGGGGAAAAAAGATCTCGTTTGGGAAATTACTAACGAGAAATGTTTGACTCAATCTCATCATATGGGAAAACAACACACAAAAGTGCCTCTTCCAAAAGATAATTTGCAGCATCTTTGTCAATCAATTATGATATAAAGCAACGATGTTGCGTAACGAATTGAAGGACACAACGACAAATACACACACTCAATAGTTTAATAAGCCATGGATTTATACCAAGACGTTCTCGCTCCCCATCAGCATATCTTACTTGGATAGGACCTACTCCCTGCAAAAGAGATGTTAAAGATGTGCACAACTATGGTTTTGTATGAATTCAAAACAAGTGATAGGATAAAACTCACTCCAGGCAAAGTATGTCGATTGTGCAAAGCCCTGATTGCCCTGTCAGCTTCATCTGAGGTTGCATATTTTACAAAACAACAGCCTGCAGAAGTGAAAGGTTTTTAACCTGATTTTACTTGGCAGGGTACTTTTGTATCGATGCTAGATACACACAAATAATCAAACATTACAGTTATGCATGCATCAAAGGTACATACACATGAATGCAATGGTTAATGGAGGCCATTTAAATATACATTTCTAACATACATTTAAACTTAATTATTAGAACTCTGTAACAAAATCTAATTTGCTGCTGATTCAAAAACTAACAAATAATCCTAAGTTGCTGCTAACTAAGGTTAGTGAATATGCCAGTCTACAGGTATTACATTAAAACAGATGTAAATCACAGCAGTTGGAAGTCTTGACATGACCATAACCTAAAGACTCATTCAACTAATCAAGTTCATACAGATACAGAAACCATATGCATGGATTCTCATTTCCATCCCCTTTGTAATTTAGAAAAACTAGAGTAATGCTTAATCAAAATGTACTTCTGCAAACTATTGAGCAATAGCTTGCTTCTAAAAACAGAAGAAAAACAAATGACTACATATGCCACTCATTTTCAAACTAGCACTGTATGGTGAAAAGAGGAATAACAAGAAAATGATGATTTAGCATAATGAACTAATAACACCACCGCATTCTCTAGAAATTGCCAAATTGAAGATTGAACAAATCCAAACTCGCATCATAAATGTTACATTTGCATCTCAGGTCTTTCTTACAAGACAGGAATGAACAGTCAAATATACATCAGAACTACTATTAATTAATGCTTGATTATACAGAACAGTCCAATGGGACCTCTCCCCATATACCAACTATGTCTTCATACACACGACAACCCATGAGAGAAAATCCTATTGTGGAAGAACACTTATTCATCCTGACTAAAGCAAACAGGATGACACCTGATATCAGTACAGAGCTGAATGCGGCATGTCCTTGATTACCCACATTACTCCTTTGAATTCTATATTTCAAAAACACAACTGATGCAACTATAGGTTAAAAAGGTATGAAACTAAGCTTCTATATGCTTTTGAGATAGTAGTAACAACACAGAACTCGTTATTAAATGAAGATCATAAATTTTCAAATTTCTCTGAGCTACTTAATTTTTCACAACTTTAACCACAGCTAGGAACCTGGGATAATGTCAAACAGAACAGAGATCACCATACAAAGAAGGTACCTAGAACTTTATTGGGTCAACCAAAGTAATACAATTGCATGTAATTCACAGTGGGCAGCATGGCTCAAATTCCCAGGCCCTTCACCAGAAGAATGCCAAATAATGAGTGCAAGCAGGATGCTATAATGGTCCATGTTTAAATACGCAAAATCACCTCATAACTTACAATCAATAAAAACACTCTTACAAAAGATTTAATGCTATGCTACAAGAAAAAATGACAATCAAAATCTAATCGCCATTATTTCTGAATAATTCACTCTGAGAACTATTAGCAATAACGCTTGATACAATCAAACCACAAGACTAATACTTGTACAAGCTCCTTCTCACAACCTCGAGGCAATGTTCCAAAATATAGTCATGTTTATTCACGCATCTTAAACAAATATGCTTGATAAAATTAAATCATAAAGCAATTATACTTGCACAAACTTTTTCTCACAACCTCAATGCAAAATTTCCAAGACATGGCCATTTGGATTTGGGCATCCCAGCCATTAACAAAGTGTGGACTGGAAAATTAAATTAAGTGCTTATTTCTACCTTCTACCAATTCCATCCACAAAATGCCCAATCAAGAATTCAAACCCATGTCTACTTCACAATACTAAAAATAACTACGGATGATGCTGCCACTGACGATATTAATTGTGTAACCACTGGCTGAGATCTACAATATAACATCCCAAAAATGATCACTATGTCTTCAATCACATTTAGGGAAAACAAAAGGCCCTCTGGTGGCAATAAAAAGCTCAAGCATGACTAGAATATTGTGCATTATCCATACCATAAAAAGAGAACAGGACATGACTGACATTAAAAATCAGAGAATATAAAATATAGTGCCCACTATCTTTTGGATTAAATGAAGAAAAAAGTGCATCACGCCATATCCACAAGTATACAATCTATCATTAGGACACATGATATCTCAATAAAAATTTACCACCATTACTATGTCTCACACCACATCCACAAGCATTCAACCTATCATTAGGACACATGAAATGTCAACAAAAATTTACACCATTACTATGTCTCACACCACGTCCACAAGCATTCAACCTATCATTAGGACACATGAAATGTCAACAAAAATTTACCACCATTAATATGTCTCACACCATATCCACAAGCATTACGACCATTGATACATCTCACGCAATAAAACAGACTGTTGCATAAAGGGAAACCATCACCAGGAAACTTGGGAGCGTACAAATCTAATGAGTATACGTTAAGAAAATATTAATCTACCCATTACGAAATACTTGATGTACTAAATTACCAGTAAAACAAACCATGGAACCCGTAATTGGTACAACAAATTGTTATCAAAAATGAAAAATGGTACCTGCAGGGTAGACCTTAGTAACCACAAATGCTCTCAACTTCACAAGGATTAGTAAGCCACTAACCATTAACAATCCACAAGTTTAATTGTAAAGTTTAAGACCGTATAATAGTGCTTGCATATCAATAACTGGAGCTGGACTACCCACACATTCAGAAAACAAAATAGAGACCCAAGACAAATGATTCAAATTAAAAAGAAAACAACCCACAAGATTATTTTATATACAAAAGCCTGACATAAAAGCACAAAAATATGTCATACTCCTTATCATCATACCTAGCAAATCAATAAACTTCCTGCTTGACTTTAAACAAGAAAATCCAAGAACTAAAACCTACCACATACCTAGCATTGAGCATCATAAGATTCGCATTAGATTCAAGCAGAAAAACTAACTCGGTGCTAATGCAAATTAATATTTCTCTCAAGCAACGAGCTAGTCTCAGAAAGGGAGAAGAGTGACATATGTAACATTCTCTATACACGATTGCAAATAACTGTCACATCTATGTTTAGTAAAAGGATCCAAACCATACATCACAAGAATCCGGCTCCTAGTCACTAACAGTGAAGCTTCACATTGCATTCAACTGGTAGATCTAAGTCAACCAGCTGTGTTGGAGATAAAAGAACATTAATCAAACAACTACCATTCACAACATTCATCCTACAAAGATGGTACATACATTTAACTTACAATGCTACTTTAAAAATATAAAACCATCAATGAAGGCTCATTTGATCCAGTCAACAGCTAAATAAAACCATCCAACCCATAAACCATCTCATCTAGCAATTCATAAGTGGAGAACCAGCCATTCCAAGCAATTCAAAGTTAACCCCCAAGTTAATAACATCACATCAAACCATGAAATTCCTTTAACGCTCATTCAAAAAGCAACAACTTAATTCTTTTTTTAAACATGTCACTAGGTGTACAAGCTTTTCCTTCAAATATCCTGAAATTTAAATTGAAATATAAGAGAGCTACAGTATGGCAACAGACACTCCCAATACAAATGATTTGTCGGGTAATGCCCCAACAGTTGCAGCCACTACGACAAGACGAGGATCTAATCATCTTCAAGTCCTCAACTGCTATGCATAAACTGAATTTTAGTATGTTTACAAGAGTTGGCTTCTTGTTTTGATAGGATGTACACGAAAAGGGGGTATAACCGAAACCAACAAGTCCCACACTTGTTGCAAAAATAAACTGAGATGTGACATGAGCATACTTTACTCCCATCAGCCTCTTAGAGGACCTGAAATGAGATAGGTATAAATCATAATAATTCCATTGAAAATAGAGCTTATACATACCTTGTTGTTGTCCTGTTCTCTTATCTTTGATCAACGCAACCTCTACCACATTTCCATGTTGTTCAAAAACGGGGCGAATCTGACAACAAATAAACATCGTTAAACAGGATACAGGAACTTGAACTTACACTAAAAGTCAAATGAATAGCTTAAAACGTTACAGAAAGACAATCACATAAGCTTTAGAAAAAAAATTAACTGATGAAGATGAAGTGGCAACTTAATAATAATATGTATATATATTCTAATGCAAAGACACACGACGCTAATACATGAACACAAAGAATATAAAGTGATGAGGGAAACTCGAATGAGCTTTGCCAATAGCATCCCACTTTAGTCGTCAATCACGCATACATGGATATTACATGCATACAACTTAAGATAAATAGGTTTCAGGCTTTCTTGATCATAAAGTATAAAACACAATATCCCAAATGTAGTATCAACTAAATAAATAACTCGGAATTACATCTTCTTCGCTAGCAGTCCTCGGAACAGATCCAACAAAAAGTTTGGCAAACCCACCACCATCAACATGATCTGAAATAAAGAGGAAACAAATGTCAAAACCTTCAGAATCATTAATAACTTATTGAGTTGCAATTCAACTTAAATTGTGGAATGAGTAACTTAACCAATGGAAGAGAAAAAAATCAAATTTGATTGAAGTTAAATTCTCCTGCAGTATGCTAAATATGATTTATATACATGAATTTCATAATTGAAAAGGAAACGGTATAGATTAAAAGGTATACCAGGAGAATTTCCGCGGCCAGAAAATGGGAACCCTCGTTTTTGACCGGAGATAGGCTGAGGAGGTCGCAATTCCGGAAGCGGAGCTGGAGCCGGATAATTAGACATAAATCCTCCATTTCCACCTCCCATTGGGCGAAACCCTCCATCCATACCACCGCCGGCTCCCATTGGAACAAATCCTCCAGCACTGCCGTGAGAAGGAGGAGGATGCGGAGGACTATCAAAAGCACGGTGATCAGAAGCGGCAGCTGAAGAAGGACGGTAATCATTAGGGCTACGACGGTGGTGGCGGTGGTCGTACTCGGAGGAGACGCTATCGTTGTTGGCGGAAAAACGGTTATCGGAGAATCGAGGAGGCGGTGGAGTAGGTCCATCGGAGAAGCGAGAAGGTCTTCTATTATTACTGTTGTTAATATTATTACTGTACGAGTAGTCTTGATTGTAGCTGCTACTGTTGCTGTTACTGTTGCTGTTGGTGGTGTTGCCGCCGCCGCCGCCGTAGCGGTCGTTTCTCTGCCTCTCCATGTAATTTTATCCGATAGGAATAGTAATTTTAAGTTAAAAAAGGAGAGAGAGTACGGTGTTGCTGCTGCTTGAGAAACTAAAGAGGAGGGAACGAGTTATGGCGGAGCTGAGGCTTTGGCGAGTTACAAAACTCGGTTTCTTCAGTTGAGTTGGAGAAAACGAATGCGTCTATGGGCTGAGCTTATTTTTGTCCTGGATAGAATAAGTTTGGCCCACATATAAATGTCAATCCATTTAGAGTATTGGAGCTTCATTTTGGGCCTTTTGGCCAATGAGAATCATCGGGTCACTTTCGGTTAAATGGGATTAACCAATTTAATTAATTTAGTTAATTTTGATTGAAAAACCTTAAGAACAAAGGGGTCATTGATGTCTGTGAATTTATGTATGAGGATCAATTAATTAATTTAATTAATTTAATTAATTAAAAAATTTATTTTTTAAATTTTAGATCAATTAGGAACAATATTCTTAATTTTTAAGTCAATTAATTTCAAAATTTGGCCATTACGGACATAAACTCGATTATTTTGTATAATTTGGAAGTTAGTTTATTTTAAAATAATTTGGAAGTTAGTTTATTTTAAAATAATGATTATTATTCTTAATTGAATAAAATGACAAATTATGAGTAACACACGAGTTGAAGAACAACGAAGAGGTTGACAGCAAAGACACAGACACATACACGAGAAAACAACACTTACCGGTGTTATTTTAATGTTTTCTATATAAAAAAATAAAGTTTTGTGGCCAACACGTTTCTGAAACGGGACAATATTGATTGAATGAGGTCTATTTAGTATTTACTACCTAGGCGATGAGTCATTAATAAAAAAATTAATTAATTCAATTAAGTTTAATTGAAGATTTTAATTAATTTGGATAATGTGGCCCGGCTAATATAATATTTTCGCTTGATTACGATTAAGATCTTTAATCAAATTAACTGAATATTTATATTTCTATTTATTTTAATCATAATTCTTTATATGTTTATGGATTAATCACATAATTCACTCAGTTTGGTTTTTAAATTTAAATATTTTATTCAGTTTAATTATGATTAACAAATTTAATCAGTTTATTAAGATTTAAAATAATTCCATTTCACTTAAATTGGTCCATTCTTAGCCTTGCTCACCCCTACCATTTTCTCCTCACAATAGTTATATCAAACTCTATTAAATTTCATCAGAACCTGGTTCATGTTATGAGATAAAGGTCGAATATATTCTCCTTATAGATGAATGTAAGAAATTATTATTATTATTTCTATTTTTATAGATGATAAAAATCCAGGAGAAATATATGTGATAAGGAATAATAATGGTGTTGTGGCATAGAATTACAGGTGTAGCATTGTGCTGGGTCCTTATATAAATAATGCTCTACGAATATCGACAAACTGTCAAAACTCTCGATTATTTGTGACACTCTTGTTTGCATGTAATTGGCTATAATGGATTTTATAAATTAATTTTAGATTAATGAAAAAATAATTAGGGAATCATATGCCCTTGGTATATATACTTCGGCCTGATTTGATTGGGGTAAGTACAATTTAATTTTTTATTTTCTGCTTGATTTGTTTATATTTTATTTTTTTCATAAATTGAAGTTCCAATTTTTCTCTAATTAGAACAAAAAACGTCTATAAGAAAAGTTGAGCTAATCTCTATTTCACTAATTAAATGTATGTAAAGTATAATTGTAATGCCCGCACGGGTTTGGCCTAGTGGTCTAAGTTGCAGCCATCTGGGCGCCAAAGGTCGCGGGTTCGTACTCCGGCTACGCCTTTTCTTAATATGGAGTGGTTGAGGTTGGATTATTGGCCATTACAACCCGAAATTATCAGGTATGTGGGCTTGCGTGCTGGGCAAATTCACATCCCGGAGTTTGACAATGATATTGAGTTTCGGCTCAGTAGAGTGAGTCCTCGTCACCAAAAAAAGTATAATTTTTAAAATTTAATTACCTTTTTTTAATTATTTGTGACATGAGCGTTTGTGGAAAAATTGAACTTACGATCATAACTTATTAATTTTTAGCGCTTATACTTCTTAAGTTATAATTTATTAATTAATTTTAAATATCTTAATTAGTAAATACAAATATATTATTTTAAAATTTTATTTTTCATAAAATTAATAAATAAACCAATTAAAATTACTATTCATTTTCTGCATGATAATTTTATGAATCAATGGAGTCTGCATTCTTGACGAATTAACCAGCAAAATAAATATTAAATTGTTGATCGAATGATGGCACTCTGATATTTAAGTCAGCAATTGGCCGTTGATGATAGTTTAAGAATGTTTTAAAGTGATTGTAATCGTTGTTGTGAAAGGCATACCTCATATGCTCCTTTTATAGTTGTATGGACGAGATAATACCTACTAGTGTTCAAATTAGTTTAGGATTTCTATATTGTAATTTATATAATTTAAGTACGATTCTCCAGATAGCTTTTTAGATGGTTCAAGTATTCCATATGATGTTAGAACCTTATAGATTGATGTAGAGCCATATTCTAACAAGAAATCGGTGTTTGGATAATAATATCTTATTTTATTTGTTCTGATTATTTGGACCGATGCTTTCTTTGAAACCTATGAGGGTTGGTCTTGACTGGACAAATTTTAAGGGGTTCGCTTTTAACATACATATCCGTATGAATTCGGTTATTTTTATTAAGTTGATCTTCTATGATTGGGTTTGGATACCTGGATCCGGTATTTGAACCGACAAGTTCGGTTTCCATCATAAATTACCTTTTAAAGAATATATTATAAAAATTATACTAATTTTGAGCTAAGTAAGGTCTTCGATATTGGAGGTGATTATTGAACCGAATACGTATTTAGAATTGATATGTTTGGATATTTAATCTTTTATTTGATTGAATTCATATTTGAATTTTTATTAAACGTTCTTTTTTTCATATCAATTTAAACTTTTATTTTTAATTAAAATTTTACATAGATTAAAATAAATTATATATGAATCACAAAAAGTTAATATATATATATACGCAAAATAATAAAAATTGTATTTTAATTGGGCATAAGACAAGTTTAGATTTACATTTAGAAGAGCACAATTTATTTGGATACGAGTTGAAATTGTTTAAACCCGACATAAATTTATTGTTAATTAATTTTTATATATTTTAGTCAATTAAAAAAATCAAAAGTTTAAACTTATATTAGAAATAGTTATCTATTTTAATAATTTTTTCAAAAAACTAAGTTAACTTTTCCAATACATTTTTTTTTGAAAATATATTTTTTCCAATAATAGTATCACATTATCGGTTCACTTTTTTGCATATGCAATCAAACATTCACAGCATCTAAAAGAGAACGACACTCAATTAACACATCATCATATTCTGATTATAGGTCAAATTTTATAGCATGAGTTGTTTTCTCCTTTAATTTTAAAGTTAATTACTTCTTTCTTAATTTTTATATTTTATATAATTAAATTCTCTTAAAAAAACATAAAATATTAAAAAGAATCATAACCTTGTTAAGTAATGAAAGATTAATCATATAGCCTATACATGTCTGGTTTAGTAAGCCAAATTTTAACCATTTGGACGTCATTGATCGCAAATTCAAATATCAGCTATACTTTTTCTAAAAAATAGAGTGGTTGGAATTAAACTGATGACCATTATAATCCGGATTTTGTAGGCTTGCTGGTTTCACGTTCCGGAGTTCAACGGCTATCTTAAATTTCGGCCCGGAAAAATGAATCCTCGTAAAAAAATAAAAAATCCTAATCTTATTAGGATGAGACTGATCAGTTAAGATTGACCGAGTCACTTGGCAGTAGTTAAGAAGCATTAAACTTGCTACTAAATCAGACCAAAACACATAATCCATATCCAACTCAAATTACTGTTACATTATTCATGTTTTCTTCCTTCTCCAATCTGGATTAACCCAACCAAACCAATCTAATCTAATCTTATTACTATAAAACTTACAAAATCCCTCGTTTCATCAGAAAATTTATATAAAGCTGGCCATAACTTTTCTTCTGCCTTTTAACGTGACACCTTTCAATTCTATTATTATTCATCAGAATTCTTTATAGTTTTTTCAAATCAATCATCAATGGCGAAACACGAAGAACTACCAGTCCCGGAATTTGCATCGTTAGAACCGGTTTATGGAGACGGTTCACAACTCGAAGAAACCCAACTTCGGTTTGATACACTTAAATCCAAGTTCGTTGAAGTTTTTACTCATCCTCCTCGAGTTTTTGCGAGATCCCCAGGTTTATTTCTCTCTTGTTTTTGTAGTAATTGCCCAGTTTTTATGATTTTTTTAGTGATTGCCCAGTTTTTATGATTTTGACTTAATTGGTATTGTTTGATAATCATATGCAATTAAGTTCAAAATCATTAATATCTCATCATTCATAGTCATAAGAGTTTTTATATTTTTTTATTATTTTTAGTGTTAATCATGAAGCTAAACCAGATGGATTAAGTTGGTTCCTTTTGTGGGGTCGGGTTGGGTTGATGACTGTAATGATTATTTATCCCATGAGAATTTTTGATGAGAAAAAAAGAAGTTAATTCATGTTTGTTATTGTAGCTGTTTAGTTGATGGGAATTTATTTATTTATTTGAAGCCATTTTAAATTTTTTAATTGCTTTCCGTTTTTAGAACCAAGTTTTATATTAAAAGCTTTATCTTGAATTGTTTAATTTATGGATTTATTGTCAATGAAATTGCAGGAAGAGTGAACTTGATTGGAGAACATATTGATTATGAAGGTTACTCGGTGTTACCGATGGCTATTCGCCAAGATACCATAATTGGAATCCATAGACACGAGCCTGTTGATGGCGAAAAGCTTCTTCGAATTGCAAATGTTAATGATAAGTATACCCTATGTACTTATCCTGCTGATCCTAATCAGGTTTTTATTTCTTTCTAACCAATTGTTTTTTGTGTACTTTTTAGTAATTGTTGTGATTAAACTTCTTAATCTAGTAACTTATATGGCTGATTTACTGTGCAGGAAATTGACTTGAAAAACCATAGATGGGGCCATTATTTTATCTGCGCGTAAGATTGAAGATCTATACTTCTCTATTATGTTCTTTAAGTACTCTTATTGGTTAGTATTATATTAATTTCTGTTGAAATTTGTTTCATTTTTTTCAGTTATAAAGGATTTTATGAATTTGTTAAAGCTAAAGGGTTGGATGTTGGTCCACCAGTGGGTCTCGATATTATGGTTGATGGAATTGTCCCAACAGGTGCAGTACATATTACTAGTTAATTAGTTGGTTATATCAAAATTATGAATTTTGAGGGTGGAATTGACTCTTTTTACCTCCTGTTTTATGCAGGCTCTGGTCTGTCAAGCTCTGCAGCATTTGTTTGTTCTGCTACAATAGCTATCATGGCTGCTTTTAATTTGAATTTTCCAAAGGTAACAACTTACTGTCACAGTAACATATGCCTTCTAATCTCTTGAGATGTTGCAAAATGTAATTTTATGGACTGGGCACAATGACACATGATGCATAAAATGACTATATGTTTGTGTTATTAACTTTTTATACATATATGTCACTTAGGCATAACATACTCGGCAATGCATTACATATAATGTTTTATGAAAGTTTGGTTTTACCGCCAATGTGAGATCTTTCTCCCAACATTCTTCTCTTTTCAAGAGGACTGAGATTTCGCAAAGAAGTTAACGCAAAAATGCGATGCAATACTGATATCAGTTGCTGCCGCGACATATCATATTTACAATACCTATTCAACAACCATATATTAATATAAATTCTAGGTGGTGGATTTTTTTTATGTGGAATAGTGACTTTGTTTTCTCATATATTCACGCACTTACTTTTCTTTCCTTTCTGTCCTTATCTTTTGATTGACTTTAATGTTGTTGTCTGTTTTTAGAAAGAACTTGCCCAGCTTACATGTGAATGCGAGAGGCACATTGGAACTCAATCAGGAGGAATGGACCAGGTATATTTTGTACTCATAGTTCTTGTGGGTCTATTAAGTTGTGATATTATGGCAATCTCTTATTACGACTACTTTGTTAGCTTTTGCAGTTGTTATATGACAATGGTCTGTTAGATATGAAACTGCAAGTTAAATTCCATTTTGTTAGAGTTGGTTTAATCTGTCGCTGTTTTAACATAGAACATGCTTAAAACTAGTTCAGATTTCAGAATGATGCATCCAATAGATTTCAGAAGTTGAGAGGTCAGGAGAATGTTTTGCATATAGAATGTTATTAATTTGTTTTACTTGGCAGGCAATCTCTGTCATGGCCCAAACTGGGTTTGCAGAGCTTATTGATTTCAACCCCATTCGTGCCACTGATGTCGCACTTCCTGCTGGCGGGACATTTGTAATAGCACATTCTTTGGCAGAATCTCAGAAGGCAGTCACTGCTGCTACAAATTACAACAATAGAGTTGTTGAATGTCGACTGGCTGCTGTAAGTATTAATTCTCTTATATTTTCCAAGTACTAATCAAATCATTTAGACTGAGTGATTATCTTTAAATAGCTTAAGTTTTGGATGAAGATTGTTTATAGTATGAGCATCCTTTTTAGGAACTTCATAAACCCCCTCCACTCCATGAATGAGAAAATCAAAGAAAAGAGAATCGTGTACTTATGAGTCACAGCTTGCAAATCTCCATATACATATATATATATATACTAGTGTCGCTTAACGTGTTTCACACGTGGCTCGTAGTGTGACTCGTTAAATTATTAAATTATATTTAAAATAGTAGTTAATTAAGAATAGTTTATTTTATTTAATATTTTAAATAATTTTTAAATTGTTTAATATTTTTAATTGATATTATATTTTATATTTATAGAAAATTTAAATAGAAAATATCAAATAATAATTAAGGTAGTTTATTTTATTTAAAATTCTATACAATTAAAAAATAATTAAAATAATAATTATTAAATATTTTAAACAGTATATTTTAGGTAGTACTCTAAAAAATTATCTCATCATAGTAATTTATTTTAGTTAGTACTCTAATTTCAATACTTATCTTAACATATTAGTTTATTTTAATTAGTACATTATCTTAAACATTATTTTAATAGTGTTTAATCAATAATTATATTTTATAAAGTTAATTATTTACGTCTGTTGAGAAAATTGTGACAGCGAATCAAGTGGTCTGATTGCAAGTAGTTTTGCTTGGAGGTTTATATAATGCTGAAGTTAAAATTGTTTAAGCTGAATATAGAACTTTACAAAGAAAAATAGCTACTTACAAAACGATAAATTGATCGTCCAATTGTTATTTATGTACATTTGCAAAATTTACTCTCCTAGATCAATGAAACTCTTTTATACTTTTCAATTATATATGACAACTAAAGTCGTCCCTTTTTATAAGTTTAGTAATCTTTACTCTCCTAAAATTAATAAACCTCTTTTTAATTTGGAAATAATTTACCTATTTTTCCATACTATATTAGCAATATTCCGTCAAAAATTAATTAGGAGACAATTTAGCTATTCTTTTTCTATATTAAATTATTAATGTTCTGTCAAACACTAAATATATTTATATCATGATGCAATTCTATCCTAATTAGAACTCTAATTATAATATAGTTTTAGTGATTAATTAAATAACTAATTAGGTAATGACTATAAAACCTTTATTTAGTAATAAATTGAAAAGGATTATTCGGTAAATTTGCCTGTCCCCCCCCCCATCCGTGCTTTTATATATAGTATAGATAGATAGATATAGATATATATATATATATATATACTATATATAAAAGCACGGATCGGAGGGGGAAGGCAAATTTACTGAATAACCCTTTTCAGTTTACTACTAAATAAAGGTTTTATAGTCATTAACTAATTAGTTATTTAAGTAATCGCTATTGTAATTAAAGTCCTACGTAGAATAGGTAGCTAAATTATCTCCAAAACTAAATTGTCTCCAAATTGGTAGGAATACCTATCTTTTAGTTTGATTGAACTACAAAATTAAAATACTGTATTTGGTTAATATATTATTATTTAAATTTTTATCTTATTATTTTTAAAGATAATATTATTTAATTATAGTTATTATAAAACCAAAAAAAGAATAAATTCAGTATGAAATAAATAATTTAAACCGAATATATTGTATTTACTTTAAAAAAAATCTTAACTAATTTAATATTAATTATAAATAAAATAATTGATATAACTATAATAAATTTACTAAATTGTTCATTGAGGAGTTACGTTACGAGCCACGTGCATAGCACGTAATGCGAAACTAGTATATATACACACACACACTTCCATACATACATACATACATACATACATACATACATGAAAATTAGTGAAGTTCTGCAGATTGCAACTCCTAAACATATAATTCGATTATAAAAATGTTTTCTTACTTACCTTATACTTTTGGGATATTTTTCAGATAGTGCTTGGAATTAAACTTGGGATGAAACCAGAAGATGCAATAGCAGAAGTAAAAACTCTCTCTGACGTTGAAGGATTATGTGTATCATTTGCTGGTACTCGTAATTCTTCTGATCCTGTTGTTGCTGTTAAGGTATTTATTCTTTTGAGGCTTGATATAAATGCTCACATGTTGCTAACAGTAGGTTATACGTGATGTTACAGAATATTTGCACATCTCTACCTATACCTAATTATTAATCGTCTTATGCTGCAGGAATTTTTGAATGAGGAACCATATACGGCTGAAGATATTGAAACTATCACTGAAGAGAAACTTTCATCAATTTTCACCAACTCCCAATCGTCATTGGATGTGCTAAGAGCAGCCAAGCACTTTAAGTTACATCAGGTACTATAATGGTACTTTTGGCTGGAGTTTTTATACCTGTCACAATTATCATTGCAGCACAAATTTAATTTTTAGTTTCCGTCCTTACCTTGATTGTTGGGTAATACTTGCATTCTACAACTGTTTTTTCTCCAGATTATTCCATGATAAAATTTAGTAAAATCTTTCTCTTTTTCATCTTTTATCGCTTTCTTAAAACTATATTATGTTTTTGTATGAACACCTTCATTGAAAATTCTTGGTGCTGCTATTATATGGATGGCAGTGTTGTCTTTATTAGATAGGTATATCCAGATTTGCAATTTAGCCCATTTTGTCCTTGTTAAAATTTTATTCTAATTTGCATAATTTTTTTGTCCAGAGGGCTGCCCATGTTTACTCTGAAGCTAAGCGGGTACATGCCTTTAAAGACACTGTATCTTCAAATCTAAGGTGCGTATATTGGTTTATAGAAATAATTTTTTCTTGATTTCCCTTTGATTTAACACGCACACACAAATGACATTTAAGTGTTTAAAATACTAAACTCCTGAACAATTGTTTGGCAGTGATGAGGACAAGTTAAAGAAGCTAGGGGATCTTATGAATGATAGCCACCACAGCTGCAGTGTTCTATACGAATGCAGGTAAATATTGTGAATCTGTAACAGTAGAAGCGTGTTTGATGTGTTTAAAAATGAAAATTGAAACGAACAATTCATGTTTGTTTCATGCCATTGTTATTCGCTATGTTGCACGGAAACACCTCAACTCTTTCATTTCCATTTCTAAACTTATGTCCTAAACTCCAAAACTCTATATTTATAAGTATAAAAAATATGGGAACGCCTCAAGTCTTTAATTTCGGTGTTTCTTTTCCATTTCTAATCATATTTCCTAAATTCCAAAACTCTATATCTGTAATTACATATTATTATAAAAAATATTGTTTCGCCGTTTCTTCTTTCTGGCATTTCCTATTTCAGCGTATTTGTTTCCGTTCTACTTAGGCTATGGGCATTCTTTGTCCACAAGTTCCTCTCTCCCCGTGCATGCTACCTAATGCATGTTCGTTCTTAAGTCTCTTTTGTTGTATGCTAGTGATTGAACTTATTTGTCCCTTCTTGCTGATAACAGCTGTCCAGAGTTGGAAGAGCTCGTAAAAGTTTGCCGGGAGCATGGTGCACTAGGCGCAAGGCTCACAGGCGCGGGATGGGGTGGCTGCGCAGTAGCTTTGGTAAAAGAATCCATCGTCCCACAGTTCATCCTTAATTTGAAGGTAAGGATTCTGTCATCTCATCCACTTGAATAATAATCTGCATATAAAGAATAATTTGAGATTTTGATATGTGTTATTCAATTCAGGAAAAGTTCTTCCAATCGAGGATTGACAGGGGCGTCATCAAGAAGAATGATCTCGGTCTCTACGTTTTCGCTTCGAAGCCATCAAGCGGAGCTGCTATTTTCAGGTTTTAACCGGCCAGTACGGGATTTGCTCATTGGTCAGCATTATTTATATCAGGAAAATGAATCACTCAGTCCTAACTGAATAAAGAGCGGGCAGCTCTGGTCAGAATATTTTGTTGTTTTATACTTAATTATTGTAAGACTAGTCACAAAAGTAAATAAGTATTTTAACAATTACTTGATGAACAAGGTGCTCATGTAAAGTTGATTAACCATTCCAAACTAATAATGCTTTATGGTTCCAATGAATTTTCTTAGTTTGAACAGTCACTACAATAGAACAGCAGATTTGTGACAGAAAAATCCGTCATAAATAAAATAAATCCGTCACTAGTTTCTGTCACCAAAAGCAATTCAAAAAAATTGCGACAAATTGTTTTATCCGTCACAAATTTCAATGCAAAAACATTAATCCGTCACAGTTCCGTTACGACGGATTTTCCGTCATTGACTATTTTTTTTGGGTAGTGAGTGAGCTCAGTTGATGTTGATGTGCATTAAATGGGTAAAAGAGGGTGTGGAGCAAATTAGAAAACATTGATAAAAAGATGGAAATGGTACAATATCTTGTATACAGTTGGGGTTGCTCATTGACTCTTTGAATTAGATAGGATTTTCAGAATCCAGGTACACGTGCTTATGCTTCTAACCTAACTGCCCATCATGTTACATAAGCGTCCGATGTTAATAATCTACAATAATTCATTTCTAGTGAGTGTGCCATCAATTATATGAATCTATCAAGTCAGTAGTGAATCTTAAATAAAAATTAAATGCTCGTTAATTAGAGTTAATAATAATTTATTGATTGGTTTATTTCACAAAAGTATGGCATGTGTGCCGCATTAATGTATCGACAATCTTATGTGGTAGACTTGGTCTAGCTAAAAAAAATTTGCTGGCAAGATTAGTGTCTTAAAAATTGAATTGGTAGATGAATCAGAGTGCCCACCGTTCTTGGTTCAACTACCGGTGGAATCTATTGATTAAAATTACAAAAACGAAAAATGGAACCTAACTTGTATGATCTATGTCTATCTTAGTAATTTTTATGCCCCAATAGCAACAATTTCAAGGTAAAATTGCCTAAATAAATTAAATAAATTTGTCCAATACCAAAAAATTCAAGATAAACTAGTCCAATACTAAAAAAATTGGCTGGTTCAATCGGTTTTAAAAATTTGTTTATGGTTCTACCAATTTAATCAAGTTTGACTGAATTTTTAATTTTTAGAGGTTAGCTAGACCGGACAGTTTCAACCGGGTGAACCGTCCGGTCCGGATCTTTGATCACTGGAGGAGATACTTTGGAGGTAGTCAATAGTGAGGTGTGGTACACAAAGCTCAAAATAATTGGAGACAAACTTGATATATGCAGAAAAATAAAATAAAATGTGGTCTCCTACCATCAAAACACGCAATATTTTGAATAAAATTCACCTGCATATCATGTGTATAAACATTTCTCTTCTTTTTCACTTGGATTTGGAGCTGTTCAAATAGGCCTACCATCTTAAGAGTTGCTTTTGAGTGCAAAAGAGTTATGGGTTTTGTCTTGCTATTATCTTGTCTTCACTTTTTTTTTATCCATTGATAAATTCATTAATAAAGAAAATTAAAATATAAAAATGGAAGCCATTCTACATACTTTAATAAAATAAAAAACAATAAAAAATAAAAAACAAAGATAATTCGAAAAGTAAAATTAAGCCGAAATCCCGCTAACAAATCATTTTGGCGCACAACAAATGACGAAATTCTGTTGGTACGGGTGGCTTAACTTGAATCTCATCCGACTATATCGATAAACCACTAAATTATTTAAAATTTCAAACTATTTAAGCATGTTCTTCACAATGAATCAAATAGATAGAAAACCAACAATAAATATAAAATTAAACATAAACAACCAAAATAAAATATTGAAAAAATCTTCAAAATTTTAAGATTCAAAGATCATCATCTAAACAACAAAATTATGACATGCAAGAGAAAAAAAATTCATAAAACCTTCTTTGAATCATAGATCCTTAACATGTAAATTAAAAAAAATTGAAAAGACAAGATTTTTTAAAAAGCATTCAAAATTGAATCTTTAAAAACATAAAAACTTCATCTATGAAGTAATTATTGAAGATAAAGAAGCATATTATAACATAAAATAAAGAAAGAAGAGGGAGGAGGGAGGAGGGAGTGGTTTTTTTGGCTAAAAAGTCAAGAAACAACCCCCTTTACACTATGGCTTTTTAGAGTTGAGTTAGAAAGAAGGGAGAGCTTTTTTGTTTAGACAGAGAAGTTAAACAAAAAATTCACTTCTCATCATCATAGCTAATTTTTATGGGTTTCATTTAGTATTAAATTATGAATTTTAGTACATTTTATTATTACAATGTAAATTTTAAATTTGGACAATGTTAGAAACTATTATATTTTTACTATTCAAAACACCGAACAATTATTCAATAAAAAGTAATGTTAACATCATATGATTAGAATATACAATGTTTGAATATTTACATTAGTATCTTTTATCAAAAATTTATTTGATGTTTAAATTGTAAAAAATAAAAAACAAAATCGTATATGACAACATCAAAATTTAGAATTTGTGTTATATTTATAAAATATATTAAAAATCATGATTTGCTTTGCGATTAATTTTTTATTTTCTATAAACGGACCAATTTGTTTTGTTCTGTTTTTTTTTTTTTTTGATAATTAGGGGAGGGGGAAGCGCTTGTGGGAGGATTGAACCCACGACCTTGACAGTTTGTTGTCCAACGCTTATACCATTTGAGTTACAGCTCGTTGGTCTGTTTTTGTTGTTATTGTTATGAAACATTGGAACTCTTAGATGAAATCTAACAGCTCATAACAGTTCTTTCAACAATAATTCAATAAAAAAAAACTATTTTATTTGAAAATGTTCAACCTTATTCGACATCTAAATCAAATATAAATAAAGTATAGATTGTCCATTTAATATTGCAGAAGGGAAAAACAAAAATGTAACGATTTTAATGATGAATTGCAAGTAGCTAGATTTCGGATTTTAAAAAAATCGAATAGTTACAAGATATTTATTAACAAAGCTTATATATTACTCCTATAGATCATGTTAATACGACGGTTTATATTTGTAAACGATAATATAATAATTCAAATATTATAATAATTCAAATAGTCTTTTTAAATCTCCATATGTCTTTACTATGTATAGCATCCAGACCCTTGAATCTTCTTTAATAACACACATTCTTTTTGTGGTTAATTTTTTCTTTTTTCTTTGAGCAAAAGAATTTTAACTTTGTAATTTTAAGGCGCAGCTACTGAGAAGATAACACAGCAAAACATAATCAATAAGATTCAAGGTACTCGGTCCTTGGTTTTAAAATTCAATTCAGTGGGCCAATTTAACATGCATAAATATTGGTAGTATTTGGCACAAATACACACTGCTATAATGTGTATTGATTAGTTCTTTTTTTATTTGTCATTAATTTATTTTTCAATTAAATACAACAATGCCAGACCTTTATGGTCAGTTTATTCATCCAAAATTATTGACAAATGTTTGAAACATACTTATTTAACAGCAATTATTTATTTATATACACAATCTTAACTATTTTATTAACTATCTTTTTAAAATATAATTTGTCTAATCCGTTAATTTTATAAATTGAGGTAAATAAATCAAAATTTTAATTGTATCAATTTTTAGATTTATTTTTATAAATTTTTGATTCTATAAATAGTTATTTTATACATTTAATTTTTAATTTTAATTTAGAAAGAATTATTTTGATTTAAAATGAGAATTATGTGATCGAAAATAGGTTTAAATTGATGGTTGAATAGTTACATTAATTTATAAAACTGGCAGACTGAAATATTTAAATTATGTTTTAAAAATTAATTTGACAAAATCGTCAAAGTTGTAGATATAAATATTTTATTTTGTTTAATCGTTGTCTATCTAATTTTTTTGTATTCGTCACTTGGATTTTTGTGAATTTTTTGTAATAATTTTTTTTACTATATTCAAGAAGCTTAATTTTTGAAATGTTATTTAGTTTTCCCAATATTTGAAAACTAAAATTACATATGTAATTATAAAAAATTAAAATGAAAGAAGAGAGGTACCAACTACCAAGTGTCGGTGAAGCCTCCTTTCGTTGTCACATAAAGAAATAGCAGGGAGCAAATCAAACAAGGACACTGCCCTTAATTTCTGTTTTCATTTTTCTTTGGTACCGACGACTCCCCATCGAACTTAAGTATAATTATAAAACGTAACTGTTGTATCATATCATTCATATAACAAATTAATAAAATGGTAGCCGTGGGTATTTAATGCTAAAAAAATAAACTAATAAAGTGTTTATCACATACAACGGTTGTGCCATGTTATTTTTACAATAAGTTAATAAGTATTTGTGGATATCAAATCCGAAATTACTGTCAAATTTTGAAATTGATTACAAATTTACATGCCTGAAAACTTCAAACAATATTCCTGAAAAATTCAAACAATAATGACCAATAGTCCAATTTAAACCTCACTATTTATTAAAAAAAAGTAGCCAAAATTTAAATTTGTGACCATAATTTTAAAATAGTCCGACTTAAACCACTAGACCAAACTCGTGGGAACTGTTTCATTCTTCTACAAGTAATTGATTGTAATTTTTCTATTTTACTACTATATAATATAATCACATAATGCGAAACAATTTATAATCTTTTAAAAATTAAAATTATTGCATTAGTTGTTTATTCATATTTTATGTGTTTTCCTTCCTGGAAGATCCAGCTGCTGCCATTTCCTGAACTTTCTTAATTTCCTCTCGTGTCCGTTCCTTATATCTCGCTCGCCCTTCGTTCTTGATTTTCAATTATTTAAAACCAAATCTATTCATTTATTTTTCAGGCTATCATTTTCTTTTAGATTCCATCATTTTTGAATTTCGATAGCCTCCACCTTTGCCCACATTGGATCTGGATTTTCCTTCCTTAAATTTCTCTTCAAGGTACATTCTTTTTTAATCTCAAAATTTTCAATCTTTATTATTGTTTTGCATTTTTTTATTTGTTTCTTGGTTTCGATTGGTTTTTAAGAATCTACATTTTTTTGGGTTTGTTTTGATTACTCTGTTGCTTTAATTTGCTTCAAAGTTTGTTCCTTGCTTTTTTTGTAAGTGTTTTTTTTTCTAATGATTCCAATGTTGTAGGTAGTACTCACACTTTATTCGATCAACGTACTGTTTCGAAAACGTTTCGGACACTTGAGGTTTCCGACTTTTTTTACATAGAAATTTAAAATAACACTGTGTATCCGGGTCTAGTGTCCCGTTTTTCCGTGTATGTGTTTGTTTTTGTTTTTTTATCACACTTTTTTGTAAATTTTATATTTGGTGAGATTGATTTTTGTTAATCTAATTGCAGGGTCTGTGTCCAACATTGGGATTGTGTTAACAAATTGGCATTGTTGGGCTCTCCAAAAAGTTATTATATATACAAAATTATTTAAGATAACTTAAGCTTGTATTCAAGCTAAAACTGGACAGTTGTTGTTCTTGTTTACTTGACAAAGTTAGGTATCTTTATTGGCTTTACTTGGCTTGACATATAATTTAGCTAATTTAATTTCCTCAAATGAGTTGACTTTGAGGTTCAATTCTCAAGTGGTTTTTGTGAAGTTAATAGAAACTTAAGTCATTTAAAGAGTGAGGATAGGCTGTGTTTTTGGTGGCTTGAGATGGATCATATGGCTCCAAGAGAGAGAGATTTCGAGGTTGATCTTGAAAATGGGGTGGAAGTTTTTGTTGAAGATACAAATAAAGACTCAATTTTTGGTGTAAAAACACAAGCAAGGGAGTTTCTTGCTAAAATTTGCGGTATATTTGTCGATGAAACAATTAAGGATGGTGAATTGGTGGAAAATCTATGTCATGATGCGCCAAATTCGAATGAGTTTTGTGTGGAGCAAGTGAAATTGGAGGGAGAGAACAAGACTAGTGAGGATACGGTTGCAGAGAACAAAGTCGTGAAGGAGAAGCGTAAAAAGACGAGCAATAAAAAATCTTCTAAGCCGCCTAGGCCTCCGAGAGGTCCATCACTGGATGCTGCAGATCAGAAGCTGATTAAGGAAATTACTGAACTTGCTATGTTGAAACGTGCTCGGGTTGAGCGAATGAAAGCCTTGAAGAAAATGAAAGCAGCTAAAGGATCATCACCTAATAGCAATGTGTTTGCTATGGTGTTCACCGTTCTCTTTTGCCTAGTGATAGCCTTTCAAGGTAATTATCCAAATCTTTCTATTTCGAGTTAAATAAATGGCCTGGTCACTATTGTAACTATATGATGTCTTGCTTATCTGCAACCTATATTGCACGGAAATTTATCGAGTTATATGTTTTGGCATTTCGTTTTTGTTATCAGAAATGCTTCTAAAATTCCAAAATTTATATTTATAACTCATTCTTACATAAAATATTGTTTCGCAGTTGCTCATTTCAGTGTTTTTGCATTTCCATTTTATTGGATCTGTATCTAGTTTACTCAATTTTTGCTGATTTATTTGTTTCCCGGTCCACGGCGTTCATTGCTGCTTGGGACTTGAAATTTTGCAGTGATGTCATCAGGAGTTGCACCTGCAAATGTACATGAATCGCCTATATCAGCGGAAACATCAGAGAGTGGCGGTTTGATTGGAGTACAGTACTTTGGGAATCCATCTGCAAGTGATCCAAATGCACCTACTTCTGGTTCCCCAAAGTATGCTTATGATCACTATTGATTGCAAGTTACCTTTGAATTATCTTGCCTTTTTGTTTTTATCTGTAAATTGCTGTCTTTTAGCGATAAATCTGATGATTTAAATGATATTTCGCAGTTATGTACAACCAATTGCTGGTGTCGGTCATTTTGTAAGCCTGAGAAGTGATATCAAATAAACCGGAGAATATCTCAACATTATAGCTATGCTTGAACATGAGAAAGAACAAGCAATATTCTTTCATGCCAATCTATCCTCCAGAGGAGAAGTTTGGTATCAAATCCAGTTGGAACATGAGATCTCAGAAGTCAAAGTTTGGTGGGTAATTTATTTCCTCTATGTACACTGTTTTAAATGGGGAGTGAGTTAAATTACCAAATCGGGTTTTTTACGGGATTGCAAGGGAAATTAGCCCCAGGATAAATAGATATAGCTTTTATAAGTTGCTTCCTTAGCAACTATTCCAGCCAAGTGATGCAATTGGTGGTTATATAAGATTGCTTACAGAATGAAACTCAGAAATGAGCTATTTTCCAACTAAATTTGGTGCAATAAAGTGAATTTTATGTGTTATTGTCTGTAAATTTTTCATTATATTGTGTTTTTTTGAAGTACATGCATGGCACAAACTTGGTGGGATCTATGAATGTAACTCATAATGATGGCTTCTTTGGATCTGACATTTTTGTTTGTGGGCGTATATATCATGTATGCATGTATACGAGCATACCAAAAGTGGTTCAGCTTAATTAGGATTTTGGGCCGAGCCACCATTTGCCTTGAGCATTGTTTGCACTAGGAGTGTCAAAACGGGTTTGTTGGTCGTGTTGACCCAGTTGGATGATATGATTAGGATCAATCCGAACACAATCCATTTAGTAATTGTTATGCAACCCGTATAAATCGTTCAATTTTATGGGCTGATTACGAGTCATAACACGGCCCATCTATTATAAATTGGTTGAATATGAATTATATCAACATGATAAATTTAATTCATTTATTTAAATGCGTCAAATATATGTTATATCAACACGACATGTTAACCCATTTATTTAAATGGATCGGTTATGGGTAACACTAACACATACATATTTAACACATTTATTGAACATATTGGGTCGTGTTGATACGATAATGACACATTTTAAGTTGTGTCATAAACGGATTAAACAGGTTCACATGTCGGCCCTAGCACAACACGTTGTAAGCTGATGACACAAACATATTTAACCTCAAATGCGATAGTGCTGAGAAATTTGGTTATGTTCGGTTTGACATAATAATTTTTTAAAATTTGTTGGTTTGGTTTGGTTTGGTTCTAAAGATAATAAAAAAAGGTTTAGTTTTACGATAAGTTGAACCGAACCGGAAAAAGAAAACAACTGAACAAGAGATTTACAACTTAGTCTTAGCAATATTACAGAAGTAGTGGCTGTGGCTGATCAATTCTTGAGCAGTATATTGATGATGGCTACACATATATCACAGAGTTTCTGCATTACTCTGTTCATTTCTACAAAGTCCAACTTAACTGAGCCTGAAATTTTATCTTCACATGCTCGAGCCTCGTTTTCAGCATATGCTATCCCATACTTGGCAAATCCGAATTGACAGTTTAGTATAGCATCAATGGCTTGCGGAAGAATGTAATCAACAATTGGAATATACGCTTCAGCGCAGTAGGTTAATTGTCGTTCTAGCTCAGCATCTGTGTTTCGGTTGATCAGCTGTAGTAAGTAATGTAGTGTTTCAGTAGCATTAAACAGAGTGATATTAGCCATTACAGAAGCTAGACCTTTAACATCTGTGTCCGAGTTTTGCGCATTTGATCGCAGGGACGAGATGCAGAGATCGTAATGTGGCGTCTTCTTACAAGTTTTGTCGATCATATCGTTAGTTCGGATTAATGGCGGAAGCAAGAAAAGAAGAAGAAGAAGAAGAAGAAGTGGAGTAGATGAGAAAGAGATTAAAGGATTCATCATCTTTAGAGAGTATTGGTGAAGAGGGTTTATGTTTGATTTAGAAATGCAAATTATAGTTATATATGTAGTTAATGAAAGTGGCAAGTGTCAATTATATGGTAGTTTTCTGTTAAACTATTTGGTAGCTTTTTATTAGGTTAAAAGCCAAAATGGTTGCATCATTAGACACTTTTGATTAATAAGCCAAATTGTTCCATCAGCAAAGATGCAAACCCTTTTGTGTTTAAGAGGTAATTTGCTGATAGAACCAAAACAAAAACTCTTAAAAATATAGACCAACTCTCTTCAAAATTTTGTTGCTATAACACGTTGTACGGAAACTTTTCGAGTTCTGCATTATAACATTTTCATTCCTCTAAATGATTCTAAACCTCTTATATTCATTATGTATAATTTATTTTTCTAAAAATATAGTTTAAACATTTTGTATGCTACCGTTTTTCATTTCAGTATTTTCGTTTTCGTGCTATTTTTTATAGAGAGTATTAGGAAATAGTGATACGAAGATGTAATGAGCTAGAAATGTAAAGAATTAGAAGGAAGAAAGGGTAAGACGTGAGTTGGGTGAATGAGAAAGTGGTAGGTTGGAAAATAGAAATAAGAATAAAGATGAAAAAGACATAAAACTACTTTATACATGAACATGGGAATCTTGAATTGTGGTTTATAAGGAGAAATATAGATGGTTAGAGTGTTATAATTGAATAAGCCATTTTTGGATTGTGCTCCTATATATAGGAAAATTCTCTATACGTGATTTAGAAGTGCAACTCATTGAACTTGTTCATTTTCTTTTTCTTTTATTGAAGGAAGAAGGTGATGCCGATGGCATAATATACGTGCACTTTTAGATAGAGTGATTATTCCGCACAACGGTTGTGTCATATTATTCATGCAACAGTTTAGTGAAATATTCGCAGTATTGAAATATTTAATATTTGTTTTATTTTTGTAGTCAAATATTTTAAAAATGCAAAAATTATTTATTTGTTGTACGAATCACGTCGTATAATTGTTGCGTTGAATAAATATTCGTCTAGATAAGTGGAAAAGAGAAATGTAGAGGCAGACCAAAAATTATTGTGATTCTTGAGTTGAGAGATTTTTTAGTTCGTATGGTTCAGTTTAATTAAAAAAAATGGGTCAAATAACTAGTGAGATGAATTTTTGTCGTTAAATCTTCAAAATTTGTTATTCCTATTTTTAGTAATTTTATTATTTATTTTTTATTTTATGAGTTCTTTTATTTCGAAAAATAATTTAGAATTTCAATAAATTTAAAATTTTAGTATAAATTATAAATTCTATTGTTTAGTTGAGACAATTTATATAAATTATAAATTCTATTGTTTAGTTGAGACAATTTTAATGAAACACTAACGAATTTAGAGTTTTGACTAGCAAACAAACCAAACATAGCCGAGTCTTAAAATGTCTACGTTCACTCGTCGTATAAAAGAGTTGTTTTATACTTGGCTCGTACTCGATTTATATTTGGCTCATTCTCGATTGGAGCTTTGAATGATGAGTTTGAACTCTGTTCTTTGAAATGTTGTAGAGTTCATAATTGATTCAGAATCAGCTCATGTTTTTTTAGATGCTGAACAAGTGGAGTTAGAACTAGTTTATGTAGGAGTTAAACAAGTCGAGTTCGAAATTGTTCATAAAGAAGCTAGTCTGTACTCTTCAATGCCCAAGTTATGCTCTAGTCCTCAAAATAAAATTTGTACATACTCAAAAACTAAACATTAATAAAAAATTGGGACCCAATTCCTAACTAGCAACTACAATTAATGGTGCTTTTTTTAAGCAGTGAAAAGGGATGCATTTGCAGAACTGATGTCCTAAATAAAAACAAAAACCTGACAAATTAATCTAGTCCACAAACAAATTTCAACAACAGTGAATATCCTTAAATCACAAATACAAATACTAATCCTACTGCTCCAAGTTCAATAAACCTTAGGCAGAATCATCAACAAATAACTTTCATTTTTTCACAATTCGAATCATCGATTAAAAATACTATGTTCAATCGGTGATTCAAATCGTAAAAAAAATAAAAAACCATATTCAAAATCACAAAATAAACTATTGTTCGTAATTTAATTTGCACTTAACCCTATTTTAAAACTAAAAAACTAAAATCATCATAAATCCTATGACAATAACTTAAGAATAGCAACAGCAACATCACAAAGATGGGTAATAAGCTTATTCCGTTCAGACAACGGAGCCTCATCAGAATCAGAAAAATTCTTCTGACAAGCATCAGCTTGTTTACCAGCATCAGACAACAAATAGCTTGTGAAACCAAATTTGCCTCTGAACAGAGCATTCATAGCCTGAGGAAGATTATATTTCACGACAGGAATATATAATTCAGCACAGTTCGCCAGTTTTTTCTGTAACTGAGGATCAGCTCCTTGTTTGATAAGCTCTTGTATAAAGGTTAATGTATCAGTTGCATTAGACAGAACCAGATTGGCCATTGTTGAAGCTACAGTTTTGACATCTGGGATAGGGTTTTGAGGGGTTAGTGATGAGATACAGAGGTCGTAAAATGGTGTTTTTTTGCATATTTGGTCTATTAGGTCAGAATCTGAAGCGTGTGAGATTTGTTGTCTGATCAGAATCAGTAGTAGAAGAAGAAGAATGGAGAATTTTTTCATTGTTGAAGAGGTTTAAGTTTGTTTATTTGTTTTTGTTTTGGAAGTGAAGTGAAGTGAACAAAAATGTGTTGATGTGGTGTCGTTTTAAAGACAGATGGTGGTGTAATAATGTGTTTAAAAAAAACAGTGGGTGCGGAGATTCTGATACCAACCTGTGGTAGTTTGAGCTAAAGAATTCACATTAAGTTTGATATGATATACTGCAAGCTCTGCTCTCACTTTCTAGGGTTTCTTTTTTCTTGGATGTTTAACTTTTTCTGTTTGATAGCTGGACCAGTTTCATGTAAAGTTAATCAGCCTTTTAAAACCTGAATCGGTGGCTAACTGGTGTGATTGGCGGTTCATAATTTAACATCTTCGACCAGTTCATTAAAAAACAGAGCTATTTGCTAATTAAAATGGCATTTTACATTTTTAGCGATTTAAACACAATTTATAAAATTTGATAACTCACAATATCTTTTCAAAAAATTGGCATCTTTCAGCTCGCCATCATTATCCGGTATTAACTGTGAAAAACGCCATCATTTTTGGGAATACAATGTAGGTCTAATTTGAATGGTTAAAACACATCTAAATGCATTGAGAGGTTATGGATTCGAATCACGCCTCTGTCACTAACAACTAACAATTAAAATTCGTAAATAGTCGATTACGCTCTTTGACAAAAAAAACTACTTTAGCTCTCATTATCAAAAGATAAAAGGTCAAATTATTATTTATCACTTAGATTGTTTTTTGGTCGGTCCGCTCTTGGGGTGGGTTCGACCGCGTGGGTAAATACTCGGGGCGGCTAGTTTAACATTTCACTGCCAGGGCCTTCGTTTTTATACGGGCCTTAACAATTCGTCCAAATGCTTCGTGTGAGTTCATATTGGCCAGGGAATTCGAACTTGATATTTGGTTTCAATTTACCGTTCACACTTGAAACCCCCTTAGCCGATTCATGTTGGGTAAAAAAAGATCCAATTTATTTATCGCAATATCTTTCAAATACTTTTTAAGTAAACATTTTAGAGATTAAAAAAAAAGCAGTAGACGTTACTTTTTATGAGGAGACACCTTAAAGTTGAAAATCTAATAAATACCAGATGAACTGTTTGTGGTGAGAAGCTTTAGGTTCCGTTGAGCAAAGAACGTGGCAACGACAACAAAGGGGGTACGTGTCAAGAAACTGGAAGAAGAAGACAGAGAGGATCTAAAATGTGGAGCATTATTTAGGGTTTGTGGTGTATACAATTTTGCATTTGTTGTCTGCTTCTGCTTGTCCTAATTTTGATCCTTTCTTTCATTAATTAGAACACATAAACCTTTGCTCGTGAACTTCTAGAATTATCTATTGTCTCATTTCATCTTGTAACTATGCACCGACTCAACTTCTAGAATTATCTATTGCCTTTTATTTTTGTTAAAATTTCATTTTTTTTTATCAGAGATAGACCTACTTTAAGTTAGTTGTTAACAAGTATTAGCGGAAGTTAATATGTATTTTTTAAAGTTAAACCAGACAAACCACGGCCTGAGGAGAATCGGAGAGTCGAACCCCGACCTCATACATATAGAAGGCTTTTGCCATCAAGCCAAGTCTTCAAATGCGTTAAAATTTCATTTTAAACGGCAAAAGTTTAGCCTTCTAAACCACTAGGTTCCATATACTAAGAAAATAATTGTCTTCATATTTTATACTAATACAATAATTAAGAAAAATATTTATTTATAAGAGACAAAATAGCTTAGAAGGTCCAAAAACTGAAGTGAAGACTATAATACTTGAATGGATGTATATTGTTGTTACTTTGCCGAGGTCTGAATAGAATTGGCTGAAGTGAGGGTGTAAACAAACTGGCTGAATTGGCTTGCTTACAAGTAAACCTGTCCATGGGCCAGGTTTGGATCAAATTCGGGGCGGATTTATAATTTTTCTATACAAATCCGAGCCTTGCCCGAGTCCGGTTCGAGATATATTTTCTATCCAAATCCGACCTTACATTATATTTTTATGGATATAGGCCGAATTTGAGCAGGCTTACATAAAAAATTTATAAAAATAAAAGCTCAAACATGCCTATAAAATGGTAGGCTTTTTCCAGACCGAGCTTGAGACGAAAAATTATTTTTCAAGTCTGGCTCTAATTAAAGACCGGGCTTGTGCGGATTTGAACGGGTATCCAAATCCATAAACAAGTCTACTTACAAGCGGTTCGACGTTCTGCCTCGACTAGTGTTCAGTTTATAATCATTAATAAATGTTAAATAAATCAAAATCGAATTTGATTTTATATTTATTTATTTATTTAAACGGTCGAAGATGAACATGTAATAATTTCATAGTATTTACGTTCACGAGCAATTTGTATAAGAGCTTGTTTAGTTGATCGTGAACGGACTTGTATATATTTTAATTAAAGAATTGTGATTGAATCATATAGGAGGTTAATAAAATGTTGGCTAACTAAATTATATAGAAGCTTGATAAAAAAATTGTGACCTATTTCATGTTTGGAGTAAATATAATATTTTAAAATTTATTAAAACTATATAATTTTAAGTAAAGCAATGTGATTTATTTTTTTTAATAATTGAAGAGGAGGCGCTTGTGAAATGATACCAACCCACGACCTAGCAGTTTGCTGCCCAACGCTTATACTGTTTAAAATATAGCTTATTGGTAAAATAGTCAAATTAAATATTATTTTACTCTCAATAAGGTTCAAAGTTAGGGTCTCTCAGTCATTATCCATATGTCTTACAACCAAGTCAAAACCTCATTTATATAACAAGCTGAATATAAACACTTTAAACAGTTTTATTTACAATTCTAAATATAAAATATTTAAAATTTATGAGATTCATAAATTTAAAATTCAATTATTGGAATTAGATATAAAATTCAATAATTTTTTAAATATTATAATAATTTTTTTATATAAAAATAATAGATTTTAATTTTTCATCTTTTAAGCGAAAAAATGGTCAATATTTAAATTCAAATATTTTGGAAATTTTTATTATAATGCTAAATGATAGAATTTGTATAAATTTATGAATTTTTATTATTTAAATTTTTCAAATTAGTATCTGCATTTTATAAAATAAATTGTTTGTTTTCGATAATTAGAAAGGCAGTAGCACATAGGAGAATTTGAACTCACGATCTAACAATTTGTTGCCATCGTTTATAGCGTTTATACTATTTGAACTATAGTTCATCGGTTTATTTTATTCGTTTATTATTATTGAATTTGAACGTGTTTAATATTGCATATGTCCGTGATTAATTTTTTAATTTGAGTGAGCAACATGTTTCCATTGATACACTCCTTTCTACAATATAATTTTGATTTAGGTATCAGGAGTGTTTGAGATTTAATTATCTCAATTATGCATCTAATATAATTCATAACAAGATACACTAATATAAAGGTTTAATAAAGAAGGCTTTTGGTACTAAATTTAAATTATTTTTTGGGTTAAAGTTAGGGGTGAGTATTCAGTCGGTTCCGCCAAGACCGGACTGATAACTCTTTTACCAAATTAACTGTTCGACCGAATATTCAAAATCGAATCAACCGAATAAGAAAATTTAACCGAAAATTAAATCAGCCGAATAAAAAAGAAAGAAGTCGGCTTGATTAAAATTTTCTTAGTTCATCTTTTGAATATCTAATCCTTCGTATTTTGGTGATTTTTTTTCTTTAAATCTACGGATTTATTTGTGCATTTAAAAGTATGGAAGGTTCAGGTGATTACAAAACTAAAATTATTTAAATGTTTTTCAAATAATTTGAAGGATGTTTTTGTACCTTTTCCTTATTTTTCTAAAAAGAATAAGTAAAGCAATCACACAGTTTAAGAAATTTGGCATCACTTGTGACCTCATTCTGAACACTTACATTTATAAATGTGATGATAAGAAAATGTTCTAACCTAACTTAATTTTATTTAAATGTGCAATGTATTAGTTTCACATGTAATGTTAAAATGGAGGGAGCTCACAAGTTAGTTAGCATTCAAAATTTCGTTCACGTGAAACATCTAACTAATGTATTATTTCTAAGCTGACTAATGCAATGCTTTATTTGTTTTTTTACACAATTACTTTAATTTTATTTTATTTTTGATGTTTGAAGAAACGAAGACAGAAAATCTAATCATTTAGATCAATACGGATTGGAATTTTCTCAAATTCGGGAGTTAAATTTATGATCGACACCATTTATTGTAAAATGAATGGTGTAAATTAATTTATTTAAATTTAATTTTTTTCCAACTAGACTATCTATTTGGTAATAAATGGTGTGAATTTAATAAACCTGACCCATTGAACTTGAAGAAATCTCAATCCGATCAACACAATAGCAGAACTGTAGAGCTCACTTGCTTCAGAAGTTTATAATTTCCGGAAAGTTAATTACTGAGAAAGTTAGTGTAGAGAATATCAACCTTTTTAGTACTTGGTTCACTTAATAACTTTATGAGAAGTTGCATTTTATTTTTAATTAATTTAAATTTAAAGATAATATTATCCACAATAACTAAACTGTCTACGTAAATATAGAAATAACTGAATTTTAATTAATGTAACTAGTGAAGTAGAACTTACTTAGATTTTGGTAGGAAAATTATTTTTTAGGTCAACCCCTCAACTTCGTATGAAGTAGATTGACAAAAATGAACCAAATAAGAAAAAACGGTTAAAAGTTAAATTTTTTTAGTGAACTTACTCCCAACCAAATGAGATTGTAGATTTCTAAGAAGCACGGAAACTTTGACAAAGTTGCGTTTCCCGTTTCGGAAACGTTTCGGAAACCGGAAACTCTTGGACACCCGTACGAAACGTTTCGGGCTGCTTCCGTAATATTAAAAATTAAAAATTTGTAAAAAAATTTAAAATTATCACCCACAAATAAAAAAATCTAACTAATTACCCATAAATTTTACATTTGCATTGCCCATTATACATCAAATATACTTATTTGTGTTGAATTATATTATATTTTTTATATATTTATAAAATTTAATTTATTTAGTATATTAAAATGAATTATTTTGTTAATTATCATAAATATTTAAGTAATATTTTTATAAATATATCCCTACATTTTTCTTACTTACACGTTTTCCTCACGTTTCGTGTCCTTCATTTTGAAAAACTTTCGTTTCTCCGTGTCCGTTTCGTATCATTTCAGTTTCCCGTTTCCGTTTCCGTGCTACCTAGGTAGATTTTGTTCAACAATGTCAAAGTTAATTGCCTATAATCTAAAGATCCAGTGGCACTAAAAAGCTAAATTATTTTTAAAAAAAAATTTATCCCAACTTATTCAATTTTGATCAATTCGTTGAAACACTATTCAATTTTTAAAATCGATTTAAAATTTTAAAAATTTAATTTATCCGAACTATATGTCATTTAAATTGGCAACTTTTTTCTTTCCATTTTTTTCAAAAAATCACATTCAATTGCTATTGTAGGAAAAATTAAATCAATTTTTGAAAAATAAATAGATTTTCAACAAATTTATTAAATTGGAATAGATTTACAATATATAAAAGATATAGATAGATTTTTAAAAGTTAAAGAATTTTGGCTTTTTGGCGCTGTGATGCATAATCTAAAATACTAAAATAAATGATTCTAGAGTTTTTTTTTCAAACATATGCATGGTTAGTCGTTATTATTAGTGTTAAATTTGAAGGTTTTTTTATTCTTAAAAAAAACAAAGCAACATGCCTCGAAGATGGGGGTTGAACCCCAAACCATCCGAAACGCATTGGAGGACCTAGACACCGGGGCTAACCTCATTTGTAACAGATTTAGAGGTTACTTTTTTTTTTCTATTTGCATTCTGATTATTGAATTTTAAGATATAATAAATTAGTTACTAATACTGTGTTTTTATTAGAAATCGGCTCCCATATAGGTATTACATTGGCCGAATTTCATTAGAAATACGATGGAGTTACTAAAAGTATAACTAATTTATAACATCTTAAAATTAGTAACCAAACTTGCAAATAGAAAAAAGTCTCGAAACTTTTATAATCAATTCTTTCGAGATATGTTATAAAGATAAAATGCTATAACATAATTAAATACATGTAAAATTATACACTATATGTGTTTCATAATTTAGATAAGTTTTTAAAATTATAATTTAATATGATATTTTCTTTTATTTTAGTTTGAGCCGTCGATTAATTAATATCAGTTGGTGTTTTTATATAGAAATTTATATTATAAATTCTTTTTAAAAAAATTTAACACATCAGCAAATTTTTAATTGATAATTTGAATTGAAATAAAAAGTTTATAGTTAAAATTATAAAAAATAACATTCCGTGTTAAAATTATAATTATGCAAGTCTATATTATATGTGAAAATTTCAAAGTTTGAAAGTTAAAATTATTAATTAAAATAAAAAGAGTTTTTGGAGATTGGTTTTTGTCATAGGCATAGCCATCGTGAGTCTTATACCCATCATTGGATCAACAACACAAAACAAATAACCAAGAAATTAAGACATCATATTTTAAAGTAGCAATAAACCCAACAAAACAAGCAATTATAAGATCACAAAGACTTCTCCAAACATTTAACCAATGTCATATACTACCGCCCATAAATCTTTGGATTAATTGCAAAATAAATCATGAATTTTAGCACGTTTTATAATTACATCATGAATTTTAAAATTTAACAAATTCAATCACCAACTTTCAGTTTTTGACAATTCGGACACCGATATGTTTTTCATTGAAAAAAAAATCTAGATATAGCTATCGGAGCAGTGCATGCCAGCCATGATGTCCACGTGGACATTCTTTCACGAAAAATGGCTCGGTGTTCTAATTTGTGAAAATATAAAAGTCGTGACTGATTTTGTCAAATTCTAAAATTCTACAACTCACACTAAACTTCGTGATTCAATTTGCACATAAACGTTAACCTATTTTCATAAAATTAACAACAACAATAATAACTAAAATATTTAAAGAACCCTTTATTAATCAATTATCATTAAAAAAAAGAAACAAGATCAAAGCAAAAGTTGTATAATAGCAGAAGCAATAAGAGAAGAATGATGAACCATATTATTCAACTGAGTCATCGGAGATTTTCCATGAAAATCTTCTTCACAGCCAGTAGCTTCATTAGCAGCATCATTAGTATCAGTCTGAGCAAATTTTGGCGCACCTTTCGTCAAAGCTTCAATGGCCGATGGTATAACATCACTTAGAACTACACTATAAGCACCAGCACAAGATTTTAATTGTTTCTTCAGCCCTGGATTCTTACCAATTTGCTGGTGAATGAAATTTAATGACATGGTTGTTCTAGCTTTTATTACATCAACCATAATTAGTGCTAATTTTGTTGTGTCTGCATTAACACTTCTTGGGTCTGATTTCAGAAAGTTGACACAGAGTTTGTAATATGGTGTTTGCTTGCAAGTTTGAGAAATAAAATTTTGATTGGATTGAACAGAAGTGCATTGAGTTAGTGAGATAATTAGGGTTGTGAAGAGGAAAAAAATGGATGATTTTGTCATTTTTTTTTTGGTTTTGGTATTTGATAATTAATTTGTCGATGGTTTGTAGGTCTTTTTATAGGCAGATTTTTGGTTTTTGTTTTCTAATGTAATTAATTCTTTTGATGAATTAATGCATTTAATTTTGTATATATGTAGTTATGTGTTTTTGGATATAGTCACAAATCACAATGGATTAAAAACATTTGACTAATTAACACAAATTGCTAAGTTAGGAATGATTTGGAAGTTTAAAATAAATACAAAAAAAACATGACTTGCATTTTTTTTCATGTAAATATAGTAAGTAAAAATTTGAATATGATGACTGAATTATCTACACTATATTAGAAATTATAGAAAGTTATTTAAAACCAATTTGACTAAAATTTAATTGAAAAACTAACAGAAACTCTTAATATAGAAATTGCATAATGATGATGACAAAGCTTATCATATATGGATTTAAAGATAAAAAGGGAAGTTATCTAGAGACCTACCTTTTGACAAAAGCAATCATGTTGGTGATGTATTATCATATCATATCATAATGCCATAATTATTGTAATGCTTAAATATTATTTAAATTTAAATCTTGTTATTATTGTTAATTGCAATCAAGTTTTTCAATTGTTATTATTATAATCCAAATTTTTAAGTTTATTACAATTGTGTCTCAAGTTTATTTTTAATTTAAAATCAACCTACGTGGCATATACATAGGTGTCTAATAAAACTATATTACACATCAAACCTTTAAAATACATTAAACACATTAAGAAAAGTAGAAACATATGAGTTTTAACGGATAAATATTAATTTTTGTATTTTCAACAGAAAAAGTTTGATTGACATTGTAAGAAAAATGGATAAAGGATAATGATGTGTCTATAATATTGTCCATCTAGGCATCTCTGTGTCTTATCGCGTAGATTAATTTTTAATTCTAATCAAAATATAGACATAATTGCAACAAATTTAAAAGCTGTGATATAATTGTGAAATTTAAAAGGCTTGGTTAAATTTAATAATCAATCAAAAAAGTTGGATTTAAATACTCATTAAGCCTTGTTTTAACCAATAACACAAATGAAAAGCAATACTTAAATTAGGGGTCTACCACAATCTGCAAAAATAAAAACCCAAAAGTATAAATATTTTAAGTAAAACAGTGGGCATGGATATGGAAGAAAAGGAAGAATTCTGGAGACACTGAACCTTCATAATATTTGTAAATGAAGGAAATAAAAGAAGAGGTTCGATGTACATACAACTGGATATAGCACTTGTTTTTTAAGAAATTGATTGATTAGTAGGCTTTTATTTTCATTACATTTTATTATTTATAGCATTATTAACCAATATTGAGATTTTATTTTATTTTTTGCATAAAAGACATGCAAATCAAACGTATGAGAATGACCTGCTTGTAAGTCACCAAAACCTTCTATAAGTAAAATTTCTACATGAATTTTTATATTTAATTAGTATTATAAAATTATTTTTATATTATTTTATTTTAAATTTTGCATTTAAGTAATTGTCTAAACTCTAAAGTCATTTCATATGCCTAAAATTGGGCAACAATCAAAATCAGCAGCCTCCTGCAGTGTTTTGGGTTATAGTTTTCATTGTACTAAAAAAGAAATTAAGCCTAAAAAGATTTTTAGAAAAAAATTCAGCAATCAAAGACGTCTCTTGGAAAAATAAGAAGGGCCTAAAATGGAGAAAAAAATACATCAAACAATATAGACAGCAAGTTTACAAAACTACAATTTGTTACAAAATTCTGACTTTCTACTGTTTAGAATCAAATCAATCTTTTAGTTATGGAGTTGAACGTATCTCATTCTTATCCACAATGAATGGTTGTAAATTCTTTCGACTCGACTGCAACTGTAAACCGAGAAACTCGATAGTTCAGTGAAAACGAATAGTTAGCAGTTAGCAACTGGCCACCAATGTCACTTTCAAAAGTTTTAACCCCCCTCACTCGATTACTTGGTATCTCCATTTGTTGCCAAATACCCAACAAAATAGTCGGGAAGATGTTGCGAAAATGCCGGGGTCCTCTTGTCAACAGCCTTCCAATATGCTTTCGTTTTCTTAACACTTCCGCCATTGAACTGAACATTCTTAGGCAGTTCTATTGCTCTCACGATTGACAATTCCATCTTTCTATGAATTCCAAGACACCCGCTATATAAATTCCTCAAAAAATCCTCCTCAACTGATTCTATATCCACAAAATCTCTCCTAGTTGGATTTAAACCCCAGTAAAAGATAACATTTGGTTCTGATACATCCATGTCAACGTATTCTAAGGGGTTGGGATCACAACGATCTTGCATCACTTCAAGCTGCAGAAAGAAAAAGAAACCCAAAATGTTGAAACAGAAATTCACTATCAGTTGAAATTAATTTAATTTTAGAACTGTTAAGATTTAAGATACACTGTGCAGTTAGCGAAATGTAATTCTAGCAGACATAACATTTGAGGAATTTCTGAGATATGCTGAGTTAGGTTGCTATATTATCCAAGGAGACATGTTCTTTCAAATTTCGGAAATATTGAACATATTAGCATGCTTAAAAGATCTCCAAACATATTGAAGACATAAAGCTGTGGGATGAAACCGAATAACTATTTACCTTAAGAAGTAAACAGCGGAAACGCGACTTAACCCAACCCACCCAGTCTCCTAGCGTATCTTGATCAGGAGCTGAAAGGTGAATCTTCACAAATCGGTTATACGTCTTTGAATAAGGAAAAGGCTCAAAAATGCTGTTCCAGACAAAATCAGGCCTTACGATATCCTACAGTCGTTCAGGAAATAATTGTAAGCAACAATCTGCACAATATTATTTAACTAAGATTTCCCTAACAAATCCACAATGGTAGCGCAGGCCAGATAAGAGAACAATTGAAAGGTTAAATATGTTACATAGTTACCTGCAACTTATACTCAATTAAGCAAGATATTGTACCTTAGTCAAGCGATATCCTCTGAGAAACTCTGTTCTGATCTTGTAGTATGTGCTTTTTGTGATATTCGAATGGCAATATTCATGTGGACTACAGGGCAATCGAATAGGCATGAAGGAGCGTGTCTCAACAAAATCTCCAGCTAGTGATGACATTCCATCTTGCAGCACTACAGGTGTAGGCCACGGCCACATGGCAAATGTAGTAAAGAAGTTTGTTATTAAAGCACTCACACTTGCATTTGGATGATTTTGACAAACAAATGCTGCAAGAATCGCCAAATGAACTCCTCCCAGAAAACCATTAAGCTGCATCAAGTGAAAAATTACATAGAATCATACACTTTTGGCAGAAAGCATATTATAAAACAGTAACTGGCGCACTAAACATAAATGTAAAACCACTAACAAAAGCATACACGTACATTGCCATACACTCCACGCCTGTTCGCCCATAGTTTAATGCATCGCAACATTGATTGAAAATTCTGAAAGAAGTTAAGTCAAAAATTCATAAGCGAAAACTGAAACTGCATAAGCAGTATATTCCCTTAATTGCTTTTTTTTTCAAGAAATAACTAATTCTTTGCATGAAAAAAACAAATAAACAGTTACCTCCAGATCCGGAACAAGCTGAAGAATTTGTTGATTTGCACGAACTCCAGATAAACTCTTCCAACTGGTTTCATCAATATTCCTTAGGAAGAATGGATTAAGTACATCCACATTCTGCAATTCAAATACTCGACATCAGTACATTACGTCATAAACTGAAATAGCAAATAAAATATATCTACAATCATTAGTAACAAAACAGATGAACAGAAAAATGTTTCATCCACCATGATACATCATACATGTATGTACAACATTTTCCATACTCACATCAGGAACTGCTAATACTTGAAGCTGCGCATATGGAAGATCAACTGAGATCCCATCAAATTTAAACCGCATCAACGGAACTTTTGCATCCTTTATACAGTATATATCCGATACTTCTGGTCTGCTTTTAAGCATGTTACGCAGAACAATGAAAAAATCCTCCTGCACAAGTATTACACAAAAACAATAAAAAAGAACATCTAACGCACATTTCAATCTAGATAACAGAAAACACAAATGGACACACAAAAAAAATACTTACAGCCATTGTAGCAAAATAAGGCCCAACACATAACGCGTCAATATCAGACTCTTGACCATGAACCTGACATTCGAAAATACTTTTAGACAATCAACAATTTAATTTTTCCGAAGCGCTATGACCTAATCATAGTACAATACGACAAAATTATTATCAATCATTAAAACTTTTGATAATAAAATTGAGACTTACACCGAGACCGTAAGATCCGTAAGTCAAAATTGTAGCATATGTAGCTGTAATTAGTTCTTTAGGGAGTCTACGCTGCCAAGCAACTTTCTTAGCCCAAGCCACCACTATCTGATTAATTACACAGATATTTAGCATGAATAAATAAATAAATCACTAGAACATAACTAATTCTAAACAAGAACATTAACTAAAATTACTTGCACCGGCATTAGATTAAATAAAAATTACCTTCTTAAGATTTAAAAGAACATTTTTCCTCTTCTCTTCTTCTTGTAGAGGAGGAACCAGTCCTTCATTAGCCATAAACTAATAAAACATCAAAAATTATTAAAGAAAACGATCACATTGCTACATTGAATTTACATACAAAACATTTTTTACCTTAAGAAGAGAAATGGACCGTTCCTCCTCCATTTGAGTCGATAATGAAGAACTCAAACTGAACGGAAACGGAGAAACCGCAGCTGGTAGCGGCGACGGTGAGAAATTGTAAAGAAAGAGAGCGTTACGATGAAACTTAGGGTTTATGAAACGAAATGACGGTTTTAGAGATTCATGATCAACGAAAACGACGACGTTCATGCAATTATAGGTAGCATTTGCTCCCATACAACAAACAAGAAGAGCAGTTGGTGAATTGATTGGTGATTGGATAGTGCTATTAAAAATATTTAGTAGGAATAAAAAGGAAATTATAAAGAAATTTTAAAAGAAAGAAAAAATGTTAATTTGGAGGTGTTTGGTTGTTGAGAATTTGTTGGTGATTATGCATTGAAGAGAGCTGGAAATGGGAAAATAGAAAATGGAGTCTGTGGTATGAGTGTGGTGTTTTTTTGCTGTTTTTGAAATTGCAAGGCTGTTCTGTTCGGTTTGTTTGTTAATTTTAAACTGGGAAATTTTTTTATGTGGTGGCTTATTTATACCTGCTTACGTGGCAAAAAAGTTGGAAGCTTGTGCGTTTTGGTAATTTGCTAATTTGGCTAAGAGCATCTCCAACAAACTCTTTAAAAGTGTTTAACTCTTTATTTTAAAGAGTTTAGCACTAAAATAGAGATCCAGTGAACTCTCCATAATACAAATTTTAAATAGAGAGTGAGTTTAACTCTCTACATGTGGAAAGCCAAACTCACTCTCTATTTCTTATCTTTTTAATATAATTTCAAATTTCAAACACATGGATTATCTTTTTGTTTCCAAAAAATATTTTTTGATATTTTTCTCAACATAAAATATAAAAAAAATAAAATTACAACAAAAAAAAATAAATATAGCAATTAAATAAATTAAATTTTATTAAAAAAATATAGTAAAGTGCTATATTTTAAAGAGTCCATTGGAGTAAAATTTAAAATTCTAATCTTTATATAAAAGATGCTCTTTATATTCAAAAATATGCTCTTTATAATGGAGAGCACCTAGGTAGCACGGAAACGGAAACGGGAAACGGAAACGATACGAAACGGACACGAGGAAACGAAATTTTTTCAAAATGAAGGACACGAAACGTGGGGGAAACGTGCAAATAACAAAAATATAGGGATATATATATAAAAATATTATCTAAATATTTATAATAATTAACAAAATAATTCATTTTAATATACTAAATATTTAAAATTTTATAAATATATAAAAAAATATAATATAATTCAACACAAATAAGTATATTTGATGTATTGTGGGCAATGCGAATGTAAAATTTATGGGTAACTAATTAGATTTTTTTATTTGTGGGTAATAATTTTAATTTTTTTACAAATTTTTAATTTTTATTATTTACGGAAACGGCCCGAAACGTTTCGTACGGGTGTCCAAGAGTTTCCGGTTTCCGAAACATTTTCGAAACGGGAAACGCAACTTTGTCGAAGTTTCCGTGCTTCTTAGGAGAGCACCATTGGAGATGCTCTAATAGCTTAATTAAGAGGAGATTTATAGATTTACCTAAAATAAAGAAATATTAATAAATTTTACCTCAATACGGAAACCTTAATAAAAATACATCACATTTTTTATAAATATAATGTTCCTACTTTCCGTGCAGCAAAAATTTGTGATTTTACTCCATATGTATATAACATTCTGACAATTCTCTTCTTCTCTCTCTCCACGTGCTTAAGGAGCACACAACTGACACATAAAAAACTACCACAATCATAAACATATATTTGACATCTTTCTCTTTCTTTTTTTTTTTACATGCATTTGATATTTTTTTTTCTCTTTGACTTTTCAAAATAATATTGTATCTCTATGATAGTATTATCATAATATTTTCATAAAAAATAATATAATATAATTTTTTTTTAGTTGTTTAAATTACTTAAAGAATATTAATAATAAGAAATAAATTTTTACAAAATATCTGAATATATTTAGTATAAAAAATGTTTATTGTTTATTTAATAATCTTATCTTAATTTTTTGATACCCTTAAACATTTTCAAAAAACTGTTGTGATATTATCACAACCGTATCACCACATTATCATAATATTATCATTATCATAACCTTATCATAATTTTAGTACTTTATCATATTATTATCTTTAACATTATCATAACCTGTTTTAATAAACAATATCATAATATTTTATCATAACAGTATCATAAAATATTATCATAACATTATCATGATGTATTTTATCATAACTATATATTATCATATCATTATCATAACGTACTTTGTCATAACTATATCATAACATTTTATCATAACCTTATCATATTATTATCATAAAATTTATCATACTATTATCATAAACGTCATTTATCTTTTATCATAACTGTATCACACTATTATCATAACTATATCACACTATTATCATAATCGTATAATGTTATGATATTGATTGATAATTATCATACAGGCATGCTAACGTTAATGATACCGAAATGATAATCAAACACTTTTCTTGACAGAAATTTGTTTTTCTCTGCAGTGTTATGATAATGATATGATAACGTCATAGTGATAACGATATGATAATCAGACGCTGTTTTCTGCAGAAAATTGTTTTTTTTCATCATAAAATCGTTTTTAATGCAGATTTTCAGATTTTAAACTAAAAAAAGCCAAGAACAATTTTTTAGACCTGAGAGTTAAAATAAATTGTAATAATCACCACGAGTAAAGAAAAAAAATCGCTGAAATTAAATATAAAAGAACGGCGTAGCGAAGACGGAGCGAAGGCGCGGAGCAACGACTGAGCGATGGTGAATTGTTGAAGGAACGGTGGTGGAATGATAAAGAATAAGAAAAACTAATGAAGAGAAAGAAGAAAATGGAGAAGAAGAAAAAATGGAGAGGAGAGAGAGAGAGAGAGAAGAAAATCTGGAAAAAAAGATATAAATGTTAGAGTAAATATAAAATACTGAGAGTACAAAATAATAAAAAATAAATATTATTATAATAAAAAAGGATTCCAGAGTAAAAAAATAAAAATGCTAAAAAAGTGAGATATTTTTTCTATTTTTTTTTTTGTTGAAGTATAATTTACTATTATTTTAGAAAATGACGTATTTTTCCTAATTTTATCTTTATTAAGTGTGGAGAGATGGGCCATTATGTCATGTTTTTGGGCCTGGTACTTTGTAATTTTTTAAAATTATTATCCTTTTTGAACTGAAAATCAAAATTAAAGAATATTAAGCAAGTACATATTGAATTTGATGATTTTTAAATTTCATCAGAAACCCATTGAATAATTAGAGTTTATATGTCTTGGTCTTTTTAAAATAAAATTAGAAGTTGTAACTTGTTTTTTTCTCAAAGTACTTATTTCAAAAGATATTTTTTTTTTGAAATAGGATGCATTAAAATTAAGCTGAAAAGTCAGCCAGCACATAATGAACAATATCTGGAGGCACGTGGCTTCTCCATCTCATATTACAGTTACCCTCTCTAAGGACCCTTTTAGCTAGAAAATGAGCAACTCTATTCGTTTTCCTGCTTGCGTACTGCACCCCTTGGCAGCTGAGGGAAGTGTCCAGATTGCGGCAATCATGAACAAAAAGACATGACTCATTATTTGGCACACACGTACTGTTGAAGTTACCCACTGCTACCTTGGAATCAGAGATGATTTTGAAGGGAGTTAGGTTCTCTTCTAGCGCCAACAGACCCCGTCTCTTATAGTCAATGTTTCCCCGTGCTAACAGACACTGCCTAAGGGTATTTCTTATGCTCTGAAGCCATTACCATGCCTTTGAAGTCCCTTACTACTGCTCTTGTGCTAAAGCACCATGTTGCAGAACTGAAACCCGCATCAACATTGACCTGAAAAATTCCCCTGCTAGGTGGAATCCATCTACCATCCTCAGCTTCCTTGTTGATGCCAGTTTCCACTTTTCCCACCTCAAGCTGCCCTTTCTAGCTCTCCCTACTTCCTCCACATAGTTATAGGCCCATTCGAGTAATTGATTCTCCGGCCTGCATTTGTTCCCAAAAATGACACAGTTCCTGTTATTCCAGATCATCCATAGAAGCACACAAAAATGGAGAGATCTGATCTATAGAGAGGTTTGAAAGCAGACTGTGCCAAGCAGTCTGTAGCTGAAATGACAACATTTATGAGTTCTCATAAAATTGCTTATAATTATATCCAATTTTTTTAATTGTATTAATTATAACCAACTTTAAATTAAAGTCTTTAATTTAGTTATAATCAAATTTATTTTGTTTTATTGCTACATTTAAAATAAAATAAATTAAAATTAACTATAACTAGTACAACTAGAATTTTGGATATATTTGAAGGTTTATCAACTTTTGGATTTTTGTGATTATCAAGCCTTAATTGAAATGACATTTTAGTTTTTACATTTTAGTAGTGAAAAGGGAATAAGACTCATCCTCAGTATGCAGAATCGTCCATCGTAGGAGTGTAATCGAGTCAACTTGTGAGCTATTCGAAATTACTTCGAAAAATATCCAAAATCGATTCAACTTATATCGAGTCAAGTTCGAGTTCGAACTCCAAAATACTTGACTCGATGAGTTCGCGAGCCCAATCGCATTTTAATTGACGCACTTTTCTACTTTTTATATTTATATATATTTACAAAAACATAATTTTTATATTGAAATTTAAATTTAAAATGTTTATATAAATAATCGAGGTCGAGGCAAATTTTGATATTCAGATTTTAGAATTCAGTCAAGTCGAGCTCGATAGTATTTCGACCCAACTCGATTCCATTACATCCCTTCACCATCACCAAAAAAAACACTGGAATTTTCTTTTTGTTTCATAGCAACTCCAAACAAAATGGAAGGAGAAAAATCAATCACGTTTCTTCTCTTTTCATTTCTCCCTCTTCCTCAAACAGCACAGACAATCATAGAATAAAACTGCTTATTAGATAATACCATTGCCCTCAAATTCAGACAACATTAACATATTAAAATTCCAAAATATTTACAAATTAAAGATAGAAATAGAAAATATAAAATCAGAGAGTACAACCACAGAACAAAAAGAAATAACAAAGCATAGAAACTAAAGCAACAGACTCCATTACAGAAATCAAAGTCCATACCACCTCATCAATTGAGAATTCTAACCAGTTCAAGTTCTGTAAACTACTCCATCCCGTCCTCAAATACGAAAAATCCAACTCCGGCCACCGGAAAATCGACGTTGACAGAGAAAACTCGAACTCGGGCCACCAGATAGCCGACGAGTACCACCTCTGAGTGGAACACATATCTCTGATCTGGTCCTTGGCTCAGCCAAGTTGGCTGAACTAATATTGGATTTATTACAATAACTTGCTGAATACTACAACTAATGAGAGGGGTTTATTTCTTTTTAATAAACAAAAAATAGGAGACTAGTAGATCTGTAGATGTTTATCTACAATTAAATTGAATTCCTGTTGCTTGGGAAATTCTTTTGGTTTAGGTAAGTAAGTATGTGATTGGCCCTGTTAGATTTCATTAAAATCAATTAGTATTAAATGAAGGTGTCCGACTAATATTTAAATACATGTCCATTCATACACACAATCAATATGAGATTTCCACATCAACACTTTTCCTTCTTATAGCGTGTCCGGACCGAGCAACCAATCCTTCCTCACGCACAACTTACATAAGCAGGGCTAAAATCAAATTGTGTGAATGAACAAAGTTTTGATACTATATTAAATTTTATCTTAAAACCAATTAGTAAAAATGTACAACTAATATTTAAACACATGTCCATTCACACATACAATCAATGTGAAATTGCTCACTTCAACAATTATGATATTCCATTATATTTTATAAGTCTATTATACTTTTTTTTCTCTTTGTATTCTTTTTTTCAAATTAATAGACTATCTAGTCGTAAGCTCCGCGTATTTATACTTAATCAAATTAATATTTATTTCAAATAATAAATTCATTAATATATATATAATGACAAAAAAATCATAATATACACACTATTAAATATTAATTATTTGAATATTAATAATAAATTATTTAAAATTATTATCTCTAATAATTTTTATATTTTATATTTTTATATATTGTTTGTGTCAAAATTCATGGAAGGACGGGAAGACTTTGCTCGTTCTCTTTCCATGAAAGGCGAGACCTATTTGTCTTTCATGGAAGACGAGTGACAACTGGCTTGAAAAAAGTGGTGGTGGATTTATAAATATATTGGTTTTTGATTTAACATTTTTAAAAAATAAAAAATTAATTCACTATATATCAAATTAAAATTTTACTTGTGATATTTTAATTTTTAAAAAGTTAAAGGAATTGTTTGAATTTGTTTAAGTAGAAAAAAATATATGATTTTATTCTAAAATTTAAATATTTTGAATATTTTCATACTTATTGAAAATAAAAGTCGATAATTTTTTTTAATTCAGGGTACAATTAAAAGTAAAAACATGCAGACGTTTTTTACGTCGGTATGCAATTGAAAAAAAGTTGAATGGTCAATAGTTTTTGAGTAATTATGCCTAATTTTATCGTATGTCCTTAGTCTAAACTTGGCAAGTTAAATCTTTTTTTTGCCAAGAGTTAGATTTTATTAAGGTAAAATTTAAGTATATCGGTGCAAATTAAATGCAAAGAAAATTAAAATACTAAATAAAACATGGCATTTTCATTAACGAAAAATGAAACGAATAATTAAATATTATATCAGGAAGTTTACCAGTATTAAAATAAACCGCAAACATATCTCGAGCATCATTTTCATCTGTAGTGAAATCAAGTTTATTTTATTTCAATATGTAATTGAATAACATATTATAAACTTTGAATCTTTTAAAAACTTAAATCTAAGATTTAAGTTTTAAACAATCGATGAATGATCTTAAACAGTCAAATATCCGTATAAAACAAACTTATAATAAGAGTATAAAACACAAAAAATACTTACTGCATTTGAGAGAAAGGAGTAGTTTTATTAAGAATAATAATTTATTATTCATTATGTTTAAGAGAAATTTTAACATTTTATTCCCTTTTGTCCTAGATTGACAAAATAGAATTTGCACAAAATTTAATAAATAACAGTTAAAATAGTTATTTTTAATTAATTTTTAATAATAGTATTAATTTAATTATTAAAGCATTTTGGATATTATTAAATTATATTATTAACAAAATAATTATTATATTGAAATTATAATTTTTTTTTTTTTGCCAAAGATAGACCTATTCTACTTGTTAGCGGGGGTTAGCGGGAGTTAATTGTGATTATATACAATTCCTTTTAAATCAGCCTACTGGCTGCTGAGGCCTGGGTCGAACCCAGAGTTATTAACTATGTAAAGTGATAATTATTAATGATCTATGAAATAATAAAAGTTGTTTAAAGTAATTTTGTCTATATTTTAAAACGTTTAAAATAACTATTTCGTCTATTATTACAAAATGAAGGGAGTAATGTTTATATTTTTGAACAAAAATGCTATTTAACTCATTATTTTGCACTATTTTTATTGTCTCTTCTTATGTGTCAGCATTTAATTTGTCAAATTTTCATTAAAAGTGTATATCTGAAAAAATAATTTTTAATGCATCAACTAATTTGCTGACATATCAGGTGGATTAAAGAAAATGAGTTAAGAAGAAAGATTATATAGCATTATTTTTTTAAAAAATAATTAATGAAATCTAGGGCACCCCAACTAATAAAATTGGGCCTAGTATTCAGCCACTCCCAATTTTCCAGAATTGATTGAAACCCTAACCCGAGATGCCCCAGCAAGTCCCAACCTCCCGCTTGCACGTGACTCTCACCTGATATGATTTTGAACAAAAAACGTATATTGAGGCATCGCAGTTACCCTATCTCTTCCAAGGAAAATACATTTTCTCACACTCTCAACCGTCAGATCCACTTCCACATCACCAATCCGCGTCATTATACGATTCAACGGTTCAGATCAAGTTGCAGAGAGGTACTGGTTACAGCGAACGAAGAACCTCCCCTCTCTCTGTCTCTCATCTTCGATTTCTAATTTCGAATAATTTTTTATCAAGAAAAAAGAAATTAAAACTTCTGATTATAGAATTTTTTTTGAAGGTTTAGAAATCATGACAATCATGGAACAAGAAGGTAAAATCCTTGAAAAGGAGAACAAAATTGCAGTTTTGAATCCACGAAAGCAAGAAGAGACCACAGAAGACGGCGACAGTGAGGCGAAACGGAGGCTGGAAGTTAAAGCCGAGGAAGGCGATTCCGATGAAGATAGCGACGGAGATGAGAGCGACGGTGACGACGATGAAGGAGTCGAAGATAACAATAGCGATGGTGACGACGATGTTCAGCTCTTAAACTCCTCTGGTGGACCGCCGGTTCAGTCAGCCGAAGACGATGAAGAGGAAGAGGATGGGAATAAAGACGAGGAAGACGACGGAGATGGCGACGACGACGACGATGAGAGCGTTGATGATGAAGATGATAGCGACGACGTTCAGATTCTACACTCGTCCGGCGGACCGCCGGTTCTGTTAGCAGACGATGAGGATGATGGAGAGGGAGGTGACGAAGATGAGGAAGATGACGAAGGTATGGAAGATGACGAGGAAGAGGACGACGATGATGACGTGCAGGTTTTACACTCTTCTGGTGGTCCGCCGGTGCTGGTTGCGGATAACGACGACGGAGAAGACGTTGAGAATGACGAAGAAGATGACGGCGGTGACGATGACGACGACGACGACGATGATGACGACGAGGATGACGTGGACGAGGATGATGTTTCTGAAGCTGAGGTACTTTCAGATCTGGTTTATTTGTTAAATTTTCTATTTGTGCCGGTTCAGTTTTTTATCTTATCTGTTTATTCTTTTCAGATCTATATGTTTAATTTCAATATTTATTTGGTTAAAGAATTACATGATTGTTAGTCTACAGAGATCTACAATTTTTACAGCATTTTTTTTCCTCATTCCACTATAAAATTTATTTAGCATATGGTTGTATTGCTCATGATCTTTAGTTTTATGTTTGTTTTCCAAAGAGTTATGATTTATTTTTTTGCCAGATTTTTGTGAAAATGTAGATTTAATTAATCATTAATGTTAGGTTTTTGGCTGTGGTGGAGCTGATGTACAGTATGATTTATGTATTTATTGTGTTTTCTAGGGTTTTGTATTTTATGTGTAATTTTGTTGTCGTTCTAATGCTGCGCATTCTCCAAATAAAAATGTGATTTTCAGCTGTTTTGGGTTATTTCTTGTTTGTTTATTTGGATTAATTATTAGTTTTTTGGATCACAAGTATTTGTTTTAAATGAATTTTAATTAAATTGAACTAGTAGTGGTTGATTATGCTTTTTATGAGTGGTTAAAATTTGATTGACCATGTTATTGTTAATTTGTCTTTTATGTGTCTAGTAGGATATGGGAACCGAATATCTGGTTAGACCAATTGTTCGCGCTGAAGATGAGGAAGATGCCAGCGATTTTGAACCTGAGGAAAATGGAGAGGACAATGATATTGATGAGGAGGATATAGATGATGATGAGCCTGCTGGTAAGGTAGAGGATCCAAAAAAGAGGAAGAGATCCGGTAAAGATGATACGGACGATTCCGATGATTCTGATGGTGGTGAAGAGGACGACGAGAGACCATCAAAACGATAGATGATGGTGCTTGGGTTGGTTCGGAGGACTGACCGTTAACATATAGGTCGATCTCTCTATCCCTTTTGCTCTTTTCCATCTTTGTAGAAAGAAGAATAGAATCTGTTTTGGGATTTATGTTTTTAAAAAAATCCTGTGGTTTTAGGATTATAAGATGTTCTTAATTTTAATTTGGTAAACTCATAGTCATGTTGGGGTCAAGAAAGATTTCATTTCTGTAAGTTAATACTCTTTAGCTAATCTCTCAAATCTGTAGGATTTTAATTGAGGATTGATTGTTTGTCTTTGTCCTGTGATTAGTTTTAGCATGTCTCATTGTGGAATGACTGGTTTAATTTTTTAGTATTTTGTGAATTTTTATGGACCTATTGCCTGTTTCAATGGGCTGTTCCAGTCTTTTATGATGAATTTTATTGGGTAATTAAATGAAATGATGATGACGATGATGATTTTTTTGGGTGATTGTGGGAATCAAATGCTACGCTCACATTTTTTGTTATGGACGAATGAAAGGAATGCGGTAATGGGTTTGAATTTCAATTTTGACATTACGGGTATATGGGTGAATAATATGGTACGGGTATATGAGTGAATAATATTACGGGTCTTGCATTTGCATCAATTGAACCTCTTCCCACTAATTCATAGTGAGAATTCGATCCTTGAACAAACCATTTTTCGTAATATGGTTCGGTTAAATGATAAAAATTGAAGCGGGTAAAACTCCAATTTGGGTCTATTATGGCAAAAGAAATGGAAAAAATTGATACAACGCATGACGTCATGACCATTTTTTCTCTATAAAATAAAATATATTGTGAAGGAATAAAAAAAAAATGAACCTATTAATGCACATGGCTTGTTTCGAGTAGTAGGTCTATTGAAGTAGATACACGTCATGTCATTTTATGCTTTGTTACATTTTTACCAATTTTATATTTGCTCTTTATTTAATTTCATTTTACTGACCATTTCTCTTTTGCTTGTTTTTCTTTTTATTTGGTTTTCCCCTTTCTTTTGACGGTCGAGATTTAAGGGGAAACAGGCGTTCTAGAAGCTCGAGAGAGGATAAAATGGGAAGACAAAAATCCAAAAGGACGGAGGATAAAGCAAGAAAAGTCATATTTGATTATTTCGACCTTTATGAACACTACAAATCAAATCCACACCGTTGCTTTTGAAAACCAACTATGTGCTGGAATCGCATCCAATCCAAGAAAGTTTGCATCAATATTTATCACAAAAAATAAATTTATTTTTAAATTTTTAATTGAAACAATAAAATATAAATAGGCAAAAGATAGAGAATAACCATCATAATTTCTTGAAAGCTACATATATGACCTCAAAGAAACAAAAAGGCATATAAAACCACCTGAAATTTAAAATAGCATAGATGGGGTTATAAATGGGGTTATAATTTTCATTAATAGAAGAGAAGTCGGTTTAAATTCCGAAGCCAATTCAAAGTTGAAGAAACGTAGATTGAAAGGGTGACAACAATATTGAAAAATTGAATTAGCAAAAATACTTAAAATTTAACCAAATTAAGTTAGATTCTAATTTTAAATTGATTGTGCACAAAGAACAGTAATTAGGTGGTTATTCTATGCTTGCGGAACTGATAGCTAGCATCACCTAATTTTAGACATTGGCTAGTTTTAACTGTAAGTTAACCCCTTCCAATTTTAGCAACCATCATCATCATCGTTTAATTACAACATCCGCCAACTTAATCTAGTAGAACTCTACTTATCCATTGTGATTATTATTGGAAGTTATAAATTAGATAGTAATTACAGAAAACTAAATAACAAACACTCAAAATTTATGAAATGAATAAAAACTATCTTTTTACAATTGCAACTACATGTTTGTAGAAGATATGGAGTCAAATTTCTAAAATTGCACTTTCATGAATATATTTCCATACTCCATCTACTACTCAATGGTAGAGCTAGTGTGGTAGATTTTGGAGGGGCTGATGCTCCAAAATCTTAAATAACATATTAGGTCTATTAAAAGGTGATAGAATATTTTAAAACAATAAATTATAACTATTAAAAGAATAGTCACATTCAACTAGACGTTAATACAGTAATCATAGTTTGCTTTGGATTTTTTACAGTAAAATTTAAATTATATAATTATAAAATATAAAAAATATGTATAAAAATAAGCAGTCTAATAAAATTTGAAAGGATATAATAATAAACAGTAAAAAAACCATATAAATATAATTTATGGAGGATCTAAAAGATAACTTTGAGTAAATTATAAAAGAATTTTTTTTGTAGATTCATGGAAATTTAGGAGCCATAGCTAAATATTTAAAAGGATTTAAAAGACAACTTATAAACTATAAAGAGATATTTGGAGAGTCTTGAAAACTCGAGGGCCATGGTCCGCCGATGCTACTGCGTCATTCATTGATTAAATGAATTGTGCAAAGTTAATGCATATTAGTACCAAACTCAACTAGAAATATACAAGTTAACACTATAAAACAACTGACTTAAGTGGAAATTTTCCGTATAAGCAATGCACGATTAATATATAAATTAATTTTGTGAGTAAATTAGTCACGAATAAGATGAGCAATTAATTTAATTTTGGTAATTTGACCTTTCAACTTGTAAGCTAATAGTTCCCTAAATTGGCAATTTGCCCCCTCAACTTGTAAACTAATTTGTCAAAATAGGGTTTATTGTCCATAATTACCAAATTTATAACTAATTTATCCTCAAAATTAATTTATATGTTAATTGTCCGTTGCTTATAATTTGAGGGGATAAATTGCCATTTAAGTCCCAGTTCGACTTTAACTACAATTGATTTTAAATAAATATGTGATGCATTTATATTTTTCAACTAGTTTAAATAATATATGCTTAAATTTAGAGCTGTAAAAAAACTAATATAATAAAAAATAAAAATTTATTTTATATGTATACAAGGTTATTTTAGATTTATAAGTTTCACGAGTCCTTTTATATAATTTTGTATTCAATTCAAAATTAATTTTAATAGCTCGAGTTCAAATTTGACTCGATTGTCATGGTTAAAACTTAAAATTGAGTTTTTTTGAGTTGAACTTGACTATGTCGTGAGTTGTTTTCAACCCGTATATTTTTTTTATAATTGAAAAAAAATGTTTGTAAAAGTAATTAGACTCTAGATATAACAATTTGCTGATCAACGCTTATATAAGCTCACTCCTTAGATCTAAAACCAATTGTTCATTTAATGAACAATAATGTTACAACATCCAGTCATAAAAGGCCGTGGGTCCTTTTGCTATTTTGCTTCTTAATTTCTAGCGGTCATCAACCATATAATTAGTGTCGGCGATACCAACGCGTTTTTACTAAATATGCTAACAGACCACAACTCTTTTATTTTTTAACATGCTTCAGATATTACTAACTCAAATTGAAAATTTTAATTATTTAATGTATTATAATACATCAGTGAGCCTATAATATATAGAAAGATTTAAATCACCTCAGAAATTTACAGAGTTTTTAAAAGTTGATAGAGATAGCATATAATAAATATTTTAGATTGATCTTCTTTTTGTTATATAACTTAATTTTTATTTATTAGATTAAAAAAAAAATTAATAGCACCATTCTACTAGGTAGACTTTATTCCAATTTTTCAATGAATACATATATAAATACTGTTTGAAGTTTTGAACCTTTAATTTCACTTCAATTAGAAAAATTTCTTACTTTCGCTTTGAACATATATACTATCTATCTTGCCATTGTTTGAAGCTTAAGCTAATATTTTATCTTGATATACAAGCATGAGCCTCAAATCCAATCATCAAACTTTCTATATTTTTATATGTGCTAAAATGTGTTTTGGATGATTATATGTATGGATAATAAAACTTTTTATTTAATAATATAAAAAGTTATGAAAATCTATAAATTTTTAAAATATCTTAAAAAAATTCATTTGATTTTCCATCTCTTAGATGGAAAAATTAAAGTTCATCATTTTTAAAGTATGATATAATATATATATAAAAAAATTATTTTAAAATTATTTTTATAAATCCATAAATTTTAAATTCAATCCAAACAATAATATTATATTTTTTAAAAATTCTATGAATTTAAAATCCACAAAATTTTAAAATTTACAATCTGAATAATGCATTAATTTTGTGTATTTAAGTAATTTGTGAAATATTTTATTATAGTATGACATTATTATTTAAACAATATATTATTTTATTGTATTATATTTGATGTTCAAGTGATAAAAATATTAAACCAATTTGAAATAATAGAAAAATACAAATATAAATAATAAAGATAATTCAAGCACCATACAAATTTTGTTAGTGAAAACATAAAAAAAACCAACAATATCATCTTAATTGATATAAAGATACAAACGAGCTGTAGCTCAAATGGTATAAGCGCTGATCACAAAGTGTTAAGGTGTTCACTTCCTCCCACAAGCGCTTTCCCTTCCCAATTATAAAAAAAAAAAATTGATATAAAGATAAGCAAGTATACTTCAATCCATAAAAATAAAAAAAAATCACTTTTTGTCTAATAAAAATAAGAGGATATAATATTGATTAAAATACGTTAAATTTATCATATCAACATTAAATATTCCTCTTTGATTTGTGCAAATTATTAATCTTTGGATTATTTTAAAAAATTGAAAGAGATTAATTTATTATTATCATGAATTAGTTATGATTAACTACCTTTTCAATTCTCATAGAAGTGCTAGTACTTTTTTATTTTATTTTTACATGACGGAAGGAGTATAATTAAATCAAATTAAGCTAAAATCACACTTCAAAAATTGATTAAAATTTAAAACAGATAAATTCCCCAACTAACCGCTCAAATAATTAAAAAAAAAATAACATCAGGCATTCATATTTCTCAAATCTCACTCTATCCTTCAGTTTTTACGCAGTCCAAGCACCATCTCAAATCATCATCTGAATCTACAAACAAACACAAGCAGTAGTAATTAATTAAAACCTCATCTTCAAGATTCCGACGCCAAATCTAGCGTCGCGTGATCCTATCTCCTCACCGGAAAACCAGATACAGATTTCGATACGATCTGGTTTTCTCTCTAATTTGCTTTCAAATGCTCCTCCACTGATCGAATAATCCCTAAAATTAAACACAAAATGATGATCTCTAGTCCTATAACCGCTGCTCAGGTAACTGTTCTAGATCTTGCTTCCATTTTTTAGCTAATTTTTATTGTTAAAATGCTGATTAGCAATTGTCTTAGTTTAATTTTATTTTGTTTTTTCACTTAATTTTTTTTTTAATCAGGTGTCATTTTTTCTTGGAATTGTACCTGTGTTTGCTGCTTGGATTTACGCTGAGTTCTTAGAGTATAACAAAAATGCCGCTGTTTCTAAGGCGTAAGTTTTACATTATCACTTTCTTTTAATCGTTATAATTAGGTTATGTTGCTTATTTTTTGTTTGTTTTGATTTATCTGTTAGTAGGCATTCTGATATTGGTTTAACTGAATTGGGAAACGGCGCCGTTAAACTGGCTAATGATGATCGAGCTCTTTTACTTGAAGCTGGTGCTGCTGTCTCTTCTCCTAAAGCTACTAGTCGGACTGTTTTACCCGTCTCTTCTCCGTTTTTTAGGTATGCACCATGCCGTTCGCTTTTATTTTTGTTTCAGCTTATTTATGGTAAATGACATGTGATTTTTATGTGATCAGGTTTCTTATAATGGATGAGCAGTTCTTGATTGATAATCGTTCGACACTTAGAGCTATGTAAGTATATGTAATGTAATTATTTTAATGAGTTAATGCCGAATTTAAATGTTGTTTTATTTCATTGTTTCTATTTTCGGTTTTTGCAGATCTGAATTTGGTGCTCTTTTGGGCTACATTTACCTATGTGATCGGACTGATTTCTTTAATGGGTCTACGAAGGTAATGCTGTTAAATATACTTTGTTATTTTGTCAATTTGGTTTTTGTTGAAGGTTTAATTTTCATTACAGTTTTAAATTGTGATTATTGTCTTTGTGTGCACTGCAGAATTTTAACAGGGATCTTTTCTGGTTTCTCTACTCCCTTCTCATCATAGTTTCGGCCATAACTTCTTTTAAAATACATCATGATAAGTCGCCATTCTCAGGGAAACCCATACTTTATTTGAATAGGCATCAAACTGAAGAGTGGAAAGGCTGGATGCAGGTGCGTCTCCTTTTCAAATGATATGCAAATATTCTCGTGCTGTTTTGAAGTTTTATGTTGTGAGAAATTACAAGATTTTGTTATCTGATTTATTTCATAAATAAGTTTTTGGCTAAGGACTAGCATATTAGTTGGAATAAAGAGTAATTCCAACGTGTTTGGAACTTTTGTTCTTATTGTCATGCCCTACATCTTGTGCAAATCTTGTATTGTTTTAATCTTACTCTTGTTTTGTGCTATCTTTCAGGTGTTATTTCTTATGTATCATTACTTTGCTGCAACAGAAATCTATAATGCAATTAGAATTTTTATTGCTGCATATGTGTGGATGACTGGATTCGGGAACTTCTCATATTATTATGTTCGTAAAGATTTCAGTCTTGCCAGGTTTGCACAGGTAAGCTGTCCCCCGGAATTTTTATTTAGCCTGACTTATCTCCATAATTTAGTTGCTTCTGTAACAATTCTCTGTTAAACAGATGATGTGGCGGCTTAATTTCTTGGTGATATTCTGCTGCATTGTACTTAACAACAGTTATATGTTATACTACATTTGCCCCATGCATACTCTTTTCACTCTAATGGTCTACGGTGCACTTGGTATTTTTAACAAATACAATGAGAGTGGATCTGTAATTGCTTTAAAATTTGCCGCGTGCTTCTTGGTGGTTATTCTAATATGGGAAATTCCTGGAGTGTTTGAATTAATCTGGAGCCCATTTGGTTTCTTTCTAGGTACGTATCTTTCCAAATCTCAATTTCGTTATGTTTACAATCATGCTGCGCTCATCCCGATCCCTCGAAAACTATTGCAGGCTATTCTGATCCTGCAAAACCAAATCTCCCTATATTGCACGAGTGGCATTTTCGCTCAGGTCTTGATCGTTATATCTGGATAATTGGAATGATATATGCTTACTATCATCCAACAGTAAGTTCTGGACCATGCAACATTGTTGTTAAATCTTCGGTTCTTGGAAGTTGACCTCTATTTGGGTAGAGTTATCCTTCTTGGACTGAATACAACAGTTTGGCATTTGTTGTCTGTAGGTCGAGAGGTGGATGGAGAAACTGGAGGAAATAGAAGTGAAGCGCAGAGTATCGATCAAAACAGCTGTCGCCGTCATAGCTTTTTCGGTATTTAATTCTTTCCAGCAATATCTTATTTATCGAGCCTGAGGTTTTAATTTTTTCACAGTGGTACCTTCGTTGACTTCGGCATTAATTTCCTAACCATTGATATTAATAGATATTCTGAAATTCCTAGATGGGCTATCTGTGGTTTGAGCACATATACAAGCTGGACAAAATTACTTATAACAAATACCATCCTTACACATCATGGATTCCAATAACGTAAGAATTGCTTCCTTGAATTATTTTGCTATTTTCTGCCAATAAACTTTTGCTGATTACTTGTGCCTCTCATTGTTGACCAGTGTATACATTTGCTTGAGAAATGTGACACAATGCGTCCGCAGCTACTCTTTGACCCTTTTTGCGTACGAATCTCTTTACTTAAATTAATATCTTGCTGATATTCTTCGTTGATGCTTTGGAAGAGGAACTATACAATTTGAGACATTATTTCTGTTTGGTTATAGATGGCTCGGGAAGATAACTCTGGAGACATACATTTCACAGTTTCATATCTGGTTAAGGTATTTCAAATCTCAACTGTCATTTCCTGCTTGAGCTATACCTAAATAATATCTCCAATACAAATTACTGACATTTGAGCATGACTCTGTGTGTGTTTTGTTTATCTAATTATAATTTCGTTAAATTTTCAGATCAAGCACTCCAAATGCCCAACCCAAATTGTTGCTTTCTTTAATCCCATCATCGGACTACCCAATGTTGAATTTTATGGTCACTACTGCCATTTATGTTGCAGTAAGTATGTACTGTGATGGCTCATAACATGAAATATTACTGTTGCAATAACTCTAGCACTATCTTTTTCTTTTGTAGGTTTCTTACAGACTCTTTGAACTGACAAATACGTTAAAAATGGCATTTGTGCCCAGTAGAGACGACAAGCGCCTTGCTCACAACATAATTACAGCAGTAGTAGTTGGAAGCGTTCTATACTTCATATCTTTTATATTCTTAAAAATTCCTCAGATGCTGGTAAGACTTAATATTCATTCTTTAAATATCTTTTTAAGTTGTATTGGTAATATCAATTCATGCTGAACTGGAAAGCATTTTCCAGCACAAGTAAACAAACAAAACAGTGGTTAGGTACATATAGCAGTTATGGTAAAGAATAGGTTTCAATGCAAATTAAATCATGAATTTTAGCGTGTCATGCAATTATAACACGAACTTTAAAACTTGACAATGTAAGACAAAGATCTACCATTTTTTTTCAATTCAGAACACTGAGCTATTTCCCGATGAAAGAATATACTCTTTACTGGCAGCCACATCATTTTTGTTATCGAAAATTGCTCGATGTTGTGAATTGCAAAACAATTGTTACTTTGTGCCTTACACCGTCAATTTTTTAAATTCATATTGTAATTGCAAAATACGTTAAACTTCATGCCTTACACCATCAATTTTTAAATTCATACTGTAATTGCAAAATACGTTAAAGTTTATCATTTTTTTTACAATTAACCCCAAAGAATAATATCCTTCACCTTTCTTGTGGTGAAACAACATGTTGTTTTCTATTAAGTCTAGTTTTATCTAGCAGATATCTGCACCATAGCTACTATGTATATCCTTTGTTCGGTTTAGTTCTACTATTGAATTTATTTCATTGCAAACAAATTCATTTCATATAAACATAACTAATTCTACAAAACTTAAAAAATAAACTTGTTAAATAATTAAAACACAGCTCTATTCATTTACAAATAAATTTCACAAAATTTTATGGAATTAATTTGAACCTAACGCACTTTGAATTGCCTGAGGTTGTAGTAAATGTTGAATAACGAAGTTTGTCGTCTAAGTATGCAGGTTCTGATATATCAAATTTTGCAGGTGTAATAGAAAGGCTGAAAGCTTCTGCATCAGTTTTACGTGAATACACGACAAGAATGTCCACAAAAATGCCTAGACCACCAAATCGTTTCATTTCACATTATTCTTGGCAGGGGAGATAAATTGAAGGAGATAAATGGAAAGAGTGATGCATTAGATTTTGTGATATAATGTATAGGAAAAAGTTGGTTGGCAACTGAGGTAACCTCTAAGAGGTGTTATTTTTTGTAATGTTTCTTCATTGTTTCAGAAGGCTAGTAAAATGACCACAAGCAAAAGTATACCATTCACTGTTATGGCAACTTGCATCTCCTGCAATTTTCAATTAGTTAATTAGACATGTTCAATAGTGCCCTGGTAATTGTAAGGTTTTCTTAGGTGACAGTTAGAAGTGATCATTCAGTCGATTAAACTATCTATTTTAGTTAAATTTGTTTAACTAAAATAGATAAAGATTCTTATTATTTGATTTAATTGTCAATGAATAATTTCCGGTAAGTCAAAGTACTATATATTTTATATATTTAATTTGACTAATTGCATCGATTCAATTTTACCCCTTTTCAATTGTGGTTAATTCAGATAATGCCGGTTTGGTTAAAAAGATATAAGATAATTTGATTAGTTTAATTTTAGTAAATTGATCAGCTCTTAATTGAACCAACTGTTTGCTCACCCCAATCAACAGCTAATGCAAAGCCAATAAGTGCATTTAAGCCACAACCCTGAAAAAGGCCTAAAAGAAGATACTCGAATGCCTCATCAGAATAGTGCTACATCAAATTGCAAGGTACGCAAACAATTGAAAGCTATACCAAAATCTTAATTGAAAGTGTAAACCATTCAGCAATCAGAATTCAACTAAAAAAACATCTGTGATTCAGATCTGCACGAAGCAGGTCCCTCGCAAACTCTTCAACAAATTGCATTTCCATCTAAATTCAAGCCTAAGAGTACCGATCCACTAAACCAAAAAAGAGAACGGAATAGAGAACCGGCCCTGATGATGTTTTGAGATTAGTATAAATCATTAAATGACATTTTCAAACTCCAGGGTAATGTAAATTTGATGCCCCAAGCAGCAGCTGCAGCAGCAGTAGCTTCTCCTTCAGCCGAACTTGTCAGAATATGTGCATGAGATCATATGCAAATCTAGTTCATGTCAAGGAAATACCTACCATAAGCAATTGATAGCTGGAAAAATAAACCAATTTAGCATTTAATTATAATGGCGTCACTAATTATCGAGTTTTAGTGAAATTTCTGTGATATATGATATATCTAAAATAAAGGATACGTCCAGAACAGCACAAACGACTGCAAAAAAAAAAAAAGACACTGTTAGTCTACATTTTTTTTTAAAAAGAGAAGAAATTTAGATACTTATGGATGCAAATGGACAGTTATTCTAGAAGTAATCTTTCATATAGCCACATAAAATCAGAGATAAATAGGGTGCAATATCCGGTATTTCATATGGTAGCATATCAAAATTTAAGAAAACACAACCAAGCTATGCCTCAACCTCAAATCAAATGTTCCTCGGCTTAAAGTATGAACATAATACAAATTTTAGTGAGAGAGAAGTTACGAGGATGTAACGGTAAGGCCAAGTAAAGAATGACAGCTATATCCAGTGAATATACCATCAATTGTACAATTTAAATCAAGCACGTAACATTTAACATGACTGACGAACTGAGCTCCACAGATCATAAGGGACATAATCAGATTGTGAAAAAAAAGATAAAGAACATATGAAAGTTAATCGCGGTCAAATCCCTTTTTCTCCACCGTAAAATCAATTAAGGGGAGCTTATCCAAAGAGGAATAAGAAATTACAAAGTACATAAACTAACAAATTATGGAGATACATACCATGAGCCCACCAAAAACGCCATCAACTAAAATTCGGGTCCAAGAGTCAAAGTATGAATGAACTGAAAACTTTGCTTTTGCTAGGAGTCCAATTGAAGCAGTTGCCATGAGAAGGAAATAAAAAATAAATCCAGTCAATCCGGTGAAACCAAAAATTCCAGCGATCACCCCACCAATGAGAGACAAGAATGTTCGGCTGCATGGAGAAAAAAAAAAGTTAGATTTTATTCTAAACATGCAAATGAAATCTAATTGTAGTTTGTAGCATACCACATTGCCAAATGTGGCTCAGAATGACAACTCAGAGCACTATCAATTGACTTTTAAAACCTTTCAATCTCAGCAGACACGGAATCAAATAACCATTCAAATTCTAGTTCCGAATTATAATAAAAGATGCCTAAGAGCCTAACTTCTATATTGAAAGAATTGAACCTTTAAACACATTTATCTGATACAGATTACTATAAATCTGTACTAGGGTTTAAAGTTTAAACCAGCTCAACTCCACTATTCCTGAACAACTTGGAGTCGGAGGTTTTTTTTGGGCAACAAGACAGACGGAAGCAAGCAAAGCTATCACTTGAGAATCGATTAAGATTCAAAAAAATTTGGTTTTAAAAAAAAGTAAAGAGGCTGCTGATATTTAAGCATTATAACCACAAAGATCTAGTTTTCGGATTTTTATTTTTTCGTATGGAACCAACTCTGGCCTATGGACTTAATAAGGCTGCGTAGATATGCCTAATGCAATGACAAATTTACACTTACAATCACAATCCTTAAAAGCTTTTATCTAAAAAAGCCTTAGTTTGATCATATAACATAGCTTTCGTAATCAAATTCTAAGCAGATTTTATCTAATACGCAAGGCCTCATGTCATTAGTCAACAAATAGACGGGGCAAGTACCCCAAGAATAGCTGCAAACTCACATTGACCAATAGAAAATAAAAACAAACCTGTAAAATATGATTTTCATGTTACTTTGCAAATTTTCAGCACTAAACATTTGTAATTCATTCGCGGCATCGCTCGATTTCTTCTCCGATCCACCAGACTCGTTATGTCCAGCCATACCCGCTGCTTTATTCAATCCACTATCTAAACTAAAACATCAAAACCCCAAAAATAAAAAAATTGTCATGAATTCCACAGCAAGCATTGAACTTAAAATTCAAATTGTTCACTGAAAACACAAGTAAGATCAACTTAACCTAGATTAGCGGTTTATAACGCTAACAGATCTATGAATTGAAATCAAACAACAAATTACAGATCACTAACGGCGTGAAATTTGAAAACACTAACAGAATTTGCAAAAATAAGTATAAAATTTAGAATAATTTTAGTGCAAAGATGAACATACAAAATACCATGCGGAGTTAACAAACCTTTGTTCTTCAGTGTTACGAAGTGAAAACTCTTCGAGTTGTTAATGCGAACAAAATCCATATTTATAGGTCTTTCTTTCAATTTACAGATAGATGCTCAAACTTTTATATTTTACATTCCAGTCCTTCAAAATTTGTAATCCTCAAACGACATCGTTTTAAGTCATGCTTAAAGCCTAGTTAACCCCTTCGTTTTTTTGGACCGAGTTAACGACTCACTTAGCTGCAGCTCATTTTGCTAAACCTCCATGTTTGGAGCTGAGTCAAGGTATGTTTTAATGAATTTTTAAGGTTTTTTTTTTCATTAGAAAATCGTAAGTGTTGGGGTTTTAGTTCTTAAAATATTTACAAAATGTATTTAAAGGAAGGCTGTTCTCTGTTATTAAAAGTTCAAAAACCTTTAATTCCATTTGTTTTAAACACAAACCCAATTTTAAAACCTGAAAACAAACCTCAATATCAAGAAATCAAATCCCTAATCAAAGAATTTGATGTCATTCAGAGGTTAAAATCTGAACCCAACATTTTATTAGCTCTTGATTACTTCAAATCAATTGCTAATTCCAAAGCTTTTCAACACACTCAATTAACTTACCAAATCATGATTGAGAAACTATGCCTCGAATGCGATGTCGACAGCGTTCAATATGTTCTACAGCAAATGAAAGTAGAAGGAATTTGCTGTAGTGAGGATTTGTTTATAAGTGTGATTAATAGTTTTCGTCGAGTCGGATTAGCTGAGCAGGCATTGAAAATGTTTTATAGGATTAGGGAATTTGGGTGTAGACCGTCGGTTAAGATATATAATCATGTTTTGGATGCGTTACTTAGTGAAAATCGGTTTCAAATGATTAATCCGGTGTATAGTAATATGAAGAGAGATGGGACGGAACCAAATTTGTATACGTATAACATTCTTTTGAAGGCGTTGTGTAAGAATAATAGGGTTGATGGAGCTTGTAAGTTGCTTGTTGAAATGTCGAATAAAGGATGTGAGCCGGATGTGGTTAGCTATACTACTATTGTGTCTTCGATGTGTAAGCTTGGTAAGGTCGAGGAAGCTAAGGAGCTTGCTACGAGATTTCAACCATGTGTGTCGGTTTATAATGCTCTGATAAATGGGTTTTGTAGAGATTACAAAATAAAGGAGGCATTTCTTTTGTTAGTTCAAATGGTGGATAAAGGAATTGATCCTAATGTCATTACTTATTCGACATTAATCAACTCTCTTTCAGATACGGGGAACGTGGAATTGGCTCTTGCGGTTTGGGCGAAGATGTTTGTCAGAGGTTGTAGCCCTAGTGTTCACACTTTTGCTTCTTTGATGAAGGGCTATTTCAAGGGCGGGAGAGTGCGTGAAGCACTAGATATATGGAATAGAATGTCTCAAGAAGGATTTGAGCCAAATGTTGTTGCATATAACTCTCTTATACATGGTCTCTGCTGCCATGGGAAAATGAGAGAAGCTGTATCTGTTTCTTGTAAAATGAAGAACAACGGCTGCTCCCCAAATGTTTCCACTTACGGTGCTCTTATTGATGGTTTTGCAAAAGCTGGTGACTTAGATGGTGCATCTGAGACGTGGAACAAGATGATGACTGCTGGCTGCGTTCCTAATGTTATATTGTATACTTCCATGGTGAATGTCCTCTGTAGGAATTCTATGTTCGACCAAGCGACATCTCTTATAGACAAAATGTCAATTGATAATTGTCCTCCAAATACTGTTACATTCAATGCATTTATCAAAGGTTTATGTCGCGATGGAAGAGTAGATTGGGCGATGAATTTGTTGAGTCAGATGGGGAATTATGGATGTTCGCCTAATGTCACGACATATAATGAACTACTGGATGGTCTTCTAAAGGAGAATAGAATAAACGAAGCTTTTAAACTTGTTAGGGAGATGGAAGAGAAGGGGATCGAGCTGAATCTCGTAACTTACAATACCATGTTGGGTGGATTTTGCCAATTTGGAAAGTTAAAAGAGGTTTGGAAGCTTCTGGGGACAATGCTGGTAAGAGGCATAAAGCCTGATGCCACAACATACAACACTGTAACTTATGCTTACTGCAAGCAAGGCGAGGTTAAGACTGCCATCCAGCTCGTAGACAAGCTAACAGTAGGAGGAAAATGGGTTCCAGATGTAAGTGCATACACCAGTCTTTTATGGGGGATCTGTAATCACATTGGGATAGATGAAACTATTGATTATCAGGAAAAGATGTTGGATAGAGGTATCTGTCCCAATGCGGCGATATGGAATGCGTTGGTCAGGGGCTTGTTTGATAGCTTAGGTCATATGGGGCCATTTTGCATTCTGGACGATATTCTGGATTGTGGGTGAGATGCACCATTTCAATAGACATATATACCACTTAGCCATCAAGAGTATACATTGAACACCCAACAGGTACTCTTGTGAGATTTTTGTTAGACCGAATCGCGTGCAGGTGCTGAGCAGGGTACCTCATTAGGAACAACTGTAAGGTTAATTTGCCGCTTTCATAACAGAGATGGGTGTAACGGCTGGCATAGAAGTGTCTTGCACCCCTTGCGTCAAGATTCTTTTCTTCTCTCGGGAACAAAACAATGGAGGGCACTGCCTTATCAGATACATAGCAGGCAACTCACTGAGGATTAAATAATGCTTGTGATTGTGGAAGCCATGCTTAGAAAGCAAATAATACACTGCTTCCTCCTAAATCGGTCCTTTTGCCCTGAAACGTGCAGGTTGATGCACCTATATCCACCATGGTTGTATGAAGGGGTGGACCCAGGTGAGAAGGTGAAGGGGCAACCGTCCCCCCCAATTTTTTATTTTTTACAAAATAGTGCTTCATTTTAAAAATATGGTCACTAATTTTTTCTTTTTTTCACAATCCACCCCTCAAATTTCTTTTTATATGACTACGTCCCCCCATACTTGAATTCCTAGTTCCGCCCCTGGTTGTATGAGCTGCTATGTAACACGGAAAGTTGTTGAATCTTATGTTTTGGCTTTTCTTTCCTGTTTTTAGAAACGCTTCTCAAACTTAAAATGTTTATATTTATAACCTATTATAGTACTAAAAATATAATTTCGTCATTTTTTATTTCAGTCATTTCAGCGTTTATGTTTCCGACTTCCGTACGACATAGACAAACAATGAGGCCAATGCTTGAAGCCGCAATCGTTGCTTTCACACCTGATAAAGTCTCATGGGGTATTGGATAGAGGTCAGATTTTTTGTTTGATTGTAAGCTAGATCCAAATGGTCCTATTTAGGGATTGATATTGCTTTACATGGTGTGCAATATTTCTCTCCTTTTTCATGCAATGTATCCTTTTTTTCCTTGTTAATTAATGATGTTATGGAAAGTGTTGAAGGCATGAAAATATTGCATTGGTCATGCTAGTTGTTGATTCTTTAAGCACATGCATTCACACAAAAGTTATTTCCAAATATTACTAGACCAGTTTCATAATAAGTAATTTTAAATTACAATCTCAAGCCTTGTTGGGCAAGTAAGATTTTGCTATCCGACCATCAGCTCCTTTAGGGTAAAAACCTCCAGGCACACGTTCATCACCTCCACCGTACACGATTCTGAGTATTTCTTCTGCTGTTCTTGGATATCCGAGGGAATGCTCATCTCCTGCAAGCACATTTCCATTAATTCTGCCTTCTGCACCTTCTCCCCTAGGAACTATAATACCTTCATCTTTGACAGCAGTATTATTTCCTAGCTCATTCCTTAGGTTGGAAATGCGATCTGTGAACTCTGCAACTGTTATCTTATATGGATACACTTTCTCAAGGGCTCTCTCGTATAATAATGTTCTGATTACTGCATCTTGTCCCGACTCTACAGCTAATAGCCCTGCAACAAGCTGAAACACATTCCACATGTATATCAGTTATATAGATTAGCTTAAGCATCGAATATAATCTATGTTGCATGAAAACTTTTCGAGTCATAGGCTCAGTATTTCGTTTTCGTTTCTTGAAACACCATCCAAACCTCTATGTTTTTAAAGGCTAAATGCAAACAAATCATAAGCTTTAGCGTATTTTTCAATTATAACTTGAACTTTCAATATTATCAAATTAAAACATGAAGTACGAATTTTTTGTGATTCAAATATCGAAACACCAAGTAATTTTTTCAATAAGAAATGTTGTTGCGGACGCTGGAATATACAATACCATGCCATGTTCCGACGTCCAAATCAGCATTATGAATCGAAAAATTACCCGGTATTCTGAATTATAACGCTAAAGTTCATGACTTCTTTTCCGATTACTGCTCCATTATAACCTATTTTCGTAAACAAAATTCGGAGTTTGAGGAAGTTGTATGGTACCTGTTTTGAAGTAGAATTTTGAAGTTTAGGGTTTGCACCAACGTATCCTGTTAAGCCAACATAGGGAACTAAGTAGGAGGCGATGAGAAAGTTGAGAGAAGAGACATAAGGGTCGAAAGGTGGATTCAGTGGTTTTCCAAATGCTTTGTTTATAACTTTTGCAAATGATTCTGCACTTAAATCCAATAATGGCCTTGGAAATCCCTTCACAACGCTCTTAATGGCCCTGCAAAATAAGAACTCTTATTTTATTTCCGAATCGCTTGCAGGTGCTAAACATGTTAATATGTAAGTAAGAGATTTTTTTTTTTATTTCAAAAATAAAAACTCAAATCGATGGAATTTGATATTAATTGAGTCCGAGACTCGAGCCACGATTATCCTACCAACTATGAAACTTGATCTAGAGATTCTAAAATAAAATTTGATTGATTGTTCTAAAATAAAACTCGTTCCCCGACTTTTAAAATAGAACTTCATATGACTCTTTTAAAACAAAACTCGATTGACTTTGAATTGATTTTAACTTTTAGGGTAGAAAATTCGACTATATTCCGACTCGATCCAAACACAACCTACCCTATAACTAAAGAATAATAGAATGTAAAATTCAAAATTTATTTAGACACATTATTCCATTAGTAACAAAATTAGGAAATGAAAGACAATAAAATAGATCAACCGAACCTCAAGTGACCAACTTCTTGCCAAGCAAATTGCTTGATAATATCTCGAGTGAACGGATCAAGTCTAGCCAGCTTAACACCAAGGGGCGGTGCACCACCTTCCGTCAAATTCGGCGCGAAAAAATCCAAACCTCGACCCGTAGAACCAAACAAAAAGAACTCAGCTTCTAAGTACTCCAAATTCAGAGGAAACTCAAGAAGATCCACATCACCTTCTGTAATAGCTGAGTTAGACTTTGTAATAAACAGATTTACTAAGGAAAAAATGGTGATTAATATCGACAATGCCATTGTTTTTTTTGCTTTGCTTAAGCTATTTTAGTTCATGTTTTAAGTCTGAGTGATCTTCTTTATATACACACAAGAAACTGAAAATGTCTCCGTTTTCTTACAAGTGCAAGAGCAGTGACACGTGGAATTTAGATACTACGGTTTTACTCGTTCAACAGAGGAGAATCTGGCGGGGCGTTTGTAACGGTTTTTTCTTTTATGGATTTCTATATACTGAAAATGGTGGACACTAAATTTTGATTTTCTTGCCAATTATAGCGTACAAGAAAATCCATCATGAATTCAATCTAAAATATCGCATTATTATTACTACTGCGTTGCATGATATTTATATTTTTATTTAATTTATAATAATATGTACTTTATAGAAATTTAAAATAAAAAATATATGGAAAATCGTTATGTTTGAATAGATATGTGATAATTTATTATTTTATATAATCCAAAATTAATGTTATTTTCAGATCTTTTGTTATCAATTTTTTTAATATAATTTTAATAAAATTTAAAATTATAGAAGTCTTCGCATAACTTTAGATTTATAAATAAAATTATCAAATCAATTAATATAGTATAATACGATTTGTTACCAAAATCAAAGAAAAATATGGATAAGAATATATGTGAATGAAAAATAAAGTGTGATAGGGAAACATCATATATGAGAGTGACAACTGACCAAGTAAGGTTTTCTTATACTTGGTGATTAATTACTATTTCAAACCAATAAATATAATTTGATTTATAATTTTAAATCAATTAAATATTATACTATTTATAACTCCTAATCAATACTACAATATATATACGTATTAATTATATGCTATGTAAGTATTTAAATAGATATCTAATATATTTATACTCCATAAATAATAAATTTAATCCTTATTGTTTTATGGATTATTAATTATCGTTATTATATTATTAATTTTTCAGCATATAATATATCAAATAATATTTTTCTATTAATTATAACTATTTATCACTATTTAGTTCAATTTCTATTTATCCTTATATAATAATAATAATAATAATAATAATAATAATAATAATAATAATAATAATAATAATAATAATAATAGTAATAATAATAATAATAATAATAATAATAACAACAACAACAAATATTATATGTGATTGAAAATTAAAAGTAAATTTATATATATGATATGAAAAATAATTAGAATCCTCATATATATCTTCATCAAATCTTAATAAATTTAATACATATAGTTATCATTCAACATGGTAAAATAACTACTCTAAAATAGAAGGTTGATTTTCAACAAAAATGGAAATATAAAGTTGAATGGAAATTAATTGAATTATTAAAGATTATCAAACTTTGTGTATTATATTTCTGGAAAAAATCTTAGATAGATTCAGTCCACCACGTATCCGTGAACTAAATCAATTATATCATAACACCTCATTAAAATGAGGGTATTCTTGTAATATCATTATTCAGAAGTGTATGTAAATAATAAACAAAATTACAAGAATACCCTCATTTTAATGAAGTGTTATAATATAATTGGTTTAATCTACGGATGGTGTGGTAGACTGAGTTTACACAAGAATTTCTCTATATTTCTGCTTGATCCCTAAA